>NC_141188.1:61085000-62500000 GCF_055505025.1 Bos grunniens
CCTAAATAAAACATAATTTTTAGATTGCATGTGTTTTTTCAGTTGACATAGATATGATTATTTTTGTAGTAATCAAGAAATCATTCATGTTCAGATAATGCTCGCTGCATTTTTATGTAGGATGAAGTGCATGTGTGTAAGATTAAATGCATCTTTGTTAGATCTAGAAATGCTTTATATTTCAAGTGATAAGCTCATGGAAGCAAGTCTTAAATGGTGCCTAAGGCAAAGTATCGAGTAAAGTAGATGCTTGATAAATATGGATTAATTAATAAATTTGTTAATAGTTCTCTTGAAGTGGTTGGGCAGCTGAAATTGCCTATTCAATTCTAAATGATTTACATCGAATTCCATATTTTGATGAAAGCAATCCTGCCAAGTGAAATTGGCTGCAAGCTCTGGCTAAGCTCAGCTTATTTTAATATTTTTGGCTTTTCCCCAAAATATTTAGTTTTCTTTTCACCTTCAGTGATTTAGTGTTCAACTGTGGTTCGCAGAGGCTAAAAGTATCAACCTTAATACATATACAGCATTGCTGTCAGTGTCTTGAGTACAATTTTCTCATTCCAAGGGTATGGCAGAGAATTTTCAAGCATAAATTATATACTCACTCTTACTTTCATTTCAACTTTTTTTTTTGCTGAGCATATTATTATATATACCAGACATTACTTTTAGAGGTGACTTTAGTGGGGTCATGGTGAGAGAGGGATAAGAAATGTGCCTCTGTACGACACAAGAGCCTTGTTCCTTTGTCGGCATTTTGTAAGATACAGATGCCTCCAGACTTCCTTTGTGAATTTCTGAGTCTATGACACTAAGAAAGAGAAAAGTCTAGAATGTTTCTGGCAGATACAATGAAAAAATTAAGTAGTAGCATTATTACCACCATTAATTAAAACAGTGCTAGGAAATCCTCTCCCAAAGGGTATGTATGCATCCATCTTCAAGAGTAAAATGGGAGTTGTATGTTGAAGAGTCTCACTTTTATAAGACAAGTTTCTTCAAGTGAAGGATAAAATTTCAACCGTGTAAAAACCAACAGAACCCTTGATTCACTTCCCATTAGCTATCTAATTTACACATGTGCTGTGCTGTGCTTAGTCGCTCCGTCGCGTCTGACTTTTTGTGACCCCATGGACTATAGACCACCAGGCTCCTCTGTCCATGGGGATTCTCCAGGCAAGAATACTGGAGTGGTTGCCATGCCCTCCTCAGCAGATCTTCCCAACCCAGGGATCAAACTCAGGTCTGCTGCATTGCAGGAGGATTCTTTACTGAGTCGCCACGGGAGCCACATTTACAAATAGTAGTGCGTATATGTCAGTATTACTCTCAATGTATCCCACCCTCCCCTTCCTCCCGTGTCTACAAGTCCATCCTCTATGTCTGCATCTCTATTACTGCCCTGAAAATAAGTTCATCAGTATCATTTTTCTAGATTCCTTATATAGGCAATAATGTATTTGTTTTTTCGGTTCTGACTTAGAAGATTGCCTTTTTATGTACCTCCTTCTCCATGTCTCCTTTTGTAATTTTCCTCTACCCATTGTCTCACTCAGGTTTCCAGGGTCCTGATACTGCTGTTTATTAAAATCCTGATTATTGTACCTTGCATATCCTAAAGAACACCCTCCGTCTTTTATCCAGCATCTTTTATCTCAGGATTTTCCATTCTGTTAAGTCACAACAGGTGAGAAAACAGTCCAGCAGCACTGTCTGCTAAGAGCCTTTATCCTAAGCGAGAAGAAAAGGTTCTTAATGACGAGTCTTCCTTTTACTCATCTATTCCTTAGTTTTATTTACTCCTAACAACTGCAGTTTCTTTCCCCCTATTTGTTTCCTGTGCTGCACAGTAGTAATGTAACCTTTTTCCCCAAAAAGTATAGATTAGAAAACTGTAATTTGAATTAATTTTTCATCTAATGATTATTTTCTTATTTTAGTCTGTTCATTGCTCATCCCCATCTTCATTTCCATTCACTTTTAATGAACTTTATCAAATCTGTTAGTCAACTGCTGACACCATCTAGACTTTCCAGTTTGAACTTAGTTAAGGGGGTAAAACACCCCCATTCATTCACCCATTTATTCAACAAATATTTATTATATATTAGATATATCAGTGTACCAGAAACTAGAGCTAGTCCCAGCGATGCCAAAATCCTCAGCCAAACTCTTGTAAGTAAAGGACTCCTAAGGAATCAATAGTCTAAGAAGTGAAGGAGAGAAAGCAGACATTGACCTCATGTTCGATTTGTTTAAATCCAACCACTGAATCAGAATATGTATTAAAACTTAAAAGAATCATCACAGATATTGGAGCATTTGCAATGTCGAGGTGAGTCACAATGATGAACTGCTGCCTGATTCTGTTTGTATTACAAACAGAAGCAGGTTTATTTTGTACAGTTTGTTTTTTCTTAGAACTACCACCTGCCAATGCAGGAGACGCAAGAGACATGGGTTCGACCCCTGGATTGGGTAGATCCTTTGGAGCAGGAAATGGCAACGCTCCAATATTCTTGCCTGGGACATTCCATGGACAGAGGAGCCTGGCAGACTACAATCCATGGGGTTGAAAAGAGTCGGAGACAACTGAGCACAAACTAACAAATATATGCAGAGGAGGAAGAAAAGGCAGCCACTCTGAATTCTCTGTCTCATAAAGCAAAGACCTAGTATTTTTTCACTGTATACTATTTACAGTTAGATTAATGGATTTAAGTTTAGAATTTCAAGCAAAAATCTCTACCACTGACATTTTTATGTCTCAGACTGAATCCTGGATGAAAAAGAATTCCTAAGGTTCAAGGCAGCAAAGGAAACCTCTCCCTGGAGGCTTGGAGTGCGACGCAGGACACTGATCTAAAGTCCTGGTACATCTTATGCCTGGCTTCCTGCTGACATTAACAGCATGCCTTGTGGGAGGTGCAGAACTACCCCTGATAGAGAGAGCCAGGGGTTCGTTCTGAAGGTCGAGGCCAGCAAGTTCATAGGAGCTATTGTGGTGCACGGCAGGAAATGATTGCAAGTTGATGGTGAGTGTGCTTTTCCAGGCATGTAGAGGGATTTAGTACTGCAGGTGCAATTACCACTTAGGAAAGAATCAGCACCCTCTTACTGAGATTAGAACATAAAATGAGTCAGGCTGGTGGACAAATTACAGTACATGGCCCTGCTGTGTTCCTGACCTATATTCACTTTCAAACTTAGTATGAAGCTCTGTATCTGGAGCCAGCAGTTTAGTGGGCGGTGGCAAAGAAGGTAATGCATTCAAGAGAGAAACAGGGAGCATTCAGATCTCTTTAGATCAAAAAGTAAATGCAGAATAGTGCAGGGATGATGAAACTGAATTTTTAATTCTGGACTAAAGGATCAATTCTGGCCTAACTAATCCAGTGGCAGTCTGGGAGGCTTTGGAAAGGGAAGCCAGCTAGGTTAACACGAGGTGATTTTCATCATTGCTTATAACATTGCTTTCTTCTTTGGCACATTTCATAAACTACATTAGGTCTTAAAGTCTCCATTAACATTTCATTTTTTTTTTCAGAGAGTTGAGTCAGTTCTTTAAGCGCAAAAAACATATTTGGGTTAATATTCAATAAAAAGGACATTCAGGGCGTGAGATTAAAGGGAAGAAACTAACATCTATTGTCTAATTTCAGAAGAAGAGTTGAGACTCTGGTCTAAATCAAAATGACAAAATACGATGAGAAACATATTACTTTCCTGTCGGAGAACACATTTTTTTTTTTTAAGAATAGAATCTCTCAATAAAGAGCACAACATTCAAAGTCAAATGGAAACATTGTGCTTTTATAGATGCTTGCCTGTCAGCAAGTTGAACTTGCCAAGTAATAGTTCTCAAAGTCCTATAGTCCACATACAAGTGGCAGTTTGACAGAATAACCTTATTTTTTATTTTAATAAAAAATAACTTTATTTTTTATTTTTCCAGTGAAATTATACTTCTGCTTAAAATAATTTCAACTAATGACATTTCTTCCAAAACTTTCATGAGCAAGTAAAAATTCTAATGGTTCAACATAGTAAACATCTCTGAAGTGGCTTTGAACAATTTATAGTTGATTTAAACCAAATATTCTTAGAAATTTTTGAAAAAGAACATTCTGTTATCCTTCTGTACTATTTAACCAAAGATATTCTTATACAAGCTAAATAGTTCTCTCAAGGTCACATAATTATTTAAGAACAGACAAAGCACTGCGACCTTCAGTAACTCTTCATTTAATCCCTTATCCATCCACCCATTTTGTACTTCTCGCTCCCATAATTACTCTGAATCCTAAGCATATCTCTCTCTCTCAAAGAAATGTTTCTTGGAGGAGTTGGTAATGATGTTATACACTCCGCTGGCTCATTGGCTAACTGAAATAGATCATCTCCCATATGTGGTGTTATTCTACAACTAGGACTCGGCCGGAAGAAGAGGCTAGGTGTAGGGAAGAAAAAGAAGTTGGAAAATCATGACAGCATATGCTCCCGAAATTAATGAGCATCTATTTCTTTTTCAGTCTCAGTTTTGTGTTGAACTTTTAAAAGACTTTTAAGTAAAATTTTCTGCTTTGAAAAAGCGTTTTCATAGACTCAAAAAAAAAAAAAAGTAATAAAATAAAAGCAGTTTTTCACCTGAGAGAAGCAGCCCCAGTTGCAGAGGCTTGGAGCTCTCTGACCAAGGCTGTGGAAACTACACTCCCGTCAGTCCCCTACTGGGAAAACCAGTGTGTAGCTGAGAGGTGTGTATACTCAGGCTTCACTTGTGGCTCAGGGGCAAAGAATGTGCCTATCGGTGCAGGAGATGTGGGCTTGATTCCTAGGTCGAGAAGATCCCTGGAGAAGGAAATAGTAACCCACTCCAGTTTTCTTGCTTGGGAAATCCCGTGGACAGAGGAGCCTGGTGTGCTACAGTGAATGGGATCACAAAAGGGCCAGACACAATTTAGCAACCAAACAACAGCAGTGTGTATGGTAGTGTGTGGTCAGGAGACAGTGGATTGCGTGCCTTTGTGTGCTGATTCCCCGGTGCTGCCTTAGCAAAGGGTCACACCCTGAATGGACAACAGCGCGAGTGTATCGCTTCACAGCTCTGAAAGCCGGCAGTCTGAGGTCGAGGTGCTGGCGTGGCGGCTCCTTCTGAAGGCTGTGAGGCGGGGGTCTCTTTCCGGCGTCTCTTCTTGCCCTATGGCCATCTTCTTTCTGTGTCCCTTCACACTGTCTTCCCTCTGTGCCTGTCTCTGTGTCCAGATCTCCCCCTTTTAAAGGGACACCAGCCATGTGGCATTAGGGATCACTCTAAAGACCTCACTTTAATTGGATCACTTCTATAAACAACCTGTTCTCCAAATAAGATTGCATTTTGAGAAGAGGACTTCAGCATATGCACTTGGAGCGTGGGGGACGTAATTCAAGCCAGAATAATGTGAAAATACCAGATACACTCACTGCCTTAAACCTGTCATCTAAAGTTATCAAAGAGAAGAACCAGAAATACTGACATTTTATGGGTGTGCATGAAGTGATGATAAATCTGAAACTATTAACCTGTTATAAGGTAACTGTAAAAGAAGATAGATGGAGAAATGATAACATAAGCACCTTACTTGAAAATGTAATGGTAACCAAAAGAAGAACTACATCCGGAAACTGCTAAAGTAGTTTTCTCTGAGTTTTGAGGCAGGGGCGGGGATCAACTGTTTTCATTAGAAGTCCTATTGAATTAACTCCCTTTTAACACTGTATATATGCATGTTTAAAATTTTTTAATTAGAATATTAAACTAAAGGGTTGTTTCTGGTAATTATGAAATCAGTTGGCAATTGTAATTAAACAAGAATAGTCCTGGAAGATCAAATAAAATGACTTTGTCTGATAAAACTTGTATGAAGTCCTTATGCAGGTAGTTCGCAATTGATCACAAAAAATGGGACTTCATAGGACTAGAGAATAGAGCTGCCTTTTTTCACTGACAAAGGTAGTGTCTAGTAGAAAGACATTGTGAGAGGGAGTGTAAAATTGGAAATGTAGTTGCAGGATTAGGGGATAGAGAATGAGGCTGAGAGTATCCTAGATTTTTTTCTCAAATACATCACTTACTTGTTTGATGGTTTTCAACAAGACACTTAACCTTTCTATCTCACTTTTTTATTGTCTGTAAAATGAGAAAAATGCTCCTATTTCTTTTGATTTATAATGTTTTTCCTCAACATTTTTTTCTCTTATTCAGTTGTGTGTATATATGTATGACATATATTAAACATATATAATATACTATATATGTATACTTTTGTGTATATATATGTAGATACGTTTATTTTATTGTCAGATATAATAAAATGTTATTGCCAAACTGTAATAAATTCTCCTTCAAATGACTTCTAAAGATCACAAAAACTCATCTAACTTCTGACTCTACATAGCAAACTTTCCATCATCTGAGTTGTGAATAAGAAGTGAAAACCCACTAGCAGCAATTAAACAGCAGCCTGGTTCTGGATGTGGAAGTGTGTTTTCAGAACAATTTGCAATGGCTCTAACTCTAAATGCTAATCAATTTAAGTGAATTCCATATTGACTATAGAGAAAAACAAAAAAAGCAAACAAATGCATCGAGGCTCAACACAAGCCTCCTCCTGCAGAGAACCCAGGAATTGAATTTGGGGCAAGTTTTTTCAAGCTATAATGAGCCACCTGCCTCCAGCTATAAAACCCAAAGAAGAAGGAGAGGAGACATGCTGAACAACAAAAGGCAATTTCCCGTACTGTGCAGCAGGGTCTCTGCAGAGTATTCTTTTGCATAATGTCACCAGCCAACAGCCTTTCAGGAAAGGAAGGACTATGTCTTGGATTAGTTTATATCTGATCAGTCTTTTAAGTGTTAATGTTTACTTTTTTATTGAAGGTAGAAATTGTATTTTTGTGAAACAGTCATTAAATATCTACTGAATATAAGAGGCAGGGGACACAGGTATATCTATGGCTGATTCGTGTTGATGTTTGGCAGAAGTGAACAGAATACTGTAAAGTAATTTTCATCCAATTAAAAATAACTACATTAAATTTTTTTTAATGTCTACTGAATGTTAGTTACCATAGTGGATGGTACAAATCAAAGGGGAAAAGTTGGTGGGAGTGGGGTGGCCATTAGAAACGGAAGCCCTTAAAGTGAAACGACTCTTCAGGCAAAAGGAGCCATCATTAGGAATCATTCAAAAGAGAAAAAAAAATAGGGCTCAAAGACACTATTTGATGGACATATGTATTGCAAATTTTGTTTTGTTTGGTTATTCGTAGGAGCAGTTTTGCTATTGCACCCTGAAAAGGGGAAGACAGAAAGCAGAATGTCTCCTCTCTAGAGTAAAGAACGCACTCATCTTGTTTCCCAGGATGGAGCTACACTAGCCTTTGCCATAAAAATGACATTTTGTATAATATTATTTAGCTTTCTTCATTTTCCTCATTCTTAGCAAGACAGTAAACCAACATAGTTTACTAAATATGTAATAATACAGGGAGATACCTTTCAACATTCAAAAAGGCAGATGAACCTCATTAATTTGGAGAAAATAAAAAAAGAAAGCTAAAATGATTCTTAAAAATCTCAATTTTTATGGAGTTTGATTACTCCAAGTATCTCATGGTAAAGGTGAGGTGGTGGTGGTTTAGTAGCTGAGTAGTGTCTGACTCTCTGCAACCCCATGGACTGTAACTTCCCAGGCTCATCTGTCCATGGGATTTTCCAAGCAAGAATAGTGTAGTGAATTGCCATTTCCTTATTCAGGGGATCTTCCCCACCAGGGATCGAACCCATGTCTCCTGCTTTGTAGGTGGATTCTTTATGACTGAGCCTCCTGGGAAACTCCATGGTAAAGGTAGTTTATGCACTAATTCCTTTGGTCTGGAGCTACTAACACTACTGGAAAACCTTTCTTACCAATTTAGGCAACGGCTTCACTTTCACGTTCCACTTTCATGCTTTGGAGAAGGAAATGGCAACCCACTCCAGTGTTCTTGCCTGGAGAATCCCAGGGACAGGGAGCCTGGTGGGCTGCCGTCGATGGGGTTGCATAGAGTCGCACACGACTGAAGTGACTTAGCAGCAGCAAGAGATTTTTACTTTGGCCACCTGATATGAAGAGAACTGACTCATTGGAAAAGATCCTGATACTGGAGAAGATTGAAGGCAGGAGGAGAAGGGGGTGACAGAGGATGAGGTGGTTGGGTGGCATCACCAACTCAATGGACATGAGTTGGAGCAAACTCCGGGAGTTGGTGATGGACAGGGAAGCCTGGCGTGCTGCAGTCCATGGAGTCACAGTGAGTCGGACATAACTGAGCGACTGAACTGAAGAAATTTTCATTGCATTTGTTTTTACTGTTGCTTGCTTTTATCAAAGGAGTGACAAATTCTGGGGAATTCTTTGGGAAGACTACTATGTTGATGTGGAATAAACTGAAGGCAGTAGAACTCAGGTAATGAGGTAGCTAGGTATTTGAGTCAAGTAAGTGATGATAAATTTGATAATATAGGAGCAAATATAATACATATTACAGAGAGAAAATCAACAGAACCATGCTTTATTTATACTCTCACTTTCTAAAGCACTAAGGAAAGCTGTGTCCTATATATTGAAATCTTATTAATATAGACTGGTTGAATAAATGAATACATACCCATGAAAGGGAAAATTCTTTCATATATGAATGAATGAGTTAAAATTTATAGGATTTGGGGAGTGGGCAGCAATGCAGCAATGATTAAGCTTGACACCTTAGTGGCTGTTAGCATTAGGGTGATCTTAGGTCAGGATTGGCACATTAATTATTGAGACCTGTTCTCATCAGTTTTACAACTGGTGTTCATCCAGGGTGAGATAGGCAATTCTGGGAGTGCAGGACAACACTACAGAAAGAGCAGACCGCGTAGATGGGATGCCTGAGGATGTACACAGTAAAAGCTGGCAACATATAGACTCAGTCATGAGGTTTTCTGGGAAGGGTGCAGACAGAAGAGGGGATGCAGGGGTTGAAAGGAAGAGAGGAAAGAAGAGAGGAAGGAAGAGGAGGGAGGGGCAAAGCTTGAAGGGCAGTGTCCGAAGTGGATGAGGTCACCTGACTGCAACACAGTCAGGTGTCAGAAAAAGTCTCTCCTCTCCTATTAACTGCATTCTGAAAAGTTCCTCTAATCTGAAACTACTACATTGGTATTACTTGACTTCCTCTTTTGAATAAATACAAGAGAAATAATTTGAATTAATCAGAAGACGACTGCATTTTAAAGGCAAATATGAAAGAAAAATTAATGAAATCCCAATTGTAGCACAGAATGATTTCCTTATTGTAACATTTACCAAAAAAAATGCCCTTTTGTCATTGAACTGTATTGGTATGCTCGTGTGCTAAGTCAGTTCAGTTCAGTCGCTCAGTCGTGTCCAACTCTGCAACCCCATGAATTGCAGCCTCCCTGTCCATCACCAATTCCCTGACCTCACTCAAACTCATGTCCATCGAGTCGGTGATGCCATCCAACCATCTCATCCTCTGTTGTCCCCTTCTCCTCCAGCCCTCAATCCCTCCCAGCATCAGGGTCTTTTCCAATGAGTCAGCTCTTCGAATGAGGTGACCCAAGTATTGAAGTTTCAGCTTCAGCATCAGTCCTTCCAATGAACACCCAGGACTGGTCTCCTTTAGGATGGACTGGTTGGATCTCCTTGCAGTCCAAGGGACTCTCAAGAGTCTTCTCCAACACCACAGTTCAAAAGCATCAATTCTTCAGCACTCAGCTTTCCTCACAGTCCAACTCTCACATCCATACATGACCACTGGAAAAACCATAGCCTTGACTAGACGAAACTTTGTTGGCAAAGTAATGTCTCTGCTTTTGAATATGCTATCTAGGTTGGTCATAATGTTCCTTCCAAGGAGCAAGCATCTTTTAATTTCATGGCTGCAGTCACCATCTGCAGTGATTTTGGAGCCCAAGAAAATAAAGTCAACCACCATTTCCACTGTTTCCCCATCTATTTCCCATGAAGTGATGGGACCGGATGCCATGATCTTTGTTTTCTGAATGTTGAGCTTTAAGCCAACTTTTTCACTCTCCTCTTTCACTTTCATCAAGAGGCTTTTTAGTTCCTCTTCACTTTCTGCCATAAGAGTGGTGTCATCTGCATATCTGAGGTTATTGAGATTTCTCCCGGCAATCTTGATTCCAGCTTGTGCTTCTTCCAGCCCAGCGTTTCTCATGATGTACTCTGCATATAAGTTAAATAAGCAGGGTGACAATATACAGCCTTGACATACTCCTTTTCCTATTTGGAACCAGTCTGTTGTTCCATGTCCAGTTCTGACTGTTGCTTCCTGACCTGCATATAGGTTTCTCAAGATGCAGGTCAGGTGGTCTGGTATTCCCATCTCTTTCAGAATTTTCCACAGTTTATTGTGATCCACACAGTCAAAGGCTTTGACATAGTCAATAAAGCAGAAGCAGATGTTTTTCTGGAACTCTCTTGCTTTTTCCATGATCCAGAGGATGTTGGCAATTTGATCTCTGGTTCCTCTGCCTTTTCTAAAACCAGCTTGAACATCTGGAAGTTCATGGTTCACATATTGCCTCTTCAGTCATGTCCAACTCTTTGCGACCCCATGGACTGTAGCCTGCTAGGCTCATCTGTCCATGGGATTCTCCAGGCAAGAATACTGGAGTCAGTTGCCATTTCTTACTCCAGGGGATTTTCCTGACCCAGCTTTCGAACCTGAGTCTCTTGTGTCTCCTGCATTGGCAGTCAGATTCTTTAGCACTGCCCTACTTGGGAAGCCCTACTGACAAGGTACAGAATAGTAATAGGACTCTGATTTTAAACATAGCTTGAACTCTGGCTATCTCATCTGATCAAATCTCCCTGTAATTCTGAACTCTACTTGGTTACTACTGTTATTCTACCTTGTATGCTTCTGTATAAAATGTTTATTTATTTATTATAAACAGAGAATTATCTTCATTGATTCAAATGTCTATAGAGTGCCTAGTCCAGAGACATGTGCAATGTATGCAAAATAAAATTTTTAAAAGGAGTGGTGATGGGGAATATATATCTCATTCTTTGCCCAAGCAAAGTTAAATAAAAATCTTAGAACATTAAAGGAAACAATTTGAAAGATTGTTAAAGAACACTTTCCTTTCCAGCTCTATCAACATATTTTTGTAGTTGAAGTATGAGAAAGGGAAAAGGATTTGTTAAAATCACCAATCTAGCTCATGGCAAAAGTGGCTTGACATGTTTCCCTGTTTGCGTGTGTGTGTGTGAACACTGAATGCCGGGGAGGTGATATTTTCGGGTTGGTAAATACGTAAAGGAGAGGCTGGAGGAATGGAGCAGCTATAAGTTAAGCAGCAAAACTTTCAAATGAAAAAAATCCAAACATTCAATTCTCTCAATGCTTCAAGTCTTTTGATTTTATTTTTTAAATATAAATTTATTTATCTTAATTGGAGGCTAGTTACTTTACAATATTGTATTGGTGTTGCCATACATCAACATGAATCCACCATGGGTATACACGTGTTCCCCCTCCTGAACCCCCCTCCCACCTACCTGCCCATCCATCCCTCTGGGTCATCCTAGTGCACCAGCCCCGAGCATCCTGTATCATGCATCGAACCTGGACTGGTGATCTGTTTCACATATTATACACGTTTCAATGCCATTCTCCCAAATCATCCCACCCTCGTCCAGAGTCCAAAAGACTGTTCTATACATCTGTCTCTTTTTGCTGTCTTGCTTACAGGGTTATTGCTACCATCTTTCTAAATTCCATATATATGCGTTAGTATAGTGCATTGGTATTTTTCTTTCTGGCTTACCTCATTCTGTATAATAGGCTCCAGTTTCATCCACCTCATTAGAACTGATTCAAATGTATTCCTTTTAATGACTGAGTAATACTCCATTGTGTATATGTACCACAGCTTCCTTATCCAGTAGTCTGCTGATGGACATCTAGGTTGCTTCCATGTCCTGGCTATTATAAACAGTGCTGCGATGAACAGTGGGGTACACGTGTCTCTTTCAATTTTGGTTTCCTTGGTGTGTATGCCCAGCAGTGGGATTGCTGGATCATAAGGCAGTTCTATTTCCAGTTTTTTAAGGAATCTCCACACTGTTCTCCATAGTGGCTGTACTAGTTTGCACTCCCACCAACAGTGTAAGAGGGTTCCCTTTTCTCCACACCCTCTCCAGCATTTATTGTTTGTAAACTTTTGGATCTCAGCCATTCTGACTGCCATGAAATGGTACCTCATAGTGGTTTTGATTTGCATTTCTCTGATAATGAGTGATGTTGAGCATCTTTTCATGTATTTGTTAGCCATCTGTATGTCTTCTTTGGAGAAATGTCTATTTAGTTCTTTGGCCCATTTTTTGATTAGGTCGTTTATTTTTCTGGATTTGAGCTGCAGGAGTTGCTTGCATATTTTTGAGATTAATTCTTTGTCAGTTGCTTCATTTGCTATTATTTTCTCCCATTCTGAAGGCTGTCTTTTCACCTTGCTTATAGTTTCCTTCGTTGTGCAAAAGTTTTTAAGTTTAATTACGTCCTTTTTTTTTTTTTTTTTTTTTGCTCTTATTTCCATTACTCTGGGAGGTGGGTCATAAAGGATCCTGCTGTGATTTATGTCAGAAAATGTTTTGCCTATGTTTTCCTCTAGGAGTTTTATAGTTTCTGGTCTTAGGTTTAGATCTTTAATCCATATTGAGTTTATTTTTGTGTATGGTGTTAAAAAGTGTTCTAGTTTCATTCGTTTACAAGTGGTTGACCAGTTTTCCCAGCACCACTTGTTAAAGAGATTGTCTTTTCTCCATTGTATATTCTTGCCTCCTTTGTCAAAGATAAGGTGTCCATATGTGCGTGGATTTATCTCTGGGCTTTCTATTTTGTTCCATTGATCTGTATTTCTGTATTTGTGCCAGTACCATACTGTCTTGATGACTGTGGCTTTGTAGTAGAGCCTGAAGTCAGGCAAGTTGATTCCTCCAGCTCCATTCTTCTTTCTCAAGATTGCTTTTGCTATTTGAGGTTTTTTGTATTTCCATACAAATTGTGAAATTATTTGTTCTAGCTCTGTGAAAAATACCATTGGTAGCTTTATAGGGATTGCATTGAATCTATAGATTGCTTTGGATAGTATATTCATTTTCACTATATTGATTCTTCCGATCCATGAACATGGTATATTTTTCCATCTATTAGTGTCCTCTTTGATCTCTTTCACCAGTGTTTTATAGTTTTCTATATATAGGTCTTTTGTTTCTTTAGGTAGATATATTCCTAAGTACTTTATTCTTTTCATTGGAATGGTGAATGGAATTGTTTTTTAATTTCTCTTTCTGTTTTCTCATTGTTAGTGTATAGGAATGCAAGGGATTTTTGTGTGTTAATTTTATATCCTGCAACTTTACTATATTCATTGATTAGCTCTAATAATTTTCTGGTGGAGTCTTTAGGGTTTTCTTGACTGGAAGAAACACAAGCTGGAATCAAGATTGCCGGGAGAAATCTCAATAACCTCAGATATGTAGATGACACCACCCTTATGACAGAAAGTGAAGAGGAACTAAAAAGCCTCTTGATGAAAGTGAAAGTGGAGAATGAAAAAGTTGGCTTAAAGCTCAACATTCAGAAAACGAAGATCATGGCATCTGGTCCCATCACTTCATGGGAAATAGATGGGGAAACAGTGGAAACAGTGTCAGACTTTATTTTTCTGGGCTCCAAAATCACTACAGATGGTGACTGCAGCCATGAAATTAAAAGATGCTTACTCCTTGGAAGGAAAGTTATGACCAACCTAGATAGCATATTCAAAAGCAGAGACATTACTTTACCAACAAAGTTTCGTCTAGTCAAGGCTATGGTTTTTCCAGTGGTCATGTATGGATGTGAGAGTTGGACTGTGAAGAAAGCTGAGTGCCGAAGAATTGATGCTTTTGAACTGTGGTGTTGGAGAAGACTCTTGAGAGTCCCTTGGACTGCAAGGAGATCCAACCAGTCCATTCTGAAGGAGATCAGCCCTGGGATTTCTTTGGAAGGAAAGATGCTAAAGCTGAAACTCCAGTCCTTTGGCCACCTCATGCAAAGAGTTGACTCATTGGAAAAGAGTCTGATGCTGGGAGGGATTGGGGGCAAGAGGAGAAGGGGACGACAGAGGATGAGATGGCTGGATGGCATGACTGACTCGATGGACATGAGTCTCTGTGAACTCCGGGAGTTGGTGATGGACAGGGAGGCCTGGCGTGCTGCAATTCATGGGGTTGCAAAGAATTGGACACGACTGAGCAACTGATCTGATGTAGAGGATCATGTCATCTGCAAACAGTGAGAGTTTTACTTCTTCTTTTTCAATTTGGATTCCTTTTATTTCTTTTTCTGCTCTGATTGCTGTGGCCAAAACTTCCAAAACTATGTTGAATGGTAGTGGTGAGAGTGGGCACCCTTGTCTTGATTTTAAGCTCACTACTATTTCAACTGAATTTCATTCCTAAGCAAGTAACAGAGTAATCGAAGGAATATTCAGTTCTGTGAGATTTATAGTCCTGTTCTGTTTTCAGAATTTTAAACTGTGCAGATGATAAAAAGAATGGAATATCTAAATTTTCTTGAAACAATAAAAAGGATAAAGGCCACACTTTCTTCTTTTGTTCCTCATTGCACATGCTTATTTGTGCCTTCCTTCTGCAGGAGAATGCAGCCTTTCTAAGATGCACTATGAAATTGAACACAGAAGGAGGTTTAGAAGAGACAAGCAACAGGGACAAACAAGCCATTACAGGGCAGGAGCCCATTGTCAGGTAAAGGTCGTTGCTAATGGAAAGAACGGTGAATGCCAGCAATGACTTAAATGGGACCCTCCAAAAGTCCACTACAAATTTGACTTTCTATATAAAGCCTTCTTCAAGATTTTCCATAACCTATATTAAAACATTTTAATGAATATCACATTGAGATGGAAGGAGGCCATTATAGTGAACATCCATTGTGTGGGGAATTTGCATTAATAGCTAAAAAGGTTTTGGTCTCTTGCTCCTTAGCAACTGCAAGTGATTTCTTGTAATTTTTTTTTTTTCCTGCTTTAAGATGACCTTGTTCTTTTCCTTTCTAATTTAGAGTCCCAAGGGGAGGATGGTCTGAGAAAAGGGTTATTAACAAATGCCAGTTTTATGAATTCCTTTATTGTCAAATATTCATAAAGAGACAATTAAACTGTTCCCTTTCACTCTCCAGGATGTTCTGAATAAGTGATATTACGTTTTTGAGATTACCTTTTCCTAACAAAAATTAGGGGCTTCCCTGGTGCCTCTAGTGGTCAAGAATCTAACTGCAATGCATGAGACACAGGAAACTCAGGTTTGATTCCTGGGTTGGGAAGCTTCTCTAGAGAAGGAAATGGCAACCACTCCAGTATTCTCACCTGGGAAAGCCCATGGACATAGGAGTCTGGCAGGCTACAGTCCAGGGGGTTGCAAAGAGTCAGACATGACTTAGTGACTAAAACAAAATAACAAAAATTAGACAGCAATGATAATGTCTAACATTGTGTAGTGTCTACAATGTGCCAGGTACTGTTCCAAATGTTGCACATATATTAATGCATTTATACCTTATTTCAGTCCTATGAGGTCAGTGCTAATATTATCCCCATTTTACATATGAGGAAACTGAGGTGGAGACAGGTTAAATAACTTGCCAAAGGTAATACTACTACTAAATTGTAGAAACAAGTGAAAAATGAAGCAAATTGACTGTTCTTAACCTATAAAGCTAGAAGTTTCTCTTACTGCACTAAATTTTATGTTCCTCTGTCCAACTTGGCATTCCCTTCCAGTTCAGTTCAGTCGCTCAGTCGTGTCCAACTCTTTGTGACCCCATGAATTGCAGCACACCAGGCCTCCCTGTCCATCACCAACTCCCTGAGCTTACTCAAACTCATGTCCATCGAGTCGGTGATGCCATCCAGCCATCTCATCCTTTGTCGTCCCCTTCTCCTCTTGCCCCCAATCCCTCCCAGCATCAGACTCTTTTCCAATGAGTCAACTCTTCGCATGAGGTGGCCAAAGGACTGGAGTTTCAGCTTTAGCATCAGTCCTTCCAAAGAACACCCAGGACTGATCTCCTTTAGAATGGACTGGTTGGATCTCCTTGCAGTCCAAGGGACTCTCAAGAGTCTTCTCCAACACCACAGTTCAAAAGCATCAATTCTTTGGTGCTCAGCTTTCTTCATAGTCCAACTCTCACATCCATACATGACCACTGGAAAAACCATAGCCTTGACTAGACAGACCTTTGATGGCAAAGTAATGTCTCTGCTTTTGAATATGCTATCTAGGTTGGTCATAACTTTCCTTTCAAGGAGTAAGCGTCTTTTAATTTCATGGCTGCAGTCACCATCTGTAGTGATTTTGGAGCCCCCCAAAATAAAGTCTGACACTGTTTCCACTGTTTCCCTATCTATTTCCCATGAAGTGATGGGACCAGATGCCATGATCTTCATTTTCTGAATACTGAGCTTTAAGCCAACTTTTTCACTCTCCTCTTTCACTTTCATCAAGAGGCTTTCCAGTTAACTACTAAATAGAGATCAGCCCAGGATTTAATGGAGCTTTGAATTCTCAAGTGTGGAATACAAAAATTTAAATGTACTCTAGGAATTAGGTCTTCCGAGGCCCCATTTTACAACTGAAGATTGTGAGAATAGTCACCTAACTGGCACATTAAAGAAGTAAGAATAGCAGTGGAAGCAGTGGTCATCCTCAAGTCTCCTAGATGTTTTCAATCTTTTTTCTTTGATCCTGCACTGAATCTCCGAGTACTTTAAGACAGGGTTCCCTTGTCATATGTTTGGAAAACTTTTTTGTACTGATACAAAGAATTTCAATAAATGTTAGCTATTATATACCAGGAATATGTTAAGTGTGTATAGTCTTTATATACAGTCTTTTCCCCTCTACAGCTGTGTCATGGCCAAGAGGCTTGTGTAACTCAGTGACAGTGTGAGCCAGGCCACGTAGGGATGCCCGAGATGAACGGGTCACAGTGAAGAGTTCTGACAAAGTGTGGTCCCCTGCAGGAGGGCATGGCAGCCCACTCCAGTATTCTTGCCTGGAGAACCCAATGGATAGTATGAAAAGGCAGAAACATGGAAACACAAGCCCCTCAGCTCGGAAGCCGTCCATAGTCTTTGTATATAGTCTTCAGCTGATAATTATTATGCCTTTTGTAGGCAAGAAATTTTGTAGCCTCCAGAACTGTGAGAGAATAAATTTCTGTTGTTTTAAGCCATGTGGTTTCTGGTAAATTGTTACAGCAACTGTAGGAAAATAATACAGTTTGCACGATGCTTTCAAAGAGAACTAGGGCAAGCATCATGTGACATGTTACTTCCTTATGGCTGCTGTAACAAGGCTACACATCTGACATCAACGTGTCATCTGGGCAGGCTTCCTCTGAAGGCTCTAGAGAAGAATTCTCCCTTGTCTCTTCCAGCCTCTGGTGGCTCCAGGAGTTCCTTGGCTTGGAGCAGCATCACTCTAATTTCTGCCTCTGTCTTCACACCACATTCATGGTGCCCCGTAATCAGGAAATGGAGGTCAACTGCAGAAGACCTCATACAAGGAGGATAGACAACATCGCCTCAAAGTTATTTTTAACTGCAAAATGTTATATTTTATTCTAAGCTTTACATTCTTCAAATGTAGGCTGAGGCAAATTTAGGTTCACATAGCCTGTTGTGATAACAATAATGGCAGGAGAGAATCTTACTAATTATGTTAGGCATGAAAAATTCATTCACATATCCAATTTATTGTTGCTTTTAGTAGCTAAGTCCTGTCCATCTCTTTTGCTACCCGATGGACTATAGCCTGTTTGGCTCTTCTGTCCATGAAATTCTCCAGGCAAGAGTACTGTAGTGGGTTGCCCTTTCTTTCTCAGGGATCTTCCCTACCCAGGCATCGAACCCATGTCTCCTGCATTGGCAACAGGATTCTTTACTACTGAATCACCAGGAAAGCCCTGTATCCAGTTTACATAAGCTACAAATAGACTTGTTGTAATTGGCAAATATTCACAAGCATAATTCTATAATAGGCTCAATCTTCTTTTATAAGAAAGCGCCTTTCTAAGATAATTTTCTTAGCAGTGGAGTAAAACTATGTCTTAGAAAAAAAACACCAGATCATCGTGACTCAGGTCCTTAATATTTTAGATGCCAGTGCTTTTTTATTTGACATAATAATAATAAAAAGCCTTGAGATACTTCGAAAGGCTTGCACAAGAAAAACTTATTAACAAATTTCAGCCTACTGTAATGTATCTTTCACTGCCAGGCAGCCCTGTGAAGTGATTTGAAGCCGACTCTTGTCAGTTTGGACATATTTTCATAATTCTTATTTTGTGCCCGATGTTCCTTGTTACTCTCCACAGTTCTAAGATTTGACAGTAGTTACCTGAATAATCATACTAATTATTATCACAAGGAATATTGCTTACAGTTTAGTGTAATTGCTTAGCTCTGTAATTTTCCATGAAGCCAATGGGATTTTAAATGATCAGCAAGAATGGATTATAGAATTTAGAATGTGTCCCAAATTTCCTTCTGTTCTTCTCTCGTCTGCAAGAACTTAACTAATTTTCATATTTGAAATTGGTCTCTATTGGTAAATAGTCATGTGTGTCTAAGAATGTTTAATAGCATTTGCCCTCCTGACATACTTCAGCATTTCACTCAATCTTGTTTTTTCCTATAGGCTCAAATTCTTAAAAAGTGCTGATATCAACTATGCCACCACAACAGTAGGTAACCATGAATAGAAATAGTATATGCACATTATAACTGGATGTAACAAACTCAGAGGGGAAGCTAAAACTTATTTGAGTGAATAGTATTATTAATGATAATTCATATTTTTACATAAATTCATTTGAATAAAAAAGGATTCAGTGCAGTTGTTGTAGAATGAACTGCCATTCTCCTCAAATCCATAGATTAAAGCCTTAATCCCCATTGTGACTGTATTTGGAGATAGGGCCTTGAAAGAGGCAGTGGCTCAGTGTTAGAGTCTACTTCAATGCCCGAGACAGGAGTCTGATCTGTGGGTGGGGAAGATCCCCTGGAGGCAGATGGCTACCCGCTCCGGTTTTCGAGCCTAGAAAACCCCACGGACAGGGGAGCCTGGTGGGCTACAGTTCATGGGGTCACCAAAGAGTTGGACACAATTTAGCTACTAAACAACAATAAAGATTAAATGCTTTCATTTGCATGCATGCAGGCTAAGTTGCTTCAATTGTGTCTGACTCTTCGCAATCCTGTGGACAGAGGAGCCCGCCAGGCAAGAATACTGGAGTGGCTTGCCATGCCTTCTTCAAATGCTTTCATATAGCTGGACCCTAATCCAATCTGAACAAGATCTTTGTAAAAAGAGGAAGAGATGTCAGGGATGTGTGCAGATAGAGAAAAGACCAGATGGGGACCCAGGAAGAAGGTGGCATCCAACAAGCCAATGAGAGACACCTCAGAAGAAGTTAACCGTACTGACACCTTGATCTTGAACTTCCAGTTTCCAGAACTATAAGAAAATACAAGGGTTTCCTCTGGTGATCAAAGCCACCCTGGTCATGCGTGCAGCAGGTCAGAAGTGTCAGAGATTCAGCTCTAGCAACCGTGGTCATGATGTGCTGTGTCAGGTACCTTTCACTGGCTTCTTCCTCTTCTTCCTCACCTCCCTACTCCTGTGCTGGTGTTCCGTGGAACTACCTCCCAAGTAAACCGTTTGTGCTGAACACTTGTCTTGACGTCATCTTTCAGGGAAACCCAAACCAAGAGAGCCTCGTAGGGTTTTCTGTGATTAACTGAGGTTCTAGAGGAAAAGTATTGGCATTGCCTGATGCTTCATGACAGCCGCTCAATAAATGTTGATTATTATAATGACATTGATTCTCAACCCTACTGAACTAACTTGTATTCTTTCTGTTCTTCCAGCCTAAATTTTAAATCTACAGCTTTCTCAGTTTCTCTTCCCTGTGCTCATATCTTCATAATAGCCCTTATGGATTTACCACTGAAGCTGGGAGAAGAGCACATGAAGACAAGCCGAGGGGCAGAGATTTATCAAAGGGCTCCCTGCCTTTCTGGCAGATGTGCTGCAGCGGCCCGCACTGAGACTCTCCACGGCCCATGAACTGGCTCCAGCTCATAACCTTCTCAGATACCTTCTTCACCAACTCCAGTTATTTACCTTTTTCTGGAGTCAGAAATGCAATGTGGTTGGACAGGGGGGTTCTGAGAGCAGCATCAGAAAATTACAAAAAAATACATTTAGATTATCCAAAACAATTATGCACTCAATTGGCATTGCGCAAAGAACACAGAGCTAGGAGTCCAGAGCCCTGGATTTTAGCCCTGGATCCTGTTACTAACTGTGTATACCTTGAGTAAGTCATTGAATTTCCTCTGCGTTTCGTATCAGCTTACTCATGTGAACATCAATGGGTACATATAGGCTGCCTCAAAATGTTCTCAAAACCCTAGAAGCCTGTGCTCAGTTGCTCAGTCGTGTCTGACTCTTTGCAACCCCACAGACTGCAGCACGCCAGGCTTCCTTGTCTTTCACTATCTCCCAGAGTTTGCTCAAATTCACGCCTATTGAGCTGGTGATGCCATCCAACCATCTCATCCTCTGCTGCCCTCTTTCCCAGCATCAGGGTCTAAAAGCTTTTGATGCTTTTTAAGTCAGTGTATGAATCTTCATGATACATTCATCTGCAAGGAGAAAAAGCCAGCCCGGAGCTGGAGTGTGAGACAACTATGAAAAAACTGAGGTGCTAACTTGCAAATTTAAAGTTTGGTCTTTAAAGAACTCACACAACCAGGAAGAGCATGAGATTTGACATAAGCAAAATATTCTAAACTATGCCATGTATCCTTTGAAATGGTGATTTTTAACAGTCTGGTAGTGCAATTCAGGGGTCTAGCCTGAGTCATGTGCTTGAGCAGCAGAAGTCACTCACAAAGAGCCACGAAAGCTGAGGATGAAAGGTGCTCTATGAAGCGGTACAGCATATGATGTGTTGGATGGATTATTGGACCCCAAATCAATAAGCTGCTCCTTTTTGGGCTTGTACATGGAAATGCAAAAAATGGAACTGACTTGAAATCAAAACGAAACAGACTCATCTATTTCTGTTGGCCTAGATAATTAAAGAATGAGATTGACCCAAGAGCATGTATGATGGGAAGTAAATGGGTTTTTAAAGATTTTTCTTCAGCACTGGAAAACACAGCACAGGGCTTTCTTATGCCCTCCCGTCAGCTGGTACAAAATTACCAGGTGCTTTTTCTAACACCCAAACTTGAAACCTCAGAGTTTCCTAAGCCATCCCCAGGGCCTTCAGGGAAGGCGTGCAAACACATAAGACAAAAGGAAGGAGGGAGCATCTCATGAAACAGAGAGTACGCACACGCTCCCCCAGGGAACAACGGCACACCCGGCACGTTTGTCATGAAACAGAGAGTACGCACACGCTCCCCCAGGGAACAACGGCACACCCGGCACGTTTGTCATGAAACAGAGAGTACGCACACGCTCCCCCAGGGAACAACGGCACACCCGGCACGTTTGTCATGAAACAGAGAGTACGCACACGCTCCCCCAGGGAACAACGGCACACCCGGCACGTTTGTCATGAAACAGAGAGTACGCACACGCTCCCCCAGGGAACAACGGCACACCCGGCACGTTTGTCATGAAACAGAGAGTACGCACACCCTCCCCCAGGGAACAACGGCACACCCGGCACGTTTGTCATGAAACAGAGAGTACGCACACCCTCCCCCAGGGAACAACGACACACCCGGCACGTTTGTCATGAAACAGAGAGTACGCACACCCTCCCCCAGGGAACAACGGCACACCCGGCACGTTTCTCGCCACGCCTGGTGCTCTCTGTCCTCTGCTTTAGCACGATCCACTCCCCCCACCCCCAGCCTTTCCATCAAATCTATTCAGTCACCAAAGCGTGTTGCTTCTCATTTCCTATGTTTCTCTCTTGAATCATTTCTTTCTATTTTAGAGTGAAAAGTGAAAAAGAAAGTGAAGTCACTCAGTCGTGACTTCACGACCCCATGGCCTGTAGCCCACCAGGCTCCTCCGTCCCTGGGGTTTTCCAGGAAGAGTACTGGAGTAGGGTGCCATTTCCTCCGGTATCACTCAAACTTCCACAACATTCTTGCAATTGGAATTTTGCCTTTACAATTTTTTTTGATAAATCCAACAATATGTCGTCAAATTAATATTTAAATGACTCTTAACTCATAATGCGTGCCCACATGCATGCTCAGTCGCTTTAGTCGTGTCTGACTCTTTGCAAGCCTATGGACTGTAGCCCACCAGCCTCCTCCAGGCAAGGATACTGGAGTGGGTAGCCATTCCCTTCTCCAAGGGATCTTCAAAGCCAGGGATTGAACCCTTTTCTCCTGTACCTCCTGCACTGCAGGCTGATCCATACCCACTGAGCCACGGGGGAAGCCCCCTAACCCACAGGTTTCTGCTCAAAGCCATGCTCCCATCACCAGCAGGCTCAGGTCCAAACTCGCTGCCTGAGACTTAGTGTCAATTATTGCCCAGAAATAAACTGCCTTTCTAGCTTTGTGTCTCACCTCTACCTCCCAGCCAAGTTAGTTAAGTTAGTCTTTCTTCTAGGAATATTGAGCTTCCCATTGTTCTGGTTGGACTTATATCATTTAATTCTGCTTATAATGCTTTTCTAGTCTCTGTACTTAATTTGTGTAGCTCTTCTCAGCCTCTAAATGCTCAACTCATAACAACTCACTATTCTTCCAATAAGTTCCTAACAAACTGGTCACCTCAGAGATCTATGTTAATAAGATACATATATTTATCAGAAATTTAAAGTGGAATATTTTGTAAATTGACTTATATATACTTGTAGATTAATATATTCTACTTTCCAAGTAAATATGTATAAAATAAAAAGTCAAACAGTCTTTACCATAATAAGTAAACCTATTATCTGATTTTGGATGATGGAAATGTCACATTTATTGTGCTGATTGCGTAACTCTAAATTTAGTGAAAATATGCATTAAACACAGGTGAATTTTATAATGTCTAAAATATACGTCAATAAAACTGTTGAAATTGTATTAATCATGCCTAACTACAATAGTTTCTCAAATATATATGCTAAAAATATAAAATATCACTAGCCAACATTGATCATTCTTCTGACTTTCAGCATATTACCCTACCCTCTAGGAATGTTTGTCTGAATTTTGTTGTTTAGTCATTAAGTCATGTCCAACAATTTGCTCCCCATGGGCTGTAGCCCACCAGGCCCCTCTGTCCATGGGATTTCCCAGGCAAGAATACTGGAGTGGGTTGCCATTTCCTTCTGATCTTCCTAACCCAGGGATTGAAGCCCCATCTCCTGCTTTGGGAGGCAGATTCTTTTTCTGCTGAGCCACCAAGGAAGGCCCTTTGAATTACAGAGTGAATATTGTACATGTTGGCATTATTTTCTTTTCCTTCACACTTGATCAGGCTTTTAAAAATATGTGTAAAATTTATGTAGACTCCTCAAATATCCACTTATTTTCTGCCATGGCCATATTGAAAGGAACTGCGAGGAAAATTGGACCAAACTCATTTATATGTTTACACACACACATTTACACATGCACACAGTTTAACACTAAGGTTTGATTTGTTTTACTTGATTTTCATTTAAATCTGCTGTGAAGGGATCACAGCAATTTCAGACAGAGCAAAGACAAATCTAAACTGAAGTCCTCCTCTGACAAACAGCTGTATTACAGAGTCAGTTCATTCAGAATGCCACCCAATTAACGCTGAATATTTGCCTCAGTCAACACATCGTTATCGTAATTCCTTTCTAATTGAACTTCCTCTTTTCCAAAATCGACACATTAGGAGTTATTATCACTCTGCTTCTGCAGAATGCTTCTGGTACAAGGCTGTTCAGAACCCTCCCATCCTTCCTACTCCCAAAGTGTAGCGTCACTAATAGTGTCTCCTGCAGCTTATACCGTATCAGTGTATTTATTCTAAGATTTCACATTACATCTCTATACGGTCAATATGGTAATTTACTGAAAACACACCTTTTCATGTAACTGGATAAAATAAATCAGCCAGCACACAGTCAGTTTTCATCAACACCCTGCAAAATGAGAACCCAACTCTTCTAGTCCAGTAGTTTTCCTGGTCGCAACTTCTTTTTACCCTTTGGTGCTTACAATATTAAAAATTTATCTCTTCCTTAATTTAATTCCTCTCCCCAGTAACATGTGAAGTTTCAGTGAGTGAATAGTGGGAATTCAATGAAAAATGCTAACAAGCTCAAAAGTTGGGTTCTCTTTTCTAATCACCCAGACTTGAAACATCACCCTTGCGGTTTTTCACTTTCTTTTCCCTGACTATACAATCTGATCAGCTGCTCTTGCTTGTATATTTTCTTCCAGAGACAACATGGGTGGGGGAGGGGTGGGGGGAATAAGCAAAGGAGAAGGAAGTCCTAGAGTCAATGAGGACCTTCTATTCTGCTTCATTTTCACTTGGTGAGAGGTTTGCCTCTCATCATCTGGCATTTGGATTAGATGTTCACACCAGGAAGTAACAGGAAAATGATTATTCTTGTTGAAAGGTGGTGTGAAGATCTAATCAAAGGCAGATCTATTGTGGTTTACTGTTAGTGTTCCTAAAATTATACTGGCAGACCAGGGGCTGTCTTGTGCCCCCAAAGAGCTTGATTACAGGTGTCTGATCATACTTCAGGTAAGAAAAGCCATTTACAGTGCTAAGTTCGTAAGCACTGCTGAAGTGCTGCAGGAATTTCTATAAAGTATGTACATAGAAAAATAATATATGTAACTTAATAATAGCATCCATCACCTAAAAACAGTATTGTGTTATCTCTGTATAAGGGACTTTGGATATTTACATGCTGCTGCTGCTAAGTCGCTTCAGTCATGTCCGACTCTGTGCGACCCCATAGACGGCAGCCCACCAGGCTCCCCCATCCCTGGGATTTGATAGATATATAGCATTTTGCAAATCACAAGATGTACTGATGAAACCCAGCAAAGGGGCCTTTTCAAACTGTTAAGATACATTGAAATTTTTCTATCAAATTAAAAAGCATATAAGGAAAAATAGATGATTCCGTTCCTATAACAAGGAACAGATATTTGCACTGCTGTATTATTTAAATATGTGACATTGTTTTAAAAGAAAAAACATCCTACAAATTGCAATGGCATTCACATCTAAAATCACTGAAAATTGCAGAGTTTGATTATCTAAAGAAATCAACTCCAAATGATAAAATGAATATACTTGTGTTTAATTGGAATATTGTGAAGGTTAATGAAATCAAACAACCTTGAAAGAATGTAGGTGATGGTTAATATACCACATTGAATTTTTGGATTAATATTAAAAGAAAACGACCCGATTCATTTCTGTTTATTCCAATATTCAAACCAAGTAGAACTCCTGGGAATTATTAGAAAGACAAATTAAAACAACAGATGGACTTGCAGTTGCCTGCATAAGAATGTCTTTCAACAGAGTCTCCTGACAATTTCAGAGATTCTAAGGTGTTCTATTTAATTTCAAATAAAGAATACTACATTTTTTCCTTTTCCCAGGCTGTCAGTCTCTGAAAGCCCTAAAGAAAATGATTTGAAAACATCATGAAAGTATTTTCTTAGGTTTTTATAAGACTCATCTTGTACGACAGGCATAAGGCTCACTATGTTTTAATGACAGAAGAAAAAAGTGTAAGCAATTTCTATCTCCCAAAGTATGAATCTCCATTTTGGGTGTTAAATGGGAGCAATTCCTTTTATAGAATACAATTCTGACATGGATTTTAAAGGCAAAATACCCAATTTACTGCCATATCTTTATTTCATGTAATTAAAAGCTTTTATTCTTATTTTATGGGTCACTGAGTTAAATCAGCAGTCAGATAGTGGCCGTGGTGGGACTTGACTCTAAATGTTCTGCCATTTGACACTCAGTCCTATAGACAGGTTGTTTTGTTCTGCGTTGCTATTAAAGATGTTTTGGATATTAAGGGAATTATTCTTATTTTTTGATAGATGATTCATGTAGACATCAAAAACACATAATGGGGCTTCTACTGGCAGGAAAATGTCTAATTTCAAAGGGTTTAATTGTATGGATTGTGTTGAAGTCCACGTAAAGAAAACCATGGGTTTATAAAACAAATTCTCAAAATGGGTCCTTGGAATTCCTGCTTCCTTTAGTTGCAGAATGGCTTTCTTTTCTGACTGAATCTCTTTCTGAGAACAACCAGAAAGGCTGGATTTTTTGTTTTAATTTGCCTGAAAGCATCAGCGAGGTAAAAAGGGGCTTAAGGGATCACAGTTCCAGAAGGGATGAAAGTACAGAAGCGAGCCCAGTGCTCAGCAGCCCTTTTCTCTGAGGAACTTGTTGGTTCTCGAGAGCTGGTGGGAGTTGAGAAGCTGAGCAGACCTTACGCGGCGCTATGCAACTGGGAGCAAGCGGAGTTTGAACACATGGCCCACCAGGAAGGAGGGATCTTACAAACACTCTGGGCTCGAGGGAGTCACTGATGGGGGCTGTATCTTAACAGGAAGTCGGACTCAGTCGTGTCCCACTCTTGGCAACCCCATGGACTGTAGCCCACCAGGAAGAAGGGCTCTTATAAACACTCTGGGCTCTTGGGAATCACTGATGGGGGCTGTATCTTAACGGGAAGTGCACACTCAGTCGTGTCCCACTCTGCGACCCCACGGACTGTAGCCCACCAGGCTCCTCTGTCCATGGGATTTCCCAGGCAAGAAAACTGGAGTGGGTTGTCGTCTCCTCCTCCAGGGGAGCTTCCCCATGTCTCTGGCATCTCCTGCATTAGCACGTGGATTCTTTACCACTGCACCACCAAATAAATTAGCTCTCAAGAGACTGAAATCCACCTTGAACTCAGGTAAATTCTTGACTGGATTAAGGGCATATTCCTTAGCTCAAATGCTTACCAAAAGCAAAACTAAGTGCCCTCTAGACAAATACATTATTATCTCTAAATATTTGCATAATTTATATGGAAGGAAGGAAGTGGAAGGAAGTGAAGTCGCTCAGTCGTGTCCGACTCTTTTCGACCCCACAGACTGTAGCCTACAAGGCTCCTCTGTCCACGGGATTCTCCAGGCAAGAGTACTGGAGTGGGTTGCCATTTCCTTCTCCAGAGGAGCTTCCCAACCCAGGGATCAAACCCAGGTATCCTGCACTGTAGGCAGACGCTTTACTGTCTGAGCCACCAGGGAACACCCAGTAAAAATTTCCATTGCATTCCATGAGACAAAATAACAGAATGAACCCAAAAAAGAAAAGGAAAAAAACCTAAATAGCAGAAACAGACACAAAATATAGTCAAGGTATCCAAAGTAAAATTTTAAGTAACTATCATTAATATGCTAAAATACAATAGTCCCCCTTTCTCCATGGTTTTGATTTCTACAGTTTCAATTACTAATGTTCAACCATGGTCTGAAAATATGAAATGAAAAATTACAGAAATAAACAATTTATAAGTTTTAAATTTCAAGTCGTTCTGAGTAGCATGATCAAATCTGAAGACATTCAGCTCTGTCCTGCCCAGGACTTGAGTCATTGCTTTGTCCAGTCAGCCATTAGTCATTTAGTAGTCATTCCAGTTATCAGATAGTCTCAGTACTGCAGTACTGTTCAACTAAACTTTATTTTGCTTAATAATGGCCCCAACGTTCCAGAGTAGTGATGCTATTTAGATATGCCAAAGACAAGCTGTAAAGTGCTTCCTTTGGGTGAAGAGTTGAGAGTTCTTGACTTAATAAGGAAAGAGAAAAAAATAATCATATGCTGAGGTTGGTAAGATCAATGGTAGGAAAAACTTTTTTCTCCATGAAATTGTGAAGAAGGAAAAATTAATGGGTGGTAGTTTTGCTCTGGCACCACCTCAGACTGCAAAAGTTATGGCCACAGTGTGTGACAACTGCTTAGTTAAGATGGAAAAGGCAATGAATTCATACAATAAGATATTTTGTGAAAGAGATAAAGAGATCTCATTTGCATAACTTTTACTGCAGTATATTGTTACAATTGTTTCATGCTGTTATTATTGTTGTTAATCTCCTACTGTGCCTAATTTATAAATTTAACTTTATCATAGACATATACGTACAGGAAAAAACAGTATATATAGGATTCTGCACCATCCAAGGTTTCAGGTGTCCATTAGGGGTCTTGGAATGTATCCCCCTGTGGATAAGGGGGGACTACTGTTTAGATAATATAATAAAAAACTTTATCAGAGAACTGGAAACAATCAAAAAGAATCAAATGAAATTCTAAAACTAACCACTGTAATAACCTAAAGGAAGAATTAATAGATGGGTTTGACAGCAGATTAGATAAACCAGAAGAGAGGATCAGTGAACTGAAAGATAACTCAATAGAAGGTGGAATGAAAAACACAGAGAAAAAAACTGATGGGATATAAAAAATACAGTAAAAAGGTAAAAAAATAAAAATAAGGTGGTGTAATCAGAGTCAGGGAGAAAGAAGGAAAGAGAATGGAACAGAGGCCATTTTAGAAGAGATCATTATTGGGAAATTTCTGACACCAGTAAAAGTAAGAAATCACAGAGTTAAGAAGTTCTACATATGGAATCATATAAAAACCAGGACTAATATACTCTCTTAGAAAGAAAGCTGATGACTTCTCTATCTGGAGAGGAGCGCGAGGGGGTCTTGTGTTCGCACACTAGTCTTTTCTTCATCAGGGCACTTGACCCAGGTACGAAGATGTGTTCAGTTTGTGAAAATTCACTGTGCTGCACGTTGACAATCTGTGCATTTTTATCTTATGTATTTTACTCTTCAAATTGTAGTTTTAAAATGCACATTAACAAAGTTACTAACAATAATGCGGCTATACAAATCCCCAAGCAGGGTTAATACGATGGAAACCATCCCTCGGCACTGCACAGAAAAAATTCTGAAAACAAAATCCAACCATATGCTGTTTATAAGACATACATCTTTAATCAGAGGACAAAGAAAATATGATTGTAGATGGATTAAAAAAGGTGATGCGGGCCAATTCTCATCAAAAGAAAGCTTATGTAACTATACTGATATGATGCAAGAGAGACATCAAGGCATAAAGCATTATTAGATACAAAGAGAGACACTTCTTAATGATATGTCAATTCACTAAGAAGATAAAAAAATTCTAAATTTGTGTACAATCCACAAGGTAGTGTCAACTTATGGGAAGAGATATTTTAACAATCTCTTTTTATATCGGACAAAATAAGCAGACCAAAAAAAAAATATGTTAGACTACAGAGAATCTGAACAATTATACATACAATCCAAATGTCAATTCTGACATATGTGAAGCATGGTAGAGAATACATGATTTTCAAGTACTCATTAAATACTTCATAAAACAGACTGTCTGGTCATTTTACAAATGAGGAAGTTGAACTGTCACTGGGAGCAACAGACTATGACATGACAGAGCTTTCATCAGAACACACACCTGGGTTCCGGTCCTCTGTGCTGCAGTTGCCTCAACGTAAATAATCAAGACCTACAGCATACTCTGGGCTTCTAGGTGGTAAAGAATCCCACCTGCTGAACAGGAAATGTGGGCTTGATCCCTGGGTTGGGAAAATCCCTTGGAGGAGGAAATGGCAACTCACTCTAGTAGTCTCGCCTGGGAAATCCCATGGACGGGGCTGGCGAGCCACAGACCATTGGGTTGCAAAGAGTTAGACATGGCTTAGGGACTAAATAGTGACGGATATTCTAATAAATGCTTTGCAACTGATCTTCTGGCTGCCTAGGCAAGAAGCAGCTGCTATGGAGATTTTGCTATAGAAATAAACTTCTAAAGAGTGTCATTTTCTATCCTAACTAGGGGTAGAACGGTGTCAGATTGGGCAAATTCAGCATCACAAATCCACTGAGAGTGGCTTGCAATTTATATTTGACAACATGATTAGGGTGTAATGACTCCAAAATAGCTTGTGTGTGTGTGTGTGTGTGCAAAGTCACTGCAGTCGTGTCTGACTCTTTGCCACCCTATGGACTGTAGCCCACAAGATTCCTCTGTCCATGGGATTCTCCAGGCAAGAATACTGGAGTGGGTAGCCATTCCCTTCTGCAGGGGATCTTCCTGACCCAGGGATCAAACCCACATCTCTGGTCTCCTGTATTGGCAGGCAGATTCTTAACCACTGTGCCACCTGGGAAGCCTCCTTAGATAATTTATACACATTCCATTTATTCTTTACAAAAAAGTTTCAAGCTGGGTGTTATTGTCCCTTTTTAACTGATGGAGAGAGAACCTCGAATTCTGAGGGTTTTAAGTAATTTGCCCAACATCAACATATTGTGCCTGTCTATCTTCAGTGTTTACCCTGGCCTCATTCTGCACTGCAATCTGCTACAGAGAGGTAATTACTCCAGGGGACACTACCGTCAGAAAGCGAAGAGTATGGAATACAGAAGAGAAACAGCAGATAATACAGAACCAGGGTACTGAGCAGATAATACAGAACCAGGGTACTGATGAAAGAAAAGCCTAAGGAAACCAGAGCGAACATGGATCTGAGAGGAGTCAAATACTAGAGAAACAAACGCTGCATTATCCACAGTTTGGACTGAGTGTGTGTGTGGTAAGGAGAGTGATGTATATGTGTCCATGAGAAAGAGCGTGCATTGTAAAAAATTAACCCCTTAGTAAACTGCATTTTGTTTATTTCATAGTTTGATTTCAGCCACTTTCAATTAATCCTTGTTTGAATCATCCCCCTTGGTGGGTGAGTCCCACATGTTGGCATTTATCTGAGTCATTGGTGGGCTTGTTAAGCATGAATTTCTAGGTTTTACCCCTAGAGTTTCTAGTCTAGGATGTCTGGGTGATATTCAAATTTTATACTTACAGCAAGTTTCCAGGTGATGTTGATGAAGGTGGCCCAGGGACCACGTTTTGGGAACCAGTGCTTGGGATATTGCTAAAGGATAAATTGCCATTTTTCAAGTAGGGATAAGCCAGTAAACCAACTGTTTAATAAAGATAAGATTTAATATTTACTGACCAATTTTTCTTTTCAGACACTCTGCCGAATACTTCATATTGATGACCTCATTTAATCTCTCTAACAATTCTTTAAGGTAGATGTTGTTGGTCTTCCATTTTGTAGAAGAGGAAATGGAGGTTGAAAACAGGAAACTTGCCCCAAATCACATTGCTAGACTCATTGGAACCCAATTCGTTTAATTTCATAAGAAGTCCCAAACTATGCTTGCCTGGTTCTCAAATATTATTGTGCAAAAGAGGTCATCAAATGAATATTATAGGGCTTCCTTTGTGGCTCAGTGGTAAAGAATCTATGTGCCAACGCAGGAGACACGGGTTAAATTCCTGATCCCGGAAGCTCCCACATACTGCGGAGCAGCTGTGCCCGACCACAACTAAATCTATGTGCCAACGCAGGAGACACGGGTTAAATTCCTGATCCCGGAAGCTCCCACATGCTGTGGAGCAGCTGTGCCCGACCACAACTACTCAGCCTGCACTCGAGAGCCTGGTGGTCACAGCTGCTGAGCCCACATGCCACAGGCGCCGAGCCTGTGCGCCTAGGGCCCGCGGCCCGCAAGAAGAGACGCCTCCACAATGAGCAGCTCACGCAGGGCAACTAGAGAGCAGTCCCTGCTCGCTGCACCTAGGGAGAGCCCCCTGCAACAGCGAAGACCCAGCACAGCCAACAAGAAATAAATAAATAGAATATGATAACAAGTCCAGTTCTTGGGGCCTAGTTTGAGATTCTGACTCAACATCTTTACAATGAAGCTCAGGAATCTGCATTTCTAACTAACAACACAGTTTTAGATCTTCAAGTAAACACTAAGCTATTCTGGTCCCAGAGTAGGCAGGCCAGGTAAATGGTAGAATCCACTTGATGATATTGTAGAATAAAGGCTTATTCTTGACTGTGGGTATTGTACAGACTCCAGAGGCCTTTTTCAGCAATGCAGAATATTAAAGTTAGATTTTTAGCTTATTGTTTCACCATCAATTTAACAACTCCACAAAAGTTTAGAACACACCAGACATTATCCATGGTTACCACATCAGTTCCCATTGATCACACACGCCTTCTGTGGTCAATTGCCGGTTCCAGCTGAGCAGTGGTTCTCCAACAGGGAAGAGGACGAGATTCCCCAAGAGTTATGGGGATGGGTGATGTTTGCTTGTTTTAATGAGTTTCGGAGGTTCACAGTCGGTAGCGGGGGAGTGAGGTTCAAATGGCTCTATTTGTAAAAACGTGATGGGTGACTCATTATCATCAGGCAGGAATGGAAAGCACTGTTCCAGAGGATTTGGGGATCAGAATTAGTTCTGACTATAAAGAGCTGGATTACAGAGAGCAAACCACACCTTTTGTTCGGCTGTTTCTGAGTATATATTCTGCTTCAGTCTTTTCACTTTGTTGCCCCAAGGAGTCTCAGATGGTGGTCTTGTCAGGCACATCAGCACACAGATGAGATCGAGAGAGAGGAGAGAGGCAGCTGAGCAGCGCAAGGGCTCTCACTCTACTGACCCCTGATTCTGGTCCTCAGTTGGAAAAGTGACAAGTTGTTATTTCACTGATTTTCTCAGGCAGTCAAGTAATTTCAAGTAGAAAATCCCCCCAACTGGTTTGTATAAGGAGCAGTAGCAAGAGTGTGAAGACAGTTGCTGGAGCTGAAAAAGGCCATCCATTCGATCCTCGAATGCATGTGACATACACGCCTGGTGCCAGGCCCCGTGTTCAGCGCCCGTGACCCTGCGGAAAATCAGAAGACCACACCCCTACCTTCAGACTGGCTTAAATCCATCAGAGCAATTAGAAATTAAAGAGGTAAGAAAAGTGAATAACCATGATTCCAATAGTGATAACTGTCACAAGAAATTAAAACAGAACAATTTGGAAGTGAGTTACTAGAGATGAGATGAAAGTGTTAGTTGCTCAGTCATGTCCAACTCTTTGCAACCCCACAGACTGCCTCCTGCCAGGCTCCTCTGTTCATGAATTTTCCAGGCAAGAATACTGGAGTGAGTAACCATTCCCTTCTCCAGGGCATCTTCCCAACCCAGGGATAGAACCTGCATCTCTTGAGTCTCCTGCATTGGCAAGTGGATTCTCTGCCACTGCCCTACCTGGGAAGCCCAATGTATTCATAGAGAGAATAAAAACCACACAGATGGAAACTTCCCTCAAGAAACAAAGAAAATGCGTGACTTGATAAACTGATATGGAAAAGTAAACAAACAATAAATGAAAAGAAATCTCCATGCTAGAGTACTAGCCCTTCTGAGATTTAAAATATAAAGTCTCGATAACTTGAGAAGTGTACTACTGGAACATGAGTCATTTTTCATCCATTATATTGAGCTATTAGTGGAGGAGAATAAGAAGTCACAGAATAGATGCAAATAGATAGAAAGCTTTAGAATGTGATAAAGACAGCATTTCAGATTGGTAGCGAACAGGTGTGTATCAAGAGAGATGGGACAACTGGATAACCATCTGGAAAACAAAGTAAAGTTAGATTCATACCTCAGCCATAGTCTGGATAAATTAATTTCAAATTTCAAAAACGTATATGTTAATATGGCAATGAAAAATGGCACAGCTACTTTAGAAAACATTTTGGCAGTCTCTTACAGAGAGAAGCATATACTTACCGTATGACCCAGTTATTCTATTCCTAGTCTCAATAGAAATGGAAATACATGTTCACACAAAAAAATACGGTTTTTTGCACTGGCTTTACTTAATTCACCAAAAACTGGAAACAACGAAAATATCCTTCAACAAGCGAATGGACAAGCAAACTGTAGTGTTGTCATACTATGGAACACTACTCAATGATTGTGGTTTATACACTCAATAAAATACTATACAACTGTTAAAAATAAATGATAGTATGAGTATCAAATCCATAAATATCACACATATGTGATAAATATAAATATCACATATATGACATTGAGGAAAAATGTTAATTGCAATAGCATAAAGTATGTAATGTCCATGAATATTAAGTTGTGAATATCAGCAACATTTATTCCTAAGGACATATAAATATGTGTAGGCATCTTAAGGGGCTTCCCAGGAGGCACTAGTGGTAAATAATCCACCTGCCAATGCAGAAGACATAACACAACGTGGGTTCGAGTAAAGAGATGTATAGGCTTCATAAACATCAAGCCCGGGTTGGTGGATATCAGACGTGAAAGGAAATGGATGGAGTTAGAGCAGGGTTCCTAGGGAGCTGTGACTCTATTGGTAATACTGTTACAGTTGGGTGGTTGGGCACATAAATGTTTTTTAAATTATACTTTATAGTTTTTAAAATGTCTGAAATAATATAAAAATAAGATTAAAAATAAAAAATACCTTTTTGAGGTTTCGCTTCAAGGAATAATTGCTTAAGGGGGTCAATAGGAATAATAATCACACTTATAGTATGGCTGTGTGGTGGGAATTAAATTTACTAGCAGATAAAGTGTTCTTAGAATGGAATCCAGTATAAGTGTGCTAACATGTTAATACTTAGTGCTAACGTGCTAAAATGTTAGTAAGCACTAACATTTAAAGTGCTTGATAAATCTTTCCATTTATTATTATTATATTATTATTATCATCTTCACATGTGCTCGAGCATGCTAAGTCACTTCAGTCACGTCCAACTCTTTGTGACCCTGTAGACTATAGCCCAACAGGCTCCTCTGTCCATGGGATTCTCCAGGCAGGAATACTGGAGTGGATTGCCATGCCCTCCTCCAGGGGATCTTCCCGACCCTGGGATTGAACCTGCATCTCTTATGTCTCCTGGATTCGCAGGCGGGTTCTTTACCACTAGCGCCACCTAGGAAGTCATCTTCATAACTGGTGTTCATGTGAACCAAAAGCCTGATCTTAGCAAAAAGCAAATCATGTGCATATAAAAAACTCTGGTTCTTGAGCAGTTTCTGAGGAAATTTGATTAAGAGAACAACAGTAATATGCTATAGAAACGCAGTGCTGACTGGCAAACCGCTTTTCTCTGTGCAAGAAATCCCCTGTGCTGTGAATCCTGGCTGAATCTGTCTCCTTAAAGTAAAAAATCACCAGAAACTTCCTCTTTGCACTTTGGCACCTTGACCAGGCATGAGACCCAAATTCTGCCAACTGGAAGCTTCTACTTAGGACTTTGAAACTTGAATGAATAAAAGGATACATCAGGAAGTAGCAATCCAACGAGACTGGGAACTTTCACCCCAAAATAATTAACAAAATTCACTGAAAGGTGACAGATATATATATATATAACAATTTCAAAACAAGGTCTTATAACTACTTATTTATTGATGGATTCACCAAAACTCAAAAATCACCACTGACTATGTGACTTCTGGGAAGCTGAAGATTAATTAGATGGATGTCTGACGATATAAAACATTCAAAGTCTAGTTAGGAATCAAGTCATAGAAATACAAGAACAATGGCAGAAGCAACCACCACCCCGTTTTTGTGCCGTGTAAGAAGAACCACCTCGGAGGCATATGTCATATTTCTGCAGAGACATAAAGAAGAAATCGAGTCCATCTGCCTGTTAGCGGGTGGGGAGAAGCAGAGACAGCTTCCAGAGGGTACCTTAAATGGGGCAGGAACTCACTCCCCAGTAAAAAAGGGAAAGTCATTTCAGGAAGAAAAGTATTAGCCGCAGATGCACGTAGCTATGGAAAAAAACCTAGCACGCTGAAGGCAATATGAGCAGTTTCCACAACAGCCAGCAGAGTGTTTTTACATGGAACCTATTCAAATGCTGGGTTAATACACGATTAAGTGAATGCACATATGAATAAAACTAAGCTTTGGGCAAATTTTTGGTAATAGCGAGAGTCAATAATTTACCACCTGATTTGTTAGCCCATGAGTTTTTAATGAGTCTAATTCACTTGTCAGCTTAGCTTTTGAGAAAGTTCATAACTATTTTTTTAATTGCTTACATAATGAATTCTTATTTATGATTATTTTATTATTTTATTGCCAATTAAAACATAGCCCTGTCATCTTAAGTTAAAAAAATAATTTTCATGAATTCAGTAGAAAATGAGCACTCAAACTACCATGAATGCTGGTGGTGGTGGCGTGCACGCTTGCTTAGGTGTGTTCACCTCTTTGCGACCTCGTGGGTTGTAGCCCGCCACGTTCCTCTGTCCATGGGCTTTCCCAGGCAGGAATACTGGAGTGGGTTGCCGTTTCCTCCTCCAGAGGATCTTGCCAACCCACGAATTGAATCCACATCTCCTGTCTCCTGGATTAACTTATTTAGCTCTATTATTTTAAAACCTCGGTGATTATAAATTTAATAATTCACATTATATTATGTTAAAAAATAATTAACACTACAAAAGAGATTTCTCTTTGAAGAAACTAAGTGAGAAATATTAAAATACAGACATAACTTAAAAATTTTTTTTTGACAAATTTGGGTAGGAATAAATAGGGAAATGCTAGAATTTATCAAATGCCCTCAAGGGTTTTATGTTTTGTTTTGTTTATAAAATGAAAATGCTATAAAAGTAAATGCATCTTAAAAAATTTTAATGCATCTAAATTTTGTAAGAATAATACAATTAAAATATTTATTTTTAAAGTCTCTTAAATGGGCTGGGATTTCTTTGGAAGGAATGATGCTAAAGCTGAAACTCCAATACTTTGGCCACCTCATGCGAAGAGTTGACTCATTGGAAAAGACTCTGATGCTGGGAGGGATTGGGGGCAAGAGGAGAAGGGGACGACAGAGGATGAGATGGCTGGATGGCATCACTGACTCGATGGACGTGAGTCTGGGTGAACTCCGGGAGTTGGTGATAGACAGGGAGGCCTGGTGTGCTGCGATTCATGGGGTTGCAAAGAGTCAGACACGACTGAGCGACTGAATTGAACTGAACTGAAATGGGCTCAGTGAAGATGGATTAAAAGCATTTTGATCAGCTGCCTCACTGAATCTTTTTATAGAGCCAGTCTTTGTAACCCGTCAACTCTATTGGAACTGCTATTATGAATCTTTGAGCTTATTAGATTGATTCTTAAATTTAAGCCCTATTACTAAAGCATTTGTAGTTTCTTATTTCTTTATTGCTAAACTTTAGTGAATGTGTATATGTCCTTACTGTGCTTGTTATTTAACATTAATCTTCTATCATCAGAAGGAAGAAGAACAAATGATGCCTCATGAGTAAGCAAGGCATAATAATTAAAAAAAATATTCACATGCATTTATATAGCCATCATAATGAAATGAAATAAAGATTATCTAATCTTACCCCCTCACCTCATATCTGAATTCCTTGCATTTCCCTTGCATTTGGAGCCTAAAGCATACTCTCACCTTTCTCATCATTTCAGTTTTTCATTTCTTAATATTTCTGAATTAAATTTTACATCTGATCACATGCCAGACTTTGTATACATGAAACTTCAGGCACCAACTGTATTTCAGTAGTGGCCTGCTCTAGTGAAACTCTGGCTTCCCAGGTGGCTCAGCAGTAAAGCATCGGCCTGCAATGCAGGAGATGCAGGAAACGCAAGTTCGATCCCAGGGTCAGGAAGATCCCCTGGAGGAGGGCATGGCAACCCACTGCAGTATTCTTGCCTGGAGAACCCCATGGACAGAGCAGCCTGGCGAGCCACAGTCCACGGGGTCGCCGAGTTGGACAGGACGGAGGCAACTGAGCACACACAGCGAGACTCACTTTCCCATGGGGCGTAGGTGGGCTTGGCAGCTGCTCTGGTCTAAAGAATTTGAGTTGATCATTGAGTTCTTTGTCTCTTTCTCCTCCTTTCTCTCTCTTGTCTCTCTTTCCCAGTGGTGGCTATATTTATGGGTTTTTAAGATTCCTTTGCCCTTAAATCACAAATAAGCAAATATCCTTCCTTCTTAAGTTAACTTCCCTCCTTATTCTCCTTGAGTTTTACAGTAATATCTGCCCTTGTTATTCTAAAGGCGATTCATTCATTCAGTATTTTAACACTCTTGCTTAAGTCACCTGATATGAAAGATAACATCATCAAACAGTCGTCTCTCCCTTGGGTAGGCACATTTTCACTGACCCACCCTGATTTCATGTCTGAGAATTCTTTCAAGCGCAATGTACCACCTTGCATGGAACAGAAACCTAATTTTTCTCTTCGGGCATTAAGCCCACCCTCTGCAGTTTTCTAGAATGGCAATACCTATCTGCTCTCTGAGGCCACCATGGTAAGTCAGTCTTATAACCCTGAGTTTCAGATATGCTTTATGTTTTTGAGTCTCAGGTATTGGCCGTACATTGTTTTAAATTCAGCAATGTATTTAGAAAGAAGATTGTGATATCTTATCCAGAATTTTAAGTCTTTATTTTTTTCAAAAGGTATGTCCAGTTGTCTATTCTGACATATTGCCCGGTTCTCTACATTCTGGAACAAATGGTCTTTTCCTGTTCTTACGTTAGTACAAAACATGCAGACACGCATAAGGGAATAAGTGTTGGATATGGTAGTCCTGGTGTTTTCCTGGCCATTTTAATATTAAATACTTAATTCAAATATTTACATTTTAGTGAAGTTTTGAAGTTCAAATGCAATATCCTAAAGTTGCCTTTATTTACAACACTTAGTATTTATGGCCATTTTTAATCTAATGGTTTAAACTGTGTTACAGTAGATTTCTCAGAGCCTGATGGTAGTGTAGCTAATTGAAGTTACAGAGCTAATGCACTGTCCCATTCACAGGATGATTATCCAAGATACACGGCTGTCACACAGCAACAAAAACATGTTGATTTACTTAAGAAATTTGTAACACATGGAAATGTGCAATGGTTCAATAGGAGACCATTACTATTGTCTTAATTCCTTGCCTTTTTGTATGTCACTTTACAAAACTGATCAATACACATTTTCTCATCTACTTTTTAAAAAACAACAGCTCCTCAAATTCTAGTTAACAATGTGCTCTCTGTTTCCCTTTCAGTTCCTGAATATGCAATGCTGCTGCTGCTGCTAAGTCGCTTCAGTCGTGTCAGACTCTGTGCAACCCCATAGATGGCAGCCCACCAGTCTCCTCCATCCCTGGGATTCTTCAGGCAAGAATACTGGAGTGGGTTGCCATTCTTTCTCCATGAATATGCAATAAAATTACAGAATTTCAAAGGCAGTTATTTATTTTCCAAGTTTGATTCCTCTAATTATTCTACATAGAACAGTCATTTTCATGACAGATGGAAATAATAAGAAATTGCATTTAACTGATGGACTGTAATATAGGAATAAGTGTTACAGAAAAGAACCTCAAATTGTAAATTAGTGGATGGTGCTGGAATGTAAACCCATTACTTGTTCATAAGGCTCTGAAAAATATAAGATGTGAGAGGTGGACCATAAAGAATGCTTAGCACTGAAGAATTGATACTTTCAAACTGTGGTGTTGGAGAAGACCCTTGAGAGCCCCTTGGACAGCAAGGAGATCAAACCAGTCAATCCTAAAGGAAATGAATCCTGAATATGTACTGGAAGGACTGATGATGAAGCTGAAGCTCTAGTACTTTGGCCGCTGATGCAAAGAGTTGACTCTTTGGAAAAGCCCCTGATGCTGGGAAAGATTGAAGGCAGGAGAAGGGGATGACAGAGGATGAGATGATTTTACAACATCATCGATTCGATGGACACAAGTCTGAGTAAACTCTGGGAGATGGTGAAGGACAGGGAAGCCTGGCAAGCTGCAGTTCATGGGATTGCAAAGAGTTGGACACAACTTAGAGACAGAACAACAAGAAAAACAACAAAATATAAGTGCAGCAGCATATGTGAAATCATTCTGATCACTGGAGGAGAAAATGACTATTTACACGAATCACATTCTTAGTTTTTGATGACTATGAAATGTATTGGACTTCCCTTGTGGCTCAGCTGCTAAAGAATCTGCCTGCAGTGCAGGAGATCTAGGTTCCATCCCTGGGTTGGGAAGATCCCCTGGAGGAGGGAACGGCTACCCACTATTAGTAATATTAAGTATAAATTTGCATAATAGATAGCATTCAATGAAATACATATGGTCGTCTTACAGTCCTATCACCTGATAACAGGGTTTAATGTGGTAAAGCCTATTTTCAGAAGAAATTATGGAGTCGATGAGGCTAAAGAAGAAGGCAAGATGGACCTCCTCCCTGGTCTAGTAGCCAAAAGGACAAGCGACACAGAAGTCTCAAGAAGTGGAGGATATGGTAACAGCTCCTCTGCTGGCATGCGTAATGAGTTCTGTGACCTGCTGAGCACAAGGGTGGCCCCAAGAGAACCAAACGAACTTGCTGAATGTACAGAGTTGGCCCGGGCAATGCACAGAGCTAGCAAAGGAAATGGAGTTCTTTCATCTCTCTAATGTAATGACAGAAACTGCATTCTAAATAAAGCCAAGACTGCATACTCTAAGAGTTCTCTGGTTGCTGCCTTTGTGATGAACTTGGCTTTCATATTAATTGCCAATGTTTGGACTCAAATGTAATTAAACTTATAATCAAACTTTGATCCATTAGCATTTAGTGCTGTTTCCAAGACCTGAATTTCAGGCATTAATATTAAACTGAAGTGTAGCGTTAGTTACTTGGGTACAAGGGACCACTATTGAGTCTTTATTTTAATCACTGAGGGTCTATTTGAGCCTTAGATGAAGGACAGATAACTAGTCCCTAGGGTGAGTTTAAAACTTATAACCGTGCCTCTTTGAACACAGAACACAGTACTTACTGCTTGGTTGCCTTTTTGGTCTACTCAATGTTAATTTTCATATTGAATCACATGTTGTAATGTTTTGGTTTTTCTGATATGGGTAAAAACGATGCTATATCACAAACTAACTGGAGGAATCAACCTACCTGGCTTCAGGCTCTACTACAAAGCCACAGTTATCAAGACAGTATGGTACTGGCACAAAGACAGAAATATTGATCAATGGAATAAAATAGAAAGCCCAGAGATAAATCCACGCACATATGGACACCTTATCTTTGACAAAGGAGGCAAGAATATACAATGGATTAAAGACAATCTCTTTAACAAGTGGTGCTGGGAAATCTGGTCAACCACTTGTAAAAGAATGAAACTGGACCACTTTCTAACACCATACACAAAAATAAACTCAAAATGGATTAAAGATCTAAACGTAAGACCAGAAACTATAAAACTCCTAGAGGAGAACATAGGCAAAACACTCTCCGACATACATCACAGCAGGATCCTCTATGACCCACCTCCCAGAATATTGGAAATAAAAGCAAAAATAAACAAATGGGACCTAATTAACCTTAAAAGCTTCTGCACATCAAAGGAAACTATTAGCAAGGTGAAAAGACAGCCTTCAGAATGGGAGAAAATAATAGCAAATGAAGCAACCGACAAACAACTAATCTCAAAAATATACAAGCAACTCCTACAGCTCAACTCCAGAAAAATAAATGACCCAATCAAAAAATGGGCCAAAGAACTAAATAGACATTTCTCCAAAGAAGACATACAGATGGCTAACAAACACATGAAAAGATGCTCAACATCACTCATTATCAGAGAAATGCAAATCAAAACCACTATGAGGTACCATTTCACACCAGTCAGAATGGCTGCAATCCAAAAGTCTACAAATAATAAATGCTGGAGAGGGTGTGGAGAAAAGGGAACCCTCTTACACTGTTGGTGGGAATGCAAACTAGTACGGCCACTATGGAGAACAGTGTGGAGATTCCTTAAAAAACTGGAAATAGAACTGCCTTATGATCCAGCAATCCCACTGCTGGGCATACACACTGAGGAAACCAGAAGGGAAAGAGACACGTGTACCCCAATGTTCATCGCAGCACTGTTTATAATAGCCAGGACATGGAAGCAACCTAGATGTCCATCAGCAGATGAATGGATAAGAAAGCTGTGGTACATATACACAATGGAGTATTACTCAGCCATTAAAAAGAATACATTTGAATCAGTTCTAATGAGGTGGATGAAACTGGAGCCTATTATACACAGTGAAGTAAGCCAGAAGGAAAAACATAAATACAGTATACTAACGCATATATATGGAATTTAGAAAGATGGTAACAATAACCCGGTGTACGAGACAGCAAAAGAGACACTGATGTATAGAACAGTCTTATGGACTCTGTGGGAGAGGGAGAGGGTGGGAAGATTTGGGAGAATGGCATTGAAACATGTAAAATATCATGTAGGAAACGAGTTGCCAGTCCAGGTTCGATGCACGATGCTGGATGCTTGGGGCTGGTGCACTGGGACGGCCCAGAGGGATGGTATGGGGAGGGAGGAGGGAGGAGGGTTCGGGATGGGGAACACATGTATACCTGTGGCGGATTCATTTTGATATTTGGCAAAACTAATACAATTATGTAAAGTTTAAAAATAAAATAAAATTAGAAAAAAAAAAGAAATGTAATCTGTTGTGTAAAATTAGTGCTTTGAATGAGAGTGAGTTCTATATAGGAGAATTACATAAAAACTACGTGACTCTGTGAGAAAGTTCTCAGGAATGTGGAGAGAGTAGCATGACTGACAAGAGTCGCAGGCAGAGGTCAAGGCGGGAATATTTGTGCACATGCATGTGTGTCTTTGGATGCAAATACGTTGTTTATTTTGGAAATAAAACTTCAAGGCAATGTGGGACCACATCAATTAGGTACAATTATGGCTAAAATTAGGTCAATTAAGTGGCCTTACAGGAACAGACACATACTTCTGATCAATGAATATATCTAACCAAGGAACTGTCTGTTGGAGAAAGTAGTGACCATCTAAAGAAACAGAGTTAATTCAGAAAGACGCCTTTTAAGAAGAAAGTAGTAATTATATACTCTTCATATAATACTCCTCACATACTTTTAAAACCATGTGAACTATTTCATGTTCCCCTTATTTGTATTTATTAGGTAAACAAATAAGTCAACTTGTTATTGTTAAACTATAAACCTCCAGAATCCTTTGCAATTATTAATTAATTCAGTTTAATTAATTGCCATGCAGTCTAGTCTTTGCTGCCTAATCACAGGGATACCAGAAATGCCACAAAATTTGAGTGCTGAACTGAATGTACTAAGCTGCAATTTTTAAGATTGTTTCATGATCTTAAAAATATCTGAGTATTACTCTTTTGAATCTGTGATATCTTATATTTGAATTACCATTAGACATTTCCATGTTATTTAGATCTTAATAATTTTGAAAAGATGAGAGAAAAACTCCAAAATTACATTCTCTCTCCCATATATGAGAGATAGACAACATGTCAATAAAATTCTTAGTATGACTTACAATTTACTGTGTCCTCCACATCCAGTCCTACATAGCAACCCCTTCTTGGCACATGGTAAACGTTCAGCAAATATTGTTGAATGATTGATTAACTGCAAGATATATTGAAAAGAGCATAGTGTCAAGCAGAACTGGCCTCATATTTTAGCTCTATGACTTTAGGCAAGTTATTTAACCTCTCTGAGCTTGAAATTCATCCTCTATTAATAATACCTACCTGACAGGACAGCCCTGAAAATGAAATAAGACCACATAAATAAAACACATAGGATATTGCCCCCAACATAGTAAGGGTTCAATAAATGTCGATTTCTTTCATCAGATGTCTTTTCAGTGCTGCCCATATTGGTAAGTGAGCTGCTACATCTCAACCAGTATGATATTTCTGGGATGATGTAATCTAATTTTAAAATTTAAAGGTAAATATGCATGTTATAAAAATAACCATTTGTAACATTACAATAAGAATGGTATCTGGTGTGTATGAAGAAAATTCATTGAACTATCACTCATAGGAATTTGCTTGATCCAAAATTGAAGTGAAGCGAGAAATGAGGAGTGTCTAGACTCGAGTTGTTTTTCATTTGGGGATAAACACTTGTCTAGCCTAGGCTCACAGGCAGCAATTGGTCAAAAGGAACAGAACTGATTCCAGCTGGCTGAAGCGAGGGATGATTATAAGACGGCGGCATCATCTCAGGGAACACGGGCAGAAACTCAGGGGACTCACCAGAGGCCTGAGTGTTACGAAATGGGCCACTGAGGTCCTCTGCCTCCTCTCAGTCTGCTGTCAGCTCACACCTCGCAGCCCATCGCTTCCTCCCCTGACTTACTCATTCCTCAGACACGGCTGCTCCACTGCTGACTTTCTAGGGCTTCCTTTACTCAAGTATCCAGCAGTGACTGACTGTCGTGGCTGGGTATCCATTTCAGACCTCAGACCTGAGGGGAAACACTTTGACTGACTCAGCAGAACCTCCGACGGGCTCTCTCTGACCATCTCATCATCTAGGACCACACAAGAATGGCTCTCAGAAGGTGATAAAACTTACTTCAATTAGTATGATCATCTCCAGGACCATCTATATGGCTGCAAATGGCATTATTTTATCTTTTAATGGCTGAGTAACATCCCACCATATATAAGTACCAACCTTCTTTATCCATTCATCTGTTGATGGATATTTAGGTGGCTTATCATACCAAGGGAAGTAAGTCATGAATCAAGGTAAATTGGAAGTGGTCAAACAGGAGATGGCAAGAGTGAACATTGGCATTTTAGGAATCAGTGAACTAAAATGGACTGGAATGGGTGGATTTAGCTCAGATGACCATTACATCTACTACTGTGGCCAAGAATCCCTTAGAAGAAATGGAATAGCCCTCATAGTCAACAAAAGAGTCTGAAATGCAGTACTTGGATGCAATCTCAAAAGTGACAGGATAATCTCTATTTGTTTCCAAGGCAAACCATTCAATATCATGGTAATCCAAGTCTATGCCCCAACCAGTAATGCTGAATAAGCTGAAGTTTAACGGCTCTATGAAGACTGTCCTCCTTATTGCCAAATTCAGACTTAAATTGAAGAAAGTAGGGAAAAATACTAGACCATTCAGGTAAGACCTAAATCAAAACCCTATGATTATACAGTGGAAGTGACAAACAGATTTAAGGGATTAGATCTGATAGAGTGCCTGAAGAACTACGGACAGAGGTTCATGACATTGTACAGGGGGCAGTGATCAAAACCATCCCCAAGAGAAAGAAATGCAGAAAGGCAAAATGGTTGTCTGAGGAGGCCTGTTACAAATAGCTGAGAGAAGAAGAGACGTGAAAGGCAAAGGAGAAAAGGAAAAACGTACCCATTTGAATGCAGAGTTCCAAAGAATAGCAAGAAGAGATAAGAAAGCCTTCCACAGGGATCAGTGCAAAGAAATAGAGAAAAATAATAGAATGGGAAAGACTGGAGATCTCTTCAAGAAAATTAGAGATACCAAGGGAACATTTCATGCAAAGATGGGCTCAATGAAGGACAGAAATGGTATGGACCTAACAGAAGCAGAAGATATTAAGACAAGGTGGCAAGAATACATAGAAGAATTATACAAACAAGATCTTCATGACCCAGATAACCACAATAGTGTGATCACTCACCTAGAACCAGACATCCTGGAATGTGAAGTCAAGTGGGCCTTAGAAAGCATCACTACGAACAAAGCTATTGTTCGTAGTGGAATTCTATTGTTCGTAGAGGTGATGGAATTCCACTTGAGCTATTTCAAATCCTAAAAGATGATGCTGTGAAAGTGCTGCACTCAATATGCCAGCAAAATTGTAAAACTCAGTAGTGGCTGCAAGACTGGAAAACGTCAGTTTTCATTCCAATCCCTAAGAAAGGCAATGCCATAGAATGCTCAAACTACCACATAATTGCACTCATCTCACATGCTAGTAAAGTAGTGCTCAAAATTCTCCAAGCCAGGCTTCAGCAATATGTGAACCATTAACTTCCATATGTTCAGGCTGGATTTAGAGAAGGCAGAGGAACCAGAGATCAAACTGCCAACATCTGTTGGATCATCAAAAAAGCAAGAGAGTTTCAGAGAAACATATACTTCTGCTTTATTGACTATGCCAAAGCCTATGGCTGTGTGGATCACAACAAACTGTGGAAAATTCTGAAAGAGAAGGGAATACCAGACCACCTGACCTGCCTCTTGAGAAATCTGTATGCAGGTCAGGAAGCAACAGTTAGAAACAGACATGGAACAACAGACTGGTTCCAAATAGGGAAAGGAGTACATCAAGGTTGTATATTGTGACCCTGCTTATTTAACTTATATGCAGAGTACTTCATGGGAAATGCTGGGCTGGATGAAGCACAAGCTGGAATCAATATTGCCAGGAGAAATATTAATAATCTCAGACATTCAGATGACACCACCCTTATGGCAGAAAGTGAAGAAGAACTAAAGAGCCTCTTGATGAAAGTGAAAGAGGAGGGTGAAAAAGTTGGCTTAAAACTCAACATTCAGAAAACTAAGATCATGGCATCTGGTCCCATCACTTTCATGGGAAATAGATGGGGAAACAGTGGAAACATGGCTGACTTTATTTTTGGGGGCTCCAAAATCACTCCAGATAGTGACTGCAGCCATGAAATTAAAAGATACTTACTCCTTGGAAGAAAAGCTATGACCAACCTAGACAGCAATTAAAAAGCAGAGACTACTTTGCCAACAAAGGTCTGTCTAGCTAAGGCTATCGTCTTTCCAGTAGTCATGTATGGATGTGAAAGTTGGACTATAAAGAAATCTGAGCACCGAAGAATTGATGCTTTTGAACGGTGGTGTTGGAGAATTCTCTTAAAAGTCCCTTGGACTGCAAGGAGATCCAACCAGTCCATCCTAAAGGAAATCGGTCTTGAGTGTTCATTGGAAGGACTGATGTTGAAGCTGAAACTCCAATATTTTTGCCACCTGGTGAATAACTGACTCATTTGAAAAGACGCTGATGCTGGGAAAGATTGAAGGTGAGAGGAGAAGGGGACGACAGAGGATGAGATGATTGGATGCCATCACCGACTCAATGGATATGAGTTTGAGTAAGCTCCAAAAGTTGGTGACGGACAGGGAAGCCTTGCGTGCATCATTCCATGGGGTCACAAAGAGTCGGACACAACTGAGCAACTGAACTGAACTGAACTGAAGTAAATCAGACAAAGACAAAAATGATGACAATGAACTTATTTTCAGAACAGAAGCAGACTCACAGAGTTAGAGAACAAACTTATGGTTACCAGGGGTGGGTGCATGGTGGGGAAAGGGATAGGTTGGGAGTTTAGGATTGACATGTACACACTGCTATATTTAAAGTGAAATGCCTTTCCATGAAAAAGCCAAGGAGCAAAGTTTTATTATGACAGGCAAATTTAAAATTAATATCCTGAATCAGTCTAAAAAGTGTAATATGTCAAAACCACACAGTCTTTACTCTATACACTGTTCTAGAGCTTTGGAAATACTGATCATTTAACATTCTCAGCAATATTGTGGGGGAATCTTTGTTGGTATCATTGTGGGATGACGAAGTGAAGCATTGGTATATTAAGCTATGTCCCCAAGACCCAAAGCTGGGAAGCGGCAGAGCGTGGCCTCTGCACCCACACTGTAGCTGCAGAGTCTGTGCTCTGAGCAGCAACGCTAGTCGGCCTTTCCATGAAATTATGTTTACCTGTAAACAAGCTTTATTTCAGAGCCCTGGGCACTGTAATATTTAGCAACACCTCTAGGATCTCCTGGCTCAGAAGAACTCCAAGGACAGAATGAAGTTTTCCTGAATCCAGTCCCCCTGTGTAACCACCACCAAGCCAAAGCAACTCATTGGAATTAAGACAAAAACACCCGTTTCGCGTGCTCTCCATGAGAAGGAGTTACAGCTTGAGTATGACCATCAGTTAGACACCAAAATGTCGAAGGAAACTCTTTTTGTCACCCATTCATCAACAGAAATATCTCATCATTTCAGTTCAGTTTAGTGGATCAGTCGTGTCCGACTCTTTGTGACCCCGTGAATCACAGCACACCAGGCCTCCCTGTCCATCACCAACTCCCGGAGTTCACTCAAACTCACGTCCATCGAGTCAGTGATGCCATCCAGCCATCTCATCCTCTGTCGTCCCCTTCTCCTCCTGCCCCCAGTCCCTCCCAGCATCAGAGTCTTTTCCAATGAGTCAACTCTTCACATGAGGTGGCCAAAGTACTGGAGTTTCAGCTTTAGCATCATTTCTTCCAAAGAACACCCAGGACTGATCTCCTTTAGAATGGACTGGTTGGATCTCCTTGCAGTCCAAGGGACTCTCAAGAGTCTTCTCCAACACCACCGTTCAAAAGCATCAATTCTTCGGCACTCAGCCTTCTTCACAGTCCAACTCTCACATCCATACATGACCACTGGAAAAACCATAGCCTTGACTAGACGAACCTTTGTTGGCAAAGTAATGTCTCTGCTTTTCAATATGCTATCTAGGTTGGACATAACTTTCCTTCCAAGGAATACGTGTCTTTTAATTTCATGGCTGCAGTCAACATCTGCAGTGATTTTGGATAGAAAGCCATTTTCTCTGTGAATCATCCATTAGGCAAGATAGTTTTCCTTGCAAAGCTACATTGCTGTTTGTTGTTTAGTCACTCAGTTGTGTCCAACTCTCTGCAAACCCATGACCTATAGTCTGCCAGGCTCCTCTGTCCATGGAATTTCCCAGGCAAGGATACTGGGGTGGGTTGCCACTTCCTTCTCCAGGAGATCATCCCAACCCAGGGGTTGAACCCATGTTTCCTGCATCTCCTGCATTGGCAGGTGGATTCTTTGGTGCTGAGCCACCAGAACCTTCCAATTTCTACTCTATTAAGCTGAGGAGGTAAAGTTTTATCAAAATCATGAGTCAATTACCTGAAATTAGCCTAAGTATGTCTGCAGAGGTATCATGCAGCCCAACATCATTTGTCCAGCCAATTCCACACAGTGATGGAACTCAGCATCTTCATGTGAAGCATACAGTTTTATTACCTCCTTTCTTTCAAAATTTATCAAGAATGCTACATAAGATAGTACTTTTAAGCAAGAAAATCTCTCCAGGATATAGCAAAACACCAAATCAATTTTATTATACATTTAAAATACAATTCTTAGTGTCTCAGGTAATTAACTTGATAGAATATTGTTATAATATGTCCATTGTGTAAAACAAAGGGGGTGTTTTATACTTGCTAATGATTTCTCCATAAGCCACATGTGACAAAATATTTTTAAAAGACACAGTTAAACATGAATCTTAGCAATCTTTGAGAGACATATTACAAAACTCCCGTCTAACAGATGTGTCTGCGACAGTAAAGAAAAATAAACTTCCAAATATTCATGAACATGTTTGCCCACCTTTCAAATCCAGTGTGCAAGTGCTGCCTGCTGGAAAATCAAGCACCTGCAAAGTGGAAGAATCGATTGACTGTGACTAAGGGCTGTGCCAAAGTTTTTGAAGCCTTCTTGAGGCTCCATAACAAAACACATATAACAATGGTTGGTCACAAAACTAACATTGACAATTAAGTTTCATGAACTAACTGAGATTTGCAACCTTCTGGTTTCAATTTTACAGTTCAGTTCTGCCAGATGGAGTAGGGAGAAAATAACATACATAATTAAAATCAATGAAGTTATATCAAACCCTAACACAAAAAAAAAAAGAAGAAGGAAAAAAAAAAGCAAGCAAAAGTAATCCCAATCATTTATTTTCCCACATCTGTAGCTGAAGTCAAAATTCTGCAAGTTAGAACTCGGAAGCTTTAAAGAATAAATCTTAGCTATGATGCAGAAAGCTTCAAATATGTCACTTAGATCCAGGTAATATATAAGAATTTAAGCAATGATATCTTAAAGAAAGAGTCACATGTTATTTGAATTTTAAGAAAGGTAGGTAGTCATGTTGCCGTTTAAAACAATAATAAAAGGACCTTATGATGATAAAATGGAAATAAAGAAGCATGATCCCAAGGTAAGAACAGATATGAGATGGTAGTACAGTATCTGACACATAGCGGGTTCTCAATTATATTTAGTTAATTAGTGGATTACTGACCACATAAAAGACCCTGCCTTGCATCAGCATTCAATCTCCTGATAAAACATCACAAACTAATGTGTAACAGACAATTACAGGGCTGCTGGAGAGTAGAGGGAGCCTAGTTATGACATTGTTTCCTGAAATATATCAGATAATTAAAGTCCGAGATGAGGGGAATAAATTTATATGAATAAATTCTTTCTCCAGGTGGACTAGGACTTGTTTCATTATTTTATTTTTTAAGTTAAAAAGGGAATATACATCTAATTCAGTCTACTGGTTGCATATACAGTCTTTTTATGTCCTCCCCTGAAATTCCATTGAAATTAGAAAATAAATGCTAAAAAGAACTCTAGACAAACAGGCAAGTGTTAGAAGTTGATAAGATAGCGAGAAATTTATGGGAAATATGTAGCTAATGGGAGCAGATGAAGTGCTGACAATTGAGGAAATCTCAAACTCATATTCAATTGAGTCTGAAAGTAAAGACTCGGGAATAATTCCAAGAAGAGAGAAATATGCTGTATTTACTTATACGCATTAAAGAAATAATGTAAATAATGAGGAAAGAATGAAACTAGGAAAGAGAAAAAAGCTAAGGAAATAGAAATAAGATACTAAATAGATGAAAATACTTTAGTAACTTCAGTGAGAGTCAAGAAACCACACACACACTCATGTATGTTTTGTACATAAACACATACATGCACACACATACACACACTTATATATATACATATATATATAAAACACACCCATATATATTTATAAAATTAAACTCAGCATTTGGGAAAATTAAAAATATTTAATGAAATAATTTGAAAAATCTCAATTCCTAGTGAGAAAAACCAAAATATCAAAGTTTGATGACACAAAAGATTCTGCCAAGGTATTTTTCTAGAACATATCCCTCAAAATGTAGATAGAGAAATACCACGTAAGACTTTCAGAAGGAAAGAACAGTGAGGAACAGCACATTCAAGGAAATAATATATTCCTGGACTGAAAAAAAGCATGTTTTCAGACATGCAGAACCGACTCATCAAACAAGATAAATTTTAAAAAAATAAAATAAGATTCAGACCTAGCCAGACCTAGACCCAAGCACACTCTCTCCAATACATGCACATGTACACGAAATTTCCGAGCTAGAAAAGAGAAAAATCTTTAAAACCAAGATGGTGAGAAGAAAAGATGACTTCTAAATCAGTAGGAATCAAATTGGCCTGGAACTTCGCTAATGTGAAAGCTAAACGTCAGCAGATATATCAGAAAAAGTAGATCACTTTGACATTACCTATGACAAAGAGTTAGTGACGTAGCAGTTTAATTTTTGCTTACAGGGCGTGTCCCGAGCAGGTTGGTGCCGTGGAAAGGGTGTTCCACCTGCACTGATCTCAGTGGCTCAGGCTAACAGCTGCTTCACCTCAGTCATCTCTGCCAACGTTCATTGCAGACGGTGGAAGGCGCCATGGTGAGCAGCTCCATGCAAGCAAGCTTTCACCTAAAAGTGATGTGCGTGGCTTCTGCTCACACTTCTCTGGGCAAAGCAAATCACACAACCTTTTCTAAACTTCAAAAGAGGTGGGAGAGTGCATTCTTACTTTGTTCTTAGAGGGCAGAAAGCTGAGGATATATGGTTAATAGAATATCTTGTAAGAAAGCTGAGGATATATGGTTAATAGAATATCTTGTAAGAAAGCTGAGGATATATGGTTAACAGAATATCTTGTAAACAAATATTTCTATCAGTTTCTCTCCAGCACCTTCTCTGAGACGACCTAAAAGTCCCATCCAACCAGGCTCCAAGCTCGACAGTCTGGCGTCTCCAGGTGATGCGTGCCAGATTCTTCGAAGTAGCCAATGCTCAATAATATCAATAGCTAGTGGTATGTCTAGGGTATTTGATACGACACCTGAATTTAGCTAAAAGGCCGAGAAGCAGCATCTAGGGTATTTGAAAGAAATCAATTTGTAAACACCTTTCTGTTCTATATGACAAAAGTATTTTTAATAGTCATCAAGAAATAATTGGAAATCATGTTAATTTTTTTATTCATTTGCTATTTTAATGCAATGAACAATTTAAAGGGATACATTTCTATTTTAAAGATACTATTCAAGTTTAGTAAAGTAGTTCATGGGCCTTTCAGGTGGCACGGTGGCAATGAATCTGCCTGTCAGCGCAGGAGATGAAAGAGACCCAGGTTCGATCCCTTGGTTGGGAAGATCCCCTGGAGAAGGAAATGGCAACCCACTCCAGTATTCTTGGCTGAAGCATCCCAGGGACGGGGGAGCCTGGTGGTCTGCCGTCTATGGGGTCACACAGAGTCGGACACGACTGAAGCGACTTAGCAGCAGCAGCACCAGCAACAAGGTAAGAAAGAGATTTAAGTGACCGCGTGTGTAAAAACAAGTGCCTTGAGAGAGCAAAGTAAATAAACTCACCATACAAAAGTCTTTCCGAAGCCTCCTCCTTAAAGGACATTGGACAAAGACTCAAAATTATAAACCGAATGAAGATTTAAAAATGGTTTCAGAAACTCAAATTGTATTCTGGAATAGACTTAAGAACCAAAGCAAAGGGAGACCTATCCACTCTTGTTATAAATACACTCAAAACTGAATCAGAAAATAAGTTCACAAATTGAGAAAACAGTCACCAATTAGAGGATATCCAGCTTGTGGGTGGATGTTCCCAAAGAGTGTTAAAAAGTTTAAGAATATAAATCAATAAAATTAAGGCTCTTTAGATAAAATAACCAAAGATCCTATCTGTAAGTGTACCTGTAGATCCTGCAAACAGAAGAGCTACAGCAAGAACCAAAGTCCCGTGCGGGTGAGAAACATGAGAGCAACTCCACCGAAGCCACAGTGACTCCACTAACAGGAGTGTGAGTTCTCAATATCCTGTCCTTTCTGTACTCATGATTATTTAAAACAATAGTGAATAACACTACGGCTTTGTTCATTCTTTGATTGTAACAGCATCCACCATTAAGCCCACTATTTGCCACAGAATATCAGATCCATCAGAGAAAAATTCTGAAGATACTCTAAAAACAAGCAAAAGGCAAACTGACTTGTCATGAAAGCATGAAGAGAGAGAAAGAGTGAGAATAAGGATGAGCAGGAGAAACTGTAGCTTAAAGTACAAGTGACTTATTCTGCCAGATTGTGAGAAAGACTGAAAAAGATGAGGTTGACGATATGCGATCTGTTCTAAAGAGACGAGAAGCCAGTGGATTTTATTTGCTTTGTTTACTAGAGTCACTCAAGGAACAGAAATTTTTAACAGTCCCCAAATGCTTTCCCAAATCCAATCTGTAAGGCTTATTTTAGGATCCTTATTAGAAGAACATTTCTTTCCCCACTGTGACATAATTCCTACAGATTTACTAGATGGGGACTACTTTACAAATGGAATTTCCAGATAAAACATATTTCAGATGGATTATTTTAGAAATGTTTGTAAGTTTGCCTATACGTATTTATAGGCTTCCTGGGTAGTTCAAATAGTAAAGAATCTGCCTGCAAAGCAGGAGACCCAAGTTCAATCCCCAGGTCAGGAAGATCCCCTGGAGAAGGGCGTGGCCACCCACTCCAGTATTCTTGCCTGGAGAATTCCATGGACAGAGGAGCCTGGTGGGCTACAGTCCATGGACTCACAAAGAATCGGACGTGATGAGCAACTAACACACATACACATACATATTTATAGAATAACATCTAGGATTCTGAATGCCTGTACTATTTATAAATCGAGAACTTTCCAAAGATTTAACTGTGGTCACAGTATCTCTACGAGCAGAAGCATCTGTCTGACTGTGGCAGCTGATGATGATTCTGACATGATGGCTCCAGTGGGTTGGATCCTGCCTTCCTCCTCTCCAGTTCACGTGTGTCTGAAATTTCAGGATGTGACCTTATTTGGAAACAGGGTTACTGCAGACGTAATTATTTTTTTAAAGATGAGGTCATACCGGATTAGGGTGAATCCTAAATCCAATGATGGACTCCTTATAAGAAGGGGGAAGAAGGGGCAGACGAGAGGGTGGTGCCATGTGAAGATAGAGGAGGAAACAGGATGATGTATCTGCAAAGCAAAGAATGCCAGGGTCTGCCGGCCACCGCCACCAGCCAGCTGAGAGGCACGTGGCTCTCCCTCAGCACCGATGGAAGTAATCGACCCTGACGACCCTTTGATTTTGGACTTCCAGCCTCCAGAAACGTGACAGAATGAATCTGTCGTAAGTCACTACTCTGGTGGTAATCTGTTACAAAAGTCCGAAGAAACTAGTACAATTATAAATCTTGCCTTTTGTGTGAGTCATATAAAAACTTAAGACTTTGCTCCGTAACAGGCCAAGGCTGAGACTTCTTGGCTCAGAGCAATTATAGGCTTCAAATAAATTAGTCAAAACATCTTCAGATCTTGTACAAGGATCATTAAATGTAATGTTATTACATATAGTGAATACCTATTGCTAAAAAACTCCAACATTTTCCTATTAGCCGATTACTTACTGTGAGTTATTGCTATATTATCCTTCTTATAACACTACCCGCTTACATAGCGCTTTTAAAGCAGCAACTCTGTAACACGCAAGATAGCAGAGTTGTGTGTTTTTTACTTCTAGCCTGTTCTGGGCGTGCTCATGAACAGTTATTTTGGAAACTCATAGCCAATCCTTATTTAATTTTTTTGTGGGTCTTATCTTAAAAATAAAAAGGACACCAGACTGGTAAGGACTGTGGAGCCTAGTCCCTGGAGTCTCTGGTAGATTCCTTTTTCTTCCTCCTGGAAGTCAAGTAAATTCAAATGGAAAGCCTGTGGTCTTTTTTTGTTGTCATTTAGTTGCTTAGTCGTGTCCAACTCTTTGTGACCCCATGGATGGTAGCCTGCCTGGCTCCTCTGTCCATGGGACTTCCCAGGTAAGCATACTGGAGTGGGTTGCCATCTCCTTCTGCAGGAGATCTTCCCGACCCAGGGATCGAACCTGCATCTGTTCTGCATTGGCAGGCAGATTCTTTACCAATAAGTCACCAGGGAAGCCCATGGTTCTTTTTATTGCATGTCAAATTACTAAAATAAAAGGGCAAATATATGTACTGGTATGTTTTTAGAATAACACACTTCTCTGAGATGTTAGAGAAACCAGTCTCTTACTCTCCCCAGGTACTCTATAAGAAATGAACAACAAATGGGAAGTATGTGATATGCTGACAATACCTAAAATAATTACTGCCATTAAGTAAAAGCTCACTACAGATACTATGAAAGTAATTTTAAATAAATAGAAATATTTTAGCAGATCACCAGGCTAAACAGGCTGTTTCGATTTCTTCTAGAGTATAACAACCAAAAAAAAAATTTCCATGGGAAATTATTCTATCAGAGGTATAAGAAATTTTGAGAAGTTCCTCTAAATCTGAGAAGAAGCACTGGAATTATTGAATTATAGGATCCATGAAAGCCAGATTTGTCAAGAACCAGAATGGTTACTAGCCAGCACCAGAAAGCAAGAAGACAAACTCTCTAATGGATATTTGCCAAGCTTCCTGAAGCAAACCATTCCGAACAGACAGACTGGCTGTGATATTAAATCAACTTTCACGTCAGGGGGAAAACTTTTCTAGAATAGCAGAGGATGGGCAGTTTGTGCCTTATATATAAATAATATAATTATGGGAAAACAATGAAACTGAGCCACGGGTAGGCACCTGGCTCTTAGGGAAAGGGGTGAGCAGCCACGGCCGGGGACAGCGTGGGATTCAGGATCATAGCTGCTGTTGGTGTTCAGGCTATCGAATCCCAAGAACAGATTCTCACTGAGATGACTTCTCATGAAATGTCATTTTAAATGATATCAATATTTCTATCTGATTTTAAACAGGGGAGATAAGTTTTGACAAAGTGAAAAAGCTCCTCAGAAAACATAAGCTTTATCACACAACGGTCCTCCTGGTTAGCTCTAGGCTGCTTGCATCACCACCTGAGGCCAGATGCTTGGGGTTCTATCAGCTTTCTCACAGCTCATACCCTAAAACTTACTGCACAGTTGCAGGAGGCATTGAATCCTGGTTGCTGGGAGAAAAGAATATGCAGAAAACCTAATTCTCTAGTGGGTTCTCGCTCTCTTCCTCCCTCCCGCCTTCTCTCTCCTTATAGCTACAGGAAAAAACAAACAAAACCCTGGAGATCCTCTGATGAAACTTGAGCTTTAGTAGCCCAAGATTAGTTAAGCTAGTTGCAGTCTCTCCTATTCATGGTACTAGTAGGCCAGCGAGAGACCATGATTGGCTCTGGGGTATTTGAAAATTTCCATGCCACTCAGGGTGTTTAGAAGGAAATATTTGATGCTGGTCAAAGTTAATCAATGTTCCAAGTCTCCTCTTTAGTGAAAAAAGTGAAAGTGTTAGTCGCTCAGTCATGTCTGACTCCTTGTGACCCCATGGATTGTAGCCCACCAGGCTCCTCTGTCCATGGGATTCTCCAGGCAAGAATACTGGAGTGGGTAGCCATTCCCTTCTCCAGGGGGTCTTCCTGACCCAGGGATCAAACCTGGGTCTCCTGCATTGCGGGCAGATTCTTTACATCTGAGCCACCAGGGAAGCCCCCCCCCCCCCCCCCGCCCTTTCAAGGTGTTTAGAAGGAAATGTCTGATGCTGGTCAAAGTTAATCAATGTTCCAAAGTCCCTCTTTATTCTCAGGAAAAAACCTGTAGGCGAGATAAGTTCCTTTTGAAGTCTAATGTTTCCTTCTAGGGTTTAGTACCCACAAAGCTGGATACAGTTAAAGAAGCAACGTGCTAATCAGAAGATAAGTTTTTAGCTTAAGGACAAATTGAAGTGTAGAACTGAACAGGGAAATATCATAATGTAAGTAAAAACCCTCTGGAAGCATTCCAAATCTAGTAAAAAGAAATATATTAGGGATATAAAGAAACCTTGGACAGCTTATTTTTGAAATGTTCGGTGAGTCTTATTAGAAAACATTTTCAACAAATGAAAGGTTTAAAACGGAGAGCGGAGAGTCATTACTTGAACTCACTTGGAAAACTAAAGAACTCTGGGAAGTGCAGTTCTTTAATTCTGAAACAACTGCAATAAAGAACTCGATCCAAATAGACGTATTGATCAATCTATTGCAGAACTGACGTTTCAGGAAGGTGCCCCGAATGTCAGTGGGTGTGAATCACAATGAGATCTTAAAACGAAGCAATTCATTGGGATATGTTTTATAAAAATAGCATTGGAGATGAGTAAGACTTACTGTTTCGATCTGAAAAATAAACCCTTGTCAGCTAAAGCATAGCAACAGTATGTGTTTTAAAAATCCATCTTGAGTATGTAATTTTCCACCCAAAATATGACAGATGGCTTTCCTCAAATAATTGCACCAGGTGAGATAACAGTTGGAATTCAATTTCACCCAGCACAACGCCGCATATCAAAGGCTTTCACCTTCGGAGGACATGAGGATGAATTGACTAAGAGTCATTATGTTTCCAAGATATACACAACACTGCTGAAGAGTTTATATGATGCATAAAACCATTAAGACGAAGGTTTATGTTAATCATAGTGGGAGACATTTCTAGGTCAGGCCCACATTTCCATTGTCGTCTTACCATGTTCTAGATGAAGCTGTAAGAAATAATATACACATTGAGAGAAAAGGGAGATGCACAGTTTTTAGTCAATTTCTTTTTTTTTTCCTCCCTCCAAGTTTAGTTCCTTATCAGCTTGAGAAAAGCTGCTGGAAAGAAGCAGGGATTTTGCTGCCAGGTCCAAACTGCAGGGGTGGGACTGGCAGTAGGAAAACCAAAAAGATCGAGCAAATAAGAGATAGTATAGATCGTCTCCTGTTGTGTCTGTTTTCAAATTGCTGTGTTTAAATGAACTTCTTTTTTAGCAAACTGTCTTTAGTCTCTTTCTTCCTGGCCTCCAGTGACCTTTAACTGATTTTTTATCTCCTTTGTGCCTCAAAGCATCTGAAACTTTGATCTTTCTCTTCATGTGAATAAATATGACATAGACTATTGGGATAAGCAGTTTGATCAGGATTTAGGGACTATTGGGGAAATAAAATGCAATTTGACATTATGCCATTATTTGATTCATTTATTAAAATAAAAATACTTTTAATAGAGTATGAAAAGGCAAACAGTAAATATAGTGCAGTTCATCTCCAGAAGAGGGGTGATGATGCTGGAATAAGACCAGCGTTTCATGTGGTCTGTAATGCCAATTTCAGCTTGTTAGACTCACTTTTGAGAGAGTAATAGGATTCCTCCTCATATCTGTTTGATAAAAAACAATGTGCCTTCAAAGAGAAAATCAACACTTAGGGAAGAGGAAATGCTCAACAACAGTAATAGTTCTTCTAAGTCAGCCAGCTTGGAAATGCAAATATTGAACCATTTCTGAGCAATGAAAAATGGTAATAGTAAGCCCTCTTATTTGGATCCACAAGTGCCCCCTGCTTGCTGCTGCTGCTGCTAAGTCGCTTCAGTCGTGTCTCTGTGCGACCCCATAGACGGCAACCCACCAGGCTCCCCCGTCCCTGGGGTTCTCCAGGCAAGAACACTGGAGTGGGTTTGCCATTGCCTCTTCCAATGCATAAAAGTGAAAAGTGAAAGTGAAGTTGCTCAGTCGTGTCTGACTCTTAGCGATCCCATGGATTGCAGCCTACCAGGCTCCTCCGTCCATGGGATTTTCCAGGCAAGAGTGCTGGAGTGGGGTGCCATTGCCTGCACAGCCCTAATTCTTTTTGTGAATTATCTTTGGTATTTTTATTTCCCTACTTAGAATTTTTATTGCAGTTGTATTACATTGATGGAATCATTTTGGGAGAACTGACATAAGAAAGATATTGAGCAGTTGCATTAATAAGTAGATACATGTCTATATCAATTTAGGTCATTTATGTTCTTTTAGAATTTTTAAATGTTTTTTATTTACTTTCCTAGGGCTTCCATAAAAAAAGAAGGAACAAAAAAGTGACCACAAACTTCTTTGTTTCACAGAACAGAAATGTTCTTTCAGGTCTGCGGAGTCCAGAACTAAAATGTCTGCAGGGCTGTGTTTTGGAGGCGCTGGAGGAGAGTCTTTTGAGGTCTTCTACTGTTCTCACTCCAGGAAGATGCGGGACCCCTTGATCTGTGCCTGGTGGCCGCGTCAGCCGATCCGTGCCTCTGCGGTCACAAGGCTCCTCCTCTGTGTGCCTGTTCTCTGGGTGTCTCTTACAAGGACATTGTCACTGGATTTAGGGTCCACTGGTTAACTCAGGATCATATCCTCATCTTACCATCCCTAACAACTGTATCTCAAAGCCCCTTTATCAAAATAAGGCAGCATTCGTGTGTTCTCGGTATTAGACGCCAATGTCTTCAGGCGCGGAGGCTGGCGGCAGGCGAGGCGGGATGTAAGGCGAACGTTTTGGAGTCTGTTACAGAGGCCATGCGCATTTTTGTTAGATTTTATTCCTCGTCACATTATATTCTTTTCCTAATTGGTGACTGCTGGTATAGAGGAATGGTATCAGTTATTTACCCAGCAATTTGCTAAACTTTCATGGTAGTGCTAAATATGAGCCTTTCTCAAATGATTTTGTAGTGACTCATATTAGATCAAGTAAATACAGTATGTTCTTATTTTCTATATTTATACTGTTTAATTATACTTATTGCACTAAATAAGACCTCTAATGTGGTATTAAATAGAAATAGTAATAGTGACTCTCCTCGGCTTTTTCTGGATGTAATTCTCAAGTCAATAGTAAAAATTAACACATAGTATTTATTATGTGTCTGACATTTTTCTAAGTACATAAGTTCTAAATACACATGTATACTCATATATATGTATGTAGGTATCTAATGGAGAAGGCAATGTCACCCCACTCCAGTGCTCTTGCCTGGAGAATCCCATGGACGGAGGAGCCTGGTGGGCTGCAGTCCATGGGGTCGCTAGGAATCAGACATGACTGAGCGACTTCACTTTCGCTTTTCACTTTCACACATTGGAGAAGGAAATGGCAACCCACTCCAGTGTTCTTGCCTGGAGAATCCCAGGGACGGGGGAGCCTGGTGGGCTGCCGTCTATGGGGTCGCACAGAGTCAGACACGACTGAATCGACTTAGCAGTAACAGGTATCTAATATATCTATTATATAGATAACCTCATTTAGGCCTCACAATAATCTGAGGTACAGTTATGATACATATTTTACAGATGAGGAAACTGAGACTTATCACAATCTACTTTAGGTTAATACTGACTTAATTTTGACTTAAGAGAGCAAATTTTCTGCAACGTGATTTCTTTCCCCCATCCTTTGTCTGATATTGTTATATTTCTCGTATATAAGGTCTAAGTTCAACATTACAGGGCTGCAACTATTGTCTTCAACAACCTCGTGGTTTTTAAAGGCGGGAAGAAAGGAGGATGCAGATGGACACGCATCTTCTGTACCTGCCCACGTGTTTCGGTGACTGTTTCTGACGCCCGTCGTTTCTCTCTGTAGATTCGCTTTACTGTCACGTGTCATTTCCTGTCTTCCAGAAGGACTTTCTTTAGTGGTTCTTGTGGAACAGATCTGCTAACAGTGAATATAAATTCTCTCAGTTTTTGTCTGATTGGGAATGCCTTTAGTTTCAAAGGATGATTTTGCTGGATTTAAAATTTGGGGTCAACTCGTTTTGCTTTCAGTATTTAAAACATGTCATCCCACTGCTTTCTGTTATCCAGTTTTTCAGAACAGAAGTCAGTGAAACTTCTTATTTTTGTTCCTTGCATGCGATTAGTCAGATTTCTCTCTTGCTTTCAGGCTGTTTGGCTTTCAGGGGTTTAATTAGATGTATCTAGGTGTGGATCTTTTGCGTTTACCATACTAAAAGTGTGTTGAGCTCCCTAGATCTACTGATTAATGTTTTTCATCAATTTTGGGCCATTATTTCTTCAACTTTCCCTCTATTTTTATCCTCCCTCCCATTTTGAGACTATCATTGGTACATCAGTTAATACCCTTGGCATTTTCCACAGGTCTCTGAATTCCAACACATTTTTTAGAGTTCATGCTTGGTTTGTAAACTTTGGAACCTGCCTCCCTTGTAGTGTTTGTCTCCTGGTATTTCTACTCAGTTGCTTCTTGTTTTTAATTTTAGATTGCATTCTTAATGGTTTTCCCCATGTCTGCATAACTTAGTGAGCAACCAGTGAATTGGGCAAAAGTTGTACTTAAACATCTTGAGTCAGTAAGGTTTCCCACTGCTACTCTGTCTTGAGTCAGAGGTGGGGAGTGTTCCAAATTGAGCTATTTTTCAAGTCTCCTTTGGCTTTTATTTCCTGCCGGGTTCTCTTTGGTCTCTTTGCTCGTGTTTCATGGACAGGCAGGGATATGTGGAGAGTTCATTCAGCTCATCAACAACTCTGTCTTCTCCTGCATCTCTGTTAAATTCTGGTGGTTTTGCTTTTCATCCTAAATGAGACCACAACCTCAGACTAACAAAGCAGCAGGTTCCCTCCATCGTTTCTTGGTTGTCACATTTAGCTGACAATGATACCAGTTTTTCTCTTCCATCCCAAATTAAATCCACCCTCTTTGGAAGCAATGCTGCTGGGTTTTAGATCCAGAATCAGGTTGGTAAAATCATTGTTCTCAACAACTGAGCTATGAGTTGGAGGAAGGATGGAGTGTATGGATTTCTCTGTACAAGAAATCTATACACTCCCAGTATTCTTACTCAAAGATCTAAAATTTTTAAAATAGAAACATTTAATTTTGTTGTCCACTTTTTGTCAATCTCCAGAGCCCTGAAATGGTTGTTTTTAACAACATTACCAATTTTATATTTATGTTTAGGGAAGCCCCACTTTCCTGACTTTTCCACATAGCATATCTGGTAATCACAGTCAGCAGTGTAATTTTCAATTACTCCCGGTGCTCAACCCTACAAATTAGCATTTAGATAGATACAGAGAGAGATAGATATGGATGTATGTGCTGTGCTTAGTCGCTCTGTCATATCTGACTCTTTGCATCCCCATGGACTGTGACTCACCAGGCTCCTCTGTCCATGGGGATTCTCCAAGGAAGAATACTGGAATGGCCTCTTCCAGGGTCTCTTCTCACCTCAGGGCTCCAACCAAGGTCTCCCACATTGCAGGCAGATTCTTTACCGTCTGAGCCACCGGGGAAGCCACATAGATGTATAGTATATCTATATATGTTATAGCTAGATAGATCCTGTGTTAGAGATAGATAGATCTACTTATGTGGCTTTGTATCACTGTTTAGCCTGCATCAGTGGCTTTACTGGTAATTACTAGCATGAGTGCTAACTTGCCAATAAATTCCAGAGTTCAACAAAAGTTTTAGACATGTGGATGCATGGAAGGATGGTAGATGGATGAATAGATAGATAGGCACAGAATGAGCCATACTATGGATCAGCCACTGGCGTATATGTGATCAGAATTTCTGACAGTAAAACCAAATCTCTGCTTTGATGGAATTTATCTCCTGGAAGTATTGGACAATATGGTACAGCTGACTTGTCAATTTTCCTTCATTATCTAACATTGTTTAGTGTTGTAAATATAGCCTTTTAGCTGATCTTTCAGCCATCTTCATTTTTAGAGAGACAAAGGACTGAAAAATCAGAGACCACAGAATTTAGCCTTGATGTTCTGTGTCCTTCTTCTTTATTTAATAAAAGATCTTGATATCCTAAAGTTATAAGACATATGAATATCAATGACATAATCTTATACGCTCAATACTATATATGACATAGGCACAATTATGTTTCTTGAATACATATTCATTCAACAGGAAGGAGAGACGGAAAATTTATATAAATATGAACACCTTAATTCAGGGTATGAATATAGTCAATAAATGCTGAACTAAATATTTATATTTATTTTTGTACTCTTCACAAAGCACTCCCTCGTTACAGTGAGTTGTCACTCTCAGATTTTTTCTCAAGTCCCTTTTGACATAACAACTGAGAAACTGGGAAGTAATGTGCCTTTAAACAGCTTCCCTGGTGGCTCAGTGGTAAAGAATTCACCTGCATTGCAGGAGCCGCAGGAGACATGGGTTCCTTCCCTGGCCTCAGGCAGATCCCCTGGAGGAGGGCATGGAAATCCACGCCAGTACTCTTACCTGGAGAATCCTGTGACAGAGAAGCCTCATGGGCTACAGTCCATGGGGTCACAGAGTCGGACACGATGGAAGCGACTTAGCAGGCACACACGCACCTGCCTTTAGACTTGCCCGTAATGCTGCACAGGGAATGCGTTAGTCACCATGGTGTCCAGGTGAAAAGCACCGGCAGCAAGGTGTCAGGCAGACTTACAGACTAAGAGAGAGGAAACGGAGGACCTGGCCACAGTGAGCCCCTGAGCTCAGCCTTGGGTTTGAAGCGCCACAGAGCAGCCCACCCCCTGACATCTCGCTTCCACACAGCCAGCACCACACGGATTCACGTTGACTCTGAACATCTGCTCCTGATGATCAGAAGTAGGTTTTAGCTTTCCAGATATCTTCTGTCTAACTTGGCATCAGCTACGCAAGCTGCAGGGTCAGTTCTGATGTCAGTCTAGTGGTGGGCTGAGGCATTGCTTGGTATGCTTACTCCAATGTTCACATCTTTAAAAGTGTTGTTTTTTTCTGATATTAGGAAGCCAGAGGTAGTTTCAGTCGCTATTGTTGTAAATTGTGACCAAATTTCAGACGATGAAATCTTGGGGGCTTTTAAAGCATGTGAATCCCTTATAACATACTGTGCTGATACAGAACATGGTCCATGGTTCACCATTGATAACACACACGGCACCACATAGATGTTCGTTGCTTGTCTTACCATCAGTAAACCATCTTTAGGCTTTATATTTTCTTCAAGTACTGCCCACAGTAAAGCCTGTACTTTTTAAAAAAAGTATTATTCTGCTCTGCCTGCTCCACATCTTTGATATCTAACAATCTATGCAGGCCAACGTTGTGTGCTGCCTCACATGGAGTCCAGAGTAAGGAAACCGATGTCCCTTTATTAACTTCCGTGGCAGTTATTAATATTATGAGTTTGAATTTTCCATCAGTTTTCAGATTGTTTAAATTATAGGAGAGTTGACATAAAATTTTCTTAAATATTGAAATTATCTGGTCTGATAGGTCTTTGCACCTAATCTTTTAGCTGGTAAATATAATTTTTAGCATGAGTGGTATCTCTCATTTGCACTAGAAATATTAAATTAAAAAATCTATCAATGAAAATTTCATAATTTATCAGAATGACATCAAAATGACTTGGGTATGTTTATTTACACGTGTGTGTTTATACATATGATTTTAATATAATATAATATATACATTGGAGAAGGTCATGGCAACCCACCCCAGTATTCTTGCCTGGAGAATCCCGTGGACAGAGGAGCCTGGCAGGCTACAGACCCTGGGGTCGCAAGAGTCGGACACGACTTAGCCACTAAACCACCACCACCACTGCCACCAATGTATACATAATTGATTAGATAATATATACTTGGTAGATACAGGAATTTGGGCTTTTCCACCTTGACCAAATACAAAAATAGTACATTGTATGCACTTTGAGAATAAGGTTAGATTTGGGTTTTTTAATTATTTTTTTTACTTGCTAAGCCCTAGTACAGTTCCAACACAAAAGCAGACTCCCAATAAATACTTATGTAAATAATAATGAATAAACACAAGTATATATACCTATTCAATACTGATAAAAATGTAAAATATGTTTTACCATTGGCTTAAACATTTGAAGACATGAATTTTGTTATTTTAATGCTAACAAAATGTATTCTCTAAATCTCAGTATCAAAAAGCACCTTGATGAAGTTACTGAAAACAGTCCACAATCATGTCCTTAATTCTACTTTGAAGTCATCTTTAGGTAAGTACCATATTATTTCATCTTTATTCATGGATGGGTGAAAATGTGATAGAATCAGTGATTTAGAAACAGAAGTAAATTCCTCTTCATGTATATCCTGATATAAAGGATTTTTCACCAGATTAAAAAAAAAAAAAAACAAGTTTGTGGATATCCCTCAGCTACAGAGAGGGTTGGAAAAGAGCTTGCGATTAATTCCCATGATGCCAGTCCTCAGTAAGTGGGCACAGTGTGGCAGGCTACTGCTCTTTTCTCATTCATTCACTGACTCACTTGTTCCTTCATGTCTAGACATTAGTCGTTTAATAATTTATTTAACAAAGACTTACTGGGCACCTACTCTCACAGGCACCAAACATTCAAAAGTGAATCAGAATCTTTGCCCTCAAGGAGCTTATAGTTAAGAAAAATATATTTATAAACATGCAATTATGCTGAAACATGCAAATGCAAAAATAGTGGTACTGCAAACCCAATAAGGAAATCAAACCAGCTTTGGGGTGAAGCAGTAAGAAGTAAGAGAAGGTGGTAGAGAAGCCTTCCTTGAGATGACTCAACTGTTTAACGGGCACATACTCTTTCAAAGAGATGACTGACCACAGGATACACCTAACCCTCTGAGGGACTTCCCTGGCGGTCCAGTGGTTAAGACTCCACTTCTACTGCAGAGGACATGAGTTTCATCCCTGGCCAGGGAACTAAGATCCCACATGCCATGTGGTGTGGGGGAAAAAAAAAAACAAAAAAACAAAAACAAAAAAAAACCCTGTGAACTTGAAGAGATCGCTTAACTTCAGTTTCCACATCAGTAAGCTACCAAAGTTGAATATGATTCGGAATTTGCTTCTATACAACATCCTATCATTCTAGAAGAGCAGGCAAGCAGGAAAAAGCCCATCACCAACCCAGGCCCGGCAGTCTGCAAGTTGTCACTCACAGTTCGACAGCCCCAGGTGGCTGAAATGGTCTCCTGCCGAAGCTGGAGTGCCCAGGACATCTAGGAAACTGTGCAGAGGCCACGGGCTGTCTGTACACTTACTCGTGAAATAGTGATGACAGCAAGCACCGCCAGGCTCGAAGGGAGGGGGTGGGAACCAGTCAAGACGCACACAGAGGGAAGCCCTGCACAGACAGAAAAGGTGAGCGAGGGCGCCTCTCAGGGGGCGGGAGAGAGCTGGGCTGGCAGCCTACAGGTGTGGCCTGCGGGAGCCGTTGGGGAGGAGCCCGGACGGTGTCCTGATGGCTCTGAATCAGGCTGAGACTCACTCTAGAGCACACTTATCCCTCTGTTAGGCAGTGGTCTATCTTTTCACCAGTGCTTTCTCAGAGCATAAGCTTTTTTGCTCTCTCCAAGAGCCACTTCAGAAGAACCAGCAATGAAAAGAAACTTAAGAGATGGGGAAGTTAACAAAGGATGTGTTACTTGAATTGGAATCTCAGCCCTTCTCTCTTATTCACAACATTAACTCAGTATTTGCAAAAGAAATTACATATATATATGTACAGATGTGAGAGTTGGACCATAAAGAAGGCTAAGCGCTGAAGAATTGATGCTTTCGAATTATGGTGGTGGAGCAGACTCTTGAGAGTCTCTTGGACAGCAAAGAGATCAAACCAGTCACTCTTAAAGGAAATCAACCCTGAATGTTCATTGGAAAGATTGATGCTAAGGCTGAACCTCCAATACTCTGGCCATCTGATGTGAAAAAGCTGACTCATTGGAAAGGACCCTGATGCTGGGAAAGATTGAAGGCCAAAGGAGAAGGGGACAGCAGAGGATGAGATGCTTGGATAGTGTCAGTGACTCAATGGACGTGAATTCAAGCAAACTCTGAGAAACAGTGGAGGACACAGAAGCTTGCATGGTGTTGCCAAAAAGCTGGACACAACTTAGTGACTGAACAACAGCAATGTATGTATTAGCTATCATCTCTATATTTATCTTGGAGAAAGCAATGGCAACCCACTCCAGTACTCTTGCCTGGAGAGTCTGGTGGACAGAGGAGCCTGGTGGACTGCAGTCCATGGGGTCTCACAGAGTCGGACATGACTGGAGCGACTTAGCAGCAGCATCGGCAGCTATATTTATCTATTTATCTAAAACCTTATAAGAAATTTTTAAAAACTCAAGATCAGGTTACTTTTTAAAAAACTTTTTTACCAATGATGTTTTTTAAGAGATTCATTCTGTACTGTACTAAAATAATTTTTTTGGCTCCAAATCAAATAGCAAAATTACCACATTTAATAACTTTAAAACTAAGCTAATTTTGAATGCACAGTGACTCAGGGTGATGTCACATAGCTCATTTCAATAAAGCAACTGAAAGCAAAGCAAGGCATAGCAAGTCACAGAACCAAGTGTTTTAGTTCATCAGCGCTTACACTTCCTGGAACACTAAGGATAGCTACCAGAAACACTGCTTCTTTTTGCAAATTAGAAAGACCATGTTCTAAGTAGGGTTGGAGAGAGACAGCAGAGTGCAGCTAGCTGCACTGACATGGCAGAAGTCCTTACCTGTTACCTATAAGCCCCAAGGAGGTGATGGGGATCGAACAACCTACTTTTAAAAAAGCAGCAAGAAAAACACGTTAAAAAAAAAATTCAGTGTTATTTTTCCTCAAACTATGAAGTGCATAAAGTCATCTGGAAAATTTGTTAAAATGAACATTTTTGTCCCATCTCCAGATATTGTAAATTTTTAATTCTAGGGTGGCAATCATGAAATGGCCTTATAATCAAAATGCTTACAGTTCCTAGCTGTACTCGGAGAATCAGCCCACATCCTTCCTGTATTAGACCATGGCTCTCTCATTTTCCAACTTCTAGGATTTTTCTTTTTACTAAACATGAGGACACTGAGTAATGTCATTCATTACCAGAAATTCAGTCGGTATCAATTCAGCAGTATCATTCAGTTCCACCAAGCTTTTATCTTATACTCTTTATATTAAGACACTTCTGTTGAGGCAGTCCAAGCACAGGTTGGAAAAGAATTTCCAGACACAGAGAATTTCAGAAGGTAGTGAGTTCTTTGTAAGAACAAAGAACAGAGATAATGTGGGCAGCATGTTGACCTCCTGACAGACCAGGAAGAGTTGACAATTGTCATGGTTTAATAGCCAATTTTTATAGCCTCAAGACAAAGAAAATTCCCGCTGGGAGGGTGGCATTAGCTGACTGTCTGGGAGGCTGTAGCATAACTACCAGGGAAGGCATTTTGCCTAATTTGAGTCAGGAAGCCTGCTGATGACGATCAGCGGGGCTCGGCAATGGTTACCAAGGGGGTCAAAGGAGATCCAACCGGTCCATCCTAAAGGAAATCAGTCCTGAATATTCATTGGAAAGACTGATGCGGAAGCTGAAACTCCAATACTTTGGCCACCTGATGCGAAGAGCTGACTCAATGGAAAAGACCCTGATGCTGAGAAAGATTGAGGGTGAGAGGAGAAGGGGATGACAGAGGATGAGATGGTTGGATGGGATCACCGACTCAATGGACATGAGTTTGAGTAAACTCCGGGAGTTGGTGATGGACAGGGAGGCCTGGCGTGCTGCAGTCCATGGGGCTGTAAAGAGCCGGACACAACTGAGTGACTGAACCCAACTGAACTGAACCAAGGCAGTCAGTCAGTTCCGGAGATGACCTTGTTTCTGGCTCCACTTCTGTGGCCTTGCAGCAAGACCTGTGACCTTAGGGCAGGACTCAACAGCTTCTTTTTCTTGACGTCATGAAACAGGCGTGTTTTGTCTCCTGCAAACCGTTCAGGAGTAGAGCTGCCCCTCATTGTGCTGTGTGTGCCATGGCGAGCTTCTGTGCTGATACCCAAATCATTCTCCTTCTTTAGTGTCAATTAGATCTGTCAACATGCTAAACATTTAACAAGATGGTTTAAAAATTAGTTGTCATGTGTAAGCACAAGAGGAGAAGAACTTATCCTATTTGTAGAATTAGAAAATAAATTGTTAACAGGTACAGATTTATGAGCCCAGATGTGTTTCAAGCATTTATCCAATCAGCAGCAACCTATCATTTCACCAGTGTCTTAAATATGTATATACCATATAGCTTTAGTTAAAGAAAGGGCTACAAAGGAAGTAAAAATTACCCAACTCTACAGTAGTTTGTGGTTTTGCTATGGGAAGTTTTTTTTTTTCCCTTTTTTTAAACTTTTAATGTGTCTAACTCTAATTTGTCTTACGTGGTACAAGTTAAAATGAAGTAGGAATTCAGAGAGACTATTAACTTCACTGTATGGGTGTGTGTGCATGCTAAATTGCTTCAGTCGTGTCCAACTCGTTGCGACCCTATGGACTATAGCCTGCCAGGCTCCTCTGTCCACGGGATTCCCCAGGAAAGAATACTGGAGTGGGTTTCCATGCCTTGCTCCAGGGGATCTTCTCGACCCAGGGACCGAACCTGTGTGTCTTGTAAGTGTCCTGCATTGGCAGGAGGGTTCTTTACCACTAGCGCCACCTGGGAAGCCTAGCAGTCTCTTGATTTTATAAATTTGCCACATTCTTTTCTGTTCAACAGATGTTTATGAATATTTGCACAATCAAGAAACCAAGAGTAGTTGGAGTTTCCTCATATTCAGGATACCTGGTGTATTTTGTTAGATTCTAAGTTTGACAATTTCATTACTTATTCACTGATTTGGCAAATTTTTTTCAGGGTCCACTATCTACCTCTTGTTTTCATTGCCACCATAATGTAATTGGAGAGCTAGATACAGTTATTTATTTAGGTATATATTTTCACATATACCTACACCCATAATGCATTAGTCTGCCATTTCTGCAATAGCGCTGGGGAAGCAAAATTCCCAGAAAGGAATCTTCCCTCTCCTTTCTCATGGGTCTGCTGTGGAGCTAGGAGAGCTCTCCTCTGGGCTGTGCTGTGGTTCAAATGTGCTCTCATATCTCATTCTCTGACCAATGGCTTCTTGGAGCATGCTTTTCTCCTGGCAGAGGAGCAGTACAGGACGCCCAAGCAAGACACCGGAGCACGCGCAAGGGCTCTGTGTCCTGCCCTCTCTCGCTCCGTTGGGAAAGACAGATCACACAGTTAAGCCCCAAACCAATGGAGCGAGAAAGGCTGCCCGGTGCACTCTGCGGGCCCGCACCTGATGGCAGAGGAGTGAGAGTTGGAAATAACTGACAATCTATTTTTGCAGACAGCTGCCTGCAAGCCAGGAAGAGAGTTCTCACCAGAAATCAAATAAATCAGCACCTTGATTAGAACTTCCTATCCTCCAGAACTGTGAGAAAATGATTTTTTTTGTTGGTTTATACCACCCAATGTGTGGGATTTTGTGTGGCTGCCCAAGGGCACTAGTGCAAGATTTGATTTTCATGTTTCTCACTGGGTCCTTTGCAAGCTTCCTCAAAATGACCACATGGCCAGACTTGTTGCATAACCCAAATCTACCTAAAATTTTAGTGTCATTGATAAACTTTTCTCAGCACTTCTAGAAAAGACCATATTTTTCACGTATATAAGATATCTTTGCTGGGTGCTCAATCATGTCAGACTCTTTGCAACCCCTTGGACTGTAGCCCACCAGGCTCTTCTTTCTGTCCATGGAATTTTCCAGGCAGGAATACTGGACTGGGTTGCCATTTCTTACTCCAGGGTCTTCCCAACCCAGGGATCAAACCTGTATCTCTTGCGTCTCCTGCATTGGCAGGTGAGCTCTTTATTACTAGTGCCACCTGGGGGAAGTCCGTATAAGATGTTTATATGCCTACCATTTAAACACATGTGTGAGGATGATAACTGCATTGCCTCACTGTGTGATTCTATATGTTCGCATGAGCCCACTGCTGTCTAGATTTGATAAACTCGTAAAGCTTAAGAGTAAAAGGAACTCTATTGCTCCTGACTGATCCAAGACAACTTGCTTGCCTATCGCTTTTTATTTTCATGACCAGCTTGCGGGCAGGTTATCTTATGTTATAGCCTTGAAAACTAAGAATCATACCTTCCCCAGGTAGTAATTCCTCCCAGAGCCAGGATTGGAATCTAGACTTTCAGGGTCTTTTTTAATCCACTAGATTACTCAGTCTTCCAAAGTTAAGGGTAATGGTTATAGGCCCCCAGTGCCCATCTTCGAGCACGGGGCTGTGCAAACACATGTGCTTCTTCATTTGGGGATGATGGAGGTTATGACTGATGACGTGTTGACTGGCCAGCAATTGTTTGCAAAGATTTAACTGCAGATCCAAAACACTGGAATGTTTGTATTTGTATAAGTTCCCAATTTCCCTATAGCTATACTAATATCAGTTCAGTTCAGTCGCTCAGTCGTGTCCGACTCTTCTCGACCCCATGAATCACAGCATGCCAGGCCTCCTTGTCCATCACCAACTCCCGGAGTTCACTCAAACTCACATCCATCGAGTCAGTGATGCCATCCAGCCATCTCATCCTCTGTCGTCCCCTTCTCCTCCTGCCCCCAATCCCTCCCAGCATCAGAGTCTTTTCCAATGAGTCAACTCTTCACATGAGGTGGATATGTAATTATTTAATTGCTAAAAAATCAATGAATTTCATGTTTTATGACAATGCATTTTAGGATATCTGAATATTGAACTTTTTTTTGCTGTCTGACAATGACCTTATATCTGACTGATATCTGGCTTCAAGTATTACATGGATCCGTTAAAAGTGGCATTTAAAGAACAGATTTATTGTTTGCTGATGAGATGTTTCCTTTTATGTGAGTGTAGTACCCAGTTGTTCATTTTTGACTTTCTGTCTAAGGTCAAATGTAGGATCAATTTAAAATTTTATAAATCCCTGTCTACAGCTCTGTCTTACCATAACCATGATGATCTACAAGGCTGCCTCCATCTCTCATTTCAATATGTGAAAGTTCTATTAGAATTTTAGGTGACAAATTGCTTGCAGCATGAAGCCACAAAAAACAAATTAGAGAACTCCATAGCAGTGCTGTTAGGGAATTCTCACTACCTATCAAATGGCAGAGTTTAAAATCAATTGGATTATGTAAAATGCATTTTTCAGCTCCAGCTCATGTTTCTCCTTTCCATGAAAAATAGGGAAATTGAATGCAACGTGGTTATGAAACAAGGCTAGAAAAAAAAAAAAAAGGTATTGAAGAACTGAGGACCTTGTTTTAAGATCTAACATTTTAGAAATTTCCTTGTGTCATAAGTTCTGCTCTGTTAAAATCATGAGAAAAGCCTTCCTTTTAGAAATGGGATAAAAGTTTAGGGGAAGACATTATAAGTCATATTTTCCCAGTACACAAACTAGGTTCTATTAAAAGTCATATATTTTTCCCAGCAGCATAAATTATTTGTAAGTGAAAGATTTTCCCTTTTCTTTTACTGACTTATTTCCTAAAGATTAAGTACCTGGGCTTTTAATATTTTTGTTCTTCCTACACACCCACCAGACTTTTGGTGTTTTTATGCACTTCAAAACTTCAGCTCTCATAAAAAGGATCGAGTTTGAGTCAGTTCCAATGAGGCAGATGAACACAGAGCCAGCTATAAAGAGGGAAGTATGTCAGAAGGAGAAAAACAGATATTGTATATTAATGCATATATGTAGGGAATCTAGAAAAATGGTACTAATGAACATATTTGCAGGGCAGGAATAGAGACACAGCTGTAGAGGACTTGAGAACACAGCAGGGGAAGGAGAGGGTGGCATGAATCAGGAGAATAACACTGAAATAGACATATTACCATATTTAACATAGATAGTTAATGGAAAGCTACTGTTTAACACAGGGACAACCTAGAGGGGTGGCACCCGAGGGTTGGAGGGAGGTTCCAGAGGGAGGGGGGTATGTATACTTAGGGTTGATTCATGTAGTCGTATGGCAGAAACCAACACAACATTGTAAAGCAATTATCCTCTAGTTAAAAATAAATTAAGAAAAAATTGGCTCTAACATCTTCATGAATTATCCATATAACTCCAGCTCTAATGAAAGTGAAAGTCACTCAGTTGTGTCCGACTCTTTGTGACCCCATGGACTATACAGTCCATGGAATTATCCAGACCAGAATACAGGAGTGAGTAGCCGTTCCCTTTTCCAGGGGATCTTCCCAACCCAGGGATCAAACCAGCTGAGCCACTAGGGGAGCTCTCCAGCTCTAACTTCTCCATTATTATTAGTCTCATGTCTTTGATTATCTGCTGTTCACAGTATCTTCAAAATTGGGAAAGGACTACCTCAAGGCCAGATTATATAATTTCTATGCTGAGTACATCATGCAAAATGCCAGTCTGGATGAACTACAAGCTGGAATCAAGTCTGCCAGGAGAAATATCAGCAACCTCAGATATTCAGGTGATACTACTCTAACGAAAGAAAACGAAGAGGCACTAAAGAACCTCTTGATGAGGGTGAAAAAGGAGAGTGAAAAGACTGGCTTAAAATTCAACATTCAGAGAACTAAGATCATGGCATCCAGCCCCATCACTTCATGGCCAATAAATGGGAAAAAAGTGGGAACAGTGACAGATTTCATTTTCTTGGGCTCCAAAATGACTGCAGATGGTGACTGCAGCCATAAATTTAAAAACTCTTGCTCCTTGGAAGAAAAGCTATGATAAACATAGGCAGCATATTAAAAAGCAGAGACATTACTTTGTTGACAAAGGTCCATCTAGTCAAAGCTATGTTTCTTTCCAATAGTCATTTATGGATGTGAGAGTTGAACCATTAAGAAGACTGAGTGTCAAAGAATTGATGCTTTTGAACTGTGGTGTTGGAAAAGACTCTTGAGAGTCCCTTGGACTGCAAGGAGATCCAACCAGTCCATCCTAAAGGAAATCAGTCCTGAATATTCATTGGAAGGACAGATGCTGAAACTGAAGCTTCAATAATTTGGACACCTTATTCAAAGAGCTAACTCATTAGAAAAGACCCTGATGCTGGGAAAGATTGAGAGCAAGAACAGAAGGGGACGACAGAGGAGGAGATGGTTGGATGACATCACTGACTCAATGGACATGAGTCTGAGCAAGTTCTAGGAGATGGTGAAGGACAGGGAAGCCTGGTGTGCTGCAGTCCATGGGATGGCAAAGAGTCAGACATGACTTAGCATATGAACAACAACAGGATGTCTTGGATTACCTATGTTACCTTAAATTCAACATATCTTAAGACAATATCATTACATTGTGTAATATTAGCATTTCCCCCAAAAGATGCAATATTAATCTGTTTTACTATTATGCCTCCATTCTCTCAGTAATAGCTGGGAGTCATGTTTGACTCTTTCATTTTATTCCTTCCATACATTAATTACTTGCTTCATTGATATTTTTTTAAAGTTCCCCCAACCATTTCCAATGCCACAGTCTTTTTATAGACTTTCAACATCTCTTCTACATTCATTACCATTTTTCCTTTATACCTCAGCTTTACCCGCTCCAACCCATCCTACATATTAATCTTGCATGTCTCTTGCTGCAAAATATATTGTTCGCCTTAGTCTCTTTAATCCAAAGTCATTAATATTTCTCCACTTCCTAGATAATAAAGCTTACTCTAATTACTTTGCCTAAAAGTCTCCGAAAAACACATTTCCTATTTTTCTTTCCAACCTTGTCTCTCACTACTTCCTTACACAATCCTTTTTAGTTGATTCATTATTTCCTGGACATGCCATACAGAAGCAAGCTCAACTGTGTGATTGCCATGTCTTAAATTATTTTTCCATAGTTTTCATAGGGCCCCAACTCCTGCAACCTTCTATAATGAGCTCTCTCAAACCCCACTGTGATTCCTTATTTTCAGCTTCTAAACCACTTACCATCTGTTACAGGTCTTCAGCACAAAGAAAATCCATAACAATACACCTGATCCTCTGTCTCTCCATGTGTATTAAAATACTCTGGAAGAAAGGCCTCTTTTTTCCTATTAGCTACTGCAATGTTCTGTGTTCTAAATATATTAATCTAGTAAATATTTTATGACAGAAAGTGAAGAGGAACTAAAGAGCCCCTTGATGAAAGTGAAAGAGGAGAGTAAAAAAGCTGGCTTAACACTTAACATTCAAAAAACTAAGATCATGGCATCCAGTCCCATCACTGCATGGCAAATAGATGGAGAAACAATGGAAACAGTGACAGACTTTATTTTCTTGGGCTCCAAAATCACTGCAGATGGTAACTGCAGCCTTGAAATCAAAAGATGCTTGCTCCTTGGAAGAAAAGCTACATCCAACCCAGACAGCATATTAAAAAGCAGAGACATTACTTTGCCGACAAAGGTCTGTCTAGTCAAAGCTATGGTTTTTCCAGTAGTCATGTATGAGTGTGAGAGTTGGACCATAAAGAAAGCTGAGCACTGAAGAATTGATGCTTTTGAACTATGGTGTTGGAGAAGACTCTTGAGAGTCCCTTGGACTACAAGGAAATCCAACCAGTCCATTCTGAAGGAGATCAGTCCTGAAAATTCACTGGAAGGACTGATGCTGAACTTGAAGCTCCAATACTTTGGCCACCTGATATGAAGAACCGACTCACTGGGAAAGACCCTGATGCTGGGAAAGATTGAAGGCAGGAGGAGAAGGGGACGACAGAGGATGAGATGGTTGGATGGCATCACCAACTTGATGTACAGGAGTTTGAGCAAGCTCTGGGAGTTGGTGATGGAAAAGGAAGCCTTGCATGCTTCAGTCCATGGGGTCGCAAAGAGTCGGACATGACTGAGCAACTGAACTGAACAAATATTTCCGTGTTTTTGCTGAAAATGATTGTAGAGATGATATTTGCTATGTTAGCACATGTATATCCCTGGGTTGGGAAGATCCCCTGGAGAAAGAACTGACAACCCACTCTAATATCCTTGACTGGCAAATTCCATGGAGAGAGGAGCCTGGCAGACTATTGACCATGGGGTCACAAACAGGTGGACATGACTTAGCAACTAAAGAGCAACAAGAACATGTCTGTCATTGGAAACACTTTCCTGGCAAATAGTCTTGAGTCCCTCCTGTATTCATGCTCATCACTTCCTCATATTTGACCTGAACCTGAGTTGAAGTTTGCATAATTCAAGATTTGGATAATCAGAGGAAAGAAAGAAGAATATTCTTAAGAAATAAAACAGCATATACTAACGTATAAAGGAATGGACAGTGGTTGGTGAGTGGAAAATCAGCATAATGTAAGTAGAGAATATTGTTCACGGTGGAGTCTGGCCCACTGAAGGAAATTTTAAAATGCAAATTCTAGAAAGGTGAAAAAGATAGTTCCCAATAGGAAAGTCTGAAGGGGGAAATGATGTGCAAAGAAATTGTTAAAGGTGTGCATCAATGTTTAAAAAATGTTTACCTGAGAAATTAAGAGAATTATCTTGAAAAGGCTTCCCTGGTGGCTCAGAAGGTAAAGAATCTGCCTGCAATGCAGGAGCCCTGGGTTGGGAAGACCTTCTGGAGGAGGGCATGGCAACCCACTCCAATATTCTTGCCCAGAGAATCCCCAGGGATGGAAGAGCCTTATGGGTTACAGTCCATGGGGTCACAAAGAGATGGAGACGACTGAGTAACTCAGCACAGATAGTGAAGATAAAAGATAAAGATTCTGGACAGTGATTATATATGAGAAGGGAGTAACCAGATTTAAAGCATTCCATAGTCATAATATTGTTTGAAAACATAAAGGATAATATTTAATATCATTAGATATACAAAGGATTATGATTTAAGAGTTAAGTGTTGGTTGCTCAGTCATGTCTGACTCTTTGCAACACAATGGACTATAGCCCACTGTCTCTGTCCATGGAATTCTCCAGGCAAGAATACTGGAGTGGGCAGCCATTCCCTTCTCCAGGGGATGACAAGAGAAATGAAGCCAAATACATCAATAACCATATTAAATATAAATGGACTAAAATTATTAATTAAAATAAGCAAATTGTCAATATAGAAAGACAATTACATACTCATCAAAATTATTTCCCCTTTTTCTTGAGTACCAAGAGACTCCATACCCCAGATGTCTTCAAGTGTTAATAATTATTAGTTCCAGCCAATGAAATGTGAGAATAAGTACTGCTTCAAAGTCTTTCCCACAAAAATCTCCCACATGGCTATTTTCACACTGTTTCATCTTCCACTCTCTACCAGTGACAAAAAGGCATTATAGAATAGCTGTGTGGAGGAGAGTCAGCACTATGATATGAAAGGTAAGTGAACTGTTGAATCTATTACACCTAGTAAGGAAGGAAGAGACAGGGAGGAGAGGCAGGGAAGGAAGGAGGGAGGAGGAGAAGGATTTGCGCCACTCTCTGCAGATTGGCTCTGTGTTGGGGACACGCAAAACTTTGTTGTTGTTCAGTCGCTCCGTCATGTCCGACTCTTTGCGACCCCATGGACTGCAGCATGCCAGGCTTCCCTGTCCTTCACCATCTCCTGGAGCTTGCTCAGACTCATGTCCATTGAGTCAGTGATGCTTTCAAAGCTTCAGATCAGATCAGATCAGATCAGTCGCTCAGTCGTGTCCGACTCTTTGCGACCCCATGAATGGCAGCATGCCAGGCCTCCCTGTCCATCACCAACTCCCGGAGTTCACTCAGACTCACGGCCATCGAGTCGGTGATGCCACCCATCCATCTCATCCTCTGTCGTCCCCTTCTCCTCCTGCCCCCAATCCCTCCCAGCATCAGAGTCTTTTCCAATGAGTCAACTCTTCGCATGAGGTGGCCAAAGGACTGGAGTTTCAGCTTTAGCATCATTCCTTCCAAAGAAATCCCAGGGCTGATCTCCTTCAGAATGGACTGGTTGGATCTCCTTGCAGTCCAAGGGACTCTCAAGAGTCTTCTCCAACACCACAGTTCAAAAGCATCAATTCTTCGGTGCTCAGCCTTCTTCACAGTCCAACTCTCACACCCATACATGACCACAGGAAAACCATAGCCTTGACTAGACGAACCTTTGTTGGCAAAGTAATGTCTCTGCTTTTCAATATGCTATATCTAGGTTGGTCATAACTTTTCTTCCAAGGAGTAAGCGTCTTTTAATTTCATGGCTGCAGTCACCATCTGCAGTGATTTTGGAGCCCAGAAAAATAAAGTCTGACACTGTTTCCACTGTTTCCCCATCTATTTCCCATGAAGTGATGGGACCGGATGCCATGATCTTTGTTTTCTGAATGTTGAGCTTTAAGCCAACTTTTTCACTCTCCACTTTCACTTTCATCAAGAGGCTCTTCAGTTCCTCTTCACTTTCTGCCATAAGGGTGGTGTCATCTGCATACCTGAGGTTGTTGATATTTCTCCCGACAATCTTGATGCAAAGCTTAGGCAGGGCTTTTATGATTCTGCCTCAACCTTCACTTTCGGCTTGTGCTAAGCCTAGAACTCGGGGAGAGCTTAAGGCCTTCTCACTCTTCCTGCCCTGGACTTAAATGTGGTTTTCTAAATGTCTGGAATATGAAAGTGCATTTCATTGCCCTAATTTCCCATAGAAACTCCCTCCCCAGCTTTTTCTTCCACCCTTTTTCATCTCTGTTCTTTGCTACAACTGTGATCTATTTTCTCAGGCAGTAGCTGGTTATTCACTTGCCTTACAATGTTACAAAGAATATCCTCTGCATAACAGCTTTTCTGCTCTGAGAGGGTTCCTAGTTAAATAAAACAAAGCAAGTGCCTGTCTCAGTCCTTTAGACAGCCCCCAAGCAAGTCAAAACAGGCACACATAATTCATAATTCTGTTGATCCCCCTGGGCCAGGAATCATAGTCCACACTTGGAATGTAGGTTGTCCAAGTCCCAAGACCAGCTCTAAGATGGGGAGAGGGTGGGGCATGGCAAGTAAAAATGCTGCAAAGCTTTCTTGCTGTGTTTCTTGATTTAGCATTTATTTGATTGCTGTTAACTGTTAACTATTTGCCAGCCTTCTAAGTTGATTATAACAGTTTCTGCTCAGTTTTTGGTGTTTCTGTACAAGAGTGAGCCCTTGAAATTACCTACTCTACTTTTTTCACCAGCATTCCAGAAGCATCATTCTGAATGCAATATTTTCATGGAAACATTTCTGCAGCTCTACAATGATAGTTTTTTTTTAGTATAACCAGATTTTAATAACACAGTGACCACAATGGTCTCCAATTACATGTACGTCTATATTAAAACATTCATTGTGTGTCTGCATTATTATAGAAATGGTTGCCAAATTATTCAAAGAGAACATTGGAATAAGAAGGTAATGAGCTATTTTGCTACCAAAAATGAGTCAGCCTAATTGTGGAAGTGACAGAAAAACCCCAAACCCTGGGTTCTGGTCATTGCTTACAGCTTAATTATCTGTTTGACTCTAACTTAGCCCTTTTCTTTCTCAGATATTTCACCTGCAAAACGAAATTATTGCTGATCTGAGAAGCCCTTCTCAGTTCTAATTTTCCATTGAGTGTCAGAAGAGAAGATGCAATGTGTAGTTTTAAGCTAAATATGCATCACAACATATGATTTCTTTAAGGGAAGATGGAGCAAGCTTACATGTAAATACAAATGTAGTTATTTGGGGAGAGAAGTTCAGGACATGTCTTCATAAGCCTGTTATAGAAACTGGGGTTGAATACTAAATGTTGCCTTGAGTACATTCAACATATTTTCTAGTGGTCTGCAATGAATATTTTATTTGGGCTGTCAATATTAATTAAAAAACAGGCCACATTTGCAATTACAAACATAGAAAAATATATAAATAACAAATTTTGAAAGATTTAAAGAAGTCAGTGGGTTTTTTAAGAGAGAGAACATGGAAATGTGGTCTCCTTAAAATTAACTGATATAAAATTAAGAAGCAAGCAAATGCCTAGTTACTTTCAATTTTTTTTCTTATTTGAAATTGAACATTTTATTCAGTTTCCTAAAATTCAAAACGATGATTCTCATATTTCTACAGATATGTAAAACTCCATGGGCTTTTCTTTCATGCTTATAATTTATCAGATAAATGTGTGTTGACTTAGAAACTGAGCTCTGACTGCACAAAATTCTACAAAATATGAGAGCCTCAAGCTTAATGGCAGTCTGCCAAGTAAAGTAACATATAAGTTATAGAATTTAGTGAGGAAATTATTTATTTTCAGAACATTTTCTGAAAATATGTGCTTCTTATATAGGTAAGATTACACCTAAGGAGACTTTCTTAAAGCAAGTAGATAATTAAAAACTTGTATTCCACATCAGTTTTGCTCACAGCTGGTATTAAACATAGAATAGCATCAAAATAGTTCCCATCTTCTATCACTCCAATATAAAATGAATATCTGATTGGTCATTGCTGTAAGATTTAGTCAAATGTGAAGCTTCTTTAAGGCACAAAATGGTCTATAGTTTATTTAAATAATAAGACAATGCACAAAAAATCAGGGATAGAGCTGGGTAAAATAAGAGCAACCTGTTTTTAAAGAATTCCTCTTATTAACAGACTCAGCTGTATGTCTATTCAGACTTCACAAAAATCATGCAAAGCAGTATCATCACTATTTTACAAGTGAATAAACTAAGGTTCAATGAGACAAAGCGCATTGTCTGAGCATCAGCACACAATTTGATAGAAATCAGAACAATGAAATGCAGAGGTCCGGCCTGTGATCCAGACCACACTGGCTGCTTGACTTTTTAAGGGCCTTTTTTTTTTTTTTTGAGCTTCAGTTCTATACCCCCATCTATAAAATGAGAGCAGCAGCACCAACTCTGTAGAATTGTTCTGAAAATTAGCTAAAATTCCCCTGAATTGCTTGATATATGAGAGGTCCTTAGTAAATGATAGTAGTTCTTATCAGAGCAGCAGAGAGAATATTCAATCTCAGATTTTTTTACCTTGAAAGCTTTTTTCAGTATGCCATTTTGCTTTTTCACTTATCAACAAAACAACAAAACAAACAGAATCCCAGTTTTGCTGTGCACTACAAGGTCACGTAGGTGGTGGTGAGATCGCTAGGCTTGGCATTGGCAAAAGTATATTCTTTTCTTAGCCAGTTCCCATACGAGTGAAATATCTGTGTATGCTTGGAAACTTAACTTCTCTAAGACATTAGTTCTTGTTCTGTAATAAGAGGCTTTAATAGGATTTTCCTTGGCCACCTAACAAAGTTATTATAGGTGTGAAATAAATGTAAGGAATAATAAAATACAAGGTATATAAAATAAGGAATTATTATACAATTATTATAATTACATAATTGTTTTCAATTTATGATAATTATACATTTTCACTTAAATTTGAGACCAAATATGAGAACCAAAATAAAAAGCATTCATTTCGCTAAATGACCTTTCTTAAGTGTACTCAGCTACTGATAACAGTCACGTTTACTGAGTACTTGCATGAGCAAGCACTGCCCTAAATGTTGTAAATGGTTTATATGTATGTGTTCATTTAATCTTATGCACATACCCTTCTAAAAACCTGAGTATTTAGCTTTCTCTTATGAAATATCAGTGAAACTTGGTAAGAGTTGTATATTGTCGCACGCAATGGCTTGTTGCATCTAGGTGTGTAGTTTGAGGAACCAGAGTTGGGCCTGATTTATTAGTCTTATTGAGGTTACTTTATAAATTGACTTCAAAGGGGTACCTTTCTTTACATGAGCCAAAATCTTTTTCACTCTCCTTCTAGAGTCCATCAAGATAGATGCTGACGGGTCACAGAGAGGTTCTCCAGACATGAAGCAAGCATCTGAGAGCCCAGCCAAGGTTCCCACCGTCAATTTGTTTTAATGACAACCTTCTGGCTGAATGACAATGAATCCCAATCACAACTAAATTTATCTTCAGGATTGCAACCACAGGCTTAAACTTGTGGGTCACTTTAAAAAGATTAGGTTCTGCAATTTGAAAACGTGTACTATCAGAGTTAAGATATTAACATTGGCTATCAAACATGATTTTTATAAGTTATAAGGCAGTTTGAAAAAAATTTTCTAAATGTAATTTCACTATAATGGAGGCTAGACATACTTATTCATACTTAGACAAGTTCCTGAAGGTCAAATGAATTGTTTTTTCTACTGTGAGAATGCGGTCTCTTTTGACTCAGCAGCCTGGAAAAATCAAGACCAGGATTTAATCTCCTATAGTCCAAGGGCAAGATATGATTTAGTAAATTTTAATGGGGGTAAAAACACGGGAAATCTCTTCTCATTGGATCAACAGAGGTTATACTGTGTATGTTCTTCCCTCTATGCCCATCTTTCCATCACTCATATTTTGGATTCCTATCATGCACAAGATACATACGGAGACCAAGTGCTGAGAGTTCAAACAAGAAACTCAATGCCCTGCTGTTTAGAGACCTGGTAAGGCATGGAAACAACTGGGCCTAACACCACTGTGCTCTCTTGATGATACGATTTCACAGTTCTTCAATATGAGTTCAGTGTTCAGAATTTTAATTACCTAGAGATCATGGTATATCAATATTGTTTTGTCTAGTTAATAGAATACATCACTACTTCTGTTATGGCTCTTAACATTCTCTCATATCTTTAATATTTATCTATTAATAAATAAATATGTTTAGTTAGTTCATTTATTAGCCTGCAAGCAGAAGTAGTTTTTGTAGTTCCTAAAACAATTATCCCATTGTGCATTGGAGATAGTAAAAACGATTTACTCGATTGAAGAATGAAAAACAGAAACTAGCTGAATTCAGGTTAAATGTGTTGATAGCGATATAATATTTATTACTGCTACTACTTAATTCTTCAAAGATCATTTTAAAGTATATAAATTAAAATTTTAATTTATAACATTTCCCTAACATCAGGCTCTAAATGTGAAATATTTTTAAGCTTGAATTTACAATGCAATTGTTTTTAATAAACAATTGATCAAAGCACACATTATGGCAAACTTAGAAAAAATAATTATGCTCAAATGAAAATTTATTGACAATGCGTCTACTGATGAGATGGATGCAAGATTATGATACCCGGATGACTGGAGACTTCCTTTGATATTTTTAGTTACTCTTTAGTTTGGTATTTTCATGCCATTACGCATCATGTAGTACTACTCAGAACAGATAATAGTTTGGGCTTTCTTTTGTTTTTATTTTTTTTAATCCAAAGTCTACTCATTTTATTTAAGGTTGATGAGTTTTTTATTTGATCTGAAGAAAAACCAGAGTATTGGGCTGATGAGCCTTTAAAATTTCATGGGACTTCCCTGGTGGTCCAGCGGTTAGGACTCGTGCTTTTGTTGCCGATGGCACGGGTCTGATTCCTGGTCAGGGAATTAAGATCCTATGAGCCACACAGTGAGCCAAAAACACAAATAAATAAATTAAAAAGTAATGATAATTTTATGCCAGGAAAGTTAAGAAAAGTCTTGTGAGAATGATTTTTTAATAGGACAAACATGGCGAACAATACATAAGTCTGGTTGAACATGGGGGTGAATTTTACAGATTGTTTCATGTGAATCAAGAGGTAAATTTTTTTTCCTAAAGGCAATTCATCTATTTCCTCATATTTTCACAAAATCATAATTTTTCATTCAATTAACAGGAAATTATTACCATGGAAATGTCTTGTTCAGTTGCTCAGTCACATCTGACTCTTTGTGACCCCATGCACTGCAGCACCCCAGACTTCACTGTCCTTCATCTCTCGGAGTTTGCTCAAACTCACGTTCACTGAGGTGGTGATGCCGTCCAACCATCTCTTCCTCTGTCATCGACTTCTCGTCCCACCTTTAATCTTTCCTAGCCTCAGGATTTTTTCCAGTGAGTTGGCTCTTTGCATCAGGTGGCCAAAGTATTGGAGTTTCAGCTTCAGCATCAGTCCTTCCAATGAATATTCAGGGGTGATTTCCTTTAGGATGGCCTGGTTGGATCTCCTTGCAGTCCAAGGGACTCTCAAGAGTCTTCTTCAGCACCCACAGTTCAAAGGCACCCACATTATTTGGTGCTCAGCCTTTTTTATTGTCCAGCTCTCACATTCATACGTGACTACTGGAAAAACCATAGCTTTGACTACACAGACCTTTATAGGCAAAGTAATGTCTCTGCTTTTTAATATACTGTGTAGGTTTGTCATTGCTTTTCTTCCATGGAGCAAGTACAACTGAGCGACTTTCACTGTCATATAATGGAATGCTGTAAATGTTACAAAAATAGATGGTAGAAATCTCTTGGGGAGATGCTAGGTTTTAGTAAGCATTGCAGTATTTCAACAGAGTCACAGAGAAGCAAGCCCAGTGTCCACATTGGCTCTATTCTCTAAAATTTATTTTCTGATCTTAGAAGTTGACTTAACAACTATTGAGGCAAAATCATTTTGCCTCAAACACTTCCTTTTTGCATTTATGTGTAGCAGTGCATTTATCTTTTTCCAGTTATATTGAGATACAATTGACATACAGGCTTCCTTTGCTTTGTGAAAGTCTGCTTTCTGCCACTTTGCTTTTATAAAAGACCTACCTGTTTTCACTAACTGAAAGAAATTCAAAGAACATTTTCACTTTTATGAAAAAATAGTATTTGTTTTGCAAGAAGCCGTTATAGAGGCAGCATGCACCATGAGCCTTAAGAGCAGCATTGCCAAGCTCCTTCCCCCAAAACCACACTCAACATCTCAGCATCTTAACATCAAGCCTCCATAGCTTTGAACTGTCTGTGAGCATCTGTGTTTTATCTTGATAGATTCTGTGCATCCGTTAGCAAAATGTGTCCTAAGGTAACTGATTGCTTCTTTGCTTTATGCAATTTTGGCTATTGAAAAATTTCACAGGAATGCTCTACTTTTGGATACAGGGAAAACCTGTATAATATTGTAAGTTTAAGTCAAAAAACATGGTGTTTGAGACACATATTGTGAAATGATCATCACAATGCTGTTGGTTAACATCTCAATCCCCTGACACAATTACCATTTGTTTTTGGTGATGTTAACATTTACCATCTACTCTCTTAGCCACTTTCAGGTATGTAATAGAGTCTTATTAACTGTAGTCATCACACTGTACAATAGATCCCCAGAACTTACTCATTTTGTGACTACAAGTCTGTGCCCTTTGATCAACATATTCCAACTCCCACCGCCTCTTAGGTCTTGGAAACTACCGTTCTGCTCTGACTCTATGAACTCGGTTGTTCCAGACGCCACATATAGGTGATGCCATTCAGTAGTTTTTTTCCCCTTGTTTCACTTATATAGTGCTCTTGAAGCCCATAATGACACAAGTGACAGGGATTACTTCTTTCTCACAGATCCTGTCTCTACATATATAAACCACGTCTTTATTCATTCATTTATAGAAAGGCACTTGGATTATTTCTATATCTTGTCTATTTTGAAAAATGCTCTGATGAACCTAGAGTACAGACCCTGATTTCCTTTCCTTTGGATATACACCCAGGATATATACTCTGATATTCTGGGATCATATAGTGACTCTATTTTAGTTTTTCAAGGAACCTCAATACTGCTTTCCATAGTTGCTATATAATCTACCTTCCCACCAACTGTGCACAGGGGTTCCCTTTTCTCTGCATCCACACCAGCGTTTATGATCTCTTGCTTTTACGATAATAGCCTTTCTAAGAGATGTGAGCTATTGTGGTTTTAACTTGCATTTTCCTGATTAGCAATGTTGAGCATATTTTCATGTACCTGTTGACCATTTGTATGTCTTCTTTGGAAATATATCTGTTCAGTTCCTCTCCTCATTTTTAATCAGATTGCATGGTTTTGGGTTATTTAGTTATTTAGTTTTATGGGTTGTTTATACATATATTGAATATTAATCCATTATCAGACACCTGATTCACAAATATTTTCTCCCATTTTTCATTTCATTGACTGTTTCTCTTGCTGAGTAGAATCTTTTTCTTTGAAGTCTGTGTAGCTATCTTCAAATGATAGGTCACCTCCTCCAATTGTTACTGACAATTTCTGGAGAGAAATCCCTTCCTGCAGCTCTGCTAGGGATTCTGAGGCTTTCTCAGACCTTCTTGGAGTAAGCCTGTTGATTGCTTCTCACTCCTTCTGCAATGGGACAGGTGCCTTCTCTCTATCCTGCAACACCCCAGCCATGTGCCCACAGTCTCCCATTTGCTTTCCCAAGGCCAGAGCCAAAGCTGCAGTTTGTGGGCTGTCTCTGGCCCACAGATTCAGCCAGCTTTTTGAGCGTGTTTACTAGTCCTCTGGTGAGTATGGGGTTTGATTTTAACTCTTACCATCTTGTGGCTTCTCGTTTGTCCTTGGATATGGGGTATCTTTTTTTTGGTGGGTTCCAACATCCTCCCACGGATGGCTGTTCAGCAGCTAGTTGCAATTTTGGTGTTCTCGCAGGAGCAGATGAAAACACGTCCTTCTGCTCCACCATCTTGACTAACATCGATTCTTTACAAAGCTCCAATCTCCGTCCGCCAAGGCCTACAGCTTTTTCTAAAGCCTGCTGCCTGTGTGGGTACCGGGGGGCTCAGTGCCCTGGGAGACAGTGAGTGGAAGGAGCTGAAAGAGAAGGGGAGGGCCAGCAGGGAGGCCCCTGAGGAGAGCGGGAGTGGAGAAAGTCCGTACAGTCGCAACTATGGTTTTTCCAGGATGCATATACGAATGTGACAATCAGACTATAAAGAAGGCTGAGAGGAGAATAATTGATGTCTTTGAACTGTGGTGGTGGGGGAAGACTCTTGAGAATCCCTTGGACTGCAAGGAGATCAAACCAGTCAATCCTAAAGGAGATCAGTCCTGAATATTCATTGGAAGGACTGACGCTGAAGCTCCAATACTTTGGCCACCTGATGCAAAGAGTCAAGTTATCAGAAAAGAGCCTGATGTTGGGAAGGATTGAGGGCAGGGGGAGAAGAGGAGGTGACCGAGGATGAGATGGTTGGATGGCATCACCGACTCAATGGACATGAGTCTGAGCAAGCTCCGGGAGATGGTGAAGGAAAGGAGGGCCTGACGTGCTGCAGTCCATGGGGTCGCACAGAGTCGGACACGCCTGAGTGACCAAGCAACAGCTCGTCCTCTCCAAAGAGCTCTCCTGCCCTCAGGGGTGTCAACAGGGAGCCAGCCAGGGCATGGGGCAGTGTGGGTCCAGGTGGGATGCGCAGAGCCCTGGCAGTGTTTTTGTGCCATTTGGGAGGCTCCACAGGGGAGACATCCCCAGGGCTCATAAGTGAGCATCTCGATGGAATCCTTGATGCAGTTGTTAGGATCTGCCTCCCTTAAATGCCTCCTGAGAGTCCTGTCTACAGTTCTCCAGCCTCCTCCTGACCCCCAGTCATGCAGCTCATGACTCAGCATCAGGCCGCGGTGAGGGAGAGCGAGGCGGCCTCTGTGGCAGCTTCCCGCGCAGCTGGGCTGGGCTCACCGCCCTGCTCTCACTTTCCCCGCAAGAAAAACCACAGGTCCAGACGGTCCTTGGAGCTGAGCTGTGCCGTCTTGAGGGAGGGGTGCGTGGGTAAATAAGTCTGTTCCACTGCCCTCTCCATTGTCCAAACTCAATTTTTTTTTTTTTGCTCCAGCGGTATGCTAAAACTTCTCAGCTAGATATCTGGATTTCTACAAAGGCTCTCTCATCCACCAGTGACTTCCCGGGGCAGTGTTCTCCAGGGGCACCCAGACGCAGCCAAGAAGGGCTGGAGCTGGTTTGAAGCTACCAGGGCCCACCACTGTGCCCAAGGTCTGCATGCCCATTACCCAACACATGGGTGGACAAGCCTCCTCCGAGTCCCTTGGTGTGTACTGCTGAATCCCAGAAAGTCACTTTTGTCCACGGAGAGCTGCCAAATTGCTGTTGAGGGTGTGAGTGAGGGACGTCTTATTTGGTCAAGTTGCCAATGTCACTGTTTGAAGGACCATCTATTTTTTGCAGGACGCTGCTAGCGCTTACAAATATAGACAAAAGAATCATTTGTAAGCAATGGAGATGCATGCCATGGAGCGTGTAGTGGGAGCTCGGGCTCTAGGGTCTTATGAGGGGGTAATCCCCATGATCTTGGGGTCTTCAGCTTTATATGTTCAGGAATAAAAAAATAAACCCAATGAAGGAGGCATTCTGCTGGGTGACTGGGTAATTTCATTTATTTCCACCCAGCAAATCTGTAAGGAAGGTGTTATCTCAGGCTGCATAGATTAAGAATCTGAGATTCCTATAGCTTGCCCACTGCCCAAGGGTATGCAGTTAAAGAAGCGGAAGATGTGGGATATAAACTTGGACTTGTGCAACACTAAAGCCACTTTTCTGTTCTATGAAAAGCTGCATGTGTGTGACTTGTCTGGGGCAGAATGGTCTGCAGGGGAGTGATGTCTTTTTCCTATGAAGAGGGAAAATAAAAGAAAAAAAAGGAGGAAAATCAAACAAGTAAGCCCTGTACTGGATAGCTGTGGATTCGTCTTCAGTCTGAGTTCTGTACCCAGCAGCCACTCAGTTTATTTGCACAGCGCAGTCTCTCCCCTAACGTACTGCCCTGGGCAACCACCACTGGGACCTTACATTAGACCCCTGAGGCTCTTAATGGCTGCCCTGTATCTGGGGTTTCTAATTCCATGCACATGTATCAGCCATTTACTCCGACTAGAGTTTTAAACCCCTTCAGAGCAAGGTTCACTTTTTTGCTTACTAATTTTTAAAATCTGAGGGAGCTTATTTAACCTTTTTCTCTGCTTTCTCTTGCAGCACTTCACAAATGCCATCGAGGAAGCTTCCATGGAGGCAACCAAGACCAGAATTACTTCTCCAAAATGGGCAAAAACTTAATTTGCTGCAATTTCTTTGCAATTTCAAGGATATTTTCTAATTTACATGGGAGGCATAATTGGGTTGCAGAAAGGCAGAACGTCACAGTCTGAAACTTCTTGGCAACTTTTGACAAGCATTTCTACCACATTTAGGGTAGGACCTTAACCTCTAAAGTGTGGAAACAGAGTTTTTGAAAAGCACTGTAATCTCCAACATCAACAGAACACTTAGATAAAAGATTTGGGGCCATTTTGTGGTGCATCTGAATTCCAAAAGGGAAAAGAAGGACCTGGCTATCAAAATTATGAACACAGGAGCCCTGATCTCAGCAGTGGGAACAGAAAGGAAACCTAACCATTGAAGAAGCCTGAAGAAACGACAAAGCTGCTTCTAGAAATTAAGAGTCTTTTTTAACTAAGCCAACCTCTATGGCTTAAAGCAATGTGTGTGACCAGTTCCTCACTTCCTCAAATAGCACTTGCAGTGAGTGATCATGCAACAACCCAGGGCACGGTGTGAACAGCCAGCAAGAGAATCATTTAAACAAATGCATTTGTAAAACATGATTGTTTTAAGCCTGTCCGTGTCAGGATGGCAGTTTGAATTAAACATAAGGTGACTTCTTTCACTGAATCAATAAGTGCAAATAACATTGCTCCCAACCATGTTTTATTTCACAGACAAAAATGGTTCTTAACAGCTTTCTGAAGACTATGCTTCAGCCACCTGCTGTTTAAATTGTTTGCTTTTTCTTGCAAAATTTGTTCTTTTGCAACGTTAAAACAGGCAGATTTGCAGTCAGCTCAACTGGGGCTAGAGTCCAGGGATGTTTGAAAGGCTCTTTTCTTAATGAACACTGTACCTTCCTACACCCTTCCTACTGGCAAATCTGCACTGGGAAGAGCAGAGATGTCTGCTTGAATAGTTTGCCTAAAATTCTTACTAGTACCAGCTGACTTGCAGCCAGTGGTAATTTCTACCACTTTCACAAAGACAGTCATCTAGTGATCCACATGGATCGTGTGGAAACTGTTTTTAAATAGTTTATTGATAATTCATAGATTCCATAGTAATCCAGATTAGTAAGAAATTCAGGAAATAGAAGACATCCACTCCGCCCTTGTCTATTGCTTCTATTTTGTGAAATAAAATAGGGATCATTATAACATTTTTCTTCATATTGTTATTGTGTGTGTTAGTCGCTTAGTCGTGTCTGACTTTTTCAGACCCTATGGACTGTAGTTCATCAGGCTCCTTTGTCCATGGAATTATCCAGACAAGAATAGTGGAGTGGGTTGCCATTCCCTTCTCCAGGGGATCTTCCTGACCCAGGGATTGAACCTGGGTCTCCTGCACTGTGGGCAGATTCTTTACCGTCTGTGCCACCAGCAAAGTCCAAGATAGTTATTCAGTTCAGTTCAGTTCAGTCGCTCAGTTGTGTCCGACTCTTTGCGACCCCATGAATCTCAGCACACCAGGCCTCCCTGTCCATCACCAACTCCCGGAGTTCACCCAGACTCACGTCCATCAAGTCAGTGATGCCATCCAGCCATCTCATCCTCTGTCGTCCCCTTCTCCTCCTGCCCCCAATCCCTCCCAGCATCAGAGTCTTTTCCAATGAGTCAACTCTTCACATGAGGTGGCCAAAGTACTGGAGTTTCAGTTTTAGCATCATTCCCTCCAAAGAACACCCAGGGCTGATCTCCTTCAGAATGGACTGGTTGGATCTTCTTGCAGTCCAAGGGACTCTCAAGAGTCTTCTCCAACACCACAGTTCAAAATATAGTTATTAGGTGTCTTGAAAAGAGAAGTAGTGGCCTTGTGTGCAAAAATGCCCACAGCTGTTTTCAGCTTGTAATGTTGAATTTCTTGAAGTATACTCTGAAAAGGGAAGATGAACTAACTTGAAAGGTATTTATCATCTTCCTTTGGGTGGCCAAATTTATAGAAATAAGTTTTACTGATTTTCATATCTTATTCGAACCTTCCATTTTCTTAAAAATTTCAAAATAAATACCTAAAAGAATGAAGTTACTCACCTGATGACATCACTAGCAGAAAATAAACAAAACCCACCAGAGGGACTGCTTTTGCAACATTAATGCGTATTAGAGATGAATCATTCTCTGAGTGTTTGGTTTTTATGACCTGGAAGCAATGTGTGTTTTCTGCAGAGTATAATCAAGACACTTAAAATTTAGGCTTAAAAATAAGTAGTATGATGAAACTGTCAGAGTATTAAAGAGTAAAGCTAATACTCAGTTCATAAATATTTCATGAAGTTTGATGGAGTTCTTTTTAATAGCTGGCATTATTTTAGAAAGTTGAATAAAATCTTGAAAATTACATAGTAGAAATTCCACCACCCACCAAATAATCTTATCTCTGGTGGTTTTCCAGATGGCTCAGGCGTGAAGAATCCACCTGCCAATGCAGGGATGCAGGAGTCATGGGTTCAATCCCTGGGTCAGGAAGATCCCCTGGAGAAGGAAATGGCCTGGGAAAATCGCATGTATTTTCTTGCCTGGGAAATCCCGTAAACAAAGGAGCCTGGTAGGTTACAGTCCACGGGGTCACAAGAGAGGTGGACATGACTTAGGGACTAAGCAACAACAGAAATCTTATCTATTCCCCTAAAAGAAATTCAACAATTTAAGATTAAATTTAAATTTTAGTTTTAGACATACGAAATAAAATACATAGAATAAGACATATATCTGGGGAAAATGGTGATTCAGTATGGTAGGAAGTATTCTGAGATAGGTTCCCTGTAATTCCTGCCTTGGGTATTTACGTCTTGAATGATCCCTTTCCCCTGAGTGTGTCTGAGGCCTGTGAATTCCTTCTGGCCAATAGAAATTGACAAAGATTAAGGGATTTTGAAGATGAATAAGGTTCCCAAATCAATTGATTTTGAATTAATCAAAAGGAATATTTTCCTGGGAAAGCCTGACTTAATCAGGTGAGGATCCTTAAAAGAGGATTAGTTCTCTTTGAGATGAGAGACTCGTCTTGCAGCCTCAGTCAAGCAAGGAGCTGCACTAGAAAGGGCAACTTTCAAGGGACTACAGGCAGCCTCCATGCAGGCAACAGCCAGCGAAAAAGCTGGCACCCTCATGCCGTCACCAGGAAACAATTTCTGCCAACAACCTGAGTGACCTTGGAAGTGGATTCTTTCCCAGTCAAGCCACTAGATGAGAATGTAGCCCAGTCAGCAGACTGAGTGCTGCTTTTCAAGATAATAAATCATCAGAAGAAGCAGTTAAGCTGTGCCCAAGCTCCTGACTCAGGGAAACTGGGAAATAATTAATGTGTGCCATTTTAAGTCACTAAGACTGTGCTAATTTATTGTTCAGCAATAGAAAATGCCTATACTTGTATAAGTATCCTTGTATTGTCTGCCTCCAAATATCTCCCTTCCCCTAGTCATATACAATCACACAATAGAACTTAATTTAAATGCCCACACTATTTTTTTTAAAGGAGGAAGGAAAGTTAAGACCAACCTAGACAGCATATTAGAAAGCAGAGAGATTACTTTGCCAACAAAGTTCCATCTAGTCAAGGCTATGGTTTTTCCAGTATGGATGTGAGAGTTGGACTGTGAAGAAAGCTGAGTGCCGAAGAATTGATGCTTTTGAACTGTGGTGTTAGAGAAGACTTCTGAGAGTCCCTTGGACTGCAAGAAGATCCAACCAGCCCATCCTAAAGGAGATCAGTCCTGGGTGTTCATTGGAAGGACTGATGCTAAAGCTGAAACTCCAATACTTTGGCCACCTGATGTGAAGAGTTGACTCATTGGAAAAGACTCTGATGTTGGGAGGGATTGGGGGCAGGAGGAGAAGGGGACGATAGAGGATGAGATGGCTTGATGGCATCACCAAGTCGATGGACATAGGTTTGGGTAAACTCCAGGAGTTGGTGATGGACAGGGAGGCCTGGCATGCTGTGGTTCATGGGGTTGCAAAGAGTCAGACACGACTGAACGACTGAACTGAACTGAACTTTAGTTAGTGGTAGAAACTTTGGAAGGAACCAGCCACAAAACATAAAATTTAAGAATAAATACTACATGAGCTTTAAAAGGTCTTCTATATTCAGAGAAAATAGCAAAAGGCCATGTTTAGCTCTTCTTCCTTTGAAAGAAGTGCACTGACATTGGAAATAAGAAAGGAGGATTTAAACATAGAGCTTAATTGAACGACCAGGTGCTGAAGTGAAGAAAGTAGGAGTGGGATAGGAAATTATTTTGTCGCAACAGCAGTCAGTAACCACAGCAATCTTGGGAACAATAACACTGCCTGTGACAGTTTCTCCCTCGTGTGACAGAGGTATCTCCTAACATGCAAGGCAAGACCAGGGAGACTCACCTTGAAACAGTTTCAGGCTAGACCCAGAGGGAACTTGACCCTTGTATACAGCCTTCACAAAAACAGTAAAGAAATAATCATGCAGAATTGAATTTCCCCACTTGGGATGACCCTAGTCAGTCAGTTCAGTCACTCAGCCGTGTCCGACTCTTTGCAACCCCATGGACTGCAGCACGCCAGGCCTCCCTGTCCATCACCAACTCCTGAAGTTTACTCAAACTCATGTCCATCGAGACAGTGATGCCATCCAACCATCTCATCCTCTATCGTCCCCTTCTCCTCCTGCCCCCAATCCCTCCCAGCATCAGGGTCTTTTCAAATGAGTCAGCTTTTCACATCAGGTGGCCAAAGTATTGGAGTTTCAACTTCAGCATCAGTCCTTCCAATGAACATTCAGGACTCATCTCCTTTAGGATGGATTGGTGGGATCTCCTCGTTGTCCAAGGGACTCTCAAGAGTCTTCTCCAACACCACAGTTCAAAAGCATCAATTCTTCAGCAGTCAGCCTCTTTATAGTCCAACTCTCACATCCATACATGACCACTGGAAAAACCATAGCCTTGACTAGATGGACCCTTGTGGGCAAAGTAATGTCTCTGCTTTTTAATATGCTGTCTAGGTTGGTCATAACTTTTCTTCCAAGGAGCAAGCGTCTTTTAATTTCATGGCCACAGTCACCATCTGCAGTGATTCTGGAGCCCAAAATACAAAGTCTTTCACTGTTTGCACTGTTTCCCCATGTATTTGCCATGAAGTGATGGGACCAGGTGCCATGATCTTAGTTTTCTGAATGTTGAGTTTTAAGCCAGCTTTTTCATTCTCCTCTTTCACTTTCAACAAGAGACTCTTTAGTTTTTCTTTGCTTTCTGCCATAAGGGTGGTGTTATCTGCATATCTGAGGTTATTGATATTTCTCCCGGCAATCTTGATTCCAGCCTGTGCTTCCTCCAGCTCCTCCCAAATTCTAGGTCTAGTGTTTTACTCATGCTTCAGCTTAAAACTTGAAAGAAAATTATCGCAGCATTTAGATGATTTTTCAGGGGACCCAAGGAGAATTCATGCCCACTATGTTGGGGTGAATCCACATTTTATTCACCTTTCAAGAGTGAATGATAGGTAGGGTCAGAGGGCTCCCTCCATCACTGGATCCCTCCATTCTTACTGAGGCTTATGGAATCCTACCCACTCAGCCTTTCTGTTACTCTTTCTATCAGGAATTCTGTCACATAATTTGTTTGACTTTATTCATTACTTTGTTTACTATCGAATATTTTCTTCTTTATTATCTGTTTCACTGAAAACAGCAGCTTCAAGAAGAAAGCTTATTAATGTCCTGTTTAACACTGAACAACAGGCTTAGCACGTAAGTGGTGGCCAATTACTATTATTTATTATGTAAATAAGTTTCAGTTATGTGTGGAAGTAATATTGATTTACATATGATATACCACAGGCAGACCAGAGCACTGAAACATTGAAAATTGAGTCATTATGATACAGACTGGAATTTAACAGATTGCTAGGCTGAACACAGTTCAGATTGCTAGCTAGCTTATGTCATTCACTTTCCATTTAATTTGATGGATAGTTTAGCTATCTATTGGTATATGTGATATAGTAATGGGTATACTGTCAGAACATTAGCTCCAGATCTGATTCTGGCAACAAAAAGTACTGTCTTTTGAAATAAATCTGTACTTCCTTGAGTATCTGTTTCTTTGTCAGAATATTCCAGTGAAATGAAATCATCTTACTTTACTCACAATGCACTATAAAATAACTTTCCATGACAAAATAACTTTAGGAAACCCATAAAACCAAGCTTCCTGTTAGAGATATTTGATTTATATTTAACATATTAAAGGTCTTGAGAAACCCAGAATAAGGTAACCTCAAATTTTTATTACCATCAATTATGTGAATATTAAACCTTTTATTTTTCTGTATAAAACTTGTAGGGCACTGGATAATGTTTTTTGGTAATCCTGGACCAGGTAGTCTTTGGATTTTTTCAAAAAATTTTCACATACAATGTGATAAAAATATGCCATGGGCAGAATAGAAGCATTTGAAAATTCTGACAAAATGTGGTGGCTGTGTTTATAATAATAAATAATGTATATAAATAGTATATTTAATAAAGAAGATATTTGCTTTGTATGAATGTGAATTTAATAGTTAATAGTTAATTTAACCATTTAAATAGTTTCTAAATATGAAAATATATCATTCCATAAGGAAAGCTTTCAATAAATCCCATAAAGGGAAGTAGAACAGCCCCAAATTTATGCTTAACATGAAATAAGACCATAAATTTCTGACAAAAATTTTAAAAGGAAAACTCTTCAACCTGAAATTTTGTGGAAAAAAAAATTCTTTTTAAAACTTTTGAATCAAAAAAGAAACCAAAATTAAAAATTACATCATATATGAAATGGCTAAAATTGTGCACACAAGAAAATCCAGAGTCTCAAACTAAGGAGACTAAGTAAAAATATGTTAATTAAAAAAGAGAAAAAGAAATTTCACATTCCACACAAGGAAGTTAGAAAAAGAATAAGCAAAACAAAACAAAAGAAAGTCGCAGAAATGGAGCAATAAAAATGTAAGTAGAAATAACTGATCAATAATATCAAACAAATATTACTCAGAATATGTACAATGAGATTCATGTTGTTTTTATGCCTGCTAACACAACAACCATTTTGCAGCCCATGGATCAAGGGTCATTTCAATGTTCAAGTCTCATTATTTTAGAAATACATTGTATAAGGCTAAAGCTGCCATAAGTAGTGATTCCTCTAATCAATCTGAGCAGAGAAGTTTGAAAACTTCTCAGAGTCTACCATCCTAGATGCCACTTTCAGAACATTCGTGATTCATGGGAGGAGGTCAAAACATCAAGAGTTTGGAGAAAGTTGATTCCAAAACCCTCATGGATAACTTTGAGGGGCTCAAGACTTCAGTCGTGGCAGTAACTGCAGATGTAGTAGGAAAAACAAGAGGACTAGAAGTGGAGGCTGAAGACATGACTGCAGTGGTGCAACCTCGTGGTAAAAACTTAATGGATAAGGAGCTGCTTCGATGGATGAGCAAAGTGGTTCCTTGAGATGAAATCTACTATTGGTGAAGATGCTGTGAAGACTGCTGAAATGACAACAAGGACTTAGAATATTACATCAACTTAGTTGATGTAGCAGTAGGGGTTTATGAGTTTTGGCTCCAATTTTGAAAGAACTTCTACTGTGGGTAAAATGCTCTCAAGTAGCATTTCCTGCTACAGAGAAATCATTCATGAAAAGAAGAGTCGATCTGATGCGCCCAACTTCAACACTTATTTTAAGAAATTGCAGAGGCACCCAACCTTCAATAAATACCACCCTGATCAGGCTGCAGCCATCAACATTGAGGCAAGACCCTCTACCAGCAAAAAGATCAGAACTTGTTGAAAGCGCAGATGAAGGCTAGCACTTTTTAGCAATAAAGCATGTTAAACTTAAGATGTGCACATTTTTAGATATAATGCTATTGCACACTTAATAGACTACAGAATAGTGTAAATGTAACTTTCACATGCAGTGGGAAACCAGAAAGTCCATGTGACTTCATTGTGGTGGTCTGGAACCAGACCTGCAGTATCTCCCGGGTCCGACTGCATTTACATGTGTGTCTTAGTCACTGTCCCTGGAAGTCAGTGACTGTCATATTTTATTCTGTTTTCTAGTGGCCTGTCACAAAGTTTGGCTCATTCTAAGGGTTCAATTCATTCACTCAACACAAACATTTTGAGTTTTAACCTTGGTTAGTGCAGTCCTCAAGCCACACATTTCTGTGCATCTGTGTAGCATCCACACAGCTTTATTTTCTTGGGCTCCAAAATCACTGCATATGGTGACCATGGCCATGACATTAAAAGATGATTTCTCTTTGGAAGCAAAGCCATGACCAACCTATACAGCATATTAAAAAGCAGAGACATTACTTTGATGAAAAGGTCCATCTAGTCAAAGTTATGGTTTTTCCCGTAGTCATGTATGGATGTGAGAGTTGGACTGTGAAGAAAGCTGAGCGCCGAAGAATTGATGCTTTTGAACTGTGGTGTTGGAGAAGACTCTTGAGAGTCCCTTGGACTGCAAGGAGATCCAACCAGTCCATCCTAAAGATCAGTCCTGGGTGTTCTTTGGAATGACTGATGCTAAAGCTGAAACTCCAATACTTTGGCCACCTGATCCGAAGAGCTGACTCACTTGAAAAGACCCCATTGCTGGGAAAGATTGAAGGCAGGAGGAGAAGGGGACAACAGAGGACGAGATGGTTGGATGGCATCACTGACTTAATGGACATGAGTTTGAGTAAACTCCAGGAGTTGGTGATGGACAAGGAAGCCTGGAGTGTTGCAGTCCATGGGGTCGCAAAGAGTCAGACACGACTGAGCGACTGAACTGAACTGTGCAGCATCTAAAGCCTGTGATCAGCCAGTTCTCTGTTGCAGTTCTTCCTGTGCCAAAGCGAGGAGAGCTCAGAGCCATCTGGGGAAGGATGTCCATCAGAATTCCAAGATTAGGAGAATATCACAGGTAGAGTGAAGTGTTGGTCTTGTTAAAGAAAGGGGTTAGTGACTGAGTTGAACACTAGACTAGGCAGAGGAGCCAGTTCTAGACCATGGACAAAATCTCCTCCAAGAAATGGCCAATACGTCTGGAGGTTATAGGATGGCCTCAGAAGCAATCGCCTCAAGATTGGAAATGTTAGCATAACGTTTCTGTTTTAGCATAATAACTAGACTCTCTTTAAGTCGCATAAGTATGCATTCGAGTTGTATGGCAGAAACTCACACAACATTGTAAAGCGATTATGCTCCAATTAAAAAGAAATTTAAAAAATACTCCCTTACCAATATGGCTCACTCAGTCCATTTGGATGAGGGATGTCACTGACAGCCTACCTGGCTTTCTCAGGAGAAGAGTCATGAAGGGAGTGGCCAGTTGCAACTGGCAATATAATTCTCTCAGTCCTTTAGATATCATGGTCTATAGCACAAAGATTGAGAACCATTCAAGGAGATGTATTACCTAGATTGTGCACAGATTGAACAAAGCTTCTCCAAGTCTGCAGCCTAGATTATGAAGAACATCAGATGCATCAAGCCGGTCCAATGTTCTTCTTAGTTGAGGACCCTCTGAAAGTAAGAGAGTCCTGTGTGATTCGTTAGGAAAAGACAAAAAGCTACAAAAAATGTTTTTTCCAAAGTTTCACTTTAAGTGGAGCTGTGCCCAATGACTCACTATTATTTGAAGTGAAGGGAGCACAGGGAGCCATCAATCTTTAGACTGCAGAGCTATTTGAACGACCCAGGAGGCTGATGCCTACTTTGGAACACAACGGCATTTTCACTAAGATGCAGTCAAGGCTCCCATTACTGTTCCTTTCATCTTCCTTTTATTCTTCAATTCTTGCCATCCTTGAGTTTATCAGAAAGTCCCTCATGCAAAAAAAATGTATATATAGCACTTTTATTATTTTATTCAACTCACCCCAAAATAGTGCCTGAGATGTGAAATTAGTTTTTAAGAGAAGTCAAAAATAATGCAAATATAGAAATACATTATATCTGAGACAGTCACAGTTCTGGCATGAAAAAAGATCTCACTAAATGTTTATTGAATGAATGAACATTAATTTGTTGGGAAATCAGCTGAGCCTTTCATACAGCCTTTGAAAAGTAAACGAAAATAAATTTCTCTAAACTTGCCTGGTATTTAAAGGCTTTCTCAGTTTGTTTACATGGCAAAAGGGAAGATAATGAGTATGACATTTGTTATCTCCAAATAAGCTAGATTTGCAGCCATGTGCCCAGAGACCTCTTTATTTCATTTTGAAAATTAATCCCAAGATGGCTGCCACCAGGAGGCGCCATTCAGGGTAGCATAAAAACCTAACTTTTCAAACCTTTCTCCATATATGTTTAATGGAGAGAGACATGAAAATTTACTATTCCTTTGTAGGGCTTTTCCCTAGAAAATAAATGTCTCTGATGACCAAGATGTCAGAATAAATTTATCCCAAACCTCAATATCTACGTTTACATCTTACATTAAGAAAATACCATTTGAAGCAAAATGATAAGAAAAACTAACATCAAAGTTGAAAGAGCTGCCATGTTAAATTTGTGTTAGAGCTGCCTAGGGCTTGTTGTAAACCAAGACTGCAAGGGGCTACCAGGAGCCCCTTCCTTCCTCCTGTCTAAGTTCTTCTTTCCATCTAGCCCTGTTGGTTCCTGGCTCTATTTTCAGGATTGCTCCCGGGGTATGTGATGTGTGTAGAGGTTTATCTGTTCAGCTTCCTCCAAATTTCTATAAATCCAGGATTCTCTTCATTCAACCAAACCCCAGTGAGGCTCTGGCTTGGCAGCTCAGCTCATTATACTGCAGGCTTTATCTGTTGCAGGGCTCCAATTAGTCCCTGGGTTGAGGAGTCACCTTGACACCTCGAGAATCAACTCTCCTCTCTGCATTAAGTGTCACCCAGCAAAAACCCCCTTTTCCAGGGGCTTGCTCTTCCATCGGGCTTCATAGACTGGGCAGAGTCAGCATTCCTCTCTTTCCAAATTAATTATTAAGCTCTCCTCTTCATTAACCTCTCCTGCCTGCCTGATCAGCATGATAACGTGGTTATTCGCCATTCAGGAAATGTCAAAGCACCGTTGCCTTTTGCTCTAGAACTTTTAGACATTAGAACATCCTACATTTTTAACATTTAACGTTTTAAACACTAAATGTAATTTTACACAAATAGTTTCTCACTGTGGGGGAGGCCTTCCTCTGATAGACAAGCAAAAGAGCTCATACCCAAAGAACAAACGTTCGTAACAGAACGTACTTGAAGTTTAATGACACTCATGTATTTGCCTTGCAGCTCAAATCGAAGTGTTTTATCCCAAATCATGCAGCAAACTAAGTCTGATTTCCTATGATTCTAGTTCTGTGTCTTTTCTATGACACAAGTTTAACCTCTCCATAGTTCATTAATTTTTTCTTGAAAAAAAAATTAAGTGCTTAAGCTGCCTAGCACAAAATGAACCTGTTTCAAAATTGCCTTCCAGGCCAGTGAAGTTTATAAACAAACTCAGGAGGGAAGAGCATTTGCTGGCTGAGTTCTAAGAGATGGGGTTTCTAGTTGCGACTCCCTTTATTTGATAACCTTGGCCTCGTTTTCCAATGAAGTGTTAGATTAGGTTATCTCTATGGAGATTCTCAATGAGAATATCCTATGATACTCTACTATTTGGCATATATGCTTTTATTATGAAAGCAAACTATGGTTCAGTTCAGTTCAGTTGCTCAGTCGTGTCCGACTCTGCGACCCTATGAACCGCAGCATGCCAGGCCTCCCTGTCCATCACCAACTCCCGGAGTTCACTCAGACTCACGTCCATCGAGTTGGTGATGCCATCCAGCCATCTCATCCTCTGTCGTCCCCTTCTCCTCCTGCCCCCAATCCCTCCCAGCATCAGAGTCTTTTCCAGTGAGTCAACTCTTCACATGAGGTAGCCAAAGTACTGGAATTTCAGCTTTAGCATCAGTCCTTCCAAAGAACACCCAGGGCTGATCTCCTTTAGAATGGACTGGTTGCATCTCCTTGCAGTCCAAAGGACTCTCAAGAGTCTCCAACACCACAGTTCAAAAGCATCAATTCTTCAGCACTCAGCTTTCTTCACAGTCCAACTCTCGCATCCATACATGACCACTGGAAAACCATAGCCTTGACTAAATGGACATTTGTTGGCAAAGTAATGTCTCTGCTTTTCAATATGGTTAAGCGATGTTAACTTTCCCCACCACTGTTTAATGTAGTATGAATAGAGTGAGAGCTTATTCTATGCCTTTATACCTAAAGAATTTGACTTCTCCATGTCCCACTAAGGAAACGTAATAAGTAATATGCATTCGATAAATATGCATGAATAAAGGGAAGGAAGGAGTAAAGGAAAAGAGAGAAGAATGGAAAAAAGTAAACAGATAAGCTGCTTTTCTGTTCAAAATTGAGAGCATCTCCTATTCACCCAAACTGTAAGGGGCAGACTAAATTATCATCTGTCTCTGGAAACTAACAGCCTTTACAGTTCTTTTTCATTAGTACAGAAAAGCCCCCAACCTTCATTCTAGCTTTTTTTTCTCTCTTTAAATTATGGGAGTAACATTTTCCTCCCAATGCTGGTTCTCCTCTGCACTCTTAAGCCCTGTAGTTATTCAGGATAATTGACTGCGTGACAACCTGAGATAGAAGTGATGTTAGGTCAGCAAACAAAGTCGCATATCAAACTAAGAAGGTATTATGGGACAAATCACATTTTAATCAGTTGGAGCTTAGATAAATGCAGGAATATTGATAGCATTTATGGTTTGTATAACAGCCTGTGGTGTGACAGAGCAATAGCACTTTGAAATATAGTCAGTGGATGTTAATTAACGGTAAATCAAAATGGAACTCCTGTGGTATTACATGATGTCCATGTGAATTCTCTAATAATTTATAATGCTTGATGTGATCCCACAGCATGTGACAAGAAGTGTGATTATTTGTAGCTCTGCTTGATCTGCAGCATAAAATTTACTTTGGAGGCCATGGGACGTGTTGCTAATGCATACCCTGTACGGGAGTATCCTTCTGCCGAATCAAGATATGACATCAGTTGTTCAACTGGAACATAATTGTACAGTGACTAACCAGTATCTCACAGGAAATACATAAATACATTTTTTTTCCAGGAAATAATAAGTGGAACGTAGTTTCTTAATTACTAGTTCATAGCTGCCTGGTCTCAGATGCCATGATTTTGAGGTCCTAATGCTCTAATCTTAGACTAATTGCATCCTTGACATCTAATTGTTCTGTTCCAACCCTGACAGCCACACTGTTCTTTCAGATGCTTCCTGGGGAGGTGTGAGGGGGGAAAGCAAAGAAGAGGTTTATAATAGCAGACTAAAAAAATTTAAGGATACATAGCCCCACTCCCAACATTTCTCAAAGCCCTTAAATTTCAAGAGTAGCAGAGGCATGCCGCACTTTAATGATACGTTTCCTCCACATTATTAAAGTTCTCCCACCAGTGTTATGTCAGGTGACTGACAAGTGAGTCCAAAAAAGCTAGAAAATGCTAACTGGATTCAAGTGGCCTTTTTTCTTTAAATTTGTACCCAGAAATCTGCTCTTCTTCATCTACTTGTAAGTATCCATTGCAAAACTATGAGAAGCAAATGAACAATCTTCAAGTAAATGATGCATGCTTTTTCCAGAACCATCTTCCATTTCCCTGCCCACTATCCATACAAAAACCTTGGAGTTAAAGAGAGGGGCAGAGGATTTCAGCGGGTGTGAAGGACTTCATTTGCCTCTTTCAATGCAAAACCAACAGACCCTTAGCCTACAGGAAAAAATACAAATTTCTTCCTTTTGAAAATATCACAGAAGCAGCTGCTCCTCAGCTATTTTGAGTGTATTTTCTGTGAACAGCTTGGAGCTGCGATATTGTATACGGTGGATGGTTGGCAAGAGCCTGGTGGTGGGAGGGAACCAAGAACTCGGGAGACCAATGCAAGCTCTGCCGCCCAACACGCAGAGCTCAGGCTGTGGAGGAGGCCGCGCCCGGAATGCAAAGTGATGGACGGGGGCAATGCAGCGGAGGGCAGAAGGGAGAGCCTTTTTAAGTTCCCTAAAGCAAGCTTACCCCTGCTGACTCGTTAACACAATTTTACATGAGAAAAGACAGAGATGAGCGTTAAAGACAGTAGAAAGAAGTGAAAAGAATAAAGCCAGAGGAATCCTTCAAACTGAATGAAATTTTAGGCTGCAGAAAGGCAACAGGTGAGAGCCAGTTCAGGCTTGCCCTGGGTTTGACAGTGCAACGGAAGAGGAGCAGGAATACTTGACTTACACAGTCTTGCACCGTATATCGCTGGCTAGAGGCGAAAGAGGGTTGAAATCCCTGCTCTAAGTCATAGTGACTAACTCCCGTATATGTAAAGGAAGAGTGGTTAAGCAGGATCGCGCGCATCTTGAGATAATAACTAGAGTATCCTCAGGAAAGAGGGAGGGGACATATGTAAGCCTATGGCTGATTCACGTTGATGTATGGCAGAAACCAACACAACACTGTAGAGCAACTATCCTTCAGTTAAAAACAAATGCATTTTTTAAAAAAGAAGAGCGTAGGTATCCACAGTCAAGCTGAAGAGACAGAGCCTCTCCGGACCCGAGTTCTTAGTCATCAGAGAGCTCCTATAGAAGAAATGCATGCATCAGACATCAAAGCATTTGAAACTAGCCGATTACTTTCCTTTTCTCTGACTGAATTAGTTCTAAGTGATTTGTTATATTTCGGCTTCCATATAGACTTTCCTACAGAGGTAAAACTGAATTGATCAATTGGCACAATTTCTTATACTCTTTGCACTTAAATTAATCATTACAAATCAATAAGTTGACACTACTTCCATGCAAATCTTTTGTGAGTTTAGTTGCCCTATGCCTTTCCCTGGGTCCAGTTAATTCTGGGTATGCTGCTGCTGCTGCTGCTGCTGCTGCTGCTAAGTCGCTTAAGTCGTGTCCGACTCTGTGCGACCCCGTAGACCGCAGCCCACCAGGCTCCCCCGTCCCTGGGATTCTCCAGGCAAGAGTACTGCAGTGGGTTGCCATTGCCTTCTCCGTCTGGGTATGCTAGCAAAATAAAATTCACGGAAAAGCAAAATCAAGAAGCAGATCATAGATCAGGTATTCGCTTTCAACATTATGTAAACAATTAACTTTCAAAGGAAGAACATCAAACTGCCTAAAGACATGCTGTAATGGAGGAAATTTGAAACACAAACTTAGAGCGAGAAATGCAAGAAACTTAATCCATGCTTAGACATTTACCACTGTTTGACACTGAAGTGGCAACTCACTCCAGTACTCTTGCCTGGCAAATCCCATGGACAGAGGAGCCTGGTGGGCTGCAGTCCATGGGGTCACTAGGAGTCGGACACGACTGAGCGACTTCACTTTCACTTTTCACTTTCCTGCATTGGAGAAGGCAATGGCAACCCACTCCAGTGTTCTTGCCTGGAGAATCCCAGGGACGGGGGAGCCTGGTGGGCTGCTGTCTCTGGGGTCGCACAGAGTCGGACACGACTGAAGCGACTTAGCAGCAGCAGCAGCAGACATTGAAGAAATAATGTTGAGGTAGTTCCTAAGAGTGGTATTAAATGCTTAACACACAGAACATGCCCCATACACATTAACTTGGTATTTTCTGTTTTAAATTTTGAGGCAGCACCTGCATCCTGCTGCTTGCACTAATAAGAATGGGTTTGATTCTAAAGACAGTGACCCTGGTTCTTAGAATTAAGGAATGTTTAAGTAAGGACATATGTTTAGGTCTTGTTCTTTGGATATTATTCCATCAGCTCCCATGCTATCCTGTGATGGTAACCACTAGCAGGATGGAGAAAACCAATGCTTGATTGGTATTTTTATGCTCTAAGTAGCTGATTTCATTGACACTCCTGTCTTCTTGCTTTCTAGCAATGAGAACAGTGCTTGTATGATATGCTAGGACTAACCCGAGTATGGTGCCCACAGAAATATTTCTTCAGGTTAGCACAAACTGTAAAAGTGACCTGTGTAGAATTATCCATTGTGACAACAGGGAGTGTGTGTGTGCTCAGTAGCTCAGTTGTGTCCAACTCTTTGTGACCCCACAAGCTGTAGCTTGCAGGCTCCTCTGTCCATGGGATCTTCCCGGCAAGAACACTGGAGTGGGTTGTCATTTCCTCCACCAGGGAATCTTCCTGACCCAGGGATCAAACCCAAGTCACCTGTATCTCCTGCATTCAGTTCAGTTCAGTTGCTCAGTCGTGTCCGACTCTGTCCAACACCAACTCTTGGAGTTTACGCTAACTCATGTCCATCCAGTCAGTGACGCCATCCAGCCATCTCATCCTCTGTTGGCAGGCAGATTCTTTACCACTGAGACGCCTGGGGAGCCCCAGCACAGGGAATAGTGGTTCATAGCTTGGAAATAGTGGTTCATAGCTTAGCTGACTGCCAGTACACCAGCTTCCTTTGGTTCTTTCCCAGTGGGCACTGCAGAGGTTCAATGCTGGCCCATGGATGGTCAGGACAAGAAGAAAATGCCAGGACAGATTCCAAGCCTATCAAGCCCCCCGAGCCAGGATAAACCTCTGCTTTAAACACACGCTCTTCAGGCTTCCCTTGGGGCTCAGGTGGTAAAGAGTCTCCCTGCAATGCGGGAGACCTAGGTTCAATCCCTGGGTCAGGAAGATCCCATGGAGGAGGGAATGGAAACCCACTTCAGTATTTTTCCAGGAGAACCCGCATGGACAGAGGAGCCTGGCTGGCCACGGTCCATGGGGTCACAAAGAGTCAGACATGACTGAGCAACTAACACTTTCACTCTCACTGTGCTGCTGTTTGCTGTTTAGTCACGAAGTTGCTACCCATGGACTGTGGCCCTCCGGGCACCTCTGTCCATGGGGGTTCTCCTGGAAAAATACTGGAGTGGGTTGCCATTTCCTTCTCCAAGGGATCTTCCCAACCCAGGGATTAAACTTGTGTCTTCTGTTTAGCAGGAGGATTCACCTGGGAAGCCCTAAAAAATAATAAAGCCTTTTTCGTGTTTAAGCAATAGAAGATTGGTATTGTTGTCACTGTGGGCAAATCCATAGATCTTGGTATCTCTGATTTTCTTGAAGAGATCCCTAGTCTTTCCCATTCTATTGTTTTCCTCTATTTCTTTGCATTGATCACTGAAGAAGACTTTCTTATCTCTTCTTGCTATTCTTTGGAACTCTGCATTCAGATGTTTATATCTTTCCTTTTCTCCTTTGCTTTTTGCTTCTCTTCTTTTCACAGCTATTTGTAAGGCCTCCCCAGACAGCCATTTTGCTTTTTTGCATTTCTTTTCCATGGGGATGGTCTTGATCCCTGTCTCCTGTACAATGTCACGAACCTCATTCCATAGTTCATCAGGCACTCTATCTATCAGATCTAGGCCCTTAAATCTATTTCTCACTTCCACTGTATAATCATAAGGGATTTGATTTAGGTCATAGCTGAATGGTCTAGTGGTTTTCCTACTTTCTTCAATTTAAGTCTGAATGTGGCAATAAGGAGTTCATGGTCTGAGCCACAGTCAGCTCCTGGTCTTGTTTTTGCTGACTGTTATAGAGCTTCTCCATCTTTGGCTGCAAAGAACATAATCAATCTGATTTCGGTGTTGACCATCTGGTGATGTCCATGTATAGAGTCTCCTCTTGTGTTGTTGGAAGAGGGTGTTTGTTATGACCAGTGCATTCTCTTGGGAAAACTCTATTAGTCTTTGCCCTACTTCATTCCATATTCCAAGGCCAAATTTGCCTGTTACTCCAGGTGTTTCTTGACTTCCTACTTTTGCATTCCAGTCCCCTATAATGAAAAGGACATCTTTTTTGGGTGTTAGTTCTAAAAGGTCTTGTAGGTCTTCATAGAACCGTTCAACTTTGGCTTCTTCAGCAGCAGATGGTGACTGCAGCCATGAAATTAAAAGACGCTTACTCCTTGGAAGGAAAGTTATGACCAACCTAGATAGCATGTTCAAAAGCAGAGACATTACTTTGCCAACAAAGGTCCGTCTAGTCAAGGCTATGGTTTTTCCTATGGTCATGTATGGATGTGAGAGTTGGACTGTGAAGAAGGCTGAGCACCGAAGAACTGATGCTTTTGAACTGTGGTGTTGGAGAAGACTCTTGAGAGTCCCTTGGACTGCAAGGAGATCCAACCAGTCCATTCTAAAGGAGATCAGCCCTGGGATTTCTTTGGAAGGAATGATGCTAAAGCTGAAACTCCAGTACTTTGGCCACCTCATGCTAAGAGTTGACTCATTGGATAAGACTCTGATGCTGGGAGGGATTGGGGGCAGGAGGAGAAGGGGACGACAGAGGATGAGATGGCTGGATGGCATCACTGACTGGATGGACGTGAGTCTGGGTGAACTCCAGGAGTTGGTGATGGACAGGGAGGCCTGGCGTGCTGCGATTCATGGGGTCGCAAAGAGTCGGACATGACTGAGCAACTGATCTGATCTGATCTGATCTGATAGATCTTGGGGTGGAGGGGACTGTAGACACTTTTGGGGCTACAGTTCTTACAAGAATCCCTCTAAGATCCATCCATGAAAACAAGTATATTATTATGTACCTAATTGAAAAGTTGACATTAAAAAAATAAAGGAATTTTTATATAATAAGAATTTAAGACATGCTAGTTTTTAAACTCATTATTACATGTCAGAGCTGGCCAGGGCTTTTCATCACAGGAGGTGGAAAACTACAACTAATCTCAACAGCCACATGCTTATGAATAACACTTATTTCTTCTCACACTTTCATCATGGGAACTTTTTAAAGACAATTCACAGAAGATGACTAAGTTTCTAATAAATTGTAATAATTTTCCACCTTCAGAAATGTAAGTATCTGGCTTAATCTGCCAGATTTTAAGAGAACTTCCAAAGGATGCATGATAAATGAGTTCTTATATTAAGTTGAGTTAGAATAAATGGAACTCATAATATTCTGTGGTAGTGCTATTGGTATGCTCTTAAATTACTATTTAGACTTGGACCATAATTTAACAGGTTTGAGAGACTATAAGGATATAGGAGGGAATATGTATTTTGACAGCGTATTAAAAAGCAGACATCACTTTGTCACCAAAGTTCTGTATAGTCAAAGCAATGGCTTTTCCAGTAGCTATGTACAGATCTGAGAGCTGGACCATTAAGGCTGAGCACCAAAGAACTGATGCTTTCAAATTGTGGTGCTAGAGAAGACTCTTAAGAGTCCCTTGGACTACAAGGAGATCAAACCAGTTGATCTTAAAGGAAATCAACCCTGAATAATTCTTGGAAGGACTAAAGCTGAAGCTCCAATACTTTAACCACTTGATGTGAAAAGCTGACTCATTGGAAAAAACTTTGATGCTGGGAAAGACTGAAGGCAAAAGGAGAAGAAGGTGACAGAGGATGAGATGTTTAGATAGCATCACTGCCTGGACATGAATTTGAGAAAACTCTGGGTGATACTGAAGCACAGAGGAGCCTGGAGCGCTGCAGTCCATGGGGTTGCAAAGAGACATGACTTAGTGTCTCAACAAGAACAACATGTACTTTTACATATGTGGTGTTAGCACTTTTGTGGAACAGGAGGCACTCAAAAGATAATACCATGATTTACAGCATGTGAAGGGAAACAACAAAAAATTCTACTGAGCAAATCCTGAGCATATATATACTGAATCCATGCAAAGAAATGGATGTTGGTTGCTTTACTGCAATTATTTTAGGATGTGTTGTTATTAGAGGTATGGAGGGGGATTCTATATTGGATAATGCCTGAGGAAACATCACTTCAGTCTACCCCAGACTGTAATATGATTCCCATCAATCAAGGAAAGCTTTATGTTGTGCTATATTTAAAGGCGAAGAACCTTAAGAGAAAAAACATAATACCCTTGAAGGAAGGTTTTTCTGATAAGACATTGTCTTTTGGTGAGAAACAAAACACAAGAAAACTCATCTCACAGTATACACACTGCTTATTTTTTTTTTTTAAGGAAAAAAAATAGATATAAGCTAGACTCTTTACCCTCAGTATTAACTCATAAAGGGAATTTTTATTCTAAACAATGTTGAAAATCTGACAGCCTCACATGCATAATGAAGGACAGCCCCAAATTTGAAAGGATACAATAGATTAATGATGAGCGAATGGGAAGGAAATCACATTTTTTGCTATTGAGAAGAAAATACAACATCAGAATAAGAGTCCTCCAAATGAACAAATATGAGTAAAAATATGAGACACAAAGATAAGGAAGTCAGAAAGGAAATACATTTGGAAATACATAGCTATTTGGAATGATAATGAATCAAATAATTATGGGAAGTCTAAAAAGTGAAAATTATTTGAACTACGCCTTCAGAAATATCCCATGAAGTAACTGTTGCTGCTAGAGTCATGAGATAATCACTTGTCACAGGTTTTGTTTTAGTAGATTTTAATTTTTAGAGCAGTTTTAGGTTCATAGCAATGTTGAGTAGAAGGTACCCCTCCCCGCAAACGCATAGCTTCCTCCACAACCAGCAATTTTTAAAAAGTGTGTGTGGGGAGAGGCAAAATAATCACCCTTGAGAGGAAAATAATGAGCATTCAAAAAACTTGGAAATAAGTAAAGCCCACAAATAGATGGAATTAGTCATCTGTATGAACTAACGCAAGCGATGTTCTGAAGACATGTCATAGAGAAGTCTATAAAAATACAACATCACACAGGATAGCAACCAAAGCATAATGTGAGCACAACCAAAGAACTAAGAAAAATTTCCCTTCACTTTTTTTTTTTTTTTTTACACAGACTCTCATCACACTAAGTATAGGACGGGCACCTCAGGTAACCTAGAAAAAGAAGATTTCACGTAACGAGGATGGATCAGTCTGCTTCTGATACAGATGGCAGGAGAAGGCCCCGCGTGGGGGACTCGAGCATTGGGTGAGTGAACACAGCCATCAAAACCATTATGTCCTTCCAGCAACTTCTTCCTATGGCCCCATGTTTGGCATATACACTTCGAGCTATAACTGACTTCTGATACAGACTTGGAGATAATAAACTGACCACTACGCACGGATTTGCCGCCCACTTTCATTTTTTTATTATATGTTCATTATTTGCATTCTGATTGAAAACCAGATCCTTTTCACTCACCTTCTATATTTTTAACATCTTTTTCTAAATATTTATCTAATATTTATATCTAATATCTTTATCTAATATTTGTATATTGCCTAAACCAAAACAACAAAAAAAATAAATTCCAGGAACGCTTTTCTTAAGGGTGGCTGTCAGGAAGCATTTAACAGGAGGCTTCCCCTGTGCTGTTTTGGATCTGTCAGGAATCCTCTGTTCCTTATTAATTCCTGAATATTCAGGAATTAAGAGAAGAGGCAAGCCTCTCCGGGGCTCAGGGATCCAGGCATTTCCTTCGTTAGTTTTCTATACGGTGATAAGTACCCTCTTCCTTCTTGTGAACCATATGGTAAAAGTGATTATTTACAACTCTCTCTCTCTCTTTAATATGGATCGCCTATGTTTTGTAAGTCTGGAATTTTAATCTTTATCTTTGCTGTGAATAACTACAGTATATATGCCCACACCATGTTGCTTAAAACACCTTTGCTCCATCAGAGCTTTGGTCCCCGTGTCTTGCTTTCTCTCTCTCTCCCTCTCTCTCTTTTTTAGGCTGATCCCCTGGAGTGCAGAGGCTAAGTTCACTCTCTGCCCGGGCTTCTAAGACCCTCTTGAGAAGGAGAAGGTGCTCTGCGCCTTCACCCCATCAAGAGGGCGCCTGAGGGCTCCATGAACAGAGTAAGCCCCGTATCAGGAGCTTTACTGGCTTTCTGCGTAAACCAAGGAACATCAGCCTCTTTCTCCCTCCTTTACTTTCTTATCGCTCGACTCCGGATCACCAGGTTCTGGTCCATTAAAGGACCTCAATAGGTGGCTCCTATTTAGTTTGAAATTTCTTATTTGACAATATTCTACTTGTATTTTTAAAGGCTATGCTGTCCTTCTTGCTGAGCTTTACAAAAAAAATACCTGAAAGATTGCTAAGTATTTATATCAGTCTTATGGCTTATATATATTTTCTCATTCGATTCTCATAACAGTTCTATGGATTAACGATTAGTTTTCTTATTTATAAATTAAAATAATGCGTCCCAGAGCAGTTAAATCCCTTTCCTTTTTTCACATATTTATTATACTATGGCAAAATCAGATTTAAAATAAGGGTTCTATTATCTAATGTTCAATATAGTTTTATTTTTTTTCTTCTATTCTGTTGTATATTTAAAAGAAAAAAAAAAAAAACACTCCTTGACAAGCCCTATGGAAGTTGCTCTTTGGATAGATTAAGGCTTAGTCTTTCTATTATGGCCTAAGGCTTAGAGATTTGCATATAAAAGCATTGTCTATATAGAAAAATCTGAGTGATTTCACAGAAACACTCCCAGTACTAAAAGGTAAATTTAGCTGGGTCAGGGTATACAAGGTCAAAATACAATAGCCATATTTGCAGTCTTAGAGCTTGACCACTTGGAGGTTCTACTGGGTGCATTGTTTATTAGACACTGTCACTCTGCTTTGCCTTATCAGAATGTGATCATCTCCCAGGTTTTGGGATCTCTCAGAATTGTTCGATTTAGGGTTCCCAGTTGTTCTCCCAGCCTTCTAAACATGCTGTTTGGTATTCAGTTAATAAAATCAAGGTAACTCAATGACATTTCCTGGAGTACTTTTCAGCCACCCCGAATTTCTATCTCATCAGTCTTGACAAATCGTCAAGAGCCCTAGGCTCTGACTAAGATCTCCCCACTTGAAATCTGATTCAGTAAATGCTTCAAGACATAAAGCTGAGATGATTGTATGACTCACCTCACTTTTCCTTTCTGGTAGGGATTATGATTATCCACATCTTTGCAGTTCAATACTTGAATGCAGTCATTTCTTATTTCATTCAATTTTCTAGATGATTTATGAAAGAGAGGAAGATTCAATCCTGATTTCGTCATCATGGATAGAAACAAAAGTATACAATTTAATTATCATATTCAAGCAAACTGATCTATTATATTCTAGTGCAATATTTACATTAATAGTAAAACACAATATAAGATTTCAAAGACTATTAATGACTTTGGGTTTATTTTTGTCTTACGTGAGTTACGGGAATGGAAAAGTTGAGATACTAGTTTTGCTGGTTAACTTAGCCTGTGCTGTGCTGTGCTTAGTCACTCATTCGTGTCTGCCTCTTTGCGACCCATGGACTGTAACCTGCCAGGCTCCTCTGTCCATGGAGATTATCCAGGCAAGAATACTGGAGTGGATAGCCTATCCCTTCTCCAAGGGATCTTCCCAACCCAGGAATCGAACTGGGGTCTCTTGCATTGTAGGCAGATTCTTTACCAGCTGAGCTACCAGGGAAACCCTAGATTAGCCTACAGCCTTTTCGTAAGGAAAAGAAGAAGTGGTCCACAGAGGGACAGCGTGTTTTTTTAAATCTTTCCATGCTGATGCAGTTTCAAGTGAGCAGAAATGATACAAGGAGAATCCAAAGAATGTCTGTTTACATATTAGCTCTCTATGCTGGCTAACCAATCACTACAAACTTAGCACCTTAAAACAACATATATGCAGTTCTCAATATTTATATGAGTCAGGAGTCCAGCCGCAGATTAGCTGGCTCTTCTGCCCCGTCTCTCAGTCAAGGCGCCAGTGGTTCCCTTCTGGGGTATAGCATCATCCTCTACTCTCACATGGGTGTTGGCAGAATTCAGCTCTTTTCAGCTGAAGAACTGAGCTCCCATTTTCTGATGGCTGTCAGCTGAAGGCTGCTCTCGGCTCCAAGAGCCTAGTCGCCATTCCTTGTCAAGGGCCTTCTCAAACGCTCTCATAACCTGGCAGCTTACTTCTTCAAAGCTTACTTCTTACTTACTTCTGCTTCTTCAAAGCAGAAGGATCTGCTCACCAGTTTAGACCAGACCCACCCACAATAATCCCCTTTTTGATTAATTTAAAGGTAACTGATTTTGCATTTTAATTGCGTATGCAAAATCTTTTCACCCTGACTAGATAGAATAATCTAACCCTGGAGTGACATCTTCAGGGTCACAGGTCCCACTCACGGTCAAGGTCAAAGAACTTACAGGACATGAATAATAGAGAGTGGATATCTTGGGAACCATTTTGGAAGCGACCTATCACAATACCTTTTACACATTTTGCCCATTGTAACATTTTGCCACATTCACATTTGCCTTTGTTCTGTTGTGAGTGTATATGCTTCTAGACATAGGCATATCTCATTTTTCCAACTGTTTTTATTAGGGTAGTTGCTTTACAATGTTAATTTCTGCTTTGCAACGAAGAGAATCTGCTTTGTGTGCGTGCGTGCATGTGTGTGTGTGTATCTCCACTGTAGAAGGAAATGGCACCCCACTCCAGTGTTCTTGCCTGGAGAATCCCATGGACAGAGGAGCCTGGTAGGCTACAGTCCATGGGGTCACAAGAGTCAAATACAACTTAGCAACTAAACCAACACCCTCCCTCTTGGACCTCCCTCCGACCCACCCAACCTCCTACCCCTCTAGGTGAGCGCAGATGCCGAGCTGAGCCCCTGTATTACACAGCAGGCTCCCTCTAGGTGTTTTACACATGGTGGTGCGTATATGGCTCCCCCAGTGGCTCCGTGGTAAAGAATCTGCCTGCTAATGCAGGAGACACAGGAGACTGGGGTTCGATCCTTGGGTCGGGAAGATCCCCTGGAGGAGGGCATGGCAACCCCCTGCAGCATCCTTGCCTGGAGAACGCCACAGACGGAGGAGCCTGGCGGGCTATAGTCCATGGGGTTGCACAGAGTACATGCATGTCAGGTTTCCCAGGGGGCGCTAGTGGTAAAGAACCCGCCTGCCAACGCAGGAGACATAAGAGATGCGGGTTTGAATCCTGGGTCAGGAAGATCCCCTGGAGGAGGACATGGCAACCCCCTCCAGCATCCTTGCCTGGAGAACCCCATGGACAGAGGAGCCTGGTGGGCTACAGTCCATGGGGCTGCACAGAGTCAGACATGATGGAGGGGACTTAGCACGCACATACGCACGCAGTACATACACGTCGATCCCAATCTCCCAACTCATCCCGCCCCACGCCCCACCCGACCACGTCCACACGTCTGTTTCTATGTCTTAGGCTCATTTTGTAATTTCTCACTGTACTGTGTTTTAAAGATAATGCAATTTTTTAAAAATTAAGGTTGGTGGAAACCCTACACCGAGCAAGTCAATCAATGCCACTTTTCAAAAGCATCTGCTCACTGCATGTCTCTGTGTCACAGTTTGGTAATTCTCAAAATATTTCAAGTTTTTCATTATTATTATATTTGGCCTTGGTCATGATTTTGAACTGGCTTTATAGCTTACATTTGTTTGTGCCTCTTGGCAAGTTATTTACCATGTTTAACATAAACTTTTAGGAGGACGGTTAAATGAGATGAAGGAGACTGTGAACTTTAAGGGCATGTACATACAAGACATTTAGTGAATTAAGCTATAGAGTTATATTTTTTAAAATTTTGGCAGAACATGTAATCAACTGGATTTGCTGCTTAAATAAGAAATCTTTAAGTATAATACTGATATGGCCAGTTTGTTCTTAATTCCAGACAAGATTTCCAATGCACAGACAAAATAAATGTTCATATACTGATACCAACATTTATGACTGAACCTGTGGGTGAACAGCTGACCCGAGAGCAAGCTCTTGTATTGAAACACTGGAAAAAAGTTTCCAACAGCTGATGATATTCTCAGGTCAAATACTGTTTCTATGAAAAATTGTGTGAAATAGTAAAAAAAAAAAAAAAGCATAAATGAGGAGGCAATGAATTTGCATCATTGTGTATGAAAGAATCAAGAAATAATGTGATGTATCAAGTAGCAGAAAAAAAAAGTCTGCCTATTTGGACTTAAACATTGGTATAAAAGCTACAGAAATTACTACAAAGAACATTTGTGACATTAAAATTGTCACACCATCTCTCACACAGAAGCTATCTCACTCAGCTACAAGGAAGCAATTTTGTAAAAAAAAAAAAAAAAAAAAACAGAAAAGCAAAACTTGATTCTTGCAATGCTAATTAAAATACAGTGTTAAGGAAGTGAGTTATTATGACTGAAATCTTGCTAGTACTTCATATCATTTTCAGGCATATAAAAATATAATATCAGTTTTGTAGCAAGATGATTAAAGCATTTAATTTTCAGTCAAAATTTGCTTAAACCTGATGCCTCAAAAAGCTGAATGGTATCTAAGTGTTACTGCAATACAGATGTTCTAAAAATTTTTGCCAACTGGATATCAGCTTTACAATGTAATAAGCACATTATTTGGTGAATGGCAGACACGAAAAGTATATGAATTATAACATAAGTTACCAGAAATAGTATTTTCAAAAGATTTAATAATATCAGTAGGCAACTATACTAGGAGGTAGCTGTGAACCTTGCCAGGATGGAGGATTGGAGTAGAAGATGGACCCGGGGGAAATGGCTCAAGAGGACAGCTCAGATACATTTAAAGCTGCAGTGATTTACCCACGAGTATTCATAGACCTTTTAAGATGAAATTCTGGTTTAAAAAAAAATCCATTGGGCACATTTAGAGGATGAATTAAGGTATTTTTCAAAGGGCTGATGATGCAGTGGGGGAGAAAAAAGAACTTTTTATCTAAATGAATATTCATTACTATAGGATTTTTAAAGCTCTGGACTAAAATTCAGCTAGTTTCTCCAGAGTTTAGATTTGGTTTGAAGTAATGACAAATGAAATCAGGCTGGCTCATTTTTCATAACGCTCCTCCGTCTGTCCTTTTCCTTTAGACCTGACTGTCGGTACCTGGATGCCTGTAATCCTGGGAGACACACTTGGCAGACCTTAGCACGTGGTTTTTGAAGACAAAGATGCAGAAGCATCATCTAAAGTGGAGCTGTAATGTGAGGAGAGAGGCTGACCCTGAAATGAACTCCAGAGACTGCCAGCCTTTCTGCTAGAGAAGATGGTGTTAGCGAAGAAACCTGGCAAGGAATCGCCCAAAATGGTCAGTAGAAAGTCAGGAAATGTGTGGAAAATGGACTGAAATATATTAAAAAAAAAATTTCCTTTGAAAAATATCCACAGAATTTGGTTATACTTGCAAGAATAGTTTTGGTGAGGTGTTGGATGCAAAAGCCACATTGAATTGTTGAAAGGTGAAATACTTTAAGAATGTATACATGCCCGGCTCTTTTCAGGGGATTTACTGGAAGGAGAGATTCAAGGAAGTGGATGTAGGATGACAGAGTTTGGCAGAGAATATTGATCAGCATTGCCAATTATTACAGGAATAAGAACTAGGCTTCCCAGGGGTGCTAGAGGTAAAGACCCTGCCTGCCAATGCGGGGACGTAAGAAATAGCGGTTCGATCCCAGGTCAGGAAGATTCCCCTGGAGGAGGGCACGGCAACCCACTCCAGTACGCTTGGCTGGAGAATCCCAAGGACAGAGGGGCCTGGGGGGCTGCAGTCCCTGGGGTCCCAAAGAGTCAGACACCACGGAAGCAACTTAGCGGGCACATAGCTGAACACAGTGTGCAGCTGTTTGCCATGACAAGGGCCGTTTCAAGGGAGAGCGGATTGTGGATATTGACTTGCCAGGGGCACCATGATATGCAGGTATAACATATGTCAGTTATCAATTTATTACCTCTCAACTTCATTCTTTGCAAGATAGTCTTTGAAATATGCAATTCTTTAAATACGTCTCCTTTAAGTGAGAGCAACACCAAAGTTTCTCAGCAGAAGACACCGGAAGGATGCTGTTAAAGGAAGAGGCTCTCCTACAGTTCTTTTCAGAGTTCATAGGTGCACTACGGGGGTGTGGGGACAGCAGGTGAGGCCTGCCCCTACTCTGGGCCCAGAACGTGGTTCCTCTTAGATCCTACAACCTCACCCTGGTACTAACCTTTTTGCAGCCCATTCTGTCAGAAACCAGGGTGCTACGAGCTCCGAGGGCCTCCTCCCATCACCAGCTCTAGAACCTTCACTGCTCACCCTCTCTGTCGCCGGTTGCTGACCACCTGCTCCCCTCCTGCACCCAGGAGAGTGAGTGTATAAGTTCTCTCCTCAGCTGTAAGACATGACCACAAACTGAGTGGCTGAAAACATAAATTTATTATCATAAAGTTCTGCAGATTATCAAGGTGTCAGCAAGGTTGATTCCTTCTGGGGTTTCTAGATGAGAATATGTATCTCTGTTTTTATTATTATTATTCAGCTTCTGGAAGCTGTCCACATTCCCTGGTTCATGGTCCCTTTCTCCACTTTCCAAGCTAGCAGTACTGTGGCTTTCAGATCATTCTTCTGTGGCCACATCTCTTTCTGGCAATGATTCTTCACTTGTAAGGATCCATATGACTACACTGGGCTTTTCCAGATAATCCAGGATCATTTCTCCATCTCAAGTTCTTGAATTCAATCACATCTTCAGCGTCCCTTTTACCATGTATGGTCACATGTTCACAGGTTCAGAAATTAGGATATGGATCTCTTAGAGGGGTTATTATCCTGCTCAACACAGTGGCTTATTTCTATCCCAGAAACTCCAGACCAACTCTGCCCTGGTTAAATCAGCAAGGTTCTCTGCTACCTGATGGGCTTAATCACACCTCTTCCAATTATGCTGGCATATGTGTAGGCATGCTAGGTCACTTGTTTGACTCTTTGTGACCCCACAGACTGTAGCCCGCCAGGCTCCTCTCTCCCTGGGATTTCACAGGCAAAAATACTGGAGTGGGTCATCATTTCCTTCTCCAGGGGATCTTCCTGACTCAGGGATCAAACCTGCATCTCCTGCCTTGCAGACAGATTCTTTACCAGATTACCTAATTCGGGGAAGCCCTCAGTTAGGCCTGACCCCCTTCCCGATTGTCCTTTCTTGAGTTCTCCCCCTTAGCCCTAGAGAACCATGGAGCTTTCTTTCATTGCACATCACAGTCTTATCCCAGTCAGTGCTTCTTTATCATTATCTTCCCTTGTTTAGTCTACTGTAGGGTTTCTATCTTCTGATTGGACCCCACTGCTATAGCTTATCTGAATATATTTTGCAAAAGTAATCTATAAATCGAAAGTACTAAAACTAAACTAGGACAGATAGGAGAAGAATCAAGGATCTTAGTTTCAGTTTGGTTTGCTTTGGCTTGAGGGAAAAAAATATCGCATTCTAGCAAGTTGAAGAAAATAATAAATAAATAGGATGAATGTATGAAAAAAAGAGAGTCTTGAAGATGGGAGAAGCTAGAATCTATTCTACAAGTTGAAAACACTGATGATCAACCATATGAAGCCTTTGTAAAATTAAAATTTCTAGGCCAACTTTTCTTTCTGATTTAACTGGTCTTGATTTATTTGGAGATTCTAATTTAATTGGCTTTGGGTAAAGCTTGGAAGGGAAGTTATGATCAACCTAGATATCATATTCAAAAGCAGAGACATTGCTTTGCCAACAAAGGTCCATCTAGTCAAGGCTATGGTTTTTCCAGTGGTCATGTATGGGTGGGAGAGTTGGACTATAAAGACGGCTGAGTGCCTAAGAATTGATGCTTTTGAACTGTGGTGTTGGAGAAAATTCTTGAGAGTCCCTTGGACTGCAAGGAGATCCAACCAGTCCATTCTAAAGGAGATCAGTCCTGGGTGTTCTTTGGAAGGAATGATGCTAAAGCTGAAACTCCAGTCCTTTGGCCACCTCATGCGAAGAGTTGACTCATTGGAAAAGACTCTAATGCTGGGAGGGATTGAGGGCAGGAGGAGAAGGGGACGACAGAGGATGAGATGGCTGGATGGCATCACCAACTCGATGGACGTGAGTCTGGGTAAACTCTGGGAGTTGGTGATGGACAGGGAGGCCTGGCGTGCTGCGATTCATGGGGTCGCAAAGAGTCGGACACGACTGAGCGATTGAACTGAACTGAACTGAAGGCTTATGTATCAGTTTCTTTGATGGCTAGCAGTAGGAAGGCAAGAATGGGGTAGCTATAGGTGAATGTGCAGACATCTAAGACTAAAATGGTAATAAGGTCCCCTTTGACTACTTCAGTTGTCTGAGAAATTGAAGACAATAGTGCATGTTGACGGTGAGGCAAGAAATGTGAAAGGGGATTTGGACACTTGCTGACAACTCCCTATACACCTACTGTGTGAGCAACTCAGTGTTTAATAATATGGATTCAAAGAAGCTTGAAACATGGTTCTTGGCCCCTTAAGCAACTTGCTCTTCAGTTGGAAGACTGGACAAAACAATAAGAACATGAATAATAATTCCAAGTAGAATGTGTTCAGTTTATAGGAAATCATACAGGCAATGAAAACAATTGGAGTTTAGAGGAGATAAAGAATTTGGTTGTGTGATAAAGATTTCAAGATGTGGAACTTAAGATGTGGGCCTTGTAAGAAGTACAGGAAGAGTGGAAGCAAATATCCTTGATTCTGAGATGGACGTGTGCTCCACTGAAGAGTTTATGAGCAGATTCGCTTAGCTAGAGCAGGAGGTTTTAAAGAGAATAATGAGAGAGGCTGAATATTAGTTTAGGTCAGATTTTGTTTTTATGTAAGAGCTAGATGCAATATATTAAGGCAGGCTGTAGATAGCTACACTAAGGAATTTGGGTTTTATATCGTGCGTGATGAAAAGCCACTGAAGTGGCATCTTCTGGGTGTTCCTCTCTGCCTCCTGAGACACTCTAGTCAATATTGATGGTGTGCTGAAAATTGCCAGGGCAGCCTTGCCGTGGGGGCCCAGTGACATGAGGCATGGTTATGAGTGCGTAATTAGCCAGAACGTGTAACTGAATACCAAATGTATACTTCAGAAGACCATAGGTCAAAACACAGAGTAAACACGTTAATATAGTTAAAGGTTATAGCAGTGTGGAGAATGTTTGGAGCTTCACGTACGTTTTTCCCCTCTTGTATCATGTTTGTCTTGCTCTTTAGCTTATGTGAGGCTTTGTTTTCCTCCTTCAATTATCTCAGATAAAATAGATCCACAAAGTGAGTTACCCTCCAAAAAGGAAAATGGATTCAGCCAAAGCATTGAAGCTTATCTAGCCTTTATCAGGCTTTTAGAAATCCCTAATGACTTTTTATATCCAGTCTAAAGAGAGAACCCTTGACTTCCATATTAAGAACAAAGCCTGGAGGGTTGCCCAAAGAACCAGTGCTGAAATAGGACAGGGAAAGCAGGATGTTATTTAAAAGAAAGATCAAACCCACAGGAAAAAGGAAATTCCTCTGGAATTTTGAGTGGGGGCTTGTCAAAGTGGAGGGAAGGGACAGGTAGGTTTGAGATGGAAGAGTCATGGTCACCACTAAAAGTCCATTTGGGATGGAATAAAAGCATCCAGATACATCTGGGTGAATCTGAAGACATCAGACTGGCACACTTGTTCTCCAGGTCTAGTCTAGGGATCCTAGAAACCTTTCAGAGGAGTTCTACATTTGAAGCATTATGTACGGCATGCTATGAAAATGAAAGAGGAGAGATGGCTGACTAAGCTTCGGGGTAAGTGAGCCTGGAAACAGCATCCCCTCTCTGGTTTTGTTTATACAAAAACAGTGATCTAAGCACCAGGGTATGCTTGCCTCTGAGAATATACATATATTATCCAAGGATAATAGTTTTTGGAAGTTTACTTTAAAGAAAAATTAATTTTCAGACACTTGACTTCCAAAGGTATTCCTTTCAAAACTGTGCTTATGTGAGAATTTACCAAGAATTCATCCTTATCTTTTTACAAAATTAATCATCATTAAGTTATTATTAATTTCCATTAATTCTTCTACTTTACAAAACAAAAACATATACTTTGGTACATTGCCCCAGTTGTAAAATCTTATGGGACACAAAAAACAAAGACAAATTGAATGACTGACAATTCCTGTTGAGAAAGTAAATGCCTCTGATAATTGGGTTAAAAACACTATTTTGTAAATTGGATGCTGGTCCAGTCTTTATGTTCAAAAATTCTGGTAGAATCTATAGAGTTTTGTCAGCTGTTAGGTTATTAGAAATACTCTTGGTTAAAGATCACTTTGTGAAATTTGACGTATAACTAGGACAGACACAGAACAATTGAATGGCATTGCTACAATAAAATCACTATCGATTCCATAAAATGTGAATTCTTGCATGTGGACAAGATTTCCAAACACTTACATTTGCAAACATTTTCTTTAATGAATAGAATTGATTATTAGTCTTGTTTCTTTCAATTATATGTAATATTCATCTATAAAGTCTTAGATAAATCATCTTTTCTTCTGGAATGGACTTTAAACAAAATTTTTACCTAAATTCTGTAATATATTTGAGTTCTTTAGGTTAACTAGATTCTAATTATGGAATTGTTAAACATAGTTCATTTCAGTCACTCAGTCATGTCCAACTCTTTGCAACCCCATGGACTACAGCATGCCAGGCTTCCCTCTCTATCACCAACTCCCAGAGCTTGCTCAAACTCATGTCCATCGAGTTGATGATGCCATCCAACCATCTTATCCTCTGTCATCCCCTTTTTCTCCTTCCCTCAATCTTTCCCAGCCTCAGGGTCTTTTCCAATGAGTCAGTTCTTCACATCAGGTGGTCAACATATTGGAGCTTCAGCCTCAGCATCAGTCCTTCCAATGAATATTCACGACTGATTTCTGACAAAACATGGTCCACTGGAGAAGGGAATGGCAAACCACTTCGGTATTCTTCCTTGAGAACCCCATGAACAGTTAAACATAAAGAAACACTTTTATATCATTTGGAGTTTATGGCCACAGAAACCGAAAAAAATTGATTTCATTTTATAGACAAAATATGGCAGGGTGAACCAGATTTTCCAACACTAACGCTGCATAAAAAGCCGTAGGAAACCTCAGGATCATACGGAAATAAACACGTTTGCTCATTCATCTGGAGCAGTTGGAGGTTACATGACAAAGGATGAATGAACCCTTAGAGCCAGTTTTGCACTATAACAAGGTGCTAATTGAATGCATTTATATATATAAGAATAAATCATAAAAGAAAAGTCGAATACAAACTACAGGGGTGAAGGACCAAGATAGAATTTGTGACTTTCTTTAAAGAAGAGTTTGTTCAATGCTTTTAATATGGATGATGGTGAGTATATTTCAAATCATTTTGAATTCATAATTCAAATCATTATGAATTTGATTACACTGGAAGCATTTTTTAAAGTGATACACCAGTTCTATTTTTAAATGTCAATATTTACAACTAAACTTGAAACTATTTGAATTTATGATGAAATGAAACTAAAAATATGTGAGTAGTAAATAGATTTACAAAATTATTTTTGGGGATATGCAGGCAAAATAAATTGTGTTCCACTGATAATGAGTTTCCAGAACTAAGGAGAGCATGGAATTTCTGAAAGACTAACAAATGGCAAGAAGCCCGAGTCATATCAAACCTTATCATGTTTGGGAACCTCACAGAAACAAGTAATGATGCGAGCAAGCTCCACTGGACACTTACAGTAGGGTGTAGCCCGAGCTATTTTTTTTTTTTTTTTGGTAAAGACTTGCCAGCAGGACTTCTGCATCCTGTGTGGAGAGTCCCTCTACTAAATCAAAAACTCTAGACATTATGGCATAGTTAGAAATCTAACACCAGAAGTTCCTGAATTAGACCTTAGGTCTGGGTTTACAACTATAATTATAGGATTAAAGATTGAGATAGGAAGCAGATAATATGGTCTATAGATTGGTAATAGAGAAAAGATAAACAGAAGGTGGTTTCATCATGGAAGCATATTGTCTTTAAGGTTAAAAACTGTAACTTATATAATTTGCCAATCCATATATCAAAGTTCAGGCCACTTCATGCTAGGCAAAACAAGGCAGGAAAGGCATTGAACAAACAAAGCGAGTCACAGAAATGGATTCAGTGAGGACCAGAGCCAGTGGCTAGAATCCAGAAGGAAGAGCGTCTCAACCAGAGGACAGTGTGACGACCAGATACACAGCCACTCGTCCCTGTGCCTGGGGGTTTGTAGATTCTCCTGCACCCTGGGAGTGTCCCGGCAAAGAGGAAGGGCAAAGGAGATACTTCGCGAAGTGGGCTACCTTCTGAGTTATGATCTACAAAAGACTACTCAGCAGAAGAGGGTAAGATGTTTTCTTTAAAAGAAAAAGTGGTTTCTGACAATCGCATGAACGTGTGCTTGAGAAAAAGGTGTAATCCATTAGAGGAAAATTCATCCCCTCTACTTTGTACATCTAAGTTGTAGTGTCCTTAGATTGGTGCTGCTGTCGTGCAGTCATTAAGTCGTGTCTGACTCTGCAACCCCATGGACTGCAGCCCTCCAGCCTTCCTTGTCCTTCACTATCTCCCAGAGATTCACCAAATTCACGTCTATTGACCCAGGGATGCTATCTAACCACCTCATCCTCTGCCACCCTCTTCTCTTTTTGCCTTCAATCTTTCCCAGAATCGGGGTCTTTCCTAACGACTCAGCTCTTCACATCAGGTGGCCAAAGTATTGGAACTTCAGCTTTAGCAAGCATCAGTCCTTCCAATGAATATTCAGGGTTGTAAACACTGACTTGTCCACAAATAACAATAAAATTTATGAGTAGAGATACCTGCATACATTATAAAATGCCAATCAAAATTTAAATAGTCTACTTTACATAATAATTTAGAGATTTTAAGATTAATCTTACAGTATTTTCCTTCATCTCTTTTAAAATGCTTGAGTATTTGACACAAACAAAAGAATGTGTGTGTTGACTCAAGGAAATGGTATCAATGTAATGCAATTTAGAAAGAAATATAATTTGGAGGGGTAAAAATCATCCATCCAGATAAGAGATTTTGTATCAAGTCATTCTAATCTATAATGCCTAGATTGTAAAATTCTTTCGTCTGTTCATTTTATGAATGTCTAATGTCTAACTCTGATGGAAAAACTAAATTACACAAGTATCAAGATTTGTTCTTGCCTGAAGCAAGCAAATTAACTAAATGATTTCTCAATTTTCCTTCCTAAGTCCTATGATTTTAACGGGGTGCAAGAGATGACTAAGCACAGAACGAGAGGAAATGCTGTCAACGTTGAGTTTTTTCCTTTAGAGATATGAGTGGCTTCAGAGCCTTATCGTAAGGGAAGTGTGACCTTTTATTGAAGCACTGAGACTCGCTACAAGTATTCATGAGGTATGTGCTAAAACCCATTAAAGCAATTGCTTAGGCCTCCTTCTCATGAGGTCAGAAAAATAGAACAGAGTGTTTTCCAGGACTGGTTTCAAGAAGGGACTCAGAAAAGGATATGCCAGGATGAATGACTAAAGGGTCTATGGCAGTCAGAACGCAATCAAGACAGAAATCTTAATAGCTCTTTTAACAGAGAGGATTTAATATTCAGAATTAATAAAGAATTATTACTATATTAACTGAAAAGGCAAAGCAAAAGCAGAGAGAGGATGGCGGCAGCACGTGCAGGAAGCAGCCACAGACTCGCCCTGAGAAGGGGTCCTGGAGAGGAGAGGGGCTGAAAACCGAACCTCCAGGAAGGGACGCTGGAGGCCAGCGGCCATGTCTCTGAGGCTGGATGTTCAAGAGTTAACATATATTCCAAAATGGAATATATTTGCTGCTTCTAATTGCTGCTTCTCCAAAGAAATGCTGCTGTTGGGGTGAAGAAGGAAGACTGGGGGAATTGGGGAGATGTGATTTAATTAAGGGAACCAATGCGCAGCTAGGAGATAAATGAGGCCTGGAGCTCTAAGGCACAGCATGGTGATTATGGACGACTATCCTGTAACACAAGCTTCAAAATTGCCAAGAGACTAGATCTTAATTGTTCTCTTCACAAAAAGAGAAATGATAATTATGTGATGTAATACAGTATTCGCTAACCCTAGAGAGGCAATCATATTGTAATATATAAATGTGTCAAATCGACTTCTTGTACACCTTGAACTTACATAATGTTATATGTCAATTATATCTCAGTAATACATGTTTTAAAAAAAAACAAGAAACAAGCAGGAACAAGTCCCATCTTCCTCTCCCAGCTTTGAAGTCTTCCTTTAACACCCTACCTAGCAGGGTCTTGCTGTTGAGTCGCCAAGTTGTGTCTGACTCTTTGCGACCCCATGGGCTGTAGCCCTCAGGCTCCTCTGTCCATAGGATTCACTAGGCAAGAATGCTGGAGTGGTTTGCCATTTCCGACTCCAGGGATCTTTCTGATCCAGGGTTGAACCTGTGCCTCCTGCATTGGCAGGTGGATTCTTTACCACTGAGCCTTGCAAGAAGATAATTGCAAAGCACAAATGCAGTTTGCAAAGTACCAGCTCCAGCAAGACAAATTTGAACATAGAAGGGTGGATATGAGGCCAAAAGCCAATAGTCTAATAATCGGAATAGGTTAAAAATTTAAGGACAGCAATTTGTCAAATATATAGAAAATAAATCTATGGAAGCGTATATCCAAGAGATAAAAACAAAAGGACCAGACACTGTCTGAAATAGTAAATCCCTAACATTTATATGAAATTATCTGTTTTTTTTCAAATTGAGATTTTTTTTTTCTTTTGATGTGGACCATTTTAAAGTCTTTTTTGAATTTGTTACAATATTGCTTCTGTTTTATGTTTGGTATTTTGGCCACAAGGTATGTGGGATCTTAGCCCCGTGACTAGGGATCAAACACACACATCCCTTGCATTAGAAGGCTAGGTCTTAACCACTAGACCACCAGGGAAGTCTCTGAAATTATCTTTGAAAGAATACAGGCATACCTCCTTTTACTGTGCTTTCCTTTATTACACTTCACAGATACCATGTGTTTTACAGAACGGAAGTTAGTGGCAACCCTGCGTTGATCAGTGCCATCTTTGCAAAGGCATTTGCTCACTCTGTCTCTCTGTGTCACATTTTTGTGTTATCGCATTATGGACTGTACAGTCCATGGAATTCTCCAGGCCAGGATGCTGAAGTGGGTAGCCTTTCCCTTCTCCAGGGGATCTCCCCAACCCAGGGATCGAACCCAGGTCTCCCACATTGCAGGCAGATTCTCTGTCAGATGAGCCACAAGGGAAGCTCAATTGTCCCGTTATTTCAGACTTTTTTCATTATTGTCATATTTCTTATGGTGATCTTTGATCAGTGATATTTGATGTTGGAAAAGACTATTACTGAAAATAGATTGTAACTTGCCAAAGGCTCAGCTGATGGTGGTTTTAGCAAGGAAGTATTTGTTAATGAAGGTCTGTACCTTTTTTCTACATAATGCTATTTCACACTTAATAGACTACAATATACATATTGTAATAATAGACTACAATATAAATATAACTTTTATATGCACTGGAAAACCAAAATTGTGTGACTCATTTGTTAGGAAATTTGCTTTTTTTGCAGCGGTCTAGAATTGAACCTGAAATGTCTCTGAAGGCATGCCTGTATGTAATTCTAGTCTATAAAAAGGTACAAGCTGCTGATGATCAAATATAACTTCTTTATATTTAATCAGAAAAAGATGCTGATGTTGAGGGTGAAAATTCAGATGGGCAGGTTTAAAATATACTTGGGGCTCAAACTAGCTCCTACGGAAGGAAGGGAGAGTGACGCCCCTGCCACCTCAGCCTTGGTTCTCTAAGACGGTCCAGCTCGCGAGACGGTTTTCGGCACTAAACACGGTACAGAGAGCAGTGGAATGTAATGAGCAAATCAACCACTGGTGAGTCTTTCAGAAGATGACAATCCAGCCTATAACTTAACCCAAGTGTTGCCTGTGACTCCTGAGGGGCTGCTCTGCGAACACAGTTCTCCTTAGCAATAACCTGATACCCGGGGGAAGGACCCACTCCAGTGTTCTTGCCTGGAGAATCCCAGGGACGGGGGAGCCTGGTGGGGTCGCACAGAGTCGGACACGACTGAAGCGACTTAGCAGCAGCAGCAGCAGCAGGGGGAAGGAGAAGCCATACACACCACATTTTGTGCTGATGGTCTCCTTCACTTTTCTCTATCGTTCACACCACAGACTACTTGCCAAAAAGGTTATAATCAAAATGAGGATCCAAACAGTGAAAAGAAAGCATGCTTTAAGAAGGTGCAAAGACATTCTTTTCAGGCTTATGAGGACGGTGAGAGTTAAAGAGTTAAGAATCGTTCTCAAAATCATAGAACTAAAAACTCTGATAGAATTATAGAACCCTAATCCACTGACCCTTAAACCATAGTAATTTTCACTGCACAATGTCACCTCCCGAATATCAATATGAATGATTTTTGTGGTTCCGTGAGTCATGCTGGAAACAGATCAGAATTATTCCTTAAAATAAGGCACAAGCTAAATTGGATATTGCTCTGACACAGGCCATTTCCACTTGGCCCCACACCCATGGCCAGAGAAGCCCTGTTTAGTAGACCACATCTGTTGCCATCCCCAGAACCACATGCATCACTCTGATTCAATCAATAAAAATCAACTTAAAGAAGGTATATTATCAAATGCCATTTTCAGGATACACAGGGAGTAGAAGAAATTTTAATTCATTTAGAAAAACTATCACCAGGTCCTGGTGGGATACACTCCGTTGGGTTGCAACGGGGCGGACACGGCTGAGCACACACACACGCACACGTCACCAGGTCCTAGAGTGCCAGGAATTAACAGGATCAAAAGGACTCGATCCCTATTACCAAAGAATTCCCGTTCTAACTGAGCTGCGCCGTCAGATGAAGATGCCCTGAAAAGTGTCAATGGTCATGTCAAGATGGACACAGAGCACTGTGAATTGGAAACTGGACTCAGGAGGTTTGTGTCATCCTTACACAGGGACACTCATCTTATTTTTTACAGTTGTAACACATACCAAAGTCAGCACGCTTACCCCATAAGTAAGCACCATAAAACAACTCTCCAAACTATTTGGAACTTTTTTTTAAAGTTGGATGACAGTTAACGTAACTCCCAAGCCAAGCAGAAGACTTTCACAGATAGATAAATGTTCTCACACAAATCTTAGAATTAGGTTTGGGTAAGCCAAAGCAATAGATTTCTCTTCCATTTACAAAGGCTTCTCCTATGTGTTTAATAGCACAAAATACACTGTAGCCTGGTCAACTCGTGTGTGTGTGTGTGTGTGTGTGTGTGTATGTGTATGTGAGAGAGAGAGAGAGAGAGAATCAACATAGGCGTCTAAGGCCCTGGCAAAAATTCAGGGACACAATGAGTTATAAGGGAAAGGAGGTTTAGACAAAGAAAATTAGAGAGAAGATGGGAATAAGTGATCAGTCAGGAAAATGCATTTAATCTTATGCACTACTGTTTTCCTTCTGTGTGCTAGAATCCTATGAGGCACATGAAAAAGTAAGTGAATAATTGGGAAATTTTAAAATATATATTCTACATACCTCAAAGTATATGTGTATATTTATTTATATATATACTTATACATACATATATGTATATATATTGAAATAGCCACAGAAATTAATCATGTTAGGTGACTCTCTAAACCCCAGCAACTGTTGATAGATATTCTAGATAGATAGGTATGGTATCACATAAAATTTTCATGTCCATCTACAGGGAGGAGCTTTGCTGCTAATCTGGGGGTATTCACAAAACACCCCAGGTTGGATCCTTGGCAACTGCCTTTTTAGTTCCAGCTTTCAATAGCTCTGAGATGGTTTATCTGTAGGGCCTTTTGTTGATAAATGCAGTTCATTCAGTGCATCCTCTAATTAATCAGTTCGCTTTCTGGGTTATTAATGGAAACACAAGTATGTCATTCTCCCTCTGGGAGTTTGCTTGCGTGCAGCCTTTAAAAAGGCGTGTTTCACGGTCCTGTAAGGTGGTGACTCTTGGAAGTGCTGTTTGGACTTCAGTAGGAAATGGGGGATCTTCCCAGGCAGTCAGGCATTCCTCTTGCCACCAAAAAGAAAAATAAATATCTGCAGGACTGTGTGTCTCCTGAACTGACTATGGTTTCACTGCAGTTTCCATCTGAAGCCACATTCGTTTTGTCAGGCTGAGGTTCAGCCATTAGGTTGCTAATTAAGTTAACAAGTGCTGTGTGCATCTTACTTTGGCAACAAGCTAGCCTACAGATTGTTCAATAAGGAAAGTAACATTTTGGGGATGATTCTGTTTTTAAGCTTGGAATTAAACACAACACTATAATGATCCCTATAAAGGGACATCTGATGTATGTGTTCAAAATGCAGAATAGGAGAATATAGTGTTCTGCACGTTGGAGACTCACTTCTTTTATTTACAGGTTTACTGCACAGTGTAGCTGAAACAAGGGTAATTACCTGTGTGCATTTTTAATTCATCATAATTCAAATAAAATGTATTTCTTTGCTCAATGCATTTCTTCTTGCAGCTGTCATTCTGCCCAACTCCAAACTGACTTATAGTAATGAGTTTCCATTGCAGTGGGCTAATTGTGGGAGTGATTTATCCTTTTGTTCCCTCTGTTGATCAGCCTCTCCTCCAATGTCTAAGGGCTAAAAAAAAAAGAAATCTGATGGTTCATTTATTCAATAAATATTCACTGAGCATCTATTGTGTGATAGCGGAGAAGGCAATGGCACCCCACTCCAGTACTCTTGCCTGGTGGGCTGCAGTCCATGGGGTCGCTAGCAGTCGAACATGACTGAGCGACTTCACTTTCCCTTTTCACTTTCATGCATTGGAGAAGGAAATGGCAACCCACTCCAGTGTTCTTGCCTGGAGAATCCCAGGGACCGGGGAGCCTGGTGGGCTGCCGTCTCTGGAGTCACACAGGGTCGGACACGACTGAAGCGACTTAGCAGCAGCAGCAGCATTGTGTGATAGACATTGCACTAGGCTCAAGGGCTCAGAGGAAAAGCCGTGTCTAGTGGGATCTGATAGAGGTTCTGAAAGAATAATCACGCATTTGTTCAATCAAAGAAAAAAACAGTTTGGGAAGGAATATACATGGAATAAGATCTTGGAGACCAACATTTAGGTATATGGTCTTTAAATATGCCTAAACTCAGTTGAGAAACAAGGAAAGAAAATGAAATAAGCAACTTGTCTAATATCCCCAGGCCTCATTTGTTCATTTCTAAACTGGAGGGTTGTCTGTTAAAATCCCTTTCAGCCGTTCTTTTGGATAATCCAAATTCTCTCCTGATCTAACTTCAACCAAATATTATTGGGTGAATCAAAAAGTTCTTTTAGTTTTTCCATAATATCTTAAGGAAAAACCTGAATGAACTTTTTGGCCAATTCAATCCTCAACTAGAAGGCCTTTCTCCTTTCCTCCATTTCTGTAAATTAAAGACTACTCAGTAAAGAATATAGTCTACTTATGAAGTTGGATGGAGAAGGCAATGGCACCCCACTCCAGTACTCTTGCCTGGAAAATCTCATGGACAGAGGAGCCTGGTGGGCTGCAGTCCATGGGGTTGCTAAGAGTCGGAGATAACTGAGCGACTTCACTTTCACTTTTCACTTTCATGCATTGGAGAAGGAAATGGCAACCCACTCCAGTGTTCTTGCCTGGAGAATCCCAGGGACGGCGGAGCCTGGTGGGCTGCTGTCTCTGGGGTCACACAGAGTCGGACATGACTGAAGTGACTTAGCAGCTTAGCATGAAGTTGGATCAATTTCCTACTTTTCATTACTGTATTAGCTATATAAGATGGTACCATTGGAGGAAGTTAGGCAATGAGTACATGGGATCTTTTCATGGTATTTTTTGCAGCTTCTTATGAGTAATCATTTCTTACAATGAGTAGTTTACTTCTTATAATGTAATTATTTTAAGACAAAATGTTTGTTTAAAAGACAATGACATTTACAACCTACCTCAAAAATGAAATCAAAAGTGATACTAATGTCTTTTCCCCTTCCCTCTCTTGTAATGTTCTGACTACATCACAATTAGTTACAAACCTCCCTGCTTCTTGATTTTAGACTCAGAGACATAACTGCACTGTATTTATCTTTGTATCCTCCACAGACCTTAGAATATTTGCTTTTCTAACCCAGGTTCATTCAATTAAATTTAACAAACTGAGTTCAAAACATTGGTTAAAATATTTCCTTCATCTCTTATCTCATCAGGGAAGCTCTGCCTTGCTAGCTGCTTCCCCTCCTGTGGCATTCAGCAGAATCTGTATGCAGAACTTGTAGGGGCATATGGTTCACATACTCATTTTCTCAAGATGCCTACCAGTAAAATGTGACCGGTAGTAACACTCACCTGGATACCAAGGACAAAGAGAGTTGATTAACCAGTGATGGTAGAATATAGTACATTAATAATGGACCATGAGAAAAATGAGGGTTATGTTATATAAACATTCAGGTCTGGCAATATTCTCTTTTGGATTTGGTTTTCAAATGGAAGAGAATTCAAATCAAGTACACTCCTATTTGGTTCTGAAGATGATTTCGCTAGTTTTTTGAGATCTTGCAGCTCCACTTTTGTTTTTATACATTCATATATAATGTGTAATCCTAGAAATAAATACAAGAAGGGGTGCTGAAAGTTTACTGCTACCCACCTAAAACTTGTATTTGTGAAAACTAATCATGAACTCCTTATTGCCAAATTCAGACTTAAATTGAAGAAAGTAGGGAAAACCACTAGACCATTCAGGTATGACCTAAATCAAATCCCTTATGATTATACAGTGAAAGAGAGAAATAGATTTAAGGGCCTAGATCTGATAGATAGAGTGCCTGATGAACTATGGAATGAGGTTCGTGACATTGTACAGGAGACAGGGATCAAGACCATCCCTGTGGAAAAGAAATGCAAAAAAGCAAAATGGCTGTCTGGGGAGGCCTTACAAATAGCTGTGAAAAGAAGAGAAGTGAAAAGCAAGGGAGAGAAGGAAAGATATAGGCATCTGAATGCAGAGTTTCAAAGAATAGCAAGAAGAGATAAGAAAGCCTTCCTCAGTGATCAATGCAAAGAAATAGAGGAAAACAACAGAATGGGAAAGACTAGAGATCTCATCAAGAAAATTAGAGATACCAAGGGGACATTTCATGCAAAGGTGGGCTCGATAAAGGACAGAAATGGTATGGACCTAACAAGCAGAAGATATTAAGAAGAGGTGGCAAGAATACACAGAAGAACTGCACAAAAAAGATCTTCATGACCCAGATAATCACGATGCTGTGATCACTGACCTAGAGCCAGACATCCTGGAATGTGAAGTCAAGTGGGCCTTAGAAAGCATCACTACGAACAAAGCTAGTGGAGGTAGTGGAATTCCAGTTGAGCTATTTCAAATCCTGAAAGATGATGCTGTGAAAGTGCTGCACTCAGTATGCCAGCAAATTTGGAAAACTCAGCAATGGCCACAGGACTGGAAAAGGTCAGTTTTCATTCCAATCCCAAAGAAAGACAATGCCAAAGAATGATCAAACTACCGCACAATTGCACTCATCTCCCATGCTAGTAAAGTAATGCTCAAAATTCTCCAAGCCAGGCTTCAGCAATATGTGAACCGTGAACTTCTTGATGTTCAAGCTTGTTTTAGAAAAGGCAGAGGAACCAGAGATCAAATTGCCAACATCCACTGGATCATGGGAAAAGCAAGAGAGTTCCAGAAAAAACATCTATTTCTGCTTTATTGACTATGCCAAAGCCTTTGACTGTGTGGATCACAATAAACTGTGGAAAATTCTCAAAGAGATGGGAATACCAGACCACCTGATCTGCCTCTTGAGAAATCTGTATACAGGTAAGGAAGCAACAGTTAGAACTGGACATGGAACAACAGACTGCTTCCAAATAGGAAAAGGAGTACGTCAAGGCTGTATATTGTCACCCTGCTTATTTAACTTCTATGCAGAGTACATCATGAGAAACACTGGACTGGAAGAAACACAAGCTGGAATCAAGATTGCCAGGAGAAATATCAATAACCTCAGATATGCAGATGACACCACCCTTATGGCAGAAAGTGAAGAGGAACTAAAAAGCCTCTTGATGAAAGTGAAAGTGGAGAGTGAAAAAGTTGGCTTAAAGCTCAACATTCAGAAAACGAAGATCATGGCATCTGGTTCCATCACTTCATGGGAAATAAATGGGGAAACAGTGGAAACAGTGTCAGGCTTTATTTTTCTGGGCTCCAAAATCACTGCAGATGGTGACTGCAGCCATGAAATTAAAAGACGCTTACTCCTTGGAAGGAAAGTTATGACCAACCTAGATAGCATATTGAAAAGCAGAGACATTACTTTGCCAACAAAGGTCCATCTAGTCAAGGCTATGGTTTTTCCTGTGGTCATGTATGGATGTGAGAGTTGGACTGTGAAGAAGGCTGAGTGCCAAAGAATTGATGCTTTTGAACTGTGGTGTTAGAGAAGACTCCTGAGAGTCCTTTGGACTGCACGGAGATCCAACCAGTCCATTCTGAAGGAGATCAGCCCTGGGATTTCTTTGGAGGGAATGATGCTAAAGCTGAAACTCCAGTCCTTTGGCCATCTCATGCAAAGAGTTGACTCGTTGGAAAAGATTCTGATGCTGGGAGAGATTGGGTGCAGGAGGAGAAGGGGACGACAGAGGATGAGATGGCTGGGTGGCATCACTGACTCAATGGACGTGAGTCAGTGTCAACTCCAGGAGTTGGTGATGGACAGGGAGGCCTGGCGTGCTGCAATTCGTGGGGTTGCAAAGAGTTGGACACGATTGAGCCACTGAACTGAACTGAATGACAGTTGGGATCAGTCATTTTTAGCTGCTAAGATAAAAATTGCTATGTCTATATATTTACTTATTTCTTAAATATAGTTCATTGCAAATGATTAAAATGTAATTTCAGTAAAATTAAACTGAGACTAAATTAAAAAAATTAAGTCAGTGGCAACAACTATTTGAAAGCATATGTAAGCTATTGCAAGAAAAATAAATAATAATGTCTGGGATAGAAAATTGCAAAAGCTAATAACTTTTAAATGTTGTTTATACTGTATTGTTACTTGATTTTCCCTCCAGAAATAATTGGTGAATGTTTAGAAATATCCTGTGAGTGCGTGCTAAGTCACTTCAGTCGTGTCCAACTCTTTGTGACCTCATGGATTGTAACCCACCAGGCTCCTCTGTCCATGGGATTCTCCAGGCAAGAATACTGGGGTGGGTTGCCATGCTCTCCTCCAGGAGATCTTCCCGACCCAGGGATCAAACCCATGCCTCCTGTGGTTTTTGCATTGCAGGCTAATTCTTTACCACTGAGCTACTGAGATATCCCAATCATGTATAAATAAAAAGAACGTAAATTTTAATGGTTATTTTCCCTAAATATTGATAACTATAATCAAAATTAGTTAAAAATGTAAATAAAAACTATAAAAATATTCTGCTATTTATTTAATATACAAAAGGCAATTGCTTTCTAAATATAGCAATGAACAATTGGGATTTGAAATTACAACACAATGCCATTTAAATGAGTAGCATCGCTAATGTAAATCTTATAAAAGTGTTCATATATTACATTAAAATTAAGGAAAATGTTAAAGGATAGAAGTCTTCTGTTCACCTCAAACAGAAGGTGAATTCATTCCATCAACCTCTTTATAATAAAATTGAAGGTAGAGTCCTGGTCCACACACAAATCCCAAGTTAAATGCCTGGTAAATAACCTTGGTTCCATCTAAGGGAACCCACATCCCTCTGCTGTCAGTGCTCACAGCCACGTAGGGGTCACTCCTGTTTGGCAGACGGTTCACATTGCCCCATTCCAAGCCAACCCACAAACCACGTTCAACTCTCTGATAACCTTTGCCTCTCCAATCATAGTGAGTCTCAGACGTTGCTGGAGATGAAGGGCTAACAAGACTCTAACATCTTCTGGGTATAAAGACTCGAAGGCCTCAGATCAGATCAGTCACTCAGTCGTGTCCGACTCTTTTCGACCCCATGAATCACAGCACGCCAGGCCTCCCTGTCCATCACCAACTCCCGGAGTTCACTCAGACTCACGTCCATCGAGTCAGTGAGGCCATCCAGCCATCTCATCCTCTGTCATCCCCTTCTCCTCCTGCCCCCAATCCCTCCCAGCATCAGGGTCTTTCCCAATGAGTCAACTCTTCACATGAAGTGGCCAAAGGACTGGAGTTTCAACTTTAGCATCATTCCCTCCAAAGAAATCCAGGGGCTGATCTCCTTCAAAATGGACTGGTTGGATCTCCTTGCAGTTCAAGGGATTCTCAAGAGTCTTCTCCAACACCACAGTTCAAAAGCATCAATTCTTTGGCACTCAGCCTTCTTCACAGTCCAACTCTCACATCCATACGTGACCACAGGAAAAAGCATAGCCTTGACTAGACGAACCTTTGTTGGCAAAGTAATGTCTCTGCTTTTCAATATGCTATCTAGGTTGGTCATAACTTTCCTTCCAAGGAGTGAGCGTCTTTTAATTTCATGGCTGCAGTCACCATCTGTAGTGATTTTGGAGCCCAGAAAAATAAAGTCTGACACTGTTTCCACTGTTTCCCCATCTAGTTCCCATGAAGTGGTGGGACCTACTCTATTTTGCTACTGTAATCGTAGCACACTTTCAGGCGCAAAAAGGAAGAGAGCTGGGAGACGTACAGAAAGGAGGAGCCAGGGCTCAGGTGACATGACTGAAGTCTCTGGATCAATCTGCGCCTGAAGCTCCTGACCTACCCAGGGACTATTCCGTAACCGAACGAAGAAGTCCATTTTGTGTTTGTCAGTGTAAATTTGTTCTTATCTTACTTGCTGTACAAAATTCCTTAACTGGCAGCACCCTTCTATATAGTAAGAGAAATTTGTCAAGAAATTTCCATTCCAAGGGGAAAAAATAGGTACAAGCAAAAAAGCACTTGCTTGCACAACTAGTAAAAAAAAAAAAAAAAAAAAAAAAAAAAACAAATGAACAGTCTGTATCCCAGTAAAGATGCCTTTTAATATTGGTCGTATGGCTTTAATGACCACATCTAGATTTTAGGCTCCTAAGACACACAGTCTCCTAAGTGGCATCGTCTCCTTGGTGGGTTGAAGCTTCATGAGAAGTGAGGGAATCTTGATGCTTCCAGTGGGTGACCCTGATGATTAATATAATGCTTTTGAAACTCAGCTCTCTCAACTCTACCATGAGAATAACATCATTTCCGGGCAGGGTTTTTTAAAGAATTAAATGAGATAAGAAGTGCTTGACATAGAACAGGTGTTCAGTGTGTCACAGAACATGCAGTATTCTTTTTCTTATTAGAAGCAGTGTGTGTTTTACCTCAAAAAGAACCACTGTGTGAGCTGAAATGGCCCATGGCTCTACTAGCCTGGGATGTCTTATGCTACAAGTTGGACTTAAGATATATCTATTTTTTTCTGTTTGGTACTCTTCTCTTTCAGCATTTCCTTCCTCTTTCAGAAGAGGGGGAGATCTAAAGAGTGTGCCTCAAGCCTGTCTTCCCCCTTTGCAGCAGTTGGCCGGGCTCTCTGCCTCCCACTGCCGAGACCGTGGCTCCAGCCCAAGTGCTCCTTCCTGGGCCCCCGGTTCTGCAGCTGCTGCCCGGCCACTGGCGCTGCCCCGAGGACCCCTCGAGAGCGGTGCTGGCAGTGGGCTGTCCGCTTCCTCTGGGTCAGCAGCATCACCTCAGGATTTGTTCCGCTCACCTGTTGGGCCTCACGGCTCTTTGTGACCTTTGAGTCATTGTCCTTCCCGTTGCACCATCTCTGCCACTTCTCCTGTTTCCAGCTGCTGGCCTTGATTCCAGAGCCAGAGGCCCTGGTCTGCCCCTTTTCCCCACCTCCACGCTGATTAATTCTACTCCATGCTGCTGCTGCTGCTGCTGCTAAGTCGCTTCAGTCGTGTCTGACTCTGTGCGACCCCAGAGACGGCAGCCCACCAGGCTCTGCCTTCCCTGGGATTCTCCAGGCAAGAACACTGGAGTGGGTTGCCATTTCCTCCTCCAATGCATGAAAGTGAAAAGTGAAAGTGAAGTCGCTCAGTCGTGTCTGACTCTGTGCAACCCCATAGACTGCAGCCTGCCAGGCTCCTCCGTCCATGGGATTTTCCAGGCAAGAGTACTGGAGTGGGTTGCCATTGCCATAGGACTGGATAAAACCCGCTGTGCCATTTTCTCTAAGCCTACAGTCCAGGTTTCAATTCATGAAACACTAGTATGCAATTTTGACAGAAGCAGCTTACCACAGTCTCAGTCACTAAAATAGCTCTAGGAAAGATTTCTCTATTTTATATTTCCATTCTGTATTACAGCTTTCTCCTCTAGGATAATACGTGTCTATAAAGTAGTGTGTACAAATGTGGTCCAGTTTATTTTTTCATGTAATAAATATAAATTTAATGTTTTATTATAAATTGCGGCTGGTGTAAAATTTTACCTCTTATAATAGCATACTTCATTATTTTTGAAGTTGCCAAGGTGATCTTTCTTTTTTTATTTTATATAGTCAATAACTTTATTTTGCAATTGACAGAAATAATTTCAAACTAGGATATAGTTTCTCCACAAAGTGAGTAAATAATATTTTCATGTAAGTAAAGAGAAAGAATAGACCTCAGATAGAAGTGGAATAATAGAAAGGAACATGTTTCAATTTTATATCTTTCTGTCCACGATACAACGTTTGACTCGTCACCTTTTTTATGTTCACCATCTGCATACTGCTAGAGCTCAGGAAACGTGCGATGAGTCCAGCTCGTTTGGCTCTATAATATTAAGTACGAACATAACATCTCAATAGAATGAGTCTGGTCTGGGACAGTAGACTGGAAGTCATATAATTTCCATCTCCTAGTCACCATTCATTTGTTATGACCTTGAGCAAATCATTTAACCTTTCTATGCCTCAGACTTTTCTATGAAATAGGATAATACCTATTCCCATCACAAATGCCTACAGAAAAAGAATCAAAATTAAAGCGGCCTGGCATTTTACATAAAAGGGCTTTAGAAAAAAATAATTCCTGGGCAGTAATTTGCAAACAAGCCCTACCTACCTTGGCCACCATGGTTTTATATGCAGATTCCTTGTTAATCTCAAGGGAGGGAGACAGATACAGAACTCTAGCTAAGAGCTCAGAATAATACATTAACAACAACGTCTATCAAGCGCTCCACTGTGTGTCAGGCACTGCTTTGAGTGCTTTACCAATATCACCTTTGTTAATTCTCACACCGACTATATGAGGCTGGCGATCTTGTTAGTTCACTTGAGAAAAGTTAGTCAGTTGAGAAAACCAGGCATTAAGAGGTTAAATAAATTGCCCAAGGTTATACAGCTGTCTTGGAGTGGAATTACTCCACATTTAGTTCTGTGGTTAATCCAGAGCCTCAAAGCCCCAGGTCACCCCTTGGGGGCACAGCCATCCCCACTCTGTTTAACACTTTTCAGGATCACAATAGATCCTAGTCTTGCCTGAGGCGAGTACCTAAATGGGCTCTGTTTACCTAAAAAGCTAAAAACCAGCCAGAGGGAAGACACATCTCAAAGGAAGTGATGGCCAAAGAACACAGACTTGGATAAACTCTGAATCTAGGGAGAGACAGATGACTTTTTTCAGCATCATGATGCCTGTTATTTGGACTGTTCTTTACAGGCCAGCCACTCAGTTGCTCAAGGAAAAATTACTAAGAACTGAGCACTTACTGAGTTCCAGGTACTGTTGTTTTTGCCAATGAAGACATCAATGAACAAGAAGTACAGAGTCCCTGTCTTCAAAACAATTCTTCCTACTGGGGCTAGTGAGGAGAGAGTAACAAGGATAAACAGGCAAACAAATCAATAGCGAGCATCATTTCAGATATTAAATATTGTTATGACAAAGACACGGAAAGGGCATTTTCTACAAAGGGCTTTTGTCCTACAAAGATAAGACTGTAAAATTAAAGGAACTGGTTTTTGGAAAGCCATCAAACACTTTTGGAAGCAGATTTTGTAATTTTTATAATAGTGGTAGAAATGGGAGGGTAACTTTTTTTATCTTAGCTGCTATGGATGTGGGGCAGCAGAAACACAGTGGCCTAAGCCACAAGCTAGATCAACCTTCACATTTTCATCTCGACTGTAGAACTGACATTGTTCGTTATTCTAACAGGAAGATGGGTCAGCAACAGCAATAAGGAATTCACCAAAGAAATTAAACATAAAAATTCACACTAACCCCTCTCCCCCAAAGAGGTGCTGGCGCTGAACTCCACCTGAGTTGAAGAGCACATACACAGGGCATGGTTCTGAGGTAAATCAACCCTGGGGTCAAAGCAAGACGCCTGGGCAGAGGGGGAAAAAGACCCAGAAGACTCAGTTCAGTTCAGTCACTCAGTCCTGTCCAACTTTTTGCAAATCCATTGTCCAACTCTTTCCACGCCAGGCCTCCCTGTCCATCATCAACTCCTGGAATGTACCCAAACTCATGTTCACTGAGTCGGTGACACCATCCAACCATCTCATCCTCTGTCGTCCCCTTCTTCTCTCGCCTTCAATATTTCCCAGCATCAGGGTCTTTTCAAATGAGTCAGTTCTTTGGATCACGTGGCCAAAGTATTGGAGTTTCAGCTTCAGCATCAGTCCTTCCAATGAACACCCAGGACTGATTTCCTTTAGGATGGACTGGTTGAATCTCCTTGCAGTCCAAGGGACTCTCAAGAGTCTTCTCCAACACCACAGTTCAGAAGCATCAGTTCTTCAGTGCTCAGCTTTCTTTATAGTCCAACTCTCACATGCATACATGACTATTGAAAAAACCATACCTATGACTAGACAGACCTTTGTTGGCAAAGTAATGTCTCTGCTTTTTAATATGCTGTCTAGATTGGTCATGGCTTTTCCTTCAATCTTTAAATTTCATGGCTGCAGTCACCATCTGGAGCCTATAAAAATAAAGTCTATCACTGTTTCCATTGTTTCCACATATATTTGCAATGAAGTGATGGAACCAGATGCCATGATCTTTGTTTTCTGAATGTTGAGTTTAAGCCAACTTTCTCACTCTCCTATTTCACTTTCATCAAGAGGCTCTTTAGTTCTTCTTCATTTTCTGGCATAAGGGTGGTGTTATCTGCATGTCTGAGGTTATTGATATTTGTCCCAGCAATCTTGATTCCAGCTTGTGCTTCATCCAGCCCAGCCCTTTGCATGATGTACTCTGCATATAAGTTAAATAAGCACGGTGACAATATACAGCCTTGATGTACTCCTTTCCTGATTTGGAACCTGTCTGTTGTTCCATGTCCAGTTCTAACTGTTGCTTCTTGACCTGCATACAGATTTCTCAAGAGGCAGAAATGGTCTGGTATTCCCATCTCTTTAAGAATTTTCCACAGTTTGCTGTGATCCACACAGTCAAAGGCTTTGGCGTAGTCAATAAAACAGAAGTAGATGTTTTTCTGGAACTCTTTCGCTTTTCCGATGATCCAACGGATGTTGGCAATTTGATCTCTGGTTCCTCTGCCTTTTCTAAAACCAGCTTGAACATCTGGAAGTTCACGGTTCATGTACTGTTGAAGCCTGGCTTGGAGAATTTTGAGCATTACTTTACTATCCTGTGAGATGAGTGCAATGTTTGGTAGTTTGTGCATTCTTTGGCATTGCTTTTCTTTAGGATTGGAATGAAAATTGACCTTTTCCAGTCCTGTGCCCAAGACTGAGTTTTTAGAATTTGCTGGCATATTGAGTGCAGCACTTTCACAGCATCATCTTTTAGGATTTGAAATAGCTCAACTGGAATTCCATCATCTCCACTAGCTTTGTTCGTAGTGATGCTTTCTAAGGCCCACTTGACTTCACCTTCCAAGATGTCTGGCTCTAGGTGAGTGATCACACCATCGTGATTATCTGGGTTGTGAACATCTTTTTTGTATAGGACTTCTGTGTATTCTTGCTATTTCTTCTTAATATCTTCTTCTTCTCTTAGGTACATACCATTTCTGTTCTTTACCAAGCCCATCTTTGCATGAAATGTTCCTTTGGTATCTCTAATTTTCTTGAAGAGATCTCCAGTCTTTCCCATTCTGTTGTTTTCCTCTATTTCTTTGTTTTCTTTTCTATTTCTTTAATTGCTGAGGAAGGCTTTCTCATCTCTCCTTGCTATCCTTTGGAACTCTGCATTCTTTCCTTTTCTCCTTTGTCTTTCACTTCTTTCTTTTCATAGCTATTTGTAAGGTCTCCTCAAACAGCCATTTTGCTTTTTTGCATTTCTTTCTTGGGGATGGTCTTGATCCCTGCCTCCTGTACAGTGTCATGAACCTCTGTCCATAGTTCTTCAGGCACTCTGTCTATCAGATCTAATCCATTGAATCTATCTGTCACTTCCACTGTATAGTCGTAAGGGATTTGATTTAGGTCATACCTTAATGGTCTAGTGGTTTTCCCTACTTTCTTCAATTTAAGTCTGAATTTGGCAATAAGGAGTTCATGATCTGAGCCACAGTCAGCTCCCAGTCTTGTTTTTGCTGACTGTATAGAGCTTTTCCATCTTTGGCTGCAAGGAATATAATCAATCTGATTTTGGTATGAACCATCTGATGATGTCCACATGTAGAGCCTTCTCTTGTATTGTTGGAAGAGTGTGTTTACTATGACCAGTGCATTTTCTTGGTAAAACTCTGTTAGGTTTTGCCCTGCTTCATTCTGTACTCCAAATATACCTGCTACTCCAGGTATCTCTTGACTTCCTACCTTTGCATTCCAGTCCCCTATAATGAAAAGGACATCTTTGAGGGGCATTAGTTCTAGACGGTCTTGTAGGTCTTCATAGAAACATTCAACTTCAGCTTCTTCAGCATTACTGCTTGGGGCATAGACTTGGATTACTGTGATATTGAATGGTTTGCCTTGGAAACAGAGATCATTCTGTCATTTTTGATATTGTACCCAAGTACTGCATTTCGGACTCTTTTGTTGACTATGAGGGCTACTCCATTTCTTCTAAGGAATTCCTGCACACAGTAGTAGATATAATGGTCATTTGAGTTAAATTCATCCATTCCAGTCCATTTTAGTTCACTGATTCTTAGAATGTCAGTGTTCACTCTTGCCATCTCCTGCTGACCACTTCCAATTTGCCTTGATTCATGGACCTGACATCCCAGGTTCCTATGCATATTGCTCTTTACAGCATTGGACTTTATGTCCATCACCAGTCACATCCACAGCTGGGTGTTGTTTTTGCTTTGGCTCCATCTCTTCAGTCTTTCTGGAATTACTTCTCCACTGATCTCCAGTAGCATATTGGGCACCTACCGACCTGGGGAGTTCATCTTTCAGTGTCATATCTTTTTGCCTTTTCATACTGTTCATAGGGTTCTCAAGGCAAGACTACGGAAGTGGTTTGCCATTCCCTTCTCCAGTGGACCACATTTTGTCAGAACTCTCCACCATGATCCGTCCATCTTGGGTGGCCCTACACAGCATGGCTCATAGTTTCACTGAGTTAGACAAGGCTGTGGTCCATGTGATCAGTTTGATTCGTTTTCTGTGACTGTGGTTTTCAGTCTGTCTGCCCTCTGATGAAGAAGGATAAGAGGCTTATGGAAATTTCCTGAAGGGAGAGACTGACTGAGGGGGAAACTGGGTCTTGTTCTGAGGGGCGGGGCCATGCTTTGTAAATCTCTAGTCCTATTTTCTGTTGATGGATGGGGCTGTGTTCCCTCCCTGTTGTTTGACCTGAGGCCAAACTAAGGTGGAGGTAAAGAAGATAATGGGGACCTCCTTCAAAAGGTCCCATGCAGGCACTGCTACACTCATGCCCCTGACCCTGCAGCAGGTCACCGCTGACCCACGCCTCCACCAGAGACTCCTGGACACTCACAGGCAAGTAGTCTGGGTCAGTCGCCACCGCTGACCCACGCCTCCGCCAGAGACTCCTGTACACTCACAGGCAAGTAGTCTGGGTCAGTCCCGTGTGGGACCACTGCTCCTTTCTCCTGGGTCCCCGTGTGCCCATGAGAAAGTCCCAGAAGATTTCCCCCTTGTAAATGACTTAAACAGTTATCTTAAAGTGTTCACAGGAGACAAAGTCTAGCTATTTACCCTGGTCATGTTGTTATTTCCATCTCTGAAGTATAAGGTATAAATACACTTGGAGGCTACTTGTAAATATCTAACCTGGAGCCACCTACCTCTGTCTCAATGAGAAGCCACCATGGGGATTTAAGTAGACAAGTGATATGACCAGAAATAATGGTGAAAAATGCAACTAAGGCTCTGCCTTCAAAAAGCCAACATTCTAATAGCGGAAACAGATATTTTCAAATGTAATTGGGGGAAGTATAAAATATTTTTGGAATAGTTTGGTAATATCTCTAAATCTGAAATACATTTGCATCCAGCAACACTTCATAGAAATTCTTGCATATGTATAATGATGTTAATGTTATTGAAAATTTGAATAAGCCTAAATATCTATCAAAAGGATATCAAATTATACAACATAATAAAACCATAAAATGAAATATAATGCAACTATTATAAAAGAATAAGCTGAATCTAGATATATTACCTTATAAGGATGTTTTTAAAACAGCAAAGTTTGGGGTTGTAGATATAATTAAATCTCTATTTTCTTAAACATATGTCAATAAATAAATGGTTGACCCTTGAACAACATGGGTTTGAACTATGCAGGTCCACGGATTTCTTTCAGTAGTAAATACTAGGGTACTACATAATCTGTGGTTGGTTGAATCTACAGGCAGAACTGGGAATACTGAGGAACCCAGTTACTCACAGAGGAACTGAGGATAGGGAGGGCTAAGCTACATGTGGATTTTCAACTACATGGATCGTCTGTGTCCCTGGCCAACTCTTCAGCCCTGACACTATGGGACAATGGTCTATGGTATGTATACCTGAGTGTTTTGTAATTTAAACACTCCTATTTGTGCTAGATTTCATTTTAATGATTGTTCACGAAAATGTAATATTTATCAGTGAGAATATCAAACGCATGCTAGATATATAGGAGATATTTTAAGGGGGTATGCATTTTTTACAATAAAATAATAGAAAAATATATTTTTCAAAACATAAGGGATGAGACAAAAAGTTACATGCTTACTATTTTTGGTCAGCACATATTTCCTCCATTAAAAATTAATGACACCCAGTGGACAAAGAGTAACCAATTCAAGTTTACATGGGTGAAGAATGCATTTTAACTTTTTATACAATTTGTTATTAATTTATCTTATCAGTATTTATTCCAATATAGTATGAAATATTTGCAAGTTATATGTTTCTGTTTGTTTTAGACGCTATGGACCTGAGGGCAATCATTGGTTCATTGCCAGCATACAGTACATGATTGGTGAATCATAAAAGTCTCATAAAAGCTGACTTCTGATACTTTAAACTCAAGAAATCAGCCTAGAAAAGTGAAAAATGCCTGAGGACCTATGAGAAAGAGGCAATCCTGTGTCTGAGAATCCCAATTTGCCATCTAAAGAGGACATTCAAACTGACTGCTAACAAAACTGATCACGGCTGCAACTCAATCTGATCTCTGAAATAGCACTTCTCCAAACATCACAGAAGACTTTCTTTAAGAATAAAATCACAGCCAACTAAGATCTCATCAAGGAACTCTAATGCCCATTAGAATCATTTTAAATGCTCTCAACTGAAGCCAGCAAAGCATCATTTAATTATGCAGGGTTTCTGATTGCTTATCATCAGCTCTGTCCTCATTCCGCTCTTCACCCCATGTGCATCTCCTCGATGGAGAGTCCCCATCAGTCTGAAGAGCAGCTTTCGTAAAGGAAGACGTGAGCGGGCAAAAGTGGGGGAAGATAGGTTAGAATCTGACAAGAAAAACTAGACAGAGAGCAGGCCTTTTCTCTGAAATTCTTATAACGTTGCCTTAGTCACCAACTCGTTTATATAACAGTCAACAATTTACAAAGTTTTAATCTCACGTCTTATCTTAACTGACACCAAACATTACATTTCAGGTGAGTAATACATAAAATCGTTACATGTTTTGGGATTAAAAGGAAATGTACCAAAAATTATTGATTAAACAGGAATTTAGAGACACTCTGAAAAACAGTTTTGTAGTCTTCTTTGCATAGACTAACATAGAAGTTATTTTGTCCAGTTTTCCTAGGAAATATGCCTTATATTTTGACATTGAAAGGTAATAACTCCACTGTAGAACAAAAGCATAACTTATTCTTTGCAGATAACCTTGAATTATGTGACTTAAGAGTTCTCTGTGCTTCCCAGGTGGAGCTAGTGGTAAAGAACCCACCTGCTAATGCAAGAAACATAATGAATCATGGGTTCGATCCCTGGGTTGGGATTTCTCTAATATTGACAAATGAAAGTTATTAAATTAATATTCACCCACTCTGACTTTAGTATTTCAGGATCTACAAGGATTCCAAATTTCAATATCCTCAGCATACCCAGATTAAATAACTTGGAAAGACATATATATATATATATATATATATATGTCCTTTAACTATATATATATGTTGTTCTTTAGATATATATATATGTATAGTTCTTTAGACTGAGAAAGGAGCAAAAGATGCATAGAAATCCTCATTTTTATTTTTTTTTTAATTTTTGTGACATGGTGTATATTTCTTCCCCACAAAACAACTTAGGATAACTAGGGACAAGTCAACTCAGGCAACTTTTCAAGGCAACACGGAAAGTCTGTTGTCAGTACAGCTCCGTTGGAGGTCACTGATGGCTGATGTTTGACAACCTGAAAGCACTTCCTGGTTTTGAGCAGGTGCGGGCTTCGATAGGCGTACTCCACACACGGAACAGCAAAGCGCTCCTTGATGTGATCATGCTTATTATTCTGTGATTGCTACTTCCTGATCAGAGACACATTCAGACATAAAAATGTGCGGTAGAATTACCACAGATTAGGTATGAAACTGTTGGGGGGAGGGCAGGAGCACAGGAGAAGGCTCTCCAGTATTTTCAGTTGACCTGGGGTGAATGACAACTGCAGGTGGAACTCCGTACAGCAGAGGATGGTGATTAACACATCGCGTTCACTTAAAAGGAAAGGGGGGCATGGAGTATAGAAGTGTATTTTTGAAGACATTGTTTGAGGGAAGGATAAATTGCTATAAAATATGCGGCCCTCGTTATTTGAATATGCATCGTTTGAAAGATAGAGGCTGAAAGAAAGAAGCACAGTGGGGGTGATACTCAGTTTTTTTGTGAACTCACAACTCTTTAAAAAGTAAAGTCTGTTTTTAAAAAACATAAAGGTGATACAAAAAGTCACATTATAAAACAAGCTGCATCTGATCCCACTGTAAATTAACACACATATACACATGATAAAGAAAACTGAGTTATAGACATCAAAATATAGAAGTGATAGGATTAGGAATAAATATTATTTTCTTCTTTTCCTAGTTTCTAGAACACTTCCATTAATTTTACAATAGGAAATTTATCAAATAAAAGTGCATTCCCCCGAAACTCTATAACAAATGCCCTCATCGTCGCTGACTCCTTAGAGCTGTGAACTATGCAATATATGGCTCTCTTTCCCTCTTTTCCCTGATTTTTGCTCCCCATTGCTTCTTTCATTTTATGAATAACCAATATTGTAAGCATTTAAACATTTATAGAGCCACCTAATACGTTCTTGTCTCCAGAACACAAAAGAAAAAACAGAAATTTCTAGCATTCTGGTGAGGAAGTTAAAAGTAGCAACGGAGTAAGTAAGGGGCAGTTCAGCCCATCCTCTTCCCTGCAGTTGAGCAGCATTACCTGAAACAGCAATTTACTCTCGCATGAGCCCATTAGATCAATGTCATTGGTTTACAAGGGATGGCACCCAGTGGTTCGGAGAACGATACGGTTAGCCACAGGCCTGGAACAATGGTGGTCTGCATGATTCTCCTCTTCAACCAGGGGCATATTTATAACACCTTATAACAGCAAATGGCTGTTCTCTTTCTCATTTCTGAGCAGAGCACAAGCCAATACGTGTTATGGTCCTTCGAGGGCAACATACTAGGTATGTGTCCCTGAAGTTCCTCTGTCTCTTTGGCAAATACTGAGAGATTTGAATACAGCTACTGTGCTGTCTAATGCATTAAGGGTCTTTGTTTTTGTTTCACTTTTATTTCATTTTCGATGTTGTACTAAGTAGTGCTGAGTTACCTGAATCGACAGCTGAATTTTTTCATATAGATTACTTTTTCCCCACATTTGCTGTTGTTCAGTTGCTCAGTCTTGTCGACTCTTTGTGACTCCATGGACTGCAGCATGCCAGGCCTCCCTGTCTGTCACCATCTCCAGGAGCTTGCTCAAACTCATGTTCATTGTGTGGGTGATGCCATCCAACCATCTCATCCTCTGTCATCTCCTTCTCGCCTGCCTTCAATTTCCCCAGCAGCAGGGTCTTTTCTAGTGAGACAGCTCTTCTCATCGGGTGGCCAAAGTACTGGAACTTCAGCTTCAGCATCCAATGAATATTCAAGATTGATTTCCTCATATTTAGAGTTTCTCAATTGCCCATCACAGGAATGCTCAATTGGTAAATCCAGATCAAACTACTAATTATTTCCTCAAATTCTTGAGATTTCTACTATAGTCTTTAATCCCATGACCACCAATGAAAGTCCACATTCATCTTCTTGGTATTCAAATTGTTTTCTCCCGCCAGAGTTCTTTTCCACCCAAATATCCCACAGCTCCACAATGAGGAATTTCTGTTTTTGAAAAGCCAGACTATCTACTCTGTTGTCAACATGACATCCACATCCCATCCTTTGCCTTGACTCACAGACAGGTCTCCTCTCTTGGCCATCTTCGTACAGCGGAAGCTGAGCCTTGATCCTGACTCTCCATTAATAGCTCTCACTTTGCATCCCTGAACAGAACACATTGCTGAGGTCAAAGACAAAGATTAGACTAGAGGCATTCTGGTCACTGAATTTTCACACTTTGAGAAATGCATGAAAATGAACAACACTAAAATGAGCTCTTCGGGAATGAAGAGAACAGGGAATTCTAGATCATAAACCACTCTTCTTTTTCTGACATGCGTAACTTTGGATATTTAACCACCCTAAATTGACCTTACAGTTTAAATGCATGCCATATTTTTCTTTTCCAGAAAAAATTGTAGACCAAGAGATATTTTGTGGTATGTTTCAAGAGATATTTTATAGGACTGTATAGTTATCTATTAGTAGTAATTAATTCATAGCCAGGGGAAAATATTCACACCTCTATTCAGAAGAAGGAATCCACTAAAAAAGGACAGTGGGTCTGTATCCTTCTCCATCAATCGAGAGAGAAATTAAGTAATCTCCAATTAAGCCTTTTTTGGGCTTTCTGCTGGGGTATCAATTGAATAAGATTTTGGGAATCTATATGAAATTAATGGCTGTAATATCAGAAGAGTAGACCCATTGCAGGTACTTATATTTAAATATAATTAAGTAGATTATACAACTAAGAGATTTGTCTAAAAAGTATTGGCGAAAAGCTACTTTTGATCTTTGCGGTGAACTGAAAGTGTACTTGCACATACACCCACAGCACAAAAATATATGGAGATATTTATAATTAACATGCAGGTTTGGTGTTCAGTTCAGTTCAGTTCAGTCGCTCAGTCGCGTCCAACTCTTTGCGACCCCATGAATCACAGCACTCCAGGCCTCCCTGTCCATCACCAACTCCTGGAGTTCACTGAGACTCACGTCCATCGAGTCAGTGATGCCATCCAGCCATCTCATCCTCTGTCGTCCCCTTCTCCTCCTGCCCCCAATCCCTCCCAGCATCAGAGTTTTTCCCAATGAGTCAACTCTTTTCATGAAGTGGCCAAAGTACTGGAGTTTCAGCTTTAGCATCATTCCTTCCAAAGAAATCCCAGGGCTGATCTCCTTCAGAATGGACTGGCTGGATCTCCTTGCAGTCCAAGGGACTCTCAAGAGTCTTCTCCAACACCACAGTTCAAAAGCATCAATTCTTCAGCACTCAGCCTTCTTCACAGTCCAACTCTCACATCCACACATGACCACAGAAAAAACCATAGCCTTGACTAGACGGACCTTTGTTGGCAAAGTGATGTCTCTGCTTTTGAATATGCTATCTAGTTTGGTCATAACTTTCCTTCCAAGGAAGTAAGCGTCTTTTAATTTCATGGCTGCAGTCACCATCTGCAGTGATTTTAGAGCCCCCCAAAATAAAGTCTGACACTGTTTCCACTGTTTCCCCATCTATTTCCCATGAAGTGATGGGACCAGATGCCATGATCTTTGTTTTCTGAATGTTGAGCTTTAAGCCAACTTTTTCACTCTCCACTTTCACTTTCATCAAGAGGCTTTTGAGTTCCTCTTCACTTTCTGTCATAAGGGTGGTGTCATCTGCATATCTGAGGTTATTGATATTTCTCCTGGCAATCTTGATTCCAGCTTGTATTTCTTCCAGTCCAGCGTTTCTCATGATGTACTCTGCATAGAAGTTAAATAAGCAGGGTGATAATATACAGCCTTGACGTACTCCTTTTCCTATTTGGAACCAGTCTGTTGTTCCATGTCCAGTTCTAACTGTTGCTTCCTGACCTGCATACAAATTTCTCAAGAGGCAGATCAGGTGGTCTTGTATTCCCATGTCTTTCAGAATTTTCCACAGTTTATTGTGATCCACATAGTCAAAGGCTTTGGTATAGTCAATAAAGCAGAAATAGATGTTTTTCTGGAACTCTCTTGCTTTTTCCATGATCCAGTGGATGTTGGCATTTTGATCTCTGGTTCCTCTGCCTTTTCTAAAACCAGCTTGAACATCAGGAAGTTCATGGTTCACGTATTGCTGAAACCTGGCTTAGAGAATTTTGAGCATTACTTTACTAGCATGTGAGATGAGTGCATTTGTGCGGTAGTTTGAGCATTCTTTGGCATTGCCTTTCTTAGGGATTGGAATGAAAACTGACCTTTTCCAGTCCTGTGGCCACTGCTGAGTTTTCCAAATTTGCTGGCATATTGAGTGCAGCACTTTCACAGCATCATCTTTCAGGATTTGGAATAGCTCCACTGGAATTCCATCACCTCCACTAGCTTTGTTCATAGTGATGCTTTCTAAGGCCCACTTGACTTCACATTCCAGGATGTCTGGCTCTAGATGAGTGATCAAACCATCATGATTGTCTGGGTCGTGAAGATCTTTTTTGTACAGTTCTTCTGTGTATTCTTGCCACCTCTTCTTAATATCTTCTGCTTCTGTTAGCTGTTATCTAATTGATGCTTTTGAACTGTGGTGTTGGAGAAGACTCTTGAAAGTCCCTTGGACTGCAAGGAGATCCAACCAGTCCCTTCTGAAGGAGATCAGACCTGGGATTTCTTTCGAGGGAATGATGCTAAAGCTGAAACTCCAGTACTTTGGCCACCTTAAGCGAAGAGTTGAGTCATTGGGAAAGACTCTGATGCTGGGAGGGATTGGGGGCAGGAGGAGAAGGGGACGACAGAGGATGAGATGGCTGGATGGCATGACTGACTCGATGGATGTGAGTCTGAGTGAACTCTGGGAGTTGGTGATGGACAGGGAGGCCTGGCGTGCTGCGATTCATGGGGTCGCAAAGAGTCAGACGTGACTGAGCGACTGAACTGAACTGAACTGATAATCTATCCTATCCTGCAATGCTTATAGCAAGGTGGAGTTGGGGTAGATTTCAGTCCAATGTTTCCCTATTCTAAACTATTACTACATACATATCAATCTCTTGCTATATGCCAAGCACTATTCTAAGCTTGGAATATTCTATATTTGTCTACTCATTGAATTCTCATATCAATTCTCCATTTTATAATAAGGAAACTCATCATTCTTAGTAGCCCAGAAGCTCTTCAATGTGCTTTCATGCCCACAGAAAGTACATGGGGTCTCTCTTCGGCCTATAAGACAAGACACTGAAGTTTTTCCTTCCAGCTGTGTCACCTTGCTTGAGGGCAAAAATCCTGACCAGAATTTACTGCAACCTCTAACTTCACCCAGGAAAAGTCCATACAAGTCTATCTAGCCCATTCCACTCCATCCACATGACATATTAACTACTCAATAAATGTACTGAACAAATAAATTAACCAAATACATGTTAATATAGGGTAGGATTAACTTTTCTGAATCCAAACTCAGTTTTCTGTGGGTTCCAGCTCACAGAAAACTGAAAAGGGTAATAGTAAGGTCATCACTGAGAAAGCAAGTGCTTTAGAAGCAAATTTACCTATCCCTCACTTTTTTCTAGCATCGCCTCACTTTTCTTTCCAGGGGCAGACTTTGGTAGAAACACTGACAGGGAGTTGGCAGGAAGGAGTGTTTGTCAAGCAATTTCTATCGTGGACAGTTCAATCTCAAATGATTTATGAAGTTTTAGTTGTTTATTGTACACAATTGCTTTATTTGAAGGAAGTTTCAGTCCAGGTGGATTTATTAGAGCCCTCCTTAGATTAGTTTGCTGGCAAGAAGAGGTTTGATTTCCCTGAGAAATGTTTTGACTGTACTCCACCCCAGAAGTCCTATACAGTGTATAAAAATTGAGGGGCAGACCACTTAGGACTAGCATATGAATGTTAATTTTTGCTATCAACAAATAAGCAAAATAAAGACAACTAGTGATTACATAGGTAATTATGAAATCTATCCAAAGATTAGAGAGTAGTCTTCTGAGAAAACAGGTCAAATTACACCTGAACATATCCTCAAAATTATTCCACAAGGAAAGCTGTTTTGTAATATTTTGTGTGTGTCCCTCAAGAAAATGGTGAGCCTTCACCTATTTCTAAATTTTTCCATGACCATAATTTCACACTAACACTTACTCCTCATCATATGATTATAGAATTTTAGAATTGGCAAATTTACACACAAAGAAATGGTTCAGTGACAGCCTCGCAGTACCCAGCTGAGAGCAGAAATCCACCCTCTCCTCACGTACTATTTTCTCTGAGAATAAGGTCATCCCAATTAAGACAGAAATGCTGAGACAGAAGGTCAGTTAAAAGCAAGCAAGCACACCTTGAGAGTGTATCCGTGAGTATATTATTCTAATTAAAATAGATCCTTTCGTTTATCTGCTCTTGTCATACTTTTTTCTAAATCATTGCATTGTTCACAGCTCATTAATCAGTATCAATGTATTATTATCTAATAATAATGGAAGCAAATCTAAGCATTTTAATTTTCAAGGATCAGGCTAATCCAGCACTCCCAGTTTCTGTAATTGCTTCACTGATACTAAGAAGAGTGGTTGTGAATGTTTTATGATTATAATCTACTTTAATTGAATTGATTCCTTAAACTAATTATGTGACAATGTTTATTGTTACTCAGTATGTCACTACACAGCTTTGCATAAGCAAATAAAAACCACTACGTTAGCAGAAAAGCCTTCTGATGTCACTTTTTAAATAAAACACGAAGTATGAACAAGCTGAAAAGAGTACTGCAAACATTGGAACTAGACTTGATTTCCCTTAGGGGAAAAAAAAAAAAAGTTATATAAGTCTGTATACAGTTAAGTGGCAAATTTTACTATTATCAAATACTGATATTAAATGTGCAACCCAGCAACTGTGCGATTCTTAAAATCTGGAAAGGCAAAATGAAAAGGTTGCTCCTTTTGTTTATCGGGCAGATATATAGGCAGATATATTTTACTTTTCAAAGAAAAATAAAATAAGCACACCAATGTCTATAGCAAAAACATAAATAAACATACCCATATTCTCTGCCCAAATGGTGTTCCGGCGGGCTGGAATGAAAACATGAGCCCGGCTAACGCATGGAATGCTTCTCACAGGCCGAATGTCTGTGCAGAAAGGTGGCGCAGCGAAACTCCATACCGCACCTCAGAAAATAACCGAAATGCACGTCAAGCACTAGGGTGACTTAAAAAGCAGTTATAACCTGAAAGCTGGAGTTATGTTTCATTCAGTTTAGGCCTTCAAGCCCAGGAGACAGCATCTGGAGTAACCCTGCTCCTGAGGTGGACACCAAGGGAGGAGCCAGGCTGTGGAGAAGGTTTGCAACAAAGGGCGATGACACCAGACATCCCGAGTTGAGGAATTCAGCGCTTTCGCATGTGTGGAAGGATGCTGGAGTCCGGGCTCACTGCAACCATCCCGTCCGTGTGCACCCCCGCTGTGGAGGCCCGCGCCCTGTGTTTTTCACATCCTGAGCTCCCCTGGGGCTCTCTGCAGGGAGAGGCTGCGGTCTGAGGCCCGCTAGGTTGCAGGCACTCTCCTCCTGCCTGAGCGCCCCCAGTTCACAGTGGAGGGCCGCAGTCTGAGGACCCCTGGGTCACAAGCGTCCTCCTCCCTGAGCGCCCCCAGCTCACAGCGCAGGGCTGCAGCGGCTGATGGCCGGGACACCCTTGTTTACCGACATGGCAGGAAATATTCCATTTCTCAACTATAATGTAGCTACTGTCTGAAGATAACCATCTCACTTCTGGGAAATTTATATTAAGAAAGTAATTATACAAATCATACAAAATAAAGCTACATAAGAATGCCGATTGCAATGCTAACTACAATTTTGAAAGAAATTGAAACATTCTCCAGTAAATGAGCAGTTCAATCAATTTACCCCTTCTAATTATAATTATAAAGTTGATGTGAAAACAGAAAACTTTAATAACTAATATGAATTGAAAAGTGCAGGATACATAAAAGGATTATAGTGATATTAATTTTTTTTTACCTGGAAAAATTGTGAGAAGGATTCTACATAAACAGTATATTTGATTACGGCAGTAAGAGTAATGAGGACTTTGTTTATCCACAAAACAATCCTATATTATCAAAGAGTAAAGGAAAATAGTTGGAGTATAAATTCCAGAGTAAGGATACATTAATTCAAAACAAGAATTTCATAATTTAGAAAAGAAAAAGGTGTAACAAATACAACTGATTTGCTTTTAGATTCAGTTCAATTGGGTAACCTAGAATTATTTGGGGAATGATTTGTACAAATAGGAAAATGGGAAGATAGCCTTCTGCATAGGATCACCTGTTAAAGAGACTGCTCAGGGCATCACTATGTACTCTGAAAATAATACGTAGTACTATTGAACTTGGAACAGCATTTTTGCTATCAGTTCAGTTCAGTTCAGTCGCTCAGTCGTGTCCGACTCTGCGACCCCATGAATTGCAGCACGCCAGGCCTCCCTGTCCATCACCAACTCCCGGAGTTCACTCAGACTCACATCCATCGAGTCAGTCATGCCATCCAGCCATCTCATCCTCTGTCGTCCCCTTCTCCTCCTGCCCCCAATCCCTCCCAGCATCAGAGTCTTTTCCAATGAGTCAACTCTTCGCATGAGGTGGCCAAAGTACTGAAGTTTCAGCTTTAGCATCATTCCTTCCAAAGAAATCCCAGGGCTGATCTCCTTCAGAATGGACTGGTTGGATCTCCTTGCAGTCCAAGGGACTCTCAAAAGTCTTCTCCAACACCACAGTTCAAAAGCATCAATTCATGCTAAATTGCCCATTCTTTATTGAAGTGTGGCATTGACTGTTTGATGTATCATTATCGTTCACTCATCTGTTAATCTCCTTATATTTGCTTTATCAAATGTAACTATAAAATACCCTTCCATTTCTTGGCAAATGCCAAGCATGAATCATTACTTACACTAGCAAAAACCTAAAGGCCACTGTGAACTTACAGTTACAATAAAATGATGTATCTAATGCAAAATGTTAGTACTTTCTGGTGTCCCTCTAATACTGAAGTGCTAATTACACCCTTGGGCTGTTTTATGAGGTATTTGTTTACCTACACAGTAGATAAACTGAAAGAATGAAGGTTAGAAATTTCATCCTGTTGGTAGAATTGGGTTATAACTTAGGAAAAGTGCCACAGAGGACATGACATAATGCTTTGTATAAACACACTTTTCTGCATGTGCTCTCATTGTCCACTAAGTTAAAAATTACTGAAAAACTAATATTGCTTAAAAATACATGATAAAAAAAAAACAGGAAGAAAGTTCCAGTTGAAAAATGAACCCCAAGTGAATCGTAAAGAATGAACATATAACTCATTTGTAATTGAGGCGCTATGCTGTGCTGAGTTGCTCAGTCGTGTCCGACTCTTTGCGATTGCATGGACTATAACCATCCAGGCTCCTTTGTCCATGGAATTTTCCAGGCAACAATACTGGAGTGGGTTGACATGCCCTCCTCCAAGGGATCCTCCCAACCTAGTTCTCCTGCACTGCAGGCAGATTCTTTACCATCTGAGGCACCAGGGAAGCTCAAGAATACTGAAGAGGGTAACCTATCCTTTCTCCAGGGGATCTTCCCGACCCAGGAATCGAACCGGGGTCTCCTGCATTGCATGCAGATTCTTTACCAGCTGAGCTACCAGGGAAGTCCTTGTAATTGATAGTGCCTGTCAAATTTAACACTTTTAACTGATGGATTTCCTTTTCTCTGTAGGTTTAATCCTGCCGTTTTATAGTCCCTACTTAATCAATTACAAGAAATATGAAATCATCCTGAATGCTCCTTAGAATAAGCAGCAAGTAGATTAACACTTGTATAAACCATATGCCAATGACTGATTCTGTAGTGTGGTTAGAATTTCACACAAAATGGCTCTTCACTAAAAGTTTCACTAAAATAAACTTCACTAAAATTCTCATCTGGAAGTTTCAGAAAGGAACAGCATGCCAAGGATAACACCAGTCATAATTAGTTTTTGAATTAACTTTGTATTTATATTTATAGAAAAGTTGCACAGATAGTACTGAGAGCTCCCATACAGCCTTCCCCGGCTTCCTACGTCATTAACATCTTAGCATCATACGCTTATCAACACTGAGAAGCCAGTATCAGCGCCTCAGTACTAACTAGACTCCAGACTTTGGCATCATACGTTTGTCAACACTGAGAAGCCAGTATCAGCGCCTCAGTACTAACTAGACTCCAGACTTTGGCATCATACGCTTGTCAACACTGAGAAGCCAGTATCAGCGCCTGAGTACTAACTAGACTCCAGACTTTGGCATCATACGTTTGTCAACACTGAGAAGCCAGTATCAGCGCCTCAGTACTAACTAGACTCCAGACTTTGGCATCATACGCTTGTCAACACTGAGAAGCCAGTACCAGCGCCTCAGTACTAACTAGACTCCAGACTTTGGCATCATACGTTTGTCAACACTGAGAAGCCAGTACCAGGGCCTCAGAACTAACTAGACTCCAGACTTTGGCATCATACGTTTGTCAGCACTGAGAAGCCAGTACCAGCGCCTCAGTACTAACTAGACTCCAGACTTTGGCATCATACGTTTGTCAGCACTGAGAAGCCAGTACCAGCGCCTCAGTACTAACCAGACTCCAGACTTTGGCATCATACGCTTGTCAACACTGAGAAGCCAGTACCAGCGCCTCAGTACTAACTAGACTCCAGACTTTGGCATCATACGCTTGTCAACACTGAGAGGCCAGTACCAGCGCCTCACTACTAACTAGACTCCAGACTTTGGCATCATATGCTTGTCAGCACTGAGAGGCCAGTACCAGCGCCTCAGTACTAACTAGACTCCAGACTTTGGCATCATACGTTTGTCAGCACTGAGAGGCCAGTACCAGCGCCTCAGTACTAACTAGACTCCAGACTTTGGCATCATAGGCTTGTCAGCACTGAGAGGCCAGTACCAGCTCCTCAGTACTAACTAGAATCCAGACTTTGGCATCATACGTTTGTCAACACTGAGAGGCCAGTATCAGCGCCTCAGTACTAACTAGACTCCAGACTTTGGCATCATACGTTTGTCAACACTGAGAGGCCAGTATCAGTGCCTCAGTACTAACTAGACTCCAGACTTTGGCATCATACGTTTGTCAACACTGAGAGGCCAGTATCAGCGCCTCAGTACTAACTAGACTCCAGACTTTGGCATCATACGCTTGTCAACACTGAGAAGCCAGTATCAGCGCCTCAGTACTAACTAGACTCCAGACTTTGGCATCATACGTTTGTCAACACTGAGAGGCCAGTACCAGCGCCTCAGTACTAACTAGACTCCAGACTTTGGCATCATACGTTTGTCAACACTGAGAGGCCAGTATCAGCGCCTCAGTACTAACTAGACTCCAGACTTTGGCATCATACGCTTGTCAACACTGAGAGGCCAGTATCAGCGCCTCACTACTAACTAGACTCCAGACTTTGGCATCATACGCTTGTCAACACTGAGAAGCCAGTATCAGCGCCTCAGTACTAACTAGACTCCAGACTTTGGTATCATACGCTTGTCAACACTGAGAGGCCAGTACCAGCGCCTCAGTACTAACTAGACTCCAGACTTTGGCATCATACGCTTGTCAACACTGAGAAGCCAGTACCAGCGCCTCAGTACTAACTAGACTCCAGACTTTGGCATCATACGCTTGTCAACACTGAGAGGCCAGTACCAGCGCCTCAGTACTAACTAGACTCCAGACTTTGGTATCATACGCTTGTCAACACTGAGAAGCCAGTATCAGCGCCTCAGTACTAACTAGACTCCAGACTTTGGCATCATACGCTTGTCAACACTGAGAAGCCAGTATCAGCGCCTCAGTACTAACTAGACTCCAGACTTTGGCATCATACGCTTGTCAACACTGAGAAGCCAGTACCAGCGCCTCAGTACTAACTAGACTCCAGACTTTGGCATCATACGCTTGTCAACACTGAGAAGCCAGTACCAGCGCCTCAGTACTAACTAGACTCCAGACTTTGGCATCATACGCTTGTCAACACTGAGAAGCCAGTACCAGCGCCTCTGTACTAACTAGACTCCAGACTTTGGCATCATACGCTTGTCAACACTGAGAGGACAGTACCAGCGCCTCAGTGCTAACTAGACTCCAGACTTTGGCATCATACGCTTGTCAACACTGAGAAGCCAGTACCAGCGCCTCAGTACTAACTAGACTCCAGACTTTGGCATCATACGCTTGTCAACACTGAGAAGCCAGTACCAGCGCCTCAGTACTAACTAGACTCCAGACTTTGGCATCATACGCTTGTCAACACTGAGAAGCCAGTATCAGCGCCTCAGTACTAACTAGACTCCAGACTTTGGCATCATACGCTTGTCAACACTGAGAAGCCAGTACCAGCGCCTCAGTACTAACTAGACTCCAGACTTTGGCATCATACGCTTGTGAACACTGAGAAGCCAGTACCAGCGCCTCAGTACTAACTAGACTCCAGACTTTGGTATCATACGCTTGTCAACACTGAGAAGCCAGTACCAGCGCCTCAGTACTAACTAGACTCCAGACTTTGGCATCATACGCTTGTCAACACTGAGAAGCCAGTATCAGCGCCTCAGTACTAACTAGACTCCAGACTTTGGCATCATACGCTTGTCAACACTGAGAAGCCAGTACCAGCGCCTCAGTACTAACTAGACTCCAGACTTTGGCATCATACGCTTGTCAACACTGAGAAGCCAGTACCAGCGCCTCAGTACTAACTAGACTCCAGACTTTGGTATCATACGCTTGTCAACGCTGAGAAGCCAGTATCAGCGCCTCAGTACTAACTAGACTCCAGAGTTTGGCATCATAGGCTTGTCAACACTGAGAAGCCAGTACCAGCGCCTCAGTACTAACTAGACTCCAGACTTTGGCATCATACGCTTGTCAACACTGAGAAGCCAGTACCAGCGCCTCAGTACTAACTAGACTCCAGACTTTGGCATCATACGCTTGTCAGCACTGAGAAGCCAGTACCAGCGCCTCAGTACTAACTAGACTCCAGACTTTGGCATCATACGCTTGTCAACACTGAGAGGCCAGTACCAGCGCCTCAGTACTAACTAGACTCCAGACTTTGGCATCATACGCTTGTCAACACTGAGAGGCCAGTACCAGCGCCTCAGTACTAACTAGACTCCAGACTTTGGCATCATACGCTTGTCAACGCTGAGAGGCCAGTACCAGCGCCTCAGTACTAACTAGACTGCAGACTTTGGCATCATACGCTTGTCAACGCTGAGAGGCCAGTACCAGCGCCTCAGTACTAACTAGACTCCAGACTTTGGCATCATACGCTTGTCAACACTGAGAAGCCAGTACCAGCGCCTCAGTACTAACTAGACTCCAGACTTTGGTATCATACGCTTGTCAGCACTGAGAGGCCAGTACCAGCGCCTCAGTACTAACTAGACTCCAGTTTTGGCATCATACGCTTGTCAACACTGAGAAGCCAGTACCAGCGCCTCAGTACTAACTAGACTCCAGACTTTGGCATCATAGGCTTGTCAACACTGAGAAGCCAGTACCAGCGCCTCAGTACTAACTAGACTCCAGACTTTGGCATCATACGCTTGTCAGCACTGAGAGGCCAGTACCAGCGGCTCAGTACTAACTAGACTCCAGACTTTGGCATCATACGCTTGTCAACGCTGAGAAGCCAGTACCAGCGCCTCAGTACTAACTAGACTCCAGACTTTGGCATCATACGCTTGTCAACACTGATAAGCCAGTACCAGCGCCTCAGTACTAACTAGACTCCAGACTTTGGCATCATACGCTTGTCAACACTGAGAGGCCAGTACCAGCGCCTCAGTACTAACTAGACTCCAGACTTTGGCATCATACGCTTGTCAACACTGAGAAGCCAGTACCAGCGCCTCAGTACTAACTAGACTCCAGACTTTGGCATCATACGCTTGTCAACACTGAGAAGCTAGTACCAGCGCCTCAGTACTAACTAGACTCCAGACTTTGGCATCATACGTTTGTCAACACTGAGAGGCCAGTACCAGCGCCTCAGTACTAACTAGACTCCAGACTTTGGCATCATACGCTTGTCAGCACTGAGAGGCCAGTACCAGCGCCTCAGTACTAACTAGACTCCAGACTTTGGCATCATACGCTTGTTAGCACTGAGAGGCCAGAACCAGCGCCTCAGTAGTAACTAGACTCCAGACTTTGGCATCATACGCTTGTCAGCACTGAGAGGCCAGTACCAGCGCCTCAGTACTAACTAGACTCCAGACTTTGGCATCATATGCTTGTCAGCACTGAGAGGCCAGTACCAGCGCCTCAGTACTAACTAGACTCCAGACTTTGGCATCATACGTTTGTCAGCACTGAGAGGCCAGTACCAGCGCCTCAGTACTAACTAGACTCCAGACTTTGGCATCATACGCTTGTCAGCACTGAGAGGCCAGTACCAGCGCCTCAGTACTAACTAGACTCCAGACTTTGGTATCATACGTTTGTCAACACTGAGAGGCCAGTATCAGCGTCTCAGTACTAACTAGACTCCAGACTTTGGCATCATACGTTTGTCAACACTGAGAGGCCAGTATCAGCGCCTCAGTACTAACTAGACTCCAGACTTTGGCATCATACGTTTGTCAACACTGAGAGGCCAGTATCAGCGCCTCACTACTAACTAGACTCCAGACTTTGGCATCATACGCTTGTCAACACTGAGAAGCCAGTATCAGCGCCTCAGTACTAACTAGACTCCAGACTTTGGCATCATACGCTTGTCAACACTGAGAAGCCAGTATCAGTGCCTCAGTACTAACTAGACTCCAGACTTTGGCATCATACGTTTGTCAACACTGAGAGGCCAGTACCAGCGCCTCAGTACTAACTAGACTCCAGACTTTGGCATCATACGCTTGTCAACACTGAGAGGCCAGTATCAGCGCCTCAGTACTAACTAGACTCCAGACTTTGGCATCATACGTTTGTCAACAATGAGAGGCCAGTATCAGCGCCTCACTACTAACTAGACTCCAGACTTTGGCATCATACGCTTGTCAACACTGAGAAGCCAGTATCAGCGCCTCAGTACTAACTAGACTCCAGACTTTGGCATCATACGCTTGTCAACACTGAGAAGCCAGTATCAGCGCCTCAGTACTAACTAGACTCCAGACTTTGGCATCATACGCTTGTCAACACTGAGAAGCCAGTACCAGCGCCTCAGTACTAACTAGACTCCAGACTTTGGCATCATACGCTTGTCAACACTGAGAAGCCAGTACCAGCGCCTCACTACTAACTAGACTCCAGACTTTGGCATCATACGCTTGTCAACACTGAGAAGCCAGTACCAGCGCCTCAGTACTAACTAGACTCCAGACTTTGGTATCATACGCTTGTCAACACTGAGAAGCCAGTATCAGCGCCTCAGTACTAACTAGACTCCAGACTTTGGCATCATACGCTTGTCAACACTGAGAAGCCAGTACCAGCGCCTCAGTACTAACTAGACTCCAGACTTTGGCATCATACGCTTGTCAACACTGAGAAGCCAGTACCAGCGCCTCAGTACTAACTAGACTCCAGACTTTGGCATCATACGCTTGTCAACACTGAGAAGCCAGTACCAGCGCCTCAGTACTAACTAGACTCCAGACTTTGGCATCATACGCTTGTCAACACTGAGAAGCCAGTACCAGCGCCTCAGTACTAACTAGACTCCAGACTTTGGCATCATACGCTTTTCAACACTGAGAGGCCAGTACCAGCGCCTCAGTACTAACTAGACTCCAGACTTTGGCATCATACGCTTGTCAACACTGAGAGGCCAGTATCAGCGCCTCAGTACTAACTAGACTCCAGACTTTGGCATCATACGTTTGTCAACACTGAGAGGCCAGTATCAGCGACTCACTACTAACTAGACTCCAGACTTTGGCATCATACGCTTGTCAACACTGAGAAGCCAGTATCAGCGCCTCAGTACTAACTAGACTCCAGACTTTGGCATCATACGCTTGTCAACACTGAGAAGCCAGTACCAGCGCCTCAGTACTAACTAGACTCCAGACTTTGGCATCATACGCTTGTCAACACTGAGAAGCCAGTACCAGCGCCTCAGTACTAACTAGACTCCAGACTTTGGCATCATACGCTTGTCAACGCTGAGAAGCCAGTACCAGCGCCTCAGTACTAACTAGACTCCAGACTTTGGCATCATACGCTTGTCAACGCTGAGAAGCCAGTATCAGCGCCTCAGTACTAACTAGACTCCAGACTTTGGCATCATACGCTTGTCAACACGGAGAAGCCAGTACCAGCGCCTCAGTACTAACTAGACTCCAGACTTTGGCATCATACGCTTGTGAACACTGAGAAGCCAGTACCAGCGCCTCAGTACTAACTAGACTCCAGACTTTGGTGTCATACGCTTGTCAACACTGCGAAGCCAGTATCAGCGCCTCAGTACTAACTAGACTCCAGACTTTGGCATCATACGCTTGTCAACACTGAGAGGCCAGTACCAGCGCCTCAGTACTAACTAGACTCCAGACTTTGGCATCATACGCTTGTCAACACTGAGAAGCCAGTACCAGTCCCTCAGTATTAACTAGACTCCAGACTTTGGCATCATACGCTTGTCAACACTGAGAGGCCAGTACCAGCGCCTCAGTACTAACTAGACTCCAGACTTTGGTATCATACGCTTGTCAGCACTGAGAGGCCAGTACCAGCGCCTCAGTACTAACTAGACTCCAGACTTTGGCATCATACGCTTGTCAGCACTGAGAGGCCAGTACCAGCGCCTCAGTACTTACTACACTCCAGAATTTGGCATCATACGCTTGTCAGCACTGAGAGGCCAGTACCAGCGCCTCAGTACTAACTAGACTCCAGACTTTGGCATCATACGCTTGTCAGCACTGAGAGGCCAGTACCAGCGCCTCAGTACTAACTAGACTCCAGACTTTGGCATCATACGCTTGTCAACACTGAGAAGCCAGTACCAGCGCCTCAGTACTAACTAGACTCCAGACTTTGGCATCATACGCTTGTCAGCACTGAGAGGCCAGTACCAGCGCCTCAGTACTAACTAGACTCCAGACTTTGGCATCATACGCTTGTCAGCACTGAGAGGCCAGTACCAGCGCCTCAGTACTAACTAGACTCCAGACTTTGGCATCATACGCTTGTCAGCACTGAGAGGCCAGTACCAGCGCCTCAGTACTAACTAGACTCCAGACTTTGGCATCATACGCTTGTCAACACTGAGAGGCCAGTACCAGCGCCTCAGTACTAACTAGACTCCAGACTTTGGCATCATACGCTTGTCAGCACTGAGAGGCCAGTACCAGCGCCTCAGTACTAACCAGACTCCAGACTTTGGCATCATACGCTTGTCAACGCTGAGAAGCCAGTACCAGCGCCTCAGTACTAACTAGACTCCAGACTTTGGCATCATATGCTTTTCAACACTGAGAGGCCAGTACCCTCGCCTCAGTACTAACTAGACTCCAGACTTTGGCATCATACGCTTGTCAACGCTGAGAAGCCAGTACCAGCGCCTCAGTACTAACTAGACTCCAGACTTTGGCATCATACGCTTGTCAACGCTGAGAAGCCAGTACCAGCGCCTCAGTACTAACTAGACTCCAGACTTTGGCATCATATGTTTGTCAACACTGAGAGGCCAGTATCAGCGCCTCAGTACTAACTAGACTCCAGACTTTGGCATCATACGTTTGTCAACACTGAGAGGCCAGTATCAGCGCCTCACTACTAACTAGACTCCAGACTTTGGCATCATATGCTTGTCAACACTGAGAAGCCAGTATCAGCGCCTCAGTACTAACTAGACTCCAGACTTTGGCATCATACGTTTGTCAACACTGAGAGGCCAGTACCAGCGCCTCAGTACTAACTAGACTCCAGACTTTGGCATCATACGTTTGTCAACACTGAGAGGCCAGTATCAGCGCCTCAGTACTAACTAGACTCCAGACTTCGGCATCATACGTTTGTCAACAATGAGAGGCCAGTATCAGCGCCTCACTACTAACTAGACTCCAGACTTTGGCATCATACGCTTGTCAACACTGAGAAGCCAGTATCAGCGCCTCAGTACTAACTAGACTCCAGACTTTGGCATCATACGCTTGTCAACACTGAGAAGCCAGTACCAGCGCCTCAGTACTAACTAGACTCCAGACTTTGGCATCATACGCTTGTCAACACTGAGAAGCCAGTACCAGCGCCTCAGTACTAACTAGACTCCAGACTTTGGTATCATACGCTTGTCAACACGGAGAAGCCAGTATCAGCGCCTCAGTACTAACTAGACTCCAGACTTTGGCATCATACGCTTGTCAACACTGAGAAGCCAGTACCAGCGCCTCAGTACTAACTAGACTCCAGACTTTGGCATCATACGCTTGTCAACACTGAGAGGCCAGTACCAGCGCCTCAGTACTAACTAGACTCCAGACTTTGGCATCATACGCTTGTCAGCACTGAGAGGCCAGTACCAGCGCCTCAGTACTAACTAGACTCCAGACTTTGGCATCATACGCTTGTCAACACTGAGAAGCCAGTACCAGTCCCTCAGTATTAACTAGACTCCAGACTTTGGCATCATACGCTTGTCAGCACTGAGAGGCCAGTACCAGCGCCTCAGTACTAACTAGTCTCCAGACTTTGGTATCATACGCTTGTCAGCACTGAGAGGCCAGTACCAGCGCCTCAGTACTAACTAGACTCCAGACTTTGGCATCATAAGCTTGTCAGCACTGAGAGGCCAGTACCAGCGCCTCAGTACTTACTACACTCCAGACTTTGGCATCATACGCTTGTCAGCACTGAGAGGCCAGTACCAGCGCCTCAGTACTAACTAGACTCCAGACTTTGGCATCATACGCTTGTCAGCACTGAGAGGCCAGTACCAGCGCCTCAGTACTAACTAGACTCCAGACTTTGGCATCATACGCTTGTCAGCACTGAGAGGCCAGTACCAGCGCCTCAGTACTAACTAGACTCCAGACTTTGGCATCATACGCTTGTCAACACTGAGAGGCCAGTACCAGCGCCTCAGTACTAACTAGACTCCAGACTTTGGCATCATACGCTTGTCAGCACTGAGAGGCCAGTACTAGCGCCTCAGTACTAACCAGACTCCAGACTTTGGCATCATACGCTTGTCAACGCTGAGAAGCCAGTACCAGCGCCTCAGTACTAACTAGACTCCAGACTTTGGCATCATACGCTTGTCAACACTGAGAGGCCAGTACCCTCGCCTCAGTACTAACTAGACTCCAGACTTTGGCATCATACGCTTGTCAACGCTGAGAAGCCAGTACCAGCGCCTCAGTACTAACTAGACTCCAGACTTTGGCATCATACGCTTGTCAACACTGAGAAGCCAGTACCAGCGCCTCAGTACTAACTAGACTCCAGACTTTGGCATCATACGCTTGTCAGCACTGAGAGGCCAGTACCAGCGCCTCAGTACTAACTAGACTCCAGACTTTGGCATCATACGCTTGTCAGCACTGAGAGGCCAGTACCAGCGCCTCAGTACTAACTAGACTCCAGACTTTGGCATCATACGCTTGTCAGCACTGAGAGGCCAGTACCAGCGCCTCAGTACTAACTAGACTCCAGACTTTGGCATCATACGCTTGTCAGCACTGAGAGGCCAGTACCAGCGCCTCAGTACTAACTAGACTCCAGACTTTGGCATCATACGCTTGTCAACACTGAGAGGCCAGTACCAGCGCCTCAGTACTAACTAGACTCCAGACTTTGGCATCATACGCTTGTCAGCACTGAGAGGCCAGTACCAGCGCCTCAGTACTAACTAGATTCCAGACTTTGGCATCATACGCTTGTCAACGCTGAGACGCCAGTACCAGCGCCTCAGTACTAACTAGACTCCAGACTTTGGCATCATACGCTTGTCAACACTGAGAAGCCAGTACCAGCGCCTCAGTACTAACTAGACCACAGACTTTGGCATCATACGCTTGTCAACGCTGAGAAGCCAGTACCAGCGCCTCAGTACTAACTAGACTCCAGACTTTGGCATCATGCGCTTGTCAACACTGAGAAGCCAGTACCAGCGCCTCAGTACTAACTAGACTCCAGACTTTGGCATCATACGCTTGTCAGCACTGAGAGGCCAGTACCAGCGCCTCAGTACTAACTAGACTCCAGACTTTGGCATCATACGCTTGTCAGCACTGAGAGGCCAGTACCAGCGCCTCAGTACTAACTAGACTCCAGACTTTGGCATCATACGCTTGTCAACACTGAGAGGCCAGTACCAGCGCCTCAGTACTAACTAGACTCCAGACTTTGGCATCATACGCTTGTCAGCACTGAGAGGCCAGTACCAGCGCCTCAGTACTAACTAGACTCCAGACTTTGGCATCATACGCTTGTCAACGCTGAGAAGCCAGTACCAGCGCCTCAGTACTAACTAGACTCCAGACTTTGGCATCATACGCTTGTCAGCACTGAGAGGCCAGTACCAGCGCCTCAGTACTAACTAGACTCCAGACTTTGGCATCATACGCTTGTCAACGCTGAGAAGCCAGTACCAGCGCCTCAGTACTAAATAGACTCCAGACTTTGGCATCATACGCTTGTCAGCACTGTGAAGCCAGTACCAGCGCCTCAGTACTAACTAGACTCCAGACTTTGGCATCATACGCTTGTCAGCACTGAGAGGCCAGTACCAGCGCCTCAGTACTAACTAGACTCCAGACTTTGGCATCATACGCTTGTCAACACTGAGAAGCCAGTACCAGCGCCTCAGTACTAACTAGACTCCAGACTTTGGTATCATACGCTTGTCAGCACTGAGAGGCCAGTACCAGCGCCTCAGTACTAACTAGACTCCAGACTTTGGCATCATACGCTTGTCAGCACTGAGAGGCCAGTACCAGCGCCTCAGTACTAACTAGACTCCAGACTTTGGCATCATACGCTTGTCAGCACTGAGAGGCCAGTACCAGCGCCTCAGTACTACCTAGACTCCAGACTTTGGCATCATACGCTTGTCAACACTGAGAGGCCAGTACCAGCGCCTCAGTACTAACTAGACTCCAGACTTTGGCATCATACGCTTGTCAGCACTGAGAGGCCAGTACCAGCGCCTCAGTACTAACTAGACTCCAGACTTTGGCATCATACGCTTGTCAGCACTGAGAGGCCAGTACCAGCGCCTCAGTACTAACTAGACTCCAGTCTTGGCATCATACGCTTGTCAACACTGAGAAGCCAGTACCAGCGCCTCAGTACTAACTAGACTCCAGACTTTGGCATCATACGCTTGTCAGCACTGAGAGGCCAGTACCAGCGCCTCAGTACTTACTAGACTCCAGACTTTGGCATCATACGCTTGTCAGCACTGAGAGGCCAGTACCAGCGCCTCAGTACTAACTAGACTCCAGACTTTGGCATCATACGCTTGTCAGCACTGAGAGGCCAGTACCAGCGCCTCAGTACTAACTAGACTCCAGACTTTGGCATCATACGCTTGTCAGCACTGAGAGGCCAGTACCAGCGCCTCAGTACTAACTAGACTCCAGACTTTGGCATCATACGCTTGTCAACACTGAGAAGCCAGTACCAGCGCCTCAGTACTAACTAGACTCCAGACTTTGGCATCATACGCTTGTCAGCACTGAGAGGCCAGTACCAGCGCCTCAGTACTAACTAGACTCCAGACTTTGGCATCATACGCTTGTCAGCACTGAGAGGCCAGTACCAGCGCCTCAGTACTAATTAGACTCCAGACTTTGGCATCATACGCTTGTCAGCACTGAGAGGCCAGTACCAGCGCCTCAGTACTAACTAGACTCCAGACTTTGGCATCATACGCTTGTCAACGCTGAGAAGCCAGTACCAGCGCCTCAGTACTAACTAGACTCCAGACTTTGGCATCATACGCTTGTCAACACTGAGAAGCCAGTACCAGCGCCTCAGTACTAACTAGACTCCAGACTTTGGCATCATACGCTTGTCAACACTGAGAGGCCAGTACCAGCGCCTCAGTACTAACTAGACTCCAGACTTTGGCATCATACGCTTGTCAGCACTGAGAGGCCAGTACCAGCGCCTCAGTACTAACTAGACTCCAGACTTTGGCATCATACGCTTGTCAACGCTGAGAAGCCAGTACCAGCGCCTCAGTACTAACTAGACTCCAGACTTTGGCATCATAGGCTTGTCAACGCTGAGAAGCCAGTACCAGCGCCTCAGTACTAACTAGACTCCAGACTTTGGCATCATACGCTTGTCAGCACTGAGAGGCCAGTACCAGCGCCTCAGTACTAACTAGACTCCAGACTTTGGCATCATACGCTTGTCAGCACTGAGAGGCCAGTACCAGCGCCTCAGTACTAACTAGACTCCAGACTTTGGCATCATACGCTTGTCAACGCTGAGAAGCCAGTACCAGCGCCTCAGTACTAACTAGACTCCAGACTTTGGCATCATACGCTTGTCAGCACTGAGAGGCCAGTACCAGCGCCTCAGTACTAACTAGACTCCAGACTTTGGTATCATACGCCTGTCAGCACTGAGAGGCCAGTACCAGCGCCTCAGTACTAACTAGACTCCAGACTTTGGCATCATACGCTTGTCAGCACTGAGAGGCCAGTACCAGCGCCTCAGTACTAACTAGACTCCAGACTTTGGCATCATACGCTTGTCAGCACTGAGAGGCCAGTACCAGCGCCTCAGTACTAACTAGACTCCAGACTTTGGCATCATATGCTTGTCAACACTGAGAAGCCAGTACCAGTCCCTCAGTATTAACTAGACTCCAGACTTTGGCATCATACGCTTGTCAACACTGAGAGGCCAGTACCAGCGCCTCAGTACTAACTAGACTCCAGACTTTGGTATCATACGCTTGTCAGCACTGAGAGGCCAGTACCAGCGCCTCAGTACTAACTAGACTCCAGACTTTGGCATCATACGCTTGTCAGCACTGAGAGGCCAGTACCAGCGCCTCAGTACTTACTACACTCCAGACTTTGGCATCATACGCTTGTCAGCACTGAGAGGCCAGTACCAGCGCCTCAGTACTAACTAGACTCCAGACTTTGGCATCATACCCTGTCAGCACTGAGAGGCCAGTACCAGCGCCTCAGTACTAACTAGACTCCAGACTTTGGCATCATACGCTTGTTAACACTGAGAAGCCAGTACCAGCGCCTCAGTACTAACTAGAATCCAGACTTTGGCATCATACGCTTGTCAGCACTGAGAGGCCAGTACCAGCGCCTCAGTACTAACTAGACTCCAGACTTTGGCATCATACGCTTGTCAACGCTGAGAAGCCAGTACCAGCGCCTCAGTACTAACTAGACTCCAGACTTTGGCATCATACGCTTGTCAGCACTGAGAGGCCAGTACCAGCGCCTCAGTACTAACTAGACTCCAGACTTTGGCATCATACGCTTGTCAACACGGAGAAGCCAGTACCAGCGCCTCAGTACTAACTAGACTCCAGACTTTGGCATCATACGCTTGTGAACACTGAGAAGCCAGTACCAGCGCCTCAGTACTAACTAGACTCCAGACTTTGGTGTCATACGCTTGTCAACACTGAGAAGCCAGTATCAGCGCCTCAGTACTAACTAGACTCCAGACTTTGGCATCATACGCTTGTCAACACTGAGAGGCCAGTACCAGCGCCTCAGTACTAACTAGACTCCAGACTTTGGCATCATATGCTTGTCAACACTGAGAAGCCAGTACCAGTCCCTCAGTATTAACTAGACTCCAGACTTTGGCATCATACGCTTGTCAACACTGAGAGGCCAGTACCAGCGCCTCAGTACTAACTAGACTCCAGACTTTGGTATCATACGCTTGTCAGCACTGAGAGGCCAGTACCAGCGCCTCAGTACTAACTAGACTCCAGACTTTGGCATCATAAGCTTGTCAGCACTGAGAGGCCAGTACCAGCGCCTCAGTACTTACTACACTCCAGACTTTGGCATCATACGCTTGTCAGCACTGAGAGGCCAGTACCAGCGCCTCAGTACTAACTAGACTCCAGACTTTGGCATCATACGCTTGTCAGCACTGAGAGGCCAGTACCAGCGCCTCAGTACTAACTAGACTCCAGACTTTGGCATCATACGCTTGTCAGCACTGAGAGGCCAGTACCAGCGCCTCAGTACTAACTAGACTCCAGACTTTGGCATCATACGCTTGTCAACACTGAGAGGCCAGTACCAGCGCCTCAGTACTAACTAGACTCCAGACTTTGGCATCATACGCTTGTCAGCACTGAGAGGCCAGTACTAGCGCCTCAGTACTAACCAGACTCCAGACTTTGGCATCATACGCTTGTCAACGCTGAGAAGCCAGTACCAGCGCCTCAGTACTAACTAGACTCCAGACTTTGGCATCATACGCTTGTCAACACTGAGAGGCCAGTACCCTCGCCTCAGTACTAACTAGACTCCAGACTTTGGCATCATACGCTTGTCAACGCTGAGAAGCCAGTACCAGCGCCTCAGTACTAACTAGACTCCAGACTTTGGCATCATACGCTTCTCAACACTGAGAAGCCAGTACCAGCGCCTCAGTACTAACTAGACTCCAGACTTTGGCATCATACGCTTGTCAGCACTGAGAGGCCAGTACCAGCGCCTCAGTACTAACTAGACTCCAGACTTTGGCATCATACGCTTGTCAGCACTGAGAGGCCAGTACCAGCGCCTCAGTACTAACTAGACTCCAGACTTTGGCATCATACGCTTGTCAGCACTGAGAGGCCAGTACCAGCGCCTCAGTACTAACTAGACTCCAGACTTTGGCATCATACGCTTGTCAGCACTGAGAGGCCAGTACCAGCGCCTCAGTACTAACTAGACTCCAGACTTTGGCATCATACGCTTGTCAACACTGAGAGGCCAGTACCAGCGCCTCAGTACTAACTAGACTCCAGACTTTGGCATCATACGCTTGTCAGCACTGAGAGGCCAGTACCAGCGCCTCAGTACTAACTAGATTCCAGACTTTGGCATCATACGCTTGTCAACGCTGAGACGCCAGTACCAGCGCCTCAGTACTAACTAGACTCCAGACTTTGGCATCATACGCTTGTCAACACTGAGAAGCCAGTACCAGCGCCTCAGTACTAACTAGACCACAGACTTTGGCATCATACGCTTGTCAACGCTGAGAAGCCAGTACCAGCGCCTCAGTACTAACTAGACTCCAGACTTTGGCATCATACGCTTGTCAACACTGAGAAGCCAGTACCAGCGCCTCAGTACTAACTAGACTCCAGACTTTGGCATCATACGCTTGTCAGCACTGAGAGGCCAGTACCAGCGCCTCAGTACTAACTAGACTCCAGACTTTGGCATCATACGCTTGTCAGCACTGAGAGGCCAGTACCAGCGCCTCAGTACTAACTAGACTCCAGACTTTGGCATCATACGCTTGTCAACACTGAGAGGCCAGTACCAGCGCCTCAGTACTAACTAGACTCCAGACTTTGGCATCATACGCTTGTCAGCACTGAGAGGCCAGTACCAGCGCCTCAGTACTAACTAGACTCCAGACTTTGGCATCATACGCTTGTCAACGCTGAGAAGCCAGTACCAGCGCCTCAGTACTAACTAGACTCCAGACTTTGGCATCATACGCTTGTCAGCACTGAGAGGCCAGTACCAGCGCCTCAGTACTAACTAGACTCCAGACTTTGGCATCATACGCTTGTCAACGCTGAGAAGCCAGTACCAGCGCCTCAGTACTAAATAGACTCCAGACTTTGGCATCATACGCTTGTCAGCACTGTGAAGCCAGTACCAGCGCCTCAGTACTAACTAGACTCCAGACTTTGGCATCATACGCTTGTCAGCACTGAGAGGCCAGTACCAGCGCCTCAGTACTAACTAGACTCCAGACTTTGGCATCATACGCTTGTCAACACTGAGAAGCCAGTACCAGCGCCTCAGTACTAACTAGACTCCAGACTTTGGTATCATACGCTTGTCAGCACTGAGAGGCCAGTACCAGCGCCTCAGTACTAACTAGACTCCAGACTTTGGCATCATACGCTTGTCAGCACTGAGAGGCCAGTACCAGCGCCTCAGTACTAACTAGACTCCAGACTTTGGCATCATACGCTTGTCAGCACTGAGAGGCCAGTACCAGCGCCTCAGTACTACCTAGACTCCAGACTTTGGCATCATACGCTTGTCAACACTGAGAGGCCAGTACCAGCGCCTCAGTACTAACTAGACTCCAGACTTTGGCATCATACGCTTGTCAGCACTGAGAGGCCAGTACCAGCGCCTCAGTACTAACTAGACTCCAGACTTTGGCATCATACGCTTGTCAGCACTGAGAGGCCAGTACCAGCGCCTCAGTACTAACTAGACTCCAGTCTTGGCATCATACGCTTGTCAACACTGAGAAGCCAGTACCAGCGCCTCAGTACTAACTAGACTCCAGACTTTGGCATCATACGCTTGTCAGCACTGAGAGGCCAGTACCAGCGCCTCAGTACTTACTAGACTCCAGACTTTGGCATCATACGCTTGTCAGCACTGAGAGGCCAGTACCAGCGCCTCAGTACTAACTAGACTCCAGACTTTGGCATCATACGCTTGTCAGCACTGAGAGGCCAGTACCAGCGCCTCAGTACTAACTAGACTCCAGACTTTGGCATCATACGCTTGTCAACGCTGAGAAGCCAGTACCAGCGCCTCAGTACTAACTAGACTCCAGACTTTGGCATCATACGCTTGTCAACACTGAGAGGCCAGTACCAGCGCCTCAGTACTAACTAGACTCCAGACTTTGGCATCATACGCTTGTCAGCACTGAGAGGCCAGTACCAGCGCCTCAGTACTAACTAGACTCCAGACTTTGGCATCATACGCTTGTCAACGCTGAGAAGCCAGTACCAGCGCCTCAGTACTAACTAGACTCCAGACTTTGGCATCATAGGCTTGTCAACGCTGAGAAGCCAGTACCAGCGCCTCTGTACTAACTAGACTCCAGACTTTGGCATCATACGCTTGTCAGCACTGAGAGGCCAGTACCAGCGCCTCAGTACTAACTAGACTCCAGACTTTGGCATCATACGCTTGTCAGCACTGAGAGGCCAGTACCAGCGCCTCAGTACTAACTAGACTCCAGACTTTGGCATCATACGCTTGTCAGCACTGAGAGGCCAGTACCAGCGCCTCAGTACTAACTAGACTCCAGTCTTGGCATCATACGCTTGTCAACACTGAGAAGCCAGTACCAGCGCCTCAGTACTAACTAGACTCCAGACTTTGGCATCATACGCTTGTCAGCACTGAGAGGCCAGTACCAGCGCCTCAGTACTTACTAGACTCCAGACTTTGGCATCATACGCTTGTCAGCACTGAGAGGCCAGTACCAGCGCCTCAGTACTAACTAGACTCCAGACTTTGGCATCATACGCTTGTCAGCACTGAGAGGCCAGTACCAGCGCCTCAGTACTAACTAGACTCCAGACTTTGGCATCATACGCTTGTCAACACTGAGAAGCCAGTACCAGCGCCTCAGTACTAACTAGACTCCAGACTTTGGCATCATACGCTTGTCAGCACTGAGAGGCCAGTACCAGCGCCTCAGTACTAACTAGACTCCAGACTTTGGCATCATACGCTTGTCAGCACTGAGAGGCCAGTACCAGCGCCTCAGTACTAATTAGACTCCAGACTTTGGCATCATACGCTTGTCAGCACTGAGAGGCCAGTACCAGCGCCTCAGTACTAACTAGACTCCAGACTTTGGCATCATACGCTTGTCAACGCTGAGAAGCCAGTACCAGCGCCTCAGTACTAAGTACACTCCAGACTTTGGCATCATACGCTTGTCAACACTGAGAAGCCAGTACCAGCGCCTCAGTACTAACTAGACTCCAGACTTTGGCATCATACGCTTGTCAACACTGAGAGGCCAGTACCAGCGCCTCAGTACTAACTAGACTCCAGACTTTGGCATCATACGCTTGTCAGCACTGAGAGGCCAGTACCAGCGCCTCAGTACTAACTAGACTCCAGACTTTGGCATCATACGCTTGTCAACGCTGAGAAGCCAGTACCAGCGCCTCAGTACTAACTAGACTCCAGACTTTGGCATCATAGGCTTTTCAACGCTGAGAAGCCAGTACCAGCGCCTCAGTACTAACTAGACTCCAGACTTTGGCATCATACGCTTGTCAGCACTGAGAGGCCAGTACCAGCGCCTCAGTACTAACTAGACTCCAGACTTTGGCATCATACGCTTGTCAACGCTGAGAAGCCAGTACCAGCGCCTCAGTACTAACTAGACTCCAGACTTTGGCATCATACGCTTGTCAACACTGAGAAGCCAGTACCAGCGCCTCAGTACTAACTAGACTCCAGACTTTGGCATCATACGCTTGTCAACACTGAGAGGCCAGTACCAGCGCCTCAGTACTAACTAGACTCCAGACTTTGGCATCATACGCTTGTCAGCACTGAGAGGCCAGTACCAGCGCCTCAGTACTAACTAGACGCCAGACTTTGGCATCATACGCTTGTCAACGCTGAGAAGCCAGTACCAGCGCCTCAGTACTAACTAGACTCCAGACTTTGGCATCATAGGCTTGTCAACGCTGAGAAGCCAGTACCAGCGCCTCAGTACTAACTAGACTCCAGACTTTGGCATCATACGCTTGTCAGCACTGAGAGGCCAGTACCAGCGCCTCAGTACTAACTAGACTCCAGACTTTGGCATCATACGCTTGTCAGCACTGAGAGGCCAGTACCAGCGCCTCAGTACTAACTAGACTCCAGACTTTGGCATCATACGCTTGTCAGCACTGAGAGGCCAGTACCAGCGCCTCAGTACTAACTAGACTCCAGTCTTGGCATCATACGCTTGTCAACACTGAGAAGCCAGTACCAGCGCCTCAGTACTAACTAGACTCCAGACTTTGGCATCATACGCTTGTCAGCACTGAGAGGCCAGTACCAGCGCCTCAGTACTTACTAGACTCCAGACTTTGGCATCATACGCTTGTCAGCACTGAGAGGCCAGTACCAGCGCCTCAGTACTAACTAGACTCCAGACTTTGGCATCATACGCTTGTCAGCACTGAGAGGCCAGTACCAGCGCCTCAGTACTAACTAGACTCCAGACTTTGACATCATACGCTTGTCAACACTGAGAAGCCAGTACCAGCGCCTCAGTACTAACTAGACTCCAGACTTTGGCATCATACGCTTGTCAGCACTGAGAGGCCAGTACCAGCGCCTCAGTACTAACTAGACTCCAGACTTTGGCATCATACGCTTGTCAGCACTGAGAGGCCAGTACCAGCGCCTCAGTACTAATTAGACTCCAGACTTTGGCATCATATGCTTGTCAGCACTGAGAGGCCAGTACCAGCGCCTCAGTACTAACTAGACTCCAGACTTTGGCATCATACGCTTGTCAACGCTGAGAAGCCAGTACCAGCGCCTCAGTACTAACTAGACTCCAGACTTTGGCATCATACGCTTGTCAACACTGAGAAGCCAGTACCAGCGCCTCAGTACTAACTAGACTCCAGACTTTGGCATCATACGCTTGTCAACACTGAGAGGCCAGTACCAGCGCCTCAGTACTAACTAGACTCCAGACTTTGGCATCATACGCTTGTCAGCACTGAGAGGCCAGTACCAGCGCCTCAGTACTAACTAGACTCCAGACTTTGGCATCATACGCTTGTCAACGCTGAGAAGCCAGTACCAGCGCCTCAGTACTAACTAGACTCCAGACTTTGGCATCATAGGCTTGTCAACGCTGAGAAGCCAGTACCAGCGCCTCAGTACTAACTAGACTCCAGACTTTGGCATCATACGCTTGTCAGCACTGAGAGGCCAGTACCAGCGCCTCAGTACTAACTAGACTCCAGACTTTGGCATCATACGCTTGTCAGCACTGAGAGGCCAGTACCAGCGCCTCAGTACTAACTAGACTCCAGACTTTGGCATCATACGCTTGTCAGCACTGAGAGGCCAGTACCAGCGCCTCAGTACTAACTAGACTCCAGTCTTGGCATCATACGCTTGTCAACACTGAGAAGCCAGTACCAGCGCCTCAGTACTAACTAGACTCCAGACTTTGGCATCATACGCTTGTCAGCACTGAGAGGCCAGTACCAGCGCCTCAGTACTAACTAGACTCCAGACTTTGGCATCATACGCTTGTCAACACTGAGAAGCCAGTACCAGCGCCTCAGTACTAACTAGACTCCAGACTTTGGCATCATACGCTTGTCAGCACTGAGAGGCCAGTACCAGCGCCTCAGTACTAACTAGACTCCAGACTTTGGCATCATACGCTTGTCAGCACTGAGAGGCCAGTACCAGCGCCTCAGTACTAACTAGACTCCAGTCTTGGCATCATACGCTTGTCAACACTGAGAAGCCAGTACCAGCGCCTCAGTACTAACTAGACTCCAGACTTTGGCATCATACGCTTGTCAGCACTGAGAGGCCAGTACCAGCGCCTCAGTACTTACTAGACTCCAGACTTTGGCATCATACGCTTGTCAGCACTGAGAGGCCAGTACCAGCGCCTCAGTACTAACTAGACTCCAGACTTTGGCATCATACGCTTGTCAGCACTGAGAGGCCAGTACCAGCGCCTCAGTACTAACTAGACTCCAGACTTTGGCATCATACGCTTGTCAACACTGAGAAGCCAGTACCAGCGCCTCAGTACTAACTAGACTCCAGACTTTGGCATCATACGCTTGTCAGCACTGAGAGGCCAGTACCAGCGCCTCAGTACTAACTAGACTCCAGACTTTGGCATCATACGCTTGTCAGCACTGAGAGGCCAGTACCAGCGCCTCAGTACTAATTAGACTCCAGACTTTGGCATCATATGCTTGTCAGCACTGAGAGGCCAGTACCAGCGCCTCAGTACTAACTAGACTCCAGACTTTGGCATCATACGCTTGTCAACGCTGAGAAGCCAGTACCAGCGCCTCAGTACTAACTAGACTCCAGACTTTGGCATCATACGCTTGTGAACACTGAGAAGCCAGTACCAGCGCCTCAGTACTAACTAGACTCCAGACTTTGGCATCATACGCTTGTCAACACTGAGAGGCCAGTACCAGCGCCTCAGTACTAACTAGACTCCAGACTTTGGCATCATACGCTTGTCAGCACTGAGAGGCCAGTACCAGCGCCTCAGTACTAACTAGACTCCAGACTTTGGCATCATATGCTTGTCAACGCTGAGAAGCCAGTACCAGCGCCTCAGTACTAACTAGACTCCAGACTTTGGCATCATAGGCTTGTCAACGCTGAGAAGCCAGTACCAGCGCCTCAGTACTAACTAGACTCCAGACTTTGGCATCATACGCTTGTCAGCACTGAGAGGCCAGTACCAGCGCCTCAGTACTAACTAGACTCCAGACTTTGGCATCATACGCTTGTCAGCACTGAGAGGCCAGTACCAGCGCCTCAGTACTAACTAGACTCCAGACTTTGGCATCATACGCTTGTCAGCACTGAGAGGCCAGTACCAGCGCCTCAGTACTAACTAGACTCCAGTCTTGGCATCATACGCTTGTCAACACTGAGAAGCCAGTACCAGCGCCTCAGTACTAACTAGACTCCAGACTTTGGCATCATACGCTTGTCAGCACTGAGAGGCCAGTACCAGCGCCTCAGTACTAACTAGACTCCAGACTTTGGCATCATACGCTTGTCAACACTGAGAAGCCAGTACCAGCGCCTCAGTACTAACTAGACTCCAGACTTTGGCATCATACGCTTGTCAGCACTGAGAAGCCAGTACCAGCGCCTCAGTACTAACTGGACTCCAGACTTTGGTATCATACGCTTGTCAACGCTGAGAAGCCAGTACCAGCGCCTCAGTACTAACTAGACTCCAGACTTTGGCATCATACGCTTGTCAGCACTGAGAGGCCAGTACCAGCGCCTCAGTATTAACCAGACTCCAGACTTTGGCATCATACGCTTGTCAACGCTGAGAAGCCAGTACCAGCGCCTCAGTACTAACCAGACTCCAGACTTTGGCATCATACGCTTGTCAACGCTGAGAAGCCAGTACCAGCGCCTCAGTACTAACTAGACTCCAGACTTTGGCATCATACGCTTGTCAGCACTGAGAGGCCAGTACCAGCGCCTCAGTATTAACCAGACTCCAGACTTTGGCATCATACGCTTGTCAACGCTGAGAAGCCAGTACCAGCGCCTCAGTACTAACTAGACTCCAGACTTTGGCATCATACGCTTGTCAACACTGAGAGGCCAGTACCAGCGCCTCAGTACTAACTAGACTCCAGACTTTGGCATCATACGCTTGTCAGCACTGAGAGGCCAGTACCAGCGCCTCAGTACTAACTAGACTCCAGACTTTGGCATCATATGCTTGTCAACGCTGAGAAGCCAGTACCAGCGCCTCAGTACTAACTAGACTCCAGACTTTGGCATCATAGGCTTGTCAACGCTGAGAAGCCAGTACCAGCGCCTCAGTACTAACTAGACTCCAGACTTTGGCATCATACGCTTGTCAGCACTGAGAGGCCAGTACCAGCGCCTCAGTACTAACTAGACTCCAGACTTTGGCATCATACGCTTGTCAGCACTGAGAGGCCAGTACCAGCGCCTCAGTACTAACTAGACTCCAGACTTTGGCATCATACGCTTGTCAGCACTGAGAGGCCAGTACCAGCGCCTCAGTACTAACTAGACTCCAGTCTTGGCATCATACGCTTGTCAACACTGAGAAGCCAGTACCAGCGCCTCAGTACTAACTAGACTCCAGACTTTGGCATCATACGCTTGTCAGCACTGAGAGGCCAGTACCAGCGCCTCAGTACTAACTAGACTCCAGACTTTGGCATCATACGCTTGTCAACACTGAGAAGCCAGTACCAGCGCCTCAGTACTAACTAGACTCCAGACTTTGGCATCATACGCTTGTCAGCACTGAGAAGCCAGTACCAGCGCCTCAGTACTAACTGGACTCCAGACTTTGGTATCATACGCTTGTCAACGCTGAGAAGCCAGTACCAGCGCCTCAGTACTAACTAGACTCCAGACTTTGGCATCATACGCTTGTCAGCACTGAGAGGCCAGTACCAGCGCCTCAGTATTAACCAGACTCCAGACTTTGGCATCATACGCTTGTCAACGCTGAGAAGCCAGTACCAGCGCCTCAGTACTAACTAGACTCCAGACTTTGGCATCATACGCTTGTCAACGCTGAGAAGCCAGTACCAGCGCCTCAGTACTAACCAGACTCCAGACTTTGGCATCATACGCTTGTCAACGCTGAGAAGCCAGTACCAGCGCCTCAGTACTAACTAGACTCCAGACTTTGGCATCATACGCTTGTCAACACTGAGAAGCCAGTACCAGCGCCTCAGTACTAACTAGACTCCAGACTTTGGCATCATACGCTTGTCAGCACTGAGAGGCCAGTACCAGCGCCTCAGTACTAACTAGACTCCAGACTTTGGCATCATACGCTTGTCAGCACTGAGAGGCCAGTACCAGCGCCTCAGTACTAACTAGACTCCAGACTTTGGCATCATACGCTTGTCAACACTGAGAAGCCAGTACCAGCGCCTCAGTACTAACTAGACTCCAGACTTTGGCATCATACGCTTGTCAGCACTGAGAGGCCAGTACCAGCGCCTCAGTACTAACTAGACTCCAGACTTTGGCATCATACGCTTGTCAGCACTGAGAGGCCAGTACCAGCGCCTCAGTACTAACTAGACTCCAGACTTTGGCATCATACGCTTGTCAGCACTGAGAGGCCAGTACCAGCGCCTCAGTACTAACTAGACTCCAGACTTTGGCATCATACGCTTGTCAGCACTGAGAGGCCAGTACCAGCGCCTCAGTACTAACTAGACTCCAGACTTTGGCATCATACGCTTGTCAACACTGAGAGGCCAGTACCAGCGCCTCAGTACTAACTAGACTCCAGACTTTGGCATCATACGCTTGTCAGCACTGAGAGGCCAGTACCAGCGCCTCAGTACTAACTAGATTCCAGACTTTGGCATCATACGCTTGTCAACGCTGAGAAGCCAGTACCAGCGCCTCAGTACTAACTAGACTCCAGACTTTGGCATCATACGCTTGTCAGCACTGAGAGGCCAGTACCAGCGCCTCAGTACTAACTAGACTCCAGACTTTGGCATCATACGCTTGTCAGCACTGAGAGGCCAGTACCAGCGCCTCAGTACTTACTAGACTCCAGACTTTGGCATCATACGCTTGTCAACACTGAGAGGCCAGTACCAGCGCCTCAGTACTAACTAGACTCTAGACTTTGGCATCATACGCTTGTCAGCACTGAGAGGCCAGTACCAGCGCCTCAGTACTAACTAGACTCCAGACTTTGGCATCATACGCTTGTCAACACTGAGAGGACAGTACCAGCGCCTCAGTACTAACTAGACTCCAGACTTTGGCATCATATGCTTGTCAGCACTGAGAGGCCAGTACCAGCGCCTCAGTACTAACTAGACTCCAGACTTTGGCATCATACGCTTGTCAGCACTGAGAGGCCAGTACCAGCGCCTCAGTACTAACTAGACTCCAGAATTTGGCATCATACGCTTGTCAGCACTGAGAGGCCAGTACCAGCGCCTCAGTACTAACTAGACTCCAGACTTTGGCATCATACGCTTGTCAACGCTGAGAAGCCAGTACCAGCGCCTCAGTACTAACTAGACTCCAGACTTTGGCATCATACGCTTGTCAACGCTGAGAAGCCAGTACCAGCGCCTCAGTACTAACTAGACTCCAGACTTTGGCATCATACGCTTGTCAACGCTGAGAAGCCAGTACCAGCGCCTCAGTACTAACTAGACTCCAGACTTTGGCATCATACGCTTGTCAGCACTGAGAGGCCAGTACCAGCGCCTCAGTACTAACTAGACTCCAGACTTTGGCATCATACGCTTGTCAGCACTGAGAGGCCAGTACCAGCGCCTCAGTACTAACTAGACTCCAGACTTTGGCATCATACGCTTGTCAGCACTGAGAGGCCAGTACCAGCGCCTCAGTACTTACTAGACTCCAGACTTTGGCATCATACGCTTGTCAGCACTGAGAGGCCAGTACCAGCGCCTCAGTACTAACTAGACTCCAGACTTTGGCATCATACGCTTGTCAGCACTGAGAGGCCAGTACCAGCGCCTCAGTACTAACTAGACTCCAGACTTTGGCATCATACGCTTGTCAGCACTGAGAAGCCAGTACCAGCGCCTCAGTACTAACTAGACTCCAGACTTTGGCATCATACGCTTGTCAGCACTGAGAGGCCAGTACCAGCGCCTCAGTACTAACTAGACTCCAGACTTTGGCATCATACGCTTGTCAGCACTGAGAGGCCAGTACCAGCGCCTCAGTACTAACTAGACTCCAGACTTTGGCATCATACGCTTGTCAGCACTGAGAGGCCAGTACCAGCGCCTCAGTACTAACTAGACTCCAGACTTTGGCATCATACGCTTGTCAACGCTGAGAAGCCAGTACCAGCGCCTCAGTACTAACTAGACTCCAGACTTTGGCATCATACGCTTGTCAACACTGAGAAGCCAGTACCAGCGCCTCAGTACTAACTAGACTCCAGACTTTGGCATCATACGCTTGTCAACACTGAGAGGCCAGTACCAGCGCCTCAGTACTAACTAGACTCCAGACTTTGGCATCATACGCTTGTCAGCACTGAGAGGCCAGTACCAGCGCCTCAGTACTAACTAGACTCCAGACTTTGGCATCATACGCTTGTCAACGCTGAGAAGCCAGTACCAGCGCCTCAGTACTAACTAGACTCCAGACTTTGGCATCATAGGCTTGTCAACGCTGAGAAGCCAGTACCAGCGCCTCAGTACTAACTAGACTCCAGACTTTGGCATCATACGCTTGTCAGCACTGAGAGGCCAGTACCAGCGCCTCAGTACTAACTAGACTCCAGACTTTGGCATCATACGCTTGTCAACACTGAGAAGCCAGTACCAGCGCCTCAGTACTAACTAGACTCCAGACTTTGGCATCATACGCTTGTCAGCACTGAGAGGCCAGTACCAGCGCCTCAGTACTAACTAGACTCCAGACTTTGGCATCATACGCTTGTCAACACTGAGAAGCCAGTACCAGCGCCTCAGTACTAACTAGACTCCAGACTTTGGCATCATACGCTTGTCAGCACTGAGAAGCCAGTACCAGCGCCTCAGTACTAACTGGACTCCAGACTTTGGTATCATACGCTTGTCAACGCTGAGAAGCCAGTACCAGCGCCTCAGTACTAACTAGACTCCAGACTTTGGCATCATACGCTTGTCAACACTGAGAAGCCAGTACCAGCGCCTCAGTACTAACTAGACTCCAGACTTTGGTATCATACGCTTGTCAGCACTGAGAGGCCAGTACCAGCGCCTCAGTACTAACTAGACTCCAGACTTTGGCATCATACGCTTGTCAGCACTGAGAGGCCAGTACCAGCGCCTCAGTACTAACTAGACTCCAGACTTTGGCATCATACGCTTGTCAACACTGAGAGGCCAGTACCAGCGCCTCAGTACTAACTAGACTCCAGACTTTGGTATCATACGTTTGTCAGCACTGAGAAGCCAGTACCAGCGCCTCAGTACTAACTAGACTCCAGACTTTGGCATCATACGCTTGTCAACACTAAGAGGCCAGTACCAGCGCCTCAGTACTAACTAGACTCCAGACTTTGGCATCATACGCTTGTCAACACTGAGAAGCCAGTATCAGCGCCTCAGTACTAACTAGACTCCAGACTTTGGCATCATACGCTTGTCAACACTGAGAAGCCAGTACCAGCGCCTCAGTACTAACTGGACTCCAGACTTTGGCATCATACGCTTGTCAGCACTGAGAGGCCAGTGCCAGCGCCTCAGTACTAACTAGACTCCAGACTTTGGCATCATACGCTTGTCAGCACTGAGAGGCCAGTACCAGCGCCTCAGTACTAACTAGACTCCAGACTTTGGCATCATACGCTTGTCAACACTGAGAGGCCAGTATCAGCGCCTCAGTACTTACTAGTCTCCAGACTTTGGCATCATACGCTTGTCAACACTGAGAAGCCAGTACCAGCGCCTCAGTACTAACTAGACTCCAGACTTTGGCATCATACGCTTGTCAGCACTGAGAGGCCAGTACCAGCGCCTCAGTACTAACTAGACTCCAGACTTTGGCATCATACGCTTGTCAACACTGAGAAGCCAGTATCAGCGCCTCAGTACTAACTAGACTCCAGACTTTGGCATCATACGCTTGTCAACACTGAGAAGCCAGTACCAGCGCCTCAGTACTAACTAGACTCCAGACTTTGGCATCATACGCTTGTCAGCACTGAGAGGCCAGTACCAGCGCCTCAGTACTAACTAGACTCCAGACTTTGGCATCATACGCTTGTCAACACTGAGAGGCCAGTATCAGCGCCTCAGTACTAACTAGACTCCAGACTTTGGCATCATACGCTTGTCAACGCTGAGAAGCCAGTACCAGCGCCTCAGTACTAACTAGACTCCAGACTTTGGCATCATACGCTTGTCAAAACTGAGAAGCCAGTACCAGCGCCTCAGTACTAACTAGACTCCAGACTTTGGCATCATACGCTTGTCAACACTGAGAAGCCAGTACCAGCGCCTCAGTACTAACTAGACTCCAGACTTTGGCATCATACGCTTGTCAGCACTGAGAGGCCAGTACCAGCGCCTCAGTTCTAACTAGACTCCAGACTTTGGTATCATACGCTTGTCAACGCTGAGAAGCCAGTACCAGCGCCTCAGTACTAACTAGACTCCAGACTTTGGCATCATACGCTTGTCAACACTGAGAAGCCAGTACCAGCGCCCTAGTTCTAACTAGACTCCAGACTTTGGTATCATACGCTTGTCAGCACTGAGAGGCCAGTACCAGCGCCTCAGTACTAACTAGACTCCAGACTTTGGCATCATACGCTTGTCAGCACTGAGAGGCCAGTACCAGCGCCTCAGTACTAACTAGACTCCAGACTTTGGCATCATACGCTTGTCAACACTGAGAGGCCAGTATCAGCGCCTCAGTACTAACTAGACTCCAGACTTTGGCATCATACGCTTGTCAACACTGAGAGGCCAGTACCAGCGCCTCAGTACTAACTAGACTCCAGAGTTTGGCATCATACGCTTGTCAACACTGAGAAGCCAGTATCAGCGCCTCAGTACTAACTAGACTCCAGACTTTGGCATCATACTCTTGTCAACACTGAGAAGCCAGTACCAGCGCCTCAGTACTAACTAGACTCCAGACTTTGGCATCATACGCTTGTCAGCACTGAGAGGCCAGTACCAGCGCCTCAGTACTAACTAGACTCCAGACTTTGGCATCATACGCTTGTCAACACTGAGAGGCCAGTACCAGCGCCTCAGTACTAACTAGACTCCAGACTTTGGTATCATACGTTTGTCAGCACTGAGAAGCCAGTACCAGCGCCTCAGTACTAACTAGACTCCAGACTTTGGCATCATACGCTTGTCAACACTAAGAGGCCAGTACCAGCGCCTCAGTACTAACTAGACTCCAGACTTTGGCATCATACACTTGTCAACACTGAGAAGCCAGTATCAGCGCCTCAGTACTAACTAGACTCCAGACTTTGGCATCATACGCTTGTCAACACTGAGAAGCCAGTACCAGCGCCTCAGTACTAACTGGACTCCAGACTTTGGCATCATACGCTTGTCAGCACTGAGAGGCCAGTACCAGCACCTCAGTACTAACTAGACTCCAGACTTTGGCATCATACGCTTGTCAGCACTGAGAAGCCAGTACCAGCGCCTCAGTACTAACTAGACTCCAGACTTTGGCATCATACGCTTGTCAACACTGAGAGGCCAGTACCAGCGCCTCAGTACTAACTAGACTCCAGACTTTGGCATCATACGCTTGTCAACACTGAGAAGCCAGTATCAGCGCCTCAGTACTAACTAGACTCCAGACTTTGGCATCATACGCTTGTCAACACTGAGAGGCCAGTATCAGCGCCTCAGTACTAACTAGACTCCAGACTTTGGCATCATACGCTTGTCAACACTGAGAGGCCAGTACCAGCGCCTCAGTACTAACTAGACTCCAGACTTTGGCATCATACGCTTGTCAACACTGAGAGGCCAGTACCAGCGCCTCAGTACTAACTAGACTCCAGACTTTGGCATCATACGCTTGTCAACACTGAGAAGCCAGTATCAGCGCCTCAGTACTAACTAGACTCCAGACTTTGGCATCATACGCTTGTCAACACTGAGAAGCCAGTACCAGCGCCTCAGTACTAACTGGACTCCAGACTTTGGCATCATACGCTTGTCAGCACTGAGAGGCCAGTACCAGCGCCTCAGTACTAACTAGACTCCAGACTTTGGCATCATACGCTTGTCAGCACTGAGAGGCCAGTACCAGCGCCTCAGTACTAACTAGACTCCAGACTTTGGCATCATACGCGTGTCAACACTGAGAGGCCAGTACCAGCGCCTCAGTACTGCCTGGACTCCAGACTTTGGCATCATACGCTTGTCAGCACTGAGAAGCCAGTACCAGCGCTCAGTACTAACTAGACTCCAGACTTTGGCATCATACGCTTGTCAGCACTGAGAGGCCAGTACCAGCGCCTCAGTACTAACTAGACTCCAGACTTTGGCATCATACGCTTGTCAGCACTGAGAGGCCAGTACCAGCGCCTCAGTACTAACTAGACTCCAGACTTTGGCATCATCCGCGTGTCAACACTGATAAGCCAGTACCAGCGCCTCAGTACTAACTAGACTCCAGACTTTGGCATCATACGCTTGTCAACACTGAGAGGCCAGTACCAGCGCCTCAGTACTAACTAGACTCCAGACTTTGGCATCATACGCTTGTCAACACTGAGAAGCCAGTACCAGCGCCTCAGTACTAACTAGACTCCAGACTTTGGCATCATACGCTTGTCAACACTGAGAAGCCAGTACCAGCGCCTCAGTACTAACTAGACTCCAGACTTTGGCATCATACGTTTGTCAACACTGAGAGGCCAGTACCAGCGCCTCAGTACTAACTAGACTCCAGACTTTGGCATCATACGCTTGTCAGCACTGAGAGGCCAGTACCAGCGCCTCAGTACTAACTAGACTCCAGACTTTGGCATCATACGCTTGTCAGCACTGAGAGGCCAGTACCAGCTCCTCAGTACTAACTAGACTCCAGACTTTGGCATCATACGCTTGTCAGCACTGAGAGGCCAGTACCAGCGCCTCAGTACTAACTAGACTCCAGACTTTGGCATCATACGCTTGTCAGCACTGAGAGGCCAGTACCAGCGCCTCAGTACTAACTGGACTCCAGACTTTGGCATCATACGCTTGTCAGCACTGAGAGGCCAGTATCAGCGCCTCAGTACTAACTAGACTCCAGACTTTGGCATCATACGCTTGTCAGCACTGAGAAGCCAGTACCAGCGCCTCAGTACTAACTGGACTCCAGACTTTGGCATCATACGCTTGTCAGCACTGAGAGGCCAGTACCAGCGCCTCAGTACTAACTGGACTCCAGACTGGGTTTCACCAGTTCTTCCAGTAATGCTGTTCTTCTGTTTCAGAACCTGACCCATCTTACCACACTGCGTTTAGTATAATTACTTTTAGTAAGAAAAAAGAAGAGGTGCATATAAATTATTTAATTACAAAGCAAAATTCTCACATCACTGATTTTCCTGCTTCGTTTTGCCTCTTTCCTGAACTGAACATGTAGTAAACTCACACTATAAAATTCCAATGGCAAAATGAAAAATGTAACACTCAAATTATACACAGATCATGTTTTCAGAGCCCATTTGCACTGTCTAGAATACCAGGAAAACTTTTATTACTTTTTTTTCCCCCCAAATCAAAACTGCTAAGTTCCTACCTGCAGGACTAGCTGGTATATCATGCTATCAGGTATAAGCAGGTATAACCTGGTAATACCAGGCATTACCAGATATATACCAGGAATAAGCAACTCTACCCTTTGAATGTTCCCCCAAAACACACTCCCAGCTGATGTCCAGTCCAATGAAGAAAAGAATTGGTTGGATTTTCATGGTCAAGAGACAGCTGGTAGATTAGACCTCAGTGCAAAAAAAAGGAAGTCAGTCTATGTCAGGAGCATCGAATGATGACTATTATTATATGTGATTAGATAGGTTTCTCCTTAATATGTGTGTGTGCATGCTAAGGCACTTTAGGAGTATCTGACTCTTTACGACTCTGTGGACTGTAGCCTACCAGGCTCCCCTGCCCATGGGATTATCCAGGCAAGAACACTGGAATGGGTTGCCGCACCCTCATCCAGGGAATCTTCCTGACCCAGGGATCTAGCCTCCGTCTCTTACATCTCCTGCATTGGCAGGCGGTTTCTCCACCACTAGCAGCATCCAGGAAGCCCCTAATTAATATATTCAATGACAAAATAAGAATCACAATCTGTTCCCTGTATTTGTAGTTGGCATTTAATAGCTTATTAAAATATAATTTACATACCATATAATTCACCCATTCTATATTATTTATTATTATTATTATATTAATATTTTTCTTGGCCATACTGCATGGCATGCAGAATCTTACCTCCCCAACCAGGGACGGAACCCGTGCATTTGCATTTGAAAGCGCTAAGTCTTAACCACTGGACCACCATGAAGGTTCCATAGTTCACTCATTTTATGCACAATTCAATAGTTTTCGGTATATTTACATAGTTTTATAACTCTCCCTGTAATAAAATATTAGAGCATTCTCAGCATCTCGGAAGAAGCCCCCTACAAATGAGCCGTGGTCTGGGGACATGCTGGCCCCAGAGGGCTTTCTCTCTACCAGTGAGAGCTCGCTGGCTGGCAGGAGGAAGCCCAGTGCTCTTGGTTATGCCCGGTTACAGTAGATTTCTACAACCCAGAGGCGAGGCGGTGGTAGGAGATGCTGGATACCCATGGTCTGCCCCTCCTGGGGTTAAACACGGACCCAGATGGGAGCTGTGGGGCGAGACCATCTCCAGGACCGGAGCTGAGCGGCCGGAAGCTGGAGTGGGGGGCGGGGCAGAGAGGAAGAGGACCTCTCAGATGCTGCAGACTCACTGTTCTAACGGGGGTTCGCTCATTTTCTTGAATACATATACCTCCATTTGCTGTATATCCTGTGACATTTTCCAGAAACTTTAAATGGTTTTTGTGCCTGTGGCCTTTGTTGCTGTTGTTTAATTGTTTTCATGTTTGAATGTGTCCACTGAGATCCTTACACTGTCATTCCAGCATCCCTCGAAGGCACTATCTCTATAGTCCATAATTGCAATATTCTTTTCCTCTTTGAGAAAATAGTTATATGAGAAAGAACTGAGTGCTTTGTTTTGCTTTTTAACTTTCAAATGATTGGGGTTTTGCTGTTTTATCTTTGGATTTCTCACATTTCAATTTATACTGTTTTATTTTAAATCTTAAAATAACGTGGCCTTTAAAAAATTAACTTTAGGTCTCTTGCCATCTAGTAAATGATTATTTTTGGAGAGAGTCAGGGGCAGGGAGAAGAATGAAGTGAGAAACAAGTTGTCCAAGAAAGAAGAAGAAAGGAACACCCAAGTTGGAAGATAGTCACTGAAAAATTGGTCTTCATGCTGAGACCAGGTTTCATCATCACAAACTAAATTTAAGACAGTTTTAACAAAGGCTTGCTTTGCTAACAAATCCTTACCAATAAGCGTGTCATCTAGGAATGACAGCATCAATTTCATAGAAAATTCATGAAGTATTAAATAGTGAAAGATAATTTTCTTTCTAGCCTTTATTATTATCACAAAGAAGCACAAAACCATGAAAGAGGATGAGAAGGTAAAAGCTATGCATTGACATGTAGCTTTTTCTACAGGTTGAATTATTCCAGCTGATAACATAAATGTATTTGCACAGTTACATATTATTATTGCTTTGTAATCTACAAAAGGATATTACTGTGCAATGTAAACTGGTATTAAACTACTCACTATATCAAGGAAGGCATTTATATACTATACTATGAAATGATAGATACAGCTAGTTACAATCGTGTTAATAAGCGTATTATTATGTAAGTATAGCTTTTTGTTCAAAGGAAAAAAAAAAGGAAAAAGAAGGAATCATCGCACAAAGCACTCAAAAATTGTTTATCTCTTTTTAATGTTATGGGTTATGAAACAATATGGTCTTTCTTAGGCTTAGAATTATTTTACCTGTTAGAAGAACATGGCAGTAGAGACTAGCAGTATTTAGCCCTGTGTACCCAGAGTCCAGTGCTCCATGCTACTATCATTCAAAGCAAGAAGCTTCTTGGCCAAGTGGCCAAGGGAATAACTTCCTTTGAGAGTAGGAAGGAGGGTCACCTGCTAATTGACAGAGTCCCCCTGGGTGTAAAAGGGGAAATTATAATATGATCTTTTGTTGCTTTTCAAAGATATAGCACAAAAAAAATGACTGTCATATTTGTTTCACAGATCTCAAGATAAGAACAATGTAAGTTGAAGGAATTTCTAAATATTTATAGTAAATACCTTAAAATAAAAAATGGAAATAGGATTAGTATGTTCAAAACAGGCAGAATAACAGAGAAGCTCAGAAGATAAGCTCAGGGAATCCAAATCTCAGTTAGTATCCTGCCCTTATCCCATCACAGTGTGCTGAGGACAAAAAGTCACCCGTCTATACATTAGTTTTGTCACCTATAAAATGGGGCTATTAATAGGCTTGTTCTAACGGTTAAATAAACCTACCCATGTAAATTTATTTGGACAGTTCTATGAAAATGTTAAGTACTCAATGAATCATAATTGTCAGTATCATCGTCATCACTACAATTCTTCATCAACAACCACTAAAATTCTTCCTTAATTAAAATTTTAAAACAAAAAGTTTAAATTATGAAGCAAATATCCCCTCATAGAGCTACACCTAGGAAGGCATTTCAGGCTCATATTAGAACAAAACAAATATTATATCTGTCCAGTATTCCCACAGAGTAATCATCTTGGAATTTATAACTCACTCTAAATTTAAATACCTAGGCTCACAAAATGCCAATTATAAATGACAATTAAATGTCTCTTAAAATTAAACACTCTGTGGTCTGTTTGACCTCTTTCAGGGGGCACCAATAGCAAAGAAAGAAACAAGGAGAGAGGAAGAGTCCTCGTTCCTTGGTTGAGGTTTTTCTCTTTGAGAATAAAATACAGTAAGAACTAAGGTCTTAAACTATATTTTAAAATATTATTATGCAATATTCTAGAGTCGCCTGCAGAAATATAAACAAACAAGCATATAAAAAGTCACAGAGAAACACGTGTCTGTTTCTTTATTTTTAGTCTCAGTCGTGTCTGACTCTTTGTGACCCCATGGACTGTAGCCTGCCAGGCTCCTGTCCATTGAATTCTCCAGGCAAGAAGACTGGAATGGGTAGCCAATTCCTTGTCCAGGGGATCTTCTCGACCCAAGGATCAAACCTGAGTCTTCTGTGATGCAGGCAGATTCTTTGCTATCTGAGCCACCAGGGAAGCCCCTTTCCTTAGAAATGAAGAGTGTACGTTCTACAAGATTTCCTTCTTTCCATCAATGCTTGTTCTGTCAAGGGTTATACACCATCTTCATCACCCTCCAATCCATTTAGACAAAACATGGTGATATATTGTAAGTAAGTCACAAGTCATATGAATATTACATGTTCCAGGATTCCTACAGAACTCCATCACTTGGTTTTTCTGTCCTGTGTGTGTGTGTGTGTTGCACACCCATACTCTTTATCATGTTTCCCTGAATTCCTAAATGCCTTTGCTGAGTCTAGCCTTTAAGACTCAAAGGTCATTTTCTTCCTGAAGAGGTTACTAATCCCTTCTCAATCTTCCCTAGATGAATCTACCCTCAGAATATGCTGTACATTTTTCATTATGGCACTTAGCTCTTGAGCTATATTATTTATTTACATACTAGATTCCAACTAGACTCTGAACTGTTTGGAGACAGTAACTTTATTCATCTAAATGTCTATAGGACCAAGCAGAGTAAATGATACATACATCAAAAACTGTTTATTCAATGAACAAATTAGCAAATGACCTTTTTCTTCTTAAGGTATTTGAAAGATTCTGGAAAAGGAAATTTACATTCAGTACTGTTTCTCCTAACTGAATATTCTCTTTTAGCATTTTCCCATTTTCTAATTCTCTTGGTCATTGTGTTAGAATCAAGTATGAAGGTGAGAGCACTCGTGTGTCAGGAGACCATGGCAAACTATTGAGATATGAGGAGCCTTAATAAAATCAATCACACAGGAAAGAAAGAGAATATTAAATTGAAGATGCATTTTTAACATCTAACTCACTCACATAGAAATAAACTCTAATAAGGTAACAGGCATGAAGTATGCTTTATTTCTTTGTTCATTGTGTGTACATCTGGAATACAATATCTATTTTTAACCATATCTGTATTCATCTTCAGAATTTTATGTGAACTAGAGGATGAGTTGAGAGTTCCTGAAGTAAGAATTATAGAGTAAATCTAAGCATCAATTATATACAAGAACAACTACACCTATATAGTTCCAGTGCTGTGCTTTGTCACTCAGTCGTGTTCGACTCCTCGTGACCCCATAGACTGTAGCCCACTAAGCTCCTCTGTCCATGGAATTCTCCAGGCAAGAATACTGGAGTGGGTTGCTATGCCTTCCTCCAGGGAATCTTCCCAATCCAGGAATCGAACCCAGGTCTCCTGCATTGCAGGTGGATTCTTTACCATCTGAGCCAAGAATATGGGAGTGGGTAGCCTATCCTTTCTCCAGGGGGTCATTACAACCCAGAAATCAAATAGGGGTCTCCTGAACTGCATGCAGATTCTTTACCAGATGAGCTACCAGGGAAGCCCATATAGTTTCAATATCTATCTACAATTCTTGCTGAAGAGCAGGTTAATGACAAGAGATAGGCATAGTCAAGAAATTATCACTTCTATTTGCTAGGTTCTGAATTGCTCTTATTTTAATCTTGTTGATCCTTCTCTGGTCCTTCATATCCTTTCTTATTTCACGGGGATAATTGCTTCCTTATGTCAAGCTCTTTATTACAGAAAATCCTTGTTCTCTTTGCAATTGCCTGAAGTTAAGATTTTTTTAGTGCGTGTTTTTCATTAATTTTATTTTAAAGAGTTTGTCTACAACACTGGCTAAGTACCTGCCATCATGTACTTTTAGCTCAGTGATGATGTCTTTTTCCATTTGCTTTGCCCTGAACTCAACTTCTCATCTATGTGTTTCTTGTCATAAACTTTTTCATTCTTACGCAATAGAGACAAGAAATCACTTTCTTTTTGTCAGAAAAATGAAATTCCAGATGTTATCAGAAACATGGATGCCACAGTGGTTCTTGTAAAAAGTCGAGTAAATGAAAATATCATGCCCATTAGATATGCCAACTACATCAGACCAAGCAGGTTTACTAATTTGATGTTTGCCTTTTGAGATTAACTGGTTGACTTCACTGGTCTGACACCATAATTTGAAAGTTTTAACCAGTAAAAAATTATGTATATATAATTCAGTATAAAACAGGACACCAGCAACAGAATCTGGGGGGCATTACAGGACAAGAGCTACCTGTCTTAGAAATCACATCTGGCGGGGATGTACAGACAAGCGCAAAACTGAGAAAACCCTAAAGGTTAGAAGACCAGTTTTTAAAGGTCTGTAGCCAGAAAGAATGGTCACGCCATGGTATCTGTGTTGATGGAATTTGCCTGGCTTCTGAACCTCTGTCTTTTAACACTCCTTGGAGAGCACAGTTTACAGCAGCATGTTGAGTTCCCATACTAGTCACACAGGATTCAAAAAGCCTAACCAAGCACAGCCTTCATTTTCTCTCTTGCCATGCCTCCATGATCTCATTTTAGGCTTTTCTTTAGAAGACCACACTCACAATCATTCCAAATCAGCAGGTAACCTACATGTAAAATAAAACTTCTAAATCTGAGATCTGAGATGATTTATTTTTTAAAAGGCAAAATGGAAAACTCCACAGTCCCATCATTCCTCTATTAATGAGTGCTGGATTCACAGCTCCGAGTTCTGTAAACCTCATTTAGATGTGTCAGAGAGAGCCAGCACCGCATTAAAGGTCTGAACAGGAACAATAATTAAGAAGGCTCAATGCCAATTCCTTTTCATCTTTAACTGCTGCTACGGTCCATACACAACAAATACTAAAAGGTCATCAGAACTCATTTTATAATGACTGCATGTTTATATTTCCATTGTTTTTCCTCTTTATAACAAAGGTAGTGACAATAGGCTGAAAAAAATTGGATTTGGCCATGGGGAATACAGAACTTGGAGAAGGAAATGGCAACCCACTCCAGTATTCTTGCCTGGAAAAGTCCCATGGGCAGAGGAACTAGGCGGGTTACAGTCCTTGAGGTTGCAAGAGTCAGACACAACTTGCCAACTAAACCACCACCACCAGCACAGAACTAGCCCGGGATAGAAAAGTGAAAGCCCCAGAGCAGGCCACTCAGGGCTGCCTACTCTTTGAAAATCCCTTTAGAGCCCTACAACAGGCAATTTCTACATCATTTAGATGAAAAGCTCTTAATATCAGGAAATAATGCTTACATCTCCCTTGATGTGTTTCTAGCTTGGAAGCTTGACAGAGGACTTATTGTCCTGGTGGCTCAGTGGTGAAGAATCCGTCTGCTCATGACGGAGATGCAGGAGACATGGTTGGATCCCTGGGTTGGGAAGGTTCCCCTGAAGAAGGAAATGGCAACCCACTCCAGTATTCTTGCCTGGGAAACCCCAAGGATGGAGGAGCCTGGTGGGCTATGGTCCATGGCGATCCCAGAAGAGTCTGCCATGATTGAGCGCACACACACACACACATGCATGATCTGAGAGTACTGGTTTTCTCCTCTATAAAATGGGAAAACAATATCCAGTAATCTTTGCCATAGGATTTATCTCCTAGGATTACTATGATGATCATATGAATTAACTCATGTTGAAGGGTTTTAAAGAGTTAGGCACACACTAAAGGATAACATGTTATTATTTAACCCTTTTCAAATTTTCATTTTCTTTCTCATAAAAAGATTTCTATCCCATAGTAAGGGATATATTTGACATTTGTTCTTTGGTGGAGAAGAGGACTTAGGCTGATTCATCCATGCCCCTCTTGTGATGAATGAAAAATGACTGAAATCATTAATACGAACAGAGTTACTAGTAACTAGTTACTGAGTTATTAGTACAGTTAGTACTAGCCACAAAAACAGAAAAGGTGCATTGCTATAACCATGTCACTGAAATTAATGAATAGGTGTATAGCTTTTGTCTATTTGGCAGTCAGGATAGTCTTCTCTGAACTGAGTCCATCCTCTTCCAACAGTTTCTCAGCTGGACTAGTTTCATCCTTGAGTTCGACATGGCATTCCCACTCAGCATCCAGAGGGCTGTTTCCAAGCCCCGCATCCCTGTGCTCCCACTCCCAACCCTCCAGGAATGGCCAGATCACCGTCCCGTGTCTCCCCTCGTCTCCTGCAGTGCGCCTCCTCTTTCACTTGGCTTCATGCCCAGTGGCCTTGCTTTGCCTTTGATGCTCAGCCAGTGTCGACATAAGGGCCTTTGCACGTACTGTTCCTTCTTCCCGAAAGCCTCTTTCCTGAGCTCAAGGCAAGAGCCAGCTCCTCAGAACGATGTCCATCACTGCAACTGTGCTAAAGGAATGCTTTTCATCTACTGCTCCCTATCAATTCCCTGTGCATTCCCTTCCCAGAAACCATCAGAGCAGCCAGTGCTGTATATATTTATATATTTTCTTTCTCGTACACTGGAAAAGCATCTTGCCCACATTATTCACTACGGCCTAGAATATGAGCAGCATGTAGCAGGAGTGTCGTGACTATTTGTCCAAAGAGTTCTAACATAAGAAGTGAGAAAATTTGCTGAATGTTTTAACGTCTATATTATTGTCAATGAGAAAATAAATACTCCCCTCTACAAACTCTATCTGAGGAAAGATCCCTCTACAAACTCTATCTAAGAAAGATTAAAAGAGCTGAGTATTTTGAAGTCATTAATATATTTCTGTGTTTTATATATAGCTGTTGTTGTTCAGTCATTAAGTCGTGTCTGACTCTCTGTGACCCCATGAACTACAGCATGCCAGGCTTACAGATGTCTATATAAAGACACATAACTGAGTGAAATGAAACGTGAAGGAAATGATTCCTAATTTGAAGTGGGAATAAGAGTCTAACCCACACAAGCACATCCACCACGATTGCTACTATTACGTAGAAAGAGCGCTGAGAGTCCTGCATGTACAAAGGGGGCTTTACACCCTCATCACCATCACCATTAGCAGGACTTCTACAAGTATTTGCTGTTGTTGTTGTCGAAGCCATTGATTACAAGTTTCACAGAAAAACCCTAGGAAAATGGTGTTTTATGAAAAGAATGCCACAGACGTCCTTTGGTCAGTAAGTGACCGTGCCTAGACCCAGGCCTGGTTGGTATTAAAGAGCCCACGTAACCAAGCTGAGAAATTCCCTGAGTGTGAAACAGCGCCAGGACTATGCTGGGGAGCTGTCCTTGAGCCCCTCACCCGGTGAAACAGAGACCTGGTTTAACTCTCTACACCTGTATACAGTGTAGTGAATTATACACAGAAGTTCTGTCAGTATCTGCGAATAATGATGGCTGCAAAGTGGTCCCTTCAGGTAAAGAAATGGATAGGCCACAAACAAGATCATGCCCCACGCCTCCCAAGGACAATTTCAGTTCCCCAGATATAATGCTTCTAGGTTAAAAATAAGTTTCCTTTTCATTTTGAAAACAAAAACAGTATTGAATGAAAAATGCCTCCTAATAATGCTATTACTATAATTATTTTATTTTAGGATGGAATTGTATGTTTCCCCTGATACAGATGGGTATTTACTTACTTTGTAGTGAAAATCTTAACAAAACATAAAATTCTGGCTTCAAAGAAAGGTGGTAAGATTTCCCAAATGGCCCCTAAACTTGCCTTGTGGCTGTTTTATTTGGTCCTGGATACTTTCAGATTTTCTACTTTTTCTTCATGAACATGTACATGGGCTCCCTCCTAGTAAGAAGACCCTAAGCCTTTGAAAGGCAAGCATCTTCAGCATAATGAGGACTTGTGGTGCATTTTTAGTTAGAACCACATCACCACTGAGATATTCTCACAGTCACTGGATTCACCACTGAAGTAGATCTTGATGGAGTTATTAAGTGATTTACAGAACCTAGATTTTTCAAAACTGTTTCACTGAAGTATAACAAACACATGGAAGAGGCATGCATGATAAATGTACTGCTTGATGAATATTTCATGAGGTGAAGATACCTAAGTAAAATTAGCATTCAGATCAAGATGCAGAACTTTATCTGTACCCCCAGATGCCACTCTTTTGTACCCTACCAACCTAGACAGCATATTCAAAAGCAGAGACTTTACTTTGCCAACAAAGGTCCGTCTAGTCAAGGCTATGGTTTTTCCTGTGGTCATGTATGGATGTGAGAGTTGGACTGTGAAGAAGGCTGAGCACCAAAGAATTGATGCTTTTGAACTGTGGTGTTGGAGAAGACCCTTGAGAGTCCCTTGGACTGTAAGGAGATCCAACCAGTCCATTCTAAAGGAGATCAGTCCTGGGAGTTCTTCGGAAAAAAAGGATGCTAAAGCTGAAACTCTGGTACACTGGCCACCTCATGCGAAGAGTTGACTCGTTGGAGAAGACTCTGATGCTGGGAGGGACTGGAGGCAGGAGGAGAAGGGGACGACAGAGGATGAGATGGCTGGATGGCATCACCGAATCGATGGACATGAGTTTGAGTGAACTCCGGGAGTTGGTGATGGACAGGGAGGCCTGGCGTGCTGCAATTCATGGGGTCGCAGAGAGTCGGACACGACTGAGCGGCTGGACTGAACTGAACTGAGGGCTTCCTGGTGGCTCAGCTGGTAAAGAATCCGCCTGCAATGCAGGAGACCTGGGTCCGATCCCTGGGTTGGGAAGGGAAAGGCTCCCCACTCCAGTATCTGGCCTGGAGAATTCCATGCACTGGAGTAGTCCATCGAGGCTCGCAAAGGGTCGGACACGACTGAGCAGCTTGCACTTTCACTTTCAGTCTTCTCTAACTTATAAGAGTACCCACTTCTTCTAACATCTAACATCTTGGGTTAGTTTTCTTCTGCTTTTGACCTTCATGTGTATTTTGTATTGAGACCTCAGAATTGTGTCTGGGTGTGACATCCACACACTGTTGCATAGAGTTGCCATTCAAAGTCAGAGATTTGTAAGTGCTTTATATCGGACAACGGAAAATGAGGATTCTACAGACGACTCATTTCATTGTCGTAAACTCAGCTGATTATCTTTAGTCAAGAAAAATCTACACCACTTCGCCCGTCCATTATAGATTAATGACATCTCCTGCCCTTGTTGACCTAAACATGTGTGTTTTTTTCAATGTATATTAACATTTTTGATATTGTGTCCCTTCAAATTCATGTTTTGCAGTCCTAACCCCCAATGTGTTGGAATTAGGAGGTGGCCTTTGGTAGTGATTAGATCATGAGGGTGGAGCCCTTATGAATGAGATTAGAGATCTTACAAAAAAAAAAAAAAACCCTCTTAGCTTCCCAGGTGGCTCAGTGGTAAAGAATCCACCTGCCAATGCAGGAGGAGACATGGCTTCTTTTATCCCTGGATTGAGAAAATACCCTGGAAAAGGAAATGGCAACCCATTCCAGTATTCTTGCCTGGGAGATCCCACAGACGGAGGAGCCTGGCAGGCTACAGTTCATGGGGTTGCAAAAAATCAGACACAACTGGGTGACTAAACCACAGCAACAACAAAAGAGACTCTCGATCCCCTTGCCCCTTCCACCGTGCTGGGATGCATCATGAGGGTGGCCCTCTGCAAACCAGAGAGCCCGCGCTCATCAGAAGCTGACCATGCTGGCACCCTGATCTCAAATTTCCAGCCTCCAGAGCAGTGAGAAGTAAATTTCTGTTGTTTATAAGCCAGCCAGTCTCTAGTATTGTTTGAGCAGCCCAAACTGACTAACACAATGGTAAAAGATGTATTGAGATCTATATTCTTATCTTCTGCTCTCCTAGCCGACAAGTGACAAGAAAAAACATAGACAGGGAATTCCTTGGCGGTCCAGCGGTTAAGACTCCACACTTTCAGTGCAGAGGACAAGAATTAGGAAACTATCATCCTCATCATCAGGAAACTAAGCACCCCCATGCCTCATGGCATGGCCAAAAGAGAAAATAATAATAATAATTAATAGTTAAAAGTTAAAAAAAATAGCCCAAATGTTGGCATTTACTAGAGATGTCACTTATGTTTCTCGATTTTCAAGGATTGCTAAAAATAAAAATGTGTGCAATTTTCCCTCAAATGTCAATAATCTTAATATTATTGAAATATTGTATTTTTCTGCCTAAGTCATTTGCTAATGCATAAATCTAGAGTCCTTTGAGGAGATCAGAAATGCACGCTCTGCCCCTCAGTGACCCACTTCTATACATGGATCTCTGAACTGAAATGAACCAGGGATCAGGGCAAGAGAAACACACTCAAAGAGAGCACGCTGTGGTGATTTCACAGCTGCAGATGCTCAAGAGCACAAATTATTCCAGCTAAGGCTGGCATTAATCTAATCTCAAAATCCTGGCTTCGGTTCCGCCTATTTGCAAGAGCACCACAATTCCAAGATTTGCTTTTAGCCAATGTGCCCCACTTGGTAAAAAACCATGTCCCCTTTTGGGGGATCTGTTCCACCTGAAATTCAGAAGTCATGCTCATCTAAAGACCCTCATTTTGGAACATACTAAGTTTATCTGCAGCTTTGCAAATATATGCGGAGGATTTGGGCAGCTCTTTCAACTAGGTATAGGCTGTGTTTTGGAAATAAATATAGCAGCCTTCACAAATGTTCACTGTTCCTTGATACAAACAAGTGAAAAAAACGATTATTCTTTGAAGTCAAGTGATATTTTGATGTAGATTTTCACTCTGATTTGTGAGAAGCAGACAGACTTGGTAATACAAAAGAGGTTGCATTTACATACTACTTCCAGCAAATTCTTGAGAATGAAAAATCACCACAAGAATATAAAACATGCAGGCCATAGACTTACCATAAGCACTGCAATCAAATGGACTGTTCAGCAAACCATATAGAAGGACAATATGCATAATGCCTTTTAGAGGAAGATCTTTGGTCATGCTTCCATACAGCCAAAGGAACCAAACTGCTTGACATTTTCCATACAAATTCCACTTTGACATCTTTTCCAAAGTTTCTTTCTCTAGGTAGATTTCCCTTCTGTAGGGGTCTATATCCTACCATAATCTAAGAATGACCTCATTCCACACACTCTGAGTCTTACTAAATGATCACATTATTTAATAATCTTTTCAACAATTATAACAATAACTGCTATGGTCTGAATGTTTTTGATCCCATAAAATCAACAAAGTCCCTCGGATAGCAAGGAGATCAAACCAGTCAATCCTAAAGGAAATCAACCCTGAATAGTCATTGGAAGGACTGATGCTACAGATAAAGCTCTGATACTCTGGTGACCTGATGTAATGAGCCTACTCATTGGATAAGACTCTGACCTGGGAAAGATTAAAGGCCAAAGGACAAGTGGGCAGGAGAGGATGAGATAGTTAGATAGCATCACTGACTCAATGAACATGAATTTGAGCAAACTCTAGGAGATAGTGAGGGACAGGGGATTCTGACGTGCTGCAGTCCACAGGGTTGCAAAGAGATGGACACGACTTAGCAACTGAATGGCAACAAAATTAATGGGTTGAAATCCTAATGCCCAGTGTGATGGTATTAGGAGGTGAGGGCCTCTGGGAACAGCTTGGGTCATTAAAGTAGAATCCTCACGAATGGAATCGGTGCTCTTATAAAAAAGACCTCACAGAGTACCCTAGAACCTACCGCCAGGTGAGGAGACAAGTAGTCTGAAACTCAGAGGCAAGTCCTCCCTTGACCATGATGGCATCCTGATCTCAGACCCCCAGACTGTAGAACAAGAAATAGATTTCTGTTGCTTATAAAAGCTACCCGGCCTGTAGAATTTTGTTATAGCAACCCAGGGAAAGACAGTAACTAAAAGGACAGCACTCACAATAGATGCCTCCACTTCTTTGAACTTCTTGTATGTCTCAGAATTTTACATGTTGCATATAGTAGTAGTAATATCCCCTGGGCTTCCCTGGGGACTCAAACAGGAAGGAATCTGCCTGCAATGTGGGGGTCCTGGCTTCAATCCCTGCTTCAGGAAGATCCCCTATAGAAGGGAAAGGCTACCTGTTCCAGTATTCTTACCTGGAGAAGCCCATGGACAGAGGAGCCTGGTGGGCTACAGTCCATGACTATACATAGCTAATTTCTGAATAAAGATGTAAAGTCCCAAGCTGTTCCTGGAGAAGGCCCTTCTTAAGTTGGAAACATTGAGTAGGCTTGCTCCCTTTAACCTCATTAAAGCTGTGCATTCTTTTTAAAAGGAAACATTGCAAACTATGCACACTATTACTGTGCTAGCAAATAGTTTAACATGATAAGAATATCATATCAGTGGATGTCTCATGTTGTCCACCAGTCCCTAATCTCGCAGGATACCATCTGATCGGCGACTCGGTACTGCTGTATCTGTGGTCTCCTTCGGCCTCCCTCCTGCCCCTTTGTGTCACACACTCATGTGTGGATGTATGTGTGTGATTCTTTTCTTCAGTGGCCTAACAGCCAGTAATCTCAGTTTTTATCTGAGCTCTGATTTGCACTGTGACATTTCTTCCAGGGCTCTGTTATTTCTGTTATTCTGTTATATCAACCTCTCTTTACTGTGTTTTTATTGTTTCTCCTACGTATTGTTTCTCCTACGTTCCTCTATTCTCACGTACATTTTCCTTTTTTTCCCTTTCTCTAGGAGGAAGAAAGAAGCCCTTCTGCTGCTGCTTCCACCGCTCTCGATGCCTCCAGTGTGGCTTCACGTGCTCCTCGCGTTGTAAATTATTCGAGCTTGGCACTGGTTCAGCAGCAGCTGCTCATCACCAGGTCTCCTCCGGTGCCCTCCTTTCCCAGCCCTTTCTCGATCCATTAGTTGACTTGAAGGAGCCACACTAAAAGCGCTCCCTTGGAATACCCAGTCGTTCCGAGTTCACCTTTTAACCAACTCTCAAAGCAACACAATTTTTCTATTCATTTTCTGACCAGAAATCAAGTTATTTTACAGAGAAACAACTGGTTTTCTGTCAGAGGATTCCTTTGACTATTCTTTCCAAAATTTAAACAAACCCAGATTCCAATTTGGTCTTAATCTCCTTACCTCAGGATCATCAGGACCCCAGTGGTCCCCACACTGTCCTTGAAATGTGTTGGTGAGTCATTTCTGCTGCTGCTGCTGCTAAGTCACTTCAGTCGTGTCCGACTCTATGAGACCCCATAGACGGCAGCCCACCAGGCTCCCCAGTCCCTGGGATTCTCCAGGCAAGAACACTGGAGTGGGTTGCCATTTCCTTCTCCAATGCATGAAAGTGAGAAGTGAAAGTGAAGTCGCTCAGTCGTGCCCGACCCTCAGCGACCCCATGGACTGCAGCCCACCAGGCTCCTCCATCCATGGGATTTTCCAGGCAAGAGGACTGGAGCAGGGTGCCATTGCCTTCTCTGGAGTCATTTCTGAGGATGTAGCAACTGGTCTTTAACTCTGCTATAGAATCATGTATTACGGAACATCATAAAAAAGACTGAATTGGTCAAGTTAGCCAAACTTTAGGTCAGACAAAGGTTTGTTTGTTTGTTTTCCCTGAATTGTTAGGACATTACAAAGATGCTGATCTAAATAACAATGGACTGAATATGCCCATTTTAAATGCATGAATGATTAGCCATCAAGAAGCATAACCTAACTCAGTATGATGTAAATAGTATTCTGAATGAAAAATTGCAGAAGTGTGATATGGTAATAAACAGAATTGAAGAGCAAACTCAATGAAAGCAAAGAACAAGTTTGACTTCTAATTCAGGCAGTAGATTCCTCAAGTAGGTGCTGTTAGAATAAAGCACACACAACAAGGTTAAAGGAGATAAGCATAGATCTTATCATTTGGAACTTAGTTAAGTGCAGAGATCCAATTATTACAGACAGACCTTCCACGTTTCAGACGATGAAAAACAATTTTGAGGCTCAATGAACAATGTGAATAACTTTACAAAAGAGAATATCATTTTGAATATAATAAAGGATTCAGTGAATTCAATGATTTTGGACAAAACATCATTTTTGATAAATTAGTGGAGCATGAACTATTCATGAAAGAAAAAAAATTATCTAATTCATCCAAAATATCATGTTTCTTAGACATTTATTGCTATCACTTAAAGCAAAGAAAGTATTATTTGGAAAATTCTTGTGGTTAAAAATGGCCATTCAGCTTGTTAGAATGACCATTGTTATTATTGAGAAAACAACTTTCCTGAAAATAGATTCACACTGAGAACAAAATGATGCAGAATTTTGAAACGGGTTGCTTCCACTCCAGATATGTTAGCTGAACAACTGTCTACAATAACAGGATTTTTTTTTCCCCCATTTGAAAATTGTTAATTTTCTTGACAATGCTGCAATTATCAACACTTTATTCTGTGATAGCCACTTTTTAAGGTAGGGCTTTGTGTGGCTTGACTTTTCTCAACTGCATTGCTTTACACCTGAATCAACTGAACTGTGGCTGGGACAAAAGAAATCCGTTGGTTTCCTCAATTAATTTTGCATGTGCATGGCTTCCTAAGGAAAACGAATGGTCCCCCAGCTTATCTAAATAAAGACCAGTCAACACTACATTGTACTCAGTACTGAATACGGAGGAAAATAGAGTTTGTGTGTCTTAACACATAAGAAAACCCTATCAAACAGATGTCTGATAGTTTCAATGGAGTGTTTTTAAGATATTCACAAGCTTCATGATATATTCTAAGAAATCTGATGGACCTATTCATTGTGTCAACAGAACTGTGGATCCCACCTCTGCTGCTGCAATGATGTGATCTACAAAGTCTTCATTTAAAACGATGGTTTTATATTTTATCAGTTAAACCCCAAAGGTGTAGGATAAATTTAAAATGAAAAAAAAAAAAAAAAAAACTATATATTCACAAAACGAAGAGCGTCTCCATTTTCTAAACAAACATCAGCAGGATTTGCTAGAATAAGGCAACATTTTAAATACCTGAGAGGATGTAATTAATAACTTTAAATGTGATTAACCAAAATCTCTTGCATTTATAAACATCAGATGCCACTATGGAAATTAACTGCTCTCTAAAAGGAAAATTATTGCTATATGCATATCAAAGAGAAAAACTTTAAATAAATTTTTTCAGTGAAATGACTTGAATTTCAACCTCATTGTCATTGTACATTAAAAAACAAAACTAGAATGTTATCAGTGCTTAGATTCTCTTTGCCAAAAGGTATTTTGCAATAAAAGAAAAATATTTTACAGTAATATAATTTACTGAAATAAATTACTCTCCTCCTTTAAAAAAAGCAATTCTATGCCATCTACGTGTCTCATTAATTTTACAAAGTAAACAAGTAAGCCTAGAAATTGTTGGGGAAAAAAGAGAAAGTTTAAGCTTATCAAAAATATCTTTTTTCCAAGAACAGATAACCATTAAGTTGACATATTCTCTTTGTAATATATTATGTATGTAACACCCTGTTCAGTTGGTTTTTATTTCAGTGTCCTTATCTTTATAATTACATAGTATCACTGAATGATTCTAGTGGTCTTTTCTAATATTCTCTTATCTTTGTAAAACTCTGAAAGATTTTCAAATACAGCAACTATATCTTATTGAAACTATAACAGTAAAATGTAGTTTGGTATAAACTAATATAGATTTTATCACCTTCCCTCTTGAAATCACAAATGAGAGAAATAGGAAACAATTATTCTTTTTCAGTGTCAAAGTTCACAAAACTGTTGTCTGAATTAAATGAAATGTTTTCAAGCACTTAGTAAAGCTGTAGAAAAACAGTAAATAGTCCAGATACCATAGTTTCTCTTGTTCTTCTTCTCTTTATAGGCAGAAATCAAGTCCCTTTTTATGACCCTACATTCATTATTCATACAGAGCATAATGCAAAAAATGTCCTGAACAAATATCTGTCATTACCAAACTTCAACCGCTATCCAAAATTCCAGGGATGGAGACAGGAAACAAAAGCCATGTCTGGTTTTAGTAAGCCTTGCTTCTTTCCTTAATTTGGGTGTGGATTCCATTCAGAGATGCCACAAATCTAAGAGGCAAAGTACTATCGGATCACATCAGAGTTAGAATGCAACCTCCATCACTTCCCTGGTGCCTTACAGGGTAAAGCATCTGCCTGCAATGTAGTAGACCCAGGTTCGATCCCTGGGTCGGGAAGATCCCCTGGAGAAGGAAATGGCAACCCACTCCAGTATTCTTGCCTGGAAAATCCCATGGACAGAGGAGACTAGGAGGCTACAGTCTATAGGGCCACAAAGAGTCGGACACGACTGAGTGACTTCACTTTGGTATTCAGGTTTTGTTTTTTTTTTAATGAACTAGAATAATACGTACATAAGTTAATTTCAGTTTGATTAATCAATAAGGCTGATTATGAGGAAACTGGGGAAAATATAACTACCTAAGGAAATAGTACAATTGTAGGTGGCCTTGGCAAAATGCTTGCAACCTTATTACAATTATTTAAAGTTATTGGTCAATATTGCATTGAAAATTATTGGTCAGTATTGCATTGAAACATCTTTGGAATTTTTCATACCACTCTAAAAAAACTTTATTCAAGTCAGAAATGCATCTTTAAGGTGTTCAATACCTGAATTCAAAATCTTGAAGTTCAAAAGGCAGTGTTTTAGGTTTCCATGGAGGAAAAGAATGTGAGTGTGTGTGTGCAGAAAGAGACTGAGAGAAAGAGAGAGGGATTTATTGTAAGGAATTGGCTCATATGATTATGGACGTTAAGACAATATCTATAGTCAGCAAGTTGGATACCCAGTAGGGTCGAAGGTGTAGTTTCGACTAGCAAGATCAAGATCAAGAATCAGATCAAGAATCAAGAAGAGCTGGCATTTCAATTCCAAGTTTGATGACAAGGAAAAAACACTGTCCCAGCTTGATGGCAATGTGGCAGGAGGTACTCACGGAAGGGTCAACTTTTTGTTCTATTTAGGCCTTCAGTTGAGTGGATGAGGCCACCCATGTTAAGGAGGAGAATTTGCTTTACTCAGCTAATTAAACAGATTTGTCTCATCTAGTCAAGTTGGTACATAATATTAGTCATTGCAAGCAATCTCTTATTCTATTTCTCAAGTGCCATTCTTCAGCTTTTCCCTTACTCTCTCACTCCTAAGAAGAAATCAGCCTTTTAAATTTTTGAGGATGGAGGCTCCATAATTTCTATTTGTCTCTATCTGGGGTCTAGATTGCTAGAAAAGATTTCAATGTGTCTGGTTGAATGCCTGGGGCATATTTGGGATGGACTTTTATGTCATTTCTAGTCTTTGAAATAATTTCATCTGAAATGTATTAAAATAATTGTCATTAAATACCAAATACTGAACTAAAATATGTTGATAACCTATTCATGAAGGCTTCCAGGTTTCAACACAAGAGTTTAATCAATGGGTGAGAGAAAGGTCAGACAAGTTCTCAGAGAGGTTCTGGGAGTTGAACATAATGGGGCCACCCAGCTCTAATTCAGTTCTATAGGACCTGGCCTACACACACATCAATGTTGAAGAGGTAAACTTCATAGCTGTTTATATTTCACATGAATCCTTTGTACTTCTACAATCACATCACACTGAATCAATGAAATTTAATCTACTCACTTGTCAGTAGCCAATCATATTCTTTCTTGAGAATTTTAACTAAGAAGGCTTCCCTGATAGCTCAGCTGGTAAAGAATACACCTGCAGTGTGGGAGACCTGGGTTCGATCCCTGGGTTGGGAAGATCCACTGGAGAAGGGAAAGGCTACTCACTCCAGTATTCTGGCCTGGAGAATTCCATAGACTGGATAGTCCATGGGGTTGCAAAGACTCAGACACGACTGAGCGACTTTCACTTTCACTTTTTCAAGAGTAGAAAGCTATGGGTCTTAAAAGATCTTGAAGACTAGGAACTAAGTGGTTTTTCATAATCAATAGAAAAGAAATGGCCATTTTCTTGCAGGGCTCTCTAAGTTCCTGTCTCCTGGATTATTCCTGGTAATTCCAGACTAGTACTAGGACCTTGCTGTGTGCTTATGTAGCACATGCCCCCTATAAACATGTATAACCTCTTTAGTGAATTATTTAATGTTCTTATCTTTTCTTGTTTATGACAATCTTCATCTAGCACTAAACTGAAGGCAATAATAATGGCATACAAATATGTGACAAATGGATGAGTGGTGAATAAATAACACATAATAGGCTGATTGATAGGCATGAAAAAAAAAATCAGAAACGAGATACAATGAGAACCCATAAGCATTGACCTTTAATTTATCATTGAATTTACTGGTTTCCTGGGCACTGGTTTCTAACAAGCCTGGTGCATTTCATGTGACTGACATGTTGTTCTATAGTCACATAGGGCTTCCCTGGTAGCTCAGATGGTAAAGAATCTACCTGCAGAGTAGGAGACCCAGGTTTGATCCCTGAGTTGGGACAATCTCATGGAGGAGGGGATGGCTACCCACTGCAGTATTCTTGCTGGGAAATCCCATGGACAGAGGAGCCTGGCAGGCTAAGAGTCAGCCACGATTGAGCAACTAACACTTTCACTTTCTATAGTCACTAAATTAAAAATAAGATTTGTCCACAATTTGGGTTTGTGTCTGTGCCTTAAACCAATATTCCATGGCCAAGATGGAAAGGTATCAGGGGGCTGCTGCTGCTACTGCTGCTAAGTTGCTTCAGTTGTGTCCGACTCTGTGCGACCCCAGAGATGGCAGCCCACCAGGCTCCCCCGTCCCTGGGATTCTCCAGGCAAGAACCCTGGAGTGGGTTGCCATTTCCTTCTCCAATGCAGGAAAGTGAAAAGTGAAAGTGAAGTCGTGCAGTCGTGTCCAACTCTCAGCGACCCCATGGACTGCAGCCCACCAGGCTCCTCTGTCCATGGGATTTTCCAAGCAAGAGTACTGGAGTGGGGTGCCGTTGCCTTCTCCAATCAGGGGGCAGAATGGCCAATTATTACAGAATCCTCTTTTTCCCCTACAAGAAAAAATAAGCAGTTGGAAAGGACCAAAATTCAGCCTTTCCTTTAGGATAATCTGCCATGTGCTAAAGATAATTGATTTTTTTTCACTATCAAAGCAGGATACTATTTGGATAGTACATTTTATGCAAATAAACAAAACAGAAATGAACCTCTGAACACTCACTGTCTTCTAGTTACATGGTTGCAAGGCAGCCATGAGAGTGAGAAAAGGCACATTGGCACGGGACTGGGACAACTGTAGATCTTCACAAACGTAAGGAGATGGGGCCAACGTCAGAACAACGGGAAGAGGCAGCAAGGAAAAAGCAACAACTCTGTACTCTGCTTCTGCACACAGACCTCTAAAATGTGATGTAATTAAAGTGGAAATAGCTGACAGTACAGCTTCCTGGAGGTGAATTAAAAATTTCCCAACACTTAGATTCAACAGAACCTAAGAAAAATCAGTATCCCATTGAGAAAATCAGCTTTAGTTCAATTTTTCAAGTAATTTTAATTAGTAGGATATTTTTTTTTTTACTATCAAAGAATGGCAAGTATATTTTATGTTAACGTATGTATACCCTTTTTTAAGCAATAAATTAATTTATTCTTAGAGATGTCTAGAGGACATAAACAATAAAAGGCTTATTCATAGAATATCTACTCTCACATTTAAGCAAGGATAACAATATTTTCAAAAATGAACTATATTTTTCCAGAGAATGACCCTGAGTATGCCACACAAATGTATCAATTATGCACGGTTTTGTGCCCTATTAGCCTGCATTATGTTGTCTTAAATACCTGTACATCTTAAAAGCCCATTTTAGAAGTGTCTTAATGCAATACTAAATGCATGAAGCCCATTATTAACTATTTTCAAATTTAATTTATAACAACAAGCATATATGCATTGTAGATTATTTAGTTCAGCACCTCACATAGTTCCATTAAAATCAGTTACCAATAAAACATAGCATATTGAGTTTCAAAAGCTATTAGGAAAGCATTCATAGACCCTAGAGGCATTCGGGTATTTCTCTTCTTTAGCATTATCCTACGCACAGTTAAGATGAAGAGCTATTAGAATTGTGACTCCACCACCACAGTATATCAGGTTTAAGCATTACAGTGAAAGAGCTGAGGTCTAACATGTTCTGGGGAATTCATAAATCCTGCTCTAACAGTAAGGTGGTACATGAGGGAACTATAAATGCATGATACGTGGAATATTCAAATGAGAAATATATCAAGCTTATCTAGGTCCATCCTTAAAAGAGGCTCAGCAGATATCAAAAGCATTTGGAGCCATATTCTCCCACTACGCAAGATTTTCACTGGGATGTCATTTAGTACACTACAGCCTTAATATTGCAAGAGGGTACTCTAATGTGGGCTTCTCAGGTAGCTCAGTGGGTAAAGAATCCACCTGCAATGAAGGAGACAGGGGAGACCCGGGTTCTATTCCTGGGTCAGGAAAATCCCCTGGAAGAGGGCATGGCTACCCACTCCAGTATCCTTGCCTGGAGAATCACAGGGACAGAGGAGCCTGGTGGGCTACAGTCTATGCGGTCACAAAGAGTCAGCCACGACTGAGCGACTAACACTCTAAAGTACTGAAACAGTTAACATACCTTTCAATTTTGTTTTGTTTCAGTTTGGTTTTTTTAAATAAAAAGATACTTTATAAACCAGGAGAATCTGATCAATACCTTTAAATAAATTTTATATTATCCAAAGCCTCTTCTAGAGTGGCAATAATAACTAAAATATTAATTTTCTTGTCTCATAGTCTCCATGCAATTTAATTTAAATTCATTAATTTTTTTAAAATTTTACTTTAACTTTATAATCATTTCAGCCTATCATGGTGGATTTTCAGCTGTTTAAATATGTAATCTCTATTTTTCTTTGTCTCTAAAGTTGATACTAAGACTAACAACACATTTTTAAAGCTGTATCATTACATATTATGTTCCTAGTACATGAATGTACACATTTGTTATTGCAAAATCATGCTTAACAGAGTCAGTTCTGTAGAATGAGCATTTTCTTTAACATATGCGTAGTTAACTTGCCTATGGTGATATGTGTGTGTGCTCAGTCACTTGAGTCGTGTCTGACTCTGTGCAACTCTATGGACGATAGCCCGCCAGGCTCCTCTGTCTGTGGGACTCTCCAGGCAAGGATACTGGAGTGGGTTGCCCTTTCCTCCTCCAGGGGATCTTCCCGACCCAGGGACTGAACCCGTGTCTTTCACATCTCCTGCACTGGCAGGTGGGTTCTTTACCACTAGTACCACCGAATGGTACACACTAAAGTAAAATAAAAAAGCTAGGTTTAACCCACAAAATGACTGTAGATGAACCAGTCAAGGTTGATAAACTAATTTAACCAATGAAAATGATTAAATTACATAAAAGTTAATTTTTAGAAACATTATTCTTGATATTAATGTATTTATTTTACCCTTAAGAATTTGACCAAGAATTGTTTTTTACTTAAATTCAACAATTTTTGAACATGGCTTTAGCCATATTTCAAAAAAGAACACAGTGCAAAACTATAGCCTTTCTACTATAATAATTTAATATGAATATGTAATCTCAGTAGTCCTAAACTTATTAATTGCCAGATTGGATAATATGTCAACTGAATTTTGCAATGACTCTCTGTTTACCATGTTTAAGCTTTTTCATTGAAACAACTGAAATTTTAAAAAAAGAAACTTTTTGTAGAATTCATAACTAGATGAAAATTTCTAGAAAGAATATAGAAACAGACATAGGCACCTCAAAGTTCATGAAAATATTTTTCTTCGCCTTTGGCGAAGAAAAAACCTATAAACCTAAATTTGATATTTGTAATAAATTTATCTCAGGTAATTATTGTTTCGATAGAAGATAGTGGAAAATTTGCTCTCTAATACCTAAAATGTATTTTAAATTATTTCAAAATTGCATGTCATGAAGTATGCTTTTTTCTGCAAAGTAGCCCAAAACCTTTACTTAAAGCTTATTTTTCAGGAGTTAAGGAAGCAGATTTCATTTTTCCATTATACACCAAAAATAATATAGCTCACTTTTTTCAGTTCACTAAGGTATAGATGTCTATGCCAAATATAACATTCAGAAATGTATTATTTCTCTAATTTTCATAATTCCAGGAAACAGAAAATTTTACAAAGCTTGGTCTTAAGAAAGAGGAATGATAAAATAGATTTTATTTTCTTGGGCTCCAAAATGACTGTGGATGGTGACTGCAGCCATGAAATTAAAGGATGCTTGCTCCTTGGAAGAATAGCTATGACAAACCTAGACAGCATATTAAAAAGCAGAGACATCACTTGGCCAACAAAGGTCTGAGTAGTCAAGCTGTGGTTTTTCCAGTAGTCATGTAAAGAAATGAGAGTTGGACCATAAAAAAGGCTGAGCACTGAAGAACTGATGCTTTCAAACTGTGATGCTGGAAAAGACTCTTGAGCGTCCCTTGGACAGCATGGAGATAAAACCAGTCAATCCTAAAGAAAATCAATCCTAAATATTCATTGGAAACACTGATTCTGAAGCTGAAGCTTCAATACTTTGGCCACCTGATGTGAAGAGACAACTCACTGGAAAAGACCCTGATGCTGGGAAAGATTGAAGGCGGGAGGAGAAGGGGACAGCAGAGGATGAGATGGTTGGATGGCCTCATCGACTCAATGGACATGAGTTTGAGCAAACTCTGGGAGATAGCGAAGGACAGGGAAGCCTGGCGTGCTGCAGTCCATGGGGTCACAAAGAGTTGGACATGACTTAGTGACTGAACAACAAATAGTCTCAGCTCACATATTTTATATTAACTTTTTAAAGATGCTCAAGCACAGAAGGAATCTATATTTAATGAATGTCACATAAGTTGTGGCAGACCGAGGAATAAATAGATGTCAGGTGACTCACTTGTTTACCTGTCAAATATGACCATTAATGAATTAGACACAACTATGATGTGTGAGACGAACCAGTGGACAAAATGGGCAAGGATACTGGCCTCTCGGAATGTACATTCTGACAAGGAGAGACAGAAGACCAAGAAGAGACACAATGAATATACAAACTATACTATATATTAAATGGTCATCAGTACTGTGGAAGACAAAACATAATGTGAAACAAGATGAAAGAGTAATGGAAAGAGAGGATGATGGCAATCGTAAATATGCTGTTTGCATAAATATCATTGAAAAGTCAAGAGTAAGAATAGGAGGTGAGGGAGTTAACCTTGAGGATACACTGCTAAGTCACTTCAGTCATGTCCGACTCTGTGCGACCCCATAGACGGCAGCCCACCAGGCTCCCCCGTCCCCAGGATTCTCCAGACAAGAACACTGGAGTGGGTTGCTATTTCCTTCTCCGATGCATGAAAGTGAAAATGAAAGGGAAGTCACGTCCGACTGTTAGTGACCCCATGGACTGCAGCCTACCAGACTCCTCCATCCATGGCATTTGCCAGGCAAGAGTATTGTAGTGGGGTGCCATTGCTCTCTCCGTGAGGATACACAGGAAGATATAATTCTGCAAAAGAAGCATCAGTTCAAATGATTCCAGGCTGGAGTATAAGCCTGGATACTTGTGGACTTGCCAGGAAGCCAGGGTAGGGGAGCAGAAGGACAGCCTGAAGAGCAGAAGCTGGTTGGGTCCAGATGATAAGAGGCCCTGTGGCTCATGCCTGTCATATTATATCACAGCCTATGGCCATTTTCATTCCAATCCCAAAGAAAGGCAATGCCAAAGAATGCTCAAACTACCGCACAATTGTACTCATCTCACATGCTAGTAAAGTAATGCTCAAAATTCTCCAAGCCAGGCTTCAGCAATATGTGAACCGTGAACTTCCTGATTTTCAAGCTGGATTTAGAAAAGGCACAGGAACCAGAGATCAAATTGCCAACATCTGCTGGATCATGGAAAAAGCAAGAGAGTTCCAGAAAAACATCTATTTCTGCTTTACATGCCAAAGCCTTTGACTGTGTGGATCACAATAAACTGTGGAAAATTCTGAAAGAGATGGGAATACCAGACCACTTGACCTGCCTCTTGAGAAATCTGTATACAGGTCAGGAAGCAACAGTTAGAACTGGACATGGAACAACAGACTGGTTCCAAATAGGAAAAGGAGTTCGTCAAGGCTGTATATTGTCACCCTGTTTATTTAAATTATATGCAGAGTACATCATGAGAAATGCTGGACTGGAAGAAACACAAGCTGAAATCAAGATTGCGGGGAGAAATATCAATAACCTCAGATATGCAGATGACACCACCCTTATGGCAGAAAGTGAAGAGAAACTAAAAAGCCTCTTGATGAAAGTGAAAGTGGAGAGTGAAAAAGTTGGCTTAAAGCTCAACATTCAGAAAACGAAGATTGTGGCATCTGGTCCCATCACTTCATGGGAAATAGATGGGGAAACAGTGGAAACAGTGTCAGACTTTATTTTGGGGGGCTCCAAAATCACCGCAGATGGTGACTGCAGCCATGAAATTAAAAGACGTTTACTCCTTGGAAGGAAAGTTATGACCAACCTAGACAGCATATTCAAATGCAGAGACAGTACTTTGCCAACGAAGGTTCGTCTAGTTAAGGCTATGGTTTTTCCTGTGATCGTATACAGATGTGAGAGTTGGACTGTAAAGAAGGCTGAGTGCCAAAGAATTGATGCTTTTGAACTGTAGTGTTGGAGCAGACCCTTGAGAGTCCCTTGGACTACAAGGAGATCCAACCAGTCCATTCTGAAGGAGATCAGCCCTGGGATTTCTTTGCAAGGAATGATGCTAAAGCTGGAACTCCAATACTTTGGCCACCTCTTGCGAAGAGTTGACTCATTGGAAAAGACTCTGATGCTGGGAGGGATTGGGGGCAGGAGGAGAAGGGGATGACAGGATGAGATGGCTGGATGGCATCACTGACTCGATGGACGTGAGTCTGAGTGAACTCTGGGAGTTGGTGATGGACAGGGAGGCCTGGCGTGCTGCGATTCATGGGGTAGCAAAGAGTCAGACACGACTGAGCGACTGATCTGATCTGATCTGATCTGATGGCGTGCTGCAGTCCAAGGGGTCGCAAAGAGTCAGGCATGACTGAGGGACTGAGCTGGCGGCTCATGCATGATCTTACTCTGCGTGAGGCGAGAAACCTTTGGAAGGGACTGAGCAGGGAGCAACATGATAGGAGTTTCATTTGAACAGGATCCCTCTGGCTGGTCTGTTGAGTAAAGCTTAAAGAGAGGCAAGAGAAGAGGCAATAAAGCCAGCCAGGAGACCACGCCTACGGTCCAGGTCAAAGATGACGGTGACTTGAACCAAGATGGTACCCATGAGATAGTGAGAAGCGCTTGAATTATTTCTGAAATGAACGGAGCCAGTATAAAGGCAGAAGCTTAGAAACATGACTGGGGCGTGTTCAGATGCCCCAGACGAGTTGAATGTGCTGATGTGCCTTAGGCTGTTGGCTATATCGAAATGTTGGTTAGAGATATAAACTTCAGAGTTGTTAGTTTGGGATGGTATTTAAAACCAGGATGCTGGATAAGTTTCACCAAGCAGATGAACATATACAGAAAAGAGAGCAAACCCAAGCTTCAGTTCATTGGTTGATGGCATAGGCTGCCAGAACCATTCATCAAATATGAGAAATCTCTTAGAGAATACTTCTCAAAATTGCACATCTGATCCCTCTGAATAAAAAAAAGAAAAGAAAAGAAAAAAACACAGTTTCAAGGCAATGGACACAAAACAACTGTGTCAACAAAAACAGCTCTCATAACTGTGTCAACTGTGTCAACAATAAGAACTGTCTCATAACTAGTTCAACTAAGAATACACCAAAGGATACAGTAAAATGTTTTCCTGACTTTTTCTTAGGCCTCACCTGGATCAGGTTCAGTGGAGTGTTTAATGCTTCATGAGCAAGTGCACTGAGAAGGCTGCACAGACATGTCATCATGGAAGGGTGTAACAGATAAGATAGCACCAAACGTGGGCAACCACTGAAAACACCCAGAATTTCTTGGGGGACACATGACTTCCTTGGTCCTTGTCCAAGTTTGTTCATACAAGAAGTGGGAAAGATATGGGGAAGAATAAGAAAAGTTAAATGTATATATTAAAATACTGAAAAGATTTCAAAACTATTCATCTTCAGAAGTTTGGTTAATTACATTATAGTTCATTTAAAAATAAAACAAAGGTTGCCAGAGAAAAAAACAATGCTTGTACAATGCTGTATAAAAAGAAAGAAAGAAAGACACTAACTCTAAAGTTTACACGAAGAAGCAAGACACCCAGAGTGGACAACACAATACTGAAGAAAATCAAAGCTGGAGAACCGACACGACCCAATGTCAAGGATTACCATAAAGCTAATAACCAAGACAGTGTGGCATTGGCGAAATGCTGGACAAATGGATCATGGGACAGAGCAGAGAACCAGAAACAGACCCATGTAATTAGAGCCGACTGATCTTTGATAAAGGAGCAAAGTCAGTAAACTGTAGAAAAGACAGTTTTTACAACAAATGATATTGGAACAACCGGACATCTGCATGCAAAAAGACTAACTTACACTCCTTACAAAATAACTCAAAATGAATAATAGACCTCGATGTAAAACACAAAACTATAAAGTCCCTAGAAGATAACATTGTTGTTCAGCAGCTCAGTCTGACTGTTTGCGACCCCATGGACTGCAGCATGCCAGGCTTTCCTGTACTTCACCATCTCCTTTCCTTTGCCATCTCCTTGCTCAGACTCATGTTCATTGAGTCGTGATTCCATCCAACCGTCTCATCCTGAGAATTGACAAACTGGACTTCATTAAAATTAAAAACATCTGCTCTGCAAAAAATGTGAAGAAAACGAAAAGATAAGCCACTAGGGGAAAACATTTGCAAATGACACATCTTAGAAAAGACTATTTCCAAAATATATGAAGGATTCTGAAAAACAACACTAAGAAAATGAACCACCCAGTGAACAAACGGAACCAAGAACTTAATAGACATGTCACCAAAGCAGATATACAGACGGCAAATAAGCCTATGAAAAGATGCTCCAAATCATATGCCATCAGGGAAGTGAAATAAACACATCAGAAATCCCACTACACACCTATTAGAATGGCATTCCCTGCCCACCCCCAAAAGAGACAAAGACAACTGACGATAGTAAATGCTAGCAAGGATGCAGAACAGCAGGGGTTCTCACATACTGTTGGTGGGAATGCAAAACGGCGCAGCAACTTTGGAAGTCAATTTAGTGGTCTCTCATGAAGTTAAACATATCTGGCCATACAATCTAGAAATCATATTCCACAGAATTGAAAATGCTTGTCCACACAAAAACCTGCATGGATATTTATGCAGTTTTATTCATAACTTCCAAAATGTTAAGATACACAAATGTCCTTTAGTAGGTAAATGGAAAAACAAACTATGGTATTTCCAGAAAAATAGAATATCACTTAGCACCAAAAATGTGAGATATCAAGCCATGAAAATACACAGAAGAACTTTAAATGCATATTTCTATTTGCATTTGAAATTTGAAAAGACTACGTACTGTATGAGTTCAACTACATCATGTAGTTGAAAAGGCAGAACTATGGAAACAGCAAGATCGGTGGTTGCAGGGAATATGGAGGAGAAATAAACAGGTAGAGCATCAAGAATTTTTTTAGGCAGTGAAAATACTCTGCATGATATTATAAACGTGAATATTATACATTCGTCCAAACCTACAGAAGGTACAACACTTAGAATGAATCCTAATGTAAACCATGGACTTTGGGCAATAATGATATATCAACGTAGGTTCATCACTTATAACACATGTACCACTCTGGTGAGGATGCGTGTAAGGACAGGGGGCTATGGGAAATCTCTGTACCTTTCTCTAAATTTTGCTGAAAAAAACTAAAACTGCTCTAAAAATTGTTCTTTACAAAAAAAAAGAAGAAATCAAATATATATGTTAATAAATTACTTATAAATATATATAAGTTATACATTGATATAAAATATCAGAAGCGAAGCATTACATTAAAATGAAAACACAATTAAATCTAAAGGATGTTAAATTCAAGTTTAATTCTTACTCACTGCTACTTTTTCATCACAGGTCAGCAGAGGTACTCTACTCTTCACAGAGACTAGAAATTACCAAACCAGAAAAATATTAAATTAGTCAATATCGTGGAGGGTGCAATTAGGCCAATATTCTCTTATGTTGTTGATGTAAATGTGGCTTGGGAAAAAGCAATTTGTCTTAGAGAAGCAAGGAAGAGCCACCATCTGTTCCAGAAAGACAGAGAGAGCCCTAGAGGATCACACATCAGCAATCAGATGCCCCAGCCCGGAAGCGGCACCTAAGTTCCACTCAGCATCCTTGTTCTGGGCCAGCCACATGGCCCCACCTAACCCACGGGGCCAGGAAGTGTAATCCTACCTCGTTCTCAGCAAACTGAGAACGGACGACTGTCTCATATCTTTCACACTGATATATAAGAGCTTCCAAATTACTACTTTGATAAATAGAAAATATAGAGTTTTTTTTAATCTAAGTAAACTGTCAGAGACCGAAGCATGAGACTCATCTGACAGAAACTTATCTTCCCCTGTCGTGCCCTCTCTGCTTTTCTCTCCTCCTCTCCTCACTTTCTTTCTCCCACCCTTCTCTTTCTACTATTTCTTGTTACAGGTAACCTATAGCCAGAAGATATTATGATCATATACAGAACAGAAGCTATTGCCTTCTTCATTAATTGAAGTCCATGTTGACTGTATTTAGTGATTCTTCTCATTGTCGGCTGAAGCTGGCTCCCTCATTCATCAGAAGAGAAAATGAGAAGTGAATGTCACTGCTGACAGCGGAATCACAGTCTCAAAGTGTAGTTCTCAGAGTTGCTGTGTGACATTTAAAGGAAAAAGGAATTTCAAAGATATATTACCAGATGTGACAAAGATGTCTCTACCTCCTGTATTTTGTCTCTATCTTTCATTCTACAAAGTACTGCAAAATTAATCTTCTAAAAGCACAGTCCTGATCATGTCATCACTGTACTGAAAATATTTCAACGTATCCACATCCCCTGCAGACTAAATTTGATTTCTCGGTTTGACATTTAGTGTTCACCGTAACTTGGCCGTAACTCAGTTGTTCAGTTCATCTTTCTACCATTTTCCTGTTAACATTCCAAGTTCTTAATAACTGGCTGCCCCAAATATGGCTGGCATTTTCTATCTCCATATGCAATTCTCCCTGATCAAATCCCCCTGTCTCCAAACTCATACCAATTCTTAAAGACTCAGCTAGAAGTTTGCCAATCCCATCAAATCTCCCAATGTCTCTAGGAAGAAAACATCAGCATCTCCCATAACTTTCACAAACCCTTATATTTACAACTATAATATAGGGGAAAACCAAATTTTAGAAATGTTTGTGAAAAATTTCTCATTCATATTAATCACAATTAGCTTCAGAAATTCTTGGTAATGGAGTTTTAGCAAAGCAATGAATAATGATTAGTGTTTTAGGAATACTCTTCAAGCTCAGTTTACAAGAGCACAAACATTTCATTTATTTGGGGAAACTTGGTAGGAAGATACTAAAGGGGGAAAAGACCAAAGTCACCCGAAATTCCTACTTGTGGCATCGCTGCCTCTATAAGAACAAGGGAAAAAGGTTTTGCTTGACTTTCTTTTCAGTCCCTCAATGAAGTATTCTTTGAATCACACATGATCATATCAAGAATTGCAGAAAAAACATTTGACAAAATTGAACTCATTCATGATAACCACTCTCATTAAACTAGAAACAGGAACTTTTTGAACTTGATAAAGCCTATCTGAAAAGAATCTACAACTAACATCATATTTAATATTGGAAAACTCAAAGCTTTCTACTAAGTTTAGTTACAAGGAAAGAAAATTCCCTGTCATAACTCCTTTCAACATCATACTTGCTAATACAATAAGGCAAGGGGAGAAAAAAATGTAAACTGATTCACAAACTGTCCCCACCCCCCAACCCTGCCAAAGATGACATGATCATCCAAGTAGGAAATCTGAAAGATTTGACAAAAGCACTCCTGAAGCCAAGTGAGGGCAGCAAGGTTGCAGTATACAAGGTTAGTTTACATTTGCTCACCTATATACCAACAATGAACAAGAGAATTTGAAACAAAAAACACAATACAATTTATGTTAAAATCTCCCCAAATAAAACACTTAGTTACAAATTTACAAAATGTGTAAAATAGCTGTATGAATAAAACAACAAAACTCTGATGAGCAAAATCAAAGAATAAAATAAATGGAGAGATATTCCATGTTCATGGATAGGAGCACTCAGTATTATTCAGTAGTTAATTCTTCCCAACTTGACTGACTGGTTCAGTACAATCCAAATACAAATTCAGCAAATTATTTTATGTGTATCATCAAACTGATTCTAAATTTTATATGGAGAAGCAAAAGATGCAAAGCAACCAACACAATATTGAAAGAAAAGAACAAAGTTGGTGGATAGACGCTACCCAAGTTCAAGACTTACTGTAAAGCTTGTGTGTATATATATATAAAGTGTCCAGTAAGAGTCTGTGATAGAAAAGAAAAGCTCAACCTACTCTGGCAAAAAACAGAAATATATAGGCTCACATTTCAGGAAACAAAATGAGTACAGGACCCAAGAAATCAAAGCATGTCACTGTATCTGTCCTTATTTCTCGACATTTCTTGCCTCTGTGAGGACTTTATTCTTAAAAGAACCACCAGTTTACATTGTAGCAGGGATGCCTACATGGCTATCAGCAATTCTGGATACATAATATCCTACTCTCTACATACTGCATTTGCAGTTCACTTTCTATTCTGGCCTTGGGAAGTCCTAACCTGGCACATCCTTTGGGTCAGAGCCCACACTCACACACTTGGCTAGGCCTCTGGGACCACATTCTGACTTTGGGTTGAGGGGGTGAGGCAAGGTGCCTATAATGATCTGGGTTTGCTTGATAGGTGGCAGGAAGAAGACTCCTTGCTGACAAGGCTGGGATGAGGGGCCTCTGCACCTGAGGTTTGCAGGTCTTTCTCATACCCGTCCTCCCCTGCTAGGTCTGCTAGAATTCCTGAGATCTTACAAAACTGGTCATTGCAACAGAGCTTTGAGCCTGATTCTTCCATTCTCTAGGCACCTTTAACCCTGCTGCTGCTGCTAAGTTGCTTCAGTCGTGTCCAACTCTGTGCGACCCCATAGACGGCAGCCCACCAGGCTCCCCCGTCCCTGGGATTCTCCAGGCAAGAACACTGGAGTGGGTTGCCATTTCCTCCTCCAATGCATGAAAGTGAAAAGTGAAAGTGAAGTCGCTCAGTCGTGTCTGACTCTTTTCGACCCCATGGACTGCAGCCTGCCAGGCTCCTCCATCCATGGGATTTTCCAGGCAAGAGTACTAGAGTGGGGTGCCATTGCCTTCTCTGACCTCTAACCCTAATGCTCAGCAAATCCCATCCTATCCTTCCCCTGCCTTCTATCAGGACCAACACTTATTCTTCCCACACACCCCCATAGCCCACTCTGCAGGCTCCACCTGCACCCTGACTCCCTTCCTGGGAAACCTCACATTCCACCTACCAGAAGCAGCACCACAGGTGTCCCCCAGTGTGTGTGTTCAAGACGGGGGAACATTCCCTGGAGAATGTTCCCTGATGGAGGGGCTTGGGTGAGAGAGCGAGCTCCCCATCACAGGGTTGTGGAATTGGGCTGGGTCAGAAACAGAGTGGGGAAAAAAAAAAACACCTCTAGATAAAGAAAGATTTTTTTCCCCCGTTAATAGCTATACCAGACAAATCTCAGAGAAGAATTTGATTGGTCTAGCTTGTTCATGCAAAACAATAATTTTATTATGGAAGGGAGGACCCCAAGGAAGGTTTAGATTAACCAAGATTGGGTCAAGGGAATGGGAGGTTGATAGGGACAGAATGGATAACCATTAGGGAAAGGCATTTTGTTATCAGAAAAATGGGGAAATGATTTCGGGCAAACAAAAAATGACATTTGTACAAAATATCTGTATGTTAACGTGCACTACACATTAGTACACACATTTTATTATTTTTATCTTATGTGTATATGTGTGTGAACATGTGTTATGTATTTAATTTTCTTATTTTTCTAGTTATTTGAGTGTTACATATTTGGCTTTAGGGAGCTAGTTATCCAGAGTTAACCCAAACCAGAAGGTCAAAGGAAACACACCCAAAAAGTCTGCCTTCAGTCTCACACTAACTGCAGGCTTGCGGTGCTGGGCTTAGTCACTAAGTCGCGTCTGGCTCTTTGTGACCCCAAGGACTGTCTTCAGTGTCCAGAGGTCTTGAGTACACACATTGAGTGGCTGACCGTCAGCCTCCAGTCTTCCCAGAGTTCAGGCTAACACCTTTAATCTTCTGTTGTGGCTGTTTAGTAGCTAAGTTGTGACTTTTTATGACGCCATGGACTATAGCCCGCCAGGCTCCTCTCTCTGTCTATGGGATTTTCCAGGCAAGAATACTGGAACAGGTTAGTTCCCATTTCCTTCTCCAGGAGACCTTCCTGACCCAAGGATCAAACCCATGACTCTTGCATTGGCAGGTGGATTCTTTACCATCGAGCTACATGGGAAACCCCTAGAAAGTGAAAGTGAAAGTCGCTGAGTCATGTCCAACTCTTTGCAACCCCATGGATAGTCCATGGAATTCTCCAGGCCAGAATACTGGAGTGGGTAGCCTTTCCATTTCTCCAGGGGATCTTCCCAACCCACGGATCGAATCCAGGTCTCCCGCATTGCAGGTGGATACTTTACAGCTGAGCCACAAGGGAAGCCCAAGAATACTGAGGTGGGTAGCCTATCCCTTCTCCAGGGGATCTTCCAGACCCAGAAATGGAACCGGGGTCTCCTGCTTTGCAGGCGGATTCTTTATCAACTCAGCTATCAGGAAGCCCTTCGTCTCCTGACTAAATACCTAATTTCCAAAGAGAAGGATATGATGTGGCCCAAACCCCTCATCATGAACCATTGTCTGTCCTGTGACCAAAGCCTTAGGCCAAAAAAGGTACTCTTACATGCAGGCAATTCCTGGAAACCAGAGGCCACCTGCAGTGAGCAGCCTAGGGCAAAGGCCAGAACTCTCTTTGGGTACGGCGAATCCTATATAACACGGCAATATTTTAAGTGCCAAGTCCAGACAATGCCAACGGACTTTACTGAAGTAGCAATTTCATTTATTCTCTTAAATTATTAATGAAAAATTGTACTTTAAAAAGCTTCTCTACTCACATCTCTGGTTATCATACAGTGAATATTTCTTGCTTTACTTCAATTTTTCTGGTGTGTAAAGAATTAATGAGGCACAGCTCACAGATTGATGTTCATATTTATTAGTTTTTGTTCTTTTGCTAAACATGTCCTGTGTAATCTTTGATAATCGCTCAAGTTATTGAAAAAGAGTTTGCACAGCCTTAATATTATTTGCTTATTAATCTGTGACAAACCATAAAATTTGATATTTTCACCATGACTACCTCACGAAATTCGCTCACTTTGTCTCTGATTAAAGCAGCACCACACTGCCAGTGCCAACAACTTTCAGAAGTGTTTTAGGGAGAGTTATATGAACATCACTTTTGTTTTCATTTGAGATATCCGAAAGACCTGAAAATGCTCTTCCACATCATAATCACACCCTTTGATCTGAGGATCGGTGTCTGTGCATATTCAATCCCATCCTGCTGAGATGAAACACAGCTGACACCTACCAGTAAGAATCTTTTTGAGATTAACATCTATCCTGGAGATCTAAACTGTCTCCAACAGATGCTGAAACTTCCTTTAAAATTAATACTTTAGCAAGCTTGAGTGTATAAACCCTCAATTTGATCAGGTCTGGTGGTACTTTGGCTACTCTGAATTTGACCAAATGAGACTGCAGTATACCCTGGATCCACAGAATGAATCATTCAAGTATCAACCAAATTCTCTTCTCCAATCTACCTTGAATTATCTTCAGTTTCCACAGTGCTCTCCTAGAAAACAACAGAAACTTTGTGTCTTAGAGTTCTTCTGGTTTTTAATCACTTTTGGGTCACAGACTCTTTAGACTATAGGACTAATTCTAGAACAATGAGGAAACAACAACTCAAGAGCAAAAACAACAAAATATAATATAGTTCCAGGGGGATTCACGGGGCATAGTTTAAACACCCTGCTCTAGAATTTTTTGGCCATCAGCCATTGCTACATTAGTCTCAGATGACACACTTCTGTCTAAGTGCATTAGGGAGACAAATCCGAACTTTGTAGTTATTGGGAAGCCTTCTCCCCTCTTATGTTGCAGTTATTCCATTGCTACCCCTTCTTTTGTCCTCCCATGTCCTCTACGCATGTTTTTAAGTTGAAACCCATCGCATTTCCCTTAACAAAAATCTGTGGTCACATTTGCAAAAGTTACTGTTATCTGTACAAATATCACATTGCTCAGGAAGTAAAACCCAAAGGGAAAAGGAGAGAAAGTAAGGAGAAAAAATTCCAGCACATGCTATCTGAAGAAACCTGCTCCAACACCAGAACATTCAAGAACTGGTCAGAATTAAGAACCACTATCACCTGTTCAGTTCAGTTCAGTCGCTCAGTCGTGTCCGACTCTTTGCGACCCCATGAATCGCAGCACGCCAGGCCTCCCTGTCCATCACCAACTCCCGGAGTCCACCCAGACTCATGTCCATCGAGTCAGTGATGCCATCCAACCATCTCATCCTCTGTTGTCCCCTTCTCCTCCAGCCCTCAATCTTTCCCAGCATCAGAGTCTTTTCCAATGAGTCGGCTCTTCGCATCAGGTGGCCGAAGCACTGGAGTTTCGGCTTCAGCATCAGTCCTTCCACGATCACCTGAGTCTCCCTTATTTTGACCCACCTTAGTTTTTGCTTGTAATAGCAGCAGGTTTTCCTGTTTAAAATAATAAGAATCAAACAGATTAATATTTTGATCTGAATAACATACTTCAATGAAAGTCTAATGCCCTCTGGATCTCTGTGTTTCAGTTTTGTTTTTAAAATCTTAGCCTGCATCCAGTCCATATTGAGAAAAATACATTGCGACTCTGTTACTTCCTTCATAGTGGAAAGTAATTGAGGTCTGGCAATAGTTATCACTGGGATCATTATTTAGAGCCCCAAACACTGAAGTTTGGTTCCCTTTATTCAGTCACTGTACCTAATATACAGTCAGGTCTTAAAACTTCACTTTAAGAATAACTTTTGCAATTTTGAAAGGAACTTCTAAGGGGAATGATATATCTATGTAAAAAATTCCCCAGTCCAGTTGCTCCACATACTCTAAAACTGAGAGATTATATTACTAGATCTTTATTGAATAGGAAAATGCATTTTTCCTTCTTTGTCTTCTCTTACTGAAAACAGGATTTCTCTAAGCAATGGTTATCATAATATGGGTGAACACATCTGTGCTTCACAGCATATGACACCCCAGGGTGTGTTTATCCCCACTCTGCTTTTATGGCTCACAGCACTCCAGGGTGCAGCAAGCGCCTAATGGCTCTAGAAAGCATTGCCAGTAATTTTTTACCACTTAAGACAGCTACTATCTTAGACGATGATTACAAGTTGGATGGTATTCTGTTCTTCCCCTCCATGCCTTATCCTAGCTTGTTTAATCATTGTTTGTAGTATCACAGTCCTGAGACATGTACTTTCTGACCAAAGATGGCAATTTTTATACACGTGAATATACCATATGTTCATGTTTCATATTCAAATTTCATAGTTCACTCAAGGTAAGTCAGATCCTGAGATCTAAAGACAAAAGGTAATGAAAAGAAATACTTTTCTCAAGATCTCAGCGGAAGTAACAATAATGCTTAAAGTGTAACAACAATAAAAAATAAGCTTTCTTAGGCTAGAAAGGAAGCATCAGCTCAAATCAGTGATCAAGAATGACAGCATGACAATGATTTCTTTTGTGTTTTAATATTATTGCATTATTCTATAGGGCAACTTTTATGGATCCCATGAGATTTATTAGATAAAATTATATATATATGCTATGTATATGGATATATATAGAGCTATTGGTATATTGTATGTATTTATGCTATATATGTAAGCAAGTATAATTGCTATTTTTAGGTGATATTTCCAACTTAATAGTAACAAAGCAATAGTAAATTATAATGGCATCTCATACAATGGAAAGAATTATTTAGGAATTGAATTAGGTTGTTTCAACCAAAATCTCCTCAGTCAAAATGGTATGTCCTATGCCCTAGAGATAACTAACTACTTTCAGCCTTAAATTTCAGTGATTCAGGCTTTAAGGTATAATTTTTTTTTTCAATTTATAATTTAAAAGAAAAGACGATGTCCAACTTTTCCAAAATCCCTATCTTCTCTTCTGCAGTAACTGAATTAACAGTTTCCTCATTATTTAAGCTAAATGTCCATTTTAGTAAACGCCCAGTCTGTATCTTCACTGCCATGTATAGGTACACATTTAAAGTGAAAGTGTTAGTTGTTCAGTCGCGTCCAACTACTGGCAACCGCATGCACTGTATCCCACGGCTCCTCTGTCCACGGGATTCTTCAGGCAAGAACACTGGAGTGGGTTGCCATTCCCTTCTCCAAAGGATCTTCCTGACGAGAGGGTAGAACCTGGTCTCCTGCACTGAAGTGGACTCTTTACCCCTGAGCCACCATTGATGACCAATGAGTGTAAATTAAATACTAAAGGGTATATTTCAGCCACTGAGCCCAAATGCTTAGTTTTTCACTCATTTCTTAATCCTCATAGTGTACACTTTAGGGATGTGCATAGGGTCTGATTGTTGTGAATTTCTAGTATAACACTCAGGATTTACAGAGAACCAACTCTGTGGCTGGGTTAGAGTCAACTGTGGTACTATGCCCATTAAAAACCAGAACAGTGTTAGATTTTTCTGAATTTCATTACAGCTCCTAGTATTGGACATGTATTAGTAGTAAAGATATAATTTTTAATCTGATTGATTGAGGGATTAGTTGAATAATGGAAATTGACTGTGGTTGAGAAAAGCTGGCAAATAAATGAATACTAACAAATGAAGTGTGAATTTGACTGTTTCAAACATTATATTAGGATGGCTGAAAGGAAAAATGTCCTTGGAATCTATGATATCTCTAGTGGTTTGTAGACCAAAGAAGCAAAAAGAGAATAGCTAATGGCTAAAGAGAGACCATACTTCATCAGGCACTCTATCTATCAGATGACACTGTACAGGAGACAGGGATGAAGACCATCCCCATGGAAAAGAAATGCAAGAAAGCAAAATGGCTGTCTGGGGAGGCCTTACAAATAGCTGTGAAAAGAAGAGAAGCAAAAAGCAAAGGAGAAAAGGAAAGACACAAGCATCTGAATGCAGAGTTCCAAAGAATAGCAAGGAGAGATAAGAAAGCCTTCTTCAGTGATCAATGCAAAGAAATAGAGGAAAACAACAGAATGGGAAAGACTAGAGATCTCTTCAAGAAAATAAGAGATACCAAAGGAACATTTCATGCAAAGATGGGCTCAATAAAGGACAGAAATGGTATGGACCCAAGAGAAGCAGAAGATATTAAGAAGAGATGGCAAGAATACACAGAACTGTACAAAAAAGGTCTTCATGACCCAGATAATCACGATGGTGTGATCACTGACCTAGAGCCACACATCCTGGAATGTGAAGTCAAGTGGGCCTTAGAAAGCATCACTATGAAGAAAGCTAGTGGAGGTGATGGAATTCCAGTTGAGCTATTTCAAATCCTGAAAGATGATGCTGTGAGAGTGCTGCACTCAATATGCCAGCAAATTTGGAAAACTCAGCAGTGGCCACAGGACTGGAAAAGGTCAGTTTTCATTCCAATCCCTAAGAAAGGCAATGCCAAAGAATGCTCAAACTACCGCACAATTGCACTCATCTCACACGCTAGTAAAGTAATGCTCAAAATTCTCCAAGCCAGGCTTCAGCAATACATGAACCGTGAACTTCCAGATGTTCAAGCTGGTTTTAGAAAAGGCAGAGGAACCAGAGATCAAATTGCCAACATCCACTGGATCATGGAAAAAGCAAAAGAGTTCCAGAAAAACATCTATTTCTGCTTTATTGACTATGCCAAAGCCTTTGACTGTGTGGATCACAATAAACTGTGGAAAATTCTCAAAGAGATGGGAATACCAGACCACCTGACCTGCCTCTTAAGAAATCTGTATGCAGGTCAGGAAGCAACAGTTAGAACTGGACATGGAACAACAGACTGGTTCCAAATAGGAAAAGGAGTATGTCAAGGCTGTATATTATCACCCTGCTTATTTAACTTCTATGCAGAGTACATCATGAGAAATGCTGGACTGGAAGAAACACAAGCTGGAATCAAGATTGCCAGGAGAAATATCAATAACCTCAGATATGCAGATGACACCACCCTTATGGCAGAAAGTGAAGAGGAACTCAAAAGCCTCTTGATGAAAGTGAAAGTGGAGAGTGAAAAAGTTGGCTTAAAGCTCAACATTCAGAAAACAAAGATCATGGCATCCGGTCCCACCACTTCATGGGAAATAGATGGGGAAACAGTGGAAACAGTGTCAGACTTTATTTTGGGGGGCTCCAAAATCACTGCAGATGGTGACTGCAGCCATGAAATTAAAAGACGCTTACTCCTTGGAAGGAAAGTTATGACCAACCTAGATAGCATATTTAAAAGCAGAGACATTACTTTGCCAACAAAGGTTCGTCTAGTCAAGGCTATGGTTTTTTCTGTGGTCATGTATGGATGTGAGAGTTGGACTATGAAGAAGGCTGAGTGCCGAAGAATTGATGCTTTTGAACTGTGATGTTGGAGAAGACTCTTGAGAGATCTCTCTGCAAGGAGATCCAACCAGTCCATCCTAAAGGAGATCAGCCCTGGGGTTTCTTTGGAAGGAATGATGCTAAAGCTGAAACTCCAGTACTTTGGCCACCTCAAGTGAAGAGTTGACTCATTGGAAAAGACTCTGATGCTGGGAGGGATTGGGGGCAGGAGGAGAAGGGGACGACAGAGGATGAGATGGCTGGATGGCATCACTGACTCGATGGACATGAGTCTGAGTGAACTCTGGGAGTTGGTGATGGACAGGGAGGCCTGGTGTGCTGTGATTCATGGGGTCGCTAAGAGTCGGACACGACTCAGCAACTGATCTGATCTGATCTGATCTGAAAGAGAGACCAAAGGACATTATTGCTCATGTTTGGAAACAATTTTGTGGAAGCATCCCAGAATAATAATATCCAACATCTTATTCACCAAAGTACATTCTTTATCTAATACAGGGATTAAATAAGATTTAAGAAAGTGGACATCTTCCCCAAAAGAAAAATGAAAAAAGTTTGCCTGCCTATCTCATGGTTGGCAGCCAACTAAAGGAGAACATTCTAGGCAACTTTCAGATATTTTAGAATTGGAAGCCGTGCTGAGATGATCCAGTTAAATCCAGTATGTAGATGCCCACTTGTCAGATTTAATTTATATATTGTTCTCGTTATCTATTTCCACGAGCTTTGACTCTCTCCCTCTTCTACCCTTTTTATTCTTCTTTCCTGACCATCAGTCTCAATGGTGCTTTTTTTGACATACATTAAGTTTCAAAAAACAGGAAGTCAGCAAGAAAAGCAGAAACAGGTGACCCCAGCCACTTACAACGCTGGAACTCACAGGCTGTTTCTACAAGGAAAATGTGAATAGCTGGTGCTAAAAAGAAAACATTGAAAACTGGGTCAGACCATTGATAGGACTGTATCTCTTCCAGTTTGCTGACATACAACTTACTGGTCGTCGCGCTGACCTGCAGCTGCGGCCCGGTGGGGTCGAGCGTGCGCAGGTCCCGCCCCCGGCGTCACGTGGGCCCATGCGCCAAGACAGCGCGGGCACACTGAGGCCGGAGCAGAGCGTCTCCTTTCCTGGGACTGTAGCATCCCTTCGCAAACAGCCAGTGGCTGTCTGAAAGTGATATATAAGAATGGGTAAAGTGCTCACTCGGAGAAGGCAGTGGCACCCCACTCCAGTACTCATGCCTGGAAAATCCCATGGATGGAGGAGCCTGGTGGGCTGCAGTCCATGGGGTCGCTAAGAGTCGGGCACGACTGAGCGACTTCACTTTCACTTTTCACTTTCATGTATTGGAGGAGGAAATGGCAACCCACTCCAGTGCTCTTGCCTGGAGAATCCCAGGGACTGGGGAGCCTGGTGGGCTGCCGTCTCTGGGATCGCACAGAGTCGGACACGACTGAAGCGACTTAGCAGCAGCAAAGTGCTCATTAAAGATTCTCCTGAACTGGTTCATCCCAAAAGAGCTCACAAGAGAGTTTGTCAATAGTTCCGAGCCCCCTGCGTGGTGCGTATCAATTCACCCAAGTCGCTTAGTGGCTCTTTTGCTAGAGCACTTGCCCTTTATGATCAATACATTTCATAGAACTGGGTATTTTTACTTAGGGGACTTTTCCCAGTGAGGGAGATTCTATTCTTATCACCTCCTTTTATGTATGTACATAAAGAGAGATGTTTGTGAGTCTATAAAAAGTGCCCTTGATCTTGTTTGATAGACTGTGTCCTCCTCGGAGTGTATAGGCTGTCAAGTGGTGACTTTGCATTTGCAAATGAATGGCAATACGTGTGCCAAATTCCCTCCCCAGCCACAAAAGTAACAGGAGGAGAATTTTATTTCTGGAAGAGGATTTCAAAACAGGTCAGTTCTCATTCACTCCTCAGCGGGTGCTGCTAAAACCTAGAAAAAGTAAGACACGGCCATTAAACACAGCGGACAAAACAATATGTACATCAATCAGTGCCTAGAAATAGACTTTGAAATGTTATTTATTACCCATTTTCATCAAATATGCATTACTCTAATGATCAGCATATTATGAAGACAGGCATTTTAGAGACAAATTATAAGATGGACTAAAAAAGATTGCTATCATCTTGGCAAAGAAGGGCAGTTTAATTTTTAAAAATCGTATAATTGTTATGGAAAAGAATCTGTATAAATCAAACATTTCAGAGAGACAAGATTTTGATCAGTCATGGCCACTCTCTAGAACTTTCCACGAAAAACCATATAAAGATGCAAAATAAAGTTAAATTTTAGACTGTTACGGTCAAGAGCATGCTTTATCACTGAAGTTCTGCTCTATTTATTTCGATGATATTGGTGTGAATAGATTAAAAGAACCAATATGAAAGAGACTCTCACCTCTTGTTTTCAAAAATATTTATAGGTTGGCACCTGGAGGCTTGCAGTAGTTCCTGAAAAGTCAATACCGAAGTCTAGTGTAGGTTCTTCTGTTCTTTATTAGAGAAATTGACAGCTGAGAGGAGCCCTTTGGTTGTCTGACACCAGGACAAACCATGTTAACAAATGGTTCTCGCTGAGGCAGCCACCAACGACCTAGCAGCAACACAGCCTGAAATTCTCATCACCACTTGCTGCGCTATGGCTGCACCTCTGTCCTTTTCTGCTGCCCATTAAACCTCACACCCTGTCCTCTGTCCTACATCCACTTTTGGGCTCAGCATCGTCTACACCAAATCTCATTTTTTTGCATGGGCTAAGTATGTGATCCTGTTCAGAATCCTGCTGTTGATGTTCATTTTGTCCCATCTGCTGAGACTGAGAACTAACTGTTGAGAACAAACAGATATTGTGCCTTCAGTGTGGATCTTCACACTCCTGCTTAGTCATGGAGTTTCTGACCCCTGCGTGGGCAGACAGTCTCAGCTGTAGGACAGGAAGATGCCTAAGACAGGGAGACAGTGGAACAGCTATCAAGAGTTCACGTGGGATAATTTTGCTGGAGGAGAGAAGCATCTGTTGGGGGAAATTTCAGGACTGGACTAAAATAAAGAAAGGTGATAAAAAGAATTAGCACTGGAACATCCAGTGACCAAAGGACTGTGACGAAAGAAGCAGAGAAAGACAGGAGGAAAAAAAAAACAGCTAACGGGGAGATTCAGATGTTACGCTTCAAAAATGCCATGATGTGCGCACAGGAAGTAAAGAGGAGCCGAACTAGCAAAAATCAGGTCGGCACTTTCCCTTTCTTGCTATTATTATTGAGTAGACAGGTTTTAATTTCTAATTCAAGATATTCTGAGTGTCTGTATCTTCAAGGATCACTTGTTGATGAATGATCTGTAGACTAGTCAAAACCCCATTTGCTTGTTCCTTCTGATGTCCTCTGTGTTATATTTTCATCATAATTTTCTTTAATTAAACCTTCCATGAAGCCCAAAGTAAATTGGAAGGATTGCTGAAATTGGGTCATTAACGTAACTTCTAAGCAGAGGCAGTCTGCCAGAATTTTTTTTTTTAATCTAAGATAAAAATAAAAAGGAGAAGAAAATTGATGCTAGGCTTTTGGGGGAAAAGAGAGTACACTTCCCCTAAGAGGTAAAAAAAAAAAAAAAAAAAAAAGACAACTAAGTGAGGGAAAGTAAAAGGTATCTAACTACTTAGAAGGCTGAGGGAGGATTAATATAAAATGAACCAAAGTAAATAAGTAAATAAATAATAAAGTGAACAGAACCTAGTCATAAATTAACCATGGAGCTCAGAGGATTCAAAGCAATTATAGTAAAATACATAGCCAGATTCTAAGCGCCCCTATGACACAGGATAATTGAGCATGAACACAGTTATATTTACAGTGAAGTAATTAATGAAAGACATATAAGGCAATTAGAGTAGTCAGGACGCTTTTGTACTCCCATTCCATAAAGTCAAAAGCAGAGGACAAACAGCAAGGATTAGTCCCCCAGGAAATGCCCCTGAAATCGAGGGAGTGTGCCTGAGGTTTGGATGCTAGACTAGTTGCATCTGGCAGACGTTTAGGTTGTACTAGCTGTGAAAAGAAGAGAAGCGAAAAGCAAAGGAGAAAAGGAAGGATACAAACATGTGAATGCAGAGTTCCAAAGAATAGCAAGGAGAGATAAGAAAGCCTTCCTCAGCGATCAATGCAAAGAAATAGAGGAAAACAACAGAATGGGAAAGACTAGAGATCTCTTCAAGAAAATTAGAGATACCAAGGGAACATTTCATGCAAAGATGGGCTCGATAAAGGACAGAAATGGTATGGACCTAAGAGAAGCAAAAGATATTAAGAAGAGGTGGCAAGAATACACAGAAGAACTGTACAAAAAAGGTCTTCATGACCCAGATAATCACAATGGCGTGCTCACTGACCTAGATCCAGACATCCTGGAATGTGAAGTCAAGTGGGCCTTAGAAAGCATCACTATGAAGAAAGCTAGTGGAGGTGATGGAATTCCAGTTAAGCTATTCCAAATCCTTAAAGATGATGCTGTGAGAGTGCTGCACTCAATATGCCAGCAAATTTGGAAAACTCAGCAGTGGCCACAGGACTGGAAAAGGTCAGTTTTCATTCCAATCCCAAAGAAAGGCAATGCCAAAGAATGCTCAAAATACCGCACAATTGCATTCGTCTCACACACTAGTAAAGTAATGCTCAAAATTTTCCAAGCCAGGTTTCAGCAATATGTGAACCGTGAACTTCCAGATGTTCAAGCTTGTTTTAGAAAAGGCAGAGGAACCAGAGATCAAATTGCCAACATCCACTGGATCATGGAAAAAGCAAAAGAGTTCCATAAAAACATCTATTTCTGCTTTATTGACTATGCCAAAGCCTTTGACTGTGTGGATCACAATAAACTGTGGAAAATTCTGAAAGAGATGGGAATACCAGACCACCTGACCTGCCTCTTGAGAAATCTGTATACAGGTCAGGAAGCAACAGTTAGAACTGGACATGGAACAACAGACTGGTTCCAAATAGGAAAAGGAGTACATCAAGGCTGTATATTGTCACCCTGCTTATTTAACTTATATACAGAGTACATCATGAGAAACGCTAGGCTGGAAGAAGCACAAGCTGGAATCAAGATTGCTGGAAGAAACATCAATAACCTCAGATATGCAGATGACACCACCCTTATGGCAGAAAGTGAAGAGGAACTAAAAAGCCTCTTGATGAAAGTGAAAGAGGAGAGTGAAGAAGTTGGCTTAAAGCTCAACATTCAGAAAACAAAGATCATGGCATCTGGTCCCATCACTTCATGGCAAATAGATGGGGAAACAGTGGAAACAGTGTCAGACTTTATTTTTTGGGCCTCCAAAATCACTGCAGATGGTGATTGCAGCCATGAAATTAAAAGACACTTACTCCTTGGAAGAAAGGTTATGACCAACCTAGATAGCATGTTCAAAAGCAGAGACATTATTTTGCCAACAAAGGTTCATCTAGTCAAGGCTATGGTTTTTCCTGTGGTCATGTATGGATGTGAGAGTTGGACTGTGAAGAAAGCTGAGTGCTGAAGAATTGATGCTTTTGAACTATGGTGTTGGAGAAGACTCTTGAGAGTCCCTTGGACTGCAAGGAGATCCAACCAGTCCATTCTAAAGGAGATCAGCCCTGGGATTTCTTTGGAAGGAATGATGCTAAAGCTGAAACTCCAGTACTTTGGCCACCTCATGTGAAGAGTTGACTCATTGCAAAAGACTCTGATGCTGGGAGGGATTGGGGGCAGGAGGAGAAGGGGACAACAGAGGATGAGATGGCTGAATGGCATCACTGACTCGATGGACATGAGTCTGAGTGAACTCCAAGAGTTGGTGATGGACAGGGAGGCCTGGCGTGCTGCGATTCATGGGATCGCAAAGAGTCGGATACGACTGAGTGACTGAACTGAACTGAACTGAACTGAACCACATACCTTGGAAAGACTTAAGTAGTCCAAAAGATGGGCTTTTTTAAAACCTACTGATAAGTTGCTCTAGAACCAAAAGAAGTAAAGGGTAAAGCATCTGCCTCACCACCCAGATATTGATTTGATCAGATGTTTCAGTGCCTCATGATACAACGTGCATTCTCAGTCATGTCCAACTCTTCCCAACACAGAGGACTGTAACCCTCCAGGCTTCTCTGTCCATGGGATTCTCCAGGCAAGAATTCTGGAGTGGGTTGCTGTCTCCTTCTCCAGGGGATTTTCCTTACCCAGGGATCGAACCTCTGTCTCCAGAATCTCCTACATTGGCAGGCAGATTCTTTACCACCGTACCATCTGGTAAGCCCCATGATACAATAAAACCACAAAATTTTTGTTAACAACAACAACAAAAAGAAATAAAAACAACAAATATTATCTCATTAAAAGTTAATAGAATTTTACTTCTGGAGATGACAGAGTAGCTAGTATTGGGTGAAAACTCCTGCAGATAAGATGATAAACACTGGATAAAATGAGAGAAAAGAAATGGTCAGAAGCAAGAAGAAACTGAAAGAGAGTCAACCTTTAGAACAGACGCGTTCGCGCGGCAGCTTCAGCTTTACCAAACGTTTTGTGTGCGGAAGTCCTCACTGCACAGTGTGTGATGCTTGGGCCTTAGGCAGAAAGCATGGGTCTTACTGGCTGGGTTTCCAGACTGTCACACCTAGGCTCTATTAAAGGGAGCCCTGGAAAAGAGTCACCGTATGAGGAAGTCCAGGACTCTGCATGTAAAATCACCCAACCCTTGGTTAACCTCTGCTCTATGAACAGCTCAGACGCCTACGTGTCTTACCTGACAAACTTAGAGATCTTAGCTGCTGCCAACTGTAAGGGAACTAGCTCTTAGAGTTTGAGTCCAGACACATTCACTCCTGATACAACAATTACAAACGTTCTCCGGGAGAAGATAACATAATTACTCTCTAGAATATTTTATACACAATTTTCTGTTTATAAAACAAAAATTCCTAGATAAGAAAAACATAGAAAAATATGATTCACAATAGACATTGGCTATCAGATGCCAACTGAAATATACAGGGAGGTCAGAATATAAAGCAGATATTATAAATTTGTTTGAGGACTCAGGAAAATATAGAGCGAAAAAACAGAGAATTTCACCAGAGAAATAAAAACTGCAAACAATGGAGACCCAATAGCACAATATGAGAAATTTTAAAAATCAGAGGATGAAGACAGCCACATTCAGAAGAATGAAACTAGACCACTGTCTTACACCACACATAAACATTAACTCAAAATGGATTAAATACTTGAATGTAAGACCTGAAACTAAAAATCTCCTAAAAGAAAATATTGATAGCTCATTGACTTAAGGTCTTGGCTATCATTTTTTTTTAATTTGATACCAAAAGCAAAGGCAATGAAAACAAAAATGAACACGTTAGACTACCAAAAACTAAAAAGCTTCTACACAGCAAAAGAAACCATCGACAAAATGTAAAGGCAGCTCACTGAATGGGAGAAAATTATTTGCAAACCATATTTATGATGAGATTAATATCTAAAATATAAAAAGAATTCATGCAACTCAATAGCAAAAACAAACAATCCTATTAAAGCATGGGCAGTGTATCTAAATAGATATCTTTCCAAAGAAAACATACAGATGGCCAAGAGGAACATGAAAAGATGTTCAGTGTCACTAATTATCAGGGACATGCAAATCCAAATCACCGTGAACTATCATCTCACACTTGTTAGGATGGCAGTAAATAACAGTTGTTGGCAAGGATGTAGTGGGAAGGGAGCACTTGGGCACTACCAGTGGGAATGTAAATTGGTGCAGGCACTGTGAAAACCAGAATGGAAGTGGCTCAAACAACTAGAGAATAGAACTGCCATGCTGCTGCTGCTGCTGCGAAGTCGCCTCAGTGGTGTCCGACTCTGTGCGACCCCACGAAGGGCAGCGCCTGTCCATCACCAACTCCCAGAGTTTACTCAGGCTCATGTCCATTGAGTCAGTGATGCCATCCAGTCATCTCATCCTCTATTGTTCCCTTGTCCTCCTGCCCAATCTTTCCCAGCACCAGTGTTTTATCGAATGAGTCAGCTCTTCGCATCAGATGGCCAAAGTACTGGAGTTTCAGCTTCAGCATCAGTACTTCCATTGAACATTCTAGGATCGACTGGTTGGATCTCCTTGCAGTCCAAGGGACTCTCAGTTCAAAATCATCATTCTTTGGCACTCAACTATCTTTATAATCCAACTCTCACATCCATACATGACCACTGGAAAAACCATCGCCTTGACTAGATGGACCTTTGTTGGCAAAGTAATGTTTTTGCTTTTTAATATACTGTCTGGGTTGGTCATAACTTTTCTTCCAAGGAGTAAGCGTCTTTTTATTTCATGGCTGCAGTCACCATCTGCAGTGACTTTGGAGCCCCCCCAAATAAAGTCTGACACTGTTTCCACTGTTTCCCATCAATTTCCCATGAAGTGATGGGACCAGATGCCATGATCTTCGTTTTCTGAATGTTGAGCTTTAAGCCAACTTTTTCACTCTCCACTTTCACTTTCATCAAGAGGCTTTTGAGTTCCTCTTCACTTTCTGCCATAAGGGTGGTGTCATCTGCATATCTGAGGTTATTGATGTTTCTCCTGGCAATCTTGATTCTAGCTTGTGCTTCTTCCAGCCCAGCGTTTCTCATGATGTACTCTGTATATAAGTTAAATAAGCAGGGTGACAATATACAGCCTTGACATACTCCTTTTCCTATTTGGAACCAGTCTGTTGTTCCATATCCAGTTCTAACTGTTGCTTCCTGACCTGTATACAGATTTCTCAAGAGGAAGGTCAGGTGGTCTGGTATTCCCATCTCTTGAAGAATTTTCCACAGTTTATTGTGATCCACACAGTCAAAGGCTTTGGCATAGTCAATAAAGCAGAAATAGATGTTTTTCTGGAACTCGCTTGCTTTTTCCATGATCCAGCAGATGTTGGCAGTTTGATCTCTGGTTCCTCTATGTATACAATCTAAAAACCAAATGAACAAACAAAACAAATTTCAAAGGTACAGAACGCAGACCATTGATTTCCAGAAAGGAAGGGGGTAAGGGGTGTAAGGAATGAGCAAAGGAGGCCAAGAGATACAATGTTCTAGTTAGAAAATAAATAAGCCACAAAGATATATGTAAGCATGGACATTACAGTCAACGCTATTGTAGTATTGCATATGTAAAAGTTGCTAAGAGAGTAAACCTTAAAAGTTCTCATCACAAGCCAAAAAAAAAAAAAGTAGCTTTGGTACAGTGACAGATGGTAACCAGACAGACCTCCTGTGGTGGTTTCTTCGCAGTATATACAAATATTGAATGCTCATGCTGCATACCGGAAACTAATACTATGTTATGTATCAATTTCACCTCAATCATAATGCAATCAGTGGATGAGATTAGCAGAATGTTTGATATGGAAGACACAGGATCAGCGAACCTGGAAACAGATCAGTAGAAATCATCTAATCTGAAGAGGAGAGAAAAAGGATTTATCCTCAATGACGAGAGGAACAATATCAAGCAGTCTAACATATGAGTCATTAGAGTCACAGAAGGAGAGAAAAGGGGACAGAAAAATACTTGAGGAAATAGTGGCAGAAAATTTCTCAAGTTTGTTGAAAGGTAAACTTACAGTTTGATGAAGATCAGCACAGCATAAACATGATGAATACAAAGAAAACCACACTCAAGATTACACACTGCAAGCAGTCAGGAAGAAAGGTTGGGGGCCATGGGATGCATGACAGCTTTAGGTGCGAAAGGAGCAAGGGGTGTTGGTACAGCCATCACGGTAACTGAATTATACATGGAGACGTATGCGTTTCATTCTGTGTGCATTAAACTAAAACACTAAACAGACACTGAATTACAGTTTGTGGGCTTGCCTGTTTTTTTCACAGTGGTATGAGTCAGAAATTTAAAACCTGTATCCCGTATACTCTGGCTTGAACGAAAGTGTAACTATATTGAGCATAGTGAAAGCTAGGTTTCTCCTTGTTGGAGAAGGAGTTACAAACATGGAAAGATGGGTGAGCAGAATGCACCCTGCAGTGCTGGATTGGAACTAGAGATATCAGGATAAACCAATAAATATGTATACACACACAGAGAGAAATACAAATCTTTACACATGTAATATGTTTGCTCACATGTACATGCGTGTGTATATAGATATGGATGTCTATGTGTCTGATATGTCTGACATATGTGAGTGTGTGTGCAAACATGCTCCTGTACATACCTGTTTCCTAGGCTCTCTGATGAAAGGCCTAGAAGCAGTGATCCATCAGCAGCACTGAATTTACCGAGCCCCGAAATCTTGGTCTCTAAGGACCATTCTCTGCTGAAATAAAGCAGAGATACTTTTTGCAGAAAAGCCTGGAACCTCTTACCGCACCATAAAGTAAGGAAGAGCTGAAGGAATGCTGGAGGCGTACTGAAAGAGTACAGGCCAGTTTGAAAGAGATTCCACTGGACAAATTTCGGACATTTGAATGTTAAATATTGATTGAAATGGCGTATATCCCATTGAATAAAATAAAGATCCATACATTCATTTAGATAAAAATAGACTATATAAATAGATCTAGAAGTTCTTCCTTACAGTAGAACACACACACACACACACACACACACATACACACAGGATGCTTAAACTAGCGTGTAAAAGTTTAATGAGAACCAGGATGTTTATACAGCTTCAAAGTATCTTCCTCTCCATCAATTGCTTATTAATTCCAAAGGGAAAATGGTAGAAAAACTTGGCAGACAGCACCTTAACCCAGAGCTAAACCATGGTGGCACACACCTCTGATACGGCACCCTGAGAAGGGTAGAGTGTACTTCTGCGATAGCTCTACTAAAACGCATCGTGCCAATTTCATTATGGAAACACCAAACAAGCCCTATAGAGGAACATTCTACAAAACAACTGTTTAAAAATATCAACATCAAAAGGCACAAATACAAAGAAAGTGTTCTACAGGAGGAGAGAGCCATGGAAACTCAAGGAGACGCGTCACGCTGCCTGTACTGAATTCCAGACCAGGCGAAACAGAAAATAACTGCAAAGGACATAATGGAGGCAGCTGACGGAATTTGAATATGGAAAGTAGACTGTATTTTATCACTATTAAAGTTTCTGACTTTGATCATTGTACTGGTTTTGTAAGAGAATGCCTCATTTATAGGTAGATAGCTATGTCTCCAACTGACTCTCATATGGTTAAGAAAAAGACATGAACATATAAATACAAGGGTCAAACGTATACGCAGCTAATCCCCGTTATTCACGGAATCCAGTTCCGTGAATGTGCCTCTCACTCTATTTATTTGTAACAAGAAATCAGTGATCGCCGTACTTCAGCCATCATTCATAAGCATAGGCAAAGGGGCAAAAAATCTGAGTCTCCTGCCTTGCCTGTTCCCAGAGGAGGCAGAACAAGGATACGCGTGGCCTTGCTTCAGCCCTCATGTTGTAAACACATGTCCTTTGCCGAGTCTATCGACTGCCACTTTTTGGGGGCATTTTTTTACTTTTTGTTGGTGATTTTGATGTTTAAAATGACCTCCAATCACAGTGCAGAAGTGGCGTTTAGTGTTCCAAATTCAAGAAGGCTGCAATGTGCCTTGTAGAGAAAGTGCGTGCCTAAGTGAGCTTCTTTCCGGCGTGAGTTATAGCGCCCTTGGTCAGAAGTTCAATGTTAATGAATCGACATTGTTGATTATATTGATTATACTGTTAATAAATCAATAAATGTTTTAAATAAAAATATTTATATATCAAATAAGCTGTCTTTAAACAGTACACACATAATACAAAGTTATGTGTTGCTCACTTGATTAAAAACAGTTGTGACCAGAGACTCAGAGGAATATAATCCTGTATTTTTCTAAGATCAAATATTCCGTATTCACTAATTCAGTGCTCCTCCCAGAGTTATAAAATATAACTACTGCAAATAACAAGAACCCACTATGGACTGATATATGATACACACACACACAGATATAGATGCATGTCTGACGACACAGATGTGTAAACACAGACCCAGCAAACAGAACAAAGAGGAAAAACTGCTGCTGAATCTGGGGAGGAGGTATACGGGAATTCTTCTTACTAATCTCACAACTTTTGTGCAAGTGAAAAATGGGACCAAAATACAAAGCTGCCAAAGTATATAATGGGAATAAATTATCACAAGATGCTCTTGCTTACAAGAGACACAAACTGGTTTCTTTTCCTCAGAAATCAGAAATCCGATAGGAATGCAGCCATCCGTGTGGTGTCCTGTGGACAATTAGAGGGAGACATACTGCTTTAGTCAAGTCTAGACGCCAGGAGACACAGGCCCGTTCATGGAGTGACGATGAAGTAACGAAAAGACACAGAAGTAACGAAAATCACGGAAACCATGATTTTTCAAAGTAGCTACTGGAGCTCAGGAAATATGCAGCTGGGCCGAGACGCAGTAAGCCGCACGGTGGAAGATGATATTAACCCTCAAGAAACTGTATTTTTGTTGGGGACCTACTAGAGAAAGGGAGATTCACTCACAGGAAGAAGGTCCACATTCTGGGAAGTGGGATTTCTTTCCAGTAAAGTTGCTTGGCCTGTTAAAGTCCACTGGCTTAGATTGGAGGAGTTCAGCTATGCTGAACGGGCTCTCTTCACCTGCTCCTCCTCCTGTTCCTGGGTGGCAACCCTTAAATGACTAATCTCAAATAGGCTGTGGATTTTACTTTTAATTAAAATATATTCCTTATATTATGGAGCCATTAGTTCCCGATATTAGATTCTACCACTCGTTTCTAATATTAATGGATCTGGGCTCTTAGCCCTTTCAGCTATAATTTTAACATTAAGGCCCATATTTTTAAATATGAAATACCTATCCTTAAGAAAATGTAGTTTTATAGTTACACACACACACATATATATTAATATATACATATATATATAGCTTCTATGCTGTCAAATACCTGACTTAAAAAAAGAAACCTAATACTGATATTGTTTTCAATGTTTTTATTCGTTGTTTTCATTTTTATTATTTTAATGGCTATAACTCAGATAATCACGTATTGGTTTACCCACCAAATTTTTGGAGAAAAAAAACAAGGTAAAATACAAAGATTAATAAAGTCATTCAACTTATCTATTTAAATAAAAATTAATTTTATTGACTACAGTCTTAATAATATAACTGAAGGAAAGAGGTAGACTTGGGACTTAATTCAGTGTAACGAATGTTTACTGAGGCTTATCGTGTGCTGGAAGGTCCCTGTCTTCAAGGAGCTCACTCAAATACACACATATACACACAGTCACACACAGTCGTGACCAGTTATATGGCACTTGACGGAGGTTGCAGTAAATATTGGAGAAGGAAATGGCAACCCACTCCAATGTTCTTGCCTGGAGAATCCCAGGGACGGGGGAGCCTGGTGGGCTGCCGTCTATGGGGTCGCACAGAGTCGGACACGACTGAAGTGACTTAGCAGAAGCAGCAGCAGTAAATATTAGGAAGACAACGAATATTTATTGATCACTGATAATATGCTTACCACTATGCTGGCTCATTCCATCTTTACAAAAACCTCCTGGGTCCATATTTTACAGATATCTTTTGAGGCTCAGAGAAGTTATATCACCTGCTTATGGTTAGGTGGCAGAGCTAAGATTCAAACTCCTGTTTCCAATGACTGTTCACATCTTTGTTTTAATATTTTAATATGCTATTATATGAAAATAAAAGTACAAATGAAGGAGTAAGTAATTCTACTTTAATGGCTTAAAGAAGGCTTTTGGAAAGTGAGACAGTCTTTAAAAATTATGGTAGAGACTTCCCTGGTGGTGCGGTGGTTCTGACTTCACCCTTTCAATGCAGGGGGTGTGGTTTTGATCCCTAGTTGCAGAACTAAGATCCCACATGATGTGTGGCACAGCCAAAAAATAAAGAAATAAAATTTTAAAATAAAAAGAAAACAATAGGTATTGGTATCTGTTGCAAGACATTGGTAAGTTCAGTGGCTGTGGTGGTATTAGATACATATCCCCAAGGTAGGATCAACTTGCCAGTGTGGGTTTGGGAGACTATGGGTAATTCTGGGTGGATTCTAAGGTTTCTAGCTTCAGTGACATTATTTATTAAAGTAGGAACCACAAAAGTAAAACAGGTTTGTGGAGCAAGATAGCTCACTGAAATGACGAATTCACAACCAATTATTATATCAAGATATTATTTTTACCCAACTTTAATGGTAAAGGAGAAGATAATTGGGCAAAAAGAAGAAAATTGAGCTTTTGTAGCCTGAAATATGTGTAAACCCTTGGGAATATTTGAAAATGCTATAGTGAAACGCTTTCTACCTAAAGGTGAAAAAAAGTGTTTTTCAACAGCACAGTTATTTAGCCAAAATTGTTTCATCTTTTGTTTGTTCATTTTCTCCCACTGCATGCTGGTAAAACTGTCAGCAATTAATTAATGTCTTTTGAAGTTTCAGTCTTTATAGTCTGCGAGAAAACGTAGTGGGAAACATTTTGAGCCAAATAGCATAATGATGTGCCCCTAGATTTCAGACTCATGATTGTGTAAAATGCTTGTAGTTGTCCCACTGGGGCATTCAAATTTCTGTAGGTGCTCTCAAAACAATCCCTTCAGACCCTGAGTTAATTGTCAATCTTCTGAGGCTGGCTCTTGATCAAAAGCTCTGGGGACATGGGAGCAGAGGCTCCCGCCTAGGATCAATTCAACAAAGGCTGCTGAGCTGGGACCCAGCGCATCTGCAGGTGTCTGCCCACCTCCTGATGCCCTTGGAGCCACCCATTTGATTAGACTGTAAGCTAGGCTTCCCAGGTGTTGCTAGTTGTAAAGAACCCATCTGTCAATGCAGGAGACACAAGCGACGTGGGTTGGATCCCTGAGTTGGGAAGATCCCCTGGAGAAGGCATGGCAGCTACTCCAAAATTCTTGCCTAGAGAATCCCATGGACAGAGGAGCCTGGCGGCTACAGTCTATGGGGTCACAAAGAGTTGGACACGACTGAACCGACTTAACACACACACAGACTCACATGCACAGGGGAGAAAGTTTTAAAAAATGGAAAATAAAACTTACTAAGGCAAGAATGGTATAAGATTACTATTCTAAACCCGTCTAATATTTTGTTTAAGCCATCATTCTCTAACCTATCAAGTAATAGGTGCAGCAGGGGAGATATATTCTTTCCCTCCTCCCCAAAGAACAATCTTACCTGGCTAGGTCAGGTTTCTAGACACCTCTGGAGCTTCCTAAGGTGATAACTTCCCTGGATTTGCTGCCCACTGTGTAAAGCTGTGCTTTCTTGTCATTTTTATAACTCCCTCTTCTAGGTTTCAGGAGTCGTCTCTTATATTTAATATTCCAGGAACTGTCAAAGCCTGAAATCACTTGACACTTGGACTTCAGTTATAGGATCATATGAACTTTCAACCTACATCTGTTCAGCATTGACTCTCAATTATTTTGCTTTTAAGAATGACTCTACCATTTACCAGGTATGTGACCTTGGGCTAGCTACAGTAATTTCTCTGTGTCTTAATTCCTTCATCTTTAAATACATTTTAATAGTATCTATCTCAGAAGATTATCAAAAAAAAATTAAATTATTCAGCGTGTAGAAAGACTTTAGAGTATTGCCTGATTTCTCTGGTAAGCATTCAATAATTCTCTACTAATATTTTCATCATATACATGGACAATGTCTAGATTTTAACACACTGAACAGTGCTATATTTATAACACCTCACATTTACGAGGCATTGTTTGAAGAATTTCACATATATTAAAACTTTTGGTTCTAAAACTTTATAAGGAACATACTGCTATTGTCATTACCATTTTATATATGATGAAACAAGTCAAGGCAACTTACGTAAGTTGCCCAACATCACACAGATCACAGTGGCAGAGCTGGGATTCTCCTAGGGTTGATGATAGATTGTACACCCTTAACTATCATTATTTTGTATCTCATAATGATTGCTGGAAAAAGTTACTATTAGTATTATATTATTATACTTTTATTTTATAATTTTTTATAAATTATAATTTTTTATAATTTATATTTTATAATAATTATATAATTATTGTATATAATTATATATTTTATATAGTAATTATATAATAATAATTATAAATTAAAATTTATAAGTATTAATAATTATATAAATAATTATTAATTAGTCTTTTAAATGTTGCTGCTTCTGATGTTATTGACCTTCTTCAGTTTAGAAGAATCTAGCTCAGGAGAACAACGGCTGAGAGGAGGAAGCAAAGTGTGTCTTTCAACAGCCCCAGTGGCCTGAGAGGGCGGGAGCCCGGTCTCCTCACGCAGCATCACGGAAATCGCGAGGCCTGGATACGGACAGGATGTCAGTTTGGCTTTGATTTTGATTGAGTAGGCATTCACATGTTCAGTGGGAAAATAGTCACGAGCATCCTAATATTTCAGTAAACTCTCAGCTCGCAGGTGAGACTGTAAGATGTGGGCGGAGGAGGGAATGCAAAGGATGACCAGATCAGGGCCGCAGAGCAGTTGGATGGAAGTCATCAGTGGGAAATAACGGTGCTTTACGAACCCGAAAAATGTCTAAACTGTTTTAAGGTAGTGCCTGAGAAGTACCAGTTAAGTTGGATAAAGAGATGGTATAGTGCAGGGGATGGCAAATTATGGCCTGTTAGCCAAATATAGCATGGCATCTATTTTGGTACAGCCCCAGGAGTCGAAAATGATCTTCACTTCTTTGATTTTTTTTTTAAACTATAAGAATGCATTTGGGAACATAGGAAAATTATATAAAACGCAAATTTGTTTCCATAAATAGCATTTTATTGGAGCACAACCAACCCATTTGGTGATGTATTGCCATGCCTGCTTTCTCCTACAATAGCGGAGATGAAGAGCCCCACAGACCAGATGCCCCACAAAATTTGTCTCCTATCTGGCCCTTTGCAGAAGAAGTTGGGCAACCTCTGGCAAAGGACAATGAAGTAACTTAGTTCCTGCCAAAAAAATATTGATTAGTGTCACAGGGATAAAACCCCCTGCTTTTCTGTTGCTTTAGATTTTCTCACCTGTAAGATAAGAGAGTTGGCATCCGTCACAGGGGATGTCAAACTAACCCTCAGGAATGCTGGGGTTGGCTAGGAGGGGTCATCAAGGGGCGAATGACAGAATCGCACGGGGAGGACCTCTGTCCTTCCTGCAGCCCCCTTCTTCAATCAGAAACATGGCTCCTGCATCTGCTCTGTCTAAAGAACATTTCTGAAGAATGGACTACAGTTCCCAAAACAAAAACCGGATCTGAGCACCACTGAAAGGGCCTCTCGGACTGTGAGGGGCCTTGCTCTGCCTTCCTGCTTTCCTAAAGTGAAAGTCCTGTCTTACTTTTTGCAACCCTGAGGACTGTAGCCCGCCAGGCTCCTCTGTCCATGGGATCCTCCAGGCAAGGATACTGGAGTGGGTTGCCATGCCCTTCTCCAGGGGATCTTCCCCACCCAGGGATCGAACCTGGGCCGCTCACATTGCATGCAGCTTCTTTACTGTCTGAGCCACCAGGGAAGCCTGCTTTTCTATCTTGTCCCCAATTCCCACGGTAAGTGAAGCTCTCTGGATTTTCCTTTGTCAAGGCCTGTCCTAGATCAGAGCAGACAGGTTCACTTTCTCCATTGTAAAACCTGCATGTTCATCAGTGAAAAAATGCAAGCCCTATCATTCGAAACTGTGGGTGTCTACAGTAACGGTAGAAACTTGTTCCTCGAAAATAAGCCCTTGCCTGGGTTACCCTTGGCTTTAAATTTTTTAAATGCATCAGTAAGAAACCATGGCCAGTTTCTTGAATAAAAGACTAAAAAACTGAATTAGCTGCTGAATTTCCATGTAAAATACACGCTGGTGGTTGGTGGTTTTGTAGCTAAGACGTGTCAGACTCTTGCAACCCCGTGGACTGTAGCCCACCAAGATCCTCTGTCCTCTGTCCATGGGATTTCCTGGGCAAGAATAGTGGAGTAGTTTGTCATTTCCTCCTCCAATAAAATATATATGCTATCTCAAAAGTGAAAGATTTCATCAATAAAGTTGGTTGGGGAAGAGAAATATATGCATGATAATGGTTAGCAATTTCACCCTCCATTTTTTTTTTTAACTTGACATTGATCTGATCAAACCATCAGGTGACTGGTTGTTTGCTTCAGTTCTATAATGATTATTAAAGTATACCTGTGGCAGATTCATTTTGATATTTGGCAAAACTAATACAATTATGTAAAGTTTAAAAATAAAATAAAATTAAAAAAAAAGAATTGAGTGTCCTTTGGTTCTTTGTGGGCTTCCCTTGTAGCTCAGTCAATAAAGAATCTGCCTGCAGTTCAGGAGACCCGGGTTTGATCCCTGGGTTAGGAAGGAAATGGCAACCCACTCCAGCACCCTTGCCTGGAAAATCTCATGGATAGAGGAGCCTGGTGGGCTACAGTCCATGGAGTCACAAATTGTCAGGCATGACTTACTTACTTGGTTCTTTGTAGATGGGGATCATCTTCCAGGATAACAAAAGATTTTGCAAAACGCTTTTTCCCCCCCTTTAGTGATTTTTGCACTTAGGAAATCTATGTTATTTGTACAGACTGGTTTCCACTTAGAGATGGCAAAAATACAACTTTATGGTTCAAAGAGAAGAGCTTAACATGGCTTATAAAAAATGTATAGAACTTCTCCAACATCAAATAACTCTTGGAATACTACAGCCTGGTAGGCTAAGTGAAGATGAAATGGAAACACACTCAAAACATACCTGAATTTAAAAATTAAAAGAGGAAAAGACTCTAGGCAAAATGTACCATGATCTTGATAAGCCCAACTTATTTAAAAAGTTATTAGAGACATTTTTCTAAACACACCATAACTAGGATTTATCCCTTTGGAATTGTTCAGTGGGGGAGAAAAAGTCTGAATGTGGAGCTAATACACAATATTCCTGATGCCATGGTTTCAGATTGAAATAGTCTGCTCTGCTTCTTTGTGATGCTCCCACGTGATCCTGCTCTGAGCTGTTGAACACTGGCCACGGCAGAAGCAGCTGCATTGCACTGGGGTGTGAAATTATCCTTAAGCATATTTGGTGGAAGAGTTAAGTTTAGTCATCGTTGTCACAAAAGTAACTGCAAGACAGTGGAGCAACCGAATGGACCTGGTGTCACTCGGACAGAATAAGAATTCCTGGCTTCTCTGTTTTGTAAATATGTATTCTGAAACGGTATTTAAAATAAAGCTTTCTATTAACAATTTTTATCAAAGTTGTAGAGGGTGAAAAGAATTTAGGATATACATTCAGCTTCACCTCCTCTCTTACCCCATTTTGCATCTCTCATCTCTGAGAATAGATCATGATGCCCCCATCTCACAGGGCTATCTGGAGATGTCTTGTTTAAGCATCCTTAGGAGAATGACATCACAATCATTAGGACTGTGGCATAATTTAAAAACAATTGAGATCAGTAGCACAGATATTAATGGTTATGAAACTACCACCACCATAATTCTACCAAGGAGCAGAGATCGGTGGTCCGCTGATGACCCACTGTGGGGTTGACCTGGAGTTCAACATGGAAATTGGAACAGTGGATCAGCCCCTTGAATGAAAAGTATCCCTATCTACAAAGCGATACTATAGAGAAATAAGCTGATTTCTTTCAGAGAGCTGGGAGCCCTCTTTGTTCCTCTCACCGCTGATTTCCTCCTAATAGCATGCTTGAGAAGCATCAGTGGGAGGAAGCCGAGACTGAGAGAAAGGCGCCTTGGTCCTGACCCCGTCTCAATTTCCTGGGTCTCTTTTCTCCCCTATGATAATTAGAACTGCCCTGGTCCTCTTGATTCCGAAGTCTTTAACCTGCTTTTATTTTGGGTTGCATTTTTCTCTTGACATCTTTATTTAAATGTATGTAAATATATGTAAAGTGACTATCCCAAAGCTCAGGGCAATGACTTTATGGACCTGACCCCCACCCCACCCCACACACACACACAAACAGTCAGAAACATTATTAGCACCGCTTTGGGGAAAAGAGGTCCTGCAAGGTTAAACAACGGCTTAAGAGGCTAGACCGGTATTGAAACCAGGTCTGCCTTCAAAGCCTACACAGGTTTTCCTAAAACAGAATCTGCTACACAAACCTGAGGCCATATGGAGAGGCTTCTCTATGATACTTCAAAATGTTTTATTATAAAGACACTGTAGAAAATTTGCATTCTCCATACACATCTGATAAATGTATGCATACTGTAATTTTGATGACTGTCTTTAAAGTTAATCTGAGCACATTGGCACGTTGCATATCACTTGGATGAAAAAGCTAAAATGAAGCGTTGTCATAGCTTTAAGGTCCACATCTGTATTCCAGTCTTCCCCCTTTACCGCTCGCTCTCCATGGAGTGGACAGATGCTCTGCCAAGTAATGTCAGTTCCCCAAACAAAACCTTCCGCTGGTTTCCTGTGCCTTCCGAGTTGTGTCGGTTGTGTTTGACTCTTTGCGACCCCGTGGACAGTAGCCCACCAGGCCCCTCTGTCCATGGGATTTCCAGACAAGAATACTGGAGTGGGTTGCCTTGCCCTTCTCCAGGGGATTTTCCTGACCCAGGGATCAAACGTGGATCTCCTGCATTGCAGGCAGATTTATTTTTAATGTCTGAGCCACTGTCATTCAGAGAAAATCCAAACTCTTTACCTTACTTTATGAGAACACGTGGTCTACTTCTTCAGTGCAGCCTTTTACCTCTCCCACCTCCCTGCCTGGGCCACTATTCCTGGAGGTCTGGTTCCTCATCTGGAATTTTTTCTCTCATGTTTTTAACAGTGCTTTAAAAACAGAAAAAGAGAGAAGAGGCACGCACAAAGCAAATACAAATACTTTTGAATAAGTGGATGCTTACTTTGGCACTGGATAATACTATTCTGATGGTTGAGAGATTGTGGAAAGAAAAAAAAAAAACAGGCAGACCTAACATGTAAGTGAAATAATAATGAAGAAAAGGTCAAATCATAACATGTTACATTGGCTGAATGAATGTGTCTCTGGAGTTAAAATTAAAAAGGTGGAAAATGTGGGTGTTCACACAGATGCACAGTGGTATTAGACGTGCTGAAGAAGGATCCTGCCAGAGTCACAATGTAAAGATTGCTTTAATTTCCTCAAAATAGCATTATCAGCCATATTAAGGATGCTAATTTGAACTTTCTTGTATACTTCTGTTTGAGTTCAACTTGAACTCAGATTAAATCAAAATATGTTTTCATATTATTAGGTACATTTATGCTTATTTATAGAATTAAGTATGCAATTGCATATTTATTTTTAATGTTATACATAAATATAAATTATACACTTATGAGCATAATTAACTTCCACTCAGCTTCTTTCAACATATACTAGCATCATTCTGTGCCATGCTCAATCACTCAGACGTGTCCGACTCTTTGCGACCCCATGGACTATAGCCTGGCAGCTCTTCTGTCCATGAAATTTTCCAAGCAAGAATACTGGAGTGGGTTGCCATTTCCTCCTCCAGATCTTCCCAAACAACTTAAATCAACTTAAATGGATCCATACCTTTCTTAAGTCTGGGAAATGCTGCCTTTCTCCATGCTGTCTCCTACTTCACACCTCTAAAATATCCTTTGAAGTTGATCGGTTTTATGTCAGGTATGAGTTGTGCTTAAAATAAATCATATAAATCATTGAGAAGCACTACTGTGCGTCGCAAGGGCATAAGCATATCACCCTACGAGTCATTTGTGATAAACATCCCAGAAAGGAGAACGTTTACTACACAATGGATTAAATCAGTGGTTCTCAAAGTGGGGTCACAAGATTAGCATCAGTAACTCCTGGAACTTGCTAGAAATGCACTTTTTTCAGCTCCATCCCAGCTCTACTGCCCCCAGAAATGTATGAGTAAGACCCCACTGCCAGGGTCCTAACAAGCCTTCCGTCCCCAGTTGATCCCAGTGACCCCTAACTTTGAAGCCACCAGAGGAGATAATGGCTCAGGTAATACTAAGAATTTAGCTATATAGTACAGTAATAACTTTCCTCCAAAGGGCTTCCTTTACAGTGAGCTTTCTACTCTAATAAAAAAAAAAAAAATGTGTTTCCCTTTAATGTGCATCATATCTTTCTAGATGTCTCTTTTTCTTGTCCTTTTCTTTAGGCTACAAAAGTCAATGCCAGTCAAGCAGTTAAAATACATTTTGGGTAAACAGGCTGTGTTTACAGGATCCCAAATCAAGCAGTTAAATCGATCATCTAATTCAATTAAACATGAAAGTGAAAAGTGAAGTTATACACCACCCCTGATTGCCTCTGCCTGCAGGGTAACGCCAGAATCAGCCTGACACAGAATTCAGTGTTGGGTAGTCCCACTCTGCAGAGCCATCTCTGCAATCAGGTCTAAGACGTGTCCCAGAAGCCACCGTGGGGATTCAGAATCTGCATTTGCATCTCACACCCTGGCCACCACACCGCCATCATTGTTACTGGTCAGGTCCCCTAGAGCTCCAAAGTCTGTGCAAGTTCTCATGGAATAGGCATTATCAAAGCCAGGAAGCCTCCATAGGGCATGAGCTGCATTCAACTTGCACAGTCACTTGTCTTGAATTAGTCTGTGGGAGAAATGGAAATGCAGCATCCTCAAGAAAGATCAGGAAAAGGCCAATTATATCCCTCTTAAAAATACTATTTAAAATAATAAATTGTTTCCCCACAAGCAGACTTCCTCATTGGCCTCTGAGTGAGCTCCCGTATTGTTTAAAACAACAACGGAGAGCCTCTTCTCCAAAGAAAGACACCATGTGACCCCACAAGCCTTCCAGGAGAACAAAATAACTCGGGCATTCATCTCGGAGGCGGGGTCCCTCAGCAGCGGGGAGCTTGGCACTGGAGAAGGCACGTCACACCAGGTACCCCGACAAAATTATCAGCTGGGAGAGAAAGTGGTTCCCGCGGAGCCCTGAGTCACAACACAGCTGGGAATCCGAAGCTGTCTCTCCGAGGAGGCAGCTTGTGTTGGGAAGCCATTGCAGAAGTGGGAGGAAACCACAGAGAAGGAAAGAAAATTAGATCTGAAGGAAAAAAATGTACCCTCTCTCGGAGCAACACACTCATCTGTGTGACACGGGTCCCTTTGCTTGGAGGTAACCCGCTTAGCTATAAAAAGGCCCTGGGTCCTCTCATTCCAGGGAGAATTTATGAATACAAACACCGAAAAGCAGTCCCCTGGCTAATCTTTTCTGAGCTGGCAGAGGTTGGAAGAGTCAGTGCTTACTCCTTGGAATGGTGGTTAATGGTTTATCTGGGCTAGGATCACTCTTTTCCACTCTTCCCTTCTCTAGCTCTAGGACAAGTGATTCAAGAATCATAAATTCATTTCAGGATTCATGAATTCAAAACCTATTAGAAGTTCAAAAGGTTTTTCTTTAAACCAACGTCTGTAAGAAGTTCAATAATGGTTAGGAAACCTATATTCTTTTCTAAGGAAGAAAGTGGTGGTAAACAGGGTAACTGAGGGCTGTGATTATAGGGGATAAGATACAGCTCAAGGCTGCCGTGTGGCGAGTCCACACAACAAAGCCAATCGTGTCTTAAAGAGGAAAAATATTTGACAAAAATTTTCCAAGAAAGGAAAGTCTGGTGATTCTGCCTTTTTATGGTTTAACTCTAAACTAAAGAGTATTTTCTAAGAATCCTAAAAACTAAAAACCTGTTTGGGGGAGTTATTTTAAGGTGACCAACTCCGAGTCCTCCTCCAAAAGAGCAGCAGCAGCCACAGTATGATTCATAGGAAAGAGCGTGAGTTTGGGGGCAGTGAGTTCCAAACTCCAGTAATTGCTTCGCTGCACATTTGGATAACTCTAGTAACTGTTTCGCTGTACATGTTTGGATAAGCCAATGATATGTCTCAAGCTCTATCTGGCTGATTCAACTGATATTCATTTATTTGGTGCTTACTACATGCCACTTTAAGTTTCTTGGCTAACAGAAAAACACAAGGATGCCCACAGGCTGGAGGTGGATGGGAGAGGGGAGACACAATCAGAGAGCGATGGCAGGGCCAGGGCACGCAGTAGCCTGAAGCCATGGTCTTCAGGTCTTACCTTCCCTAAGAAAAGAGCCCTTGGAGGAATTCCATCAAAGGAGAGAGATGCTCTGCTGTACATATCTGCAAGCCTGCTGTGCAGAGGGTCAGGGAAACCACTCAGAAGGCTGTTGCCATTGCCAACGTGAGTGAGAATGTTGTCACGAACAAGGACAAGTGGTCGCTGGATATACTTTGAAGATAGAGCCAGTATAATTCACTGATGATTCAATAGTGAGTATGAGAGGAAAAAAAGAAGGCAAAGATAACTCCAAGGTTTGGGGCCTACGTGAAAAAATAAGGTAGTCATTAACTGAGACTCTGGAAGGAGCAGGTTAAGGTCAGAAAACAAGCGAAATATGAAAAGCCCAGCGTTGACAGATTCAGATGTCTGTTAGGTGTCCAAACGGATATGATACCTAAAAATAGATGAAACAGATGCCTAAGGACTGAATCTGGAGGCACTCCATCATTAGAGAGCAGGATAGCAAGAAAATAGAAAAAAAAAATAGAGAAAGAACAGCTGAAGAAAATGGGAAAAATTAGGACAGTGTAATTTTGGAGAAGTCAAGTGAAAGGAAAAAGCATGGTGTTACCCGCTGCTGTGGTCAGGTCATGGAGACTGAGATTCCATCGCGGGATCTAGCAATGTGGAGACCATCCGCCAATGATCGGCAAGGGTCCACTTCTGATGAGGGATTTCAGGTACCCGCTGCTGTGGTCAGGTCATGGAGACTGAGATTCCATCGCGGGATCTAGCAATGTGAAGACCATCCGCCAGTGATCGGCAAGGGTCCACTTCTGATGAGGGATTTCAGGGAGGTGGTAGAATGATGGCCTGGTTGGAATATTTTCAAGAAAGAAGGGGTAGAGAGAAACTGGAATCAGCCAGTGCAGAAATCCCATTCAAGGAGTTTGGCACAAAAGGAAAGAGTGACATGGCCATTGTGAAAGGGCTTCAGATGGTAAAGAAAGTTGGGGTGAGCGGCCCAGGGAGCCGGAGCTCAGAACCGCGGGGAGCCTAGAGAGCAGGGTGAGAAATGACCCCAGGCGCCTGGGCTTCCACGAAGGTGAACCAGCCGTGATGAGATCAGTCCCTCTGACCCCAGCTCTTCCCTCTGCCTGTGGAGGATAGAAGTCCCAGGAAACACGGGAGGGCAGAGGGATCCTGTGGAAAGCAGGACAGGTTATGGAGCCTGCCTGACTCCTAACGGGCATTTGATGTGCTAATCACAGACCCAGTTCAGTCAGTGTCAGCACTTGAAAGTCATAAAATACCATAAAACTGTCCTAAAAATCAAACTTACCTGTACTATGTGAATTATCATGAGGTGAGACTAACTAGATATGGAGAAGGAAATGGCAACCACTCCAGTGTTCTTGCCTGGAGAATCCCAGGGACGGCAGAGCCTGGTGGGCTGCTGTCTATGGGGTCGAGCAGAGTCGGACACGACTGAAGTGACTTAGCAGTAGCGATAGCAGTTTAGATATACCGCTTTCTCAAAAAGAATATTCCATGTATTACATAATCCTTTCCCCCATCTCTCACATTTGATAAATTTATAGCGTGGTTACAATCATCCAGTTGATTGAGTGTGAGCAGTTTACTAAAGTGAGGCACAAGTGTATTCAGGAAAAGGAAGTGTTTCGTTGGCCAAAAGGATGCGGTTTCCTTTGGCTTCTTCACATCTCATCATTTCCGCTGCTCCCTCTCACTCACTTCCCGGCCCCCTAGCGTCCTATGTACATACCCCGCCCACCTTTTGCTGTCTGTCCCTGCAGGTCCCTTCCTTCTGCCTGTCCAGTCTCCCAAACTCTCTTGCTCCCCCATAGAATCATCTCAGATAGGTGTTAGGGGAAATTATTCACGTTAAAGCCATGTAACTACACCTAAGCAATGACTGATTTTAAAAATGGATACTTTTATGAAAAGAGACAAAGATTGCTTGTTAGCTCAAATGCATTTTTACTGGATAAAAATATGTGCCTTTAATTGAGGAGGCCCCAAGGAAGGGTTACCTACTAATGGCCTTCATCTCTTAACAGAACCATTCCCATTGTCATGACCCACCACAACACATCCATCACAGCCCACACCGTGCCGTGCCAACAGGAGTCACGAGGTGCCAACACACACCCCGAATCAGTATGCCATGTTTCCTTCTAAAATACTGTTTCCTGTACCAAAACAACCGTCCACTGTTCATTTTTCTTTTTAACAGCTGCTTTTTATTAGTGAGAAAAACATTTTTATTTTTAAAAAAGAAAGTGCCATCAAACATTTGGCCATATTAATCTCCCATCTGTAAAGCACACTTTACTTGGATTATCAGCAGGGTATGTGCCTTCTCTGAATTTGTTTTCTGGGGAATGGGAATTTATTCAAGTAAATTAATTTGCAGACAGATACAGCTATTGCTGGATGAATGGATTTTTCTCTTGGCACTCTGAGGTGGAGCTCTGTGGGTATCTGGGCTCTTGGCCCTGGTTGAAGTCCTCAGCTTGTCTGCCAGACCCATTCCTATAACGCTGCAAGAAAAATACACACGACAGGTTTGCAGCTCGGAGCACAACGTGGCCGTCTAGCTCCCAACTCAGTGTTTAAATGGGTTCTGTAAACTCGTCTTCTTAGACGCGACCATGCAGTTGCTTTTTTTCTTTTTTTTACCTGTTAATATAATATTTTCACTATTTCCATTCTTCGCTTTAAATTTTCTGAGGGTTCTACCATATGAAAACAAAACCCTAGAGGTTCAGCAATATATAACAATCCACTTAGAGGTGGCCGATTCTGCAGATTCCTGAAGCTGGAGAGATTCAGAAAATAACAATCCACTTAGAGGTGGCCGATTCTGCAGATTCCTGAAGCTGGAGAGATTCAGAAAATAACAATCCACTTAGAGGTGGCCGATTCTGCAGATTCCTGAAGCTGGAGAGATTCAGAAAATAACAATCCACTTAGAGGTGGCCGATTCTGCAGATTCCTGAAGCTAGAGAGATTCGGAAAATACTTGGCTATCAGAGCCTATTGTTTTGAACACAAATAAGCGAATGGCCAGCTGGGACCTTGATCTATCAGGTGAAAACATGAATATAAGGCTTAATGGCAATAATTTGCTTGGTTTTTTAGTTTGCTTTGAATTGTATCCTTAGTGCTTAATGTAGAAACAAAAATCAACCAGATAGACCTGAGGTATTATTAACAAATGCATATTCATCAATCTGGAGGGAGAAATTTGGTAGAATATGAGATGTCCCACAAGCCTCCCACGACGAATGCGTAAAATTCTCTTTCTGTAAAATTCTGTAAAAATCTTCCATGCGGTCCACAGTGGTATGATTCCTTGAGCATCGGCCATCCCAAAACACCGATGTGGCATCATCCGTATCCATGCTGAGTCTTTGTGGAGATGTGACCTTAAAGGTCCCGCAAGACGAGTCCTCAGTTTACGCAAGAAAGACTGAAAATAAGGAATATGGTACCTGTTTCCTGACGCTGCATCCCTTTTCTGTACTGAGGTTTAGGTCCTTACCTGCTCTCTATCTCAGTTTCACCTGTCTATAGAAGCAGAGGCTAGAAATAAATGAACCCAATGTTCTAATTTTATGGTTCAGAGCTCCTCTCTAATTTTTCGTTTTATTTTAACCCCTTGTGAGATGTTCTCTTAAAAACCCTAAATTAAAATTTAGACATGAGGGCCAATCCACCAGTTGTTTCATTTTTCCCAAGTAAAGGCACGTGTGTCTCAGTCGAATATCAAAGGGCTACAGAAAGTATATTTTAGCAGAAGGATGCTATTTCAGTGGGTCTTCCATAGTTCAGGAAGAGGTCACCTTTATGCAGAGCCCTGGAGGGGAAGAAAAGAGGCAGACACTCCTGAATAATCAGAATGAGTGGAAAGAACATGAGAGCCAAGTTGAATACAGAAAGGCCCATTCGCAGCAGAAGGCAGATTTGCTTTCCCCATTAGCTGAAAAATCTGTTAGAGAATTGGAGGGAAAGGAAATTGTTTTCCTTGGTTTTCCATCTGCCGGACTCCTGTTCACGGGGAAGAAAAAAATCATTATTGGGAGGAGAATGCTGGGCTCTAAATAGAAGTAGCATTGACTCTGCTCTTGACCTTTCTCTCCATGTAATTTTCCTATACTCTTTAAGAATATACGTATTCTTGCCTCTTTTTATGGCTTAAAGAAAAAAGCTCCAGGGAACTTAGAACCAGGCTGCAAGTTTGCCCCTCACGAGGCCAAGTCTCAGGTGCCTATAAAACAGCTGAGTGGCAGCGGTGACCATTCACTGTTCTCTTCTTGCTGGTTGGGTCCAAGATAATATATTTCAAATGGTCCCTTAAGGGGGAAAAGAAGGGAGGAGGGTGTAAATCAACATGAACAGCGACTTAGAGTCAGAGTTCTACGATACTTAACGGCTCCATCCTCATGGAGAGTGGCTATTCAGAGTTTTATTAAATAAAAAGCTGTAATACTCTCCACAAAATTGGATGGATTAGTCAATAATTGGATCATCTGTCTGTGTTCATCCTGGTTATGTTATATCCCTTCCCCAATTACAAGTTACTCTTAGGATTCCACATGATTATTCTTTACTCATTTTTTATAAAAAATAAAAATAAGATTTGTTAACCTGTAAAACCACATGTGGGATGTGTGCATAGGTTAATCTACTCATCTACTAATCTAATCTAATTTTTACTTTATTTAAAAAAAAAAAAATCCTCATCTGTGTTTTCTTGCCTTACTTCTTAACACACTTTGTCAAATGGCTATTCAAGTTGACCCTGTATAATGTACACATACCGAGAAAGAAATGAACCTCAATTAAGATGTTATATATATATGTTTTGCCTTTTTTCCCCATTTTGAGCAGCAAAATATTGACTGGAAGGGTCAGGTAAGCTCTATACATACGCTATACAATTCAGCAGCCACTAGTCAAGTGAGACTGAAAGAGAAAGAAAGCATTAGTCTCTCAGTCGTGTCTGACTCTTTTCAGCCCCGTGGACTGTGTAGCCTGCCAAGCCCCTCTGTCCATGGAGCTCTCAGGCAAGAATACTGGAACGGGTAGCCATTCCTTCTCCAGGGGATCTTCCTGACCTAGGGTCAAACCTGAGTCTCCTGAATTGCAGGCAGATTCTTTACCGTTTGAGCTACCAGGGAAGGCTTTTTCTGATTTAAACTAATAAAAATAAAATCAAATAAAAAATTGAGTTCTGCAGTTGCCCTAGTTACATTTTAATTATTCAGTGGCCACATGTGGTTAGTGGCCTGCATACTGCACAGCACAGATATAGAAAGTTTCCATCACTGCAGAAAGTTCTACTGGACAGTGCTGGTCTGCACAATTTGAGTTTCTATGTATAGCAATGCCTAGAGAGGTTTTTAACCAAGACTTCCAGAAAGTTATGAAACACTTTGAAGAAAGTTACTGTTTCTGCTCTCTGCAATATGATTAATATATGACTTATCTTAGAGGTAGTTTTCATTTTTGAGAAAAACCACAGTTGATACCTTATACAATGATAACTTTTAATTGCCTTTCATGGATTGAATTGTTTTATATGACTGCTGTCTAATGAGTATTCATTTAGCCTTCCTATTTGTCAACAATTTAGGTTATTGTCTCTCTCTTGACAGTGGTTTGAACAATAATTTAAATATCCTACCAACTTTTATTTCAATCGTTTGTTAAAAATAATGGGAAAATGAAAATGGTGATAATCATCTAAAGATGTGCATGTGTCATGGTTGCAACACGATGAGAACAACAAGGAAGTTGCATGTACCTGACGTGATAAACCCTCAGATTAAATTGCGTGTTTTATTCAGGACAGAATGATGGAATTACGTATGCACTAAGAGCGACTGTTCAGCTTCACGGAACGGTGTACGAGCCCAGCAGGACAAGCTCAGGGGCATAACACGCTAAAGGCTACCCTCGTGTCCTGGCTCTGTCTGACTCAGCTCCTTCCAGCTGAAGGGTGTCTTGGCTCACCTGCTTTTGAAGCTCATTCCGTTATCAAGGACTCAGTCCTCCGACCCCAAACTATGTGCAAGAACATTTGGGAATCTAGTTCTTGTCACTGCCAACAAAGAGGAATGTGCGTGAGGACGTCTCACACGGTTTCTCCCACAGCCTGCCAATACAGAAAATCCCCGGACGTTTTCATTTGATTTCCGGCGTAGAGAATTCACTCACCCCTTCCCCTAGGGGGGAACCCTCTAGTCACTGAGTCCAGCTTAGGAATCCAGGATCTTAGAACATGTATATGAACTTCCGTAAGGTCTAGATGAGGCTCTTTCTGGACCTGGTAACAGTTCCGTTAAAAATGGGAGACTTAACCTCCCTACATATTCTATGCATAAAGCACTGGGGAAAAGGACAGGATTCATCCAAAGCGGGAGAATGAGGAGACGAGAAGTCCTTGCAATTTTCAGATTGCGTTGGCAGAATTTGTGAAGCCTGTGCTCCCTAACCAGGGAACAGAGTAGGTTTCTAACACAGGCCCTGATTCTGCTTTCTCAGAAGAATGTCCTGGGCCACTGTTCTTTGTGACTTTCAGCTCAGACTCTGGGAGGCTCATCCTTACTCATTACCCTCCTTGGCAACAGCTGAAGAAGGGGAGATGGGGTGGGAGGGGACAGGCTCTATTTGAGGGCTGTTCTCAGCCTCTGAAGCCTGTCTCCTGTTCGCAGAAGGCTGGAGGTCTAGCTTGTTTTACCTGCTGAACAGAGGTCTTATCAGTAAAAGTTCATGGATTCCGCGTCAACATAATTCTCTCAGTGACTCAGGAGGCATCTGACCCTTTTGCCTTCAGCTGACTGTGTGTGCTGGCGGCCTCAACCAAAACTCCTTCTGAACACACGTCTTCGTGGAGTGTGACCGACCCTACGCTGTAGGAAACACGAGCGACAAGGATGCACTTCGTAAATCAGATCGTCTTCCTCGATCGCTCGATTCAGGTGAGAAGCTATGCGGGACATCTGTCACTCTAAATCTTTTTTTTTTTTTTTTTAATATCTAGAAATAGTACGTTTTTTCCAGAATTGAGCACCGTGGATCTTTGGACTCTTTTTGTGTCGGCTTGCAGACAATATAATTATTTCCTGAATATACTCCCAGTTCAGCTAAGACACAGCTGTACAACTTGTACATTGTTGCAAATACACAGGACTACAGTTCTAGAGTAGAGCTATAAGCTCTAGAAGGCGCAAAGTCTACTTTTCAACATATAGTAGATGACAAAGTGTCATTTAAACATTTTGCATAACATGTGCCACTATCTTTTCAGTCTCTGGTATCAGTTCTTTTACTGCTTATTGTCCAACTGCTAAGCAATTACTAAGTATTTCAGGTCATTGTTACAATAATACCTCATTTCCAGTATCAAATACTTTGTATCAGCCAGGATTTGGCCAAGTTCACAGAAACCATTGTAGGAATTTCAGGTGGAGAGAGTTTTGTTACCAGACTGGAAAACAGGGGAAGTGAAGATCAGGGGCTCACCTTCAGAAAATCTTTAAGGAGCCTGAGAAGATGCTAACAATGATGAATATCATCTTGAGAGGTTTCAACTAGAGCCTAACCCCAGGACCCATCTTGCCCTGATTGTATGCTGCCTGCTCTATGGCAAGATACCCATCCCTGACACTGATGTCCACATAGATGATTACAGATGGATTTTCATCATCTCTCGTTAGTTTGGAAAGGACTACTTACTGCTACAGCTCTGCTAACCAGCTCTCTTGACTGCATTAACTGCAAGGTCAGTAGCCCCTCTGAACTGGGGGCTTCCCCTGGTCCCGAGAAGGGACACCCATTGGAGCAGATCAATGGAATGACTTTTAGGCAGCAGTAGTCGGGGATATCACTGATGGTCAATATTCCACAGGTTATCATTTCAGAAGTGGGTAGAGAAGAGATGTGCCTTTACTGATGATACTAAAACAAAAAGTTGTCACTAAAACAAAACATTGTCACTTCAGCAAAATGAACTGTTCTCTTCAAATTCAAAATTACTGCGACAGTAGCCACAGAATCTCTAGAAAGGCCAACATTGTGACTGTTGCGGGATGGAGGGCTTATTAACAGAATAGAGAGAGAGCTAGTGATCCAGGCTCAGCCTCAGCCCTCTGTGCCTTTTACAGAGAATTGAGCCAGAGTAATACATAACCTGGGTTTGATCCCTGGGTCGGGAAGATCCCCTGGAGAAGGAAAAGGCTGCCCACTCCAGTATTCCAGCCTGGAGAATTCCATGGACTGGAAAGTCCATGGGTCGCAAAGAGTCGGACACGACTGAACGACTTTCACTTCACTTCACTTAATACGTAAGAGTCTTATAAAAAATTATTTTTAATGCCACGATAGTGTGCCACCAAGTGACCTCATACAATCTTCTCTTCCCCCTGTCCTGGGCAAGTAACAAAATCTGCAGTCCTCTGTTCTACTGTCCTGGAGGCCCCATATGCTGTGGTTGAGATTCAGTTGCGTTTCAGTAAGTCTTCTTTTGCCCTTTTTTTCTCTGTACAAAGCAAAAGACCTTTCTACTTGTTTATAAACAAACAGAAAAAGAGCATCGTATTGTTTACAGGCTGCCAGAATTTTGCCATGGAAATAAAAGACATGGAATGAACAATGAAACATCACCGAAGACCCCTAATGGTGCTTGACAACTTGCCAGAAGACAGACGAGACATCGTCCGAGGCAGAATTAAAACCCCAAACAGGCATGCTGACCCACCACAATAACTGTTCAAGCCTCCCAGAATTAAATCGGAACTAACACACAATTGCTGGGTTTGGGGTTAGCTTTTTACAGCAGTAAATATGGAAATGGCTTTTGTTACTACATCTCTACTTTTTTAAAACCACACTAATAATCAGCCCCCTCAAAATGCAAACCAACAAATTTTTAAGCATGAACATAAGGAAAGGAAAGAAACTCCATAAGGGATTCCAATGAAGGGCACCGTGAAAATGAATGCGTTTCCCCCTCTTACACTCTCCTCTAATATAAGAGCAGAGAGATACTCAATAAAATTAGCAGGCAGTAAATTTAGATCTAATAATAGGGAATACATCATTAGTTCCGTATATGGAGTTCTCTGCAGCAAGAGGTCAGGAGGCGAACACGGTGGCTGGATTTTTAAAAGGACTGGAGGGTCATTTTATGTCCATTAATAACTTCCTGAGCTTGGCAAGCAAAGATAATGAGAATGGCAATCTGGTCACGTGTATCAGGATACAAACCAGTTGCTTCAGTTTTGGATTTAGAAGGAACTGCTTCCCTCCTGGGGCTTCCCAGGTGGCATTAGTGGTAAAGAGTCTGCCTGCCAATGCAGGAGACACAAGAGATGCAGGTCCAATCCCTGGGTCAGGAAGATCTCCTGGAGAAAGACATGGCACCCCACTCCAGTGTTCTTGCCTGGAGAATCCCATGGACGGAGGAGCCTGGTGGGCTATAGTCCACAGGGTCGCAAAGAGTCAGACACGACTGAAGCAACTTAGCATACACGTACACTTCTTTTGCTCGAATACTGGAGTGGGTAGCCATTTCCTTTTCCAAGGGATCTTCCCGACCCGAGAATGTACCCGGGTCTCCCGCATTGCAGGCAGATTCTTTACCGACTGAGCTACGAGGGAAGCCCTTTTCGTATATTAGACACCATGCAGTTAAATGAGTGGGTCATGTTTCTATGCATCATCCTCTAAGTCACAAGATTTCGAGTCATTCTTGAAGAGAAGATTTTAGGCCCACTGAATCAATCTTCAAATGTTTAGCGTATGTTATAGTAGTCCACAAACCTAGGACTGATTCTTAAGTGATGCAAAACAGACGTTTATTAAATTGTCTACAGTCAGTGAGAGTCTTCTTCTCATTGTGAACAGAGAAATGGGGTCATAGCTGGAGGTTTCGTCCAAGGCACTAAGGCAAAACCTCATAGAACAATTTCCTTTATGTGCATCAGCGTTACTATGAAGACATAGGAGACAACAGCTGCTGCTGTTGAGAAGTTTATATAAAGGGTCAGATGGTGCCTATGTGCTGGGCATTGTCTATGGAGGGAAGAGCTGCAGTGAATGAGACGGGATAAGCCCTGTCCTCGGGGAGCAAACAGCAGAAGACAGAAGGATGCTGATTCTCAGATGCCCCAAACACAGCGTTTCTTTGAATCTCAGAGAAAAGATTGACAATCCAGGCTGAGTGAGAGCCACGTCTTCTCTGTGACAATGGCGTCCCTGTTCTTATCAGCCTGCCTGGCTTGGAACCTGAGTTCATCGCACTGAACATCAATGAATTATGACTTGAGACTAGTATGATCTTCTGGCTGAACAGGAAAGCATTTCACCTAGCAAGCCAGGTGCTTCCAAAATGCTTTCAAACGCAGAAAACACTTGTTACTTGTGTTGACAGTTTCACACTATCTTGTCACACCACATCTGCAGAAAATAGAATAATCTGTGGGGCTATATCTCAAACCCATTCTTTCGTTTACTCATTAAACAAATACTTATAATGAAATAGAGTAAGGACCAGGGTAGAAGATAAAGCCAGAAATGGAACCAGGGTTGCCAAAAGGTAGTAGGAATGAACACATTGTTGAAGGTTTTATATGCCGGGCCACAGGGTTTAGAATTTATCCTACAGGTAACAGGTACCACTGAAAGTTTTGAGCTGGGTAATGCCATCATTAAATTTGAGTTCTCAAAATATCACTCTGGTGGGAGTATAGATCTATTCAAGAAGGGAGGCATAAAGTTTTCTTAGAAAGCTATTTCAGTATCTAGGGGAAATGTGAAGGGTCTGAAAAATAGCAGTGTCAAAACAGGAATAAACAGAGGTGATGTCTTTAAGAGTCACTTGAGAAATGGACTCTTCAGAATGTTGAGACTAATTGAATATGGGGATGGGGCTGAAAAGAAATTATTAGAGTAACTCCAAAGGATCAGATGATCCCATGATGTGAGCCATAAATTCTAACCTATATACGTCAGAATTATCCACGGCTTTTTATAAAAACACAGCCTGAGATATTACAAAAGAGCAGGATTGGAATGAAGCCAGGCGTCTGCATTTTTCACAGCTCTCACAGGTGGGGCTGACTTGGAGCCAGGACGGGAAAAGCATTGAGACAGGGACACAGGAAACCTGAGACTGGGCATGGAGAAGAAAGACAGCTTTCCTTTTGAACAGAATGCAGTATGGGTGATTCTGGAAATGAAAGATGCAGAGGGGAGCTGAGTCTCCTCTGTGTGTCCAGTCCCATGCCTGGCATACGAGGGCATTCCATTGATGTTTATTTAACAGAAGGCATGGATATCAGCGGGCAATCAACAACACGGGAGCAGAAGTTTATGTAGAGCACACACCGAGACTCATCGTGTCACAAGGGAAAGAGGCGAGGCTTGGCCAGCAGGAGGTGCTCCCAAACTGCAGCTCTGCCACTCACTGGCCATGTGACTTGGAACAAGGTACTCAGCCTCTCTGAGACTCAGTGTCCTCAGCTACGAAGTGGAGAGTATAATGCTGCATGTCCAATGATTTGGAAAGAAGCAACTTAATATACATGAATATATGTATCACTACATATTGTAATTAGTATGTAAATCACCTAGGATTGATCCTGAACTCAATCCATGGTAATTATTGATATACTCCCCAAGTGTTATGCTTCCAAGGACTCAGAAGGGAGTGAGATCATCCAGGAAAGATTCATTAGTTAATGAAGGACAGTGACATAACCTTGAAGTATTGTACATGAACAATAAGAGGGCAAACAATAAAAATAAGAAGATGCAGCGGGAAGAGAGACCGCGGAAGAGAGAAGCAATTTCAGGCAGAGAGAATGCGGACAAGCAATTTCAGGAAGGAAAGAGTACCCAGCAGTGCCAAGTGCAGTGGGGAAGCCAAGTGGGCATCAGCCTGACCAGTGGATCTGGCGTCTCGTTGGTCCTGTGTGGCTTTAGTAATGACAGTTACACTGGGATTGATAAAGTGGGTTGAGAAGCCCACAGCAGTGGAACAAGTACAAACACCGGGCATGCCCTTCTCCTTCAACGAATTTAATGTTCAAGACAAATATGGAGAGTAGTAGTAACAGAGGGATCAGAGTTGAAGACGTATCGCTAGGTCTTGAGGACAAAAAAATGTGTCACTGGACGTCTTTAAGGCTAGTCATCTACTCCGCCTCCAATACCAAGAACACTACCCGCCACACCCTAGATCTGGTAACTCTAGTTCTTCTGTAGGTGAAGGAGTAAAGTATTTGGGTGAGAGAGAGAAGGACAAAGAGGAATTCTAGAGCAAGAAGCAGCTTAGCAGTGGAGGAGAGCCTGAGGCTTGGGAGAAGGGGGAGGGTTGGAGGCAGTTCTCATTCCCTCTCTAACCACCGCACTGGGTTCCAGCAAGTTTACACGGAGCCTGGGCCCCAGAATACACCCATAACCCCACGATATGGGTCCCTCTTTATGGATCAAGGGGAAAGAGGAGCACCATTCTCTTGCCTCATTTCAGTCCTCTTTGCTGGTCTTCCCACCCTCCCCCTCCTGTCCCCTCCTGCCTGGTCCTTGCTAGATTTGTTCCCGGGTTTGGACCTATAGCCCCAGAGGGAAGGTCTTGACCTTGCAGTCTTCCTTGGGTTCACAGTTCTTAACACAACAGTTAGCAAGTAATCAAGACTAAAAGGAGAAATGCCATATCCCCAGTGCTGTCACCTCAGAAAAAAGCCGTCAGGACTGTGGGTGATGCCAGCCAAGCAGAGAGTCTCAGTAGCCTCCAGTCAGTTTCTAACCTGCAGACTTATCCATCCCCTGGTGACATGCAGACACTTTAAGGCTGTGTGCAGATGGATGGGAGATGCTTCTGACAGCACCTTTCTGATGTGAACTCACACACATGCGCACACATGCACACTCACCCAACACTTTTCACCCCATCAGTTCCTTGGCTGCAACTGAATGCTCCTCCAGCTGGCTTGTCCTGCACCGGCCTTCTCTAACGCTCACCTTGTCTGGAAACATCTGCTCCACTATAATTTGCCTTTTCTATTTCCCACTCATGTTCAGGGTCTCAACATACCTCATGCCATTGATAAATGAATCGATTTAGATTTGATAATGACTGCTATCAAGCCAAGTAACGGGTTCTTCCAGAGGACACATTTGATGTAAATGAGGTTACCGGTCACAGTGAGTCTTGGGAGAGTCCCACTGTCGGAACTGCCATCAGTGCTAGAGGTAAGAAGATGCTCAGAGCAGGAAGCCTTGGCATGTGACGAAGGCCCAGGCTGATGGAATCTGTGACTCTCGAGATATAAGTAAGTAAGAAGGAAACGGCAACCCACTCCAGTATTCTTGCCTGGGAATCCCATGAGGAGCCTGGTGGGCTACAGTCCATGGAGTTCCAAAGAGTCAGATACAACTGAACGACTGACCAAAAAGTAAATATGGAAAACACATAGAGCAACACATGCCTTTTGCCATGAATTTAAGAAATCTAAGATAAAACTTCACCAGTTCCTACTAATCTGCAAAACGTTTTTCCTGAGAGGAAATAAAGACAGGATCACTGTAGTGGGGCTTTATCAACTCCCTCACGTTTCCTGTTTGTATCAGTCTCCAGTGAGAGAGGAAAGAAAAGGCAAGGATCTGAAACGAGTAAACACTGAATATAAATCTGCAAAATATTGAGACATTTCTTCAGCATCTTTAATTTTCTCAGGCTCCTTTGGAAACCATTTTGCCTTTTATTGAAAGATGTTTAAGGGAAAATGTATACAGAATTAAGACAGGCATCAGCGATGAAAAGGTATCCTCAAAACAAAGTGTTTAAATAAAAGAGAAAAGTGAAAGCACGGAAGGCTTTGAAAGGTTCACGCGGGCTGGGCCAAGCGTGCCCACGGGATGTCCTGGCCATAGGCTGGGCCAAGCGTGCCCACGGGATGTCCTGGCCACTGCCAAACTAATTACGAAACGGTGGTTTGCATTGTGTCTAACGAAGTGCCCCTATAGTGTGAAAACATAAAAATGAACATTTTAAGGTATTCATTTTAATACAATCAGTGACCCATTTTCATGGGGCCTTCCTGCCACTGGAGAGCTTTAAAAATTTAGATGGCACATCGCGGAGCCACTAGCTAGCAAGGTCATCCTCTTGCCTTTCCAGCTCTTTTTAGTATTCACTGCTCTGGCTTTTATTTTATTTAGAAACATATATTTGACCAAAATTTTTATTCTTCAGAAATTTTACCCCAATGACTCTCAGAAATTAATTTCCCTGAACCCTCAGGGTTCCTACAAATAGACATATAGCACTTTCATAGCAATCGGTTAAAAAGTGAAAACGTTTCTACCTTTTTCTAAATGACGCAAAACAAGCAGTTTTGCTCTAAGAAAACTAGGAGCAGCGCCTGCATTCAGGCGTAGGCCCCAAGGTCTCCAGAGCACACGGCTTGCTCTCTGCTGTATTCCTCATTGCTAGAACAAAGTTGGTCATGTTATTTTATTTCAATTGAAACTTAAATTTATCTTTTCGTATCATCTTAATAATCAGTAGTTCACTAAATCATTAAGCCATTTTAAAACCAAAAAGATTTTGGAGGTAAAAATATCTACTATTTTGAAAAATGAATGGCTTATAATTATTTTTAAAATGCAGGTCTATATATTCAAGAAAAGCAGAATATTTACCAAAAAGCAAATAACTGTTCTTTCTCTATCTCTTTCTCTCATACAAACACACACACACACACACACACACACACACACACCTGTGTGTTGCTTTTTCCAAATACAGAGAATAATTCTTTAGCTTTCCTTAGTTCTTACCAGTCTAACAAATGCTTAAGGGGGTCAGTGCAGACTTGAGCATGAGAAGTCTACTCAGGCCCTTCTCCTCCAAAAGAGTAGTTAAGATAATCAGAAAAGAAGAGATGGAGTCACCTCAGGGAACGCTACCGTAGATGGTCAGGGTCACTCACCTTCACAATTAAGTACGAAATGAGTTACGGACTTCCACAAGAAAGAAATATCTGCATCCCAATTTGAGCTCCCTAAGCCACATAAACTTGAAACCCATCCTAGGTCAACCTTCAATGCGAGGTCATCAAAATAATTGCCCCCTGCCAGCTCATGGCACTTGCTGGGTCTTTTTTCAGCATTCAAGACCATGACTTCCTTGTTTTCTTCTCCCAGGTTGGTCTAAAGCTGGCTCTAATGAAGCCGCCCTGCATGCTTCCACAGCAGGAGGACTGCAGGGAGGAGGTCCAGGCACGGGGGAGATTTGTCTTGTATCCAGGTCTGCCCAACACAGGCTCTGTGGCCTTAGGCAAGTTGCTTGACTTCTGACTCATTTTTAAAATGGAAATAATAATAATGGGAACCCACTCCACTCTTGCCTGGAGAATCCCATGGACAGAGGAGCCTGGTGGGCTATAGCCCATGGGGTCGCAACAGTGCTGGGTAAGACTTAGCAACTAAACAGTAAATGATAATTGCACAGTTGTTTCGAGGATTGATTTTTCAATCTACGCATATGGTCTTTCCTGGTGACACACAAATGGTAGCTATTATTATATAAATAGGCCACCCGTTTATTGCTGATGGGAGTTTATGCAGAGGTAGACTAATTTTAAAAACCAGGCTAAGTCAATGTTCCCATAAGTTCCAATAAGTAATGATGTGGTTGAAACTGGAGCCAATTATACGGAGTGAAGTAAGCCAGAAAGAAAAACACCAATACAGTACACTAACGCATATATATGGAATTTAGAAAGATGGTAACGATAACCCTGTATGCGAGACAGCAAAAGAGACAGATGTATAGAACAGTCTTTTGGACTCTGTGGGCGGGGGAGCGGGGGGGAAGATTTGGGAGAATGGCATTGAAACATGTATAATATCATATAAGAAACAAATCACCAGTTCAGGTTTGATGCAGGATACAGGATGCTTGGGGCTGGTGCACTGGGATGACCCAGAGGGATGGTATGGGGAGAGAGGAGGGAGAGGGGGTTCAGGATTGGGAACACGTGTATACCCATGGCAGATTCATGTTGATGTATGGCAAAACCAATACAATATTGTAGAGTAATTTAGCCTCTAATTAAAATAAATAAATTATAAAAACAAACAAACAAAAACTGTATCTTCATGTATAAAGATTTCTAGTGGGCTTCCCAGGTGGCGCTAGTGATAAAGAACCTTTCTGCCGATGCAGGAGTTACAAGAGAGACGGATTCATCCCTGGAGCAGGAAGATCCCTGGAGAAGGGAATTGCAACCCGCTCCAGTATTCTTGCTGGGAAAATCCCATGGGCAGAGGAGCCTGGTGGGCTACAGTCCATGAGGTCGCAAAGAGTTGGACATGACCGAAGCAACCAAGTGCACACATAAAGATCTCAAGAAGCAATTATCCTAAACATTCTTATTCCTTTCTAAACTGCCTTAAAAGGCAAAACACACAGTGACATGCCTAAGCAGCACAGCTCAGAAGAGGGGTTTGCAGATTATGACGTATGGGCCAAGTCTTCCCTGTACTTGTTTTTCTGAACAACGGGTTATTGAAATGGTCACACCGGTTCATTCTTGTAGTGTCTGTGCTGCTTGGACGCTATGATGGCAAAGCTGAGTAGTTGCTGCAGAAATGTGTGGCCTATAAAAGCGTAAGATATCCCCTCTCTGGCCTCTTAATAGACAAGGTTTGCCAAGCTCTGGTTTGGAACTTGAGATCAAAACACTTCTGTTATTAGAGAAGAAGTTTCTTTTCCCTGTTAGGCACATTTACAGCAACATTACAGCAAGCAGCAACACCCAAGTCACTTACTGGGTCAGATGCCCAGAGAGGCACATGGATGGACTGGAAACTGAAGGTGTCCAGAGGAGTCTGGGAAAGACAAAATATCTGGCAACAAAATGATAACGTGAAAGGAAGGGAGAGGAAAGATGCTCACTACAAATAGTAGAAACCAAGTTTTCTTCCTTTGGAAAATTCAACTGCTCCAAACAGGGCCAAGACCAGGCGGAGACTGAAATATTCAGGCACAGGATGCAACGGGAGACCAAAATCCTGAGTCAAGATCAGTAATATTTCATGTATTTTAAAAAGTCAATATTGATACAAATAAACCCAGGATCGACAACATACTAGAATTTTAACAAAAACAAGATCAGTACTACTGATTTTTTTTTTTTTTCGCCTCAACCTCCAACATGGTGCCACATGGCACTGGCCCAGCTTGGTCCGTGTGTGACTAAGCTACTCAACGTCTTCTGAAGCAGAGTTCTTACAGGATGAGGAGTAAGACAACCAGCGTGATTTTGACACAAGTCTTTAGGTATTGTTCAGTTCAGTTCAGTTCAGTTCAGTCGCTCAGTTGTGTCCGACTCTTTGCGACCTCATGAATCGCAGCACGCCAAGCCTCCCTGTCCATCACCAACTCCTGGAGTCCATTGAGTCAGTGATGCCATCCAGCCATCTCATCCTCTGTCGTCCCCTTCTCCTCCTGCCCCCAATCCCTCCCAGCATCAGAGTCTTTCCCAATGAGTCAACTCTTCGCATGAGGTGGAGTTTCAGCTTTAGCATCATTGTAGGCAACACAATTCCTGATGCGATCAAAATAAAACTTTGTTTATCTCCCACTGTCCTTACAAATTTTATTCAATGTGGGTAATATTCAGCTGCTGGAGGATATAAGTCCCGTTCCCTGGCAGCTCAGACAGTAAAGAATCTGCCTGCAATGAAGGAGACCCAGGTTCTTGCCTGGAGAATTCCATGGACAGAGGAACCTCATGGCCTACAGTCCATGTGGTCGCAAAGAGTAAGATATGACCAAGCGACTAAACACACACACGCACACACACGCACACACATACACACATAGATCCTGACCTTTCTGCTCAGTTTCAGGCATTCGACAGCCCTGAAATCCACTGCAAACCCAACCTTATTCAAAAATTAGAATGACAAGCCTCATGAGAACAAACTAATTTATAAATAAAGAAATAAACACACAAATATGAGGGAAGCAAGCCTTCCTTGGGAATTTACCCCTCCTTCAGGTTAAGAGTCTGAGCGGTAAAGGAGTCCCTTATGGGTGATCCCTCTGCCTCGTAGCTCTGTAATCACCTCCTCCCTCACCTCTTCCCGGTTTGCTAGTTTGTGTCTTATAACTAAGAGCAGGTGGAGGAAGGAGTAGGGAAGAGCTGGAGAGACCTATCGATAGCACTGAACACAAGCTTGGGGCAACCTCACTGAGTAGGTTGCATGGAGACACTGTGACCACAGCGCAGACTCTGTGGCCCCTTCACCCAGCCTCAGTTCCCTTCACCCGGCCAACGCTGAGAGCCAAGCTGTGACTCCTTCCTCCGCGTCGCAGGTCCAGCATGGAGCGCCATTTGCTGGTTGTTGGTGGGTCTCTGTTCCTTTAGCTGGTACTATTTTACAGAACCCAAGGCAAAGCCACCCATTTTCTCTTCACTCACATCTAGTCCATGACCAACACCTCTCCACTCTTGCCTTGACACCAGGAGAGCAGGGGAACCCAGGCAGCATCCTCTTTCCTGCAGCATAGACGAACGGTCCAACCCCGAATGTCTCCAAACCACAGGAAACACACAGGTCCCTCGGGCATATCTCCTCAGATGACGAGTGAGTCAGAGCCCTGACTCTGGGCAAAGAAATCCTTCCTTCTTTCCACTCTGGCCACTTTTTATATTCTGAACCTGGTTGAGGGATCCAAGAACCATGGAAAGCATCCTCTATAATTTCATTTGTAAATCCTCCATATTGAAGGTGTCTCTGATGCCACTTCAGTATTGTATTTAAAATGTTCTTTAGTTGCTAAGTCATGTCCCACCCTTTTGCGACTCCATGGACTGTAGCCCTCCAGGCTCCTCTGTCCCTGGGATTTCCCAGGCAAGAATACTGAAGTGGGTAGCCATTTCCTCCTCCGGGGGATCTTCCTCTCCCATGGATTGAACCTGCGTCTCCTGCATCAGCAGGCAGATTCTTTACCACTGAGCCACCAGGAAAGCCCGTCAGTATTGCATTGGCACCACAGTAAAAAATCTGAGGCAGAAATGACTTCACTGTAGCATCTTCCCACGTCACAAGAAGTGCCAATCAATTTAGCTTATCGGCTAGGTTTGAGCACCTCAAGATCAAAAGTTTGAATTCACAAAGGAAGGAGATGATGTTTTCCTAAGACCCAAATAAATGTATTTGTCCATTAATCACATTTATTAATGTGAATCTACAAAAAAAAGAGAAATCTGTCCTGAAGCATTTAAGATATCTCTAGAGGTGCAGGGAGAAGAAAATATGCTTTAGTTGGCCAAAAAGTTTCTTCAGATTTTTCCGTAAGATTTTGCAGAAAAACCCGAACAAACATTTTGGCCAACCCAATGGTTTGGTGATGGTCCATGAGACTAACTGCCTGGAGTACTGATGTAATGACACAGCGACAGCCGGCTGTGCTCAATGCACTGCACATTCTGTCCTGCTGGGGAATCTGAAGCAGCAGCTTGTGCTCCTCTTTCAGCTTAAGGAATTAAATTTGTCCTCCATTGATAACATTAGCAATCAGAGGATTCTGCTGCAAAACTTTGGAATTTAATCTGCCCATATGGATCTTCTGGAGGTGCTTTTTTTGAGCGCTTTAAATCTGAATTCCTAAATGCATCTTCAAATAACAGATGCTAAAATATGTCCAGTACAAATAAGTTCTCCCCTCCCTGCACATTTCTAACAGTGCTACTCACGTGTGCCAATCCCACTCTCATGCCTTCCAGACCTACATTCTCCTCATATTGCCACTTGCTTTCCTCAACATTAGGCCTGCAGTCAAGCCCGTGAAGAAATGCTCCTCAAACTATAAGAAGGAATATAGGGAACTCTCACACTTCCTTCTAACTTGTTTTCCTAATGAAGCACTCTGGTTTGATGTGAGTTCCTTTCTTGGTCACAGGGGAGCTTTTGAGAAGTTTTTTTCCTGTGGTGTTTTCAGGGTCCATATCATTCATTGCTTACCTTTTAATATAATCATTATATTAAAGAAAAAAACATTCAGTCCTTTGGGGCAACGATGCATTCAAGGAGAAAAAAATAATACCAGAAGAGTAAGAAATGCAGCTGGAGTTTTACCGGAGTTCCCTAGACTCGATCCCTTCACTCTGCCGTGTGTGTGTGTGTGTGTGCATGTGTGCACTGAGTTGTATCCGACTCTTTGTGACCCCATGAACTGTAGACCACCAGGCTCCTTTGTCCCTGGAATTTCCCAGGCGAGAATCCTGGAGTGGGTTGCCATTTCCTCCTCCAGGGCACCTTCCGGTCGTAGGGACCAACCTTGCGTCTCTTCATTTCCTGCCCTGGCAGGTGGGCTCTACCTCCTGCACCATCTGGGAAGCCTCTCACTCTGTCGTATGTGCCAAACACAACTCCACTTCCTCTTTAGAAATGATGGCACAGTGCCCAGTGCCCTTCGCCCGGCCTCGCAGCGCCTCCTAACATCAAGTGCACACGGCAGGCTCCTCTAGGCAGCTGCTGTGCCAGCTCCGTCAGCCCGGCTGGCGCTCTGGAGATTCCAGGCGGAGTCTACACGGTTGAGTGCAGAGCCTGGCACAAAGCGTTTAGCAAGGCATCCAGGAACAATCTGGAAGTCCTCCTCATTTTGCAAAGATTCTCAAATGCAAAAGCTTTGCTGCTGTTACCTCTTGATCTTCATTTCCTGAGTCAGGCGTGTCTCCGATGGGTCATTGTTGTCACTTGTCTCCTTATTTTATTCCCATCATAAAGGAACCCAAGCTGAAAGGCAAGGACACTGAAAAGTTTTCACCAAGAAAAATATTCCATTTCAATGCCTATGTGGCTTTGTTAAATCAGGAGCTGTTTTAGACAGCTGTGTGGCTATTTTCAGTCCTTTCATGTCTAATTAGTCCACGAAACAAACATGACCTTTCAGTTAGTAAAAGAGAGTTCCATGAGCTAGCTCCTAAGGATCCCAGCAGCTAAGGAAAAATAGTATGAGATGTCTTCATAGTATGTCTACCTCAGACCCTAAATTTAGTATCATTAATCTCTTTCCCTTAAGTTTGCAAGTACTGGAGGCTTTATCAGTATTTACCTATTTCATCCTATACTGTCTATGAATTTGACTCTATGACTATATTCAGACACCAAAAATATCTGGGGAAAGAACTAAAACAATAACCAACATGCCCAAATATCCAGATATTTGATGCTATGCAGACAGGGCAACCAGAGGATTGCTGAATTCCTACCAGATGCTTTCAAACTCGGCATGCCCACCCCAAATCCCTGTTTTCAGGAGCTCAGGGACATAACTCTTTGAGAAAAGGAAATTCAAAGTCGTAGTTCTGACATACTTTCTTCCCGTTAATCATTATTTCTTGGTTAACTAAAGCACATATGCAATGCTCTGAAAGTAATTTCCCCCTAAATTATTCTATCATTTCCAAAATATTTACAGTATAAAAATAGTAGTTTGATGGAGAGCAATAAAAGAGGAATAAATAAAGCTTTATTCTTTGGACTTTCCCCCTCTAGATTTCCAGCCTCACTTTTTCTGTGTTTGTTCTCTTGTATACCCCCAGACAAAGCAGGTCTGTGAGGATAAAGATGCTTGAGAGGATCTAGTCGTGGACCACAGATTCCTCGGGCTTACTTGGCAGCCACGTAGTTTGGGATGGCCTGTGTGATACAGGTGGAAAATTGCTGCATTATATCAAGCTGTTAACTCAGAGGCTTAGTGTTAATCCAGGACTCACTGAAATTTCTCATATAATCTCTAGGCACTAATCTTCTCGATATGGAATTGCTCCTTCTCCTCCGACTTTTAGGACCTGGATATATGCACAGAAGTTTCACCCACAACTCGTGGACTCCTGCTGATGATTGCTTGTGTGTGTTAAGCCTGCTAAATTCTAATGCTATAATTCCATAGCCGTGCCCCCTACATTATTAGGTGATCAACCCAAATGCCAGCTGGCCAGGCTTTACCAAAGCAGTCATCTGAAATGATGCTTTGAGCAAAAAAAAAAAAAGGCAGCGAGCATTGATCTCTCAAATGACTAAAGCCAACTGCCTAGCGTTGTTTCGGGTTCATCTTCTCTTCATGGCTTCCGTCATGTTTCGGCTAAAGATGAGAGCCGTGGAAAGCAGGACATTCTTCATTCCATGCCTTATGGTTTCACACAGATAGACTGTTCAGTTGCAGGAATGTAATCACAGTGATAAAGGCAACAATACCAAAAACAGAGACTGGGTTCTCTAGTAGCGGTGGGGGGAAGAAAAGGAAAAGAAAGCTACTTTGATGATGCCAACCTAAGACTTTGAGCAGTAACAGATCTTCAAGGACCAGTGGGTGGCGGAGGAGCAAAAGCACTCTTGTGTGCTGGTCTTTATTTTCTGTTTGTTTCTGTTTGTTTCTAATGCAACAGAAATGCTCTGTTTACTTCTTACTTTTATGAATTCATATCAGTGACCTTTGGGCAGAAATATCGAAATTCATTGCTGAAGGGCAGCTTGAGACAGCAAGACTGATCGACACTCCTTCAACCCACACTCTCCTTTCAGGTCACATCAGTGTGTGTCTTCCCTTTCTCAATGCCTTTAAATTTTGCTCAGTTTCATCAGTGGTCTTATGGCTGAATGCCTTCATTTATTCACTTGACAATTTCTTCTTCTTCTTTTTAAAACAACATTTCACACAGAGAAGCTTTGGGGCGTAACACGCCTAGAATACTCAATGGTAATAATAATGTCCTGATTAACTCCAATTTACCATCTCTAATAAGTCCTGGAGGAAAGATTCGAATACAGCAATGTCTGTCTACAAACCACAAGCTTTTCAAACTCCCCTGACCAATGATCTCAAGATGTAATTTGTTCACTGATTGGAAGTTGTCAACATTAAAAAAAAAGAAGTGTGACTGTGGGTTTATTTTGCCATCAACAAAAATTAAAACAAAAAGAACACATCCACAATCCTGGCAACAGAATAAATCGAACTGTCTTCATTTTCCTGTATTACCTTGCAGGCTTGTTTGTGTTCAGATTTTTGACCCAACAGCTTAAAAGCCACAAGGCTTTGGGTAAATTATTAATTCCTTGATTCCTCAGTTTCCACATCTGTGAAAGTAATAAGAATACCTTTTAGTATTTGTTGGGAACATTCAATTAGATAATGCATGTAAAGTGATCGGGAGGGTCCCTGGCATGCCAAGTAAATTCAGTCAGTGTTACAGAATTATTCCTTGTGATCATGGCAGAAATTCGCAGCAGTATACCTACCTACTCTTACTCAGTTCAGTTCTACGACTGGTCTATTTTCCTGGGAGCCTACTGCAAATGAGGAGCAGGAAGAAAAATATAAACTCAAAACTTATGAGAAGTTCACGCCTAGTAAGTCAGCATCTTTTAGGTAAATACCCTGACTTTTAGATTCCTCTCACACACACCCCTACTACGACTGCTGTTCCCCAATACGGCAGTTGGGTTGCAGAGGCACCAATGGGCTCGTGAGTCTATGGAAGACTGCAGACTTGACATCCACGTGGTGCCTTATGGATCACTGTTGGTCTCCGCTGAAGGAAAGCTGACCTGGCTTATTCCTTGGGCCCCATATTAATTTCCTATTGCTACTGCAACAAATTACCACAAATTTACAGGCTTCCCAAGTGGAGCTGGTGGTAAAGAACCCACCTGCCAGTGCAGGAGACACGAGAGATGCAGGTTTGATCCCTCAGTTGGGAAGATCCCCTGGAGGAGGGCATGGCAACCCACTCCAGCTTTCTTGCCTGGAGCATCCTGTGGACAGAGGCGCCTGGAAGGCCACAGTCCACGGGCTCGCAAGAGTCGGGACACCACTTAGGGACTAAACCACCACCGCCGCCACCCAAGATTTCTACCTGAGCAGAGGTGGGGCAGTGAGAGGACGATCTCGTCACTGTCTTCCCTTAACTGCATCTCTGCCTCCAGCTCTCTGCTCTCACACGGCCGGAGGGGCAGGGCTGGCTTTCCTTCCCCTGTCCTCTGGGTCACTCCCTGTTCCTTACTGAGAAGGTGTTTGTCCTGCCCTGTATCCTAGAAATGGTGTGGGGAAAAACTACTGATAATGAGAAAACAGAAAACATTGTCTTTGTTACAGGGAGCATTTTAAATTCCATTTGTAATAATTGCTTTAATGCTTTATGTTGGCTAAATTATATTTATTGTCTGTAGTGACTACATAATATTCCTTCTCACAAAGAGACATTTTTAAGAACCATAGTTGTGTGAGGGATAGATAAACTGTGCATAGTTACCATTTTCTGTTTGAATTTTTTTCTTTAGGATAAATAACTTGGAATTAGTGAATCAAGAGGATAAAAATTTATAATTCTTGAACCATATTGTCAAACTGATTTCAAAAAAAAGGTGATTCCCATTTACACTGATAGCTGTGACAGAGGCATATGCACACGTCACGTCATGGCTTTCAGCATAGAGTGTTATCATTTTAAAATGTTGGGAGAATAATAATAACAAGCGAGCATACTAAGTCTTATTCTGAGCCACGTGGTGCTTCGACAGCTGTCACGTCTAGCGAAGGCGGGCGTAAACAGACATTACATGCTCACAGTACTCCCGCGTCATATTTTTACTTTATTTAACAGGCGAAAACCTGAAGCAGGGAGAGTAAGCAATTTTTCCAGGTTCACACAGCTAAAACATTAGGTAATTTCATAAATGCTTTAAATTTAATTTATTTGTAGCTTAGTTGGATATTTTTCTACATGCATTTTAACTCTTAAGCAAGTCTTGCCAGGGGGTTCACTGTTGTTTTTTTTGTTTGTTTTTCAACAAAAAGATGTGAGCTTTTTATATAATATATGCTAACCTTTTGGCTGTTATTTTGTGGTAGATATTTTCACAGTCTGTTATTAATAACTTTTTATATATTTAGTCTACCTGCTATGCTAAAAATATGATTCATATAACCTTTCCCTGGCACTTTGTTTAAAAAAAGAAATATAAGGGGAAATCTCATACACTAGTTTCTAAAAAAAAAAAAATCCTACAGAGACTTCTTAATACCCAAAATTACATATAATATCTAAAAGGACATTTCATCACATATAACATTAACTTTAATTTATATCACCTAGCATGCAATGAGCCATATTTCTAGCAGTGGCTAAGCTGTTGCCAGGTTCTAAATTAGGTCCCTTATGGAAGCTGCATTAACTCCTTCAAGACCCGAGCACTGCAGCAGTGAGTACAGACCCTGCCTTAGCAATGGCAGGGAGGCTGAGTTTGCTGGAGAGAGGAAGGCCCCAGGCATGGTCACTGGACGCCTGCCATCCCGCCAGGTTGCGTGCCTCCTGGGCTAAACGCAGGGCTTGCTCTCGGTTCAGCCGTGACTGGCAGCGTGGCTGGCTGGCCAGGGCACTCACCAACACAATACATGTCCAAGAGCTAAATGGACGTAGGAAGCTTGACAAGGTCCTGATCTGTTCTTGGCAGAATGATAAAATGTGTAAACTTTGCTTATCGGACTACACAGCCTCTCTCACTGTTTCCTTTGCCCCCTCCTACACCATCAATTTTCCCACCTCTGCTGCCAAACTTCTGCTGCATCCACGCTCCTACCTGGCTCATCAAATCTCAGCTCCGGAACTGAGTCGAGCATCATTTATCCAATCAGAATATTTATTTTATACCTATTATGTGCTAGCAGTCGAAACTACAGTGATCAACAGTCATCAAGATACAGTCCCTGCCCTGACGCTTACACTTGACTTCTTAGTGTGAATTTGGTCTATGAGTATTCTCAAAAGTATTTGGATTTAAGCCTTATTTCTTGTAAATTTAATTTCATGTATCAGCAATTAGAAGTTGGTAATAGTTTAAGTGATAAAAGAGCCTTCCTGTTGCCTCTGAAATCCTCCCCCTCTCTCCCTCCTTCCCTCTCCCTACTGCTGTCTCCCATCTTATACCCCTAGGCATGTTCTCAATACTTATATTGAGACTTCACAACTCCAGTGTTTTCTAATTTGCTCTGGAAGGAAGATTGAATTGAGTGTCAACTTCACCATACTACTTATCCAATGAAGAAATCAATAATAGAATGCTTTTCCAGTGTAAAATTTGTGTTGCATAAAAATGAGGAATATCTAAATGAAAGTAGAGACAGAACAGCATGATAGGAAATATATTCTGAAGCTACACACACACACTGGATAACTGATGATGGCGACAGACCGCTCTAACCTTTATCTTCAGAACCGAGCAATTACTCACAGCCACGTGGTGCAGATGAATTACCATTACTCACTTGGGAAAGCGAACATGTAAATGTCACTGTGGGCGCTAATACTCATGTAATATCACCCCACTTTTAATAGAATATTTGTGCTGATACAGTTAGTAAATTTAAAAAGATGTTATTTCCATGCATTGAAGAACCTGTTCTATTACAAAGGAAAAGAAAAAGAAAGGAGAAATAAAAATATGAAAAACATGAACAAGGACAGTAGGGAAACAGAGAGAAAGTAGGAAAGAAACAGATCATGAAATTCCACTGAATGGGTGGTAATTCTAGGTGTTTTTACATGAATTACCTCACTTCCTATGTATTTTTATACCATTGAAATACATATTTTCATTCTCTGTGTTAGTCGCTCTTCTCCAGAGAAGCCAAAATAATATATATATATATAATATATATATGTATGTATGTAGGTATGCATGTATGTATGTATATATAGACAGAAAGAGGCAGAGAGGGAGGGAGACAGAGACAGAAAAAGAGAGACTTATTTTAAGGAATTGGCTTATGTGGGGATTGTCAAGTCTAAAATCTAAAGGGTAGGCCAGCAAGCTGGAAAATCCGACAAGTTGATATTGTCTGAAGTCTTGAGTCTGAAGGCTGGAAACTCAGGTAAAATTTCTATGTTGCAGTTGGGAGGGAAAAGTTGTTCTTTTTCTGAGATGTCACTCTTTTCTCTTAAGGCTTTCAACACATTGAATGAGGCCCACCCATATTATGGAGAGTAATCTGCTTTACTCAGAGTGTACTGATTGAAATGTCAATTACAACAACGTCCAAACGGGGTTTTGACCAAACAGCTGGACATCGTGGGCTAGACAAATCGACATATAAAAAGAACCCTCACACTACCATAACTAGAAATGGAAAAATAAAATCAGAGCTGTTAGTAACTTAACCAGAGGAACACAGAAATTGTGGCTCCTGGAAAGGAGCACAGTACAAACTCTGGGAAAATATCTACACATGCATCTCGGCTGCAACAATTACCAGCTGGGAAAAGCTGGGGATGAACACTTGTGTGCCTTAGACCTTCCACCTATAAAGGAGATTATTGGCATACTTTTTATGGTTGTTTTAAGGGCTCAATGAGATGACGTGTTTGGAAAATATGCATGGAATATAAACAGGCCCCCAGTAAACATTCACTTCAGTTCAGTCACTCAGTCGTGTCCGACTCTTTGCGACCCCATGAATCATAGCATGTCAGGCCTCCCTGTCCATCACCAACTCTCTGAGCTCACTCAAACTCATGTCCATCGAGTTGGTGATGCCATCTAGCCATCTCATCCTCTGTCGCCCCCTTCTCCTCCTGCCCCCAATCCCTCCCAGCATCAGGGTCTTTTCCAATGAGTCAGCTCTTCCCATCAGGTGGCCAAAGTTTCTTTAGCATCAGTCCTTCCAGTGAACACCCAGGACTGATCTCCTTTAGAATGGACTGGTTGGACCTCCTTACAGTCCAAGGGACTTTCAAGAGTCTTCTCCAACACCACAGTTCAAAAGCATCAATTCTTCGGTGCTCAGCTTTCTTCATAGTCCAACTCTCACATCCATACATGACCACTGGAAAAAACAATAGCCTTGACTAGATGGACCTTTGTTGGCAAAGTAGTGTCTCTGCTTTTCAATATGCTGTCTAGGTTGGTTATGACTTTCCTTCCAAGGAATAAGCATCTTTTAATTTCGTGGCTGCAGTCACCATCTATAGTGATTTTGGAGCCCCCCAAAATAAAGTCAGCCACTGTTTCCACTGTTTCCCCATCTATTTCCCATGAAGTGATGGGACCGGATGCCATGATCTTCGTTTTCTGAATGTTGAGCTTTAAGCCAACTTTTTCACTCTTCTCTTTCACTTTCATCAAGAGGCTTTTTAGTTCCTCTTCACTTTCTGCCATAAGGGTGGTGTCATCTGCACATCTGAGGTTATTGATATTTCTCCTGGCAATCTTGATTCCAGCTTGTGCTTCCTCCAACCCAGAGTTTCTCATGATGTACTCTGCATATAAGTTAAATAAACAGGATGACAGTATACATCCTTGACGTACTCCTTTTCCTATTTGGAACCAGTCTGTTGTTCCTTGTCCAGTTCTAACTGTTGCTTCCTGACCTGCATATAGGTTTCTCAAGAGGCAGGTCAGGTGGTCTGGTATTCCCATTACCTTCTGCTTTACTATCCCTCCCAGGTTAGAACCAGATTCAAATTCGAAGTTGGCAGCTGTCAAGCTTCAAGCCAATCTACTAATTAATAAAACTCCGGTCCCAGTGTCAGGTATGCAAAACGCTAGTTTGTTTCACACAGATGTACCCCGTGCTGTGTATTAATGCTGTGGCTTTGGTGAACACAAGAGTAAATCATTCTGGAGGTGTCTGAAGCCTTCCATCAGGTTCTGAGAAGAGAAGGGCAAAGGCCACAGTACACAGTGAAGCACAAAATCCGAATATCAGTGTCGTTACCCTCAGAGGAGCCTGCAGCCTAACCTGGAAGACAGATGTGTGTGCATCACGTGGAGTCCAGAACTCAGCAGCTTGAGGGGCGCACGGGGGCCCTGCTGTTATGACACAGGCCACACTGAAATATCCGCTCATCAGAATGACACCAGTAAAAAGAATAATGGGCTCATCAACATGTCTAATGCTTTTGTGAAAGCACAGTCTCTGAAGGGCCAAGAGAAACATCTTGAGTAAGGTAAGGTGGACACATTGTATTTGGCATATAAAACTGGTAGCCATTATATATGTTCATGATGCAACACCAATAAGCTGAAGAAATTACAGTGGTTAATGACCAGGTTGCTGTAGCACGAGTGCCCACTTTTTACTTTGGGCTCTTAAACAACAAACAGTAAGATTGTCACAGTCTGTTCCGTTGGGATTATTATTTGGCAAAGCGTGCTTTTTTGCTGCTTGTGTAGTTAGGTACAAAGGTACACTTCTGCAATAAGCAATCTACCTTCTTCGTTTTTAGTTTAAAATAATACATGAAGCAGAAATGCCTTTCTATTTATGTTTTGATCCATTGCATGCTCAGGGAAGAGTAAAAAGAAAATAAAAGCAGCTAACTTTAAATTTACAAAGCTCCCTTTTAACAGTTCCCTCAAAAGGATCAACAGATTACTCTTCTGCACTGCGAGCAACTTCCTACTTCTCAGAGTTGATCTGCACATCAATTAATAATCCATGGTGTTGGTATACGAAGCAGAAATTCATTCACTGAATGCTCACGTTCCCTCTGGGCCTGAAGCTGTAATGTATTGTAGGTAAATAACTGTCGCAACACAGTCTCCAGTGCCCCACTCTCGCCCACTCCGTACCACCCACTGCTCCTCTAGTGAACCCGTATTTCAGGACATCATTCAATGATTTCCTCTTCTAACAAGACGCTTCTGTCAGCTCCCTCTGCACTGAACCAGACGGTAGCAGTGGTTTCTCCCTCATGTGTACCCCTTGCGCAGTATGTGGTTTGTACAGACTTTTTAAGAGTAAGAATGCTAAGTCACTTCAGTCGTGTCCGACTCTGTGTGACCCCATAGACGGCAGCCCACCAGGCTCCCCCATCCCTGGGATTCTCCAGGCAAGAACACTGGAGTGGGTTGCCATTTCCTTCTCCAGTGCATGAAAGTGAAAAGTGAAAGTGAAGTCGCTTAGTTGTGTCTGACTCTTTGCAACCCCATGGACTGCAGCCCACCAGGCTCCTCCATCCATGGGATTTTCCAGGCAAGAACACTGGAGTGGGGTGCCATTGCCTTCTCCGAAGAGTAAAAATAGGGCTTTTTTAATCACAGGCTGACTGTTAGTAGAGGGCATGTTTCTTGGGACCAGGCGTTGTCTTTTACTCATCTTCTATTGCTTAGAGTATCCCTGGAATGAACTAGATATTGATAATTAATCATTTCGATGAGTAAATGAATGAGAGGGAGCATCACAATTCCTCTCCCAAGTGCTTTGGCTGCTTCCAGCTAGTTGTTTTATCTGGAGAATTTGTCATGTGAGTCTTGGAATCGGAACGTTAGAGACAGAAGAGACTTCAGGAGCCATCAAAAGCCTCATTTCACACATAGGAAAGCCGTGGGCCACGAAGATGACCTTTGTAAGGCGACACAGGCTGCGTCAGTGGAGGGACCAGAATTCACATCACTCAACGCTGTCCCCGGTACTCCCGACTGTTTCGTGGGCTGTCTCTCTTGAAAGCCAAGCACGTTTCCTTTCAGAGATCGTGTATACTGACATGTCTACTCATGCACAATGGCCTCCTCTCACCTACTTATAATCAGTGAGCTTGTTATTACAGAATTAATTCTGCTTTTCTGAAAGATTGTTTGCTAGTTTCTTAAAAAGACCCCTGTGCCATAGCTTCTTAAAGAGATGTAATCAGATTTTAGGCTGCCTGTCACTATCTACAAGTATTGAGTGGATACATGAAAGGTCATTTTCCTGGGTAGTGTGTAAACTCTGCGTAAAATATATACATTTTGCCAATGTAGGGCTTTTGAAAACCAATAGCATGTAGCCTGCTGTGTTCACGTAATACTGTACACTTAGGGGAACTCTTCGTTAACTCTCTGTGGGATTAGCCTGAATCATAACAATTCCAGTGAAGTAAACTTATCTGCACAAGTACAGACTTTCCCAAGTCTTGAAAATTGAGTCTTTTATGATTTAATGGCTAAGATAATCATCTACAGGTTTGGTAATTCCACTCAGGACTTTGATATCTGTTAGTGAAAGTAGCACCTCAGAAAGAAGAGTTAGAGATCACAAGATTATAAATACCGGCACGCCAATGGGGAGATTTTTAATTTTAAAGTGTTTAATAAGCCACATTTTAAAGTCTGAATTATCAGTTTCAAAGGAGAAGACTTTATTTCATATTTACATTTTTACATTTGTTGAGGTTTAAAAGGTTGTATCAAGTCAGCTTTAGAATGACAGGGGATGGCGGGCCTGAAAATGACAAATGAAGATGTGTGCTTGGAGTCGTTGGGATGTCAGTCATTTTGACTGACAGATTTCACCGCTGAAATAAGCTTTACATTTTCTTTGTATTTGACTGCCTGTTGAAGCAGTTTACGCAGCCTCCAGTTCTCTGTAAGGAGGCTGTTTTCAATAACGAGTCAAAAAAGATTGCGTAGTTGGTCACGGCGGCGCTTGCTTGTCTCCCATTTTCCTCTGGACCACTGTCCCCCACCTGTCTTTTCATGAAGATGATTGACCATCCTTTCACTGACCCCACGCTGTGTTTTAATTCTGAATACTGGCACGCCAAGAAAGCACGAGCATGACATTGGGCAGCACAAAAGGTAGCGCACAAGGGAAGCCACACAGCTTATCAGACAAGACCCCGGCAATCACACGCGGACGCCGAACCGAAACCCGACAGCTTATCAGACAAGACCCCGGCAATCACACGCGGACGCCGAACCGAAACCCGACAGCTTATCAGACAAGACCCCGGCAATCACACGCGGACGCCGAACCGAAACCCGACAGCTTATCAGACAAGACCCTGGCAATCACACGCGGACGCGGACAGAAACCCGACAGCTTATCAGACAAGACCCCGGCAATCACACGCGGACGCCGAACCGAAACCCGACAGCTTATCAGACAAGACCCCGGCAATCACACGCGGACGCTGAACCGAAACCCGACAGCTTATCAGACAGAGACTCCAGCAAATCACACGCGGACGCCGAACTGAAACCCGACAGCTTATCAGACAAGACCCCGGCAATCACACGCGGACGCCGAACCGAAACCCGACAGCTTATCAGACAAGACCCCAGCAAATCACACGCGGACCCAGAACCGAAACCCGACGGCTTATCAGACAAGACCCCGGCAATCACACGCGGACGCGGAACCGAAACCCGACAGCGTATCAGACAAGACCCCAGCAAATCACACGCGGACGCCGAACTGAAACCCGACAGCTTATCAGACAAGACCCCAGCAAATCACACGCGGACCCGGAACCGAAACCTGAGTGTCCTGACTTTTTCCTCCATGATCTCTACTTACATCTTCCCTTTTCACATTCATGCCTTCATATGCCAATTCTTTTCTTAAAAAAGTCTTATGTGTAAGCCTTCTTTAATAATTTAGAAGCATCTTTCTTACAGCATATGTGTATCCAAGTAAGAATCCAGAGATGTGATTCCATGCCATGTTTTATAAAAGATTTTTCTTGAAGCACACACCTAATATCAGTCTTGGACAGCAAAATAAGGATAGATTTCACTTTTTCAATACAGTTGATGAAAAATATTTGTTTGTCCCTGAGTGGTGAGTGAGACTGCTGAAACGGCATGACCTTTGGAAGAACTAGAATGCAAGGTAGTGACCATGAAATGAATTTCTGTCAAAAATATATCTTGATGGTCTAAAAGTTAATGTGATTATAGAGCGACTGGGAGATAGCCTGTAAGCATAAACAAGAGGAGGAAAGGCAAGAGTCGCCATCTAAGTCATTTACACTGTACTTTGAGTTTATGAAAATAAGAGTTCTCAGTACAAATATGGAACTATATCTACATATATATAAAGTCATACTGTGCTAAGTCGCTCAGTTGTCTGACTCTTTGTGACCCCATGGACTGCAGCCCACCAGGCTCCTCTGTCCATGGGATTCTCCAGGAAAGAATACTGGAGTGGGTTGCCATGGCATCCTCCAGGATATGTAAAGTTAACCTAAAGTTATTTCACTGGGGAAAGGGGAAATTCAAATAAAAGCTTTGCATAGATGATAAAAAAAAAAAAAGGAAAAGTGCTCAAACTCAGTAGCAATCAGGCAAAAAGTAAAATGAAAGACAATTTTTCACTCATCCTACTACAAAATTATACATGTTGACAATAATTATGTTGAATATTTTATAAGAAATTAGGTATGAATATTTGGACAGGGTGAACATATACATGGATAGAGCTTTTTGGAGAACAATTTAGCACCATCAATCTAAAGCTAAAACGGAAGCAAGTCAGAGAAGGAGATATCATATGACATCCCTTATATGTATAATCTGAAAAGAAATGATACAAATGAACTCACAAAACAGAAAGAGACTCACAGACTTAGAAAATGAACTTATGGTTGCTGATGGGGTTGGGATAGTTAGGGACTTTGGGAAGGTCATGTACACACTGGTATATTTAAAATGGATTAACCAACAAAGACCTATTGTGTAGCATATGGAACTCTGCTTAATATTATGTGCCAGCCTGGTTGGGAGGAGAGTGTGGGGGCAAATGAACGCATGCAGAATGCATGTATGTGTATGGCTGGTCCCTTCACCGTCCACCTGAAACTGCTACAACACGGTTAATCTGCTCTGCCCCAGTACACAGTTAAAAGCTTAAAATTACAAAAAAAAAGAAAAGAAAAAATGCACATACCTTCCGACTAAGCAATTACTTTCTAGGTCTCTTTTTCTTAGAAATAGTCATATATGTAGATATGGAAGAAGCACAAGCTGGAATCAAGACTGCCGGGAGAAATATCAATAACCTCAGATATGCAGATGACACCACCCTTATGGCAGAAAGTGAAGAGGAACTCAAAAGCCTCTTGATGAAAGTGAAAGAGGAGAGTGAAAAAGTTGGCTTAAAGCTCAACATTCAGAAAACGAAGATCGTGGCATCTGGTCCCATCACTTCATGGGAAATAGATGGGGAAACAGTGGAAACAGTGTCAGACTTTATTTTGGGGGGCTCCAAAGTCACTGCAGATGGTGACTGCAGCCATGAAATTAAAAGATGCTTACTCCTTGGAAGGAAAGTTATGACCAACCTAGATAGCATATTCAAAAGCAGAGACATTACTTTGCCAACAAGTGTGCATCTAGTCAAGGCTATGGTTTTTTCAGTAGTCACATATGGGTGTGAGAGTTGGACTGTGAAGAAGGCTGAGTGCCGAAGAATTGATGCTTTTGAACTGTGGTGTTGGAGAAGACTCTTGAGAGTCCCTTGGACTGCAAGGAGATCCAACCAGTCCATTCTGAAGATCAGTCCTGGGATTTCTTTGGAAGGAATGATGCTAAAGCTGAAACTGTAGTACTTTGGCCACCTCATGTGAAGAGTTGACTCACTGGAAAAGACTCTGATGCTGGGAGGGATTGGGGGCAGGAGGAGAAGGGGACGACAGAGAATGAGATGGCTGGATGGCATCACTGACTCAATGGACGTGAGTCAGTGTCAACTCCAGGAGTTGGTGATGGACAGGGAGGCCTGGCGTGCTGCGATTCGTGGGGTTGCAAAGAGTCGGACACGACTGAGCAACTGAACTGAACTGAACTGAACATGTGTGCATATTCTCACATATGCTGCTAAGTCACTTCAGTCGTGTCTGACTCTGTGCAATCCCATAGACGGCAGCTCACCAGGCTCCCCCACCCTGGGATTCTCCAGGCAAGAACACTGGAGTGGGTTGCCATTTCCTTCTCCAGTGCATGCAAGTGAAAAGTAAAAGTGAAGTCACTCCGTCGTGTCTGACTCTTAGCAACCCCATGGACTACAGCCCACCAGGCTCCTCCGTCCATGGGATTTTCCAGGCAAGAGTACTGGAGTGGGGTGCCATTGCCTTCTCCTATTCTCACATATACAAAGATATAATTTTAAGAATGGTAATTACAGCATTGTTAAAATAAAACTTTAAAAGCACTCCAGACATTTACTGATACATATATTATGCTTATGCATTGAATACTATGAAGCTGTTAAAAAGAACGAGGAGAACATACGTTTGCAGAAGTGGAATGATCCAAAAGACATGTTAAACAAAAACAGCAAATTAAATAATGAAAGCCTACTCACATAGTTTTGAAAACTGCATCTAAATTATAGATGTGGCCAGCAGGGAACCGGCCCCGGTGCCATCAGCTTCAGGCTGAGGCCCCTTGCAGCTGGCCCCCAGCTCCTAGTCCCGATGGTCCTCCAGCTCTACTGTCTCCCACCCACTCCTTCCCCTAGGGAAGAGCTCTTCTAGCCTGCTCACTCAGGGACAACCTCGCTATGCCAGCTGTGGTATTATAGTACTATACTTGATAAGACTAAAAATGTTTTCTTAAATAAATAAATTATAAATATGGCTGTGTCTATCAACTAAACAGTAGTTTTTCTATGAGAATAAGTGTATAGAAAAGATCCTAGAAGTAGACACAACCACGTACTAACAGAAATTAGTTTCTGAGGAAGAAAACAGGAACAGAAAAAGGAAAAAAACATTTATTTTACTATCATATAAAGATAAATTGCTTCAATTTTTGACAGTACTGATTTATAACTTTTGTAAATGTGTATATGTGTACACACGCATTAAAACCGTATGAAACAAGTGTTGATTTTATCAATTCATACAAGTTAAACTGGACATGGAACAACAGACTGGTTCCAAATAGGAAAAGGAGTACATCAAGGCTGTATATTGTCACCCTGCTTATTTAACTTCTATGCAGAGTACATCATGAGAAACGCTAGGCTGGAAGAAGCACAAGCTGGAATCAAGATGGCCGGGAGAAATATCAATAACCTCAGATATGCAGATGACACCACCCTTATGGCAGAAAGTGAAGAGGAACTCAAAAGCCTCTTGATGAAAGTGAAAGAGGAGAGTGAAAAAGTTGGCTTAAAGCTCAACATTCAGAAAACGAAGATCGTGGCATCTGGTCCCATCACTTCATGGGAAATAGATGGAGAAACAGTGGAAACAGTGTCAGCCTTTATTTTTTTTTCATCTCCAAAATCACTGCAGATGGTGACTGCAGCCATGAAATTAAAAGATGCTTACTCCTTGGAAGAAAAGTTATGACCAACCTAGATAGCATATTCAAAAGCAGAGACGTTACTTTGCCAACAAAGGTCCGTCTAGTCAAGGCTATGGTTTTTCCTGTGGTCATGTATGGGTGTGAGAGTTGGACTGTGAAGAAGGCTGAGTGCCGAAGAATTGATGCTTTTGAACTGTGGTGTTGGAGAAGACCCTTGAGAGTCCCTTGGACTGCAAGGAGATCCAACCAGTCCATCCTAAAAGAGATCAGTCTTGGGTGTTCATTGGAAGGACTGATGCTAAAGCTGAAACTCCAATACTTTGGCCACCTCATGCAAAGAGTTGACTCTTTGGAAAAGACCCTGATGCTGGGAGGGATTGGGGGCAGGAGGAGAAGGGGGCGACAGAGGATGAGATGGCTGGATGGTATCACTGACTCGATAGACATGAGTCTGAGTGAACTCTGGGAGTTGGTGATAGACAGGGAGGCCTGGCGTGCTGCAGTTCATGGGGTCGCAAAGAGTCGGACATGACTGAGCGACTGAACTGAACTGAACTGATGGGTAATTAGCACACAAATTATTTAGGTGTAACAGGGATTGTCAAATTGTCCGACGACGTTTAAAACAAGTTTTCTAATAAGTTTTTTAATGTATATACTCTCTATAAACTTGTTTATAAAATTTAAACTCACAGTTTACAAAGAATTTGGGAAGTATAGTAGTTTCTGTTTAAATTCTATCATCATCACTAAATGTTTCAAATTACTAGAGCCAAGATTAATGGGACTTTACTAAAATGATGTCATTTGTATTTGTGGATATTGGTGAGACATAAGACTTCATCCTAGACAGTTTAAAATACTTAAGGCTATAAAGTTTTCTGTAATATGGCTTAAGTCACGTTCTGTTTTTTTAAATTATTTGATTCTTTAAAAACAATTTTTAAAAATTTTCTAGATCAAGTGGTCAAAATCTTCATAACTTACCTTTAATTATTAACCAAAATGACTAAAAACATTTAACCTAACAGTATATAAAAAGAACAATAATATAAATCTAACTAAAATAATAGAGAAGACTTATAGTTCTGAAATCAAAATTAAGGATAGGGGATTAAAAGGCACAAACTATTATATATAAAATAAGTAAGCTATGAGCATATATTGTACAGCACAGAGAATATAGCCAATATTTTATAATAACTATAAGTGGAGTATAATCCCCCAAAGTGTGAATTACTATGTTGTACACCTGAAACTTTTTTATTAATAATATAAATCAAGTATACTTCAACTAAAACAAAAGCAAAAAAATAAAAGAATTAATGTAACTCTGGAATTCTAACCTATATTTCTATTTTGCAAGAAAAAAATTTTAAATTTGCTTTACTCATAACAAAATTGAGTCTTCATAAGAAGTAAAAACAGGCATATAGTGAAGAAGTGGTAAAGTATCAGATAAAATGAAAACACTGGCAATGAATGAAACAAAAGATAAGGAGCAATTTTGTGTGAAAATGAGGAAAAATAAATAACCTAATAGCTTCTAGTTGGGATTTTACCACGCTTTCGGGTCATGCAGGCCATCTTCACGCAGCTCAACATGATTATCCCTTCTCTCCCTGTTGTTTTACAAGTGCCCAGTTCTTTTATCTGCTTCCTCTTCTTGGGTCCTGAAACAAGTGGAGTATGCAACCCTGGGCAAAGAATATCAACAGGCAATTTATAGAAGAAAATTGAAAGACACAAATTTAAGAGAACAAATATTATTTCTCACTCAACAACTTGGCAAAAATAAAGTCACTGACATCAACCAATGTTGACCTAGTTGTGAGGAGCAGAGAGCACTTTGTTATGTTCATGTCATCTCTTTGGAGGACCTCTGGTGAGCAGTTATTTAAAAAAAATTTAAATGTACATCACCTTTGACCCAGAGATCACACTTTTAGGTACGTACCCACAGGAAACACCCAAATTGACACTGAATTGAAACATTTTTGATGCTAGTAAAAGGAAAAACAGAAGAAATAACTTTAATATCCTTCAAGAAGGATCTGGTTGGATAAGTTCTATTAAGTAAAATACTTATTAGGTAGACTCAAACAGATCTGTATTACTGTATGAAGAAAAGATAGTATAAAATATACCTGGTATAATCTTACTCAAAAGAAACATAGCTAGACACCTCTACCACAAAATGACAAGCGCCATGTGATCGGAGCACTGCAGAACAGTCAGCTGGCCAACCACAGGACTTAATCCCGCCAGGCAAGTTAACTTGCCGAACATGAACAAACATCTAGACTAGACTAAGAAAAGACAGTTTATTGTTTTGGTTTTTTTCGGTTGGGTCTATCAGGAAAAACAACCACTCCCCCAAGTATATTCCCATCATGCAAAAAAAGTGCTCTTTAAAAACTCCAACCCAGTGTGGACAAATAGCCAATAAACATATGAAAAGGTGATTATTCCACTGGCCATGCGGGAAAAGAAAATAAAAACTGCCACGCAAGACCATTATGCACACAGAAGAAAGACTAAAATGAGAAAGCAAACATTTGAAAATGTGGGTGAGTTTGTTAAATAACCAGAATGCTCATAAACAATGGTAGAAAAAAAGTTGATTCAGCCTTGGAAAACTGTTTCTACCAAAGCTGATCATTTCTGTGTCCTCTGATTCGGCACATATCCAATCAAAATATATATTAGTTGCTCAACTGTGTCCGACTCTTCACGACCCTCGTGGACTGTAACCCACTATGCTCCTCTGTCCATGGAATTTTCCTGGTAAGAATACTGGAGTGGGTTGCCATTTCCTTCTCCAGCGTATCTTCCTGACCCAGGGATCGACCCCAGGTTTCCTGCATTGTGGGCAGATTCTTTGCCATCTGAGATACCAGGGAAGCCCTCTTCCAAAGACATACCCCAGGATATGGCTAGTAGCACGATCACAGTAGCCCCAAACTGGAAACTTGCCAAACATCCATTTGTCAAAGGAGCAGCATAGAGTATCCAAAATGAAATCTGAAAATAAACTGTAGATTTTACATGATTGATGATGATCATCACGTTGCAAAATTAAAAGGTTATGTGTTTAAGATGGATAACCAGCTAGGACCTATTGTATAGCACACGGAACTCAGCTCAGTGTTACATGCAGGCCTGGATGGAGCGGGCTTGAAGGGAATAGAGACGTGTATACATACGGCTGAAACTATGCAGGTGAAACTTCGCTGTTCAGCTGACACTGCCACAACATTGTTAATCGGCTATACCCCAATTCAAAATAAAAAGTGTAACGTTTGGGGGAAAAAGAAAGGTCAAATGATTATTTAATCCTATGATCTGATTATAGAAAGATAGCAATGTTGCATATAGATACACTTTAAGGAATTCCAGAATCATATTAATAAATGATTGCTGCTGCTGCTAAGTTGCTTCAGTTGTGTCCGACTCTGTGCGACCCCATAGACAGCAGCCCACCAGGCTCCGCCGTCCCTGGGATTCTCCAGGCAAGAACACTGGAGTGGGTTGCCATTTCCTTCTCCAATGCATGAAAGTGAAAAGTGAAAGGGAAGTCGCTCAGTCGTGTCCGACTCTTTGCGACCCCATGAACTGTAGCCCACCAGGCTCCTCCGTCCCTGGGATTCTCCAGGCAAGAACACTGGAATGGCGTGCCGTTTCCCTCTCCAATGCAGGCATGCATGCTAAGTCGCTTCAGTTGTGTCCGACTCTGTGCGACCCTCTGGACGGCAGTCCACCAGGCTTCTCTGTCCATGATTCTCTAGGCAAGAATACTGGAGTGGGGTGCCATTTCCTTCTCCACTGGGGGACTTTAGAAGGAAAGTAATATAAAAATCAGTTCCTTCACCCTTTTCCTTTCCATTCTTTTCATCTTTTGGCTATCTGTTCTACATACAAGATAGCAAAGAAATTCCAAGAATCATCTTGTCACTTAGCAGTATCATGCATCAGTTGTCAGACACAGTTTTCCAATGTCTAAATGAAATAATATATTGAAGTAATCCGAGCAGCACTTAGCACACAGCAAATACTCGGGTTAAACATTAGCTTATTGTTTAACTTTCCTATGCTAAGATATGGCTGACACAATGATTCCTGAGTAGTTAGATTAGATTACATAATGTTATCTTGTCATCTAACTTAGTTTCATCAGCCACCGAAGATGCACTCAGCAAGTTGCCTCATTTAGCCTCTGGAGATTCTGTCTCCCTTGTTTTTTCACAAAATATAATCTCCTCTGTCGACTTTCAGTAACGTGTAGGAAGTATCTTGGGTTTGTGTGATGTTTGCACTACTAGAGAACACTGGAGTACGGAGGGGCCAGGACACAGATTAGGGAAGTGGCTTCGCATGATCTATATGTCCTGCTTTGTAACTTGGCTCTGAACAAAGCAACACATTTTCTCTTATGCTTCATAAGGATAATAACCATCTTTATTTTATAATAAGAAATGGTATTGCATTAATTATTATTAATCATTTTAGAATACTAGAAATGTTTCAATAAAAATTGCTAGGCTAATAAAAACATTTCCGGTTTCATTAAAACTATGAACTCTCCCTCATGACTACAAAATGAGCAGCGGAGTTTGATAGCACAGCACAGTCAAGACTGCCTCTTGGATAAGGGTGATTTTTCTCAAAATGTGTTATATGAATGCATTAAATATTTGATGCTTAATAAAAGTAAAATAACATCCCTTTCCACTAAGCTGCCTCAAATACCAATTACATGAGAAAGATTTGCTAAGCTAATGATTTTCTAAGTAGCCACAAATGCTTCCTTAATTCTCGATGAGTTCTTCTTGTTCCTCAGAGTGAATGTGAGATGTTATTTTCAATATTTGGTGGCCTCACTTTTTCACAGCAAGGATTTACTTTACAAACCCTTTTATTCTGTCTTGAATTTCATAGTTATGTGTCTAACAATGAGTTACCAGGAAAATCTGCTGCAGACATGAAAACATAGACACAAAATCAGGACTTAGTTTGTCTCTGCTTCTAATCACATGATCTCTGGGAAGGTTTATTGCAATCATATCCAAGGACGTAACAGTATTTGGAAAAGATACAGCTCCAAGTCTTTTGTTGACTGCAAATATGATCTAGCTTGTTCCTTTAATGGCTCACTTCTCCCTGTGCAATTCCATTCCTCAATGATTCTAGAATTCACTCTATGACTTTATTTGGCCACTAGTACATCAGCAAGTGCAGTGCAAACAGAAACGGAGTACCAGCTCGTGCGTTAGGAGGAGGACTAAGGCACCTTGACGGACAGCCCCAAGCAACTGTCAGACACACGCCTCAAGCCAGGAAGAACAAGCCAGCCTCAGCCTATCTGTAGGACGCGCATGAGTTCAGCCAACACAAGGTCGGGCAGAAATGGAACCATCCCAGCTGGGCCTTGCCCGAAGTCCTGACCTGCAGAATTGGGAGCAAATAAACGGTTATCGTTTCAAGCCAGTAAAAATTCCTTGACTTCCTCTGTCTTTCTGTATTCCTGTGAACCATGATAAGGACATGGGCTGATGAGCAAGGCTCAGTTCAGTGAAAGAAGACAAGGCTTGAAGGAAACTTTCAGGACAGAAATAAGGAGTGTTTATCCGACCAGGACAGATCAAACTGGGTGACAGCCATCTCACTTGGAACTGTTGTGGCTCAATAATGACCAGTAGACTAAGGTAATCACAGAACACGTTGTCGATATGTCACCCACTGAAATTAAATCTAACTCACTGGGGGTGACACCACATTGCTTTAATTATTCCTATCAGCTGGATCATTTCTCAAAATATAAATCAGGAACAAGAACGATAAAATCCTTTTTCTCTTACCTCCTTAGTTTATAGAATGATACTTGTACAACTACATGCACTTATCAACGCCTGATTCCATAAGTAAAAAAGTTATTGCCATCACACCAGTTGATTGCTTACTGACGTCATTGACTGAGCTTGACAGAGCTCTATATTCTTTCTTCATTGATCCATGTATTTGGTGATTATTTATTGAGGGTGTTTAACGTACCCAGTACTAAACTAGGTATTGATAGAGAAGATGAGCAAGGCTCTCGTGCAGCTTCCATCCCAGAGGAGAGAACACATTACCCCCACAGAACATTTTAAAAAATGAGACAATTAAAAAATTGTGATAAGTGTTCTGAAGGAGTGAAACAAAGAGATTTTAAGAGAGAAAGTGCTTAGACAGAAAGAGGGCTTCTTTAGATAGAGTGGTCTCAACGAAGAACTGCCTGAGGATAGAATATTTGAGACCTAAAGAATGAGAAGGAGTCATGTAGCTATTCCAGAACACGGCAGGTCTAAAGTTTCTGCAGTAATGAGTACATATCAACTGTCGCCTCGCTTTTACACACTGTCAGCCAACAGAGGACATGGCAGGGAACACAATATCCTCGTGCTATGATCACGCAACCGGGCATTTACTGAAGAATATTTGGTGTTAGTAGATGAAATGAACCCATTGGGTTCCTCTTCTTTCACTTTTCAACTAGTCATAATGAAGTTTTATGAAAATACACTCTATCTTTATGTCACTATGTTACTTCCATTCAACTGTCTGTTTAAAAATATAACAGGATAAAACCACTCAATCTCTCAACCACTTGCCTGCATGGATCCTTTAAATGAGTTTGAGTGGATAATATACATATGTATATACATAGATGTCTATTATACTATAGCACTTAGCACGCTGAAAGTGATTTATGAGACGCCCATTCCGGAATGAGAACTGTTTTGAAGATAAAAGGAAGACTCTGGACCTCTTGGCTTCTAACATTCGGCTCCTTAACCTGAACCTTTCCCTCATGTTCTTCTTTAAAGTGTTTTAGCTTCACCCTAGAAAAAAATGTTATATTTATATTTTGGTCAAGAGAGGATTCTTATATAAATTTTTGGCTGAACTAGGTCCATAGAAAAGAAATATCCCAAGTGTTAAAAATAGAAGTTGGTGGTAGAAGCGAGCCGTTTGCAGTAATAGCTATTTCACACTTTCGGAAAGTTGATTCCAGCATGGTTTGCAATTACAGGAACAGAGAGACCTAAGCTAATTAGTTATTGAGTCCCTATGTTCTTCTTTAAGGAAAGCCATTGATTTTTGCCCTCAGAAAGTTATTTTTGCACAGTCATATGTACAAGCTAGTGGGGACAGCCCACCCATGGGGTCTTCTTTCAGCTTTGGTCCTTGAAATGAAAATAATCCTACTTTTATTTACAGGGAGCTTTGCGTCTGCATATAGTCTGGAATATGGCTGTAGTCACCAAGTGAACCACATTTAATTGCCTGTGGCTAATTACTTGTGTAGCACTCAAATGTATCTAATATTGCTGTTTTGAAGCCATGTGGGAGATCTTTTAACTGTGCCCTTTTAAATCTTTACAGCAATAGTCATGTGGCTAGAGTTATGTGTATTAAAAATGCTGAAGAGAGAAAAATCAGATTAGAAGGTTTAAGAAGAAACATATTTGGCCAATATGAGTTTGATAAGGTATTGTATTTGCTTTAAAATTAAAGATACTTTGTTCTAATACAGTTAATTGGGGGACCTTGGGTGTTTCTAGCCCAAGGGTATATTCGTTATCTTGAAAATATGATAGACTGTAAAATTAGATAGCCAATGGGAATTTGCTGCATGATGCAGGGAGCTCAAGCCTAGTGCTCTGTTGCAACCTAGAGGGGTGGGATAGGGCGGGAGGTGGGAAGGAGGTTCAAGAGGAAGGGGACGCATGCAGACCTCCGGCTGACTCATGTTGACATGTGGCAGAAATCAGCACAGCACTGTAAAGTAATCATCCTCCAATTAAAAATAAATAATCTATAAAAAGACAGATTAATATATTTATGCTTTCTGCAATCTGCAATTAAATTCAATTAAATGTCTTACACAGAATATGTTAATGCATTAGGTTTTTACTCCTTCATTCTATTACTGTACTAGAACATCTGACTAATAGTAAAGCTGTAATCACTGTTCATTGGGGTGTCCTTGGGAGTAGAGTTAGGCTGGGGACCTGACTACTTACACCTGGTGATCTGACCCCCACACCTAGGATTGAACATGGGTCTGATTCCTTACCTTTGTATCTGGTAGTTAGAGAAGCATAGAGAGAAATTACCCCTAAACTACAAGGAACCAAAGCCCCTTTCCCTGGTGTTTTACTTTTGCTGTATTAATATAATTCTATTATTTTGAAGTCTAGATGAAGAGATTTCATGTTTATGCTTGGTGACATGCCCATGAGGGATGATGATCATACATACGGAACATCTCCATTTGTATGCATGGAATTACGCACAATTCCTTGCCTAAAGGTGGCACCCTGTTAGGCTTTCCTGGAATCCAACATAGAACTGAAAGAAGACTCTGTTCTGGACCATCCTCTCTCCTGTGAACAGGATAACCCACATTATAATACGATCCCTGTAAGTTCTAAGCTTGGGCTCTTCTTTCAATACTGCTCCACCAGAACACAAAATCAGACCAATCCTGTCATCCCTGTGACCGTAACTCTTGCTCAAAGATGTTTTAATTAATTTCTTTTTTTGCTGAATGATAATTGTTGTTTTCTGTCAAGCCTCAGCATGAATCAGCCATAGGTATACATATATCCTCTCCCTCTTGAACCTCCCTCCCACCTCCCTCCCCATCCCACCCCTCTGGTTGATACAGAGCCCCTGTTTGAGTTTCCTGAGCCACACAGCACATTCCCGCTGGCTGGCGGGCTTACACATGGTTGTGTAAGTGTCCCTGAGACTCTCTCCACGCATCTCCCCTCCCCTCCCCTCTCCCATGGCCCCACGTCTGTGCTCTATATCTGTTTCTCCACTGCTGCCCTGGAAGTAAACTCTTCAGTACCATTTTTCTAGATTCCATATACATGCATTAGAGTACGATAGTTATCTTTCTGACTTACTTCACTCTGTATAATAGAATTCTAGGTTCATCCACCTCATTAGAACTGACTCAAAGGCGTTCCTTTTTATGGCCGAGTAATCCTCCATTGTGTATAAGTACCACAGCTTCTTTATCCATTCATCTGTCCATGGACATCTAGGTTGCTTCCATGTTCTAGCTATTGTAAACAGTGCTGCATGAACAATGGGATACATGCGCCTTGTATACTTATGTATACTTATATACTTATACTTTCCTTTGCTGTGCAAATGCATTTAACTTAATCAGGTACAACGTGTTTACTTTTGTTTTTATTTCCATTACTCTAGGAGGTGGGTCATAGAGGATGTTGCTTTGATTTATGTCCTTGAGTGTTCTGCCTATGTCTTCCTCTATAGGGAAAATTATAAAGAGTTTTATAGTTTCTGGTCTTACATTTAGGTCTTTAATCCATTTTTAGTTTATCTTTGTTTATGGTGTTAGGCAGTGTTCCAATTTTATTCTTTTGCATGTAGCTGTCCAGTTTTCCCAGCACCACTTACTGAGGAGGCTGTCTTTGCTCCATTGTATATTCTTGCCTCCTTTGTCAAAAGTAAGGTACCTATAGGTTCATGGGTTTATTTCTGGGCTTTGGATCTTGTCCAATTGGTGTATATTTCTGTTTTTGTGCCAGTACCTTACTGTCTTGATGACTGTAGCTTTGTAGCATGGTCTGAAGTCAGGAAGGTTGTATCCTCCAGCTCCATTCTTTTTTCTCAAGACTGCTTTGGCTTATTCAGGGTCTTTTGTGTTTTCATATGAATTGTGAAATTTTTTGTTCTAGTTCTGTGGAAAATGTCATTGGTAGTTTGACAGGGATCACATTGAATCTATAGATTGCATTTGGTAGTATAGTAATTTTCACAATATTGATTCCTCCTACCTAGGAACTTGGAATATCTCTCCATCTATTTATGTCATCTTTGATTTCTTTCATTAATATCTTATAATTTTCTGTGTACAGTTCTTTTGTCTCCTTAGTTAAGTTTATTCCTAGATATTTAATTCTTTTTGTTGCAATAGTGAATGAGATTAATTCCTTAATTTCTCTTTCTGATTTTTCATTGTTAGTATATAGAAATGCAAGTGATTTCTATGTATTGATTTTGTATCCTGCAACTTTGCAAAATTCACTGATTAGCTCTAGTAATTTTCTGATACCATTTTTAGGGTTTTCTGTGTACAGTATCATGTCATCTGCAACCAAAAGCTCAGAAATGTTTTTAACTTGCAATTTCTAATTACCAACACAAAGCCTCCCCTTTATGTCCACATGTGAGTGGAATCCCCTTCTACAGGTTTCAGGATTTAATGTTCCACTCTTGTTTCTGAGTCTGGCCCCAAAGGAACCATGAGAAATCGCATTATAACCCAACTGCTTTCCTCCCAAACTTCACTTTCCTCAACTTCAGAACTCACTAGGATGTGAATGGCTTCTTTGATATGGATGGTAACATAAACATTTCTAGTTTCTCTTTTCCAGATACGTCAGATCTGATCCTACTTCCTCTGTGGTCCCAGGTCGTTCAAACGTTACCCAGCCCCCACCACTGGGCCAACTTGAAACCATTCACCTTAGAGGGGATGAGCTCCACTTTCCCAGTCCTGAATATCTCCTGACTCTGCTTTCACTTTCCCAGTTTCTGTATTGATTTCAATAATCGTTTTTTTTTTTTTTAACACCACTTTTTTTTCTCATTTATTTTTATTTATTTTTAATTTTATTTTATTTTTAAACTTTACATAATTGTATTAGTTTTGCCAAATATCAAAATAAATCCGCCACAGGTATACATGTGTTCCCCATCCTGAACCCTCCTCCCTCCCTCTTCCCCATACCATCCCTCTGGATCGTCCCAGTGCACTAGCCCCAAGCATCCAGTATCGTGCATCGAACCTGGACTGGCAACTCGTTTCATACATGATATTTTACATGTTTCAATGCCATTCTCCCAAATCTTCCCACCCTCTCCCTCTCCCTCTCCCACAGAGTCCATAAGACTGTTCTATACATCAGTGTCTCTTTTGCTGTCTCGTACACAGGGTTATTGTTACTGTCTTTCTAAATTCCATATATATGCGTTAGTATACTGTATTGGTGTTTTTCTTTCTGGCTTACTTCACTCTGTTTAATAGGCTCCAGTTTCATCCACCTCATTAGAACTGATTCAAATGTATTCTTTTTAATGGCTGAGTAATACTCCATTGTGTATATGTACCACAGCTTTCTTATTCATTCATCTGCTGATGGGCATCTAGGTTGCTTCCATGTCCTGGCTTTTATAAACAGTGCTGCGATGAACATTGGGGTACACATGTCTCTTTCCCTTCTGGTTTCCTCAGTGTGTATGCCCAGCAGTGGGATTGCTGGATCATAAGGCAGTTCTATTTCCAGTTTTTTAAGGAATCTCCACACTGTTCTCCATAGTGGCTGTACTAGTTTGCATTCCCACCAACAGTGTAAGAGGGTTCCCTTTTCTCCACACCCTCTCCAGCATTTATTACTTGTAGACTTTTGGATCACAGCCATTCTGACTGGTGTGAAATGGTACCTCATAGTGGTTTTGATTTGCATTTCTCTGATAATGAGTGATGTTGAGCATCTTTTCATATGTTTGTTAGCCATCTGTATGTCTTCTTTGGAGAAATGTCTATTTAGTTCTTTGGCCCATTTTTTGATTGGGTCATTTATTTTTCTGGAGTTGAGCTGTAGAAGTTGCTTGTATATTTTTGAGATTAGTTGTTTGTTGGTTGCTTCATTTGCTATTATTTTCTCCCATTCTGAAGGCTGTCTTTTCACCTTGCTAATAGTTTCCTTTGATGTGCAGAAGCTTTTAAGGTTAATTAAGTCCCATTTGTTTATTTTTGCTTTTATTTCCAATATTCTGGGAGGTGGGTCATAGAGGATCCTGCTGTGATGTATGTCAGAGAGTGTTTTGCCTATGTTCTCCTCTAGAAGTTTTATAGTTTCTGGTCTTACGTTTAGATCTTTAATCCATTTTGGGTTTATTTTTGTGTATGGTGTTAGAAAGTGTTCTGACACCCTCCTCCTTGACCAGATTTCCCAGCACCACTTGTTAAAGAGATTGTCTTTAAACCATTGTATATTCTTGCCTCCTTTGTCAAAGATAAGGTGTCCATATGTGCGTGGATTTATCTCTGGGCTTTCTATTTTGTTCCATTGATCTATATTTCTGTATTTGGGCCAGTACCATACTGTCTTGATAACTGTGGCTTTGTAGTAGAGCCTGAAGTCAGGTAGGTTGATTCCTCCAGTTCCATTCTTCTTTCTCAAGATCGCTTTGGCTATTCGAGGTTTTTTGTACTTCCATACAAATTGTGAAATCATTTGTTCTAGCTCTGTGAAGAATACTGTTGGTAGCTTGATAGGGATTGCATTGAATCTATAAATTGCTTTGGGTAGTATACTCATTTTCACTATATTGATTCTTCCAATCCATGAACATGGTATATTTCTCCATCTATTAGTGTCCTCTTTTATTTCTTTCACCAGTGTTTTATAGTTTTCTATATATAGGTCTTTAATTTCTTTAGGTAGATATATTCCTAAGTATTTTATTCTTTTCGTTGCAATGGTGAATGGAATTGTTTCCTTAATTTCTCTTTCTGTTTTCTCATTATTAGTGTATAGGAATGCAAGGGATTTCTGTGTGTTGATTTTATATCCTGCAACTTTACTATAGTCATTGATTAGCAGGAATAGAAGGAACATCCTTCAACACAATAAAAGCTATATATGACAAACCCACAGCAACATTATCCTCAATGGTGAAAAATTGAAAGCATTTCCTCTAAAGTCAGGAACAAGACAAGGGTGCCCACTTTCACCATTACTATTCAACATAGTTTTGGAAGTTTTGGCCACAGCAATCAGAGCAGAAAAAGAAATAAAAGGAATCCAAATTGGAAAAGAAGAAGTAAAACTCTCACTATTTGCAGATGACATGATCCTCTACATAGAAAATCCTAAAGACTCCACCAGAAAATTACTAGAACACCACTTTTTTAAAATGGTATTTTTACTTATTTCATTTTTGGCTAGGCTGGGTCTTCACTGCTTTGCAAGGGCTTCCTCCAGTTGTGGAGAGCAAGGGCTCCTCTTTGTTGATGGTGTGCTGTGCGGTGGCATCTCTTGCTGCCGAGTATGGGCTCTAGTTGACTGCGCGTCAGGAGCTGCAGCACATGGGCCTTAGTGAGTGCAGCTCCATGGCCTGTGGGATCTTCCCGGATCAGGGATTAAACCTGTGTCCTCTGTATTGGCAGGCAGATTCTCATCCACTGTGCCACCTGGGACGTCCCAACAATCATTTTCTTCATTGATCCTGCTTATCCCTGAATTCCAAGCGGTCTCATCTCAAAATCAAAGCAAAAATTTTTTTCTCCACATGCAAACGGACACTCTCATTGGTCAAGAAAACTTGTGCAGTTTCATGGCTCTAGGAACTGGGTTTGCTCAGCAGCATGGAATTACAAGCTTTGGTTCTGCTGAAGTCTACTTTGGACTGTGAATTGCAATAAATATTTTGGTGATAAATCAAGAAAATCCCTTTTATAGTGAAAATTCCCTGTAGTTGACATTCTGGATTCCCAAACTTGGATTGCCATAATAAAAGCTGACAAACAGGCCCACCTCTTATCCCTGGCTAAAAGTCAGGAAAGCGAAAGACATAATCCTGGGTAGTGAAGTCATGCCAGTCAGCAAATCCAAATATACGCACCACGGAAGCCGGCTGGTTTTGGTGTGAAGTCTCACCGGCCTTTAGCACAAATCTCCATCCCTTCCAAAATTAACATTTTCCTCACTCCATAGAGATGTTCCCCAACAGACATGCAGCTGCTCTTGCAGAGTCTGGCCTGGCAAGGAAAACGAATTCCCACCCTGCCAACATGTTTCTGCCTATGCCTTTTCCAGCACAGGAGCCATGTTCCCTCCATGTGGATCACTGTGTATGAAATTTATAGCTGTTCCCATAGCTATAAATTGGGGTTCCCTGGAGACTCTGTTTCCCAAATTGCAGTCTTCTGTGCATGTATTTGCTTATGCTCCCAACGTACAGTGGTCATTAGAATTCCTGACTCTCCTACCAGCCAACCTTCCTACAAATTCTTACAGGGGCTGAGCAGAGGGAAAACAAGCATTTTGAACTTGTTTAGTGCCATTCATGATTTTGACAACCAGAAACAATATGTTTAGCAAGTTGAATTAGATAGTGAGTGAACCACAGGAACTTCTTAATCAAGTTTAAAGCATAAATAAGAAATAAACCCAGTGATCACTTTGATCCCTTCCCCCTCAGATTTCACTGGTGTTTCTAGCCTTCTGGATCACACTGTTCTGACCATGAGAAAGACACATGAATCAGTCAGTCAGTCAGTTCAGTTGCTCAGTCGTGTCCAACTCCTTGTGATCCCATGAATTGCAGCACGCCAGGCCTCCCTGTCCATCACCAACTCCCGGAGTTCACTCAGACTCACGTCCATCGAGTCAGTGATGTCATCCAGCCATCTCATCCTCCGTCGTCCCCTTCTCCTCCTGCCCCCAATCCCTCCCAGCATCAGAGTCTTTTCCAATGAGTCAACTCTTCGCATGAGGTGGCCAAAGTATTGGAGTTTCAGCTTTAGCATCATTCCTTCCAAAGAACACCCAGGACTGATCTCCTTCAGAATGAACTGGTTGGATTTCCTTGCTGTCCAAGGGACTCTCAAGAGTTTTCTCCAACACCACAGTTCAAAAGTATCAATTCTTTGGCGCTCAGCTTTCTTCACAGTCCAACTCTCACATCCATACATGACTATCACATCCATACATGACTACTGAAAAAAACATAGCCTTGACTAGACACACACTTGTTGGCAAAGTAATGTCTCTGCTTTTCAATATGCTATCTTGGTTGGTCATAACTTTCCTTCCAAGGAGTAAGCATCTTTTAATTTCATGGCTGCAGTCACCATCTGCAGTGACTTTGGAGCCCAAAAAAATAAAGTCTGACACTGTTTCCACTGTTTCCCCATCTATTTCCCATGAAGTGATGGGACCAGATGCCATGATCTTCGTTTTCTGAAAGTTGAGCTTTAAGCCAACTTTTTCACTCTCCTCTTGCACTTTCATCAAGAGGCTTTTTAGTTCCTCTTCACTTTCTGCCATAAGGGTGGTGTCATCTGCATAGCTGAGGTTATTGAGATTTCTCCTGGCAATCTTGATTCCAGCTTGTGCTTCTTCCAGTCCAGCATTTCTCATGATGTACTCTGCATATAAGTTAAATAAGCAGGGTGACAATATACAGCCTTGACGTACTCCCTTTCCTATTTGGAACCAGTCTGTTGTTCCATGTCCAGTTCTAACTGTTGCTTCCTGACCTGCATACAAATTTCTCAAGAGGCAGGTCAAGTGGTCTGGTATTCCCATCTCTTTGAGAATTTTCCACAGTTTATTGTAATCCACACAGTCAAAGGCTTTGGCATAGTCAATAAAGCAGAAATAGATGTTTTTCTGGAACTCTCTTGCTTTTTCCATGATCCAGCGGATGTTGGCAATTTATCTCTGGTTCCTCTGCTTTTTCTAAAACCAGCTTGAACATCTGGGAGTTTAAGGTTCACATATTGCTGAAGCCTGGCTTGGAGAATTTTGAGCATTACCTTACTAGCGTGTGAGATGAGTGCAATTGTGCGGTGGTTTGAGCATTCTTTGGCATTGCCTTTCTTTGCGATTGGAATGAAAACTGACCTTTTCCAGTCCTGTGGCCACTGCTGAGTTTTCCAAATTTGCTGGCATATTGAGTGCAGCACTTTCACAGCATCATCTTCCAGGATTTGAAAGAGCTCCACCGGATACAGTACTGTAAACAGTCGTAGTATTTTTGTGACTTTCTCAAGCATCATATATGTGCCCTTCAGCTACAAACCTGGAATGTTTTCCCATTCCCTACATGGGTCTTGGTGATTCAAATCCCTAACATGTTGTGTAGTCATATTTATCATTTCTCTCCCTACTCCCAAGACTTGTGTGTTTATTAACATGTTTAATGGCATCTCTGTGTATATACTCCATTGCCCACACAAGAAACATCAAAATCTCAGTTTCATTCAAAGGTTTACACATTGATCAGTCACTTTCTGAGCACTATGTTAGATGTGGAGATGTACAGATGAAAAATAACCAAATATCTGCCTCCCAAAGCTACATAGTCAATTATTATAACAAACCGAGACAAGGCACAGTGGAAGCACAAAGGAAAAGTTGCCCAACTCTGCCAAGAAAGTCCAGGAACACTTCCCAGACGAGGCAAGAGCTGAGGTGATTCCTGAATGGGGATTTCAACCTACAGATAAAGGAATATCTGCCATTGTTGACAGCGGCAAGCATACAGCAAGTACTGCTGCTGCTAAGTCGCTTCAGTCGTGTCCGACTCTGTGTGACCCCATGGACAGCAGCCCACCAGGCTCCCCACCCCTGGGATTCTCCAGGCAAGAACACTGGAGTGGGTTGCCATTTCCTTCTCCAATGCATGAAAGTGAAAAGTGAAAGTGAAGTCGCTCAGTCATGTCTGACTCTTAGCGACCCCATGGACTGCAGCCCACCAGGCTTCTCCGTCCATGGGATTTTCCAAGCAAGAGTACTGGAGTGGGGTGCCATTGCCTTCTCCAAGTACAGGGAAGCATAAAATAGCATGAGATGTTGGGGAACTTTAAGTACATCGGCTTGATTTTCCAATGAGTTACAGTAGTAAAAACATGAGAGATGACGAAAAGGTCAGTGTCAGTGAGCAACCCTGTGCCCCACAGTAGGGAACTGGAATTTGATCTGATGGGGATTTAACATTTTAAATGAAATATTTTAACAGTAAAATGATTGAAAAGATGTGCTTTATAAAAATTATTCTGGTGATTTTCATACGGAAGGTAGAGTAAGTTGGTCAAGACTTGAGGCAGGGCCTGAATTAAAGCAGGGGGAGTGGGAAGCCATTGTGAACTGAGGGAAGTACCTTCCTAGGAGGACTGTCATAGTGCATGTGAGGTTAATTCTCCCCCTCGGTACTTCACCACCCAGCACTTCAAGGAAGAACCGGCATCCTGCCAGTGAGCAAGGCCTGGGAAGATCTGATGGCCCGCGTTGCTGTAGAACTCAGTCATGGGACTTCCCATCACCCGTCTACGCAGCCTCCCTCCTCTGTGGCTGCACTGTGATCTCCCGCGCACGTTAGTGGAAGAACCGCGCCCAGCCTCTCAGAAGAGAAGCGTCCGCCACTCGCACTGCCGGTCTCCCACCTCTCACCGCGCGCGGCGTCTCTTCCGCAGGCAGGTCTGCCCAGGTGCGCCCGCCACCTTCCCCATCTACTACATCACGGTTTGCAGCCTCCAAACACGCCATAGAATGGCCTTTCTTAGAAATAGAGATACTTTTCCTTAAATCCCCTTCAGAGATGTCAATGCTCTACTTTTCTTCCCCCAAAGTCTTCTTTGCTATTGCTAATTCATCCCACGCATACTTCTTAGAACTATGAAATTGATCAGTATGTGAGAAAATATTTGCCACCCATAGCCCGTCAACCCTTGAATCTCATCCTCCTACTTGCTTAAATGCATCATATGTTCTAAAGCTGCCATGTTGTTATTTGTGTTGTTATGCCGGCATGAAATGTCTTTTCCAACTTTCTCTTCCTATGAAAATGTCATTAATCACTCAAAGTGTACTTTAGAAACCAACTAGTCCATAAAGTCTTTCTCAGTCTCTTCAGTCAGAGTAATAATTTTCCTTTTCACTTATTGCCTTTAATTCTGTTATTATGCCCTGATCTATTCAGCCTGAAATTATACTTTATAATTTCAAGACTCAAGGTCATAGTCCATGTTTTATAATTAAAGGTCATTTGTCTGACACCCAAAATAAATTACAGGCTTTGCAAAAAGAGGACACTTAATTTTCCCCACAGTAGAATTTAGCACTATGCCCAGCTTCTAACAAATGCTTGTTTACTTGAATGGTTGGTTAATTAATTAAGAGTGAATCAATAGAAGGTTAAAAATAAATTATTTAAAATTCTATTTTTGCTCAGACTCTTGGATTTAACATTAGATATTTTATACTAAAAGTGTTTTCTTCAAAATGGCCCTAGATATTCAATACTGTTAAAACACTAGGTCAAAATTTATCAAGCCCTTATTACCTAGGGTACCATTGGCTAATACTGAGCATAAAAATAGAGGCTGGCTATGAAATTTTCTTCTATAGGGAAAAAGAGAGAAAGACTGATTGACTTCCAAATAATCAACGGATTTCCCATCTCCATGTTGTTATGTTCGTAGTTTTAAATCCAGTAAGACACTAATGTAGTAATTAATTTAGTCAGTTTAAGAGTGGTACACTTGAACATAATAGTTATTTATCAAGATTGATTTTGCTTTATAAGTTTAAATGGTACTTAAATTAGTTCTGAATGCCTAACAAACCACCCCAAATCCTACTGGCTTTAAAAAGTCAATAATTTATTTAGCTTATAATTGGCAATTTGAGCTGGGCTCACCTGAGTGGTTCTGGTTTAGCCTGGGCTTAGTTACGTGCCCACAACTAGCAACCAGGTCAACTGAAGGCTGATTAGATTAGGATCATCTTACCTGGGAAGATTCCTTTTTGATCCTGTGAAGACTCCAGCAAACTAGCCTAGGTTTATTCATAGGGAAACTGGATAAGGACTGAAGAAAGAAACTGAATTTTGCAAAGTCTCCTAAGACCTAGGGGCACAGCTGACATATCACCTCTGCTATATTCTACTGATCAAAGTCACAGACCCAGCTCAGGTCAAGGAGAAAAGGAGTAGACTCTACCTGGAATAGGACTGGGTGGAGCACAAGCTGGAATCGAGATTGCTGGGAGAAGTATCAGTAACCTCAGATATCTCTACCTGGAATAGGACTGGGTGGAGCACAAGCTGGAATCGAGATTGCTGGGAGGAGTATCAGTAACCTCAGATATCTCTACCTGGAATAGGACTGGGTGGAGCACAAGCTGGAATCGAGATTGCTGGGAGGAGTATCAGTAACCTCAGATATCTCTACCTGGAATAGGACTGGAGGAAGCACAAGCTGGAATCGAGATGGCTGGGAGAAGTATCAGTAACCTCAGATATCTCTACCTGGAATAGGACTGGATGAAGCATAAGCTGGAATCGAGATTGCTGGGAGAAGTATCAGTAACCTCAGATATCTCTACCTGGAATAGGACTGGAGGAAGCACAAGCTGGAATCGAGATTGCTGGGAGAAGTATCAGTAACCTCAGATGTGCAGACGACACCACACTTATTGCAGAAAGTGAAGAAGAACTAAAGAGCCTCTTCACAAAAGTGAAAGAGAAGAGTGAAAAAGTTGACCTAAAACTTAACATTCAGAAAGCTAAGATCATGGCATCTGGTCCCATCATTTCATGGCAAAAAGATGGGGAAACAATGGAAACAGTGGCTGACTTTATGTTTTGGGGATTCCCAAATCATTGCAGATGGTGATTGCAGCCGTGAAATTAAAAGATGCTTTCTTCTTGGAAGAAAAGTTATGACCAACCTAGACAGCATATTAAAAAGCAGAGACACTACTTTGCCAACAAAGGTCTGTCTAGTCAAGGCTGTGGTTTTTCCAGTAGTCATGTATGGATATGAGATTTGGACTATAAAGAAAGTTGAGCTCTGAAGAATTGATGCTTTTGAACTGTGATGTTGGAGAAGACTCTTGAGAGTCCCTTGGAACAGCAAGGAGATCCAACCAGTCCATCCTAAAGGAAATCAGTCCTGAATATTCATTGGAAGGACTGATGCTTAAGCTGAAAGTCCAATACTTTGGCCACCTGATGCGAAGAACTGACTCATTGGAAAAGACCCTGATGTCAGGAAAGATTGAAGGTGGGAGGAGAAGGAGACAACAGAGGATGAGATGGTGGTTGGATAGCATCACCGACTCCTTGGACATGAGTTTGAGTAAACTCCAGGAGTTGGTGATGGACAGGGAAATCTGGCGTGCTGCAGTCCATGGAGTTGCAAAGAGTCGGACACGACTGAACTGAACTGAAAGGCTTATGGTCATTGTAAATCAATCTGCCACAAACAGTTAAAACTCCATGAATACCTACTGAACATTTAATACGAGACTGTCACTAACTTCAGGGAACTACAGTGTGAGAGGCAGCCAATTACCACGTAATAATGAGATAGGTGGTACATGCTGCTTCTCTGCTTAGAACACTCTTTCTCCTTCCATTTTTGTAAGACTCCTTTAAGTTCTCAAATAAACATCAATTCCTCTGAAAATTCTATGACAGGGGACAATCTTCCCCTGCTGCTGAGTCGATTCAGTCGTGTCCGACTCTGTGTGACTCTATAGACGGCAGCCCACCAGGGTCCCCCGTCCCTGGGATTCTCCAGGCAAGAACACTGGAGTGGGTTGCCATTTCCTTCTCCAATGCATGAAAGTGAAAAGTGAAAGTGAAGTCGCTCAGTCGTGTCCGACTCTTTGCGACCCCATGGACTGCAGCCTACGAGGCTCCTCTGTCCACGGGATTTTCCAGGCAAGAGGACTGGAGTGGAGTGCCATTGCCTTCTCCCAATCTTGCCCTAGTAGTCCACATTGGCGATGTGACTATTTCCCATGTGACTAACTTTTTTCATCAGTGTCCATATTGAATTATCACTTAGAGGGCATGGAGTGTTTCAAGATAGGTCATTCTACCATCAGATATTAATTTTTAAGTGATAGAAAGAAAATGAAAGCATAAAATCATCTTCATTCTTTATGTCATACATTACATCATGAGAATTTTTGCATCTGTGCCACTTGTTAACATTTCTGTAAGGGAACAGGTGGAAGACATGGAGGTTTTAAACAGCAGGGGCTGTTATTTAATCAGATTTGTACATTGGAAAGATCACCTGTCCTGGATTGTATGCAGGGATCTACTTAGAAGCAAATAATGTAAGTTCAGTGGGAAAGTATGGGAATGTTCAAAGACAGAAAGAAAACGCACATTTTTAGTGCTGTGTTCATACAATGAACATGCTAAGCCCACGCTGTGATTGCCTGACTGGAGGTTGGAACTGACTAGGTAAAAACCAGCAACGATGACTTCTGGTTTCTAGCTCAGGACACTGGGACCAGCTGGGCCTCTCAATGAGTGGGGATTTAAAAACATTTATAACTTGAGATAATAAAAAGAACTCTTTCAGGAAAAGTTAGCTTTTGGATTTGGGCACTGAAAATGGGCTAATGAATTTATGGACACATGCGGCTTATCACTGTCACCTCAGTCCTTTACTGGTGATGAACGGGAGTCCCAAGCCGTCTTTAAAGAATGTGATAAAAACTATGGACGTTGTCACCAAAAATAAGTATCATGAAGTACATAACTTAAAAGCTTCACCAGCCCCTATACTCTGGTGAATTTTGAATCCCATGTCAGACTTCCCTGTTCAGGAAACAGATATGTTAACATTAATCCAAGCTAGATTCCCTCCCAAGGAAAGGGCACAAGTGACTGAAGTGTGAATGAATTAATCTATTCAGCCTAGCGGTTTTATCATCTAATAATGTAATTTTAAAATATTAAAATTGCATTTTTGGAAGTCGAATGTCCATGTGTTGATGAGTGACACAGGAGAGAAGAAGGTACTACAAATCAGCTAATTATTCTCTTAACTGGAGTAAGAATGTTAAGGTTAAAGTCTCTAGGATTTAACTGTACAAAAATTCAGTAACTTATTTAATGTATTAAATCCCTTCAATTAATTATTTTGTAAATAAAATAATTACTTCTCACATTCAGGATTTGGATCCCCACCAAAGCACAGCATTTTAATAATTCCAAGTTTGTATACCAAGACCAAAACAGCCTTGGAAGCACTATAGCAAATAATTTTCTTTTTCATGCAAAATCAGCAAATACCTGGGTATGTTCAAGCAGAATTCACATGAAGCAGATACCAATAATCAGGTCATTACACAGGTAAGCTAGAGAATAAGAAGGCAGTTTCTATGGTGCCAAAGACACTGAAGGACAGTTCACTTCAGTATCTTCTAAACCAGCTCACAGATAAGAGCTTTAATGACTCAATCAATGTGCTGGAAGGAGAACTTCCAGTTTTAAAATTATCGCTTTGTTCAACATATTTACAACGCTTTTCCTTTTCTGTATATAAACTAGCTTGATGACATATCACGATGATTTAGTCAGGAACAAAGATGTTCACATGCTTCCCTTGTGAATGTCTGTCTAAGAAATAATGAAAATACCGTCATTTCTGTTTGCATAGAGATTTCATATTCTGTTGAATGATCTATAAGGGAGTTACTATATTTATGCCTTTTTTCTTTTACCAAAGAAATCGCTCATCTATAATTACAGTTATATAGTAAAGGATTTTTTCTTATTGAATTTTCTTTTTCGACAAAATTGATTTCTTTATTCACTCTAGAAGTGAAAACTAGTAAGTAGAATCGGGCATAAAAGGAATAGCTGGCCATATGCGTATATAATTCGCTATAATCTGAACTCAACTGGAATACTGATTGCCTTTGGCGTCTCATGCAGCTGTGAGGGCACATTTCCCAATGGAAAAGTCAATGGCTCTTCCAAACAAGTATATAAATCTATGGCAAGAGTCACTTGAATCTTTAACCGAAGAAATTATGCAAAGGAAAACCAAATGAGAGAGATGTGCTTGGCACGGTTAGCAACAGTCTGACTTGAAGCGAGTTGGCATATAGTACAAGGAAATGGATAACAGCAGCATCCCGGTCTGCGTTTGTTATACGGCTCAGGGGTGAAGGCAATGAATGACTAGGGCTGGGACACTGGGAGAAAACAACCCAGGGATTCCAAGAAACTCTGTTCATTTCTGGACACAGAGCGACTGCCAAGAGTTCTAACAAATGTGTACTTGGTCATAAGAAAGGCTGATGTGGGGACTGGGCCACCTCATTTATCTCTATGATCATGATGAGAAAAATAAAGGCTATTACCTGTGCACTATGGAATCTGGAGGGTCATTGTCATGTCCAAAGGATATATTCAACCAGCTGAAGCTGATTCCTCTCCTAGTTTGAAGCGAGTTTGGGATGCCTGTCTATCTGGCACTCTCTGCTGTTTCCTGAGATTGGTGATGATAAGCCTATTTGTAATCACGGGAATTCTTTCCTGCATCTTGACAGGCAAGCTTTGAGTTATTTGAGGTGATGAGGATAATGATTTACCAGCGACATTTTACTGTCTGTTAAAGGAAAAAAATGGCACCATTCTTACATGATGCAGACATGGAAAAGGGGCAGCCGGCTGAAGACTGTGACAGAAGAGGCCTCACAATCAAGTAAAAAGGAGGCCCCGATGCATTGTATTCTGACTGCATATTATAAGTATTAGTATTGTCATAACTATGATATTTCTTTGTCTTTGAACTGTAATAGGCTCTTGTGTAATTTTGAGGCACTTCAACCTGCAACATCATATCTTTTTCTCATAATGATAGTTATTAGCAAATATTAAAAAGTTCATTGTTTTAACATGAAACTATAACATATGGATTTTGGTTCAAAAACTTTTCTCCCAGAAAAAAATAAAGTGGTTTTGGAGAAAGTATGCCACTGCTTCAATACAAAAGATTTTTCTTTAAAAAAAAAAAAGAAAGAAAAACTATAGAAAATTTCAGGGGAAGGGCAAGTTAAGTGAAAGAAAAATGGGAGGAAATATGTTTTACAGAACCAAATACCAAAACGTCTTTTGTGTTTGTTGGGTTATATTGAGAGACATTCTATATCCACTAGTAACTGTTCTTGTTCATTTAAATGGTGACTCTGAAAATGGGCAAGAATAAAACTCTGATTATTTTTCGACTGAAAGCATGAAGAAATATCAATAAATAGCAGTCTCAGGTAGGATCAGTAATCAGAGAATTCATGCACTCTAAAGCCTACTCAAACTCATGTCCATCGAGTTGGTGATACCATCCAACCATCTCATCCTCTGTCATCCCCTTCAAGGCAGGAGGAGAAGGGGGTATCAACTATAAAGAAAGTTGAGCTCTGAAGAATTGATGCTTTACTGTGGTGCTGGAGATCAAACCAGTCCATCCTAAAGGAAATCAGTCCTGAATATTCATTGGAAGGACTGATGCTGAAGCTAAAACTCCAATACTTTGGCCACCTGATGTGAAGAACTGACTCACTGGAAAAGACCCTGATGCTGGGAAAAATTGAAGGCAGGAGAAGGGGACAACAGAGGATGAGATGGTTGGATGGCATCACTGACTCGATGGACATGAGTTTGAGCAAGCTCTGGGAGTTGGTGATGGACAGGGAGGCCTGGCATGCTGCAGTCCATGGGGTCACAAAGAGTCAGACACAACTGAGCAACTGAACTGAACTGAACAAAAAGCTAGTACAAATAACATTTGTCTCTCAGAACCTTAAAAACCATTGTGTCTACTTAAACTCCACTATATAGTTGAAGCAATGTCTGGGTACCACCCAGAGCAAGAAAATTAAACCCTACATTTTTTACCTTTATTTTCTTTTTCAGTTAGTTCTTTCCATGATCTAGAATCTCAGAATACAAAAGGATCACAGAATGGAGCTTCCCATGTCTCCATGTCCATGTATGCTTTGATAGTTCAAGCCTTCCAATATTGTCAAAATATTAATGTTATCTTTTAAAGGGCCCACATTTTCCAGGCTTATATATTAATGAATTTACAGTCACATGGAAAAGAAGTAGAAAAAATAGAAGTTAGTTTTTTTAAAAAATAAATTGTTGAGGCCATGAATGAAAGAACCAGCTAGAAGAATGTTTTGCAGTAGCAGGAGCACTTGAGGCTATTTTACCTTAAACAGGAAATATCAAATGACTAGCAAAGTAATTACAGATGCATAAGGTTCTTAGGTTTTGCCCTTTGTATGTCTATACCAATTCATTTCAAATACTAAGTCTCCTTTGGCCTCTGTATTTTAGACTTATACCACTTTATTAATATTCCTTCATATTTGCTGTTAATCTAGGCCAAAAAAGGAAGTGAAAAGGAGGAAATAAAGAGGGAAAAAAATAGAAAGGGTTGTATCAATGGCATATATCCAGTTCTAAATGCTATCATTCCTTTCAGAGGGCTTTGGTCCAAACAAAGGAGATCATAAGAGACACCTGGTCTACCTAGACACCCAGCTATTCCACTGATAACCCCCCAAACTGGCTCTAGACTCTGAGAAAAAAATGGTTTAAAAAAAGCCTCGCATAAATCCCAGTGTATGCCAGTCATGACTCTCATTTAATGATTTCCAAGGATGAAAAAGGCATAGATTTGGAGCCATGCAACTCTGTCCTAGAGATCAACCAAATGTTTTAGAAAAGAAAAATCACCACATTTGAAAAGTAACTACATTATCATAACTTAAGAATTTGGAAAACAGTTATTGGACAAAATCAGTTAGGTCTAAGTATTTTAGCATAGGTGTCTCCATTCTTGAACCAAATGTGGCAAACTGTATAATTTTATTTGAATGTTGAGCTTGCCAATTAAAAACTGTCCATTTATATCCCCAGATGTTGCACTTCTCAATCCGCAGTGAGTCCGCATTCTGCTTTTGCTTTGAGGTTTGCCAGGATGAACCTGTAAGGGTTCTTTTGGGAATCCTGCTGGCTCCATATGCCCTGAGGCTTAAACAAGCCAACTCTTAAGCTCAGTAAATGAGCAGACAGTAACATTTCATTGGCAGGAACAACAGTCAGGTTTCAGATACGGGAAAATGGTCCTGAATCTTCCCTTCACCTGGGGAAAGAAGCATGCAGAAAAGGATCCACAGAGAGTCTTCTGTGGCTCAGATTGAAATCTCTAAATTAAAACCATCTGGATCCTCTATCTTTTCCCCTATTGAATTCCTCTGATGTGTACCACCCTCTGTCAACTTAGAGGAGGAATGTAGTATGCAATAGCATATATATTGAGGCCATGGAGAAATGAAGACCAGAATCCACAGTCCCATCAAACTTTTTAGTCAATTTTTAATTTAGTCTTCTGAACAGTAGAGCACTTTTCATCATTTTGGGATTTTCAGCATTGCCCTCCAACCTCTTTTCAGAGTACCTCTAGAGCTTTCTTGACTGCTTCTTCTATTTTTTAACTCCAACAAAGTATTTCCCTTCCCTCTCAAGCAATAAAGTCATTTTTCCCTTTCCATTGAAAAGCTTTTTCTCAGTCTTTATAATCACAATGAGAACACTTCCTCCAGTGCTTACTTTAATTCTATTTCTCCATCTTCTTATCATGATACAATAGCTGCACTAACCTTTAGAATAAAAACAGTTCAGAACAAGCCCGTCTCTTTTGATAGGAAACTTTCTTTCAGGTCAATATGATCTAGAGGCCTTGAAGTAAGGAATAAGCACCTTGAAAATCAGGACTTTCATTTGATCAGATGCAAAGCTCCTTGCCTGTTTAAGGTTTCTAATAATTGGTCTCAAATATCAGCTCTCAGAAATTATATAAGCAGTCAGCTCTGCAGATTCCCAGCGAGGCCACTTTCTCTCGTGGTTGAGTACCTAATTTAGGAATTTTATCCAGCCACAGTAGACATGGTGGAGAAAACATTCTCATCAAACAGGAGGAACATTTTAGAGCTACTTTTCACAAATAAGGTTAAGACACTACTGTTTTAATTTTCAAAAGCAGTCTTCTTCTTACCACCCAAATATACATACATATATATCACTTGAGACAGTTATTCAATAGAGCAGTGAGGGTTTGATGTCTTTTTTCCAGGTGATGGTTTCATGGATTAACTGCCTGTCCCAAATGTCTTGCTGAAAAGGTTAATATAACCTGCTCTATCATCATGTCTGCACATGGGGTTTTTGTACCTGTTTTGCTCCCTATCTAAGAAAGAAATCACACTATTTATTTCTATAATTCAATAACTACAAATATATAGGCTACTCTCTCTTCCTGCCAAGAGACAATTCTGAGCAATTGCTAAGATTTAGTCTCATACACTGCGTGACACTAAATGGCACTGCGTATCTCAGTCAAGGGACAGTGAGAATCTGAAAGTCTACACCATGAGATGTCACAGAAATGGAGCCTACAATTAGCTATAAACTCAAATGACTTCAGTGAATTTTGTGTTAGGATTTGTGATTTGACGACTGAAGAATCATTAAAAATGATATTGTAAATCAAGAATAAATTAAAGGAAGTTTACTGTTGTAGTAGAAGTCATATTTCTTAAGCAAACACATTGAAGATTCATCAAAATATTTTTGTTTCATTTCATTTATTGCCCCTGGAAGTTAGGCAGAAATTAATGGTAATAACAGGAGATATACATGGTATATATTTTTCCATATTTTGAAAAATTGTACAGATTTAAGGTGTGTAGTTGTGTGGTATCTTGAGAAATGAATTTTTCAAAATAATCTTTGTATTTAATTTGTGCTGTAGTAAAGTTTTATAATGAAACACAGCAAATTCCCTCCCACCCGTCTTCTCTACCAGCCCCCCTGCCGGGCTCTTCTAGCTCTGTCTTCCATTATTTACCTCCAGTGTCTTTTTAATGTGCAAATATTGCTACTTTTTAACCTCTCGATTTTAGGTGCTATTCATCAGCTTCCTTTTTATCTCTCATACATTACCATCATGCCATGTCCCACACACCCATCTACCATTACATTCTCAATTCATAAGTATTGTATGTGTGTGTTAATACAGTAATCAAAAGTCATATGTTAGTATTTAATATACAATTTAATATTTTGACATAAATGTTAACACATATTAAACAAAAGCTACTGTTTACATTATGTCTCAGTTCAGTTCAGTTCACTCACTCAGTCGCGTCCAACTCTTTGCGACCCCATGAATCGCAGCACGCCAGGCCTCCCTGTCCATCACCAACTCCTGGAGTTCACTCAGACTCATGTCCATTGAGTCAGTGATGCCATCCAGCCATCTCATCCTCTGTCATCCCCTTCTCCTCCTGCCCCCAATTCCTCCCAGCATCAGGGTCTTTTCCAATGAGTCAACTATTTGCATGAGGTGGTCAAAGTATTGGAGTTTCAGCTTCAGCATCAGTCCTTCCAATGAACACCCAGGACTGATCTCTTTTAGGACAGACTGGCTGGATCTCCTTGCAGTCTCAAGAAGACTCTCAAGAGTCTTCTCCAACACCACAGTTCAAAAGCATCAATTCTTCTGCGCTCAGCTTTCTTCACAGTCCAACTCTCACATCCATACATGACCACTGGAAAAACCATAGCCTTGACTAGATGGACCTTTGTTGGCAAAGTGATGTCTCTGCTTTTCAATATGCTATCTAGGTTGGTCATAACTTTCCTTCCAAGGAGTAAGCGTCTTTTAATTTCATGGCTACAATCACCATCTGCAGTGATTTTGGAGCCCCCCAAAATAAAGTCTGACACTTTCCTCTCTTTCTGCATCTATTTCCCATGAAGTGATGGGACCAGATGCCACGATCTTCGTTTTCTGAATGTGGAGCTTTAAGCCAACTTTTTCACTCTCCTCTTTCACTTTCATCAAGAGGCTTTTGAGTTCCTCTTCACTTTCTGCCATAAGGGTGGTGTCATCTGCATATCTGAGGTTATCTAGATAACCACTATAGAAGCCATGAGTGCTATCTGGATCTATATATCGCTACGCACACACGCACAGTCTCATGAACCGGCCTGCTCTCTGAGTGATGTCTGGATCTATATATCGCTACGCACACACGCACAGTCTCATGAACCGGCCTGCTCTCTGAGTGATGTCTGGATCTGTATATCGCTACACACACACGCATAGTCTCATGAACCGGCCTGCTCTCTCCTACTGCGGTTTTCCTCCCAGCGCCCCTCCAACGCTGCTTCACGCCCGGCTCGCTCTTTGGCTCCGCTGCACTGTCGTGGTCACAGGATTTCCTTTTACTGATGTCCTTCGATGTTTCTTCATGCTCTCCCGTGTTGGCTCCCCTTTTTATTAATCCTATGTCTTTCAGTTTCTTGGGTTATTCCTCATTCTGCTTAAGTGTAATCCCGGGGACTTTTTAAGAGAATAAACGCTAGGGGCTTCCCTGGTGGTCCAGTCGTTAAGACTCTGAGCTTCCAGAGCAGGGGCATCAGTTCCATCCCTGGTCCGGGAACTCAGATCCCACATGGTGCGGCCAAAAAATTTAAAAATATTTTTAAAAAGTAAGGAAAAGAAGTGCTTAGGCTATGGGTTTTGAGATTTTGCATGTTTCCAAACATCTTTCAATTATGCTTGATGGATAATTGAAAATCATTTTCACTATGAATACTGTAAAAATTGTTGCATTGTTTCTTGCTTTCCATTTTAATGGTATGAAATCTTGTTTCATTCAGACCATTTGTGTGTTAACTATATTTCCCCCTTCTATAAAGATCTTTTCTTTATCTCTAAGGTACTAAAGCTTCTTGATACTGTTGACTTTTTTTTTCCATTGTGCCCGGCTTGTCATTTGAAAACTTATTTCCTTCAGTTTGGAAACTTTTTCTTGTACATTTCTGTCATAACTTCCTTCACTTTGCTTTTATTGTTCTTTGTTTCTATGATCCAATTAGTACGACTTTGAACATACTAAAATTCTATTCTGGTTTCAGTCTCTTCTGTCTTTTCAGACTGCCTTTTGAAATAATTATCATCCAACTGTCTGATTAATTTTCAAATTTTATCTGTTTTATTTTTTTAATTTCCAAAAGCTTTCTTTCATGTAAATGTATCTATTTTATATCATCCTCATTTTATTGGCCATATTATTAATAGTGTGGTTCACTTATCCGACTTAAGACTATTCCTCAAAGATCTTTTTGGATGTTTTTCTCACTCTGTGAATTCTCTGCTTCCTACAGATTCATGATTTTTCTTTTCTAGGTAGAAATCTTTCCTCCAAACTCTTGTAATCATTTGTCATCCATTCATTTCTAACCTGGAGCACCAAGCAGACACTGAGGGAGCTGGAAGGAAGGGCTTCACTACAGTGGCTGGAAAACTTGTTTGTCCTCTAACAGGACATCCAAAGCACATACCTGGGGGTGTATACTCGGGGGTATGTCCATTCTCTGAGGATAAAAATCTCCATTTGTCTGTCTGCTGGTATATGTTTAGCTATAAATACTCTGCAAGTAGGTATACAACATCCCGTGCCATTTGCTAATTCTTAGGTTCCAAGTTTCTGCAAAGGAAATCAGCTGAGTTCTCTTTAGTACCTCCCTCTAAAATCTGTAGGATTGTTTCCTCAACTCTGCTAATGAGCAACTACTATTGCCACGTTTAAAAAGAGGAGAAAGATTGAGATCCCTCATCTGCTGTTAGCCTCCCTCTCATCCTAGTGGTCCTATTGACCTTGTAACTTTTCATCTCTTTACTGTTATTTAATTAAATAAATGTGTATGATCAACTGATCAGACATACCCAGAAGCATTAGTATGATTTTAGTATGTTAAAATAATTTTAAGGTGTTCACAGTATTTAACGGTTGTATCAGAAATCCCAAGATCTCAGGTTAAAAGCGAGAAAGGAGAAACAGAATGCATTTTACTTTAGAAAAAATTTAACACGTGCAGTACAGGGACTGTTTTTACTTCTGTGACCCCAGTGAAAAATTAAAATATCAAGAAAGTCCACTGAGTCAAAAGTATCTAATCCTGTATCAGATAAAAATACAACAATCCTGAAGCATTTCTTACTTTCCCAAGGAAGATGACATAATTAACTCTCACAGGATGCAAATACAAGGATGATCAGAACAGTGTGGTTATAGCCGTAAAGCTGTGGAAACAGAAAGCCCGATAATGCATTATGACGTATTCATAAGATACATGACTATGAAGCCGTTAAAGTATGATTGAGGTCAAATTGTTTAAATGTTGCTCTTCAATTACCATGTTAAGAAAATAAAAATGCAAGCTACAGAGTGACAGAAAATATTTTCAAAACGTATGTGTGATAAAAGGTATGTCCACGAAATATAATAGCAACTACTACCACTCACGACTGAGCGACTGAACTGAACTGAACGACCACTCAATCAGAAAATAAGCAGCTGTATGAAAGGTGAGCAAAACGTTTTGAGATACTTCTCCAAAGAAAGTATAGGAATGACAAGTAAGCACAAGTATAGATGTCCAACATGAGTAATTATTAGAAAATACAAACTAAATCCTTAAAAATGTACCCTACTTCATACCTACTAACATGGACAGATTACAAAGGCTGACATCAGTGACGAGGATGTGAAGCAACTAGAACTCTTATAAACTGCTTGTGGAAATGCAAAATGATACAAAACTTTGGAACATAGTTTAGTAACTTCTTATAATATTAAACATATAATTATTATAAGACAATGAGCCTACCCCAAACTATTTACCCCAAATAAATGAAAATATGCTATGCTATGCTAAGTCACTTCAGTCGTGTCCAACTCTGTGTGACCCCATAGACGGTAGCCTACCAGGCTCCCCCGTCCCTGGGATTCTCCAGGCAAGAACACTGGAGTGGGTTGCCATTTCCTTCTCCAATGCATGAAAGTGAAAAGTGAAAGTGAAGTCGATCAGCCGTCTACAAAAGGACTTGTAATCCAAAGTTCAAAGAAGCTGCATTCATAATAGCAAACAACTGGAAACCACCCAAATGTCTCACAACTGGTGAATGAAATGTACTGTAGGCTACTTATACACTGGAACGTGCTCAGTCACTCAGTCGTGTCAGACTCTTTGAGACCCCATGGCCTGTGGCCCACCAGGCTCCTCTGTTCATGGGGATTCTCCAGGCAAGAGTACTGGAGTGGGTTGCCATGCCCTCCTTCAGGGATCTTCCCAACCCAGGGATCGAACCCAAGTTTCCCACATTGCAGACAGACTCTTTACTGTCTGAGCCACCAGGGAAGCCCAAGAATGCTGGAGAGGGTAGCCTATCCCTTCTCCAGAGGATCTTCCCAACCCAGGAATGGAACTGGGGTCTCCTGCACTGCAGGCAGATTCTTACCAGCTGAGCTATCAGGGAAGCCCCATACTGGAATACTACTCATCAGTTTAATAGAATACTACTGATACATGCCACGCTTGGATTAGTTTCAAAATTATTATGCAAAATGAAAGGAGTCACACACAAAAGACAGCATCTTGTATGATTTCTAAGATATAAGATCTTTTTAAAAAAAAGGCAAAATTATGACAGAAAGCAGGTCGGTGGTTGCAAGAGGCTGGGGTAAAGACAAACAGTGGGTTGCACAAGCGCGCAGGAGAACTGGGGGAGTGAGGAAAGGTTTTACATCAGGAGCACAGGGCGGTTGCATGTTCGTTATCTAATTGTCAAAACGCATCAAACTGCACAGTGGAAATCGTGGCTGTTATCATGTGTAAATTATTCTTCAATAAAGATGATTTTAAAATATGATGCAGGTCTTACAATTTGGGCCATGAAAAAGCATTCACAATATAGTAATAAAGTAAGTAGATTTATCAATTGACCATGAAGAAACGACTGCCTTTGTCAGATTGTTTCATAAAAGAATTTCATTTGGGATAACTAATTTATTAAGGTGTGGGAAGAACTGAAAGGACAGCTGGGAAAAGATAAAACCAGATAAGAGCAACAGTTGAAAGTCACTGTCACACCTAAGGGTGGGAGAAATTTAAAAAAAAGATAGTATTGTCAGATCTTAGAAGCAGGGCCATCCAGGAGAAGCTAGACTGGAAGAAGGGATTACCCTGTGAGACCAGCACGAGGAATGGGGCTCTCTGTAGGGGTCTAAGGAGCTTCCCAGGGCTCAGCAGTAAAGAATTCACCTGCCAGTGCCAGAGAGGAAGGTTTGGTAGCTGGCCAGGAAGAGTCCCTGGAGAAGGAAATAGCAACCCACTCCAGTATTCTTGCCTGGAGAATCCCATGCACAGAGAAGCCTGGCGGGCTCCAGTCCATGGGGTCACAAAGAGTCAGACACGACTTAGCGCCTAAACAACCACAACAAGAGACACTGACCTTTTGACAGGGAAGAAGGTCAAGAAAGCCTCCTTCCACCTACCTGCGCACCAGAAGCCACTCACCATGGGAATCAAAGAGTTCTTAGAGTCTGCCACCTGTGACCCAGAGTAGATCAGGGACAGGAAGGTTTAGATAAGCACGAAAAAGACACCACAAAAGGAAAGTCACAGCTGCAGCCATCCCTGGGAGAATTAAAGGTAGTTCTTAATTCTCTTCTTTTCTTTTATCTTTTTTTAAATACACACTTCTTTAACAATGAATGCAGTGACATAAATTAAATCCAGTAAATTTGAAGAATTCTCTATATTTTGTTGGAATCAAAAGGATTGTAATAAAGAGCCCAAAGTTCTCCATAAATTTTATTTTTTCCTCTTTAAAAATTCAGAGAGGATGAAGCTTCTGGGCTCAACAGACTTGACTCCAGCCAGTGAGCGTGTGAAGTCTTCAGTCATCCCTACTTAATTACGTTATGTGCAATGTTGTTTTAAAACGTTCCAGCAGAGTTTGGCAGGGTGCTGCTTTCCCAGTCAGCCAGCTGGAAAGACCACCATTCCAGAACAGAGCCAGGAAAAGCTACAAGCATGAGCCATGGAATCACATGGGCAATCCACTGAGTAGTCAGACGGCTTCCACAGTTTAACCAAAGATGGTAGGAAAAGACGATGAATGGGAGCCAACCAGACCTCTTGAAATATATTTGGGTGATTATTGCATAGTTATAGGAAGACTATCTTGCCAATTTCATAAGCAATGATAATTGTTCTGAACATACTACATGTGAAACGAAGTAACAGCATTATTTTAAACTCACAGTGTATCAGGCAAAATTCAACCACAAAAATAGAGTCAATAGAAGACACACACACACACAGAGATATGTATATATGGGGCTGGTTGGAAAGAGATTTATACAAGGAATTGATTTACAGGATCGTAGAGTCTGGCTGAGCATTTCTGAGACCTGGAGGCAAATAGTCAGGAAGGGAGGAGCCCAAGTTGAAACCCCAAGGACAGGCCTGAGCGTCTGTCCCAGGCAGGCAGAAAGGTCAGATCCCACGAAGGAAGAGCAAGTGTAGACCCAGCTGTTCCTGGAAGTCTCTTTTGCCATGGTCCAATCCCTTGTAAGGACTTACCCCATTAGGTATGGCCCAGCAGGATAATCTCTATAATATGATGTCAACTCATTAAGGGACTTTCATTACATCTGCAATATCCCTTCACAGAAGCACCTAGATCAGTGTCTGATTGAATAACTGGAAGGTGTGTGCCTGATGCAGAGTGGCCATTGCCCTATCTTTGGTGCCCACAGTTTAGCCTGGCTAAGATGACATGTTAAAAAACATCCCACTCAGAACTATATATTTAGGAACACATATATACATACATATTACCATCTGCCATTGTTTTAAGACTCAAAACATCTTCCTACTACCAGACAGTGTTCTTCCTCATTGTTAGGTCCCAGTGGTGACTGGTAGATGCCCAATACATACAATTGAGTGAATGATATTTTCTATGAAAGAAATGATGGCATTAAAAAATGACATTCCGAGAGGCAGGAAGAGTGTTTCGGGCTTTTCCCCCTCATCCCATTCCCTTTGCTTTTTCGCTGTTGCTTTTGGTTTTGGTCGTACCGCAGAGCATGTGGTATCTCAGTTTGCTAACCAGGGACTGATCTTGTGCCCCACAGTGAAAGAGCAGAGCCTTGCCCACTGGACTGCCAGGGAAGTCCCCCACTCGCTCCTCTTCCATCCCCTCAGCTCACCTGCACTTCTTCCAGCAGAGCTGATGTAGGATGTGTACTTGTAGTCTGAAGTTTCACAATCAGATGAATCTTAGTAGGCTTCTTTGGCTTTGTCTTCATTCCTTTTCATAATAGGAAGTCTTTCCTCACACACACTGTTAGATCGCTGGATGTGTCTTTACTATAACTTGGATCACGCTCAGTTGCAATCAGTCATTTACTGGTGCGTCTCCTCCTCTTCTGCTAACTCCTGGTCAGCAAGGGCAACTGTATTCACATGAGAGCCCAAGCGCCAAGCTCCTGTAACATACTCCGAGGAGCTCACTGAATAAATGATACAAGGAACCAAGAATGAACTGTACCCTTGCCTTAAACTGAAGGCCTTTGCTTCTTTAATGAGTACCTGAGTAAACTGTAAACCCTTTCTTCCTCACCTGAGTTCCATCAGTAATCCTAAAATAGGGGACAAAAATAAAACTCGGTTGTCCATTGATGTCTTTGCTGACCAGTAACAGACCTGCTATTTTCTCAAGGGTTATGTATATACCTAGGAATTTTTTTTTAATTTTTAAATTAAAAAGTTCTCATCTCAATGAGCCCTGCAGACTCAGTGTGGAAAAGCTGAGTATTGATTAATGCAGGCATTTAAGTCTGGGGGAACATGGTCAAATAAATAAACTCCAGGAAAGATTCAATGAGTAGCCTCATATATCAAGGACAATCTCTTGAGAACACAAGTCAGGATTATGAGAGGTTTCATACTTGTCTTCCCTGTCATACACTCAATTTTCTCTCAGGAGAGCAATTGAAAAAAAAAAAAAAAAACACCTTCAGGGATAGAAAAAAACAACCTGTAATCTATTTCAGGCTTCTCAGTGACAGTAAGAGCTAGCACGCTTCATTCTTCTAACAAACCAGTGCCAGCATGAAGCCGGGAAGCCGCCACCTTCAGCCCTCAAATTCATCCTGTTTTCCCCTGGAAATTTTCTGAGTCTAACCAGGTGAATATTTTATTAAACTTCCCAAATAGGATAACCTTTCATCCGTTTGTTGAGGACTTCCCTGGTGGCTCAGATGGTAAATCATCTGCCTACAATGCAGGAGACCCAGGTTCGATCCCTGGGTTGGGAAGAGCTCCTGGAGAAGGAAATGGCATCCCACTACAGTATTCTTGCCTGGAAAATCCCACTGATGGAAAAGCCTGGTAGGCTACAGTCCGTGGGGTTGCAAAGAGTCGGTCACGGCTGAGCGACTTCACTTTCACTTCCACATTACCAGTTGGGAAACTAATTTATAGATCAGCTACATTGTGCTAAATACATTCCTCATTTCCTTGACTGTTTGGGGGCGTGTGTCAACAGATGCATAAGTGGTGGAATCTGCTAAGGTCACAGGAGAATATTTTAAGAAATAGTCATTTTATTAGTTTCATAATTACAGGATCCAAATGCCCTCTTCTGCTAATGTGGGCAGGGAGAAACTTGCCTTGCATCCAGATTGGACAGCTGGGCTCCACCAGGCTCCTTTGCCCCCAAACGTGAAGCTCGTCTAAACTTCGGCCTCAGCCATTGGAGGCGGAGCCCTGAAAACACAAGACCAAAACTGACAAAAGAGGGCGGGGCTTCAAGAATAGTCTCCTGCTCTTTGGACAGTGGTGGAGAGGCCTGCACTGGCCCTTTTATCCTCCATCTAAAAACAGTCATTGTCAAGGGACTCAATGGAGCAAGCAAGGAACCCAAAAGAGTAGAGCTCAATCCATTCACAACTACGGAGTCCACCAGCTGGCTCTTTGTGGCTTTGTGGTCAATTACCACAGCCACTTAGACCGTGTGTTTCCTTACGATCTATCAATACATCAATCTCATCTCCTACACGAAGACTTCCCAGGCTTCCAGCAATTCAACATCATGTTACTATGTCATCTTGGATAATTACTTGTTTTCCATGGATTTCTCATTTCCCAAAATTAATTTTAAGCTCCTGGAGAATAGAGTACTTAGAAGCTAATCCTACTGTTTCCAGGCAAGATATAATCTTCCCGCATTAGAAGCTTCAGTACTTATACTCACAAGTCCATTGAAAACTGATGATTTGTTTTTACGTAGAATTAGAACCATGCTGAATTTATGAGAAAGGTTATTTTATAAAAGCAAAGGGATTTCGTAGAAAAATAAATGACCAACGAAATTAAGTTTGCATGGTAAAACAATGAGTTTGTTTTACCCACAGTTTTCTCTAGGCAAGAATACTGGAGTGGATTACCATTCTTTCTCCAGATATTCCTGACCCAAGGATTGAACCTGGGTCTTCCACTTTGCAGGCAGATTCTTTACCATCTGAGCCATGAGGGAAGCCCAATTTATCAGTTTAAAAAATATCAAATGTAGTACAACATCGGAGAAGGCAATGGCACCCCACTCCAGTGTTCTTGCCTGGAAAATCCCATAGATGGAGGAGCCTGGTGGGCTGCCGTCTATGGGGTCACACAGAGTTGGACACGACTGAAGCGACTTAGCAGCAGGAGCAGCAGCAGCAGCAGTACAACATGGTTCTAAGACTTCAAAACCAAAACAAAATGGTCTTCAGGGAATCATTCTTCTTTGGCATCTGGGGGGAGAAATAATTTTGAGATCCAGTTTCTAGTTGTTAATTTGTTTTGTGATTTTGTATAAATCCTTCTACCCTTTAGTATTTATGTGTTCCATTATTGAAATTAAAAAGGCTGAAAAGTGCTGGCGAGCTGCTACGTGACTAGCCGGGCACATGGGTGCCCGGACGAGCAAACTAGGCAGCTGGCAAAGGACGCGACCTGAACCGTGGGCCCAGCGAAAACTCCAACCACGCCGCCGCGTCACGCTCACGCTAGGCGCCGCGAGCCGCGTATAACGATACTTGTTTTTTAAAAAAGAAAAAGAAAAAGAAATTAAAAAGGCTGACCTGAATGATTTTACTCTCCTGGACAACTGTAAATTCTCAAGCAAGGATTCCTAACCTCACTCAAGTTTAGGAACTTGTACACTGTGGCACCTGAAGAGTTGTGGTTGTTCAGTCACTAAGTCGTGTCTGACTCCTTGAAGCCCCATGGACTGCAGCACACCAGGCTCCCCTGTCCTTCACCACCGCCCAGAGCTTGCTCAGATTCACACCCATTGAGCTGGTGATGCCATCCAACCATCTCATCCTCTGCTGCCCTCTTCTCCTTTGGCCTTCAGTCTTTTCCAGTGAGTTGGCTCTTCGCATCAGGTGGCCAAAGTACTGGAGCTTCAGTTCCAGCATCAGTCCTTCCAATGACTATTCAAGGTTGACTGGTAACTAGGGCATTTCATGGGACACAGGACTCAGAACTTTGGCCAGAGTTCTTCCCTGTACTTCCCGTCTTGCTGGGCATTGTCACTCAAGCAATTGCCCAGAGAGGCAATGAGATGCTCTTAATTAGCTTCCATAGTTGGTAAAGAATCTGCCTGCTCAATGCAGGAGACACAAGAGACCCAGGTTCAATCCCTGGGTCAGGAAGATCCCCTGGAGAAGGAAATAGCAACCCACTCCAGTGTTCTTGCCTAGAAAATCCCATGGACAGAGGAGCGTGGTGGGCTACAGTTCATGGGGTCACAGAGAGTCGGACATGACTGAGCATGCATGCATGCACCCTAAGAACTACACTGAAACTATGAAAGCTTTCCTTCTTTTTCAGTGGCCTGATTTGTCTTCCTCCTGTCCTAACTATGTCTGCAGAGGAAAAACTTTAATATTTAAATTGTGTCTTCCAGATAAAGCCTAAAACGTACCTTTTCCTGAATTTAGAAGCACAAACAAACGATGAAAAAATGCCAGGAAATAATGACGCTCTCAAAAGCAATGGTGAACCATACAAAACAGAGGCGTTATTTACTAGCCCCAGAAGATCAATTACTCCCTGTTTCAAATAATTTTCCAGAGAGATCCTATACCTTTGTTCTTTGCCTTTTTTCCAGTCTTGGGGAAGTTCATCTGACATTAGGTGGTGTTACAAGATGCCACAGGGCTTCCCTGGTGGCTCAGACTTATGAGAATCCACCTGTAATTCAGGAGACCTAGATTTGATCCCTGGGTTGGGAGGATCCCCTGGAGAAGGAAACAGCAACCCACCCCACGGTTCTTGCCTGGAGAATCCCACGGACAGAGGAGCATGGCGGGTTACAGTCCATGGGGTTGCAGAGTCGGACATGACTAAGTGACTTTCACTTCACTTTCATGGGATGCCACAATTGGGTGATAAATGCCTGTGTCAAACAGAAAGCTCTTCAAGCATCACTTGGAACTGAGAACTTGGGACAGGGATACTCTTTACTTAGAGATAACCAAACAACTTTAGAGAAGACATGCTGGGCCGTCAATCCTTAAATTTGAAGTGAAACAGCAAGAAGCATTTTATTATGCCTGTTCACTTTTAAATCCCTGAAGGGAGATTAGCTGCAAAGAAAATACACATCAAAAAAAAAGAAAACTTTACTATCCAGCATGCAATTGTTATAGGGACAAGTTCTTAAAGTTTCGTTATGACATAAAGTATCTTTGAAGCTGCCTCTGGTTGGCATCAGGTAGTGCTTGGCATGCAAAGCCAAGCAGGATTTTCAGGGCAGTCCTAGACCAACCGGCCTGAAAGAAATGAGCACGTTCTGTTGGGGAAAACAAAGGCTTGATAAGTAAGAATGTCGACTTCATACTGCTGACAGCCTGAAGCTGCATCTATTTATAAAAGAGAGGCTATTTCAGAGCAAGTCAGATAGGAGCCAGTTGCAAGGAAGCAGGGTAGAGATGGAAAACCATCGTGGCCCTGAGCATCTGTCATGATTACACATAAAACCGTACTCCAGAGTCCATTGGGATCTATCTGGTACTCGGGACTGTTCAGTTCTGTGAAGGAGTGTCTGCAGTCACGGCCGCGTGTTGTACCTGTTTTTGCGATGCCTGTCACTGCAGACCTAGACAACCCAGGGCGGCATGAGCAGTCCGGTCAGCAGGTCAATTGAGAAGACGCGTGTGACATGTGACCGTTTAACTCCGAGAAGGAGGCACGCATTCTCAGATGCTCGCTTGTCCTTTTCCAGGAGGAGTCTGGCAGAGGGAGAGCTGGCTCACCCACCACAGCGCTGCCAGTGTGCCCTGCCTGCCAACGACGCCACCGCAGGCCTATCACCCCAATCCAGTCCCACCGCCACGACGTCGAGCGCGGTCCCCCGCGGAGCCGGCTCAGCTCATTTGGGGCTAAGCCGACCCCAGCGTGGTTCCTGCAGGCTTGGCTGCCTTCTGCACAGCAAGGGCCTTTTGTAACTTATTGAGACGAATATTGACCTTATTTTCTCAGCCCTGATGGGTGAGAGTATGCTCTTCTGGGGGATTTGGGGGAGGGGATGGGGGCACCCGGCACAGCGTCAAGCTCTGGTGTGGAACAGCCGGCCAGCTCGCGTCTCTCCATCTGAGCATCGCCATCGATGCTGGGACGGTATTTTCAAGCCTTCAGTTTATATCAGACGTGAGCGATACAAAACGGAATATTTCGGTGTCATTTATCACCCTTTAGACACAAAACCCAAGTAATGATTTTGTTTTTCTGAAAGCGTTTGCTAGCCAGGTTTTTCAAAACAACAAATGTCCCTGATTCCAAAATAATTCTCCAGAATCAGAAATCCACAGACATTTGCAATGAAACAACACAGCGATTCTTTTCTTAGACAAAGACACTCTTTGTAAGGATGCGTTTTGAATGGGTATCACCTCCCACTTGTATACAGTCCTCCTTTTAAGAATCGCAACAGAGCCTGCCATTGTTTCAGTCGGTATATCACCCTTTCTTAATCCATTGAAAAACATGCAATGAAACAGCTTTTAAAAGGAGTTATTTCCCTTATGATTTCCTATTCTTTCACTACATGATGCCACAGTGTATAGTCTACAGGTAGGGTTGGAATCCAACCCCGTTCACCCTGTATTCTTACACATTCAAAGTGATAACTATTTATATTTTAATGGCAATTATTTTAGTACGTAGCAAATTTTCAATGTCTCTATTTTTATAACTCTTTTGGACTAGGATATGAAAGAAAAACACATATCGAATTTATAGTTGATGTTATAATAGGATGAATAGTTGCAATCCTATGAGTTTTAGTAATAATAAACTTGAAAGGGACCACTGAGTTTAGCTCCTACTCAATTCCTTCATTTCTTTCATGAAACACACACACACACAAAAATTAAATAAACTGGCCAAAAATCACACAGTCTTCTGAATTTAGAGCCTTTTGTCTGAACTTCTGCAAATATTTCCTTTTGTGTATACTGCTGTCACGTGAAACCCACCTTTCTGAAACTACCTATTATTGACATTTATTTTTTGGAAATATATCTTCTCCTCCCAAATATATTAAAGGAAGAATACATTTAGCTTTCTGGATCCCTATATCAACAAGCAAGCCCAGCGCCTTGGGCTTTCTAGGTGATTAATAACCATCTGGGTTGACAAATATCAAGTATGGTGATTGTTATGTTAGAGCTGTGACCCGCCCCCCGCCCCCCGCCCCCCGAAAGAGATTTTGGAGTCCTCAATTCCAAGACCTCAAATATGACCTTACTGGGAGACAGAGTTGTTGCAAATGTAATTAGTCTAGGTGAGGTCATACAGAAATAGGGTGGACCCTTAATCCAATGTGGTGGGTGCCCTTCTAAGAAGAGAGACACAAGGTGAAGAACACCAGGGCCAGCTGAGGCAGACACTAGAGTGAGGCACCTACAAGCCAAGGCGTGCCAAGGATTGGCAGAAAATACCAGGAACTAGATGAGATGAGGAAAAGTCCTCCTCTTTATGGCTCAGAGGAAGCAGGACCCTTGATTTTTGATTTCTAGGTCTGTCTAGTCAAAGCGATGATTTTTCCAGTAGTCCGGTATGGATGTGAGAGTTGGACTACCAGAAAGCTGAGTGCCGAAGAAATGATGCTTTTGAACTGTGGTGTTGGAGAAGACTCTCAAGGGTCCCTTTGGCTGCCAGGAGATCCAACCAGTCCATCCTAAAGGAAATCAACCCTGAATATTCATTGGAAGGACTGATGCTAAAGCTGAAACTCCAATACTTTGGCCACCTGATGTGAAGAACTGACTCATTGGAAAAGATCCTGAACCTGGGAAAGATTGAAGGCAGGAAGAGAAGGGGACGAAGGAGGATGAGATGGTTGAATGGCATCACCGACTCAATGGACATGAATTTGAGTAAATTCCGGGAGTTGGTGATTGACAGGGAGGCCTGGCGTGTAGCGGGCCATGGCGTCACAAAGAGTCAGACACAACTGAGCAACTGGACTGAACTGAGCCTCCAGAACCATGAGATGATAAAATTCTGTTGTTTTAAGCCACCTGCTTTGTGGTACTGTGTACGGTGGCCCTGGGAAATGAGTGCAGGATTAAAAGGAGTCAGGCTATCTGAAGACAGTTTTAACTCTACCATTTAATTATGTCAACTTTGGAAACTTAATGAACTTCTCTTGTGTCTCAGTTTTCTTATCCTTAAAATGAGGATAATATTACTTGTTTCATATGAATTTTGTAAGAGTTACATTTGAAGTGTGTATATTACAAATTTTACACAAAGTGTACCACTGAGTATATGCTCAAAATAATATCCTATATGCCCATTACATTATTAAATGAGTCTTTTATTTACAGTAACGAGTATAATCATTCAACAAATATTTATTGAATATCTTCTCAGGTTAAGCACTACTTCAAGCATTTGAGATACAGAAGTAAACAAAAAAGAAAGACACTTCTTCACAGAGCTTGCCTATGGAAAATAAGCCTATTTTTTTCTCTTAATAAAAGGATGAATAAACTAAAACTGTCACTGCATTTTGTCCTAAACTCTGCTTCAAAGAATTATTATGATAAGAAAGAAATGAGTGAATTTACCTACTAAACCACAGTGGATTCTTTTCAGCATATCAAAATACTTGGAGCTATTATTATATAATAGTTTGCTCGTCATGGTATAAAGCAAAACTAATATTATCTTTCCATTTAAAATGTGAACGGAAGAAAAGCAATTTTTATTAATTTTCTTAACTGCAGCTCCACATTTTAATGAGATGCTACAAGAAACAAATTAAATGTAGCACATACAAAAATATTAAAAGTTTCACCTGTTGTATGTAAAAATACTTTCAAGTAAATCTTCACCATTGGAAGGCAAGGAATGTTATCCTCAATGAGTTTTTCAACTGCAAAAAGAAAACCTCTCATGTGGTTATGATCAGTTTTATCATTTTCTAAAATTTACTTATTGGCACTAGGGTAAGGAGAAAATTTTAAGTATGCGCTGTTGAAAATGTAAAGCATTGTAAGGAACAAAACAACAGCAAAAAAAGTTCTTAAGCTTTAGGATACTGATAAAGAATGGAGACATCAATACACATTTTTATCTCAGACAAGGAAGAAATTACTTTATAGATATTTGATATGGCCTCCCACCACAACCAAGAGTAGCCCCCTCTTGCCACAACTAGAGAAAGCCCACGTGCCACAAGGAAGATGCAGTGCAACCAGAAATAAATAAAATAAAATAAATATAACTCATCCAGACTGAGATTGCCACAAGGGTAAAATGCACACCGCACTGTGAAGATTTGGTATGAAAGAAACCTACAACACTGCAATATTTAAAATGGAAAAGCAATGAGGACCTCCTGTCAGCACAGGGAGCTCTGCTCAGACTAGGCGGGAGGGGTTGGGAGGAGAACAGATACGTATATGTCTGACTGAGCCCCTTCACGGTTCGCCTGCAGCATCACAACACCGTTAATTAGGTCTCAGTTCAGTTCAGCTGCTCAGTGTCCCACTCTTTGTGACCCATTGGACTGCAGCACGCCAGGCTTCTCTGTCCACCACCAACTCCCAGAGCTTGCTCAAACTCATGTTCATTGAGTTGATAATGCCATCCAACCATCTCATCCTCTTTCGTCCCCTTCTCCTTCTGCCTTGAATCTTTCCCAGCATCAGGATCATCTTTTTGCCTGTTTTCATTCCAATCCCAAAGAAGGGCAATGCCAAAGAATGTTCAAACTACTGCACAATTGCATGCATTTCACATACTATCAAAGTAATGCTCAAAATTCTCCAAGCCAAGCTTCAACTATATGTGAACTGAGAACTCCCAGATGTTCAAGCTGGATTTAGAAAAGGCAGAGGAACCAGAGATCAAATTGCCAACATCCACTGGATCAAAGAAAAAGCGAGAGAATTCCAGAAGAACAACTACTTCTGTTTCTTTGACTACATTAAAGCCTTTGACTGCATGCTTAACAACAAAGTGTGGAAAATTCTTCAAGAGATGGGAATACCAGACCACCTTACCTGCCTCCTGAGAAACTTGTGTGCAGGTTAAGAAGCAACAGTTAGAACTGGATATGGGAAAATGGACTGTTCCAAATTAGGAAAGGAGTAGGTCAAGACTGTATATTGTCACCCTGCTTATTTAACTTATATGCAGAATATATCATGAGAAACACTGGGTTGGATGAAGCACAACCTGGAATCAAGATTGCTCAGAGAAATATCAATAACCTCAGTTATGCAGATGACACTACCCTTATGGCAGAAAGTGAAAAAGAACTAAAGAGCTTCTTGATGAAAGGGAAAGAGGAGAGTAAAAAAGCTGGCTTAAACCTCAGCATTCATAAAACTAAGATCATGGCATCTGGTCCCATCACTTCATGGCGAATAGGTGGGGAAACATTTGAAACCATGACAGACTTTATTTTTTTTGGCTCCAAAATCACTGCAGATGGTGACTGCAGCCATGAAATTAAAAGATACTTGCTCCTTGGAAGAAAAGCTATGACAAACCTAGACAGCATATTAAAAAGCAGAGACACTGCTTTGCTGACAAAGGCCAATGTAGTCAAAGCTATAGTTTAAGAGTCCCTTGGACAGCAAGTAGATCCCAAAGGAAGATCCAGTCAATCCTAAAGGAAATCAGTCCTGAATATTCATTGGAAGGACTGATGCTGAAGCTGAAACTCCAATACTTTGGCCATCTGATGTGAAGAACTGACTCATTTGAAAAGACCCTCATGCTGGGAAAGATTGAAGGCAGGAGGAGAAGGGGACGACAGAGGAGATGGTTGGATGCTATCACCGACGTGAAGGACATGAGTTTGAGCAAGTTTCGGAAGATGGTGAAGGACAGGGAAGCCTGGAGTGCCACAGTCCATGGAGTTGCAAAGAGTCAGACACGACTGAGTGACTGAACAACAACTAGGAAATGCAAACCTCCACACGTGGCTTGTATCTGTAGCTAGTGTTAGATGTCTACTGGACAGTGATGCTCATGTTACAGAGTCACAGCTGTTGGAATTGTTGGGAGGAGCAAGGACTTGTAGTGAAGATCAGAAATCAAGTGGTTACTTAATCTGTACCACTAGCTGATTGATCTGTTCTTTCCTGTGTTATCAGCTTTATTCAATCTATAAACCAGCTATGGACTGACTTCCTCCACACAGTAGGAAAGGCAGCAACACGTTTTTATTTTGACATTTTGTTAAGCCTTCCAGCACTGAGTAACTAACATGTCTTCACTGGCCCCACCTTCAGAAACTCAGGAAACAGCTCTGATTGGTCTGGGTTAACACAAGTGCCAGCATATGACCAATCAACTGCAGCCACATGGGTGTAATGGGCAGGAAAATGCCTCTCCTGCACTAACTGCAGGTTTGGAGTGAGGGAGGGAAGTCCCCATAGGAGGGATGGTGATGCTCCTAGAGGAAGTAAAGGTAAAAGGCAAGTATTAACGGAGGGTTGTTATAGTATAAGTGTGCTGCTAATGTTGCAGAGGAATCATTTCATTGTGTTTCTGTTTATGAAAGGCACATTTGGGGGCTTTGACCCAATATCTCTTCCTTTGCAGAACAAAACTGCTCTATTTGGAATATTATCCTCAGCCAAGCTGTTCTAGTGAGGATATCAGCCATGGTTAACACCTCCCTCCCCACCCAGTGGACCATGGGAAACTGCATTTGACCAAGCCTAGTCAAGCAAAGTGCCACATTCCCTGGGAGCAAGTATTGTTCCAAAGGCGAGCACATGACTAAAGGAAGACCAAGCACATGCCTTCTAGAATTTAATTACAAAGCTAGACATTAAAAGTTGTCTCTTTCCATTGTGATTGATAAAGAACGTGAATCTGAGCCTGTTAAGACATATCTTCACTGGCTACACAAAGGAGGGACATCTTTAATCCGACAAAACAAAGACAACACAGAGAAGAAAGTGAGGTTGATAGGGAGAGAAAAAGAAAGAGAGGAAAAAAATGAAAGAAAAGACACTGTGCACGCATCAGCGGTTGGCCATGCCTGAAATCTAAGCGACCTTGGCTTCCCAGTTCTGAATACCAGTACATTCCCCACTTGGAGTCTGGATTAGATTGTTTGCATCAAAAAGGGTCTACTCTAATTATCCTAAAGGTCAAATCAATTAAACCTTTGACTTTCAATCTCAGTGTCTGTGCTAAGCTATTCTGAAAATGACAGAAAGCTTAAAATAAAGCAGGCGTCATGAAATATAGACAAATTCTATATACAGAAAGCAAACTTAAGTATATTACTTTCCTTGAGATAAGTTGCATGTAATTCAACGTGCCTCATTTATGGCATGCTCATGCATCTGTTACAGCATTGTAAAACCTGGTGGCATTTATTTATTTACTTGTCTGTCTCCATAACTGGACTTTCAGCCTCTTCAGGGCAGATTACTTTATCTTTCTATGATGACCCCCCAGCACAGTGCTGGGCAGTGGATGCTTAGAGGAGGGTGGAAAGGAATTAAAGAGAGAGAAAAGGTATCACACAGCTTATGCAAAATTATTTGAAATATGCTTTCACAGATAGAAGACAATTTTCTTTTTAGTCTCTTGGTTTAACTACTGGTTTATACCATCATATACCAATGGAAAGATGGTCAGCTCCTAATGAAAGATAAGATAATGATAATGACATATCATCTAACATTTTCTGTGTGCTTTCTGTAGCCCAAGTCTTCTGTTAACTGCTTATATCTTTTCCACTTAGAATACAAGTAAGAAGATGAAAATACTTCAGAACACTTTATGCTATAGCACTTTATATAGTAACTTATATAGTAGTTAGCAGAATTTTTCCACATATATATATCTTCTTCTTTGCAATTCTTTGTAATCCAATGAGAAATATTATTTCTCATTGTATTTCCAATGGGAAAATATTAAAAATCTCACATTTCCTATGAAAAAAAAAGTCTCAAAAAGTCAAAACACTTTCTTAAGTAATGATACTAGTAAATCAGAAAAAGAATTCTGGTCTCATGACTCACTCCAGTGCTTGTTTCACTATAGAAGCAGCAAGTGATATAATATCATTACAAATTAACATAAAAGAGTCAGACATTAAGGGAATCTGTGAATCATACAGGTAATGAGTTCATTGGGGTCCCTTACTTCTCGTTTCATAGGCATTTTAAAGTTTAATTTTTGCATAAATGTTCTCCTCCTCCAACTCCCTCTTGTTACTCTTTTCTCTTAATAAATCCACTTACTGGAGTGAAACCAAGTGTCATAATTATAAATACTGGAAGGCTTTGCTTGCGAATAGGAAGCTGCAGGCCTTTCCCTAAAAGTAATACCTTGTTGTTGTTGTTTAGGCACTAAGTCCCGTCCCTCTCTTTCGACCCATGGACTGTAGCCACCAGGCTCCTCTGTCCATGGGATTCTCCAGGCAAGAACACTGGAGAAGGTGCCATTTCCTTCTCCAGGGGATCTGACCCACCCAGGGATAGAACCCGTGTCTCCTGCATTGGCAGGCAGGTTCTTTACCACTGAGCCATCAAGGAAGCCAAAAACCAATGCCTACTTCTTCTAAATAAAAGACAACAAACCATGACAGAGAAAGGTTCCTTCTCCACAATTCAAAAAAAACCTTTCCTGGATGTTCTTGCTAGGGTAGCTGGTTCTGATTGCAACAGACAATGCCCAGGCACATTCTGGCCTCAATACACTGAGTAGGAGAAGCTGCAGTACAAACAGGAGAGGTTTCATCTTATTCCTGCCTCATAGAATTCCATAGAGTGGGTACGTTTTTAGCTTCATGGTGGGTGCATCATAAAATCTCACACATTACATACACACCATACACACACACACACACACACACAGAATAATGTACTTTGCATAGTTTTATGTTAAAACTGGAATTCCATAAAACAGTGGGTAAAGATCTCATTTTTTATGATTCTTTTCATTTTTTAATGATAATTTTTAGAGTCTTTATATAGCTGCAATGGCTTGCTAGTCTAAATATTTCTTTTAGGGAAAAGAAAGAGAGGTGGCATTTGAAAAGCACCACAATAATTTCATGAGAGTTATATTCATGTTTTTCCAAATGAGTGGGAATCCCATTTTAGCCTGCCAGGAGAAGAAAGCTTAAGAGTAAATTCTGGGAATAACTATTTTTTTATGCTTCTATAAAGAACATTCAGGGTGTTACTGCCTTCAGTCAAGAAATATCGATTGAGTCCTACCATGTGTCAGGCCCTGTGTCTGGGCCTAGAGCTGTCCTGATGAATACACACATCTCCCTGACTCCTGGTGTACAAGTCAGCTATTAATCCAATGGATGTTACTGAGCATCTTGTATGTTCCAGGTGCTACATGCCAAAAAGCTGCTAAAATCCATGCTTTCAGGGAACTGAGGCCTCAGTGGAAAAGAGATAATGAGTAAGTTTAAAATTTACATTCAGAAACTGATAGGGATTTTGAAGAAGAAATTCTAAATGCTGTTGGAAGGGAACTCTATTTTAGATAAAGTAATCATCAAAAATCACTTAGTGGGAAATACTTAAGTGGAGCCTGAAACAGTGAAGAACTGAGTTTTGTGCACGTCTGGGAGGAGATTGGAGGCAGAGCCCACTGGGTGGCGGAATGTGTAGCAGGAGTGTATGAGCAACTTCCCTGGTGGCTCAGACGGCAAAGCATCTGCCTGCAGTGCATGAAACCCAGGTTCGGTTCCTGGATCGGGAAGGTCCCCTGGAGAAGGGAGTGGCAACCCACTCCAGTATTCTTGCCTGGAGAATCCCATGGACAGAGGAGCCTGGCAGGCTGCAGTTTATAAGGTCACAAAGAGTCAGACACGACTCAAGAGACTTAGCCTGCACACACGCACGCAAACACATCTAGGGTTCAAGCATGAGCTGACCGGACTGGGAATTCTGAAGCCTACAAACTGTAGATGGAATTTAAATGACACAGGATGGAATAAAATGAATCAAAACAATTTTAAGGGAAATGAAGAGAAACAATAGGTAATCCTTTGTGCATAGCCACATATAAAGGTTGGGGAAAGGAAGATGTAGTGAAGGAGATAGAGAAGGAACGGCCATTGACTTGGAGAAAGCTGAGGAAAATGCAGAGAAGGTGTATTCAAAAAGTGAGGGTATACAGGAACATGACCTCGTATTTGGAAACGTACGGCGTGCGCGAACGCTCAGTTGTGTCCGATTCTTTGCAAACCCATGGACTAGCCCACCAGGCTCCTCTATCCACGGAATTTTCCAGGCAAGGATACAGGAGTGAGTTGCTATTTCCTTCTTCCTGACCCAGGGATCAAAGCCTGGGTCTCTTACATCTCCTGAAATCATTGGCAAATGGATTCTTTACCATTACACCACTTGGGAAGCCCTTGGAAATGTATACTGAAATATTTAGAGAGAAACTAACACTGCATCTGCAGCTTCAAATAGTTCAGCGAAAAGAAAAGAGGTAAAACAGATAGAGCAAAAGGTGTTAAAAGTATTGAATCTAGGTGCAAAGCGTATGGGGGGATTCTTTCAGGCTTTTGTATTGTTGACCTTTTTCATAATGAAATGTCAGGTGTGAGAAGAGAGGGTACTAATGACTGGTATCAAAAGGCTCCTAAGAAATTCAGAAGACGGGACAGATAGCAGACTTGGAATTTGAAGTCTGGACTTTGGATTTGGTAAAGGTAGGAGGAGAGAGAATGGGAGACATTCAAGGCTTTCCCTAAAAAGAGAGCGAAGAACGTGCGCAAGGGCTAAAATGATGTAACAGGGATCCTGACTGAGTGGAGGAAACCAGATCGAAGAGGAAGATTCAGGCTTCAGAAGAAGCTGATGTCTGAGCCAAGTTTGTAAGGACGAGCAGGCTTTTACAGGGATCAGAAAAAGGGAGAGAAACCCCAGGCAAGGCGGACAGCACAGGAAAAGCATGCAGAGGCTAGAAAGGTGTGACTCTATGCTTAGTCTGAATTTGTATAGTTTGGCTAGGACTGAAGCTGGAAGGATGAGTAAAGCTTACCTCACAAAGCAGCCAGAGTTCTTCCAAGAAGGGTCTAAACTTCCCAAACCAAGAGTACCCTGCGGCACTGGTTTAAATGTAGATTTACAGACTCTACTGAAGACCTGTTTGAATCAGAATCCCTGGGACTGAGGCTCCCTGCACAATGAGGACATGTGTGTGAGACAGTGTGTGTGTGTGAGACAGTGTGTGCGTGTGTGTGTCTGTGTGTGACAGTGTGTGCGTGTATGTGTGTCTTCTCCCAGCATCACATGGCCCTTCATCTCAGCCATCTCTATAAACAGCTTTTCTTTTCTGTATTTCTTTCCGAAATGCTCATCCATCCCCCCTCCCCTCTCACTCACTTCCTCGTAGCTTCTGCTGCCCAGACTTCCCTTTGCTTGTGGCTCCATCTTATCTGGCATGGTCTTCAACTAAGACCTTTTAGTACAAACATCCACAGACTAACGTCCACATCCTGATATCTCTACATCTCTGAGTTCCTATTACAGAGACAGAAACAGATGAAGAAAGAATGAGGAAGTGGGGAGGAAAAGAGACTGAGAGTTGGCTAGTAAAACCACAAGTCCACTCTAGCTTCCATTCTCAGTGACCAGGGTCAAGCAAAGACATCACTTTGCCAACAAAGGTCTGTCTAGTCAAAGATATGGTTTTTCTAGTCGTCAGGTACGAAAATGAGAGTTGGACCATAAAGAAGGCTGAACACTGAAGAACTGATGCTTTCAAACTGTGGTGCCAGAGGAGACTCTTGAGAGTCCCTTGGACTGCAAGGAGATCAAATCAGTCCATCCTAAAGGAAATCAGCCCTGGATATTCATTGGAAGGACTGGTGCTGAAGCTGAAGCTCCAATAGTGTCGCAACCTGACGTGAAGAGCTGACTCACTGGAAAAGACCCTGATGCTGGGAAAGATTGAGGGCAGGAGAAGAAAGGGGCAACAGAGGATGAGATGGTTGGATGGCATCACCCACTCAGTGGACATGAGTTTGAGCAAGCTCCAGGAGATGGTAAGGACAGGGAAGCCTGGCGTGCTGCAGTCTCAAAGAGTCAGGCAGGACTTAGCGACTGAACAACACACAAAAGACAGACATCGTCCCCCAGCATCAGACCATATTTCTGAAGATAATGAGAAATGAACTTAAAGTTTATCTCAGCACTGAAAATAATTCTGACTACCACCAAGTAGGGTGTATCTTTATAAAGAAGGCAGAGTGACCCCTAAGAGCACTGGAGGTACACCCTTATAACTTATTTTATTCCTCTCCACCAGGCACAGTAGCAAGAGTGACCTGGGAAACATAAAAGTCAGAGCACTTTTTTTAAGTCTCTTCAAGGCTATTAGGAGGTATAAAATACACACCGTGAGCAAAATAAATGTATGCACCTCAAGAAGGTAATAAATCACTTGTAGCTTTATTGTTGTCAGTCATTCGTTCTTGAAGGGCGAACTGTACTTGATTCTCGACTTGTGCTTGGCTTCACTGATCGGCAACTTTTCTTAGAAGTTACAAAGTCTTCACTATTGACAACTCTGGGATTTTTTAAAAGTCATCTAATTTTTAAAAAATATTATTTCATGACCATATTAGTGTGTAATTCAATTCTACAAACTTCAGCTGAATGCCTACTATGTGCTGGGGACTGCCTCCTCTGTGCTCTGGAAAGTGAGAGTGTTAGTGTCATTCGCTCAGTCATGTCTGACTCTTTGCGACCCCATGGACTGCCGCCCGCCAGGCTCCCCTGTCCATGGGATTCTCCAAGCAAGAAGACTGCAATGCCTTGCCAGTTCTTACCCCAGGGGCTCTTCCCGACCCAGGAAGTAAACTCACATCTCTGGCATCTCCTGCATTGTCAGAAAGGTTGTTGACCACTGCGCCACTTGAGAAGCCCCAGTCCAAAGCTACAGGATCACAAAGGTTGTATAGGAGAGTGGTAGGCTCTGAAGTTGGGTTGACGGTTGGGGCCACGTTATAAAAGGCTTTCAATGTGATACAGAGGAGTTCAGAGCAAGGAAGAAATTGTACAAGATATGTGGCCTTGTAAAGCAGCCTCTGCAGTGGATTACAATATTTAAAACTTTTCATTCTCTCCTTCTCTTACAGGAGTTTTCTCTACACCATTACCTTTGGCCTCAGTCATGTGATTTGCTTGGGTTAATGGAGTAGAATGTGAGCGATCAAGCTCTATATTACCCTCTAGTGGAAAGAAACTTTTAGAAGCATTGAAGGCGTCTGCCAGATTATTTGCTCCTGAACCTCTGCCATGGAGAGTCTTTAGCCTGAGTCTTTGAATGGAAAGAACAATGAAACAGAACTCAGCTTCTATAACCACAGGCTCGATAAGACCCACGTTCACTGAATGGCAGTCCTTGACATAGGAAACCAAAAAACCAAATACCCCTTGTTTAGAACCACTGAGATTTCAAGATTTTTTGTTACACAGTATAATGTAGTGAATGGCGACTAACTCATACTTTTAAAATTATAATGCCAAGACATTTTTACTGGAAAAATACCAAAAATTTTAAAGAAAAATAAAATTACCTATAATCACAACCCCCAGATATAATCACAGATGACATTTGACCATACTTAGCACTAAATACCAATCAATCCAGATGAGCCATAGGTTTAAAGAGGAAAAGTAAAGCAGTGAAGCTTTTAGAAGCAAATATAGGAAAATATCTTCATGACCTTGGGGTAGGCAGAGACTCTTAAACAGGACTCAAAATGTGCTAAGTTAAAGCCTGTGAAATTGAACTCCACTAAAACAAAAGACACCTATTCATACAAGACACTATCAAAGGACTGAAAAAGCAAGCCACAGACTGGAACCAGCATGTGCGAGCATGTGACTATGAATCCAATCAAGGGCTCATTTCAGGTTGTGTAAGGAAGAAGGCGAACACGGCCAAAGGAAAATGGTCAAAACACTTGAACTGGCTCTTCGAAGAATAATACTTCATTTCCTGTTGTAGCCTGATTACACTGCTGTGTTAACTTTGTGAAAATTAATGGAGCTGTACGGTTACCACGGTGTGTGTACTCTACTGCAATACAAATACACACTAAAAATGAGATCTCGGAGCTTTCCTGGCAGCTCAGTAGTAAGGAGCCCCCTGACAGTGCAGGAGACACAGGTTCCATCCCTGAGCCGTGAGGATCCCACGTGCCCCGGAGCGGCGAAGTCCGCGTGCCGCAGCTGCTGTAGCCTGCCCCCTGAGAGCCGGTGCTCAGCAGGAGAAGCCCTGCGTGAGAAGCCGGCTCCCCGCCGCTGGAGCAGAGCCCCAGCGCGCCGCAACTAGAGAAGAGCCCGCACAAGACCCAGCACAGCCAGAAATAAAAATAAATGAGCAAAATTTAAAAAAACAAAAATGAGAGTTCCCAAATTCTTCTGTTTAGATATAATTTAGTCTTAACAAACAACTTCTCAGTTCGAAGGGGCAGGACCCTTTGAAAGTATCAAGGGAAGTTTTTCAAGAAGTTCCCGTAGTGCACAGCGCCAGTAGCTGCCAAGTATTATATATTTCTGCAAAACTTCATAACTGGCAACACAATACTGGTTGTCTAAGAGTCTTGGTATCTTATCCAAATGATTTTAATGAATATAATTTTTAGATACATATCAAGTTTAAGAATTCTATTATATTATGACTGAGACCAACCCTGCACAATTCTCTAGTCAGATATCAACAAATACGAAAGATAAATTTCCTTTTCATTTTCCTCATTCTTCCATTAAGTACCATAGAAATCACATTTCAGTCAATACATCTGATCTTTTCAAATCAAATTATCATCTTTTAGAGAGCCAAATAAAAGATCTTTTGAATAGATCGACCAATTTGGTTTATTTTTACATTATTGTAATAAATTCTATTTAAATTCAATTCCTTTACCAATTCAATTATGTTACTAGTTGTTGCTAGTTGTTATTCTCTTTTTAAAATCAAAACTAAACTTCAAAGAGATGTTCCAAGATTTTATGGCTTAATTCTTTAAAAAATAAAAACTTTTTCATAACATAACCAGTCTTTTTGATATATTCAGGCTGTTACAAATTAATTCTTATGATATTTCACTCATTCGAGACTATTTTCTTTTACATCAATAGGAGATACAATGCAGGTAATAAACATAGAATGATTTATCATTCAAAAAATATTTATGCAAAAAAAAATGTATGTAGTACCCACTCTGTGCCTGGTTCTCAGAGTTACAGGTCTCGAGGTAAACAGAAAGATAGGTCCCTTGGCAAAGAGGCTACCTTTTACCCAGAGAAATAATTGAGAGACATGGAAGCAAAAAGAAAAAGTGGGTGTGAAAGAGAGGGCCAGAGAGAGGCTGACGTGGACGGCCTGGACAGGGGGTCTACTGAGGAGCTGGGATGGAATCACAGAAGCAGCGGTGTTTTCGATTTGCTAGGGCCGCCATAGCAAAGTCTCTCGACCTGGATGGCTCACGCAACAAAAGCAAGTTGTCTCAGTTCTGTGCTGTGTTGCGCTTACTTGCTCAATCGTGTCCGAGTCTTTGTGACCCCGTGGACTGTACCCACCAGGCTCCTCTGTCCATGGGGTTCTCCAGGCAAGAATACTGGAGTGGGTTGCCATGCCCCTCTCCAGGGGATCTTCCCAACCCAGGGATAGAACCCATGTCTCCCACATTGCAGGCAGATTCTTTAGTCTCTGAATTACTGGGGAAGCCAAATCAATTTGCTAGGGCTGCCATAGCAAAGTCTCACAAACTGGATGGCTTATGCAACAAAAATGAGTTGTCTCACAGTTCTAGAGGCTGCAAATCAGAGATCAAGGTATTGGCAGGCTTGGTAGCTTCTGAGTGTTCTGAGGGGTAATATGTTCCACGTCTCTCCCCTGGCTTCTGGTGGTTTGCTGGCAACATTTGGCATTCCTCGACCTGTAGGGACTTCCCTTGTAGCTCAGCTGGTAAAGAATCCACCTGCAACACAGGAGACCTGGGTTCGATCCATGGGTTGGGAAGATCTCCTGGAGAAGGGAACAGCTACCTACCCCTTCCAGTATTCTGGCCTGGAGAATTCCATGGACTAGCCCATGGGGTCGCAAAGAGTCAGGCATGATTGAACGACTTTCACTTTCACTTTTTTGCCTGTAAAAGCATCACTCTGATCTCTGCTTTCATCTTCACGTGCTTTCTCCCTATGTGTATGTGTGTGTGTGTATGTGTGTTTCCAAATTTTCCTTGCTAATGCTTGGATCTTGAACTTTCGGTTTCCAGGATGACGGAACCATAAATTTCTGTTTTTAAACCTCTCCGTTTGATGACAGGCTTCCCAGGTGGCACTAGTGGTAAAAACCCACCTGCCAGTTACAGGAGACACGGGACAAAGGCTTGATCCCTGGGTCGGGAAGATCCCTGGAGGAGGGCATAACAACCCACTTCAGTATTCTTGCCTGGAGAATCCCTTGGACAGAGGAACCTGGCAGCTACAGTCCACGGGGTCGTTGCTGAAGCGACTTAGCATACACACTTGTTTGATGGCATTTTGTGATGGCAGTTCAGGGAATTAATATACAGAGCAAAACCGATGTTATATAATACTTTATCTTTTTAATTCCTAGTTTAGGCATCTCTAAAGAAAATTTTAAATATATTATAATCTCAGAAATGTCTAAAAGTTACTATTTGAAGCAAATACAAAATTCCTCTGTATTTTTGGTTCTTTAAGTCAATGAATACTTACTGTTTTGATGGTAAGATCATCTATATTCCTCTTAACTTTCATTCAGGTATTTTGGTATCAATGAAGATACATTCTGATTACATATTTTATCATTAGATGTTATTCTTTACCTAAGGCTTTCTATACTAAACTGACATACCCTATTAACCACATAAAAGCCATGGGCCATCTTTAAGCCCCTGTTGCCAAAAAAGTAGTTAAAAAGGCACCACAGGTCAATGAGAAAACCAAACTTTCTTTCTTTATCTCTGAATCTTTATCTCTGAAACCAGAAAGTTTATATCTCTCCAGAAAGCTTGTGAATATGATTGAATTAAGAGTTGATTGCATGCTGTTTTCCTTGGAGATGACCACAGCGGGAAGGCAAGGTAGCATCCCCTGTAGCCTGTAACGGGGAGATTGTGTATCTGATCCATTGATAACGAAGTGATTGTTCTTTCCAGCAAGTTAATGATGCTCTGAGTCAGCCAAAGCAGAGATTTCCCTCAGATGTGGCCCCTTGGGCACTCCGGAGCCAGGGGGAAAACTGACAACAGGAAAAAAAAAAATGCTCCCAAGAGTTTCCATTTTAAAGTGCTGGATCAATATGTCTGTCATCTGACTTAACTAAAAGATGAGAGCTCATGAATCTTAGGTAGCATAATTACCCTTACACCATTCCACAGCCTTCAAGTGGCCACGGCTTAATTGCCTTTCGGTTGGAATATCAGTATCCGTGAATGAAAGGAGCTGATCTCCCTCTTAATTTCTGATGAAAATTCTTCTGTCTTTCCCTGCTCTCTGTGACAAAGGCTGCAAAGTTCTTCTGAGATGAATAGCAGAAGACAGTGCAACAAATTAATACGAATGAAGTCATTTCTGAATGACTCCATCTGCTTTAGAAATAAGGCTCGGACAATAATGTGGCCAAGATCCAGATAATTAGGCCTGACTCCAAATGAAGGCACACAGGTAACTTATAGCTTCATTAACTCTCTTCAAGAAGGCAGACATCCAAAACCTACCCTTAATAGAGGCAGCATATGATCCATTGACAATCTGTTTGATATTAAAAAATGAACTTTGTTTTTGCAGCGTTGCATGAACAGTGGGCAAATAACATGCAACTTAAAATACCATGGACCAAGACATGGTCTAGCATTCTAGAGGCTGGTCTTGAAATTCAGAAAACGAAGAACTTAATTTTTGTTTACAGGATTTAATCAAAAGGCGTTAATAATTTAGCAACTAAGAAAGGCACATAAGGTGTCTGCAAGTGTCTTTTCTCTGTAATCAACAGGAAGATTATTAGCTAATAACAAATGTTATTCATCTTCATAATGGCTAAATGACAGCCTGTTTAAAAATAACAAATGACTACTCCTCATTGACTGTTACAGGGTGAGCGTGACCTTCACGTATTTTAAGCAAACAAGTCCTCTTTTCAAAGACTTCGGGAGTCCTTTAATTGGTAATGAGGAGATGTTTTCTTTTTACCAAGGGACACTAACCCTTTTAAGATGCTATTTAAATTGAGAAGATTTTATACAGCCCCCTGAGTTAGAAGGAACCCTGAAGGTCTGGAACTGATTTTTTTTTTTCATAAACAAGATATTAATGAACTACAAATGTGATTAGTTACCTGTATACAGAGACTCTATATAGAAATGGTTTTTCTTTGTCCTTTCTAATTTTTCTATTGTGAAACAGTTGAGTTTCAATTCACGGGCCAAAAAAAATGTAGATTTTCAAAAATTATCTTTATTACCTTTCAAGTACAAGCATGATACTCCTCTAGTTATTGGAGATATCAGGGCTTCAGTTTAAAGCTCTCTATGGCTTCTAAATAGTCTTGACAATCACTCTGTGCATAACTTACAAATGCCTCTTTACAGAGCTTTAATTTTCAGCTTTCCCGGATGCCCAACCAACACTGTCAGTGACATGGATGATTGGTTCCTCCGATGGGACACAGCAGCTTTGACGCACAGAGCCTGTTTACGGAAACCCTTGAGGACGGCACGCTAGCCTTCCTGATACAGAACCGGGAACGCAGAGCAGCTGCTGCAACCGGGACCATCGCTTCAACACCACAGGCCGAGCACGACTGTAAACTGCTTTCTCTTTTGGGGGCCCTACTGTGTAAGCAGAATAACGGTCCCCCAAAGATGTCCATGTCCGAATAGGCTTGGCAGACAAGACCCAGGGTCCTGTGATGGGAGAACACGAGAATAACACACTTTGAAGACGGACAAAGGGCCACGGCCAGCAAATGCAGGCAGGCTCTAGAACTGGGGAAGGCAAGGAAACGCTCTCCCCGAAGCCTTCAGAAGGAAGGGAGCCTTGCTGACAGCTTAACTGTAAGGTCGTTGAGACTGATTTCTGACTTTTGACCTCCAGAAATATATTTGTGCTGTTGTAGTTCAGCTGGTAAAGAATTCGCCTGCAATACAGGAGACCCCAGTTTGATTCCTGGGTTGGGAAGATCCCCTAGAGAAGGGATAGGCTACCCACTCCAGTATTCTTGAGCTTCCCTGGTGGCTTAGCTGGTAAAGAAATTGAAAGTCGCTCAGTCACGTCCGGCTCTTTGCAACCCCATGAACTAAACAGTCCATGGAATTCTCCAGGCCAGAATACTGGAGTGGGTAGCCTTTCCCTTCTCTAAGGGATCTTCCCAACCCAGGGATCAGACCCAGGTCTCCCACATTGCAGGTGGATTCTTTACTGTCTAAGCCACCAGGGAAGACCAAGAATACTGCAGTGGGTAGCCTATCCCTTCTCCAGTGGGTCTTCCTGACCCAGGAATGGAACCAGGGTCTCCTGCACTGCAGGCGGATTCTTAGCAACAGAGCTATCAGGGAAGCCCTCAGCTGGTAAAGAATCCACCTGCAATGCAGGACACCTGGGTTCGATCCCTGCCAATGCAGGAGACGTAAGAGACATGGGTTCAATCCCTGGATCCAGAAGATCTGCTGGAGAAAGAAATGGCAACCCACTCCAGTATTCTTGCCCGGAAAATCCCACGGACAGAGGGGCCTGGCGGGGTCACACTGGACTGAAGCAACTTAGCGCACACACGTTTTACTTTTACTTTACAAGGAGGTAAGTTTTCCTTTGTGGTTTATTTGGTGATAATCATGTTTATTTCACCTTAGGTCCCATTTCCTCCAAAGGAAAATTTTTGCTGCATATCAGCAAAGGCTATTCGTCATCCACCTCTCTTTACACAGGGACTGGGTATACACATTGATTTTGTAACATGGTTATCAAATTATCTTCATAAATCAGCTAATAGACAAACAAAAAATGTCATAAACAAAAGTAAAAGCTGTCTTGGTCTTCAAAGAAAGTGGAGAGCCTTTATTTCCAAAAAAAGGTATGTGATGTATGCTGATGCTGAAAGTGTTAGTCACTCAGTCGTGTCTAACAGTTTGCAACCCTATGGACTGTAACCTGCCAGGCTCCTCTGTCCATGGGATTCTCCAGGCAAGAATACTGGAGTGGGTTGCCATTACCTTTTGCAGTGGATCTTCCTGAACCAGAGATTGAAACTGGATCTCCTGCATTGCAGGCAGATTCTTTACCAGTGAGCCACCTGGGAAGTCCTTGTGGTCCATTCCAACCACTCTAACTAAAAGCATCTTTTGAAGTCCTTGTCCGGTACTTGGAGCACAAATTGGGAGGCTGTCATCCTCGTCTCTGACTTTTCCAAATGAAGTTACCTGATGTAGCATGTCAGTGGGGAGATGGAGAAGGAGTTGTTTCCTGATGAAGCTTCAGGCATGTAGTTTACGTTAGTGGACATGGCAAGAGCAGGCGGGTGATTCGATGTTCACACACTGTAATGGGCCAAGGCTAATCACTATTCACTGTACAATGAACATAAAAGTAGCAATTATGCCTTCATCCTAGTGGACGTGATGTATTAAAAGCTATCAGCTTCACCTTCTGTAATAGCAGCTTTTGTCTGTTCGTACCAGGATGTGCAAAAATAAGACGGATATGGAAAGGGGGCCACGAGACATTATTACAAGAACAAACGCTAGACTCTCACTGTCACTCCTTCTGTGCTCAAGACACAAAGGGCAGACGGAGCCTGGTGGCTCGGAAACCTCATTTGTCAGTACGATGCTTTTCTTTGGCTGCAAATGCTGCCAGATTAACTGTCCATATAAAGGCTTCTCCTTCCAACTCTGCAAGTCACCTGTGAGCCAGATAAATACTGAGTTCATGAAGGGCAAGTCTCAGCCACCAAGTTCAAACTGTCAGAGTTAGAAGCACACTTGAGAAGTGCGGGCAGGCTGAGCTGACGGTCCATCTTTGCCAACAGCCTCAACAAACAGGGTTAATCGACCTTCTCGTTATCTCAGCAGTGGAACCCGTGAAACCCCATAGAACACGTAGAAGAGAAAGACAAAGAGTAAGATGCAGAGATGTGGTATTGTAGAACAGTTCATCCCTGGTATTTGAATGAAAATCCTAAGTGTTCTGACAGAAGGAAAATCTCTCCTAACCAGAGCGGAGAGGATGGTGGAAATCTGAACATGAGCTGCACAGGGAATTCTTATTTCAAGCTCAGGGACATGAAAACCAACTTTGACCTTGCCTGTCAAGAGTATACCACTTGAACACTTCATCCATTTAGTGAATTTCTAGCCAGACAGGAAAGGAGAATTCTGGGCAGCCTGGACACCACTCCCATGGTTCACTCTGTCTCTGCCCGTTCTGTGATTAACCCTCTTCTTCGGCTCTTCCCTGTGGCTCAGACGGTAAAGAGTCCACCTGCCAATGCAGGAGACCCAGGTTCAATCCCTGGGTCGGGAAGATCCTCCGGAGAAGGGAATGGCAAACCACTCCAGTATTCTTCCCAGGAGAATCTCATGGACAGAGGCGCCTGGCAGGCCACAGTCCACGGGGTCACAAAGAGTCAGACACGACTGAGCGACTGACACTACTACTTTAGACCCAGAGCCTAGCATCGGCCTACAGAGAATCTCCTCTTTGAGGGACCCACCAGCTCTTTATCTCCAGCTTTGATCTCAGGCTTGAGAGCTGCCCCTTGAGCAGCCCCGGCAAGTATAGCCCGGTAGGTTCAGGATCTCCCCATGTGCCAGGGAGTTGGGTACTCAGCAGATATTAGAGAGTTACACATGGAATCCAATTCATTTCTGAGGTGGGAAATATAACGTATTACCATGATATAATATTTCACCTAAGAACATAGACAGTGTAGTACTTTTGATTTAGCCTAAGCTGGAATTCCCCAAACAGTGTGAAGATAATTTAACAGAAAGGGGGTCTTATATTTGATATTAAAGATGTTGGCCTAGATCAAGGACTTTACCCAGATTATTTCTGTCTTTGTTTAAGTCCAGCTGAAGTCTACGGAGGGAGATGCAGTTTAACTTTCTTACTCTCAAAAGCTTCCAGGATTTCAGAATAGTTTCTTAGACCCTGGGCTTGGCTTAAGGGGTCAGCTCTCACAGATACTAAGGGTAAAGCTCTGAGCAGGTTTTGATCTGTGCCAAGAAAATATAAGAGCCAATGATACCTGACCCATCTGGAATTTGTTTGGGATCTGCCCAGCGGTCTTCATCACTAAGAGGTGTCCCAAACCATCATGCAGCTGCCAACGTGCCCGAGCCCCAGGCTTATCCTCAGGATGAATAAAGGTGGGAAATAAGATGACCCTAGAAGCTTCCAAAGATATACCCAAACTCCACCGTTTTCATTTCGTCAGAGGTAAGACAAGTGGACAGGGTTGTGAATACATTTGCAGGGCAGATTACATCACAGTGTTCTATTGCTCTGTACTCTGCGGGCGTTTCAAACCAAAGCTGATCTTATTTAGAGCAAAAAGAATTATTTGATGACAAAATTTAAATTTATGCCACATGAAATGAATTTTCATTTCTTTATAAAAGCTTTATTTCCAGATATATTACAACTTCTCTGCAGCTACAGACTTCCTTAACTCCTTAATGGCAATGATCAAAATCTCAAATGTAGTTAATACCTTCTTCCCATTCTTCAGTGGGCTTCCCTGGTAGTTCAGACTGTAAAGAATATGACTGTAATGCAGGAGACCCGGGCTTGATCCCTGGGTCGGGAAGATCCCCTGGAAAAGGGCATGGCAACCCACTGCAGTATTCTGGCCTGGAGAATCCCAAGGACAGAGGAGCCTGGGGGGCTACAGTCCATGGGGTCACAAAGAGTCGGACGTGACTGAGGGACTAACACTTTCACTTTTTTCCCATTCTTAAAACAATGATTTCCCTCATCAGGATAAAGCCAGAGACCACTCCGTGTTTCCTGACCTTCCTGGTCTAATTACGGCGTGCAATCTTTCTTTAATCTTGCGGCTTTAAAATTTGTCTAAAACAGGCCGTACTACCTTCGTGCTCTCATTACTCTTTGCTTGCATCCTGATTTTATGTACCCTTGTCTGCTCAAGGAGATTACTAAGGTTACTGATGTGTTTTTAATGTAAATATCCCCCCTTTGTCATGAAAAGGGAAAATTACAAAGATGTCAAGGAATATTGATTGTAAATAAGCTTTCTCACCTCAGCTAATGCTGAATTCTGTCATTTAGCAAATAAACTGGTATCACAGTAGGATTAATGTCAACAGTCCACTGAAGGTTGCTAGTTTGAGGCAAAACAATAAAGCAAACACTACAAAATACCAGTGCCTCTTCTGGGCATTGGTATTTTGTACTTTTCATGGGAGTCATAGATCTAAATTCTGTCTTTCTGGTATTAATATGGTTGTGGACCATTAAGATACAAACACTGGAAACTTAAAGGAAAAAAAAGAGTTATCTGGAAATTGGGCCAATGACCCAGGTATTAGCTGGAATGCTGAGCCTCATAATTTCAGTTTATGCTCAGAAATTTAAAGGCACTGAAGGACACACCATCTATTCTGGGCCAGCCTTCATTAACGACAAAAAGCTAGTGAGGGGCAGGCAGACATTAATGTGAAAATGCAGTTAGTTATAAGGAAAAGCAAGGGGAAGAACAGCCCAAACCAGGAGTCAGCAAAGCCTCTGAGATGATTATATGTAGCCTGCAATGCCCCAAATATTTACCATCTGGCTCCTGCCTACCCCATTCCAAACTCTCAAGCCCAACCTTGGAAACCAGCTGATGAACTCGAAAGGGCTGTGGAGAACCGGGGCCGTTCTGCAGAGCCAAGCTTGCTTGCCTGGCTGGGTGCATGTGTCTTCGTGAGGGAGCCCTTTCAAAAGCAGACACTGAGATGAGAGTTTGTGTACAAGTGGCTTTTTAAGGAATTCTCCAAGAGGAAAAAAAAAAAAGCAGTGGCAAGCAGCAGGAAACAGGAAAGGAAAGGGAAAGAAGCGAAGCAAATGCGAGATTTCAGGCCAAACCCCAAACTCAGCTTGAGTTTGTTAATTGCTCAGTCGTGTCCAGCTCTTTGCAACCCCATGGACTGTAGCCCACCAGGCTCCTCTGTCCATGGAATTCTCCAGACAAGGAAACTGGAGTGGGTTGCCATTTTCTTCTCCAAGGGATCTCCCTACCCAGGGATTGAACCTGGGTTTCCTGCACTGTAGGCAGATTCTTTACCAGTTGAACCACCAGGAGGCTTAGGAGTAGAGATTACACCGCAGAGTTGGGCTCAACTCCAAGCAAAAGAAATGGGTTTCCAAATTCACGCACGACTCCTTGGTGGGGAGGGGTGGAGGTAGAAACTTTCAGGCACTTTCTGCTCTCGAGTGTGCAGGCAAAGCAAACTCATTATATCAAGGTCGGGGCTCCAAAGACAAGTCACAGATGTGAGGATGTGAAGCATTTGGAAGGGAACACGCAGGACCTGAAAGGTGGGTACCGACGTCCACAGAACCTGAACAGGAAGCTGCGAGGTGGTGGAGCACAGCGGTTCAACACCAGGTATCGGGTGGCAGTCTTGCTGGGGAAGTGACAGAGAGGATTCAAGGAGGAGAGGCAAGTGATCATCGCAATGAGTGTGCTTACTAAACTCATCCTGGGCTTCTGCTCCACCGTGTCTTAGTGAAACACCTCCTCCCCAGCAAGAAGCCAAATGCAAAATGATAATAATAATGATGATTAATAATATCAAGCACTATCAAAATGCTCTGAACTCTTTGCATATATCATTTTATCTGATCCTCAAAAAGCCTGCAGAATTGGTACCATGTCCCTTTTTAGGGATGAGGAACATAGAGCTCAAAAGGTTAGCTAAATGACTCAAAGATACTCAGAAGGGAAGCAGGAGAAATGAAATTCGGCCCCAAGTCATCTCTAAAGCCCTTGGGTTTCCCATTCTCCTGCCTCTTGAGCTGCTAAAAAACAGAGAATATCCCATTCTTGAGAACGGCCAAAAAACAATCTCAACAAATAAGTACTCTTGTGACTTGGTACCTTTGAAAATCTCTGTGGATGAAAGCATAAAGAGAAAAGGAAAGGAAAAGGGAGGAAGAAGAGAGAGAAAGCTGGTTTAACCATCTCATTCTAGAGGGAGCCTGGGCCTGAAGGGTAGCTGGAATGGGATGACTCTATTGTGATTCAGGTTTTACAAACTCTTTTTAACAAACAAATTTATTTCTTAAATAATTCAGTTTGCAGATCTGTACCAGTTCCAGTGTTTTAGAGCAGGGGTTCTCATGCATTAATATACTCCAGAATTACATGGGAAGCACTTTTGAATGCATGATATCAGACCTGCGCTTCCCTTGTGACTCAGCTGGTAAAGAATCCACCTGCAATGTGGGAGACTGAGGCTCGATCCCTGGGTTGGGAAGATCCCCTGGAGAAGGGAAAGGCTACCCACTCCAGGATTCTGGCCCAGAGAACTCCATGGACTGTAGAGTCTGTGGGGTCACAAAGAGTTGGACACGACTGAGCAACTTTCACTCCCTCTCAGACCTAGATCTCCAAGATTCTGCTTCAGTGTGTCCAGGTAAGGCCCAGGAGTCTGAATTTCTTACAGGAACTTTGATGTAGATGGCCATGGACTACCTTATGAGAAACACTGTTTCAGAGGAATGGGGAAAAAATAACAAAAAGAACGCATTTTAGCCAGGATTCTCTGTCTGACCTGCTATTTTGATAATTTCATGTTGATGAGAAAGATAGTAGAGAGATAGGGGTAGATAGAGAATCGATCCAGACTCAATGGGCATGAGTTTGAGTGGACTCTGGAAGGTGCGGAAGGACTGACGCCTGACGCGCTGCAGTCCATGGGGCCACAAACAGTCAGACAGGACTGAGCTACTGAACAACATCACACTCACCAGCCGGGTATGGGAGAGCTTCAGCTTAACAGACAAGTTAGCCATATGTGACATCTCTGAATGAAATCTAGTTAGTCATCTATAGTTGAAAATTAAAGTTGTTAATTTCTGATATCAAGTGCAATGGACTACATCCAGATACATTTTTGAACATAAATATGTGCACCAATTGAGTATAATTTTTTTTTTCAGAAATTCCAAAATGAGTAGGAGGAAGAACAATTTGGTGTGCTGGCCAAGTTCTATTCTGGGGTAATTAAAACCTGCCTACTTAAAATTCTTTTTGTAAATTTCAGTAGCTGTTTGCTTCTTCCTCACTTCCTGTTCTCAAGGACGGTAGAGGTGCTGTCGTTAGCTGACCGCTCTAGGTGACTCTCTTCTGCTGCAAACACGGGGGCCGCAGTGTGTAAATCCAAATGTGACTCCGCCATCGATACCAACATAAAATACAGAAATATATTCAGTTAACATGCCCAGGTTTAGCTGTGATTCCAGAGCCTTTGAAAAGTATATTTCTAATGTTACTGTATTTGGGTCTTGTAAGAATAGCTTGATACAGCTAAGTAAATTCATACTAAATTAATATACATGATTTATTGAGAGTGCATCTCATTAACTAGATAAATGCAACTTGTCACAGAAAGGGCAATCTTAGGCTGTTTTTTTTTTTCGTCTGAGATGGTTCCTGTGTGGCTTTAGAATGTTTATTTAGAAGAAGAGGCTTATGTCCCTTCTCTTTCTGCTGCTGCTAAGTCACTTCAGTCGTGTCTGACTCTTAGCGACCCCATGGACTGCAGCCCACCACCCTCCTCCATCCGTGGGATTTTCCAGGCAACTTCTCTAAGGACTTTCAAATATTTTGCATAAAATAATGATTGACTTTGACAGTGCTGTTAAAAAAACTGAAGTGGATGAGAGCAGTGGGCAAAACGAATGAAGGGAGACAGAGACAAGCTCTCACATGGTCTGTATCTGAAGAGGAAAGCAAAAACATGCCACCAGATGGCAAGTGGGCAACAGCCTTCGCAGCTATTAGCAGCAAAAGCATTCACTATAATTTCTGATACGATATTTCTGTCTAAATACGGCAATAAAGCCTCTTTTGACTGGCTTTAATTTTTGTGATGCAGTAAGAAAACCTGTTTGGCAGAGGGAGACCCTGGACAAGCAACAGAAGCCAAGCCCCCACGGGTATTACACGGGTCTGGCAAAACCCAGAAATCAGAAAAAGGTGGTAGATTTAGACTGCTGGTTTTGAAACGCTACAGAGGACTACCTTGTCTTCTAGAATGGAAGTTCACTAAAGAGAGAAGCAACCTTTGCCTTCACTAGTTCAACTTCCTACACCTTTTGCTGTTGTTTAGCGACCCCGAGGACTACAGCCCGCTAGGCTCCTCTGACCATGGGATTATCCAGGCCAGAATGCTTGAGTGCGTGGCCATTTCCTTCTCCAGGGGATCTTCCCGACCCACAGATAGAACCCATGTCTCCTGTACTGCAGGTGAATTCTTTCCCCTGAGCCACTGGGCAGCCCTACTTCATCTTGTAGCACCAGGCTTATTTCATCCAACAGTAAGACAGCAGCCTATTGCTCCTCTGAGCTCTTAAGTAAGCTTAAGCTTTTCAGATATCTGGCCAAGGCTATTTTTTAAGCAGCTTGATGTTTCAAAATACAAGTACACAAGGTCAAAATAGAGTTCTCTTATCTAGATGTTGATAAACATAAGACCAAAAGGCAAGTTTAGATACATAACAAAAATAACATCAAAATATAAGACCAGGGACTTCCTGGTGGTCCAGTGGCTAGGACTCTGCACTTCCAATGCAGGGGGTGAGGGTTTGATCCCTGGTAGGGGAACTAAGATCCCACGTTCTACATAGCATGGCAAAAAATAAAATAAGATAGTTAAAAATAAAATATAAAAGGTTAGAAAACATCTTAAATATCTCTGTTTGTTCATATTTGCATTTTTTTGTATTTTAGATAAATTAATATTTTTACAAGAAAGAATATCACCCAATTCTAGCAAATTGGAAGTGTTTAGAAAATAAAAAGGTTGAATAGAGGACTTTGGGTTGAGAAATATGCAGTTTTTATTTGAAAATGCTCAGTAATGTCTTGGTTGATTGAAATTGCTAATCAAGGTAAAAGATGTACGATTCAAGCAATTACAGAGCAAATGTAGCTTCTTATTTTCAAGACACACAGTGGCTGCCTAAACAGCATTTTAATAAATGTTTTAAATACTTTGCACCTTAGATATTTTCAGTTGCTCGCTATTGCTTCTTTTTTCCTTTTTTCCCTCTATCTCTATTACATGACTGGCTGGCTATCTAACAGGTCCCAGGTTTTCTATTACTTTCTGGCACATATTAGGTAACCAAGAAGTCTTTGGTGTGTGAATAAATGGATGATGGATGAAGAGATAGTGGATGAAGGATAAATAACTAAACACAGGAACAAATAAGCAAACTAATGAGGCCATCTTGCCAGGTCACCGCGATCCAACGAATACAAAACAGGTAGCACCGTCACAACGCCCCTGATTTTGATAAAGCCTTCCCCATTTAAGTTGTGTCTTTGCCAAAGTCGGAAATTGGACAAAGCAGTTCTGTGCTGCTGACTGAGGTCAGAGCCACACACCGCGGACGTAGACTCTCGAAGGAGTGAGACGGCCGTTGGTGAAGGGACCCGGAGGAACCGCCCCTGGGCTCCTGTCTGTGTGGCTGGACAGGGAAGTACTTCCAGGCAAGTCAGGACTTCTCCTAAGAAACGGTTCTACGTCCAGTCTGCTGCTTGCGCAAACAATACGTCCTCAAACTTTGGAACGTGCTCAGATCACTTTAGCCTGGAGAGTATCCTGCATCTTGCAGCCCCACATCACTGTGGCAGCGATGGTGAGCACACAGATTAGAGTCAGATGATTCGCTTTCTTCCCCACATCACGAGTTGCAGTTGAGATTTGAACACATGGCTCTAAGTGTTCCCAGACTCTGAAGATTATGCACCACCGCAGAGAGCGAGCACCCTGACCGGAAATCAGTCTCCCTCTCTGCTTCTAGTAACCAATCAGAAGCTGTGTCACCGCCATCTTTAAACCATGCTTTGTATCCACTATGCTGTTCAGGAAACAAATGGGAGTAAAATTCCAGTGGCCTTGAATCTTCTTGTGTCTCTCTAACCCCTAGTTTCCAAAGGACACTCAGAAGCCACTAAAGGTTAACAGTGAGAGGCTGCATCTTGAGCTGCCAGAGGCTCCTCCTGCCTGAATCCCAGGTTTAGTTCACTTTCTACATATTATGCCACACAGTTGCCTTCGGATTTCTGCAACATGAGACTGTGCCTCTCTACAAGCGGAAACAGATGTTCTATGATGTCTTGCTAAAGAAGGTGGAACCCAGTTGTACCTCCCAAGGTGATCAACGCAATTAAAGGGAGAATGGAATCAAGGGAGTGGGAAGAAGAAAGATAAAGTCCGTGGATCCATGCATAGGTTAGTGCATACGTGTGCCAGGCTCCTCTGTCCATGGAATTTTCCAGGCAAGATTACTGCAGTGGGTTGCCAGTTCCTCCTCCAGGGGATCTTCCCAACCTGGGACTCAAACCTGCATCTCCTCCATCTGCACTGGCAGGCAGATTCTTGGACCTTGAACCAACCACTGTGTTATACCTCTCCTACTCCTTAGAGACACCCCTATCATTGGAAGTTTGTCCCAATACAAAAACCTTTCAACATCTGAAAAAAAGAAATCTATAATTCACTGGGCTTCCCAGGTGGCACTATTGGTAAAGAACCTGCCACAGAATGCAGGAGACAGAAGAGACGCAAGTTCCCTGGGTCAGGAAGATCCCCTGGAGGAGGGTATGGCAACCCCCTCCAGTATTCCTGCCTGGAGACTCCCATGGACAGGGAAGCCTGGCGGGCTGCAGTCCATGGGGGTCGCAGAGAGTCGGACAGGACTGAGTGACGTAGCACAGCACATCATTCACTGTTTGTGAGCAGATTAACTCATCTCAGATATGAGCCTGCACAAATTATACCTAAGTTCTTGTCAGAAATCTTTTTCACAGGGAAATAACATCTCATTATATATAACTTGGTGGAAAATGAGGGTACCTGAGGTTACTCAGTGTGCAAAGGCCACCCTAGCTTACCGTCATGAAGGGGTGATTTGTGGGTGACACTTCTCCTTGCACGTCAGTCTCCTAATTACTACAAGTTCTACCGGAGCCTAAAATGACTTCAGTCTAGAGTTTTAATCCCATAGTATTATGGTCTGTTCATCAGCCTGTTACTACTATTAAGATGTGTAGGAAAATGTTATCCCTGTGTAGGGTCCATGCTCTTGTGTCCCCTACGTGATAAACTCAATGGCTAACTTCTCTGCTTTAAAGGTGATATTTGCTTTACATAACATTGCAGTGACATCACTGCCTGAATAAATAATGTCATAATTAGTATGTTTTCATTTGCACCAAAGTGAATTTCAATCCTGGAATTTTATGTAGAAGTTCATAAAATATTATGAGAGATTTACTCATAAATTTACTAAAAAGAATGAAAATAACAAAATGAATTTAACAAATACCAACAATTTTCCTTGAACTTTTCGTCTATTGGAAATGCTTTCTGCTTCTGTAAAATTATCTATTTTATAACACTTAACATTAAAAATATATAACTCACAATAAAATTCTTCTGAAAATAAAATTGGAATCCAATATCACCTCAAATAAGTTACTGAAGATTAATATTACCAGTGAGAACTCTAAAATAAATTACTGCAAAAAATCAAATTAGTGTAAATGTCTTTTATCCTAAAGATAGTCTAGCTAGCCACATAATTTTTTCCTGTTTTAAAATGCAATAACAATTAAATCTTAGTAGAGTTTCCTAGTTTCCAAAATGAATTCTTCAAAGAAGGCTGTAAAGGTTTAGTATTATTGGCAGTAGAGAGAACAACTGATGATATTATTTTATTAGTTCCTTTATCAATTAAGTCAACTATAAATGCTACAGTTTTACAAGTTTAATATATACATGGGCCAGCTGACTTCAAAATGCCTTTTCTGGCTAGAAAATGGTCACTTATCACTTGCCCCTGACAGTCAAACAAGGTGAACAGTTGTCCAACTATTTTCTTAATTTAGAAGCACCCCACTGATAAACAGTGAGACTGTATTGTGAAAGAATGATTGTAAACTCTTATCGTCAAGGATGGCGGTGTAATATTTCTCTACATAAAGTGCAGAATAGAACAGTGGTCACGAGTGGATCAAGAAACTGGGCTTGAATTGCTGTCTCATCACAGCCACTGAGAAGGTGTTACCTTTAAAAATTATTTAAGCTCTCTTGAAGAATTAAATCAGTTACCACCTGTAATGTTCTTAGAACAGCAACTTGTGTTCCATAAATGTCAGCTATCATACACACTCTTAACTTTTAACATATATTTATTTCTACTTTAATGCACCTGACTCAAAAACTTAGATAGAAACTACTTCACATATAAAATCATTGACTCTGTTTTAAATGTATTCAACAGTCTTGCCCAATGTTCAGTAGGAACCAAGCAAAAAGGACTCAATTCAAAATATACTTCCAGTCACCAGGACCCTGCCAGCACATTACGTGTGAGATTCAGCCTTGAACCCCGCTGTGGTCACCGAGTTTCTGTCTCATTCCTCCAACCTTGAGTTCTTGCTTAAGTTAGGTCCAGAATGCCCACTCTTCTCCTCTCAGGCCTCTTGCAAGGAGAGGCTACCACTGATTAGTCCTAGCTCACTTTTAATTCCTTCCTCATACTCTCTGAATATTTCTTCTGGCATAAATTCATGGTTTCAACCATCAAAGAATTATTTAGCATTTATTATATTAAAGGGCCAATACTTTGGCCACCTGATGCACACAGCTGACAGCTTTGAATTCCATAGATTAAGCCACATTTCATTGATGAAGAAAGAGACACGGAGAAGTGCGCAGTTTTTCAAGGTCACACAGATCCTGAGTAGTACAGCTGGGACTCTCCACTCCTAGGAAGAGCAAACCCACAGACCTTACGTGGAGTCACGTTTTGTTTCAAGGATGAGCTAGTTGCTGAAGAAAGCCAGAGGGAGCTTTGACAGCTGCATTAAAAAAAAAAAAAAAAAAACACACAACAGGAACTTCTGAGCAACAGAGACATTCTAGAATCATTATCAGTGGCCACCTGAGCCTGCCAGTAATCATGACCCAAACTGGTCCTGTCTGACCAGTTCAGTTCAGTTCAGTTCAGTCGCTCAGTCATGTCTGACTCTTTGCGACCCCATGGACTGCAGCATGCCAGGCCTCCCTGTCCATCACCAACTCCCGGAGTTTACCAAAACTCATGTCCATGGAGTCGGTGATGCCATCTCATCCTCTGTCGTTCCCTTCTCCTCCCACCTTCAATCTTTCCCAGCATCAGGTGTCTGACCAGAAGGAGCACAGATAATAGGAGCTGGGTAACTCCCCGGTGCCCCTCTGCTCCTCAGTGAATGCACACTTTCCTCTCCATCTCATGAGCAACAGTGGCCTTTGATTCATGTTCCAAACTAGCACCTCTTCAACTTAATGTGTGCATTTATCAATTTAATAATCAGCAAATGTTTTAAGCTTTGTGAGAAGTTCCTTGGCTCCAGAGATGAAATGAACAAGACTAGGTTCCTACTTGGAGAAGGCAATGGCACCCCACTCCAGTACTCTTGCCTGGAAAATCCCATGGGCGGAGGATCCTGGTAGGCTGCAGTCCATGGGGTCGCTAAGAATCGGACATGACTGAGTGACTTCACTTTCACTTTTAACTTTCATGCATTTGAGAAGGAAATGGCAACCCACTCCAGTGTTCTTGCCTGGAGAATCCCAGGGATGGGGGAGCCTGGTGGGCTGCCGTCTATGGGGTCGCACAGAGTCAGACACGACTGAAGTGACTTAGCTTAGCTTAGCTTAGGTTCCTACTAGGGCTTCCCTGGTGGCTCAGATGGTAAAGGATTTGCCTGCAATGCAGGAGACCCGGGTTTGATCCTAGGGTTGGGAAGTCCTCTTGAAGAAGGACATGGCAACCCACTCCAGTATTCTTGCCTGGGGAATCCCACGGACAGAGGAGCCTGGTGGGCTACAGTCCACGGGGTCGCAGAGAGTTGGACACAACTGAATGACTAAGCAGACACACACAGGTTCCTATTGACCGAATGTTGATGCTCCAGTGATGCAAACAGCTCAGCAGCTAAGTTCAGCATCAGCTGAAAGGTGTGAGCTGAGGGTTTAGGTGAGGTTAAAGGAGGAGGATGAGGGGTGAGTTCTGAGGGAGGTTTCACTGAGAAGGAAACATCCGAGCCCAACGTGGAGGATGAGTGATGTGGATCATTCATTTAGGTCTTTTGATGGTTACAATCCTGGCGATCAGGGAAAATCCCTAGCAAAGTGGCAAAGTCTTCTTTATGAATGTTTATAATAGACTTCTTATCTTGAACCGAATGAAGTCACTAGTGTTTCTCTTCTGGCATTTTTCATGAGCGTTCAATCCATTTTTATCCCAGACTCTGCAATATACTAACCAAACTCAACAGCTAAGGTAGCGTTTGGAACGTCAGCCTCAACAACCCACACAAATTTAATCTAGGCTCCTTCTTGGCACACGACTTCTTTATACTCTAGAGCATATTTATTCCCATAGAGTTTTCAACTTTTAAAAACAAAACCAAAAACAAAGCTACTTAGGACACTTGCATGTAGCCAAACTCAGATGAAAAATGTCTTTCATCTTCCTTTGAAACTTAGAAACAGACTGGCAAATATTTCCTGGCTAGAAGATAAATATTCTAAGTGACAGGACAACAAATGCAAAACCTTTAATACTAAAATCTATATGATTAATGCCAAGAGTCCTTAAGAGGCTCTTGGTATAGTAGCTGGAGGGCATGTACTATCTGTAGGTCCTGGAGTTAGAAGCCAGACTTCAGAGTTCTAAAGACTGAACGATAACATTTTCAAATCACCATGCGGCTTTCCTGGAAGGCAAGGTAAATTCTCCCTTGAAGAGAATATATGCAAATTTAGTTAGTCTCCAAATGGAAGGATGAGCTGCAGAGTCTTATACCATTTGGAGGTTATATTTGCCCAGTGGGAAGACCAGTTAAAGGAGAATTATTGTAGTTCAGGCTTGAAAAAATTTTTAAAAGAAAGCAATGAATCAGTTCTCTTAGATTTTGAGCAGGGCTTTTAGGCTTAATGCTACAGTACATTATTTTTCCCCCAGAGGAAAAGAAATATTTTAAATTATATTATTCTTGTGATTCATAAATAAGAATATGGCACTGAGTTATTTTAATCTGACACTGATGCTACCAGCAATTACAGTTTTTGATTGCAGCAGAAGCATGCTACTATAAGACATAAGAAAAAGCAGGCATGAATGATATCAATTTATTTGTGTTTTGATTATTAAGTCTATTTTTAAAGTGAATTAATAAGAAAAATGAATCCAGTCAGTAAAGATCTTGAAATTCTGCATAATATTCTAATTAAATATAACAATATTAATGCTATTTGATATGTATGTCATATGATACATAATATTCTTATTACCAGATGAAAAGTACCGTACCACTGGCACAGTCTTGACTCTCTTGCTGTTCAGTTTGTTTATTTGTTTATTTGTTGTTTTGTTTTTATTTCATAGCATTTGATTGGAAAAGAGCAAATACAAAAAGGAAAAAGAAAAACAACTTTATGGAGCAACAAAATTCAGAGTTAGCACCTGTGGGTTCCAACTTGACATTGTGGGCAAAGACTAAGCCAGAGATTTTCAAGTAAAGCCAAATCCAGTTTAGCTTTTCAAATTTTATGGGCTGTATATAGTAACATAGTAACATATACAGGCCATAAAATTATAAAGTAACAAGCAAATTTTTAAATTCTTTTTGTAAATTATTATTTATTCTTTTATTTTTTGGTCACACTGTGGCACATGGGATCTTAGTTCCCGACCAGGGATCAAACCTGTGCCCCCTGCATTGAAAGTGTGCAGCCTTAACCACTGACCCACCATGGAAGTCCCAAAACCAATTTTTATAGACATTGAAGATGCTGATGTGAACCAAACTGAAATTTCACCTGGAAATCATTTCTACCCAGATCAGGTAGTTCAGCTTTCAGGGTTTGAACAAAGCTAACATCATTGGCTTTAAGTATGCTAACCAGCCTGCTCAAAATCTAGAAACTTCTGCATCTAGACCACTCCATATGTCTTTGTGGATCATTTTCATCAATTCCCTACAGAAATAAATGCTATCAGTTATCAGAAGGGTGAATCATCCTCCATAGTGTAGCTTTGACCAACCTTTGAATCTATTTCAATAAATGGATATTATTTCAGGGAAGAGGGATACTAGTGGAGGCTTGCGCCTACTCACTTCTCTCAAAGCACAGAAAGAGGGAGGGGAGTAGGCAAAGCCGGATTAGAAGCATTCACCTGCATGGTAACCATCGCTGATGCCAGCTATAGAAAAGCGGATCATTCAGAAGCAGAAGCGTCACCAAAAAACATTACCTTTGCCCAAACGGCCCCCTGGTCTAGTGCATGTATTGTGGCTGGAAGAAACCTCTTTAGACAAAGAAAAATGTAAGAAATTCTAGTCTAAAAACATGGTTTGAAACCAAAATATCTACCCCTGGTCTCAAATGTACCATGCCCCTGTTCTATCCTGCTATGAATCCCCGGTGTCTAGCCTGTGCTAGTAGACATAAAATAAACATTTATGAATAAACGCCTGGACTACTGAAACAGTCCAAATGGGTCTAATTATCTGAAAGCAAACAAGAGTTATGTAATTAGAAAGCAACTTACAAAGGCCTAGAATGTTTTTATTTCCAGTTGTCTTCTCTTTATTCTATGGCCTTTCTTTTATGTTTGAACTGCTCTAGCCTGTAATTCTCCCTTTTGAAAAAATAGGGCAAGCCCATTGTATCAGAGAGGCCCCGTACAACAGCAATAACAACAACAAACCCAGAGCAAACGTGGCTGGATACTAAAATTTTAAAGCCCTAAAAGAACTTCATTAACAGAAAAAGTTTTTAGCTATGTTAACAATATATTTAACATAGTCATTTTGCTCGTTGATCTGATTTGATTTCCCTGCACAAGCCCTAAGTCTGAGGCCCCCCAAAGGTCCCGGCCAGTGACTCTGCAGATGCTGACGTCCCCGCGGGGTCACGTCTCACACATGCTCTCCGGTCTTTCCCCTTGAGGTCTTGACATTTTCTCATGACTGTAAGAGAATCCAAGCCTTAGTATTCAGAGATTCTTCCCACTTTAGAAGGCTATGTCCCTTCCTCTCACACTCCCCTCCAAAGGATGTTGCTCTTTATGTTCCCTCTCTCAGACATGCGGCATCACTTCTTTGAAGAGCTCTGGCTTCTAAAAAATATAAGTACCTCCCTTGGTTTCCATCAGTTCCTTCTTTCTGTAAACTTCTACTGACCAGCACCCACTTTAAACTTCCCCTGAGGGAAGGAATTACAAAGTCTGGATACCTGCTTGTAAAAGAGAAATGTGGTGAGAAAATAATAAATGAATAGACACCTTAGTAGCCGTCACAGCTTGCCTACTTCTATCACCTCACAACACCCTTTTCACCAAAGCCTTCCTTCCGTTCATTCATTAATAAGAGCGCGTTAAGTACTCCTGTGTACCCAGCACTGGGGAGTGTTGACATGTGCCTAAGGCCAGCTGGGTACCTGCTGTCTAGACTTTACCATCTAGTGACAGACAGAGAGAAGGGAATAGGCCAAGGGAAAGCAGGGTAACAGAGCTGTGACGGGAAATACACAGGGGATTCTCAGAGCCCGAGAGAGGACTGTGACACCCAGGCATGGTGACTGGGGACCAAGAAAGCTCCCAAAAGGAGGGACATCCAAGAGAACCCTCAAGGAAGAACACGGGCCAGCCACGGAAAGAAAGAAGAGAAGAGGGAGGAAAGGAGGGAGAGAAATGAAGGAAGAATGATTTGAGACCTTAAAAACAGCCCTTGCACAAGTTCGAAGTAAAGAAATAGGAGCCAAAGATAAAGAAATTAGTTTTGTATGTCCAGAGAAGAAAAACTAGGAGACAAGGCTGGAGAGGAAGAAGATGTCAAATCAAGAGGGATCTTCGGCCAGGTTAAAGGGTTTGGGCACAGTACTGAGGGCATGGGGGGAGGAGCCCCCCAGCTACGGTGTGAAGGGGGCCCTTGTGTGGGGCAGGAGCAGAATCAGGGAGTCCAGCACGGAGGCGGCTACAGTCTCCAGGTGAGGAATGATGGGACCTAACCTACAGCAGCTCCGTTACAGCGGGTGGGAAGGAGCAGGAGCAGGGGGTTTGAGACACACAGGAGAAGGAAGTGGCAGAACACAGCCTGGAAGCTCGGGTAGACGGGAGAGAGGTGAGCATTAACCCATCCATTTGACAAACGTTTACTGAGCACCTACTGTAAGCCAAACACTGTCCTTGTGCCAAGAACACAAGGGTAACCAGAGGAGTGAAACTTCCGCACTAAAGCGCGAGGACTGAGGCAGTCGCATACTAACAGCCATAACCACAAATAGATTTACAGCTAAACTCATGTCAAGAGTGCTGAGAGAAAAAAAAGAATGTAAGAGAGCACAATGGGGGACTGGTTTACACTAGGAGATTTAGAGACGACTTCTCTGAAGTCTTTTAACCAAAGTTGAAAAATTAAGCCGAGGGACAAAAGGGAAGAAGAATAACCAAGGCAAAGCAAACGACGTGGAGAGAAGGGAGCGTTGAGAGATATTCAAAAGGAGAAGCTCTAAAGCTGGTGGTGGACATGGTGTATGAACAACGATTGCTGTTCAGCGTCCACAGCCCCACGAACTGCAGCACGCCAGGTTTCCCTGTCCTGCACCAGCTCCCAGCGTTTGCTCAAACTCACGTCCACCGATTAGATGATGCCATCCAACCATCTCGTCCCCTTCTCCTCCTGCCTCCTACAGTCTTTCCCAGCATCAGGGTCTTTTCCAATGAGTCGGCTCTTCCCATCAGGTATGCAAAGTATTGGAGCGTCAGTTTTGGCATCAGGCCTTCCAGCGAATATTCAGGAGTGATTTGCTTTAGGATTGACTGGTTTGAGTAGATAACAATTAGCTCCAACCAACCTCTTTCCTCCTAACAAACTGCTCAAGTGCCAGTCACCAGGCTCTGTTTCTGCTTGAGACCGTTGCTGCCCTTGACGCAGCCCCTCGTCTGCAACAGGCTGACTGTTCTAAGAGTCAATGCAAAACAGGTATAGGACATTTTTGTCCTCACATGGGGATCTCACCCCTGTCCTTTCAGCTTTTCTCCTGAGTGTGACCACGTCACATTCCTTGAGTCTCTGAAATCATGAGGACCAACGAATTCAACCCAAATCTACACAGCCCGAAGCCCTACTGGGGAGTGATTCTGACTAATTAATTGGTAATGGTCAATAAGGTGTCAGCCCTTTATGATCAGTGATTTACACTTCAGAGGGAACATTCCATCCCTTAACCCACTGATTCTCACACGTTTAAACAGTAGAATTCTTTTGTGAAACTTGCAAACTTATTCTTACAAAGAAGCTCAACCTAGAGAACAGATGAAAAGGGAGCTATTCTGGTGAAGCTTCGATGAAGGGTCCTGGGCCTCGTCCACCCGGCTCTCATCCCCTCCCGTCTCCAAAGTTATCCCTGGAACTTTGAGGTTTTGCCTCGATTCAAAGTTAAGTTGGGAAAACAGCAGGAAAGTCTGAGCCTGAGTAGGAAACAGACACTCTCAAATCCTAACATGAAAGTTAGAAAGGAATAAAAGATAAGAAAGCTATGATTTCTACGACCCTTTTCTCTTTTTGAATATAATATCTTAAAAATATGCATTGTGCTTTGATGAGCTAAATGACAAACAAAGCGATGTATCACCCAGAGTCCTGGCAAAACACACGTGGCACTCGGATTAGGTAATCGAAGGAAAGTTTGATAAGTGTGTACAAGGGTGTGAGCAGCCACAGTGAGTAACAGGGAATCCGGTTAGAAGAGATCTGTTACCACCCCGGGCTGTGAGGAGACACAGGACAGGCCCAGGGTCTGTGGGCAGCATGGGGAGCCCCTCGGGGTGATGGCTGAGCTACAAGGCCCCACCCCCTCAGATTGCCCTCTGCTCTGCTGAAACCAGAGGCCAGAAGACAAGGAAGCCCAAGTAGACCCTCGGAGCTGGTGAGAACAGAGACGAAGCTGGTCTGAAACAGCACACCAGAAATGCACAGGACATTACCTCGATCTGCAGGTAAGTGAATATTTTAATACAATGTTCAGACTTGGAACACAGGAAAAAAGAAGATCACTTAGCAGGTGCCATAGTACAAGACGGCAATTTACATGGTGCTAAGTTCAGAAAAAAGTGATGTTAGCGCTTAAGTACCCAAAACAATACCACTGACATTGCAGACAACGATTTGAGTTTTTAAATATTTCTCTCCAGGGTGTCTAGGAAAAAATTTGTTTGACCTTTAGTTAAAGGCTGTCTCGGGCAGATGATTGATTGTATCTGCCCTGAAAGGTGATCCTAAAGATGGTTTCATGGTACAATTGCTACAATTTTTGTCAGATTTTTCTTCACGTGATTTGGTGAAAATATTCAGATGACAGCAACACGGCTAGATGCCTCCTAAATCCCCCTCCAGATGAGAGGCTTAGCACTTGAGCTGCCCCGTGAATGTCTTCCTATAGCCATTTCTTCAGCACAAAATCAGCATGTATTTTTACATATGTACTGTTGAGCTTGAACGATTCGGGGACTAGGGGCACCCACCTTCCACACACTAGACAATCTGCCTACAAAATACAGTTGTCCTTACCCATATTCAGTTCCTCCATATCTGAGGATTCAACTCAGTTCTCATGAAGACAAAACCCCAAATCCCTACTTCTTTATTGAATTCATATGACATTGGTTGATAGAAATGCAGTTAAGTTGTTACTGTTGTTATTTAGTCGCTAGATTATGTCCAGCTCCTTTTGTAACCCTATGGACTGTAGCCTGCCAGGCTCCTCTGTCCAGGGAATTCTCCAGGCCAGAATATGGGAGTGAGCAGCCTTTCCTTTCTCCAGGGGATCTTCCCAACCCAGGGATTAAAGCTGTATCTCCTGCATTGGCAGGCGGATTCTTTACCACTGAGCCACCAGGGAAGTCTGCAGTTAAAGGACTGCAGTAGCAAGAACACTGGCACAAACAAGCTTCGGGAAGAAACCACCAACTCCAGAAAAGATATAACTCACCCCAGCGAACAGAAGGACAGGGCTGAAGTAGAGTGGGGTTGGCGAACCACCTCTGGAAGGGCTACACAGTAAATATTTCAGACTGTCTCAGCTACTCCATTCTGCCTTGCAGCACAAATGCAGCTGTAGGCTTTATGTAAAACAATGAGTGGCTGTGTTTCAACAAAACTTTATCCACAAAAACAAACAGCTGGCTCACAGACAAGAGTTTGTCCACTTCTGGACTATAGCAGTGGTTCTCAAATTTTAGCATGCATTAAAACCAATTGGAATTTCTGATTCAATAGGTACCGCAAGGCTCTTTGCAAAGCCTGAGAATTTCTAATGAATTTTGCATTTCTAACAAATCCCTATATGATGCTGATGCTGTTGGTTCAAGGCCCACACCTTTGAAACCCCAGACTAGAGTTTAACTTATTAGTTCTGGGTGTCAACAGTGCTGAGCCATCGTCAACATATTTCATGAAGGTGTTTCACCCCAGGTCCCCTTGAAAATGGAGCCCCAGGAAAAACACATCACCTAATGCTTTGGGGAATAAAGAGGGGAAACCCAAAAATACGGGGAGGGACTTCCCTGGTGGCCCAGTGGCTAAAACTTCCCCCTCCCAATGCAGGGAGGCCCCAGGTTCGCTCCTCGGTCAGAGACCTAGATCCCAACTGTCCCAGCCAAGAGTTCACACGCCGCAACTGAGACCCGGCGCAGCCAAATAAATAAATATTTTTCTTTAAAAAAATAAAGTGAAAAAGCTGTAATAGAGGAAATGAGAGCGAGCATAAGCATGGGGATGTGTTACTGTGCTGGCCGCAGCTTCGGAGCAAACACAGCTGGTGGCTCAATCCCCCCAGTTGTCTCCACAAAGCCCATGAAACTATTTCTCGAAACTGTCCTTGATGAGGACGAAGGGCAAGAAATAGATTTGCCAGCTTCCTTCCTTCTCCCGCCCGCTTTTGGCCCAGCTCACATTCCTCGACCTTTGGGGCAGCTGCAGAGAGAGCTGGCGAGGCCCTGATCAGGAGCAGGGCTGTCTTTTCCCACCACCGCAGCCCAGACTTGAAAAGCTCGGCCTCCTCTCACTCATTAAACGTAGCCGTTCCCCGAATGCTGTGCACACTGTGAGGTTATTCCTCCAGCGACGCCGCCCATGCTCAGCCTTCAAGCAGCACCCCTCCGTGGCTTCTTCAAGGGCGACCCGCAGCCCGGACAGCTTTCCCTAGTGTGTTAGCCAGGCCTCAGCCTCGTGTCAGGCCGCGTCAGTTCCAAGGGAAACCGCCCTGGGAGTGGAGAAGGTTGCGTTTCATATCACAAGATCCTGCCACATCTTGTCACAGCCAAGGGGACAGAGGGCAGCACCTGACCCAGAGCAATCAGTCTGCGGACTGGCAGGGGCCTGGGCCTCGTCCTGATGGGAAAAGATCGGGTGACCAAGCAGACTCCCCCAGGGAATGGGAATATTAGCTGCCCAGAAGTTGAGCGGTTGGCATCAGCTGTTGAAGCTGGAAGGATCCGAAGAGATAAAATCAAGATTACATCAAGCCGAAAAGCAAGCTAAAGTGATGAATGGGGGAGGGGGGAGGGCGGGGGCGGGAAGATGAGCAAGAAGAAAAACTCTGGGCAGTGCAGAAAGGAGAGGAGAGCGGGAGCAGAGATGGGGAGAGCGGGAGCCGCAGTGGGGAGAGGGCTCTGGAGTCCTCCGCTGGGAATGGGCCAGTCACACCCGAACCCCATGTGGCCCGTCGCCGTTAATTCCCCAGGGCCGCAGTTTCTTTAATTACGCAAGTGGCTTTCGTGAGTTTCCCTCAGGACGCCTATCAGAACGGATCACCCCCGGAGTACAGATTGCCTCATGCTTTTGCTCACATGGTTTCCTCTGCCAGTGTATCTTCCACCAAAGCCTAAATGCCATCAGTGGGAACTGCCCCCATCCTGCCTCATGATGCCGTCCTCGCTGTACCAACAGGAAGCAACTCCTTTCTCCCTTCCTTGTATTTTCATAAAGCCTAGTTCTTATCAGGCATGTGAATCTCAAACACATTGAGAAGTTATCTTTCTTAAAAATTGCAACATCCTTCAGGGCACCGACAAACTTTTTTGATCAGCATGATGTCTCACACAAGAGATCTTCAATTAACATTTCCTAAATCCTAAGGAATTGTATTAAGGAATTATTTTATATATTAATTATATTCCTCCATACATCCTCAGTACTATCCCATTCGATCAGAATGTTTATAAGGTAACGTGATTTGCAGTACTGTTCTTTAGCACTTTAAATGTATGATCTTACTGAGATCTTGTGATATAAGTACTATTTAATGAGGCGTTAGGGTTTAAATAACTTGGACAAGCTATCACAGGGGCAGCGGGCTTTGAACCCAAGAAGCCAGGCACCAGCATCTACACTTGGAGCCACTATGCCATGATGCTAAGTAGCAACCTAGGATGCAATGAACAAATATTGTCTTAGTTCAGTTGAAGAGCCGAGCTGATGTTAGGGTGCATTACTAAAAGAGAGAAGACCCACAAGCCAAAATCAGATGAAATCTTTCATATTTCAGCTGAAATGCCAATAACCTGGTGATACATGAATGATACAGAAAGCAGAGACTCGGATTAGAACAAGCCCTGAGTCATAACCCTCCGGGTTAGTACAAGAGGCCAGGGGAGCCCCACTGACCAGCTGCCCTAAGACCCAATTCTTTGGGGGCTAGAGCAGCAGGAAATGATGTTTGAGCAGAGGAGATAACTGCAAAGTATTCACTTTTTTTTCATGTCAATAAGGATCAGCATATTCTATCCAAATTTCCAACACCTTTTCATGTTTCCTTGGAAACAGTCCAGCCTGGGGAGGACTCAGGAGCCGCTGAGGACTGCAGAACGCCTGGCACAGAGCTGTGTGTGCAGAAACCTCTCCCAGCACCCACCCCGAGCCCGCTCCATCCTAGAGGGAACGGGATGGACACCCACACGGCCGTGATCAAGCACCCGCCCCGAGCCCACGCCACCCTAGAGGGACGGGATGGACGCCCACAGGACTGTGATCAAGCACCCGCCCCAAGCCCACGCCACCCTAGAGGGAACGGGGTGGATGCCCACACAGCTGTGATCATGCCCCGAGCCCGCGCCACCCTAGAGGGACGGGATGGACGCCCACACGGCTGTGACCGTGAGCGCCTCCTTCATTTTCTCCAAGCACCTTGGTGACAGCGCTGGATTCACCAACCTACGGGTCAGCATGGAGTCGGAGTTCTGGCTCTAGAGTTGTCATTCTTGGGGTCAGTCATAAGTGTGTCCTTTACCAGCTCTTCAGTCTCAACTTTATCTTCTTTGGCACTCAGTTACACACTTGTAAAACAGGGGTAATAATCATACCTCTTTCAGTTGTGGGGACTGGACTTAAACACTAGCTCAACAACACATTTTGTAGATCTCTTATATGGGATAGAAGAGGCATGTGATAGCAATTTATTAAGTATCTAAAATCTTCTAGCTAATTCTGGTTAAGTAAATTTGAGAAAAGTTGTTCAGCCTCTCAAACTTGGATTGTTTATGTGTAGAATAGAGATGGCATTCACAGCTTAGGGTGTGAGGAAGGATTAAATGAAATAGCACAAGTAAACCATGTTAATTGTTATTTGGTAGGTACTAAATTAGTGTTGAAGGCAATGGCACCCCACTCCAGTACTCTTGCCTGGAAAATCCCATGGATGGAGGAGCCTGGTGGGCTGCAGTCAATGGGGTCGCAAAGAGTCAGACACGACTGAGTGACTTCCCTTTCACTTTTCACTTTCATGCATTGGAGGAGGAAATGGCAACCCACTCCAGTGTTCTTGCCTGGAGAATACCAGGGACGGGGGAGCCTGGTGGGCTACAGTCTATGGGGTTGCACAGACTCGGACACAACTAAAGCGACTTAGCAGCAGTACATTAGTGTTAACAGACCCTAAATTCTTCCATAGATTCGCTCACAGATAAGATTTCTGAGAAATCAGTCTATTCCTACAAATTCTCATGATCAAACCTCCAGTTTCATACAGAAAAAGTATTTTGCATGAGCTTTCCTATTCTTGAGATGCCTGCCAAAACAATGACTGCTATCTAAGCAATAGGCTGGTTATTAATAAAAAACCTACTGATCCCTGGTTTTTCACTAATGATTTGAGTCATAACCCAGTGTTACCAAAACTTTTTAAAATATCACTTGGTTAGATATTTACTTTTGTGTATTGATCTCAAACAAAGAATCTAGAACAAAGACTTTGAAACAAAGCAAACTCAGCAAACTGTTAACAACTGGTGGCCCGAAGATGGAGGGAGAAGACAGCGTGTGCTCACCGAGCGACACACCGTTCTGCACGAAACTGCAGTGTGTCCTCAGACCGTAAGGAGGAGAGTTACCATCACGTTAGATGTTTAGACTTTGTTCATATTTAAACAAGTCCTGCAATGTCCATTGATCTGCATTTAGACAAGATCTGAATTTAGACAAGGGCCAGCATCTGGCTGGAAATGAAGAATCATGGAACAGTAAATTATATTTCCAAATTGCATAACCTCTGTTTTGGGGGGCTCCAAACTAATACAATGAGCAATTACACACCCATCAGATGCTCAAGATAATGGTAGATTAGCAAAAATCAGGGAGATAAGCTATTTTGTCGAGTAAGATCAGACTCAGAAATTTATAAAGAAGGATAAAGATCAAATCTTTGAAAAATTAAAAGAATACCATAAAAATCCTAAACCACTTAAAATATTTACTGTTTTTTAACTCTCTACAGAACACTTCAAGGTCATTTGAACAAAAACTAAAATAATAAGACTGCATCCTCAACGCAAGAGCTTTACAGCATAAACCAGGATTTAAACACGGGAAAGCCGATACCAAGGCAGGAGGGTCATATTAAAACTCCACATAAAGGACAGCAGGGAAGTGACGAGGGGAGCAGGAGGTGTGGAGTGTGGGGATGAATCACTGTGCTTCTTCTCAGCCTCAAAGGTTCTGGACTCACAGTTAAATTAATTAGAAGATATAAAAATACCTTCTTTGTGTATGGAATGCAGAGAGGCAAGATGAAAGCCTCTCGTGGGTCAGAAGCAAAATCACTACAAACTGCATTTTGGAGCCCTGGTGCCTCCCGCCCTCCCAGCACAAAACCTCCTGCCTCTGTCCACACTGCTGGACTCTTCTTTTAATATGCGCTTCAGGTGGACGGCTCACTTTTCCATCTTGGCCTCTGGGTGTGAGCAGGAACTTGTTTCAAAACTCAGAGTCAACGACGATTTTTGCATTGGCACATACGCTGGAAGCCATTACTCTGCATGGATCAAAATGGCCTTGACGCGCCCCTCGGCTTGACTAAACCTCCGAAGGGCTTCTTCCTGAATTTCGGGCCCCTGACCTCCCTTTTCTTAGACCATTTACTTTAAAAAAAAACTTGTACTGTAAATGCAAATTTTTTCTCTGCTCCTTTGACATGTAGATAAATCTTCTCTCAGCCTCCTGCCTGTTTTATAACCCGGGGATTTCTTTTTCAAGGGCCTGGGGGGAGGGTGTCCCTTTGAAATGTCATCATTAAGAAAGACGGCACCTCTGGCTCCTAGTCTCCGTGGGAGAGGGGAAGCCTGATGTGAACAAGAGACAATTAGCCAACACCGGAGGACTAATCCCACTGACCAAACTTCCCTCTGATGTCCTCCAGCACTTTTTCAGGAGTTCAACTCAGAGTTTAAAACACCCCCTCACTTCTTGTTTCAAGAGCTGAGTTCAATCTTTCTCCCCTCCTGCAATAGTCTAGAATAAAGTCTTCCTTGCCTGGTTAACTCCGGTGCAATTTTTCCTTGACATCATACCGAATTTCTAATGAATCCTTTTGAGGGCTTTTGTCCTATTAAAATTAATTCCACAATTAAGTAAAACAAAAAAAAATACTTAAATATATATGCAATAATATATTTCATGCCAAAATTTTAAGAGACTATTACTTTAATAACTGTTGACCAAACTTAAAATCACAGAGTAGCAGAAATGGTTCTTTGTCTTACCAGAGAACAGAAGAGTGTCCTGTCTGGAAAGCAAGGGAAAGAGAAATTTTAGAAAGACAGAGTGGTCAACAGGAGCACATGTATAAACTGTCCAGTAAGATACGACAGAAAATGAGCGCTGGGTGATCTTTGCAAAAGCAGTTGCAGTTAAAATGGGGCCACTGAATGCAAGGCAGAAGAGAGGGTAAAAGAGGGCTGAGCCAAGCTCCCAGGAGAACTGCTGGATTAGGGATAAATCTAGTGCGTTTGTCCTTGGTCCCGAGCGAAGGAAGGATAGTGCCCAGAATGTAAGGCTCACGAGGGTAAGCAGAGCACATATTTCCAAATGCAGCATCTAATAATCAAAGTGCAATGCTTTGTATTCTGTCTTTCGAGAAAGTGTGCAAAGGACAGCAGTAACAAAGCAATTGGGAAAATAGAGGAAAGGGATGGATGGGACACATCAAGAAGGGAAGAGTGGCTCGAGCCCACAGTGAAATCTTAACATATAACAAAGGGGAAAGAACTGCTCAACTCTGTTGCTTACAATTGCTCCACAAAAGAGATGGATCTTCAGAGGGACTAATCTTCAGAGTGATACCACGGAACAGACATTGGCAAGAGAGAAATGAAGCTTCCGATTTGGTAAAAAGTTTGGTAGAGAATACCCTGGAGTTAATATTCCTCTCCCCAGGGAGTGACTGCCAACAGGCACCCAGAGACTTTGTCATGGAGAGTACAAGTGAATATTCCTGAAACGTCACTAAAAGGAAAGATCGTGGAGAACATGAAGGTCTCATTTCAAAAAAAAAAAAAAGAGCAGACTTCAAAACATCACTTCACAAAGGAGCTTCTAAGGACAAATGGATACAGTTACTTTCACAGAGGAGAAACCCATGGACACCACCTTAACCAGATCAAATTAGAATTACCGACAACGGGACAAAAGGACATCGCATGTCCCCTCGTGTAATGCACTGAGCACAACACATCCCCAAGCGGTGTTTCTGCCAAAAATGTCTAACCAGAATCTGATCATGAAGAAATGATCAGATGAATCCAAATTGAGAAACATTCCAAAAACAACGGGATTGAACTCTTCAAAAATGTTCAATGTCACAAAATGTGCAAAAGGCAGGAAAACCCCCAGATTAAAGAAGTCTAAAGAGGCACCAGAACTAAATGCAACATGTCAGCCTTATTTGGATCTTGCTCTGAAGAACATCACTGTGATGATGGGGAAAATTTGAATATGAATCACTTATTAGATAGCATGTTAATGATAAGTGTCGAGAGTGATAAACATATAATCATTGAAAAATGTTCTTTGTGATTCTTCCTCATTCTCAAACGGTTGTGAAAAAATTATACATGTGTATATTATAAAGCATAATCTTAAGCAAGGTTCTATTTAAGATTAGTGAGAATTTAGACAAAGAAATTACGGTTACTAGAAGCCAGGTGTGTGCTTCCTGAGTTAAGCTGGACTCGTTTTTGAGAGCTTAGAAGACAAGATTATCTCAGTGAGATGTAGTAGGATTTAGCTTTTTTTCTTTTCAGAATCCAAAAGAGGGAATTAACGCCTATCTTGATATCATATAGGCATACTAAAGAAATGTGAATTGAATGGTCATATGGCAAAGTGAATTCAATCTTATCTGAATGGACATATTTCAGAGGGTTGACATCAGCCTGAAGGGATCTCTCCAGTATTAAGATAAAGGATTCTAGCCATCAATTGGAGAAGAGCATGAATGGCATGCTAACAAAATTTGTTAGTGACATTGGCAAATATTCTCAGTGACACAGACATGAATCCCAAATATAGACTAGATGAGTCAAAACCAGCAATATGATACTTAGTGGAAATGATTTGATGTCACTTTATTATCAACTAGTCAATACACGTATTTTGAACATGTGCCAGGAACCGAGGGCTTCCCTGGTGGCGCTAGTGGTAAAGGACCTGCTTGCCAAGCAGGAGACAAAGGAGACGTGATTTCGATTCCTGGTTGGGAAGATCCCCTGGAGGAGGGCATGGCAACCACTCCAGTGTTCTTGCCTGGAGAGTCCCACGGACAGAGGAGCCTGGTGGGCTGCAGTCCTGAGGGTCACAAAGAGTCAGACACGACTGAGTGACTTGGCACGTCTACAGGAACTGAGAAAAGAAAGGCAAACAAAAAGGTCAGAAATTCTTAATGTTGCGTGAAAATTATATATCTAAAACAATAATGAGTGAAATAAGTTCATGAAGGTGGAAGCACAGAGCCTTGAAAACATGCGTTAGGGAGACCTAACAAACAGAAAATCAGGACAGGCTGCCCACAGGAGGCGCTGCACACCTGGTAAACTGTCAGGCGTGCTGCAAATCAAACCAGATGGGAAGGCATCGGGGGAACTGGAGCAAGAAAAGGAAGACTGGACTAGCCCGGCAGAAGGTGCCCTTATACAAAGGCCCTACTCAGGTTGGCCAGGACATAGCAACAGGCTGAGAGAAAGCCACTGCGGCTGGAGCAGGAGAGCAAGTGGGACAGCCCCAGAGAAATTAGGATGGAGGAGACAATCCTAACAGATGCATGAGTCGGGAAGGGTGACAGATTTAACTGACTGCTTTCAACGTGATTCAGTAACGCAAGGTCGCTCCTCAAAGGATACAACATCCAAGACAAGAGTGGTGAAGTCCTCGGTCATTCGTTTCCAATCACATCCAACTTTAAATCTGTGTTTAGTTCAAATAAATTCAGAGCAATCTGTATGTTGAACCCAATAGGAATCCTAAAACTGTGTCAAAGGAACTGAAAATAGGCACCTGAAGAGAAGAGAAGATTCCAGGAATCTTCCAGAATAACTATATTTGAATATCTGAAGAGCCTTGATATAAAACAGATACAACAGCTGGTATATATTTACAAGAGTTAATGCATGGGGGTCATAACAATGCAGATTTAGTTCAGTCTTGGTTAGGCTTCCCTGGTGGCTCAGATAGTACAGAATCTGCCTGCAATGCAGGAAACTCAGGTTCAATCCCTGGGTCAAGAAGATCCCCTAGAAAGAGAAATGGCAACCCACTCCAGTATTCTTGCCTGGAGAATCCCATGGACAGAGAAGCCTGAAGGGCTACAGTCCAGGCGGCCACAAAGAGGCGGACACGACTGAGTGACTAATACTTTCACTTTTCACTGTAGTTAGACGTTACTGCTAGATCCTGGGTGGAGATGAAATGGATGTCTGGAGAAACGCTCAACCTCCCAGGCTAACTGATAAATAGGCAAAAACATCATAGAGAGAATTCAAGTCCTTGAACTAGATAATTAATAGGCCTTCCTCCAATCCTGATATTCCATAGTTCTATGACAGTACCATTTCCATTACACTGGCAACATATTAAGCAGATATTCAGAACATTCTAGGAGGAAGAAGTTGATTAGGACCAAATTGATGAATCTATAAAAAATAAATCTTATATCCAACATCTGTACACAGGGTTAAGACTAAATTGCAAAAGTAACTTACAAAACGAAACCTCAAAATGTAAGATAAAGGGAAACCTTGTTTTTGAGATGGAGGCAGCCAAGCCACTAAGAACTCAAACTGTGGAGCAGATCTATGTGGCCTTGGGAAAGTTCGTCAGCCTTTCTGTTTCTTAGTCCCTTACTTGTGTAATAAAGATAATATTTTTTAAAATATCTGGTTTATAAGGATTGTTGTGAGAATTACTCAGTCAACAAATTTAAAATGCTTGAAAAAGTATCTGGCACTTAGTAAACCCTATAGAAATGTTTGATATCTGTGATCGGTCAACCTTAATAGATAGTTGAGAGATGGTAGAAGGAAACAAACTTGGATTAAATCCTAGTTCCACTTAGGTAATTTTCCCCTCTCTATAAGATGGAGATGAAAGTATCTGCCAGTCATCGTTCAGTTTCAAATATCAGAACCTTCGGGGCTGGTGCCATCAGATGCAGGTTTGGTGCGGAGAACTAGGGGTATACAAAAGCCAGGGAGGAGGGGCTCGAGGTGCGTGCTCCGGGCCACCAGGACAAGCCCACGCCAGTGGTCCTCCGCAAGAGCTGCTGTCTGGCACAATCCAGAAACGAGAGAATCAGGAAGCTGCTGTCCCAGTTGCTAACTGCATGCCACTTCAGCTAGGTTCTAAAAACCCAAAGCTGCTACCACAACCGCGGGCTTTGGAAACTCATCAGCAGGCGGTGGACGGCACACGCTACTCTCTACAGCCATCCTGCTATCGCTGTTGCAGAACCACAAACGCTTCCCCTGCAGACCCTGCAGCAGCAGCAGCGTGTGGACTTCAGCTCTGGATTCCACATAGTATGGAGGCACATCAGTGCACACATAAACCTGAGCTGTGAGGAAGTCTGAGAAATGTAGAATCACTTTTCAGCTCTAGCAGCAATATAACACTCTGAAAGGGAGAGAGAGTGGAGATAAAGGAGCTAAACCATAATATTTATCATCCTGTTTCTTACCACTCGGATAAGAATTAAATTGGATATAATGCATACGCAGTACTAAGCTCTGAGTTTGGCAGATAGTAATGACTCAGTAAATTACTAGTTGACTTCCATCATAAACTTGGCTGAGTAAGAATTACCTTTCCATTTCTCATCCTAAAAATCAAGAAAAAAAAGCCAACAACTTAAAACTCTACTTTCAGTAAGAATAAAAGAAATGCATAATCTATTGACTCATAAACATACATAAAGCCTTCTAAAATTAGCAGAAATAAAACAAAAGCTACACAGGTTGTCAGGCAGAGGAAACGCTAAGTGCTGACAGGCCCAAAGATACAAATCTTATCAAGTATTGGGGGAAAAAAAAACTTCCTGAAAGTGAAAACATTGACTCATGAAGGCTACATATCTGGTGTTTGAAAATAGGTGCAGAAGTGGAGCTAAGAAAGTTGACAAAATGAAGTCTCCTAAGTGGGTTTTATTTCACTTTAAGAAACAAGGAGGAAGACCCCTCAGTGACTCACTTTCAGGAGCCACAGCTGTGGAAAGCATTCCCTCTCCTTGGGCAGAGAAGAAAGGAGCCTTTGGAAGACCACCAGCCAACTACTCACTCCCACCCATCGCCAACACCCCCCCCCAAAGAAATCCTAAACAAAAAGATAGTTTAGGAAAATTCAACTCATTCGATGAGCACTATAAAAGAAATTCCCAAAGAATCAACATGAAAATACAATTAGTAAAAAAAAAAAAAAAGGAAAAATAATGTTTTACCATTAAAGAACAGCTAACCAGAAAATGTTGCCCAAAAAGTAGATAACTAATGTAACAAGAATTTTTTAAAAGTATTACAAATTAATCACCTATTATGGGCTGAATTGCGTCACCCCACACTAAATTCATGCCTATGAGATCTAAGCCCCAGTCCCTCAGAATGTTACTATATCGGGAAACAAGAGTAAAAGCAGTAAAGCTAAATTAGGTCCCGGGGTGAGCCCTAGTCCAGTATGAATGATGTCCTATAAGAAGATATAAGGACACAGAGGAAAGGCCATGTGAAGACAGAGGAGGAGGATCAGTTCAGTCGCTCAGTCGTGCCTGACTCTTTGCGACCCCATGAATCACAGCACGCCAGGCCTCCCTGTCCATCACCATCTCCTGGAGTTCACCCAAACCCATGTCCATCGAGTCGGTGATGCCATCCAGCCATCTAGCCATCCATAAGCCAAGGAAGGAGGCTTCAGGAGAAGTCAACACATGGATCTCAGATTTCCAACCTCCAGAAGTATGAGGAAATGAATTTCCATTGTTTAAACCGCTCCGCCTGTGGAACATTGCTTATGATCACCCTCACAAACTAAAACATCGCCTCTGTGAAGAAAGATCTCACAATAGAAATGCAAAACTCGGGTAAGAGAGTTACTGCTTAGGTAACAGAAGAAATTAAAATGTGACCTGAGAGAACTTGGGAAATAAGTAGAAGGGAGGGGAAGAGCCATCAGCGAAACTACCAAAAATCACGGAGCAAATAAACACCGCGGCAAACACTGCTAGGAATTTAAGAAATAACAGAGTGAAAAATACAGAGGAAATAAAAGTTTCAGAGGGTCAGAGGGAAAACAGTTATGGAAAGCAGTCAAAGCAAATGCAAACTATGCATAATTGGAGACGCTAAAGAGTAATACTGAAACAATTCAAAAGAATAACTATTTGAACAAACAATTCAAGAAGAGTTTCCTGAATCTCCATACCAAACAGCCCATCATGTGCCTGTCAGGATAGTTAACAAGACACATCCTGGTAAAGTTATTGGGGTATAAAGGTAGAATCTTAGCGCATCCAGGCAATTTACAAAGGGAAAAGACAAAGTGATCTCACATGTCTTGACCAGGAAGGCGGGAACATGAAAACACCGTCAAGAAAAGCAGGTGCAAATCAAGGATTAAGTATTCAACCACTCTCGTGATAGCTTTGGACAAACTTTGAACATGCAGGTATGCAAGAACTCTGTCCGTCACCAGACAGAAGAGCCCGGCGTGCTGCAGCCCACGGGGTTGTGAAGAGTCGGACACGACTGAGCAACTGAACAGCAACAGAAGAGTGTGATACTCACAGGTTCTTCTCAAGCAAGCTGCTGGAAAAGCAACTTTAGCCAACCGACAAACACCAAGAAAGACAAAGGTGACAGGCTGGCCGTAAGCTTTCAACACAACTAATTGTAAAACTAAGAATAGAACAAACGTGAAGATTAAGGTAACAAGGGAAACCACAAATATTACATCTCCCCACAGAGCAGGCATCATGCAGCTACATGTAGGCATGTAGGAATACGCATGTAGGCATGTAGGAATACACATGTAGGCATGTAGGAATACACACGTAGGCATGGACACCATACACCATCATATTTAGAGAAGATAGAGGTTAAAAGGAAGGATGTGCAGGAAGTGCATTATTTCACCTGTACCGTTACGAGTCAAAGGATTTCATTCAATAACTCATGAAAATAAATAATAAAATACAAGCACAGGTTAGTGCTTCTCAGATGAAAATTAACCTCACAGTTAATGTACTTTTCCTGCTTCTAAAAATCTCTTAGATTTCCAGTCATCAAAGTTAGAGAAAGCTTGCCCAATCTGAAGCAGTGGGCCGAGGGCCCAGGTCGGGATGGCATCGGGGAGAAAGGGACTGAGCTGTCATCCCCCGCTGCACATTCCTCCTTGAGCACAGCCTCGGCAGGAATCACCGTCCTCCCCTTTCCTTCAGCTCACCCATCGTCCATTTCCCCAAGTGATGCTTTCCGTTCTCGCTGTTTTGCTTCCCTAGTTCTTCTTCATTTTAAAGCACTCTCAATCTTGACTAAACATGATTGGTTCCCCACCCAGACTGTCCTAGGCTTAATGATGGAACCCATGTATAAATATGCCAATTCAATTATGAGCAGAGAAGTAAAAGAGAAAATGGCTTTGGCCTAGAGGAGCAGACACAGATCCAGGAATTTTGCAAGGATGGTCTTTGTACAGATTTCAGAGCTATATTTATATGAACCTCGAAGTTATTTCCTAAATAGTTCTACAGATCATTTTTAAGCACTCCTTAAAAATGAAGTAGCTGTTTTTTCATAGCAGAGCCATAACTTCTCAATATGGCTCTGGCTTCAGCTATTTATGCATTGAGACTGGGCTCTCGATATATATTTGCTGAATGGTAAATGAATGGGTGAATGCTTACTATATTGATGAGACAGATTATGGTAGTTGGTTTTTTCATGGCAGTTGAAAGAGATAACAATGCCATTCTGAATTATTTAAGACTACATCACTGAAATTATGAATGGAGGAGTCTTGAAACCTGATATGTCAAAAGATTTTAAGGATGAATTGGGCCCACCGGGGTTAACTACTTCAGTGAGAATTCTGCATTACCTCTGGGTGTGGCTGATGCTTAAACATCAGAAAAGTTAAGGGGTAGACAGTTATTCCATCCTATGGAGTTTCCTTTTTATTATGTATTAATTGCATTTATGGTCCAAAGCCATGGGGTTTTGCTTAGGCCTCTGGCAGTGGTCTTCTCCAAGTCAGCCAGCCCTGGTGTGATTCCATGGTCAAAAAGATATCCTTATAATATAGTAAGAGAGCAACAACTCCACAGCACATGGGTCCAAAGGTCGCATCATTCTAAATGTGGAAACTGTGAGGAAAACACATTTTAGCAAAAAATTAAGAATGGGTTCTAAAGCCTCATACTAACAGTATAAAGCTTTACTTTGGGGTGAAATATCTGTAGATAAAAAGTTTGTTTACAATAGACCCTGCCTTAGAAAATCTTAGTCTGCCAAAGATCTACCAAAGATCTCTCTTTTTTTTCTTTTTTCAAGTTAACATCCATCACCACACAGAGTTACAAAAATAACTTTTCTTGTAATAAGGACTTTTAAGATCTTGCATGTGCGTGCTCATTTCGGTCGTGTCTGACTCTTTGAGACCCCATGGTCCGTAGCCCGCCAGGCTCTTCTGTCCATGGGATTCTCCAGGCAAGTATACTGGAGTGGGCTGCCAGGCCCTCCTGCTGGGGACCTTCTTGACCGAGGAATCAAGCCCACATCTCACAAGGTCTCCTGCATAGCAGGTGGGTTCTTTACTGCTGGTGCCACCAAGGAAGCCCAAGACCTACTCTCTTAGCGACTTCCAAATATGCAATTCAGTATTTCTACCTAGAGTCATCGTGTGGTACATTACATCCCCAGTGTTTATTTTACGAGAACTTTGTCCGTTTGGGTCCCCTCACCAATGCACACAGGGGGACACAGTACGTAGCTCTCCACTGTTAACAGAGCACCTGACGTGTGACCTAGTAATAGGTGTGCAGCGGGTAAGCGTGCGAGTCTAGACCCAGAACCTGGGTTTGAATCTCAGTTCTACCACTTACGTGGTGAAGTTACTTAAGTCTCTATGCCTCGGTTTCTCCAGCCAAAAAGTGGAGATAATAATAGCACCTACTTAAAGAGCCTTGTGCTATGTAAGTGACCTAATGTGCCTACAGCACTCAGAACGGAGTGTGGAACTAACAAGGATAGGAATCCGATGCCATTCAGCAAACTTTTCTTAAATGTGTATGTACTACACAGAAGGCTCTCTGTGTACGGAAATAGAAAGATAATAATACAAAAGGCACAATGTCTATTCTCCAAAAGCTTGTACAGAGTCTAATGGCACCATAGGAGTCCATTCTCATGTATTAAAATATCTAAGCACCTGGCAACGTGTCACAAATGCTATGACTATTCTCTAGGACACTTCAACCACGAAAAAGATGAGCTGAGATACTGTTCACAGAACATCTTGAAAGCAAATGGGAAAATTGCAGTTATTATTTGGGGCCATCAATGAACTATATAATATTTCATTTAGACAAAAATGGTTTTCACCTGAATCGATCGGAGAATTTTTCTAAGTCCCTACTTCCGGAGCCATGTATGAACCAAGCTCAGGGATTTAAATGTCGCTTCTTCACACTGCTGCCAACTCTCATTATAACTAAACTTGTATAAAAACAGAATGTGATTGATATGTCAACCCAAAATATGTGCTGGTATTAAAAAAAAAAGGGATAAAATTTCATATAATCTAGCTTCAATGGGAAAAATCCCTAGATTCAGACACAGATCTGACTAATATAGTTATAGAAATAAAGCTGCTAAGTAAAATTAGAAAAGATGACATGATTGAAACGTCTGAATCCAGAACTTCCTTCCTTGAAATTATAAAATTGTAATTATAAAAATGAAAATGACTCAAATCCGTTTATCTTCAGGGATTGGTTTACACATTACTTCATAATAGGCATACCAAATGATTACAGCCACTGAAGTCAAGGAGAGGTAATATGAAATAGTCCTGCCACCTGAAATCTCCAAAGAAGCTATAAGAAATCTTGACCCTTTTCCATTTTTTTCAAATGTAATAGTGTCCAAATTTGCTAAATGTTAGTATCTGAGAACCAGGTTAAAGAGAACACAAAATTTTGTTTCTCAGCTCTCCCTCCCTATCTGCGGAATAAACAAATTTGATATGAGATGTAAAAAAATCTCTTTCATGGAAACTGTCCTGTAAAAAGCACGTCCTTCTGCAGGACCAAGTCAGTGGGATGTTGTAACTGTGATACTGACCCTAGTTCCAAGCAGTGGGAGCATTTCCTATGAGAGTTCAGTCAGCAGTAGAAATAGCCTAAAGGAAGAGGGCGGTGGCCTCGGGAGTAGAGATTGAAGTGCACCTATGTCTCCAAAATAAAGGAGTTGGGATCAAGGGAGACACTCAGTGGGGTGGGGTGAAGGAGGGAAGCCAGCCCCTCACTGCCAAGCGGGACACTTGCAGCGTTACTGACGCCAGCCAGCCCTCCCGGCTCTCCCATCGAAGCGGAACGCAGCATCTGGGTTCTTGAGCACACCTGCACGGACTCTCTGGAGCTTGGGCATATTTGAACATAGAGACACGCGGATCCCCTCCTCTGGGAAATTCTGAAGGGTGGCAACAACCCGTAACAACAAAACAGAAGCTGCCTGCCTGACATGCCGCAGTGAGCCGTGTACAAGCACACGTTACTCTCATTTTGTAGGTAGAACGCTATTCAACAGAATAGAAAAAAAAAAAAAAGGATTTCTGATAAGAATAGAGCAGCAGGCTCCACAGCGAGGCCAGGCTCCCCTGGGGAGCAGCGCAACCGTGGAAGGAGCAGGGCTAGGGGGCTTCGTGGCCTCCTCCAGCCTTACCACTCATCTAGCCCTAGCGGGAGAAACCTAACAACAGAAACCGCACTCAGGTCATTGCTTCCCTGGTGACTCAGCAGTAAAGCATCCACCTGCCAAGCAGAAGACTCAGGGTTGATCCCTGGGTCGGGAAGATCCCCTGAAGAGGGAAATGGCAACCCACTCCACTCTTCTTGCCTGGGAAATCTCATGGACAGAGGAGCCTGGTGGGCTACAGTCCATGGAGCTGCAAAAGAGCTGGCCATGATTTAGTACCTAAACTGCAGCACTCAGGTCATTAGTAATAATGGCAGCAGTGTACATTTTAAGTTAAACAAAACTAGCTCACGAGACAGGAGGGAGATAGGTGACAGTCTAGACATCCCAGGACAAGCCGAGGGGACCACTATTCAGAGGAGAAATACGGACGCATTCTCTCCCATGAGGAGCGCAAGGGATGGGAATCAGCCTGAAGATGACAAGACTTTAGTGAAAAGGGTCTGGCTGACTCACCAATAATGCTGGACGATGCTAGGACACAGCACTGAGACACAGCTGGTGTCTTGACCCACCAGTCCCTCTGGACTTTATTTCAATATAGATTGGGGCTGGAGTAGCCTTGAGATAATCTTGAGATGGTGGGCTCCATCCAGCTGCTGAGATTTTAAGGGTGCTCTTATGGGATATTGTGTATCTTCAGACCTATGGACATTCTCTGGGGCAGCTGTAGTTGACACGGACGCATGCTCAGTGCTCTCACCCCAAGAGGAGATCAGGATAAGACCTATCCCAGGGTCAGGTCAGCAGGGACGGGAACTGTTCTGAGTAACACTCATGTTCTCTCCACAGGAGCAGGGGTGAGTTCAGCGACACAAGAACAGATGGTGGAAACCTGTCTCAACTCATGATTTTGAACAAAGGTGAGGTAACCGGCTTTGTCCCCAGCTGACTTGGAAAACAGAAGGACCCAAATCATGGCCAGTTCTAATGATTCCTATTTATGATAATATCTGATAAATGGGCAAAGGTCAGTCTGTTGGAAAGAAATAGAAAATAACTCGGTAGTTCTTACCGACTTCTTCTGTAATAAACCTAAATTGTACCATGACTATATTGCAATATGGTATAACACTGGCATTATCAGGAAGATTCAACTGTCTTATGTAAATAAAGTATTTTAATTGTTTAGTCGCTAAGTCATGTCTGACTCTTTGCAACCCCATGGACTGTAGCCCACAGGCTCCACTGTCCGTGGGATTTCCCAGGCAAGAATACTATATAATTATCATATTGATGACCAAATATTTTGGAAGATGGAGTTAAATCCTCTTCAGAATGTAATACTGATTGAAAATGACTAGTCTGAGGAAGAACTGGATTTAGCTAAGCCTCAGCTGATTTCTTTGCTGACTAGTTTTACACAAGTTTATTACGAGATTCAAGTAACCAAATTAGTACAAATATATGAAAATGTATGTCATGCCTACACAGGATGAATTGGTTGTTTCTTTAAGTGTATCCCAACCCACACTGGATCCTCCAAATGTTAGGTATATTTATGCTAACAACGATTGCTGTATCTGTTACATAAATGCTATCTAAATATAGATGCTCAGAGAAATATGAGTAGCTTATGAACAGATCCTAGGTCAAGGCTATGGGTCTGAAATTTGTGGGAAAGAGGTAACTCAGCAGACCTGGGTTGCTCAAACCCTGCACATTCCTAAGAAATGCCTGCTTCAGGATTGGCCCTTGGCCAGCTCCTAGGAGCTGAGTTCTGAGATCTTGCAGTATTCTGCCTTAGCAGAGTGCTCATGGATGCCTGAAAGCTTGAGCAGCTCAGTGCGGTTTGATCAGATGGCTGTAGTCACAGTGTGCTTCTCAGTGAGTGCCTGTTTCTGCTCTGGGAGGCTGGAGTCCAGGTAGGTAAGGTCAGTCGTGCCTGTGTACTGAACTTCAACCTAAACTCTGGACACCAAGGCTCAGGGGCACGTCTCTCGTGGGCACACCTTTCCTGTGTGGTCACACATCCACGGTCCCTGGGACAGGCTCCTGGAAGCATGCCCTGGTTTCTTCTGGGTTTCTGTCATATGTGCTTTTTCCTTGGTTTATTTTAATCTGCCTCCTTTCACTGTAGTAAGCTACAACTGTGAGTATAATCACTTATTCCCATCTCTGTAAGTCCTTCTAGTGAAGCATGAACCTCGAGAGTGGTCTTGGGGTCTCTTGAGTGTGGAGTAAGTAGGGGATAAAGGCTACAAGGAGGAGACAGAATATGAGCCCACCCTTGGGCTTCCCAGGTGGCGCTAGTGGTAAAGAGCTCGTCTGCCAGCAAGGAGATAGAAGAGATGGGGGTTTGAGCCTTGGGTCGGGAAGATCCCCTGCAGGAAGTCATGGCAACCCACTCTAGTATTCTTGCCTGGAGAATCCCATGGACAGATGAGCCTGGTGGACTACAGTCCACGGGGTCACAAAGAGTCAGACACCACTGAAGTGACTTAGCACGCACACATCCTAAAGAATAATAGATAATTCAAGACAAGAGGAAGTTGAACATGTAGAATGTCTTCTACTGCAATTAAGAATCTTGAAAGAAAATGAAGAAAGACTTTAATTTTATCTAGAAGTCTTTAGACTGCCTTATAGCTTCCTGGGGATCTCTTTCTAACCCTGGCAGCAAATAATACAAAACTACATTTTTAATTTTCTAAATTCTGTACCATAAGTTTGGAAATTTATGGTGAACAATTCTCCAGTTCACTCATCCTCCTTAAAACAGCACTGAAACTTGTTTCTATTTTGAATGTTGATAAGTTGTCAATTTCATCTTTCATGGAATCTTATTCTTTTATTTTTACAGATTAAGCCCACAAACACAGGCCTCTGTTGACTGTCACTTTTTTTTGAGAAAATTCACAAACTGCATCACACGATAGAGCATGTACTATAAAAAGTTATTCCACATCAGCTGTCACCAAATGCATTTGAATTCCTTTTGTTCAGCCAAGGCTTTTTGCCAAGCAGCTAAAAATGCTCTATTATGGACATTTGATTTCCTAATAAAAATTCTAATTTGTATCTGTGAAAAAGTTGTGTATATTATTTGCATTATCTGATCCAAATTTTCCTGATGCTCTAACCATACCAACTTCTGCACCACAAGAACATTCTCCCTTGAGTATTTCTCATCACCTCTGCTATTAGTCTTTTCTCTGCATGCCTCCAAGTTTGAAGAAATTCTTTCTTGGCTCTCTTCCTCCCAAATCTAATACTTTGAGCTGTCAGAATGAAGACCTTCCAGAGATATTTCAGAAGTTTGTTTGTTTGTTTTTTTTTTTTTAGCTGAAACATCTGGCTCATTTCCCATAGTTGTTTTTCTTCTGTATTATATATGGGAAAGTATAAACAAGGAGTGAAGGGGGGAAGTGACTCTATGGTAGGTAATCAATAGAAGAGTACTTCTCTTGAGAGAGTGCTGATTCTGCTTTGCTTTCTATTGAAAATGTACCTTTCAAGGACCTAACAGTTCTTTCGAGTTTACACAAGTAACAAGACTTGGAGGAACATAAGCCAGCTGGCTGAACAACAGACTGGAAACTCCAGGGCTATTAGTTCTCATTCTCGTATTCAAACATTATGATCTGGTTCAGGTCCAACAACCTCCTTCTGCTTTTGTTTCCCCAGGTGTGAGATGGCGCCAGGAATACCAACCTATCTCATTGAGTGGCTTGAGAGATTATTGACAAGGGATATTTCAAAGTGTTCTCCCAGCGGAAAGCATTATATGAATGCTAAGTAAAAACACAGGAGTGGTTTTAAAATATCATGGTGAAAATGCGCTGTAACAGAGACTCTCACATTTTGTGTTTACTCCAGCACGAATGATAATGTTGGCACATAGTCTTTGTGAAAGGAACAACAGTCAGCCGAGGGCTTGTCTTGAATCTTCAAGCAAAGCAGGATGTCTTGGGTTCTTCTGAAGCTGTCGCTCCCAACTGCAATCCATCTCTAAGCCCAGCAGATAGATACATTAAATTTATGTATGAATTAGTTGAAATGGAGTTAATTTTACCTGAGATTTTGCCTAATTGTGTGATCTGCTCTGTTCACACACCTGGCGCCTGACAGACTCTAATTTTAATATTCCAAAATCATTAGTAAGATTGTGCTAAGCTTTCGTTTTAAATGCCTTCAATCACATGGATAATCTGTCTCAACAATTTTTTTTTCTATTTTTAATAATTTTTGACTCTAAGGAATGAGTGAGAAGTAGCTTCTTTGCCCAACATTTATCCAGGGTTTTTTGCATGAGATACACATGAACTTGAAGTTAAGCAAGCAAAAAGCAACAACAGAAAATAGCAATCTGTCTCCAAAAAAAAAAAAAAAACTATTGAAAATCTAGATCAGATAATTTCTGTACAAGTCATGCCTCTGTGCTCAGTTGCTAAGTCGTGTCTGACTCTCTGTGACCTCATGGACTGTAGCCCGCCAGGCTCCTCTGCCCGTGGGATTTTCCAGGCAAGAGTACAGGAGCAGGTTGCCATTTCCTCCTCCAGGGAATCTTCCCAACCCAGGGATCGAGCCCTCATTTCCTGAGTCTCCTGTATTGGCAGGCAGATTCTTTACCACTGAGCCACCTGGGGAAGCCCCTGTACAAATCAAATTCTCCTTTAATATCTCCTTCACAGTTTCTGAAATTTATAAGTTTAGAAGGCGTTTGATCCCGAGTTGTATCTGTACAGAACATACTTATTGGGAATGATGCTCTTTTCAATTGCATGAGAGTCCCCAAACTGACTCCATTCCATTCAACACTCAGGCTACACACTGCATCCCTGAGGAGCTCAGCCATGGTCGATGATCATGTTAACGCTGTGAATGTAAAATCAAAAAGGAGCTAAGTGCGTCTTCATTCTTCCTGCTCCTCTGCAGCTCTCTTTCCTCCAGCAGGGGACCTGTTCTGTTCATTCATCATTTACAACTCACCGCCAAGATGCCACAAGGTCAACACACACTCCCAACCCCAAAGGGAAACAATTCCCTCCAATCTGCATACGCACACACACACACATACACACACACACACACATACACACACACACACACACAGTACAAACATATCTGTTTAAACATGAATATAAATAAAAGACTTCCCAGGTGGTGCTAATGGTAAGGAACCTGCCTGCCAATGCAGGGGCTGCAGGAAACACAGGTCTGATCCCTGAGTCAGGAAGATCCTCTGGAGTAGGAAACGGCAACCCACTCCAGTCTTCTTGCCTGGAGAATCCCATGGACAGAGGAGCCTGGCGGGCTACAGTCCATGGGGTCACAAAGAATTGGACACGACTGAAGCAACTTAGCGCACACACATAAATAAACAAAAGAGAAACAAGAGTTTCAGTCGAGAGTTTAACTATTACATTTGCTGTTGAGGTCGGACTACAGGGAGGATCCCATAGGGCAGAGGAGAAGGATGGTAAAAAGGAGGCAATCAATGGGAGGTCTGTGAGCGCCTCACCCTGGGTACAGTGCATCTGCCCAGAAAAGCCCGATTCCACCTAAAAGCATGAGTCAGCTCTAATACAGAGTGCAACCTATTTGTGATATTTGGCTGCAGAGCTTTAAACTCCCCTAGTCCTTCTTCTGCTTCTGCTCTACACACAGTCAGGTAAGCTGGCAGGAAAGGCTGGGGGCTCCCTCTTAGGTGCCAACCAAACGTTCAAACAAGCAAGCCCCAGCCCACGGAGGTAACCTTCTTCCCAACCCCAGCCCCCGCACACAGTTCCAAGCCAACCTCCTTCCCCTGTTCTCTCACCCCATTTTCGGACCTAATCTCCCCAGAAGGCCCCGTGTGTGAGTCACAAACCTCTCCATGCCCTCTGGGTGTAGGTGTGGCATTGTCAGTTTCAACACCCAAAACCAAATTTGGGATGAAGGGAAGGTACAGCCTGCTCTGTGGGGCCACAACAAGCACCATCTATGCTAAGAACAGCAGTGATTAGTTAGGTGAACTGTCTGTGGGGTGAACTGAGATTCAAGTCATTTCTACTTCCACAGTTCAGCCCAACATGTTATGTATCAGGGAAAAACTCATGACGAGCGTTCCCTAGGATTGCCTGTGTGAAACTGGTTGCAACCCTTTTTATCAAAAGTGACTATGGCAATAAGGGCCCTAATTTGTCTACGGGGATAGAACAAGTCCTCCAGGTCAAGCCTCCCCTCAGATATCTACAGCTTACTGGGCAGTCCAGAATTTTGGTACCAACTCCCCACGCTGTAGATACAGTGGATAATCCAATCAATAAAAGATTGGGTTAAACAAAAGTTAAAACTAAAAGCGTTTTATCGTATCATCCCACATCATAATCTATCTTATAATATTTTCTGTACCAATTATTAAATTATTTCCAAAGAACTGAAAGACCTTGGGTAAATACAGAGATTATTTAGAGCTATTGAAAATTAAGGAAAATGAGCTTTTATGAAAATGTCAGTCAGTATAAAATCTAATAAAAGCAAAACAAACTGAAAAAGACCCAGCAGGAGATACTTGCAAGACACAGCGTAGTGCCTCCTGGACATCCAGCTAAGAGGGTTTACAGAGGAGAAGAAAAAGGCAGAGAGATTCAGAAGGGCCGACCCCAGTGCTGCTCCCTCCTTGTGGAGGGCAGACGTGCAGAAGTTACTGCCTTTTTCAGAAACCTGAGGCGATGGTGGCATCGAGTACATAAATCAGGATAGTAACACACAGCTCGCAGAGTTACAAGCATCATACAACTCTGTGTACTGAAGTGCTTCCTAAACCTGAACACCGCATAATTAGAAGTTCATCGTGACTGTGTCCATGTTCCATTTCTCTTAAGAAATCATGATAATATAAAGGAAGTTTGACATGGCACAACTTCCTTTTACTACCTTTTCATTTGTTTTCTTGAATATTTTGAAAACCTATGCATGTTTGCAACAGGGAGATGTTGTATATTTGTTAAACAGAACTAAAAACAGTAAGTCCAAAGTTGAAGGGTGTTGATTTTGGCTAGCCATCAGAAAGGACTTTCTAGTTAGTGATGCTCTACAAGGAAACGGGCTTACTCGACAAGGGGCTGACCTTTCAATCCCTGGAAACGCTCAAGTAGAGGCATCTGCCATGGCGTTATGAAAAGCATCTCCGCCTTGGGAGAAGGGTTAGAATACGTGACTTTGTGAGGTCCCCTTCCGCTGCCATAATGTGATGACTGATCGATCACGTGAAGAGAAAAACATGTTGTGAACTTGAAAACTCTTTTGCTCTCTTAAAAAAAAAAAAAGTTTGAATCTCTATTTAAAATGTTATTTCTAAGGAATGTGACGCTGATGGTCCCCTAGAGGAAAGGAAAGACAAGTACCCAACCTTGAACTCTCCTCTCTAAAGCTTCATTTCCGATTAAGAGCTGGGGGTGGTGTCGGCGGCGGTGGGGGTGGGGGGGGCTGCGGAGGGGAGAGTATGGGGAGCGGGCATGGAAGGATTGTGGGGAAAACAACACAGTCAATAAACCTGACCACACGGCCAGCACCATCAGTCCACTGAGACCCATACACTGAGCAGCTATTATTTTGCAGGCACTGCAGGAAATAAAAGATGTATCAATACAAGGTCCCTGGTTTCAATGTTCTAAAAATGTGTGGATAAATCAGACAGCAAAAAGTCAGTGGTTATAAATAAATAAAGAGGTTGCAAACTAACTGCCCAACTGGATCCAACCGGCCTGCCTCATTTGGGCAACATGCTGGTTTTAAAATTTTTAAATCAGAATGCGATTAGGCAGGACATACACCTAACAGTCCCCTCGTCACCACTCTTCATCATATTACACAGGCCCAGTTCACACATTCACCTAAAATTCCTGAACCCCACAGGCAGCTGCATTTTGACCTCCTAATCTACAACATAGACGATTAACAGCAGAAATAGCATAAGATGGTATTTGTATGGTCACTTTTAAATAAATGACAAAAGTATGAAATACTAGAGGGCGTTTAGAAGAGGAAAGCAGGAAGAAGCCCTCAATGACAGGAGCAGAAGTTCAAAGTGCAGAAGGGCGTTGAGAGCGTGGAGAGTAGAAGGAAGAGGTGAGGAGTCAAGTGAGAGTTGATCAAACTGTAGAAGGGTTTGAAAGACAGGTCACATTAATCAGAAATCTTGACTGAAAGTGATGGAAACCTGAACCAAAGTAGTTTTCTCAAAGAGAGAAATCTATTTTTAAAAAGCTAGACATTCATTGACTTCCCCAATTGCTTAAGTAAAGGGCAGAGGTAAATTCAGATACGGCTGGATCCAAGCACTCAAATGAGATCAGCCCTTTTCCTCTCCTCCCTTCTCACTTTTGCAATCACTTCTCATGTCTTTTATGTATTGGATTTTTTTTTTTTTCCTGTCTTGCTGTCGATGGGCTATGACCAGGAGGACAGGGAACCTGGTCTTTCAGGAAGCTCACCTTCTCCAGTTTCACAACCCAACAAAAAGGAAGAAATTTGATCTCTAAAAATTCACTTATACGTTCAAGGTAAGGACTCCAGGGAAATGGGTTCATGGGTCATATACTGACTATTGCAGTCAGAGGAAAGCAAGTTTAATTGCATTAATGATGTATGTGCACTCAGTTCAGTTCAGTTCAGTTCAGTCGCTCAGTCATGTCCAGCTCTTTGCAACCACATGGACTGCAGTGCGCTAGGCCTTCCCGTCCATCACCAACTCCCAGAGTATGAGCCGGACAGTCACAATGAAGGGAGGTACTGAAATGGGTCGCCAAGGTGCTTTCAGGCTAGAAAACCCTACTGGAGGTTTTAAACCTGAAAACCACATGACCAGAGTGAAAGTAAACCATTAGCCACCCAGTGTTGTCCAACTCTTTGTGACTCAATGGACTGTAGCCCACCAGGCTCCTCTGTCCATGGAATTATCCAGGCAAGAGTACTGGAGTGGTTTACCACTCCCTTCTCCAGGGGATCTTCCCAACCCCAGTATCGAACCCCAGTCTCCCGCATTGCAGGTAGATTCTTTACTGTCTGAGCCACCAGGGAAGCCCCTGACCAAAATATTCTTTTAAGAAGTTTACATGATGTATTGGAGGGAGAGAAAAAGGAATAGTGAGTTAGGAAGCTCATCCAGAAGCCTAGGACAGAGGGCATGAAGTTCAACTGAAAGAGACAGACAATAAAAAACAGACAGAGGTGAGAACAATTTAGGAATGAAAATCAGTCAGATAGGAGACTGATTGGATAAGGGAGAGAGAGGTTTCAAAGACAAACAAATAATTCAACAAACAGTTAGGAGCGTCAGTTGTTTCAGGCACCGCACCACAGTGTGTACACTCCTCTGAGGAGCATGGAGGCAGGACATGGAAACTGAGCAGCCACACAAGTTCAGTTCCTAATAAATGCTCCGAGGAAGGACAGAAGTGTGAAGGTGACACAGAGCGTGGTGAGCGCAAGGCGCTACTTTAGACAAGGTAGTCTGAGCAGGTCTTTCAAGGAAGCAACACTTGAGCTGAGAACAGAGTGGTGAGAAGGTAGCAGCCACATAAGGAGCTGGGAGAGAAGCGTCCAGAGAGAAGATGCCAAGATGGGAGTAAGTGGGGAGACCCCAAGACAGGAATAAGCTTGACACGGGAGAGAGCCAGAAAGAAGACTGAACGGGGAGAGCGGAAGGGGCAGAGATCAGCATCAGACAGGGCCAGACTTGGCAGGGCCTCCTGAGCTATTTCATCCTATTGCCATGGAAACTCGGCAGAGAATTTAGGGCAAGAGACATGATTTCATTTGGCTTTACCAGCCAGACCACCAGACGAGGCCATAGGCAACCAAGAAGCAGGAAGAAACCATCATCAAGGACGGCCCAGACAGAAGGACCCAGGAGCTCAGGCTGGGGTGCTGGATGGTCAGGTGATTCAAAACGCTGTGCCTGAGTGGGATATAGCACTACTGTGAAAGGAAAACTAGAAATGGTTGAAGATATTTTTTACACTTAAATCTGAATACAACTAATACTCAAAAAAAAAAAAAATGTCACTCAGTCATGTCCAAGTTTTTGTGACCCCATGGACTGCAGCCAGACTCCTCTGTCCATGGGATTTCCCAGGCAAGAATACTGGGTGGGTTGCCATTTCCTCCTCCAGGGGATCTTCTCGACCCAGGGATCAAACTCAGGTCTCCTACCTTGCAGGCAGATTCTTTACCATCTGAGCCACCAGGGAAGCCCAACTACTACTCGAGCGATGTCTAAACCATTGTGTGATATTCCCTGTTCAACAGCAAGTGCCCGCAGGCGCTTCCTTCCAACTAGCCTGGTGGTGGGGGGTGGGGGGCACCAGCTGCGCATGTGAACTTGTGCCGAAGAATTACTTTTTACTACAAGTTTTAACCGACCCTGGAAGACTATTGACAACAGCTCTTTCTGATGTGGGAAAAACCCTTAAGGTTGTCCCAAAGAAAAAGAAAGGATGAGAAAGGAATATAAAAAATAAATCAAAATGAAACTTTTAAAAGAAAAATTATTTCACTGAGGAATTCTTGAAAACTTCACAGAGAAAAATGAGCTCCTTTGGCACAATCCCCTTCCTCTTCTTTCTATTAAATTCTTGGTGGTTTTTCAGAACAAAAAATATTACAGAGATGTTTCTGTATATTGCTGTTTAAAGAGTAAATGAATGTCTACAGATTTTCTGGAGGGGATTTTTGGCAGTATGTTTAAAATAAAGCAGAGGATGAGATGGTTGGATAGAATCATGGAATGAATGGACATGAGTCTGGGCAAACTCTGGGAGATAGTGAAGGACAGGGAAGCCTGGCGTGCTGCAGTCCATGGGGTCACAAAGAGTCAGACACGACTGAGTGACTGAACTGAAGTGATAAAATAAAGCATACTTATGTCCTTTATTCATTCTCCTAGTTAATTATAGAAATTTGTCCTATATTTATGTAAGCAGGGGTGAGTTACATATGTGTGCATCCTAAGTCACTTCAGTCATGTCTGACTCTTTGCAACCCCATGGACTGTAGCCTGCCAGGCTCCTCTGTCCATGGGATTCTCCAGGCAAGAATACTGGACTGGGTTGCTGTTTCCTCCTCCAGGGGATCTTCCTGACCCAGGGATGGATTCTGTGTCTCTTATGTTTCCTGTATTGGCAGCTGGGGTCTTTACCACTAGCACCACCTGGGAGATTTATAATGAGATATTATATATATTTGGTTGCTGCTGCTGCTGCTGCTAAGTCGCTTCAGTCGTGTCCGACTCTGTGGGACCCCATAGACGGCAGCCCACCGGGCTCCCCCGTCCCTGGGATTCTCCAGGCAAGAACACTGGAGTGGGTTGCCATTTCCTTCTGCAACGCATGGAAGTGAAAAGTGAAAGTGAAGTCGCTCAGTCGTGTCCAACTCTTAGCGACCCCATGGACTGTAGCCCACCAGGCTCCTCTGTCCATGGGATTTTCCAGGCAAGAGTGCTGGAGTGGGGTGCCATCGCCTGCTCCCATATACTTGGTTAAGCATCTGAAATAACCTAAATGAATAATGGTAGGGGACTGGCACCAACACTGTAGGTAAGTTTTCTGCAGCCTTGTTGTGCTGAACTATAAACACATATGGGCAGGATCGGCATCTGGAGAAACACAAGAGAAAGGCCCTGCAGGTGTTTCACTAGGTTAGGCCAACCTTTCATCCGGTAGGTACCTAGTTTATGATCAAGGGTGGGATCACTAAAAAATGTGAAATTCTAGCTTTGTCAACAGAAATCCCTGGATCGTTCATTATTTCAGACCTCAAATTCTGAAAGTACTGAAAGGAAAACAGCCAATCAAAAAAAAAAAAAAGGAAAGAACCAAAAATAAATTCAAAAATCCCGTGGAACTAGAGGCTCGTCACTGTGGATGGAAGCCAGTGGATTGGCGTCTTGAGACTGGAGAAGCAGCGGCTCGGTCGCCACGCCTGTTTCCACGTTGATTTTGGAATCCTCTGCATCTTGCAATGTTGCTTTCCTCAGGCATTCTTCAGCCCTACCGGATATCTGTTGCTATCTTGTTCCTTGACGTGACTAAAAAATCTCTAGTCTCAGTCTTTATTAAGTTTAAAGAAGGGACCCAAGAGGCCACAACAAAGAGAGCACAAAGAACCAGCTGTCACCGTCTACCTTGGATTGATATTGAAAGAGAGAGAGGCAGAGACAGAGAACAAAGCCATGCAAAAGTGAACAAGAGCATTCTGCGTCACGTCGACGGCTGGCTGCAACACCAGCCCCCTATCTCCTTTGGGCCACCTCTGAATGGTTTTCACAGTTAATGGGAGAACTGAAGAAATAAATGGCAGAAAATTTAATTGCAGGTGCTAACCCTGAATACAGTACTTAAGGCAAAGAATTTAATCTGATGGCTTCGTGCACTGAACCAAAAAACAAAGAAAACACCATGTGTTTATATTTTAATGATTTTCATTTTTAATTAGTGGCTTCAAAGATTTTTAGCAAACCTGTCTGGCCTCTCAAATATCATATAACTTTAATTACTGTCCAAATTTCTTCAATGTTTTAAAGTTTATTCAGGGCTTGTTCCCCATGGAGTGGCAAACATCTTAGTATATGGTGACTAACTCCATTTGAAAATTTGCGGAAATGCAGAGGTGTCATAAATAAGACTTACATTTTGGTGACTCTGGTTTAAGATTTATTTAAAAGGTAACCATGCTCCCTCGGTGATGGTGACATTTGTGCCACACTCATTTGGCAAAATTCTCCACAGAGATCATTTGTGTTCAACAAAACACATCTGGTATAATCAAAGCTGTATTTTAATGTCTTCGTTTGCAGTATTGTCTCATAACATTGACTTTGGACACTGAGAAAAAAGAAACAGTCCACATTCTTTTTTTTTTTTTTTTCTGTTTCCTCTGACATTTAGTAGTTTGCCATGACTGCAAAATATGACTTTTCATTTCTTTATACATGATGTAGTAGGTCCCGGCTGGAGACATTTTACATCAGCAAGCTTCCCACTCAAGAAAGAGTAAGAAGAAAGCCACACTGCTGTGGATGTAGGCTCTGGGTCCAGCTAGGTGTCTGAAGGGAAACTTCCATCCTGATGATAGAAATGTCTCCAGCTCTTATATTTGAAGGGAAGACTGATGTGAAAGATCCCAGGTCAGTGGGAACAAAACCAGCATTTAAGCTGTGTGGGCAATTCTCACTATGTGATTGGGACACCAATGACTTCACTGGTTGAATAAACAATCACCCAAAGGTCACGTTGCCCCCACAGAAACATGCAGTCAAAGCAATGAAAGCAACAGCCAGTGTGATAGCAGTGACCCTGGTTAAAGAATATAGGGTTTCCCAGGTGGCACTCAGGGTAAATCATCCACCTGCCAACGAAAGAGACACAAGAGATGCGGGGTCGATCCCTGGGTTGGGAAGATCCCCTAGAGAAGGAAATGGCAATTCACTCCAGTCTTCTTGCCTGGGAAATCTCATGGACAGAGGAGCCTGGTGGGCTACTGTCCATCAGGTCTCAAAGAATCGGACACAACTTACTGACTGAGCGTGCACACACAGAATCTGAGGCTCTCGTGGCGTGGCTCGAGAGTATTTATCTTGGGAAGTACGGTGGTGACTGACTGTGGCCATTAGCTTTTTCCTGTTGCAATCTTCCTTTTTTCATTCTGTGTGAGATTAATTTGTGACTGAGATTTATTAGCCTAAAGGAGGCTGGGGTTGATGAGATTTTGCTGATATACTGCATAGCACGCACATCAAGTCAAAGAGAAAAGATGAAAGATTGAAATGATAAAGTTGCATTGCTGGCTTGTTGCTGAAGTAATTGAAGCGGCTTGCGTTGTGCTGTGCTGTTGATGGCTAGAAATAAAATATGTACAAATTTATCTAGATCATCCTTCTGAAGAAAGGAACTACAAAATATTTTCCCTCTCTATTTATGTGTTGAGGAAATCTCCCAATTCTTTTTTTGACAGTGATATTGAAGCAAAACGAAAATGAAACCCACTCAGCATAAGCTCCAGAAGTGAAGCCAGCTATTATCCATGGAAATAGGCATAAGGGTTAGCATAGATAATTGAAATATGAGCATAATGTAAAAACAGCCTTTTGTCTATTAGGTGAAACCACAACTCCATATAATTTCTTTTTAATAGAACTGAAATAGCAAAATGAATTCAATTTTTTTTAACCTACCCAACTTGTCGTCTGATGGAGATTCTAATTATCAGTGAAATGCCTTAAAAAATACATACAGAGCAGAATATTTTTAAAAAGGAATAAAGAAGCAAGGGCCATGAAGCACAAGGATTCAGCTCCACAAGTGCGGGGACCTTCAGCTCCTGGACCTGCCCAGCACGCCTGGGGTGTGCTGGCCCCTGAAGGGTACCCAGTGGGCCTTTGCTGAATTAACAAAGTGCACAACCTTCTGCTGTGGAGCAGTGAGCAGTCAGTTCGGATAAGAACACAAGTACTTCCCCGCTGTTGCAAATCATTTGGCCATTAAATGTGCCCCATGGCAATCTGGGGCGTTAGAGGGTGTCCATGGGAACAGGAGCCTGGATGGTGGACCACAGCGCAAGTCTAGTGGGTGCGGCTGTTCCGTGAAGGCAGTATGACCGGGGAAGAAGCAGTCCCCCACACCCACACCTCCAGAGGGCCAGAGACTTCCGAGCTGGGAGACCCTCTGCCTCTGAGGCCCATGATGATCTTCTAGGACCACTCCACCACCTCGATCCTTTAGTTCTTTAGTTACTCAAAGATGTAACATGGACAGGTATTACAGGCCCTTCATGTGCGTGCTCAGTCGCTCAGTCGTGTCTGACTCTTTGCAACCCCATGGACTGTAGCCCGCCAGGCTCCTCTGTCCGTGGGATTCTCCAGGCAAGAATACTGGCGTGGGTTGCCGTGCCCTCCTCCAGGGGTCTTCCCCACCCAGGGATGGAACCAACGTCTGTTACGCCTCCTGCACTGGCAGGCGGGTTCTTGACCACGAGCGCCACCGGGGAAGCCCAGGCCCTCACAGAACTGAGCACAGCAGAGTCCAGACGTCACTGTTTTCTCAGCCTTCTTTAACCTAGTATTCTCACGCATGAGAACCAAGGTGTAAATCATCCAGATGCCATAAAAGGGGGGGAAGCACACTCACATACGCACAAATTGAGGGAGATTTGTACAAGCTGACACGTTTCACTGTGGTGAGTGAAGGCTGTGGGAGCTGAGTGCACGTAGGCGCTCCGGCTTCTGGAAGAGGTGCGGGGAGGTCTTTCCTGTCCCAGCGGGAATCATTTCCTTCGCTTCAGCCTGCCCTCCTCAGAACCTTGACAGCAAACCAGTCGCCTCTGTCCCCAAAGTGTGTTCACTTTCAATGCCCCAGGGAAAACCTTAATCCTGAGAAGAATCTACCACAGTTTTAGTTCTCTATTCCAGTTCTCCTCACAACAGTCTGTGCTTCAAAGCATGCCCCAAACAAAACATACCACCCGTTTCCTGAACGAAGGCTCAGCCGGGCGGCGTTATGGCCCCGCGTTCTCCTAGGACAGCCCCAGATGACAACAGGGGATACCTGAGATCCTTCTCTGCATGGGTGTCTAGAAGGACCTCAAAGTCCCAAACCACCCAAGACAAAAGAAGCTTCTCGACAACAGAAGAATGGCTGGAGAGAGCTGGTTCCCGTTCCTGTGCTGTGTGACCTTGGGCTAGTCACCTGATTATCGTGAGGCTCATTCTGTTCATGTGATCAGTGGAAATACAACAGAAACCCCTGTGGAGTTTTCCACAGTGATTAGCTGTGAGATACACGGCACAAGTAAAGTCCTGGCACATGCTACAACTTGGGCCAGCCTTCAAAACATCGTGCTGAGTGACAGACACCAGGTACCGAGACCACACACTCTGATGCCATTCAGATGAACGTGTAGAGTAGAGAAATCTGTGCCGACAGCAAGTAGGCTAGTGGCTGCTCGGGGCTGGAGGGAGAGGAGGGGCCCAGCGTTTCTTCTGCAGTGATAAAAATGTTCTGAGATTGACTGTGGCGATGGCTACACAGAGTTAAGAAACTAAAAACTGCGAATTGTACAGGTTAAATGGGTGAGTTTTAAATATATGAATTATACTTCAACAAAGCTGTCCTTAAAAGAGTCCTTAGCACAATGCCAGTCATATATTTAATATTTGAAGAATGTCAGCCATTATCATTTATTAATTCATTCAAAAGGTATTTATTTAGATTCTAATATAATTCTGGCACTTATAATATAACTCAGTTCTTCTTGTTCTTCTTATCATTTGTGTATCATTTTTACATTTGAAATTTTGCATGTCTGTGAAATATGCAAAGATGTTAATAATGCAGGAAAAGTAAAGTTTGACTAAATTGCCTCATTAAAAAGATAAAATTAATTTAGGTGAATAAGTTGTTTTAGATGTAAAGTTTTTACCTGAGAAGTAGTCACTAAAACCTTGGAACCTTATAGGCATCTTAAGAATACCAACAAAATAAAGTCTTAATTTATTCAGAACTAGAGTTAATTTATTTATAGTCAACTTGGAAAGTTTTCTAAATGAGAAATACATAATTTAGTGACAGCAGAGCAATTCTGTTTCTGCAGATTCGAGCATTTCAGATTTAAGAAACACAGAAATGAAATGCTGCATTGACTGGTTTAAGCCCAACAACAAACAAACAAAATCTAAAAGCCATTTCTGAATCTCAGAAGACATAGGACAATTATTCTAAGTAGCTCTGCAAATGCCATCACCCCTACTATATTTTCCATGACTTGCATAAAATAATCAAATTCTACTTCTTTGGCCTTTCTCTCCACCTTCAATCACTCTCATGTCTTCCACCAAAGACTGCAGGTAGTGGACAAAACAATAGATTTTCAACCAAAAATGAGAGAAAAGAGAAGGGGAAAAGGGCTGTAAAAATCTATCTCCAAATGGGAAATTCTTTCACAAAAAAACATTTGCATGTACTTCGGCAAGTGCAGAGATTTAAATGGTGTTGGGCTATGCCAAGCTGGCATGCATGCCCGCTCAAAGCTGGTTGTTTTAACCATAATTGGGACCCTGAGCACAAAAGAGAACAAAGAAGCAAACTAAAAAGACAAAGCAGCCAGCCGCCAGCTTGCCCCCAGTGAATCCTAACTCTATTTTTTATTTCAGATCAGATAGGCGGCTCACTAGAGAGCTCCCTCGACTTTCCAGTAAATTCTCGGAAACCAGGGCCAAATGCAAAGCATTTGAAGGCACCTGTAAAATCCAGTTTCTCCTAGGAATTCACTGACACCTTGGTTGCTGGGGCCAGAACCCAGATGAAAAAGTACATCTGTGCTGATAAAAGATGTTCATTCTAAAATAATGCTCTCCAAGTGTCCTCTCTTTAACTCCGTGGGTCCCTTCACACTGTTTTCTAAACCACCAACAACCACTGAGAAAAAGGAGGAAAATCCCCCTAAAAATATGGTGTCCCAGGAAATAATTTCTTCCTTAGAGACATGTTCAGAATTCCTTCCCAGGCAGATTCTGAAGCAAAACAAAGAAACCAAGCAGACAGAAAGTGAGAATCAACTCAAGGTCAAGGGACAAACTGCTCATGAGGATCACACTCATTTCTTTTCTCCTTGAACACATGGCCAACTTACTTAGCCTGCTATACGAACAACAGAGTAAACTTAAATCACTTAAATTCTTTAATAATGATAACAATAATAATAGGAATCACAAGTGAGCTTTGGCTTCTAGGAAGACAAATATTTTTGATTAATTTCCCGTGTTACTGATACAACCATGTCCCTGTAAACAGTACTACATTTATCCTAACACGCTTGTCAGGAAGTCTTTTTTGAAGTATGTTGTTGTTGTTCAGTCCAACAATCACATTGTCCATGAGATTTCCCAGGCAAGAATTCTGGAGTTGGTTACCATTTCCTTCTCCAGCGGCTCTTCCCCACCCAGGGATCAAACCTGTGTTTCCTGAATTGCCATGAGGGGTTTTTTTTGTTTTGTTTTGTTTTTTACCACTAAGCCACCATGGAGGCCCCTTATTGAAGTGTTGCTATTGTGTCGCTAAGTCGTGTCTGACTCTTTGCAACTCCAAGGACTGTAGCCTGCCAGGCTCCTCTGTTCATGGGGTTCTCCCAGTAAGAATACTGAAGTGGGTTGCCATTTCCTTCTCCACTTATTGAAGTATAGTTGATGCATAATATACAGCTGTACATTATAATGATTTACAATTTTTTTAGATTATATTCCATTTACAGTTACTAATAAATATTTGCTATATCCCCTGTGTTGTACAAGATTCTTGACAAGTGCCTTCTTCCTACGGTTTTAACTTTATGATAGCTTGCTAGCTCAACTCAACCTTAAGTTTCTTGAGAAAGTGACTGCTTTTTGTTACTTATGTGTTTTCATTCCCGCTTCCCTCACACAGTGCTGGGCACATAGTGTGGCTTCAGAAATTGCTTCTGAAATATCTGAGTTACTGATGTATAGCTGGTATAATTTTAAGGCAACTTCTTTCAAAAAAAAATGTTAGCTTAAAACCATTAAAAATTTCCATTGATTGATGCCCAAATTATAATCGATAAAGGCTCTTCACTGTGCTTCCCCCTCTCAGGAGGTTTTGAAAGCTGTTGGGAAAGACCTTGATGCTGGGAAAGATTGAAGGCAAAAGGAGAAGAGGGCAGCAAAGGATAAAATGGTTGGATGGCATCACCAATTCAATGGACATGAACTTGGGCAAACTCCAGGAGATAGTGAGGGACGGGCAGGCCTGGCGTGCTGCAGTCCACGGGGTCGCAAAGAGTCGGACATGACTTAGAGGCTGAATAATAACAACAGGAAGAGGGAAAGTCATTCATGGTCATTTTATTCCATTTTGGCAAAACATTTCCTGTTACTTTGGGGACTGTAATGTGATGAGAATATCTAGCTGGTTGACTACCATCCCTTCAATTGCCCACTATTTCCGTTTTACTCCCAGATCCATTTTACTCCCAGAACCCTGCCGTCAAGGGAACCCAGAATGGTGGATAAATATGCAGATACAGGCCTTTCCTCTTTGCTTGCAGTCCAAGGCACTGACAGGGAGCCTGGCATCAGGATGGAATGCATGCCCTGGGCTCCTGACAATTGCTGGATCCACGCTCTGTCTCTCTCTTTCACATGCTTCATTCTTTGCTTTCTGTTAAGGATATGTATTGACTTTGCAGAACACTGCAGTGAGCTGTAAATGATGCATTTAATGAAAAATCCTTGCCCAGCACTTTGAAAGAGAACACAACAATGTCGGGCGATCATTGCTGGGCAGTGATGGGTGTTGTAATATCACATTCATCTGTTTCACCGGCAAGAGAGACACGCTGATTGGCAATATTTCAAGGATATGTAGTAAGAAAACATCAACTGATATTTTAATCGTATTCATTATTTGCTGGTTCTCCTCTCCCTATCATGGTAATCTTTGATTCTTTAAAGATCGGGGACTTTTATTTCCATCTTAGCTGCACCGAAGTTGTGTGGGCAGTCTGATTCGACGCCAGCACCTGCTAAGAGACGATGATGCTGGGCACGGAAGGCGGGGAGGGGTTCGTGGCGAAAGTCCGGAGCTTGCCTCGGTCTTGCTCAGCAGACGAAGTGCAGCAGTTTTTCTTCAGACTGCAAAATTCAAAATGGGGCTCAAGGTATTCGTTTTATCTACACCAGAGAAGGCAGACCGAGTGGCAAGGCTTTTGTTGAACTCGAATCAGAGGATGAAGTCAAAGTGGCCCTGAAAAAAGACAGAGAAACTATGGGACCCAGATATATTGAAGTATTCAAGTCAAACAATGCTGACATGGATTGGGTGCTAGAGCATACTGGTCCACATAGTCCTGACACGGCCAGTGATGGCTTTGTACGGCTTAGCGGGCTCCCCTTTGGATGCAGCAAGGAAGAAATGGTTCAGTTCTTCGCAGGGTTGGAAATCGTGCCAAATGGGAAAACATTGCAGGTGGACATGCGGCGGAGGAGTACCGGGGAGGCCTTCGTGTGGTTTGCTTCACAGGAAATAGCCGAAATGGCTCTAAAGAAACACAAGGAAAGAATAGAGCGCAGGTACATGAGAATCTTTAAGAGCAGTCGAGCTGAAGTTAGAAGTCACCGTGACCCACCACGAAAACCTACGGCCGTGGTGCGGCCAGGTCCCTGTGACAGACCTGGGGCTGGCGGAGGGCATCACAGCATGGAAGAGGAGCTGGCTTTGGAAGGACGAGGCTTGGTGCTTACGGTGGAGGTTATGGAGGCTATGATCATTATAATGGCTATAATGATGGCTACGGATTTGGGTCAGGTAGATTTGGAAGAGACCTCAATTCCTGTTTTTCAGGAACGCCAGATCATAGACACGGGGATGGGGCACTGTGGAACAGGACACGACAGGACACTCTGCACACATGTGGGGACCACCTCACAGAGCTCCCGAGAATGGCACTTAGAAGTCTTTTTCACCACTCAACCCTGTGAGAGTACATACTGAAACTGGTCCTGATGGCAGAGTAACTGGTGAAGCAGATGTCGAGTTTGCAACCCATGAAGATGCTGTGGCAGCTACGTCAAAAGACAAAGCAAATATGCAACCACATGTACAGAACTCTTAATTCTGCAGCAGGAGCAAGCGGTGATGCTTACGCAAACCAGTCTAGTTATGGCGGCCCGGCCAGCCAGCAGCTGAGCGGTGGTTATGGAGGCGGCTGTGGTGGCCAGAGCAGCATGAGTGGATATGACCAAGTTTTACAGGAAATCCAGTGATTTTCAATCAAACATTGGATAGGCGCCTACTGCAGTAGTGGAAGCCGAGTGTCTGGGGGAGTGAACGGATGGGAGGGATGCCCAGCACATCCAGTGTGAGTGGTGGATGGGGACGGTAACTGATCCTGATCACTGACCTTGGTCAACATCTTTAAAAGAAAAACTTAAGTTTTAGCTGTTTTGTAATCAAGCTTGTGATTTATGCTTACTCTAAGTGGAAATCAGGATTGTTTTAAAGACTTCAGGTTCAGTATTTTTAAACACACATTCATCTAGGATGTAACAACCAGGTTGAATAAGCTATTACTGTGAAACAATTTTCAGCTTTTCTCAAGTTAGTTCTGTTGTAGGATGTACTTGAGCAGTAAGTGTATTTGGGTTAAAGCTGTTGAATTATGTTACATGTTGCTCTTACCTTATATTACATCGAAGCCTGTCTGGATGCATGTTGAAAGACATGCTTTTCCATAGAACTCAACATAGGAGTTGTGTCTATTAAAAGTGAAACATTTGGCATGTTTGTTAATTCTAGTTTCATTTAATAACCTCTATGGCACATAAGCTTAAGCTTTTTTTTAAGTTATTGGGGGAAATTTGACATGCAATACCAATACTTTAGCATTCTGGTTTTGGTGTTTGTATGGAATTCTGAGGCCTTGATTTAAATGTTTCACTGTATTGTGATTTTTCTTTTAGGTGTATTGCACTAAGTGAAACTTGTCAAATAAATCTTCTTTTAGGAAAAAAAAAAAAATCAGTGACTTTTGTCTGAATGTCCCAAATCCCATACTCTGAAAAGACACACTAAAGGATTTTGAGTGACTAACTCTTTTGGAGGAATTATATTAAAATTTTGATTTCCACGGAGCTCTGTCGCTATTGCTACCGTCCTTGCATTTCAAAATCAAACTTCAGGTTGTTGAAAAGACTTATGTTTCTTCCAGTTTCTCTTTTTTTCTTTCCTTCTATTTCTCTCTTAAAACAGAAACAAAATAAGCAGGACTTGCTTGAACAATTCCAGAAAGAACCATGTGAGTGACAAAGTCCAATTGAAATAGGCACCTGACGGCCCGGAGAATCTGCCGGGCAGATCCAGCTCTGAAGGAGCCTGGAGACGCTCCGGCCCGGCTCCGGCCCGCCCTGCGCCCGGCCCCCGTGGTTCACAGCCGTTCACCCCGGCGCTGCTGCTGGACTTCCTACCGTGCGCGATGCGCACACACAGCACCGGCACACTGGGCACATTTCCCGCGGGAGCCCGACCGGCAGCCACCAGCTGGTGCGTTAAGAGAGGCCTCCCTTCCTGACCAGGCCTGGGACCAGAGCAACGGGCGCAGGAACAACCGCCGCAGGCCGCGTCTCTCGGTGCGCATCCTGGTGAGCCGAGCTCGGGGGCTTGGGGAGAAGCGCTGGTTCCCAGGCGACAGCCGGCGGGCGCACCAGCCTGCCCGCCCCGCCGGAGCAGGTGCCCCCGCGCTCCCCGGAGGTCCCCTCGTGCTCACCCAGCCTGAGGCTCACCGTCCTGGAGACGGCAGCGTCCTGTGCTGTTCAGCTTCCAACTGCTTCCTCTTCTCATCAACAGTCCGTCCAAACTGCAGCCCATTATCTGTTCTTAATTAATGTTACCGTTCACTCTATTAATTAAGGAACATGCTTTCTCGTGGGCTTTTTTTTATATACATAATCCAGCCACTAGAGCGCGTTTCCAAGTGAAGACAAAAATATTCTCTACATGGTACATAAAGATTTGGCCAATTTTGAAAGGGGAAAAAAATTAGTCAACTGTGGCCTGGGTGTCGCCGACATGAAATAAATGCTTGACAGGATTTTGTGTTGTTTATTACCTTGGCTTGACATAGATGGAGTATGAGCTACAGAAACGGTCACTCATTTTTTTATACTTATGTCTAACTTTGACAGGTTTCCTAGAGTCTCCTGAGTGGCACGCTGCATCTCCAGCCAGACTAGAGCATGGCTGGGTCTCCAGAGAAACCTAATTAAATTTGTGGTTAAAAATATCTTAGTTTTAAGTGTATATAACTGTAGAAATGTTATCATGTGGAGATTCATACAGGATGACTAGGATCCTATTGCATTCAAATGTTAGACATTTCCTCATGTTTATAAGGGTTTTTTTCATTTAAATGATTCCCTTTATTTCCTATCACTGGATAAATTATAAAATAATTCATCTATAACTTATAGATTTATATTTTCCCAAGAACTGTAGGCTGCATCAGATTCTCACAAACTCAATACGCTTATGTTCCATTTTATTGAAGTCATCACTTGTTCTATCTGTACTTTTCTATTTGCTTAATCCATCTTATTAGTACTTTCGGACTCTAATAAATCACATATGGATACTCATTCAGTTGTATCCGACATTTTGTGACTCTATGAACTGTAGCCCGCCAGGCTCCTCTGGCCATGGAATTCTCTAGGCAAGATCCTGCGGTGGGTAGCCATTTCCTCCTCCAAAATCACACATAGTCTTCCACATTCAAGCTGTACTGGGCTAAAGAGGCCACCTCAGATCTTGTTTTCATGGACTTTCTCTCGAAAAAGACCCTTCTTTTGCTCACTTCTGCTTGCCTCCTCTGTCCCTGAAAACTCTTCCTGCTTGGCTTGAAAAATATGTTGCTGTGTGACGCTGGGGAGATGGGATGTTGTCACTTCCTCCTGACACTTTTCCCGGGTGAATGGATCTCCTCAGGAGCATGAGGTTGGCTTCCGGTAGAAGCCTGCTGTATGAAACACTGCCTGCGGCTCAGATGCTTTGACCTCGCGAATCTATTTCCTCAAGCTTTTTAAGGACGATTTGAATGTTCTCACTCTAAATCCTTCAATTTCTATGTTGTAAGTTCAAACATTCTTTGACACATCTTTATGAAACGTTGCTGGCTTTCCCTGTAAGATGTTCAGCCTTTATCTCCCCGCTCCATTGTCTCCCTCGCCAAGTCCCTCGGGTTGCCCGTCTCTTCCAGCTTTCCAGAACATCTGTTCTTCTGCAGACATTCCTTTTTGCGGACAAGTAAAATAAAAAGTGCGCCCCACGGTTATCACATTCCACTCCCCGAACAGAGAATTGTACAGAATCCAGTAACATCTCACCACTAGTTAAAGCCTGCAGCAAAACAAGTCATTAAATTTGCCCAGAGTTCCCATAGAGCTCAACAGAAAATTTTCAACTAATAAAACTAAATATGTGTTTTCTAATAATTGCTTATCAATGTCCAATATTTATTTTTTTCTACATCTTTATTTCCATTTCTATTTGGCCTCTTGTATCACTCTAAACATGTTTTTCTGGAACTCTCTTGCTTTTTCCATGATCCAGTGGATATTGGCAATTTGATCTCTGGTTCCTCTGCCTTTTCTAAAACCAGCTTGACCATCAGGAAGTTCACGGTTCACATATTGCTGAAGCCTGGCTTGGAGAATTTTGAGCATTACTTTACTAGCATGTGAGATGAGTGCAATTGTACAGTAGTTTGAGCATTCTTTGGCATTGCCTTTCTTTGAGATTGGAATGAAAACTGACCTTTTCCAGTCCTGTGGCCACTGCTGAGTTTTCCAAATTTGCTGGCATGTTGAGTGCAGCACTTTCACAGCATCATCTTTCAGGATTTGAAATAGCTCAACTGGAATTCCATCACCTCCACTAGCTTTGTTCATAGTGATGCTTTCTAAGGCCCACTGGACTTCACATTTCAGGATGTCTGGCTTTAGGTGAGTGATCACACCATTGTGATTATCTGGGTCGTGAAGATCTTTTTTGTACAGTTCTTCTGTGTATTCTTGCCACCTCTTCTTAATATCTTCTGCTTCTGTTAGGTCCATACCATTTCTGTCCTTTATCGAGCCCACCTTTGCATGAAATGTTCCCTTGGTATCTCTAATTTTCTTGAAGAGATCTCTAGTCTTTCCCATTCTGTTGTTTTCCTCTATTTCTTTGCATTGATGGCTGAGGAAGGCTTTCTTATCTTTTCTTGCTATTCTTTGGAACTCTGCATTCAGATGCTTATATCTTTCCTTTTCTCCTTTGCTTTTCACTTCTCTTCTTTTCACAGCTATTTGTAAGGCCTCCCCAGACAGCCATTCTGCTTTTTTGCATTTCTTTTCCATGGGGATGGTCTTGATCCGTCTCCTGTACAATGTCACGAACCTCAGTCCATAGTTCATCAGGCACTCCATCTATCAGATCTAGGCCCTTAAATCTATTTCTCACTTCCACTGTATAATCATAAGGGATTTGATTTAGGTCATACTTGAATGGTCTAGTGGTTTTCCCTACTTTCTTCAATTTAAGTCTGAATTTGGCAATAAGGAGTTCATGATCTGAGCCACAGTCAGCTCCTGGTCTTGTTTTTGTTGACTGTATATAGCTTCTCCACCTTTGGCTGCAAATATAATCAATCTGATTTCGGTGTTGACCATCTGGTGATTTCCATGTGTAGAGTCTTCTCTTGTGTTGTTGGAAGAGGGTGTTTGTTATGACCAGTGCATTTTCTTGGCAAACCTCTATCAGTCTTTGCCCTGCTTCATTCCGTATTCCAAGGCCAAATTTGCCTGTTACCCCAGGTGTTTCTTGACTTCCTACTTTTGCATTCCAGTCCCCTATAATGAAAAGGACATCTTTTTTGGGTGTTAGTTCTAAAAGGTCTTGTAGGTCTTCATAGAACCGTTCAACTTCAGCTTCTTCAGCGTTACTGGTTGGGGCACAGACTTGGATTACTGTGATATTGTATGGTTTGCCTTGGAAATGAACAGAGATCATTCTGTCGTTTTTGAGATTGCATCCAAGTACTGAATTTCGGACTCTTTTGTTGACCATGATGGCTACTCCATCATGGAAGACATCCAGAAAAACATGTATTTCTGGTTTATTGACTATGCCAAAGCCTTTGACTGTGTGCATCACAGTAAACTGTGGGAAATTCTTCAAGAGATGGGAATACCAGACCACCTGACCTGCCTCTTCAGAAATCTGTATGCAGGTCAGGAAGCAACAGTTAGAACTGGACATGGAACAACAGACTGGTTCCAAATAGGAAAAGGAGTACGTCAAGGCTATATATTGTCACCCTGCTTATTTAACTTCTATGTAGAGTACATCATGAGAAACGCTGGACTGGAAGAAACACAAGCTGGAATCAAGATTGCCAGGAGAAATATCAGTAACCTCAGATATGCAGATGACACCACCCTTATGGCAGAAAGTGAAGAGGAACTCAAAAGCCTCTTGATGAAAGTGAAAGTGGAGAGTGAAAAAGTTGGCTTAAAGCTCAACATTCAGAAAACGAAGATCATGGCATCTGGTCCCATCACTTCATGGCAAATAGATGGGGAAACAGTGGAAACAGTATCAGACTTTATTTTTCTGGGCTCCAAAATCACTGCAGATGGTGACTGCAGCCATGACATTAAAAGATGCTTACTCCTTGGAAGGAAAGTTATGACCAACCTAGATAGCATATTCAAAAGCAGAGACATTACTTTGCCAACAAAGGTCCGGCTAGTCAAGGCTATGGTTTTTCCTGTGGTCATGTATGGATGTGAGAGTTGAGTGCCAAAGAATTGATGCTTTTCAACTGTGGTGTTGGAGAAGACTCTTGCAAGTCCCTTGGACTGCAAGGAGATCCAACCAGTCCATTCTGAAGGAGATCAGCCTTGGGATTTCTTTGGAAGGAATGATGCTAAAGCTGAAACTCCAGTACTTTGGCCACCTCCTGCGAAGAGTTGACTGATTGGAAAAGACTCTGATGCTGGGAGGGATTGGGGGCAGGAGAAGGGGACGACAGAGGATGAGATGGCTGGATGGCATCACTGACTCGATGGACGTGAGTCTGAGTGAACTCTGGGAGTTGGTGATGGACAGGGAGGCCTGGAGTGCTGTGATTCATAGGGTCGCAAAGAGTCGGACACGACCAATCAACTGAACTGAACTGAACTGATCACTCTAAACTGCATGTCCAAACTCTTACTATCCTTGATCTTGTTGAATGAATTTTCAATACTTTCCATTTTCTTACAATTTTAGGATGTTTGCCTTTGTTTGAGGATCACATAGTCAGCATTTTTGGCATAATTCTTACATTTCATGTATTGACTCTTTTTTTCTTATTGCCAGTGGGACGTTGTCTGCATATGTTAATGTGGCATTTAGGCTACCCAATATTTCTTTTCCACTTTAAACGAGATAACTGGTTATCTCCCTGTTTTTTGCCTCTGAAAAAATATCTAAAATCCACAATATGGCAAGGGCTAAGACACACTTCTTACTCCTGTCATTTTTTCTCTCTCTACCATTGAGAGTAAAGATGGATGTCTTTCATTTCTGTGTAGACTCTTCATACATTACAGCAACTTGGCTGGCACACAGTTTGAATCATCTTAAAGAAAAACTGTGCTTGCTAGATCCAAAAGTTGTTCTCAGTCTAAACCTAACAAAATCCCCTCCTTTGGCACCTTCCTTTGTTTTTGTTTTTTTTTCCCTAAGACCAGCATCAGTCATCTGACTGCCACCACGTAAACGAGATCTGGAGAAGTGCTTAGAAACCTGTTTAACACTTGCTGGTACCGCCAAGCTTTCCAGCAGGCAGAATTCTCCCACAAATTCCATGTAATCAGCATTGGAAATATCAGTGAAATCACATTTTACTACCTGCCTTCTCCTCCTTCTCTCTACAGATCATCTCACTTCCCTCACCACGTGCCATGAAGAGCATTGAATATTTTGTTCACCTCAGCTTCCAAAATGCAGAAAGAAACCATCTAAGTTAGAAATGCTTGCTATGCCTAAGAACTTGATCGCATTGCTGACTTGGAGCTGAAAGTAAGTGATATTTCAAAAGATGCTATCAATGTTCTTTGCAGAACTGTCTCAGTGACAGGAAACTAACTGGCTTCCTTTAAAACACACACACACACTTCACACACCCAGACCCTCTTAGTTCATTCTCCCTTGGTGATTATGCCTGTCCTCTCAGCCTGAGTATCTGAGTTTAACTTTATGAAGTGAACTGGGTTTACCCAGTGAAAACAGTCAGATGATCAGGAAAATCCCCAAGAACAGCGCCTCTCAAGGAACCTGAGTTGGGACAACGAGGTCCAGCGGACGCCGCCCTCACGGAGACCCCACTTTGTCTCTACTCTCGGAGACCCCACATTCCTTTGCCACAAACTGCTTTACTTCTTTAGTCTTTCTTCCGTCATTTCTCCACCACCTTTCATCTCAAAGCGTAGCTCTTCCTGCTCTAAAAACAGTTCTTAAGAGTACTCCAGTGTTCACATTACTAACTCTTTCAGCCCCATTTAATCTGTTTTCCTCTCCAGTCGAGCACCCCTTCCCTGCTTGCAAATCAGATGCAGCTGCCATTGCTCGACTTCTTTTATCAGCTTCATCCTGTATATAAATCTCCCTTTATTGCTCTTTGATTTCTGTTATTCATGCTCTAATTTCCTCATTGTTTTCCTATACAAATAAATTTCTTCTTTGAAACCCTTTAATCTCATCCCCCATCTTGCAAACATTCTCTCCTGCTGAATGAAGACATTCCCACCCTTCCATGATTTTTTAGAGTTTCAGCTTTTACGTATTCTGAAGTGAACTTATTCCTCCACCACAGATATTAACTAAATTTTCCTGATTCTTCTAATTAAGTTGACTTTTATCTTTAAAAGAACAATGCATTATTCATTCAGAGGTTAGGAAACTGTTTCCAAAAAACATTTATTTACCATCTCTGTCTAGTAAACCCTGTACCAGATATTTGAGCTCAACAGATGATGGAGAGACCCGTCACATTTACTGTGGAGTTAGATGAGCCAAGAAACAACTGCCTCCCATGAAACATGTACCTCTAGGGAGGCTGGCCCAAGAGGCGTCCATTGATAAGAAGGGATCAGAGACTTCCCCAAATAAAAGGAAGTGAAATGTTGAAAATGGAGCTGAAGTCTGCTCATCAGCAAACTGCAAAGAGAGCAGTAAAGTGGACAGGAGAGGGCAATCATTGGCTTAACTCTATTTCCAAATGTAATTCCAAATTCAAGCCCATTCCTGGCCAGACACTTAGTCCTCTTGACAAGTGTTTTCAAACCACACGTCCGGTTTCTTACTCTGCAAGAACACCCACATGAACCTGCCCCATTCCACACCTAGCTTGGCACTGCCTCCAGCAGACAGCGTCACTGACTTCCTACCTTCCTGAGTTATTTGTCCTTCAGATGCTACAAAGGCACGGATGACTTTTCTTAGGTTCCCAGCTTCCTCCCTGCTCCTCCTGTTTCTCTCCTTTATTCTTACCTCAGGGATTGGGGTCCCATGTTCTGCAGATTAATCACCTTCACCTTGGGTCACCCTGTTGATGACAGCCAAAGGACTCTCCTCTCCTTTCTCCCTCTGCAGACCCATGCTTTCTAGAGCAGTGGATTCTTAGCTCTTTTGTTCAGCAGGGTTTCCCCTACCGGCACTGCCCTGGACAGCTCTTCTGGCTCCTCTCTGCAGTACTCGCTGCCCTTCCCCAGTCTGGCTTCCCTCCCCGTCAACCCCTTGTTCCTTTCCCGTCTTCTCTGTGGCCCCTCATCCTATCTCGCCTCCCACCTCTAGGTGGCGCGGCTGCACCGCGAGGGGCACGGGGCAGGAACTCTAGTCCTTTAAGGTCTCATTCCAGAGGGTCCTCCCAGAGGGCCACAGACTCGCCCTTCTTCCTCACGCAGACTCTAAGCCTTCCATGTAAAGAATCATCACTGGGTCCTTGTTGGCCACGCCTGAAAGACTTCTGCTAACAGCATATTTACTGGGATAATTTCTTAAACTGTACCCATAATCCATTTGTCTTTGGACTCTGGTAAAATTAGTTAAGTTCAGTAAATTTCACTGTCCTTGTCTATGGGGATAGTAATAGTAGCTACCTTAAATTGTGAGGATGCAATTTAAATATGTATACAAATGTTAGGTACCGTCTCAGTCCCATAGTAAACAAGCAAAAAATGCCAGACCAGAATATTATTAGATGGGGAAACAATGGAAACAGTGACAGACTTTATTTTTTTGGGCTCCAAAATCACTGCAGATGGTGACTGCAGCCATGACATTAAAAGACGCTTACTCCTTGGAAGAAAAGCTATGACCAACCTAGACAGCATATTCAAAAGCAGAGACATTACTTTGCCAACAAAGGTCCATCTAGTCAAGGCTATGGTTTTTCCAGTAGTCATGTATGGATGTGAAAGTTGGACCATAAAGAAAGCTGAGCACCGAAGAATTGATGCTTTTGAACTGTGGTGTTGGAGAAGACTCTTGAGAGTCCCTTGGACTGCAAGGAGATCCAACCAGTCCATCCTAAAGGAAATCAGTCCTAAATATTCATTGGAAGGACTGATGTTGAAGCTGAAACTCCAATACTTTGGCCACCTGACGTGAAGAGCTGACTCACTGGAAAAGACCCTGATGCTGGGAAAGATTGAAGGTGGGAGAAGGGGATGACAGAGGATGAGATGGCTGGATGGCATCACCGAGTCAGTGGACATGAGTTTGAGTGAACTCTGGGAGTTGGTGATGGACAGGGAAGCCTGGTGTGCTTCAGTCCATGGAGTCGAAAGAGTCAGACACGACTGAGCGACTGAACTGAACTGAACTGAACTGAGATGGTATTATCATTGGTGTCATCATCAGCTCTGTCATACACCAACTGTAGTCTTTCTTTGTTAAGTGAAAATTCCTGGAATGTCATTCTAATTCCATCTTCCCTGAGTTTGGGTTCCCTGTCCCCAAATACTCTTTTGCTTTTCCAAAAATATCTCCATCCCCAAAGAAGCCCCAATTGCTCCTAGTGTTTTATTTCTGGAAAGAATGGTGAGAATTTTGAGTCCTAAACATGCTAAGTAAAATCACAACAAATTTCTCCTGAGTCCTGTCCATTTTTCTCCTATAAGATCTCCAAAATAAATCTATTTTCTTTATTTATCTAAAGTTCACATTGAACTTCTTATGGGGAAAAATTTGGTTTATTGAAAAATATTACCCTTGGATTGAGGGAGTTGAGCTCATAGGGTACCTAGCCATATAACCTTCCTTTGGACAGCTGTTCCCACCCCTTGTTCAAAGAATTCTTGCAACAAATGTGCCTTTGATGCCATCTTTATGGTGCTCCCTTCCTTTTTCACAAACTGCCCAGATTTTCCTTATTTCTCTATTCTATTCCTTTCTATCTATATGAGAAGCAAATAGAGTAACCACTAGGACTGCACTCATTCCCTTTTCCTCATCACCCGTCTTCACCCTCACCCAGCTTTTCAACTTTCTACTGTCTCCTTCTCGTCAAGCTCCCACTGTAACGGACTCTAACCTGGCTAAAATGTCATACCCAGAAGTGTCTGTTCCAAAATAGGGCATTCACGCAGATAACTGAGCCCAGGAAGTTGTAAGAATCAGACCCATCCAGAGCTGTAACAGACTATGTCTACTTCTTGGGCCTCTTTTGCAATTGTAGTAATATCTACAACCTCTTTCTGGGAGATCTCTCAGGTAAAACTGTTTTGAGCTCCTGACCACACTGGGAGATACTTTTATCAGATGTTAGACTCATAGATGAGAAAGTGCAATCAAAAGAAATGAAGAATGTGCCTAAGGTCTACTGAATGATAGAAAAGGCAATAAATTCATGATCCCACAACTTTTCCTATAAAAAAGGGAGCATTTTTCAAGTATTTTCAACAGGACAGCTCAGTGCACATCGGCCTCGTGTGAAAAACAAATTTCATTCTTTTGTCTTCCTCCCCTCTGTTATTCCACAATGACAGAGCTTGCTCCTCCTTCCAAGAGCAAGAATCAGACCGATTGGTTCCGTAAAGTTGATTTGGTTCATGAATCTGCATGAAAAGGAGAAACGCCCGCTATGCACATCAACAGGAAAGACGGTGTGACTTTGGGCAGGCTCTTTAGATCCTCTGTGTGCATGGGTGCTGAGCTGCCTCAGTCGTGTCCGATTATTTGTGACCTCATGGACTGTAGCCCGCCAGGCTCCTCTGTCCATGGGATTCTCCAGGCAAGAAGACTGGAGTGGGTTGCCGTTTCTTCCTCCAGGGATTTGACCCTCTATATCCGAGTTTTCTCAGTAACAAAATAAGAGTGCTGAGTTTGACTGTTTCTAAGACCCCTCATGTTGAAACATTCTGTGATATTATTATTTTAATAATGACTCAAATAATACTGAAGACAATATTTCAGTCTCCTTTCTTGACAAACATGATATTTAAAAAGCAGAGAAACATGTATATAACTCATTTATTAATAATAATGGATCAACTTTAACATGCTTATCATGTGCCACTGCTAAATAACTTTTATGGATTATCTCCTTTAACCCTTGTAAAAACGCTATGTAGCTCTATTTATACCCATTTTACAGATGAGGAAATAAAGGCACAAGATTAAATAACTTGCTCAAGGTCACAGGCAAGTAGCTGAGCCAAGATTTAAACTCAGACAGTGAGACTTCAGGGGCAGCCACCACCACTTTCCACTGCTTTCACTGTCTTAATGCTCTTCAGTGAAAGAAAAATAATAATTAGCAGCTATTAAATTTTTCTGATACAGCACTAATCCGCTAAATCATGTACAACTTTGCCTTTAATAGGTTATCAATAAGCATTTCTAGAGCTGTCTCTGGCAATTATTTGTTGCATAGGAATTTCAGAATAATGTCAAGAATAACAAATAGTTTTTTACTTACAAAAGGGCTGGCAAATTGAGTTTCCTTCATCTGTAAACCTCTTCACATAAAATTAGTCATCCTATTCTATACCTTATTTTTAGGCTGCTTTATGTTCTCTTAACATTTGTGCAGTTGAATATCAAAAATCACAGCAATTTTATCTCTGAGGCGTTACTTACCAGAAGCTCATGTTCAAATATTAATTGATAGTCCATGCTAATTTTAGGAATTAGTGCTTTTATAAATAACATGTACCTTGCCCAGCGTTTAAAGGATCTGTTATGAACAAGGAGTGATCATTATGCATGTGTATCATCCTGAGTGTCCATGTGAGTTGAACAGTGAATGTATTTTCAACATTTTTTCTGCCATTTACTCTCTTCTTTGAAAAAACATCAAAACTAAATGATAGGCCAAACCCATATGTCGTTAAAACACAGAAATTCCCACTCAGTTACTGACAATTTACATTTTTTTCTATGAAGATACAACATTTAATATTATTATTACTCTCATTTTTGAATTATTAAGTCATTTCACATGACACTTGCAATATGAATAACAATAATGAAAGTAAAAAAAGAAATTAAAGTGTACTTCCCAACGATATACCACTTGGAAGTGAGCTGTAAAAATGAAAACTCTTAAATGATTGCCTTGTTTCAGCAAAGCACAATTTGGGTGTCTCAAACAAGGTTATAAATACACATTGTGATCTTTGTGCATTCATGCTGTTTCACAAGTACTCCTTACAGGAGCACTGTCGGAGGGACTGAATAGGAAGCTTAATTTAAAACCATCAGCCTCTTCACTGTACATGGAATGACATAATTAAAAGACATACGCTCTGCCTTCATACCACTAAAGCTGTCACGGTTATTATATCCAGGCCAAGACGGGGATTTGATAACAAAACAGACCTTTGTGGTTGAATCTAGGACATTATACAAACCATAACTCATGTAGTCTGGGGTACCATGCAGCCTAATATTTAATAATCAACCATAATTACTACAAAATACTAACAAACAATAATCCATTAAATATTAAATATTCAATATTTTATAATAATAATATTTAATGAATCATTAATAATATTGTTTTATAATAAATATAATACATAATAATTATTTGACAATAATATATTAATATAAATAATAATAAATTATCCTTCTGTATTGGTGTTTTATCACCATTATAACAAATAACACAAGTCTAGTGGTTTAAAACAGCACCAGTTCATTATCTTGTGGCTCTGGAGATCAGAAGTCTCACACGTCCCTGGGGTAAGAATCAAGGTGTCAGAAGAGCCCTTCTCCCCTGCAGGAGCTCCGGGAAAGCATCTTGCGTCTTTGTTTCCCACGCCTGCTCGCATTCCTCGGCTCAGGGCCCCTTCCGCCATCTTCAAAGCCAGCACCGGCCGGTAGAGTCATCACAGCACGTATTCTGCCACCGCCTCTTCCGTCTCCCGTTAAGGACACGTGACGGCATTGAGCCATGTGGATAACACGGATAAGCCCCCTTTTAGAATGTCAGCGGACAGCACCCTGCGTTCCTCTAGCCGTGTAACCTAACACAGCACAGTTTCCGGGGAGCAGCAATGAGGCATTTGGAGGGACCGAGATGATTATTCGTCCACCACACCTTCTAAGGAATTAAAAGGCAGCCTTGATAAACTGTCCCGAGTTCACATGAGAAGTTATGTTTCATACCTCAGAGATGAGATCTCTTCCAGCCATGGGTTTTCCAACCGAGCCCATCACGAGCTCCAACGGATGCTTGCATCTGCTCAGAATCAGAAGTCATCTTCAGGCCTAGACACGCTCTTTTTTCCAAGGCCAACTAATAAGGGACACGGGAGGATTTTTGGAGTTTGCCTACCCAAACCCAGCACTAGCCAAGATCAATATTTTGCAATTCCTCATTTTCTCTGATGCCCCACATCAATTGTTTTTTTTAATTCCATTCAGTAAACAGTTGTCTAGTGCCAACAAAATGCCTGGCACCACGCTAGGTGCTGAAACACAAAGAGAAAAACTGCAACCCGTGTTCTTGAGGTGCTCGCTGTGTGTGTTACACACGCGCATGCGTGTGCGTGTGCATCGGTGTTTGGTCGCTAAGTGCTAAGTGGTGTCTTACTCTCGCAACCCCGTGGACTGTAACTCACCAGGCTCCTCTGTCCATGGGATCTCCCAGGCAAGAATACTGGAGTAGTTTGCCATTTTGTTTTCCAGGGGATCTTCCTGACCCAGGGATCGAACCCATGTCTCCTGCATTGACAGGCAGATTCTTTACCACTGAGCCACCAGGGAAGCCCAGGCATGTGTGTATGTGTACGTGTGTGTGCATACTTGTGTCATGGGTATATGTGATGTGTGCTTGGGTGTGGGTGTGAGGGAGAGCGTTGTTGAGACAGAGCATCGAGGACTGTTGACGCACAGGCTATGCCTCTTTTCTCTCTGCTCCCCTTTCCCGGGCCTGCAGCCACACGCCTGGCCCAGACCATTATCACATTTTGCTTCGGCTACCGTGAGTCTCCCAGCTGGTCCCCTTTCTCTCAGTCTCCCACTTCTGAGATGTTCCACGCTCAAATATAAACACAGCTGTAGCTGTGTCACTCCCTGCCTCAAAAGCGACACCTTCTCCATGGCCTATGGAAAAAGTAGAGACTACTCCACATGCTCTCCAAAGCCTCTGGGGTCCTCCTACCTTCCTCATTTTATGCCCTTTTAATATCATGCGTATTTGGGCTGACCACAATCACAGAAGTCCCACAAAATTGTTCTGTGCTTTCCCAGGCCACTCGAACCTTTCGCCAACATCCAAGTAATATCCATTCTTCAGAACACGGCAGGCTACAACCCACGGGGTGGCCAAGAGTTGGACACGACTGAGTGACTAAGCATGCATGCATTCATAGCACAGACCAACCATCACTGCTTCCACGGAACAGTCTCCTGTCCCTTCTCCACTGAAAATAATCTGTCTCTACCTGGGGTCCTACACCGCTTCATATTTTATTCTTTAACAAGGACTATCCCTTTCTGCCTTAGATCTTTTCCTTTGCTAAATATCAAGGCCCCTCTCTCAGATTATAACCCCCTTGAGAGCAGCCACCAGTTTTCTTTCTCTTTGAAACATCTCCAATAACTAGCATAGCACCCTGCCTGTAGCAAGGACACGGCGCTCAAGTTCATCAGATTCCACTGAGTGGATCAGCAGCGGCATCTTCTAGAATGTTGTCACAAGCACTGAACGTTTCTCTGACTAGTTCTCCTTGGAGGTGATGGTCGGTGGGTACAGTTTTCTCCATGATATTCACAAACTCAGGGAAACAGACAGGAACTGACAGACATCAACAGTGAGAGAACCGATTTCTTCTGAGAATGAAAGTCACTGATTAACCCACAAACTCAAAGACCAGAATGAATGCGCACATTACATAAAAGCAGAAGTGAGGTAACATAGAACCTCAAGTGGCCTCAGTACGTCAGTCTAGAAGCACCACCTAATTTCTACATCAGTGCTACAGAAAAATAAAGAACATAGTTATTAATGGGAATTCTCGATGTTGTGAATGTGCATGTATATCCAAAACAACTGTTTTATAATGAATATTTATGGTAAGGTGGGCTGCGAAGCTGCAAAGTGTTTTTAGTTGTCATTGTCATCAGTTCTACTAAATAATTATCATCTCAAGTCCAAAAATATCCTGAATGGGTAATACTGAATAATCTAGATCATGAAATTGCATTAGAAGGGTATTAGCTGACTCAGGAGACTAATTATAACGAGGTATTGAGCTGCTTATCGCTCATCTCAATTGTAAAACCATAAACCACACCGTGCGGGCAGTGGCTGCCAGTCAGGATCAGTGTGGAAGACTGAAAGAGCACTCTTCCTGTCGAACAAGGATGGGGAGTCCCAGCTCTGTCATTAACGCGGTGACCTTGGGAGCTCTTCATAAAGCTCATCCCCCAGGAGGAAAGCGGATTCCGGCCTTACAGAAATATGGCTATCCTAGCAGCTGACGCTGCTCACGCACAGAAAACACTCTTAACACTGCAGAAAGGTTGCACACATCCACTCACCTTTCCCAGGCCAATATCGTCTTGCTTAATGGGCCAGTTTAGTACTACTATTAACCGGATGATTATAATATGAGCAAGTGTTCTCCATCCATGTCCTAAATAACAGTAGCTGACAAAATTATCAAACTGCTTTCTCACCCATGGTGTTTATCAGCCAGAGGTTGAGGCTACAATTATTTATATTTATTCCTGAATCTACTTTTTAATAATAGTAAAAATAAAAATAATAATGCCATTCCAGAGTGCTTTTACTGATGAATTTCCAAAGCACCTGCCAGTTATTCCATTTAATCCTATTAGCCCAGTAAAGTCCATGGGACACATTTTGGAAAGCACGCAAAATTGGTGTTGGAGTGCTTTCTGAGCACCTTCAACTAAGCTGAATTTGAGGACAGGAAAATGATTAAGACAAGGTTCCTGGCTTCAGGTTGCTTTTGGTTAGCGGTGGAGACAAGACATTGTGTTCCAATTATTCCTTATGCATCTTAGAAGTCCTAAGGGAACACAAAGGAGAAGATTGTATTTCTACTGGGATAAAAGTGTGTGTGTGTGTGTGCACAGCAGTGCAGTGAGGGAAGTGTTGGACAGAGGGAGGCATTAAAGACAGCTTCACCGAGAAGGTGACTTTGTCACTGGATTAAAGTCCCCATTCTATTTGTTCCTAGGAGAAGCTCTGAGTGTTACTGAATCTGTGTGCTTGAGATTCCTCATTCATTAAATATAGATAATGCTGAATTCACAGGGCTACTGGGAGGATGGAAAGATTGAGCATGGTTGTGGTGGTGGTTTAGTCACTAAGTCATGTTCGACTCTTGGGACCCCACGGACTGTATCCCACCAGGTTCCTCTGTCCATGGGATTTTCCCAGTAAGAATACTGGAGTGGCTTGCCACTTCCTTCTCCAAGGGATATTCCTTAAGCAGGGATCGAAAGGCAGATTCTTTACCACTGAGCTGCCAGGGAAGCCCATGATATAGCATATGGGAGAGCAATTTGTACGTATCAAACACCCAGTATATATGGTATTATTATTTCCCCCTTGCAGAGGCACCAGCTAGGTCCACTCCACAGCTGAATGGCTGGTCCGAGGCTGCCCCACCCCTGTGTGTGCGCTTAGTCGCTCAGTTGTGCCCAGTGTGTTGTGACCCATGGACCGTAGCCTGCCAGGCTCCTCTGTCCATGGGGGTCTCCAGGCAGGAACACTGGAGTGGGTGCCACGCCCTCATTGTCCCACCACCTTACCTGGCGCCAATGTCCCACCTAGGACTCCGGTGGTCCTCCCATGACAGTGTCCACTTCAAGTTCAGAGCACATATTGAAAGCACACATCCTAATACCATTTGATGGGCCCTAAAGTCACATTCAAATATTCATATCAGTAAACATTCCAACATCTGAAGACTTCCCTGTGAAATTTTGCCTCTAACTCCTAAGAGGATACTCTCCGTAAAAGAAGGCTCCAACAGAGATCCTCGTAAGGGAGGAATTGCAATGAGGAAAAGCTTAAATATTTAATACAGGGATAAAACTGTATATACTCTTTTTAAGACAAAGGGTTTTAAACTACCCAAAGTTTCAGAGAATAAAATATAGCAGATCCTCAACTGTTTTAAGTGATTCAACTGTGAATTTCAATAGAAAATATTTGAATAGAAATGTGACTTGCATTTAATAGATACTCAACAGCTGTTGAATTCAGAGATCTAATCTGATCATTTTTACCCCTAAAATTGGAATAATAAAAATTTCCCCTCAAATAACATCTATCAATATTGTTTTGAGTCAATCCATCATAGTCCACTACTTAGTTTCTCAAAGATAAAACTTTATTTAAATCTAATAAAAAGGCTGAAATTCGAAAAAGGAGTACATGAAGGCTGTATATTGCCGCCCTGGATATTTAACTTATATGCAGAGTACATCATGAGAAATGCTGAACAGGATGAATCACAAGCTGGAATCAAGACTGCCAGGAGAAATATCAACAACCTCAGATATGCAGATGACACCACTCTAATGGCAGAAGAGTAACTAAAAAGCCTCTTGATGAAAGTGAAAGAGTAGAGTGGAATAACTGGCTTAAAACTCAACATTCAAAAAACAAAGATCATGGCATCAGGTCCTATCATTTCATGGCAAATAGATGGGGAAACAATGGAAACAGCGAGAGACTTTATTTTCTTGAGCTCCAAAATCACTTCAGATGGTGACTCTAGTCATGAAATTAAATTACGCTTGCTCCTTGGAAGAAAAGCTATGACAAACCTAGACAGCATATTAAAAAGCAGAGACGTCACTTTGCCAACCAACATCCATATAGTCAAAGCTATGGTTTTTCCAGTGGTACAGATGTGAGAGTTGGACCATAAAGAAGGCTCAGCTCCAAAGAACTGATGCTTTCAAATTTTGGTGCTGGAGAAGACTCTTGAGAGTCCCTTGGACTGCATGGAGATCAAACCAGGCAATTGTAAAGGAAATCAATCCTGTACATTCATTGGAAGGACTGATGCTGAAGTTGAAGCTCCAATACTTGGCCATCATATCAATGAAGAGCTGACTCAATTGAAAAAACTCTGATGCTGGACAAGATTGAGGCAGGAGAAGAAGGGGACGACAGAGGATGAGGTGGTTGGATGGCATAACCGACTTGATGGACATAAGTTTGAGAAAACTCTGGGAGATGGTGAAGGACAGGGAAGCCTGGGGTGCTGCAGTCCATGGGGTCGCAAAGAGTCGGCTACAACTGAGCGACTGAACAACAACAACAAATAAATCTCATCCATATATATAACTGTTCCTCCCTTGTTAAAAAGAAATCTGGAAAATCTTAAGTAAAAAGTGTTTATTTACTGTATGCTATGTATCAGGTAATGTGTTGAGAGATGGAAATATTTAGACATTCATGGGAATTTCACAAATAATTGTATGTGCTGAATATATCCATCTGTATTAGTCAGGATTCCCCAGAGACACAGACCAACAAGCAATAGATAATAAGTAAACGATTCATGCAATTATGGAGGCTGGCAAGTCTAAAATCTGCAGAGATGATGTCCCGGCTACAAGTGGAAGCACTCTCTCTTACCCAGGCGAAGGTCAGGCATTTTGCTCTATTAAGGCCTTCAACTGCTTGAGTGAGGCCCACCCCCACTGAGGACGGTTCAACTGCTTGAGTGAGGCCCACCCCCACTGAGGACGGTTCAACTGATTGAGTGAGGCCCACCCCCACTGAGGACGGGAGTCTGCTTTACTTAGTCTGCCAATTTAAATGTTACTCTCGTCCAAGAACGTCCTCACAGAAGCACCTAGTATGTTTGACCAGATCATCAAGCACCCTGTGGCCCAATCAAATTGACACATAAAAATAGCCATACAAAAAAAAAAAAAAACCTCTTTTCCCCCCACTCTAAATTTCAGTAAGAAACTAATCACCAAGGACAAGTCACCTCAACAAAACATCAAGAGACTGGCTCTATTTTTAGATAAGGGGGCAGTATGGTCTGCCAGTGAACTGAGGGCTCAAACATATTAGACTGCTTGGGATCAGAGTTTGTTTCCACCACTTAAGACCTATGTGATGTGGACACACGATTTTGCTATCTGAGCCTCACCTTCCTCATCTATTAAAGTAGGAAAATATTTTATTTTATTTTTAAACTTTACAAATTGTATTAGTTTTGCCAAATATCAAAATGTTTGTAAAGTTTAAAAATTTGTAAAGTTTAAAAATTAAATTAAAAAATTAAATTAAATTTAATTTAAAAAAATAAAGTAGGAAAATAATAGTGTATATTGAATAGAGTAGCTGGAAATTTTAAGTGAGAGGACTTGTCTAATGCACATCACATACTAAGTTCTTGAGAAACCTTAGCTGCTCTAACATTAATAATTCCTCCTCTTTCAGTGAGCTCCAACTCCAGGCCTTACTAAACCTATTACAATACGCACAACTGCCTTAGCCAGGCATTTTTCTCTATTTGCACACATGGGGATGGAATCAGTTACTTATACACATAGTGTTATCAGTTGTTGATACACATAGATCATTGACTAACAATTCAATCAAAATAGCTTTCTGTATTTAAAAATTCTGTGATGTGGGAGGAAACCCTAAAATACCTGAAGATTATAAGGAGAGATTCAGATAAAGTACTGGACAGAGATCCCTTCTCACCCACTGGCTAAACCCAAATTGTCACCAGTAACTGTGAAGGGCCTGGCATTCCCGGGTAGGAGGCAGAATGAGATTGTCCCTCCTGTCCACCTTGTCTGTTTGGCCACCCAGATGGAGAAGCTCAGATCATTATTGGGAATTACCTTCTAGAGTGGCCCTGCCATAGTCACTGTGTGAGTTGAGAAGCTCTCTTCATCCCAAGGCAGTCTCAGCTTCCTCCTCTGAAACTTGAGACCTTTAGACCCCTCTGTTCTCTCCTTCACCCAGATGCTTAAAACCCAATGGTTTTGCTATGAGGACAAAAGAAGACAATCTGAACGCTTGGAGAAACTCTTAAAAGTAGATGACTGAGGTCTTCCTCTCCGTCTGCCAAGCCTCCTCATTCCTCCTGCTGAAAACGATTAGCGTCCTCAGCATCCTCAAGGTCAACGTTGAATCCAGGCTGGAGACTCATCTCCTTTCCCCTCCTGTCTGCCTGTCTTCTGCTGTTCTCACCAACTGCCTCTTCCAGAATTCACAATGTGGGCAAAGTAAATGACTTCAAGTTCAGGGGGAGTCTAGGGGCAGAAGCGCCCCCCGCGCCTGTTTTACCCGGTTTCTTTCCTCTCCCTCCTAACATTTCCTTACTCTGTCAGCCAGTGGAGGAGTAGAAGCCTTTAAATGCGGCTCTAAACTGCGTTTAAAGAATTAACCCATCTTGCCCCTCACTGGTCTAAGCCACAGGGTGCCAACCGGACGCTAATTGCTTTCTTCTGGTGGGGTTCCAGACGGCTCCCAAGAAGGCAGGAGCGCATATTCCTGGCACCAATTGGCTCATTCAATTTGCTCGCACTGCATTAGCCTCTGCCGGAATATTCATGAGCAGGGGAATGAGGACCCGCACAGGCAGGCGACAGCCACTCGGGCTGGGGAAGGCGCGAGGGAGGGGACGCGGGCCGCGCGCCGCGCTCGGGGGCCGGTGACCGCGCCGGGGGCCTCTGCTCGCGGCCGGGCGCAGCGCCGGGCACCGCGGCGGGCGGGGCGGGGCCTCGGCGGGCTGGGCGCGCCGGGCATCGAGCGCAACTCCTGGCGCCCGCGCGGAGACTTTGCCAAAGACCCGAAGGGCGAGACGCTGTGCCACTTCTGACGGAGGGGGCCGGGGGGTGGGGGGACGGGGGCAGCGCCTCCAGCCGGGGCGAAGGGACCAGCGGGACAGCGGCCGCCCGGGGCACGGGGCCACCATGTGAGCCGGACGCCGGCCCGAGGAGTCTGGACCGAGCGGCCCCGGAGAGGCGCCGGCCGTGCCAGGTAAGCGGGGAGCTCCTGGGGGAGGGGGTGGGGGTGCCGCGCGTTGTCCCGGGCTCGGGGTGCGGGGCTGCTCGGGGCGCGGGGGTCCGCGCTCCCGGGAGCCCCTTCGGGCGCTGCGCGCGCTCCGGCCCCGCGCCGCGCTCTCCCCGCAACTCCCCGCCACCGCGGCCGGCCTGCCAGCGGGTCGGAGTTGCACTTGCTCGGACTTTGGGGGCAGGGGACGCGAGGGCGCCTCCCTTCGCGCTGAGGAGCCGCTTTCTGCAAGCGGGAGGGCGGTGGGGCGGGCCAGGGGCTGCGCGCCCGGCCGTGGGGACCCGCGACCCTCGGGGGCGCCGACCCTGGCTGCACCCTCGCTTGCCCCCGAGCGGCGGCGCCTCTCCCCGGCAGCCGCGGGCTGGAGAGGGCCGGCCGCGTCCCCGGCTCGAAGATGCGCGCCGGCGGGGCCCCGAGACCCGAGCTCCAGGGAGGCTGGCGCGGCCCCCGTCCGCGCCTGGCGCGGCCCCCACGCCCGAGTCCGGCCGTGGGAGGAGACCGTGGCGGCGACTCGCTTCCCCGCCACCTGCCGGACACCGCCAGCTCGCCGGGCCCGGATGCTCCCGGGGACGCTCTGGATGGCGCGCGGGTTGTTTGGGCTTTGCTCCCTCTAGTTGCGGTGGATGGAGACCGGGGGTGGGGCGGCGGAGGACCAGATGGGGTGAAAGTTGCCGATGTGCAGAGGAAACGCTCTCGCGGAGTTCCAGCGTGCCCTTAGCAACACAGAGAGACTGTAGGCTGGACCTACAACGGAGCATAACTCTGCCGGGCTATCCTCCTCGGGTTGGGCTGGAGGATGGAACCCAGAGGGCAGCCGGGAGGCAGCGCCGAGCTGTTTTTTGCGCCCCCCTCCCAAGACAGGCTGAGAGTAACAGGGCTGGCATGAGACCACTGGGGGGTTGGTCTCTTAGCAGGTTCGGAGTTTCCTATGCCATCATTAGTACTGCTATTAATGCTGTTGTTATTGGCACGGATGCCAGAAAGGATTTTGTCTTCCGATTGTTATAAGTCGCTTGGAAACAGTCTGCCCCTCCCCGCTCCCAAATGTCCCTTGATCCCCTTAATCTCTTGATGCTCCTCCCCATCAAAGAAAATTATCCCTCGGATCTGTGGGAGTGTCAGGGACAACCACCCCCGCCGCCCCCGCCCCGCAAAGGAACTGGAGCTACGTAAGAACACCAGAAACAGCAAAAAGTCGCAACTTCACAACGTGCTTGCACCAGCGCTCTAGATGAGGGTTATATTTCTGTCTGCTCTAGCATCCTTTGGCTCCAGAACGGTGGAGGCATTGCCAATCTCTATCCCATACTGGACTCAGCTGTCTCTTTTGGTGTATTCCTACAATTTGGAAATATATTTTTCTCTTGTTGTGACCCTCGCCATCCCACTGGGCACGTCACCTGGCCGCGGCAGGCTCCAGCTCCCAACACCAGAGGCACCACAAGGGCACCTGCGGTGGCCTCCCCAGGGCTTGGCCCCTGGTCCGAGCTGCTCCCGAGTGCAGAGTTGGCCAGCTGATGACGCAGAAGACAGGGCAGGAGGGTGGGAGAACAGCGTGTGAGTCAAGCCAAGAACAGGAGATGAGGTCAAGCCTCCTCGCTGGCCACATCCCTTCCTGCCAGAGAAAAGAGAGAGACAAATGGAGAGCAAACGGGAAGTATTAGAAATTGGAACCAAGCTCTCAGAGTCTATTTAGGCTGTTGCCATTGACTTTGCTATGACCTTCCCTTGCCAGTGCTTCCGATTTTCCCTGTTTGTCAATGCACGAGTAGCCCTGCCTTTCTAATAGGACGGTCACGGTGAGATGATCTAATTTTGTATCCCCAAAATGCTGCAAGTGTCCTGGGAAAAGACAGTCTATAAAATACGCAGTTTTCACGTTTTGTGGGGTGTTTGCTACACTGCAGGTTACGGAGCGACATTTTTAGCATGTGTGCCACGTGGCCGTGTAAAATTAAAATGGAAAAGGAAAGTGCAGACATAAAAATGACTTAGCATTCTTGACACTCTTGTAGAAAAATTATCTTTCATTTGGGGAGAGTTGCCTGGGAGTCTAATCAGTGTTGATACTACTGAAACGCCCCCTTCTACCTTTCTCCCCAGTAAAATTTTATGGCCCAGTTCTCCCAGGAAAGGCAATGGGAATGCAGAAAGTGAGCATGGAAGGGTTGTTAGGGGAGCCATCACATAGACTTTGGAGACTGGAACAGGAAGAAAGATGCCATCCTCCTTGCAGAGCAGGGAAATGTTCTTCTGGAAAAAACAGTTTAACAGTGTAGGGCAATCGACCCAGTCCTGGCTGTTGTCTATTCGCAGATTCAGGACCAGAACTCAATGCTCCAAAGAGGGCTAAGCAAGGGGCCTTGCTCGCCTCCCTTTGGTAAAGACACTGCCCTGCTCTGCTCTTGGGATTGCTGTTAACTTCTCTCTCCCTGCCTGCTCACTGCAATCGTTTCCCTTGCCTTTGCAAAGCGATTCAGATGTACTCTGTCAGTCCCTTATATATTTGTAAATATCTCCCAAGTTCTTAAGCTTCTCAGAGACGTGCAGCTGTTGGCAAATTCAAGGAAATAGTTGGAAGTAATGAAGAGAGTCACTGAAAAGTGGGTATGTTTTTCCCTGGTGGAGAAGTTTTTGAATGCCTTTTGAGCTAGAAAATTAGCAGTTTAGAAAGCAGGAGGGATTTCCTTGACTTCCCTCTACTCAGAAGCCAGGAGCCGTGTTTTTCTTTCCCTCATAGTAGTGAGCACTGTTTGCTTAAGCATTTTTTACAATTTTGGACTTAAAATGGGCTTCGGCCTGATGGTGTTCTATGGAGAGAGGAAAAATGTAAAGAGATACGGAAGGAAGAGCTGCAGTAGCTGGGACATAAATCAGCCAGAATATATGGGGGGGTGATGAGAATAGGTCTTTTCACCCTAAAAAAAGAGTGTCCACTCTGGAAGAAAAAGAAGTCTGATTATTGGCATCCAAGCCTGAAACCAAGGCAGCTGATGCTGAGAGGAGCCAAAGGGCAGTTCTTCTTAGTTTAAAAACAGCAAGACAGTCTCTGCCAAAGGTTGCTGTAAACACGGAATAAAGATTTCATTGTGGGCTGGTGTGACTAGAATAATTAGACAGCTAATTGTTCATTCTGATCTGGTGGTGGTGTAATCAGTAGTGCAGAACAGTGAAAATAAGAGCAAGGGAGAAATAGAAAAGTAGCACATCACTTTTCTCTTTACTTGTTTTACTCTGAGGGTAGTAGGAAAGTCCTGATTAGCTTTGTTTTCCTCTTTTTAAAGTATGTTCATCTCCCCAGAACCCCGAGAACCTGGCAGTCTGAGATCCTCTGCTGCCATTTCCCCCCTTCCAGGTTCCACTCTGGTTATGGACAAAATTTCTCATCTTCTAAAGTCAGCATGGGAAACTACAGTAGGAATGAATGCATTAGGTAACTCCAGTATTAATAGGTTTGCTATGTATCAGCCCAAACCTTAGTATCAGCCCAATCAAAATATACACAAATAGCACCACATTTTTGTGCTTCTCCAACAAATATTTCACAGATATATAAGGTTTAAGAAGTAAATATTCCATTTGTGACACTTAATTATATTTTCTGTTGTGAACCAAATTGCCTAGTGATTAATCTTTCACATTTAATTGAAGAAATGGCCTCTTTGGTATTTTCATACTAATTTAGGAGGAAAAAAAAGCAAACATAAGCAATAAAGGTGATTTTTAAGTGACTGAGCAGCTACAGTTCTTATCGGCAGTGGACTGTGACTTATTGTTATTTACTAGAAGATGGCACTGTCATAAATCCCTTCTGAAATGACTTCTGCAGTGAAGAAATGAGTAAAGGAACGGAGAGCATTATGTACTTAGCGTCTGGGGTGCAGGAAAGGAAGAACCATGTATTCGTTAGTTCAAACCCTCCCTGAATCTCAGTGTTGACATAGAACATGGAGCAAATTCTCATTATTTGAATTTTAAAAAGGAACATTCTTAAGTGTCAATGTTCTGGGAATAAAAACACTCTGCTATAAAGAAAGCATAATAAATCACATAAGGTCATAAAGTCTCATAAGGAGAAATACTTAGTTTCTCCAAGACACTCATTCTGTCTCCATTTGTTTAAGAGGTACAGAACTGTCCTTCCTAACCTTTAGTTTCTTTTATCCGTCCTGAATCAAAAAGGACCGCAAAGAAAGAACACGTACTGAAGCGTTAAAAAGCAAAAGGGGTGCAAAACCATTGAGCTTTCAGAAGGCAGAGTTCTACTTTACAAAACGCACTGTCTACAGCAAGTAAAAATAGAAAATCATATTTCCACATTAAATTATAGAAACAACCCATTTTAAAGAGAAATTTAGCCTTTTCTCATTGAATTGCTATTCATGGTTTGCTCAATAGTTTTTCAGAGTAATCTGCCAATCTGCTAACCAGGACTGTCTAGTTAAGAATATTCCTAATTACATATGGATTAACTTAATTTTAGAACCCTAAGAATATTCAACTCAAAGCATTACTCAAGTGCAATGCAAAGCAGAAATGGTCCAATTTGCCTAAAGGTATATGTAATGTTTTTAAGTTTAAAGACTCATAAAAGAGTGAACATTTGGTATGGGAGTACATCAGTGAATAACTACAATAAAGGAGTAAAGGACACTATAAACTGTTGGATCTTTTAAACATAAACAAAGTAAGGTTATAGCAATACAGCTCATTTCTCCTTCCAAAACAGGAAGGGCCAGCCATGCAAAATACAAATGTCAAAGACTTGAACAACACTGCCTGAAATGGAAGTATTTTTGCTATTTATAAGAATGTTTGACAGTCTAATCAAAAGTTAAAAATGTATTCCAACAAATGCCATTATCATGTTAAGAGTAAAGAGGTATCTTGTATGGAAGAGATATTTCTTTATAGTTCTATGCTCCTAACTGGAATCTTATACATAGTAGATTCTCAATAGATAGGTATTTATTTCATTTTTATAAGGAAAATAAAATTGAATTAATGGAATTTCCAAGATAGATGAGTTTATAATAAGTCGAAAACCTGAATGTTCTTTGTTACTTCAAATTCTTCCTCTAAACTGGTGAGATATGCTTGTGACCAATAGTCATAATTATAGACAATAGTCTGGGTGCGAGGGAAGTTTAAAAAAGATAAAAAGAGGGAAAGATGTAAAGGCTCTCCTTTTCCTTTAGTTTTACCTGAGTGTCAGGTGTGTTTCCGTATACCCAAGTTGTTAAATGCTCAGCATCTCTCCATAATGAAGCCGCGTGCCTGTGCTCCGTCGCTCCACGGTGAAGACGACACTTTACCAAATGGTCATTACTCACAAGTCCTCACACAGAGTCTGTCTCTGAAGTACTGACGTACTGACCGATTATGACTCAAAGGCTGCTGTGGCAGCTAATAAAGGGTAATTCAGACAATAACTTCATTCCACGGCAGTGGCCCCCTTGGTTGTCACAGACATTTGGTTGACACACAGCCCAACGTTCAGACCCAACCGTGCAACTGCAGCCGGACTCAGCACCAGACGGGAGGGCCGAAGCCTGCAGTGAGGTCCCCTCTGCGCAGCCCACTCCCGCCACCCGCCCTGTCCCCGCCGATGACGAGATGAGCTCTGTTGACTGTCCACAGAACGAAAAACAGGGGCCGCAAGGAGCTGAAATGTCTGTACGTGTATCATCACGCTGCTTTTTGTTTGTTTTTCTTTGAGGTCTGACCTTCGTTCAATGAACAAGGTGGTCTCAGAGTTTTCCTGGAGAACAGTACATAGGGTAATGCGGTGACATAATTGGGAGCTAATAGTCAAGAGAAAACCAGGCTAGAATTAGCAAGAAGATTCAATTACCTCTTGTTCCCAGAGGCAGCCGTTTACCAAGACCGGTGCTAAAGTTGTGGTCAAAACAGGATGGGGAGATGGGCAGTGCGGCTTATTTGTTCTCTAGCTGATGTCTTCGGATGGAACCAAGCCTTGGTTTCCACTTTTCACCAGTAAATCAGAACAGAGTTTATTAGATAGTAGCTGATAGAAATTGTTGATGCATACTTTAAGAGTACAGCTGAACATAAGTATTTTAGATGTATTTATAAAAATTTGTGGTTAAAGATATTGTAACATACTATTTTTCTCTGATGAAATAAGTGCATTTCATATCATATTCATTATTCCTTTTTTTCATTTTATAAAGCTAGTGACTTTGAACCCTTATCAATTCCTAATGTGGGGTTAATGTGCACATATTATGAATAATCAATGAACTTAACATAATCTGTTTGTAAAAACCAACAAGAAGTAATTTTATTTAGCACATTTAATTAGAAAATGGCTGAAGGAGTTTCATTTAGATGTAATCTCTGAAGGAAACCAAATATGTGTTTTTTTTAATTTGAAAGATTCTCAGCACTCAGTTTTTGCATCTAAGATCCTTTTCCATGCAAGTGTTTCGAGTAGACATGTAGAAGGCACAGTATCACCTACTTAGCACCTTTTAACTTTGACGGGGGCGGCGGGGGCGGGGGGAGCCAGCTGAACATGCCAGCCATTTCTGTGCCCACCCTTACACAGACCCAAAGGTTTCCTTCATTTTGCTTGTATTGTTAAGAAACGAGGCAGGTTTCAATATCTCGTTTTCAAATTCCTTGACCCCTTGCATCCAAGGCCTCATCGGAAGTATGAGTTGCAAAGGCATCATCACCACACCATTGAGAGAAGAAGCCGCGCTGGAGAGCATGTGTCTTGTGAGCGTCTTTGGATATTGAATAAGATTCTAAATCTGCGCCATACTTTTTGCACAAACTGGCAAGAACCCCCAAGGATGTTCATCTGATAAATAAATACGAAATAAGATTTGTGCTATCATTAATCTCACTGCTTGGCTTGCCAGGTGGTGCCGTGATAAAGAATGCAGGAGATACAAGAAACACAGGGTCAATCCCTGCAACCCCTGGAGTAGGAAAGGACAACTCGCCCCAGTATTCTTGTCCAGAAAATTCCATGGGCAGAGGAGCCTGGTGGGCTACAGTCCATGGGGTTGAAAACAGTCAGACACGACTGAGAGACTGAGCACAATCTCACTACAAATTGTATTTCAAGCAAATGGTACCTAGCAGTCAAAGTACTTCTTCATTAATCTTATGGTTTTGAAGTATTATAATGGCATCTACCTTTATCCATAGCCTGTGTTCTCCTCTCAATAATATTGGGAACATTTATTCAGTCCAAAAATATAAGGCATACTCGTATTTGGAAATAAAATCCTTGAGTAGTCATTAAAAAATTAATCCATTTGGCAGTTCAGCACCTCAGTGGAATACTTCAGGCAGCTAAGCACAGAGGTGATCATCTGATTCATGGGGCTGGTGAGTACTTGAGGTCAAATTGCTGAGGCTTCTTTCTTTAAATACAGAAAAACAACAGATTTCTTCATGATATAGAAGTGCTGTCCATTTCTTTAGATACATCTGTGCAGTGCGCCTGTGTCAATTAAAATGCACTCGGAGACAACGTAGACAGGGCCGTGACGACAGCCACCATGATTTAGTCCTTGACCCTGTGCCAGACACTGTGCTGAGTTTGTAGCTCAGACGGTAAAGAATCTGCCTGCAGTGCAGGAGACCTGGGGTTCAACCACTGGGTCCGGAAGATCCTCTGGAGAAGGGAATGGCAGCCCACTCCAGTCTTCTTGCCCGGAAAATCCCATGGACAGAGGAGCCTGGCGGGCTACAGCCCACGGGGCCGCAGAGACTTGGACACGACTGGGCGACTTCCCCTTCGCATGGTGCGCGTGGCCAATTACAACGCACAGCACTGAGAGAGGACGCAGGAAGGGCCGTGGAAACAGCCACCGTGAGTCAGTCCTCGCCCCTGTGCCAGACACTGTGCTGAGGGCTTCAGATGCATGACCCCATTCATCCCTTTGTGAAGCCACTATAGCTCCCATCTTCCTTTTACAGATGCAGAATCCGAGGCTCAGGATTATGTGGTCTCCTAGGCAGATTTCAAACCCAGGTGTCTCCGGCTCCCAAGTTTGGGGTTCTAATCATGCAGTTACACTGTCTTCCCTACAGCAGGGTTTCTTATCCTTGGTACTAAGGACATGTTGAGCCAGATAATTCTTAACTCTTTATTTGTCGTTCAGCCGCTCAGTCGTATCTGACTCTCTGTGAGAGTCAGACAAAGCACGCCATGGACTGCAGCACGCCAACCTTCCCTGTCTTTCACTGTGTCCAAGAACTTGCTCAAATTCACGTCCATCAAGTCAGTGATGCCATCCAGACATCTCATCCTCTGTCATCCCCTTCTCCTCTGGCCCTCAATCTTTCCCAGCATGAGGGTCTTTTCCAACGAGTTAGTTCTTCGCATCAGTATTGGAGTTTCAGCTTCAGCGTCAGTCCTTCCAATGAACACCCAGGACTGATCTCCTTTAGGATGGACTGGTTGGATCTCCTTGCAATGGATTCTCAAAAGTCTTCTTCAACACCACAGGTCAAAAGTAATTCTTTATTAGAGGAGTGAAAAGGAGCTGTCTGGTGCATTTTAGGACATTTAGCAACATCCCTGGTCTCTACTTGGGTTGGGAAGGTCCCCTGGAGGAGGCCATGGCAGCCCACTCCACTATTCTTGCCTGGAGAACCCCATGGACAGAGGAGCCTGCTGGGCTACAGGCCACGGGGTCACACAGAGTGGACACAACTGAAGCGACTTAGCACGCATGCACACTGAATTTTCTCTAATTCACATATTCAGAGTCATTGTAGTAAACGGAATAGAATAAGCAGGAGAACTTTACCACGTGCCACGCAGAATAAGAATCACTTCCTGTGTGCCAAGCCTTCTGGAAAGCATATCACCAGCATTATGCCATTGCTTTCTGACTTGAGCTTCGTGAAGCAGGAACTGGCATCGTCACCATGTTGTAACTGAGGAAACCGAACCACAGAGAAGGGGCGTAACCCCCCCAGCCTCACACAGCTAGGAGCCCCAGCCATACTACTCTGAGCCTGAGTCCGTCCCAAGTTACAAAATCTGTCCTGCTCCTCACCCTTTCAGCATATGGGAGTACACTATTAAGTTTGAAATGATTTTTTCTAGTGTATAAGACGTGTGGTTATTTAAATGCAAATACCTAAAACACCTTTCGAGAACTAAAATACATCATTTTAAAAATTGTTTGGTTTTTTCTATTATCTATGATGTTGCTTCCTTCAAAGAGCGTAAATTGCTCTGAATCGACTTTAAGTAAATAGGGAAAACAGGATTTTTAGGGTTTAAGCACTAAGTTTAGAAAGCAGATGCTAAACAGTGTTTTAAGTCTGTAGCTGACTGTTGTCTGGAAAGGTGGGCACGAAGAAGAACCTCCTAAGAATGTCTTTGCGCAGCCGTTGCGTCAAAAGGAAGGAAGCTCCCCTGGACCCCGCGGGTTCTGCCCTCCAGAAGAGGACGTCGGGCGTCGTCTGCTGGTAATGAATAGTCTTTGTGCAGTGTGCTCACAGCCCAAGGCGCGTGTCTAAAATTCAGCCTTGCTGAGTCTCTTACATAACGTATTCTCACCAGGGTTTCATTCTCCCGTATCAAACTGTGGCTTATGGAACCTTTGTATGACTTTGTGGAGTGGAGATTATCACACTGGTGTTTTATTCACAAGTACCCACCCCTGGGTTTTTACATGATTCCATAGGGGGACACTGATACAAAGAGTGTTCTCAATATCCTTCATGGTGGGAAGTATTGTCAATCAAGAAGCAAGGCATCTCCTCAATGACCACAAGTCATTGGAAGCATCTCTACAACCTGAAGCAGTATGGAACCATGAAACTGTGCTTCCCATCACGTGTGAGCCGCTCAGAATGTAGGATTGGATAGGTTATTCAGGGGATTTGGACAGAACAAGTTAGGAATGAACTGGGAAAGAGGCATCCTACAAGCACTGAAGAATGTACCAAGCAAATGCTACTACCAGAACCTGACCCTGGACTTCAGGCTTCTTGGGTCAAAGTATGTCAAAAGCCATATGGCTTCGATCTCTACCCTCATTCATAGTTCTGAGAAGTGTAGATGGCCTTAAGTCCTGTACCTTTAGAAGTCACCAGCTAAGGGATATGAATAGCTGGGTTAGGATTAAATAATGTACAGAGGACCACTGTACAGAAAACCAGTGACCACTAAGGCACGGCCTTACAGTGTCACAGACTAGAGAAGAAATGTCCACCAGGAGTGTGTTTCATTATAATATGCAGCCTTCAAGTTAGAGATGTTGCCTTCTCTTTCCCATCCCAACCTCACCTCTACTAATGTTCTACAGGAGATACCAAAGATAGCTCTTGCATCTTTCAGATAAAAGGAAAACCTTCATACATTTGGTGCTGGGTAAAAGAAATACTTAAGCCAAATTGAAGACATCAAAAATAAGCAACTGCATTGAAAAGTCACAGCCATATTGAACAATAAACAATTTATGGAAGGAGCCCAGAAAAATTGTTTTTTAAAAAAATTGAAAAGCATAGCTTCTGACAAGTATTCCTTATTTATGAATGTAAGTAGAGTTTTTTAAGAAACACAAAAATGCTAAAATAAAATGCAAGTTGGACATGTACATTCCTCTCTGAGGCTTGGCATGAGAGGAAATCTAGGCACATATGAGGTTAATTGCAGAGTGTAATTCAATGATCATTAGCTACACTAATTGAGAGAACAGAAGGTCAGGATTACGTGAAATTGTAAATGATTCCAAATCACTTATGGTTGACTGGGGAAGAGCTCTTGGCCTTTGACTTGAGTATTGGTAAGCCTGGGGATCTAGCAACTCAGTGTTTAAAACGAAGGGACTCTCCTAAGTGATGTCTAGATGCCCAAGCGTAGACACTGCTCTCCTGTTTAATACTAGTTAGTTAGCTGCGTCGGGACTTGTGGCACGCGGGATCTGCTGCGTGAGGCAGCCTCTTCTGCTGTGGGTGCGGACTCTCTGGTTGTGGTCCCAGGGCTTCAGCAGTTGGGGCACGCGGGCTGAGGTGCTCTGAGATCTGTGGGACCTCAGTTCCCTGACCAGGGATCGAACCCCTGTTCCCTGTGTTGCAAGGCAGGTTCTTAACCAGTGGGCCCCCAGGGAAGCCCCTAGATACTTCTGGTGTTCCCCCTTTCTTAGCTCAGCTCCCCTCTACTTGTCCTGGGGAGCTTGTGGGCTGCACTCAACAGACCAGGGCTGGGCTTACTTTCTGCTGAGGACACCAGATAACTGGATGGTTCACTGGCTATTTTCCTGCTCTGGCTTCCTAGTCCCTTCAAGGAGTCATGAGGGCAAGAAATCGGAGGAAGTGCTGAGAGTGTTCACCCAGGAAGAGTCTGCCCCAGTGACACCACCCAGGGCTGACAGACCCCAGGCTGTTTACCGCTAGGAAAAACACAGAAACCAAAACACCGACTCTCTCAAATATTTCTCTGGTTCCAAGGCAAGCTGGAATACAAATTGTTTCGAAAAGATCCCGTGCATGCAAAGTGAATAGCTGTCAACAAAGCTATAATTAAGGAGATGAGATGCTGTCAATAAACTTGAAATAATGCTCTTCCTTGGAGCAGCCGCTTTATGCCTTCTCTCTTCTCTACCCTCTCTTCACACAGCCTCCCTCCAGGATAATCTGGAGTTTTCTCAACACCATTTAGGAGGGAAAACTCCCTGCGGAGCTTTTTAGAGACTTGGAGAAATAACACAGGCTGTGTTTTTTCTTCCTTTTGAGATGCTTGATGTTGTTATTTGACCCTAAGTTGTGCCCGACTCTTTGCGATCCCCTGGATTGGAGCCCACCAGGCTCCTCTGTCCATGGGATTCTCCAGGTGAGAACACCAGCGTGGGGTGCCATTTCCTTCTCCAGGGGACCTTCCCCACCCAGAGACTGAACCAAGTCTCCTGCACTGACAGACTCTTCACCACTGAGCTACCAGGGAAGCCTCTTTGAGATGGACATGTTGCTAATGTTTCCTTCAAATTCATGGTGTTTTCCTTTTTTAGCCAATTATCAGTATTTATCCTCCCTCCAGGGCATAGTTTCATTAGTTGATGACTATAGCAGTAAGGTACCCTCCTTGGTAAAGAGAGTTTTGTCTCTGTGAGTTAATTTCACATGTGCTAATTCATGTTTTCGGCACCATCTGCCAACAACCCTTCTCTTGGCTACAACTGATTTCATATTCTTTCGTCCACTGGAACATTTTAGGTCTCAGCAAATGTGTTCAAATGAAAGTCCAGGCTTTTCAAGCCAAAAAAAGTCACCTTCCTTCCTCTTCCACTCTGAGGACCTGTTTCTGCCACAGCCTTGCTCATCACCCTCTCTTCTTGAAGAAACCACAATTCTTTGGACCTATGTCTGATCCTTTTCTGAGAAGATGACTCAAAACTTATCTTCCTGAATGAGACCACAGTTTGCCATAGATTTTCTGCCTCACCGCAAGCCTCTGTCATTGTCCCCTATGCTAAATTTCATTTCTGCAGTATATTTGACGCTGTTTTTGCCAACAATGGTGGCTGTCTCAGGTGAATATTTTCCCTCCTTCAAATGAGTCATAGCTCCTTCAAAGGACAGAAACGGTGTGTTTTCCTTTGCTGCAGCACAGGGTTCCCTGCTCCAAATGGTGGTGGCTCATCAGTACCAATGCTGGCTGCTTTATGATAGCCCTAAAGCGTTTTTTTTGGTTCTTTCCTACCTTGAAACACTCTGTTGTGCCAGCTCGATGCTGTGAATGTTCTAAGTCCACACGCCCCTCAGCTCATTGGCTGGCATGGGCACAGAAAGACGGGAACCCCAGATGGTCATTGCCGTCCCAGGAAACGAGGAGCTGCAAAGGTCGATGGTGAGAGGCACAAGAGAACAATCAGCACTAGAGAAAGGGAACTCACGAAAGGCATGGAAAGGAGCTGTAAAGCGGAATTGCATGGAGAAAGGAAATTTCCCAGCCTTTAAAAAATGCATATGAATAATTACATTTATGTTTACACCTTGGAATCTAGGTATAGCTTTATGATGTGCTGGTGCAAGTGAATTTTCTCTTTAAACTGTATGGGGGCTGTGCCTTGAAGGCTGAAGACTGCAGAGGCTGAAACGTGTGCTCTTTAGGAGTGGCTGTGAGAAGCGTCGGAATTACCCAACAGCTAGCCGTGGTCTCCATTCCTAAATTCCAGGCACCAGAGGGCATTTTGGCAAATCTGTTCTCTGTGCCCTACCAGCTAAAAAATCTTCTGTTTGACTTCCACCATCTGCCTCCTCCTAGCAAACCCAACCCGAATCCAAAATAAGCAGGTGGATTTAAGTCCTGGAGATAGGCACTTTCAGAGGAAAGCTGGAAAAATTTATTAACCATTAGCAGTTTGAAATACTCGTTTACAAGTTAAACCTAAAGCACAGTCATTCTCTGAATATGTCTTCCCAGGATGAGATGCTTGAATCTGAGACATCCAGGAAACAGGCTAATTTAGAAGAAATTTGAGTTCTTAATGAGCATTTCCTACAGATTCTATAATAACTCCATTCTATTTTTGCTGTGTAAAGAAGTATGCCCTTTTCATGGTTGTTAGCATGCGCTTTTAGAGACTCACTCCCATACAGTACAGTGACAATTAGTTTTACATGGTTATCTACAGATTCAGTACCTACAGGTTCTGTATCAAGAATTAGAATCTGTTCATTCAAGCCATCACTCTCCAAACCAAGACTAAAAACCAAATGCAGCCACATCCCAAATAAGACCAAAGTGCTAAACTCCAAAATAGCCATATGTGTGTGATAAAAGAAAATATCAAAATTGGATGTTTTCATCACTCTCACGTTGTAGCTTGTGACGCTGTACTTTGGTTTATATCTTCACAAACAAACTGGAGCTGATGATTTAAACGGATTCCTAGAGAATAAGGCCAAGATCATGTATGAGAGAGCTCGGGCTGCCATATCAAATAGCACAGGCTGCGTGGCAAAATGGAAGTCCCAGCTCAGCAGAGTTGGAGTCTAACGAGGGCTTGCCTCCTTGGAATTCTCTTTGTGCGTGTATGGAAGGACAGAGAGAGAGAAGGAGAGGTGGGGAGGGGAGGAGAGGAGAGAAGAGGAGAGGAGAGATCTAAGTCTCTTCTTATAAGGACACTAATCCTGTGGGATTGGGGCCCCATCCTTACGATTTCATGTAACCTAATTACTTCTTTATTCCAAATACAGCCACACTGGGCAGTTAGGGTTTCAAGGTATGAATTTGAGGCAGACATACACGTTCTATCCATAAAAGCAGCGTTTTAACTTATGAAGCTTGTTCATGTTTTGTCCCATTTAGGTTGACTCAAGCATTAAGAAATCCCTGAATGTTGTTTGAACTCAGTTTAAGCGGCTTTCCCAGTGGTCACACAGTAGCTGACTGACCTGAGACCAGTTCCAGGACCCCGTGCCATTGTTCCTGCCAGTGGAGGAGCCATGCGCTCCTCTGGCCATGCGCTCCTCCACCCCCTCCCCAACCTCCCACCGCCCCAGCCCACGTGTCTCGGTACTGCTTACCTGGCCTTCGAATTTTAAGTTACTTAGTAATGTCTACTGCTGTCAAGTCTCACAAAGTATCTAAAGAATCTAGGTTTTTCTCTCCATTCTACTGCTTTATGTTCCATCCCTTGTCATTTTTGTCTGAATTTCTGGCTTAAAATTGTTCTCCATGGTGTTGGTGTTCTCCATGCCTCCATTGTCTTCGTAGCAGAGCACTCCACTTTCTATCAAGACTGTACTCCCTTCAATAGTCCCCTGGGTTATAGCCCTGGACTCCCGGGGTCTCAAGTTGACATGTCAAGGTAGCTGTGGAGATGACAAGCAAATGGCTGAAGCTTGCTGTGCTTTGGGAAAAGAAAGGTGCACTGTGAGGGCTCAAGGCGTTGCTGTAAGCAGTATTCAGGGTATATCTGCTAGCTGCTGTAACAAAAATGCCAGATGTCAGTGGTTTAACACGGTGATTGTCTATTTATTCCTCACATCACAGTTCAATTTCAAGTCAGGTGGACCTTCTGAGTGCTTTTTCTCCAAGCAGTGATTCAGAAAGTAAGGCTGCTTCCAGCTTGTGGCCCCACCTTACCTAGGGAACAGAAATTTTTGCACAAAGTCAGTAGAGAAGCAAAGACAGAAAGTGGTGGGGGAGGAGGGGTACTTTCAGAATGTTTTATAGTGAGTAATGAAAATGGTGAGGCCACTTTCAGCTGCCCTTTTTGGCCGGAACTCTGCCCCATGATCCAAAGCTAACAGCAAGAGAGACTGGGAAATGCACTCTTTTTGAGTCTAGTAAGAGGAAATGGGACTCATTAGCCTCTGGTCAGTCTCTGACATAGCTCACAACCCTTTCTTTGGTGCTTGGCTGAGCTCCTCGATTCCGTGGCAATTGTTCAGTCACTCATTCATGTCCGACTCTTTGCAATCCCATGGGCTGCAGCATGCCCGGCTCCTCTGTCCTTGACTCTCTCCTGGAGTTTGCTCAAATTCATGTCCACTGAGTTAGAGATGCCATCAAACCATCTCATCCTCTGTCGTCCCCTTCTCCTCCTGCCCTCAATCTTTCCCAGCACCAGGGTCTTTTCAAATGAGTCAGCTGCTTGCATCACGTGGCCAAAGTATTGGAGCTTCAGCTTCAGCATCAGTCCTTCCAATGAATATTCAGGATTGATTTCCTTTAGGATTGACTGGTTTGATCTCCTTGCTGTCCAAGGGACTCCCAAGAGTCTTCTCCAACACCACAGTTTAAAAGCATCAATTCTTCAGTGGCATGGGGAATGGGTAATAAGGGTGGGAGAGCAGGAAATGATTGTCAATAATTCTGCATTAGCTGCAACTTGAAATGCCAACTCCTTGGTGAATCGCAGAAGACAGAACCTAACAGTGCTATGTGATTGTTAAGTGCACTGTCTCAGGAGTCACAATTTCGGAACAACTGACACTGCTGGTTCCAGGATCGTATGCTGAGAACCACAGAGCAGAGCACGGCCCACACTCTGGACGTGAGTGTCCCTCTGCCCACCGCACGGTAAGCTCCGCAGCATCAGCTGGGAGAGTAGCCAGTAGACATTGGAATCTCACTGTTCCTGACCCTCTCTGTGGGCACGTTTCTTAAATTCCTGGACAAGTTATTTCATCTCTCTGAGCAAGTTCACTCATTTGAAAACTGGGAGTAATAATGCCAATCTCAAAGCAATAATATTCAATTATATATATAAAGTATTTGCACCTTCCCTAATAACATAGGAAACAACATTAAATGCTAACTGCAAATATTATCAGAAGAAGGTAGGGAAATGTAGAGTCCTCTCTCTCTCTCTTTCTCTCTCTACTATACACAGGATTTTCTGTGTATAGTATCATGTCATCTGCAAAAAATGACAGTTTTATTTATTTTCCAATTTGGATTCCTTTTATTTCCTTTTCTTCTCCTCTGCCGTGACTAGGACTTCCAAAACTATGTTGAGCCAAAGTGGTGACAGTGGACATTCTTCGTCCTGTTCCTGATCTCAGAGGAAATGCTTTCAGCTTTTCACATTGAGCATGATGTCACCTATAGGTTTGTCTTATATGGCCTTGTTTATGTTGAGGTAGGTTTCCTCTATGCCCACTTTCTGGAGAGTCTTTTTGTCATAGATGGTGTTGAATTTTGTCAAAAGCCTTTTCTGTATCTATTGAAATAATCATATGGTTTCTATTTTTCAGTTTGTTGATATGGTGTATCACACTGATTGATTTGCCGATATTGAAAAATTCTTGCATCCCTTGGATAAATCCTACTTGACCATGGTATAGGATACACTGCTGGATTTGGTTTGCTAGTATTTTGTTGAAAATTTTTGTGTCCATGTTCACTGGTGATATTGACCTTTAATTTTCTTTGTTTGTAGTATCTTTTTCTTTTTCTTTTGTCGCTACACGACACAATACGTAGGATCTTAGTTCCCTGACCAGGGATAGAGCCCACACATCCTGAACTGGAAGCACGTAGTCCTAACCACCTGCCTCCTGAGAAATCTGTATGCAGGTCAAAAAGTAACAGTTAGAACTGGACATGGAACAACAGACTTGTTCCAAATCGGGAAAGGAGTACATCAAAGCTGTATATTGTCATCCTGCTTATTTAATTTATATGCAGAGTACATCATGAGAAACGCTGGGCTGGATGAAGCACAAGCTGGAATCAAGATTGCCAGGAGAAATATCAATAACCTCAGATATGCAGATGACACCACCCTTATGGCAGAAAACAAAGAAAAACTAAAGAGCCTCTTGATGAAAGTGAAAGAGGAGAGTGAAAAAGTTGGCTTAAAACTCAACATTCAGAAAACGAAGATCATGGCATCCGGTTCCATCACTTCATGGCAAATAGATGGGGAAACAGTATAAACAGTGACAAAGACTATTTTGGGGTCTCCAAAATCACTGCAGATGTTGACTGCAGCCATGAAATTAAAAGACGCTTACTCCTTGGCAGGAAAGTTATGACCAACCTAGATAGCATATTCAAAAGCAGAGACATTACTTTGCCAACAAAAGTCCATCTAGTCAAAGCTATGGTTTTTCCAGTGGTCGTGTATGAATGTGAGAGTTGGACTATAAAGAAAGCTAAGCATCGAAGAATTGATGCTTTTGAACTGTGGTGTTGGAGAAGACTCTTGAGAGTCCCTTGGACTGCAAGGAGATCCAACCAGTCCATCCTAAAGGAGATCAGTCCTGGGTGTTCACTGGAAGGACTGATATTGAAGCTGAAACTCCAATGCTTTGGCCACCTGATGCGAAGAACTGCCTCATTTGAAAAGACCCTAATGCTGGGCAAGATTGAGGGCAGGAGGAGAAGGGGACAACAGAGGATGAGAAGGTTGGATGGCATCACTGACTCAATGGACATGAGTCTGAGTAAGCTCCAGGAGTTGGTGATGGACAGGGAGGCCTGGTGTGCTGCAGTTCGTGGGGTCACAAAGAGTCGAACAGGACTGAGCGACTGAACTGAACTGAGTCCTAACCACTGGACTGCCAGGGAAGTCCCTTTTCTCTGGTTTTGAAGGAGCATTATGGTCAAAATGACTATACTGCCTGAGGTAATCTACAGGTTTAATGCAATTCTGGTGAAATTACCAATGGCATTTTTCACGGAACTAGAACAACAACAAAAAAAATCTTAAAATTTGAATGGAGACACAAAAGACCCCAAGTAGCCATAACAATCTTGAGAAAGAGAATCGGGGCTGGAGGAAGCAGGCTCCTTGACTTAATACTTGACTCCAAGGCTGCAGTCATCATAAGAGTACAGTGCTGGCACAGATACAGTAACGGAGATCAGTGGAGGAGGATGGAGACCTAGATGTGAACCCATGCACCTGTGACCAGTGACCTGGGACAGAGGAGGCGAGGCTGCACACGAGAGGGGAGGCGGCCTCCTCAGGAAACGGCGCTGGCCTTGTCGTACGGCCCCGGATACGCTCCCGTGTCTCCTGGTATATAGTCTATGGGAGCCTGAATAGTACTTTTATCCTGCTGTTGTGTGAAAATTGTATAAACCTTAATTACATTGAATTGGCTGACAGTGCTTTTCAGGTCTGCTATACCCTTCTACTTTTCTGTCTAGTCATTCTATTAATTTTTGACAGTTTGCTATTGAAACAGCAATTAAAAATTTTAATTTATCTATTTAAAAAAATAACTGTAATATACAGCAGAACTATATGTAACTTTGTTCTGTATTTTCCAAGTCTCCTGTAAATGTGTTATCATACTTTCATAATTCAAAGATAAATGGTGCTGGGAAAACTGGACAATTACAAGTAAGAAAAATGAAATTAGAACATTCTTTGACATCATACACAAAGATAAAATCAAAATGGACAAAGATCTAAGTGTAAGACTGGATAATATAAAACAGAGGAAAACAAAAGCAGGACACTCTTTGACATAAATCACAGCAATATTTGTTCTGAGCCATCTCCTAGAGTAACGGAAATAAAAACAAAAATCAACAAATGGGACCTAATTAAACTTAAAAGCTTTTGCACAGCAAAGAAAACTATAAACAAAAAAGCAACCCACAGGAGGGAAGAAAATATTTGCAAATGATGCAGCTGACAAGGGACTGATCTCCAAAATTCACAAACAGTTCATGAAGCTCAATCCCAAGAAAACAAACAACCCAATCAAAAAATGGGCAGAAGACCTAAATAGACATTTCTCCAAAGACATACAGATGGCCAAGAGACACATAAAAAGATATTCAATGTTGCTAACTGAGATAGCACCTCAAAACCTACAATGAGATATCACTTCATACCAGTTAGAATGGCCATCATTTAAAAAATCTACAAACAGTAAATTCTGGAGAGGGTGTGGAGAAAAGGATACCCTCCTCCACGGTTGGTGGGAATGTAATTAGTACAGCCGCTGTGGAGAACAGCATGGAGGTGCCTTAAGGAACTACAAACAGAGCTACCATGCGACCTAGCAACCCCGCTCCCGGGCGTTATCCCTGAATGCGACCTAGCAACCCCACTCCCGGGCGTGTATCCGTGAATGCGACCTAGCGACCCCACTCCCGGGCGTGTATCCGTGAAAAGCGTGGTTCAGAAGGGAGCCTGCTCCCCGTGCTCACAGCAGCCGGGACGTGGAAGCCGCCTGCGCATCCGACAGGCGCGCGGGCAGAGGAGGTGCGCACACGAGGTGGAGTGTCACCCGGCCACTGAAACGACAAGTGAAATAGCGCTGTTGCCACGGCACAGAAGGACCTGGAGACTGTGACACCTAGTGAAGTAGGTCGGGCAGAAAAGACAAATTTTACATGATACTGCTTACATGCAGAATCTAAAAAATGATACAAATGAACTTATTTACACAGCATAAACAGACTCACAGGCTTAAAAGAATGAACTTACGGTTACCACAGGGGAAGGGCTGGGGCTGTGGGTCAGAGTTTTAGGATCGACATGTACACATTTCTATATTTAAAATAATTACCACCAAGGACCTGCTGTATAGCGCAGGGAACACTACTCAACATTCTGTAATAGCCTAAGTGGGGAAAGAATTTCCAGAGTAACAGCTACATGCACACGTATAATTGAATGACTTTGTTGTCACCTGAAACTAACACAATATTGTTAACCATGCTCCAGATAAAATAATTTTTAAAAGAAACTGCAAATTGAATTTTTTTTAATGATTTTTTAGGTGGTATGGGGTAGTCTGAAAACGTGGCAGTTCTGGAATGCCTGAATCTGCACACAAGTTGTGTGGCTTTGGCCAAGTAACTCGACGACTTTCTTTACATCCCTATTACCTACGTCACTAGATTGAGGCAATGACCACCTGTGTCATGAGATAGCAAGCAGAAGCTTCTAGCGTAGTTCCTGTAACATGGTTTGTGTTCAATGTAGTTACCAAGTTTCTCTCAAAATGGTTCGAATGTTTCAAACCATGAGAGTGAGAAAAAGTCATCTGAAAAAGACATATTTTGAGAAAATTAAGTGGTTATAGTTTCAATCAGATGCTTATTAGGGTGATGTTTTCTATCTTTGACCTTTATCACATCCCCCCAGTCCCATCTGACAACAGCTTCTCAATGCTTTTATTCAAATGATAATCACTGTGCAAAAAATCAGCGTCTCCTCATTCAGGAACTTACAGTACCCATCTTAATAAACCACAATGAACCGAAGACGCGAAGAATAACTGGATAAACAGGCCTCTCTCTCCAGCTGTCAAGTCTGTTTGTGACAGCAACTGGTATTTCATTGTAAAAGATGCTAATTTCAGTCCGAGCTGTGGCAGTGTTGAGAGGAGCATAAAAGGAATTCTTGATTATCTGTATCAGGAACTGTGGTCCCTGGGGATACGCGTGGAGCCCTCAGATCACAGATGGCAAGAGTGCTATGATCAAATACGCATCCATGCGGCGTCACGATTATGATAATTAGGAAATGGATAGTTTTGCCCTCTATGATAAGTAATTGTGGCTGGCATGCCTCTCTTTTTACTATTTTGGAGGCTTTATAAATAAGCGATGCTTGTTGTACTAATTATGACACCATTCTGTACTTGGACCACCATTTCGTTTCTGTAACTGTTCTGTCAAATTCCTGGGGCCTCATATAATACTGTTTCAATAATAATGATTTTCCCAATCTAAATTTAAGAAATAGTGATTACCTTACTGCTGGACCACATTAGCTGCCTCTCAGAGTTAAACAAACACTAATTATTATTTCAACTTAAATATCATTGCTTACTAGCATTAGCCAGGCTACAGAGGAGCAGAGGGAGGTAGACGTTCTCAGAGACACATAGCGCTCTGTGAGGAGATGGGCAGGGGGTGAAATCAGGCTAAACACTGTCTTTTCTTGAGAATGAGCCATTGTTTACTTTAAAATTATGTCCTTCTTATTGGGGGGGGCAGGAAGTGTTACGATGCCCTTTCTTGCCTTAAATAGTGATAACTTTAGATGACTGGGTAGAGGAAAATGTTTAATATTCTTATTTGGCATAATTAACACTTAGCAGCTGTAACTCCTCCCTTAATCGGTTTTGACCAGCCCTTGAGATCGCAAAATATCAAAGTCAACTGAACTCTTCCCTGTAACATCCCAGCACATAATCTTTGGTGGCCAAAGGCTTACTCACCATTTTGCAAGTTATCTGTGACAGTCACAAAAAGCTCTCATTGTTAGAAATTTACTCATTTTATTGACCCAAAATCTGCCTTCATACACTGCAACCCTGGTCCAATCCTCTGACACTACCCAGAGTAGCTCTCACCACTTGTGTTACAACAGCTCCATAAATATAGAGAGGTGGTCTTCCAGATGGCCTCCGCTAAGGTAACCCTCATCTGTGCCCGTGGTCTTCACTCCATGGCTTTCTCACTTCCAATCACCTCCATGATGGGTGCCTCAGACAAAGGAACAGCCTGATACATCCAACATTCAGTTGTCTAGAGAACAAAGCCCAACGTGTTCAGAGCAGCTCCAGATTCTCTACCATCTGCTTCCAAACCAGCTCTTCTCCTACAGTGCTCCTTCGTGTACAGCACGCACTGGTACACACCCTCTCTCCACTCTCACACTGCCCTGACCTGGCCTTTTCCCACCCAAATGCTGAGCTCTGTCTCTCTGTCTCTTTTCAAAGCCCATCTCTCCCACAATGCCCCCTCAGATCCGTAGCTTGGTATTCAGTGCTCCATCCCTTGGGCTCCTTTAAAATGGACTTTGTCTTGCAACACCACCACTAGTGAGCTCTCTCCTTGTGCTCCTGTTGGTTTCAGTAGGACATTACAAGATCTGCAATGGCACCGACAGCCTTACCCGCATTTCAGAGGCACACAAAGTCTCAAAACCCCTTCGCCACTAGTCCCCGGTTTTCTAACCACGACGACCGTTGAGACGCCTCTCGATCTTGATCTGTCCTGACCAGTGCAGAAGCCACCGGCCACACGCAGCTCTTCAATTTTAAACTCGGATCAATGAAAGTTAGATAAAATTAAATCTTCAGTTCCTCCATCTCACTAGCCACAGTTCCAGCGCTCAAGAGCCACATGTGGCTAGAAACTCCCATGCCGGCCAGCACAGATTTGGAACGTCAGTGCAGACAGCTCCGCTGGGGGATGCAGGTCTGGGCACCTTCCCTGCTGTGTGATCAGCCCCACCACACTGCTGGCAAGCAGCATGCCAGCATCTAATTAAAACTGCAGATCCTTTTCTTTTAATGAACAGCTTTTAAGTTATGATTCCTTCATACTGTACTTAGACAATTACTTTTACAGACCTAAAGGCAATCCCCTTCCCCTCCTTGAACTCTAATACATTTTATCTCTTCTGTTTTTATCCCATCCGTCTAGCTTATCAAGATACTCAGTTTTTTAATTCTGACATCTTTTGAGGTATCCTATCTTAGGTTTGAGTCACCTGCACATTTTTAAAGTACTTCCTGTTTCTTATTAATTGTTGATCAAAATGTTGTCTATAACTAGAGTGACTATATAATTTCTCCTCGAAACCAGGACACTTTTCAGAGTGAATGGAATGCTGTAAAAATTATGCTGAGGCACCAGCATTAACTGGGACTCAAGTCTCACTCTGGAAAGAGAGAACTCTGCCCACAAGAGATCACATCCCAGACCCTTGCCCTGTCGCTGGAGAACATCCCTTGGATTGACTATGCTGTTTTCAAAAATCTGTTAATGTGTTGACTCAATTTTATGCCATTTCAGACTACATCATTCCATTGAATTCATGAGGCTGTCATGAAAGAAAGTGAAAGTGAAAGTCACTCAGTCATGTCCGACCCTTTGCAACCCCATGAACTATACAGTCCATGGAATCTTCCAGGCCAGAATACTGGAGTGGGTAGCCATTCCCTTCTCCAGGGCCCAACCCAGGGATCAAACCCAGGTCTCCCACATTGCAGGCAGATTCTTTACAAGCTGAGCCACAGGGGAAGCCCAAGAATACTGGAGTGGGTAGCCTTTCTCTTCTCCATAGAATCTTCCCAACCCAGGGATTGAACCAGGGTCTTCTGCATTGCAGGCGGATTCTTTACCAACTGAGCTATCGGGGAAACCCAAATGAGAAACAACCAATTATCTTACTTGAGTTCAAATCATCTTACTGCTTTTAGCAGTTCTTTTGCTTGTTTGTTTCAGAAAAAGAAGAAAACACAATACAAATGGAAATAAAATTTGTGTATACACTAGAAAAATATGAGCAGAATAAATGAGGTTACAAAATTTGGATATAGTATCTTCCTTATTGTTATAGAAGGACTCCAGTTGTTCACAAAAGTCTGCCTTGTACAGGAAAAGCTCACAGTGACCTGAAGCTCCATTTTAAGATTCCAGTAAGAGGAAAGACAATATGTAGCAATCTTACTTGGGAAAGTTTTTCAACATATGTCACTTTATTTGTGAAAGTGCTAATTTGGAGGAAACCTACAGCTCTAATGGTCATGAACTATTACTTGCCATTCACCTATGGCAACCGAGCCAACAAAATCCTTGTACTATGCTGAACCATGGAACACGAACCCTTATTTTTTAAGAAAGGAAAGACAAAAGCAAGTGCAGGTGCTTAACAATGAAGATGATGCAGCCAAACTCACTTAAATGTAAGATAAAGCAGATACTTATTAGGAAGTCTGTTTCATGGATTTTTACCTACAGAAATATGAATAAATCTGAACAAAAATTAGACGAAAAATTAATGTAACTAAAAATCAGATAAGGCTCATGATGTAAGACTGAAAGAAAGAGATGAAAGGACACCACTGGACTGAAACCTGGAGAGAGGGACCCAGTCTACTTCCGCCTCCAAGCATCCCTGGAACCTTGGCCCAGGGCTGCCTGATCCCTGCCCTCGTCTCTTCATCCATTCAGGAAGTGCTGTTTGTCCCCAGGGGTGACTCGGGCAGGAATAAGGAGTGAGCTGACCCCTCAGGGTCTACACAGACTTAAACCCAAGAGTTCTCCAGCTTTAAAATTGTGTGATGCTGGACATCGTTTAGCAGGAAATAGTTAAAGCTTCTCATATTCCCTGAAAATGTAATAACTAGGGTTAAAATAAATTCTTTTTGGAATTGTCATTTATTTCTTACGATCTCTACAATGTTTAGCAAGTGTATACCATCTACTTTCCACTTTTAAGACATTTTAAACACTATACACTACTATTCTACTTATGTCTTCTGCTGATTTTTTCATGTTTTTCTCATGTAGGTTATTTTTTCTGAACCTTGAAATCAGATATTTGTAATTAGGTATTTATAAGTGAAATGTTACTTCAACAAATCTTACTTCTATTGACCTTTGATAATAATATTAAAATGAGGAATATATTACTCTTCAGAAAATACTTATTTTCCTCTTCAGCCTATGAAAAACTTACTAATCCATAATTTGCGGGATTAAGATATGTTATCATTTTATTTTGGTCCTTATCTTCATTCCTAAGCAATTCACAGGCAATTAAGGAACCTGATTTGATCAATTTTCTAAGTTCCTTGTTTTTCATTAGGGCGAACCTTAAGGCAGGTGGCCTTGCATTAGTTTGGCTGACAGCTCTGGCTAATGTTTTAATGATCCCTAGCAAAGGAAACCAAAAAAGAGAGAGGAAAAAAAAAGTAGATTTACAATGGTGGGGATAAGCTAGATCAGGCAGGGAGACAGAGTACATGACCACTAATTAACTCTCGTCATTTAAACATCTGCAAGCTGAACAGACGCAAGTGTCCCGGCTCTGCTGACAAGTCCTTGAAGCACATGCTACAGAGAGGAGCCTCCAGGCCTAAATTCCCAGACTCGCAGGAGGCTGTCAAATGCCCCTGCTAATACTACTCTTACAGCGACTAATTTGGGGAGGTGGAACGATACCAAAGTACTTGTCATAAAACAAATGCAAGTGGCAACGTCATCTCTTACTACAGCCCTCTTTTTTAAAAAGAAGTACTTATTTATTCTTGGTTGCACCGGGTCTTCTCTGCACGAGGGATTTCTCAGTGGGGGCAGCTCGCTGCTGCTGTGGGGGGTCTTCTAACACAGTGGCTTCTCTCCTTGCAGAGCACGGGCTCTAGAGCGCATGAGCTCCAGTAGCTTCAGTAGCTTTACGGCACACGGCTTTAGCTGCCCTGCAGCCTGTGGAACCTTCCTGGACCAGGGATGGAGCCCATGTCCCCTGCGTCGGCTGCGTCACCAGGGAAGGCCCCTTATTACAGCCTGCTAACTGTGCCCTCTGCTTCCATCTTGCCTTGCTGCTATCTCATTTATACACAGCAGATAAAATACTCTCCAGGAATAAACTATAAATAAATTATATCACTCTTTTACTTCAGGTCAGTTCAGTTCAGTCACTCATTTGTGTCCGACTCTTTGCGACCCCATGGACTGCAGCACGCCAGGCCTCCCTGTCCATCACCAACTCCCGGAGTTTGCTCAAACTCATGTCCACCAAGTCGGTGATGCCATCCAACCATCTCATCCTCTGTCGTCCCCTTCTCCTCCTGCCTTCAATCCTTCCCAGCATCAGGGTCTTTTCCAATGAGTCAACTCTTCGCATCAGGTGGCCAAAGTATTGGAGTTTCAGCTTCAGCATCGTCCTTCCAGTGAATATTCAGGACTGATTTCCTTTAGGATGGACTGGTTGGATCTCCTTGCAGTCCAAGGGACTCTCAAGCGTCTTCTCCAACACCACAGTTCAAAAGCATCAATTCTTCAGGGCTCAGCTTTCTATTTATAGTCCAACTCTCACATACATACATGATTAGTGGAAAAACCATAGCTTTGACTAGACAGACCTTTGTTGGCAAAGTAATGTCTCTGCTTTTTAATATGCTGTCTAGGTTGGTCATAACTTTTCTTCCAAGAAGCTAGCATCTTTTAATTTCATGGCTGCAGTCACCATCTGCAGTGATTTTGAAGCCCAAGAAATAATCTGTCACTGTTTCCACTGTTTCCCCATCTATTTGCCATGAAGTAATAGGACCACATGCCATGATTTTCTTTTTCTGAATGTTGAGTTTTAAGCCAACTTTTTCACTCTCCTCTTTCACTTTCATCAAGAGACTCTTTAGTTCTTCACTTTCTGCCAAAAGGGTGGTGTCATCTGTGTATCTGAGGTGATTGATATTTCTCCCAGCAATCTTGATTCCAGCTTGTGTTTCTTCCAGTCTAGCGTTTCTCGTGATGTACTCTGCATATAAGTTAAATAAGCAGGGTGACAATATACAGCCTTGACGTACTCCTTTTCCTATTTGGAACCAATCTATTGTTCCATGTCCAGTTCTAACTGTTGCTTCCTGACCTGCATACAGATTTCTCAGGACGCAGGTCAGGTGGTCTGGTATTCCCATATCTTTCAGAATTTTCCACAGTTTATTGTGATCCACACAGTCAAAGGCTTTGGCATAGTCAATAAAGCAGATATTTTTCTGGAACTCTCTTGCTTTTTCCATGATCCAGCGGATGTTGACAATTTGATCTCTGGCTTCTCTGCCTTTTCTAAAATCAGCTTGAACATCTGGAAGTTCACAGTTCATGTACTGTTGAAGCCTGGTTTGGAGAATTTTGAGCATTACTTTACTAGCGTGTGAGATGAGTGCAGTTGTGCGGTAGTTTGAGCATTCTTTGGCATTGCCTTTCTTTGGGATTGGAATGAAAACTGACCTTTTCCAGTCCTGTGGCCACTGCTGACTTTTCCAAATTTGGTGGCATATTGAGTGCAGCACTTTCACAGCATCATCTTTCAGGATTTGAAATAGCTGCACTGGAATCCATCACCTCCACTAGGTTGTTCTTAGTGATGCTTCCTAGATTATATCACTCTTTTTCTTAAAACCTTCTAGAGGCTTCCTGGTGCAATGACTATAAAATGCAAAAATATTTACTGTGGCAAATAAACCCAACATGTTCTGGCTCTGACCACTTACACTTTTAGCTACATGAATTAGAATCCCAACTACAATGACTTAAACACTGTAACACCTAAACCAGCAAGAGTTGTAATAAGCACTTTACCCTTAACCAAGTAAGAGGTGTATTTTTTTTTTCTGATGTAACAAAAAGTCTAGAGGTTGGCAGTGCAGGGCAGATAGAGCTGCTCAGCACAGTCCTTGAGGAACCTGCTCTGCCATCTGGCTTCTCCCTCCACCATCCTTAACATGCAACTTTGTCATTGTTACAAAACGGCTGCTCCAGCTCCAGGCATCGTGTCTGCACTGCAAGCAAGAAGGGAGAGAAACTGCAGAGAGTGAACGTGCTGCATGCCGTGGAGTCAGTCACTTTTAATGAGGAAAAGAGTCATTTTTCCAGAACCCCCACCAGTAGTTTTACCTTGTTTAGGACAATTTCACAAGGCTACTGAGTACAAGAGAATCAAGTGGTTTAGGACTCTTTTTTCTTCATTTCCTTATCTCTTCACTCCAGTCTCCAAGCTCCAGCCATCCTAGCCTCTGTTCCTAAAACACCTCATCCTTCACATACAGATGGCTAATAAACACATGAAAAGATGTTCAACATGGCTCATCATTAGAGAAATGCAAATCAAAACTACAATGAGATATACCTCACACCAGTCAGAATGGCCATCAACAAAAAATCTACAAACAATAAATGCTGGAGAGGGTGTGGAGAAAAGGGAATCCTCTTGCACTGCTGGTGGGAATGTAAATTGATACAGCCACTATGGAAGATGGTATGGAGATTCCTTAAAAAGCTAGGAATAAAACCACCATATGACCCAGCAATTCTGCTACTAGGCATATACCCTGAGGAAACCAAAATTGAAAAAAAAAAAAAAAAAAACATGTACCCCAGTGTCCATCGCAGCACTAGTTACAATAGTTAAAACATGGAAGAAACCTAGATGTCCATCAGCAGACGAATGGATAAAGAAGCAGTGGTACATATATACAATGGAATATTACTCAGCCATAAAAAGGAGTGCATTTGAGTCAGTTCTAACAAGGTGGATGAACCTAGAGCTTATTGTACAGAGTGAAGTAAGTCAGAAAAGCAAATATCATGTATTAACGCGTATATATGGAATTTAGAAAGACGGTGCTGATGAACCTGTTTGCAGGGCAGCAGTGGATACACAGGCATAGAGAACAAACTCACTGACACCAGGTGGAGGGAGGGAGGGGAGGATGGGGCGTATGCAGAGAGTAACATGGAAACATGCATTACCATAGGTGAAACAGAAAGCCAACGAGAATTTGCTGTCTGACTCCGGGAACTCAAACCGGGCTCTGGAACAGCCTAGAGGGGTGGGATGGGGAGGGAGTGGGCAGAGGTTCAAGGTGGAGGGGACACAGGTACCCCTGTGGCTGATTCATGCTGATGTTTGGCAGAAGCCAACAGAATATTGTAAAGCAATTATTCTTCAACTAAAATAAATAGATTTAATTATAAATAAATAAACCAAATACCCCTTCCTCACTCCTCTCTTGATCCTAACACTTGAGGTTCCCTTTACCCGAACTTCTCTCCAGATAACTGCGCGGCTCACACCTTCACGCCATTCAGACCTCTGCACTCAAGTCAACCCCTTCAGGCAGCTTTATCCGATCCCTCCAGCGAACAGTTTTTACCCCATTTCCAACCGCTCTCTTTAATTCTGTTTCTGTTGTTGGTATTATTTTCTTCACAGCGTTTTTGTTATTTGAAATATTCTGTTGTTTTTGTGCTGGTTGTCTAACCCTATTAGCACATAACCTTATAACGGGGAGGGTTCTGGTTTTGGTTTGGTTTTCCTGTCTTCTCCCTGCTACATCCAGTGCCTTGAACATTGTCTGGAGCAGGGTAGATGCTGAGTTAATAGTCTGATTCTGAGTTAATGAATGGAACAATGGTTCTCCTATCTTGAATTTTCAACCCTTCTTTTCACTGCATTCCTAGACATCCATCTGTAACTCTGAAATGAGTAATAGCATAATGCTGTTTGGCTCTATTCGAATTTTTAAATTACATTTTGTGTTTTCTTGAATTACTGTGTTGTTTAGTCAGCTTGGCTTTTGTAAGCATGATTTTCTTGGTCATAAAATGTATTTGAGAAAATTCTTTCCAATTGTTTTTTATGTGCATTGGAACTTTTTTTACTTTCCCATCATTTATAAGTCTCTGCTTTAAATTATTCTAAGTATCTGTGCCATGAGCAATTCTTTCACATTTTCTGAGTGACTCTGTGTTGAAGGGACCACTATTCAGAACTGGTCCTTTTTCTGTTTTAAAGTCCAAGAAAATACATTAAATAATATTTCACAAATATTTCTACATCTCTTATGAGGTAAACAATTAAAATATTCACTTTTTCACATCCTGCTGTCCAACACATCACTAACCCTTGGAATATAAATATTTTTGACTGTCTGGTTTTTGTCTCTGATTCAAATTTGGTAGATAGAGTAAGTGACTTTAATGTGAATTTTCTGTTTTCCTTTTTACATTCCTGTAATACATTTTGCAGAGCATTATAGAAGGACTCTATTTTCCTTATCCCAAAGATTTAACATTTATTATGCTCAAAGCTTCTAAAGATTTGTGTGTGTGTGTAGATTTTTCCTTTATATTCACTTGTCCCACTGAGGTGACAAAAAGCTAGGAGAGCAAGAAGAAAAGAAAGAGAAAAAAGTTGCACCAAGCCTAGAAATCTTTTTCCCTTTTCCTCATAGGCATAAGTGAGAACCTTTCATAACCAGTCTTCTAAGAACTCTTGCTCCTTTTCACTCTGACTTCACTGATCAAGGCTGGGGAGCGTGGATTATCAGTAAAGTAGAAGTAAAAACCATGCTAGACTGACACAGGCGCTTCTTGACAATCCCAAGGCACGTCCTTTTTCACTTTTTTTAATCATCGAATTGTCCTAACCCTGGGGTTTCTTTCTAAAGAGACAAGAGTATTTGGATATACTGAGAAGGAGAATTAAACACGTGTGAAGACAAAAGCTGTTCCTTATAAGTGAAGTGAAAGTCGCTCAGTCATGTCCAACTCTTTGCGACCCCATGGACTATATAGTCCATGGCATTCTCCAGGCCAGAACACTGGCGTGAGTATCGTTCCCTTCTCCAGGGGATCTTCCCAACCCAGGGATCGAACCCAGAGTCTTCCACATTGCAGGCAGATTCTTTACCAGCAGAGCCACAAGGGAAGCCCAAGAATACTGGAGTGGATAGCCTTTCCCTTCTCCAGCGGATCTTCCCGACCCAGGAATTGAATCAGGGTCTCCCGCATTGCAGGTAGATTCTTTACCAGCTGAGCCACAAGGGAAGCCCTTATAGGTGAACCAGAATTGACCTTTTTGGCCGTGGGTTCCAGGCACTGGTCGTCAGGCTGCCCGGTTGATGCTCTGAGTTTAGCATCAGGCCCCGGCTCCATCGCTATGCCCAGAGGCCACGGACACAGGCAGCTGTCCTCTGAGCAAGGCCCGTGCTACCAGGGACAGTGGGTCAATGCTTATTAACAATATCCCAGAGAAAGGGGTGCCCATCAAAGTTTAGGGTGCGCAAGAACCCCTGAAGAGCTCGATGATGCAATCATTTGTCTTTTCTCTCTCTCACGGAATAAGCTGAGAAGTGCAGAAGTGGAAGTGAAGATAACGCTAAACTAAGATCGGATATGGGCTTCCCAGGTGGCACAGTGGTGAAGAATCTGCCCGCCAATGCAGGAGACGCGGGTTCAGTCCCTCGATTGGGAAGATCCCCTGGAGTAGGAAATGGCAACCCACTCCAGTATTCTTGCCTGGAAGATTCCATGAACAGAGGAGCCTGGTGGACTACAGTCCGTGGAGTCTCAAAGAGTCAGACATGACTGAGAATAGCACAGCACAAGATTGGTATTCGATAGGCCAGATGTGGAACTCGGGTTCAACAAGCACGCTGGGTGGTTTTGCTGTAGATGGTCTGTAACTAACACTTTGAGAAAAAGTGCCCCAAACTATTTAAATGGGGGGAAAGGGTGACAGGGCTCATGCACTGAAAATCAAACCTGGTCTCCAATTTTTATATTAGCTTGCTGAACGGGGAGTATGAATAAAAGAATGAATGAAATGTTTTATTCAGGAACATTTATGAAGGGAACAATCCTTGCCACAGAAGCTCTCAGTTTCTTAAAAGATGCACAAGCAGCCCCCACTTGCTCGGTAAGCATACAATAGACACATACAATAGACACATACGTCTCTATTGAGATGGGGAGGGGAGGCTGAGGTTTATTGAGCTGCTAGGCATCGTGGAGACGGGTGCCCTCCATGCTCCGCCTGGTGGAATGGAGCCAGGCCTTGAAAGAGAGATGACATTTGAGGAATGAATAAGGATTTCCCTGGTGGTTAAGGTGAGAACATTCCAGGGAGAAGGATCAAAGAGTACCAATGGACAGCCAGGCCAAAAATAATAATAATAATAATAATCCAACATATTTCCAACTCTGCTTGCTCCAGGGCTGGGCACAGGCAGAGAAATGGTGGGAGACTATTTCCTTAAGCTGCCATCAAAACCATGAATGCTTTAATACACCAAAACTCTCCCTTACCTGTCACAGGGCTGACACAGTTGCAATTTGCAGAATCACTCCGTATTTGCCACACTCGTGTTTGCAGTGGAGAAGCTACCGTGATTCGTGTCTCAGTTTTCAAGTGTACATCAGCCTCAGTCCGGGCGCTTGGCATGAGGTCACGAAGCTGGACAAGTCATCTGATTTGTCATTCAGACTCTTCCTCAGAACATCTCTAACAAGCCCTGTAGAGTGGCTGCAAGCGTTTCCATTTGTTTGCGAAGGCTAATTCCACTCACTTTTCCCCACTGATTTGCCGTTACCTTTCTCCTTGGCTGGAAGGAAGCACAAGAGTAACAGAAGCCTGGAGAAGATGCTAAGGAGAAGAGGGTAAATGTGTGTGCTTAAGGACATTCCCCAGTCATAAGTAAAAGAATCCAGCATTGTCGGTGCTGTGCATATGAATAAAAATTTAACTCTAAGGAGCAAATTTTCTTTTAAGATTTTACATGTTTTGTTTTATTTTGTTTTCCAATCCATACTGTTTTTTTCTCTTTTTTCTGTTGTTCAATTTACTTGACCTTTTTTTAAATGAATTTTATCATCAAAATAATTAGCCTCTTGAATATATATATGCATAAAGGAAAATCTAACAACCATTGAACCAGGAACAGAAAACATTATTATATAAAATACACTTCTCTGATCATATTCATTGGTCACAGTAATAAAACTGAAGACTCCTTAAAGGCCACCTACATAGCCACCAGCAATGGCCCATGATCACCTACGCATAGAAACTAGGAGTGTTTATAAACATTTATAGCAGTTTGAGAAATATTTTCTCTTTTAGCTCTAAAAACAAATTTAAACTGGGACTTGTATTTTTTTAAATTTTTTTCCATTGTGTTTTTCTAGCCAAGTCTCTTTATATTATATAAAAAACATCAGAACATAATAGATTAGAAAATAAAAGTGACTGATCCATCACAGATAATTCGAGATGCCCTGATCTAAGATAACCCTCAGACCTATGACAATAGTAATTACAACATTTTTACAGCTGACGAAGCTTCATGTTTTGCAAATATTCCCTCGATCTTGAGTGCAACCTTTCTAATTGTGAGTCTTCATTTTACAGAAGAAGAAATCCATCTCCAGAGAGGTTAAGTGAATCATTCAAAGGTCAGATAGCAATTTTGAGGCAGACCTAGTACCAAGACCTATGGCCCCTGACTCTGCGAAAGGTTTTCTTCTCTCCTACCAAAACTCAGAACCATCTCTTTAAAAAAAAAAAAAATTAAGTTTCAGAAAGCTTAAGAAAATACCAACATGAAGAAGGAATGTTTTCTAAAAAAGCTTCAGAGTGTGATTGAGTTGTATTGTTTAAAAATACTTTTCTGTTTATGCCTGACTTTCATGCCAGCAGAAATATCAGGGATCCATAATGCACACACCTCTCTTCCCATTATACAGATGGGAAAAACAGAGACCTAAAAACAGGTATCCCCAGCTTCTTGAAAGTTCTCTTTAAGCCATTTCATGTTTATAAAAGGCCTACATTAGTATCTGTTTTCACTAACCCCAAAAGAATCTAAAGAGGAGTTTTGCTTTTAGGAAAAGAGGTGAAACAAAAAATAGCAGTCTGCATGCGTTTCGCAGCCAGCCCTTGGAGGCATCCTGCAGCCTCAACCATAAGAACGGCGCCACCAAGCCCCTTGCCCGGAACTAGGAACTACACTCGGCCGCTCAGCAACCCGCCCTGTAGCTTTCTACCGCAGGAGCCTCTGTGCTTTGTCCCTCCTTAAGCATCGGTCGGCGAGATGAATCTTAAGGTAATTGTTCCTCTGCTTTCCTGCTCCCCTAACATGCCCAGATCTGTGGTGGAATTGTGGCGAAAATGAAAAGAAGATGGTTGCCCCTGTCTTTGGGGAGTTTATAGTCCAGCTAGGGTGATCATAAAGAATGTACTTAAAACAGTCCCAGAGTCCTTTGGGATGAACGTAAAGCAGCAGTGGCTGAAAGACGGAGCAAGGCTGCGAGGCACGTCGGAAGGTTTTCACCAGAGCCCCGCGTGGGAAGCTCATTAAGCGGTGTACTTTCCATGGGCTTCCCAGGTGGAGCTAGTGGTAAAGAACCAGCCTGCCAATGCAGAAGACACAAGAGACCTGGGTTTGATCCCTGGGTTGGGAAGATGCCCCGGAGGAGGGCATGGTAACCCACTCCAGTACTCTTGCCTGGAGAATCCCACGAACAGAGGAGCCTGGTGGGCTACGGTCCCCAGCATTGCAAAGAGTCGGACATGACTGAAGTGACTTAGAATGCACACACATGTACTTTCTATGATCCCCAAATCCTCCAACTAAGGAATTCTACCCTCCATCAAATAACAGTGTAACAAGGAGGCTGTGGTATCATTCTTTCCACTGTAGCTAATAAATAGGGGGCAGAACAAAAGAGCATTTTTCAAGGTTAAGAATTTAGATTAGGAAAAAATGAGTCGTCAGTAAAATAAAAACACAGCATCCCTTTAATGTACTGGGTTTGCCCTGGAAACGAACAGGGATCATTCTGTTGTTTTTGAGATTGCATCCAAGTACTACATTTCGGACTCTTTTGTTGAGTACATCATGCAAAATGCCAGGCTGGATGAAGCACAAGCTGGAATCAAGATTGCTGGGAGAAATATCAACAACCTCAGCTATGCAGATGATACCACCCTTATGGCAGAGAGTGAAGAGGAACTAAAAAGCCTCTTGATGAAAGTGAAAGAGGAGAGTGAAAAAGTTGGCTTAAAGCTCAACATTCAGAAAACTAAAATCATGGCATCTGGTCCCATCACTTCATGGGAAATAGATGGGGAAACAGTGCCAGACTTTCTTTTTTGGGGCTCCAAAATCACTGCAGATGGTGACTGCAGCCATGAAATTAAAAGACGCTTACCCCTTGGAAGGAAAGTAATGACCAAACTAGATAGCATATTCAAATACAGAGACATTACTTTGCCAACAAAGGTCCGTCTAGTCAAGGCTATGGTTTTTCCAGTGGTCATGTATGGATGTGAGAGTTGGACTGTGAAGAAGGCTGAGCGCAAAAGAATTGATGCTTTTGAAGTGTGGTGTTGGAGAAGACTCTTGAGAGTCCCTTGGACTGCAAGGAGATGCAACCAGTCCATCCTAAATGAGACCAGTCCTGGGTGTTCATTGGAAGGACTGATGCTGAGGCTGAAACTCCAGTACTTTGTCCACCTCATGCGAAGAGTTGACTCATTGGAAAAGACTCATGCTGGGAAGGATTGGGGGCAGGAGGAGAAGGGGACGACAGAGGACGAGATGGCTGGATTGCATCACTGACTTGATGGACGTGAGTCTGAGTGAACTCTGGGAGTTGGTGATGGACAGGGAGGCCTGGTGTGCTGCAATTCATGGGGTGGCAAAGAGTTGGACACAACTGAGTGACTGAACTGAACTGAACTGAACTGAATGTACTGGGTATTATTTTAATTAACAAATGAAAAGGCATGCTTCAATACCTTTCAACTACTTTTGTTCTTGCAGCTGAAAGGGTGTAAATCGAATATTCGTGTGACTCAAGGTGATGCTTATTTTCTGGGCTTTCGCTACATGTCAGAGAGAATAATGACTTATTGTGGATTTATGAAGAACGTCTATAAAATTTTATTTTATCTTACTTAAATCAAGAGTCAGGGAATTTGTCCCACTGGATGGTGGTAACAGCCTTTTATCACATCAGAGTTGGTGGTAGCTTACAGAGGAGAAATTGGCCTTCAGTGGTGTGTGACTTCGTGACCTAAATAAAGTGAGATGGATATCCCTCCTCTGGGTAATCCTTTATGTTGTTGTTGTTGTTTTAAAGATAGAAAGAAGGAAAAGAAAGTACCAGTCAAACTCATCTTCATTCAGTGTGGTGTTACTGAGATTATGCAGTGCAGTGCCAAAGTGGGATTACCTTAGAATCGCTAAGAACTGCAGTTTGAGTCCAACTCACAAGGGCTATCTCTATAATCACTTTAAATTAATGAAAATTCTGTATATTGGTAACTTAACCATTAGGCAAAACAAAGGAAAAGAAAAAACATGATAAAGCCGGGACTACAGGAACGTTTTGGGAATGGGTCATTCTGAATAGCTAAGGCAGAGCTTAGATTTTTACATCTTTAAGCATCTAAACTATATTATTTTAGAGAAAGAAAAAAGAGAAAGTGAAGTCCTTCAGTCATGTCCAACTCTGTGGGACCCCATGGACTGTGGCTTAGCAGGCTCCTCCAACCATGGAATTTTCCAGGCAAGAGTACTGCAGTGGGTTGCCATTTCCTTCTCCAGGGGATCTTCCCGACCCAACGATTAAACCCAGGTCTCCCGCATTGCGGGCAGACACTTTGCCATCTGAGCCATCAGTGATTTGGACAGAAATCCCATTTTCTTACTAGGGGAAGCCTCTGCCTCCAGACTTTGTCTCCTCCCTTAGGGCATATAACCTCCCATCTAGAAATTTCCACATGTGCCTGCCACCCAAGGACTTTGTCCCTGCCTCAGCTCCTGGGCGCAGCCAGCGCTGTCTGATCCAGCTTTGCCTCGCCCGGAGGAGGTGATCGGTAACCTTTGTGGGATGCCCTTACCGCTGCCCTTACCGTGACTGCTCCGGCGCCTTCACAGAGGTTCTCTCGGTGAGGAGTCAGACGTCATTATGAACATCCATTGTTGAAGTGGACTACACGGCAGAGATTCCCCCGGCTTCTACTCAGGGTTGCAGGACTTTGGCCCCTATTAGATGGTCCCAGATGCTGTGGGTTTTTAGATTCCTATATCAAGTATTGGAGTTTTTGTTGTTTTTATCTGCAGATAAAGGAGACCACTGCACTCTTTTCAGATGCTCTGGCACACTGGTAGATTTCTAGTGATAAGTCCTGTGAGTAAAAAGGGCCCAGTGAGTAAAAACATGAACCTTAATGAAAGAATTTTGTAAACTCTCTCCTGCTGGCTCAGAAGCACACACCTCCACCTCTTTTTTAAGTTTTTTTTTTTTTTTGATTCTCAAATATGCATAAGAGAAAGGAGGCTATTGATTACGTAGTTGGGAGGTCACATTTTCCAAACCTAAATGCTCTTGTAGTTATAGTCCAGTTTACAGATTCCTAGAAATCGAGTCTCTTAGTGTCAATGTTCTCTTGGAACTCATGGATTCTATAAACATGTAAGCTACGAACATTGTAAAAGTCGTACTTCAACCTTTAATATCACGAATCTTTTTAAAATTAATTATTTTAATTGGAGGAAAATTACTTTACAATATCTTCGTGGTTTCTGCAGTACATCAACATGAATCAACCACAGGTATACCTGTGTCCCCGCCATTCTGAACCCCTCTCCAACCTCCCTCCCCACCAACAAATTTTCAACTCCTTACAAAATGGAACTGACCTTGGAGGATTTATGTGTTTAATATTTATAAAGTATTTTAAACTCCTTAGGTAAAAACTTTCTGGTAGAGATATTGGAGTTTCACTTTCACATTTATAGCTTTTAGGAAGACAGCACTGGTCAGAACACTGCACATTTTGAACCTCTTACAGCTCTCATGCCCATGGTCTAATTTGATCACCATGATGGTCATTCATAAATACAAATGATTGCGAGATCTGTATCCATGAATCTGTAATACTAAATTCTCAAACCTCACTTGGTTCTAAAAAACTGGCCTCCTGAATTTTCCTGTCCGAGATATTATTCATTTCTTGTGTAAATGTCAGACGCCAGAGAAAAACAAACTCCCATCCTGCCGCTTGGTGTGAAGCAAGGAATCTAAACCAGCATCATTAGTGAGCTCGGTCTTGGTGGTAAGCACTTCAAATACTGAGCATGTTTTTCCAAGCTAGAAGGAAAGGGCTTCTGCTGCCTTTACAGCCTTCTTTTGACCATTTTAAGTTTCCTTGGACTTTATAATAGTACATCAGCTATGTCATTAAGAACGTTTAATGTTTTACATATGAATGTGGCATGCATTATTTCTCTAAGATATATGTGAAAGAACTGGACATGCCTATAAATTCTTGTGCTTTTTAATAACAAATATTTGATATTTTTAAAGAATAGCAAACGTCATTGCTGGGGGCCTAGGTTCGATCACTGGTTGGAGAACTAAGATCCTGTAAGCTGCATGATGTAACCAAAAAAAATTTTTTTTTAATAGCAACTGGTATAGGTTACAACAATAATGGGAGTTGTATTTCTTAATTTTTAATGTGAAATTAGTCTATAATGAGTAGTTAGCATCTCTGATTTAGGCACGCCTTAATTATAATTTTAAAGCTTTTGTTATACAGCTTTGTCTAGAAAAATCTGAATACTATTTTGAAATTTATAATACTGCTGCGCACGCACACACACACACACACACGCACACAACTTTCCATAATTTGTTTCTAATTTCACTTCCAGTAGTGAAACAAAGCAGGAAAAGTGCACAAAGGAATCTCTTGTTGCATGGTTGTATTTTACTTAAAGATTATCTAGTAATTGTTATTTTACACAATGCTAAATTATTGTAAAAAAACTGGAATTACTGAAGATGTTTGTGAGAAAACAGGATGAATATATTAGGACTCAAAAAGGCAAAAATCAGTTCCTAATTCTTTGTATACTAAGGGCCATCTGGGGCATAATGTAAGAGGTACCTCCAGGATTGTAAAGTAATTTCAGAGAAGAAGAGAGGAATAAGAAAATGGGTCTATTGTGTGTCTTAGTATAAAGGGCTTCTCTAGCCTTTTTAGAAAAGGTGCACATTTTAAAAAATGTTTTCCTGTTATGCAGAGCAAGGGAACATCCTAAAGGAGTCTGCAATCCATGAGAAGGTGAGAAGAGGCCTGAGGGGGCCTTTAATAGTGTTTCACCTGCTCTCAAACAGCAGACGGAGAAGAACGAGCAAGTGCCCCAAAGCTCTGAACCCAGAGAGGCAAAGCCGGGACGAAAGGAGGCCAAGCAGGGCCCTATGGGAATCAGATTTTACACACACAAGGAAGTACACCTACCTGCTGTGTAAGGTTTCTATGGCTGCTGTCACTAACTGCTACTTAGTAGCTTAACAGAGTGCACACTTATTGTCTCACAGGTCTGTAGTTCAGACGTCTAAATGGGTCTCACACCCAAAATAAAGGTGCCAGCCGAGCTGCCTTTTTGTCTTTCTCTGGTGGCCCAGACGGTAAAGAATCTGTCCACAGCACAGGATAACCCAGGATGGCAGTCTGATTTGAAGGCCGGTGGATGAACCACCGTAACTGGGTCTGCTTCCTCAGCTCCTCCTTTGCGGTGTAACATGACATATGCTGGGGATAAGGATGTGGCATCTTTGGCTGGGGGGTCAGTGGGGAATTAGTCTATCGATCACACTCTTTCTCTTTCTTATTTAATAACGTGTTTGTTAGGAAATCCGATCTATTTTCCACATGTTGATACCACAGGTATTTTAGATAACTGACAAATGGGGACTAAGAGAAGTGCTGTTTCAGTAAGGAGCGAAGCAGCCAGTGACTATAAACAGAGCCAACATGCACTTTTAGGGTAAATAAGTAATCCTAGAAATTATAAAGACAGATGCAATAGATAATATTTTTAAAACAAATTTTAAGTATATGTGGATATAGAAAAAGTCCTGGATGACTACTCTGTTGGGTTAATACCATCACATCTGAAAACCAGATGATGTTAAAAAAAAATTATTAGGCTAATATTACATATCACATCTCTTAATAACACAGTAGTAACCAATTACATTTAAAGTATAATACACTATTTAATAAACTTCCAAAAACCTTCTTGTGGGGAAGAAGGAAAACATTTTTTAAATGTCAATGAAGAAGCAAAATTTATAACCAAGACACAGAGTTCACACAAAGCCATCCTGAGAGAGTAGAACAGGGACGAGTTCTTTTCCAGAAGACAAACAAGTTCCAGATTAGCTAGGAATTCTGTATGTTTTCACATTCTATTAGCTCCATAGAAAAGCTGCCCCTAGCATTTAATAATTTATAAGCCTAATTGCACTCATCTCACATGCTAGTAAAGTAAGGCTCAAAATTCTCCAAGCCAGGCTTCAGCAATATGTGAACTGTGAACTTCCTGATGTTCAAGCTGGCTTTAGAAAAGGCAGAGGAACCAGAGATCAAATTGCCAACATCTGCTGGATCATGGAAAAACCAAGAGAGTTCCAGAAAAACATTTATTTCTGCTTTATTGACCATGCTAAAGCCTTTGACTGTGTGGATCACAATAAACTGTGGAAAATTCTGAAAGAGATGGGAATACCAGACCACCTGACCTGCCTCTTGAGAAATCTGTATGCAGGTCAGGAAGCAACACTTAGAACTGGACATGGAACAACAGACTGGTTCCAAATAGGAAAAGGAGTATGTCAAGGCTGTATATTATCACCCTGTTTATTTAACTTCTATGCAGAGTACATCATGAGAAATGCTGGACTGGAAGAAGCACAAGCTGGAATCAAGATGGCCGGGAGAAATATCAGTAACCTCAGATATGCAGATAACACCACCCTTATGGCAGAAAGTGAAGAGGAACTAAAAAGCCTCTTGATGAAAGTGAAAGTGGAGAGTGAAAAAGTTGGCTTAAAGCTCAACATTCAGAAAATGAAGATCATGGCATGTGGTCCCATGACTTCATGGCAAATAGATGGGGAAACAGTGGAAACAGTGTCAGACTTTATTTTTTTGGGCTCCAAAATCACTGCAGATGGTGACTGCAGCCATGAAATTAAAAGACACTTACTTCTTGGAAGGAAAGTTATGACCAACCTAGATAGCATATTCAAAAGCAGAGACATTACTTTGCCAACAAAGTTTCGTCTAGTCAAGGCGATGGTTTTTCCTGTGGTTATGTATGGATGGGAGAGTTGGACTGTGAAGAAGGCTGAGCGCCAAAGAATTGATGCTTTTGAACTGTGGTGTTGGAGAAGACTCTCGAGAGTCCCTTGGACTGCAAGGAGATCCAACCAGTCCGTTCTGAAGGAGATCAGCCCTGGGATTTCTTTGGAGGGAATGATGCTAAAGCTGAAACTCCAGTACTTTGGCCACCTGATGTGAAGAGTTGACTCATTGGAAAAGACTCTGATGCTGGGAGGGATGGGGGGCAGGAGGATAAGGGGACGACAGAGGATGAGATGGCTGTATAGCATCACTGACTTGATGGACGTGAGTCTGGGTGAACTCCGGGAGTTGGTGATGGACAGGGAGGCCTGGCGTGCTGTGATTCATGGGGTCGCAAAGAGTCAGACACGACTGAGGGACTGAACTGAACTGAAGCCTAATTTATAATAAGTAATAATTTTACTGAAAACAAGTTCTAAAATACAGATAGTTCTTAGGACCTGAAAATGTTCTATAGAAACTATAATTTGTGGGTTGAATTTAAAACAAAGAAGCAAGAGGAAAAAGTCTAGCAGGGCCGCCTGTTGAGGAGGCCTGCCGTGCGTGAGATCGGCCTGTATTTCAAACAGCAGTGCTACAGGAGTGGGTAGCATTTAAATTCCACAGTTAAAAGTGTGGAAACTGAGGCTCAAAGGAGTTGCATCATTTATCTAAGTTCCAGTAACCTGCAGCGACAGAAGTAGAATCTGAACACAGATTTGCTGACTGGAAAGTCCATGCTCAACTCCAGGCTACTTCCCTGAATCAGAAGAAAATATGCTCTATGGATTTCTAATCTCTTTAGTTATAGATATCTCTTTAATTATAATAAACTTCTAATGTGAGTACAGGACTCTTTGCATAATATATAGTCAAATTAAGTATTCTCTTTCAAATGTACAGCTTAGATGTTAGTGGTTATAAGCTAAGTCTAGTAGTTTTAGGTAATATATTTTAAAACAGATATATGTCCTACGTTTAAATTTTCATTTCCAAGAATTGTCTCTTAATTGTGCATTTGTACAACTAAGAATTTCTTACCAACTGTGGTGCCGGAGAGGACTCTTGAGAGTCCCTTGGACAGCAAGGAGATCAAACCAGTCAATCTGAAAGGATATCAGTCCTGAATATTCATTGAAAGGACTGATGCTGAAGCTCCAATACTTTGGCCACCTAAGGAGAAGAGCCAGCTCCTTGGAAAAAATCCTGATGCTGGGAAACACTGAGGGCAGGAGGAGAAGGGGGCGACAGAGGATGAGATGGTTGGATGGCATCACCGACTCAATGGACATGAGTTTGAGCAAACTCTAGGAGACAGTAAAGGACAGGGAAGCCTGGCGTGCTGCAGTCCACGGGGCCACAGAGTCAGACACGACTTAGTGACTGAACACGATAACAAAGAGTGTCTGCTCTCGTCAGGACTGTTAAGACTTAACAAGAGCTTGCTCTGCTGTTTTGATATATGAAGTCCGTTGTGCTGGAGAAATAAAACGCAAAGTTTCTCATCTTGAGGGTAGTGCTTCTTCTCTAAGGATGCCCTAAGATTGATGGGAGACTTGCTTCCTGGCATGTCTCTCCACACGGCATTTGGAGTATTATTGATTTAGTAATTTAGGTTGTTTTAAAATGAACACATCTATACTTGAGGTCCAGTTAAGTCTAATACCCTCTGAGTGTAGGACAGCTTTTATAACTGATATTATATGATCACATATTAATTTTTTATTTGCAGTTTTATCTGCTCCAATAGTTCATCACCATTAAAAGTGTCTTCTTTAAAAAGCACAACTATTCAGTGACAGATCCGTTTTAACTTGAAAACCGTCATCAGGACATTCTTTTACAAGAACAGTGGCCTCTTCTCCAACTAGAAAAGTATTAGACAAGACAGGTAGCTCCAGTAGTAATTACTGATGGGTGAAAAAATCCACTGAACAACAAAAGGGCCCTTTTTAATACAATTCTTTATTGATAAGACTATAATTTCATGCCGAATCTTGTGGATTAAGAATGAATTTTAAGGACAAGAAATATTCATCAAAAAGAGCTTGCCTTGAGTTTGACCTCGCTAGGTTTGGGGAAAATGGGAGTCCATCGCCTGCAGTCAACGTGCCGCCTGTGCCCTCGTCAGTGAGCGCGCCTTCCGTTGTAACTGACGGGACGGAGCAGGGGCCAGCATTTCTTCATTAGTGCTGGCCAGCTTGCTTCGGGTTTTTGTTTCCTACTGGAAAAAAATTAACTGCTGATAATGAAATGGTTTCTGTCTTGTTATAGGTGTTGTACAGTGACTCACTACAGCCTTCTTCGGGATTGCCATCCATATTATCGGGGCATGGCATTTACTGAACCGAGGAGCCTAGACTCAAGGAAATGAGGGCACGCAGAGTTTGCAATCCATTTGTATGCATGGATATAAAATATACATTTCCTTGCATACGAGGAGGAAAAAAATCTTTTTAATAGAACTAAAAAGAAAAATGAGGTATTTTCTACCCCAGATACCCACGCCCTGTGTGTCATTACACAAAACTGACTGACAGCTGCCCGGAGGGCTCAGTTTCAGGAAAGACTAATAAACGGCAAATGCAAAGAGCTCATTAGGAGCTAGAAGCAATGACTTTATGTAACCTACAGCTAACCTTGCGACAAATAAGACTATTGGCCTTACGTTTTCCAAACGGCCTCCCTTCTTTCATTACGGGATAGGAATACACACTGCTACAAGTCAGCATGTCTAATAGAGGATTCCAGCAGAGAAAGGCCACCTGTAAACAGATGAGTTATTCAGAAATGCACTGACTTCAAGAACAATATTTCAGTTGCAGTCATTCCCTCCTGATGCTTGAAGGTCATGTATTTAAAAATCCCTGTGGAAATAAAATTGCAAGTTGAGAAACTATCTCTGTAGAAAACAGGAGTTGGAGGTCAGAGTCAGGAACAAACCTGTAAGAGTCCTTGTGTTTTCACTCACTGGGTATTTGTGCGTGTGTAAATGTGTGTGTGTGTATAAATAGTGCACGCTAGATATAGTTAACAAAGAAGTTTCATTTGTTTTAAAATTTGAAACAACGAGCTTTATACTATTAATTTTTACTTGTCCTTCCTACTTCTATTTTCCCCATAATTTCAAAGTCCTAGATTTTGTTTTACTTAGCTATACACAATATCCATGCTAAAACATTGTGTCCTCTGATCCATTAAAGTGTTCAACTCATTTCTAATTTGATAATCCCTTATTAGTAAAAAGGAAAATATTTTATAATAGAATGTATTTCAATGTGTAAATGTTCGGGGAAGACTTCACTAGAAGACCAAAAATGTCTCCTAAAATTTCCCCAATGGAATGGGTGCCCCCAACAGGTCCCCTGATTTAGATCTGAGGCCGCTGCTTATTGTCATATGCATAAAATTGATTTTTGCACTGGGGTAGTGGTTGGGGTAGAAAAAATTCAGTTATGTTCTCTGACTTTAAAAATTGTATGAAACCCAAATGTCAGTGTCCATAAAGTTTTATTGCAACACAGCTACACTCTGCTGGTGTAGGAAATGGCAACCCACTCCAATATTCTTGCCTGAGAATCCCATGGACAGAGGAGCCTGGCAGGCTACAGTCCATGGGGTCACAAAGAGTTGGACATCACTGAGCTACTTACACAGAAACCTAGGTTAGTTGAGAGTGACTGAAGCCCTAGTGTGGAATAAATATTGTATAATTTACTAACAAATATTTATGTGCACGCATGCGTCACATTGCATCCCCATGGACTGTAGCCTGTGGACTGTGACCCTATGGACCCTATGGACTCCTCTGATCATGGGATTCTCCAGGCAAAAACATCAGAGTGGGCGGCCATGCTCTCCTCCAGGGGATCTTCCCGACTCAAGGATCAAACCCATGTCTCTTATATCTCCTGCACTGGCAGACAGGCTCTTTACCACTAATGCCACCTGGGAAGCCCATAAATATTTATATATATAAATTGGTCATAAACTAACGAATACTTTCTCTAACTCTATAGTCCCTTTTTCCAATGGGGAAGCAGTCTGGCCTCAAATCAGACCCAGAGGAAGTAAAAAGGAGTTACATATTGACTTAAGAAAAGTGCTGAAATTATGAGTCATTTGATAATAAGGAGTCATATAATCCTTATAAACATATTTTATTTGTTGACCTGAATACCATATGTCATCCATTTTAGAATGTTCTTAATATAATAAACTTCTGGGATGCAGTTCTAACCTGCAAATATTTTACAAAGAAGCTTCAGAATAGCACATTGGCGTGTGCCCTCCATCCCTAAAATAGAGTAGGGCCACCAAGCTTGTAGGCCAATCACGAGGTGTGAAATCGACTCACTTCCGAGTCTATTCCAGCAGATCCTGTCCACACGTCAAATGAATGCATCAATCTATACATAGCAGTTTGTTCCTTATCCTGATTTTACTATCAAATGGATAAAAGATATTAATACAGACAGCACTACTCAACTCTCTAAAGGCAGCATTTTTATAAACCATCCAGTCCCTTTCTAAAGAAAAACAATCAAGGTTATATACCATGATGAATTTTCACATATACACTTTCATGAGTTTTAGTTTACATTTGAATATAAAATATTGTCATCTATCTATTATTTTTTCCCTCAGAAAGTCCCTTTCTTCAAACTGCCAGTAGTATTTTTTGTATTATCTAAGAGATAGTTTTCTAGTATTAAATATGAAACACAAACGGATAGCTTCTTAGGTGTTGATTCTCTTGGAAACTGAAGATTTCTAATCTGATCTTTGCCTTAAGAAGAGTTGTCTTTTATTGGATGTGTTACTAGCAGTTCTAATTAATCTTTTATTATTAAAATACGTACTCTGTGTGTGTGTGTTTGAGAGAGAGAGGGAGAAAGGCAGAGACAGAGACAAAATGGGAGAGACAGAGACGAAGAAGAAGAAGACAAAATAATGCTAAAGGCTTTGAACTTTACTGGTAAGAAAAGTTATTCTGCTGACAGTTTCTCTATGGCAAAAAAAAAAAAAATGCAAGTCTCACATATGTGTTTGAAGGTTTAACTTTAACTTATTCACGTGTTTCTTTAAATTACATGTGAGTTATTTCAGGATGTAACATCCCCCAGTCAGAAAGATAATGGTTAGGAATAGGTGTGTGTATGCATGGAGCTGCTTATTTATAGAGAAGAGGCATCAGAGGGGACAATGGCATAAACTAAGAGATTCTGCTAGGGTACCATTAAAAAGCACTGTTAGTTGGATTAGCTGTTCTGGATAAAGACTAAGCTGATACAACAACCATAAAAACACAGAATAGAAGTTTATTTCTCTTTTATAACAATTATAAAGTGAAGCAGGCCTGCTCTGTGTGGTCATTCAGAGACATGCTTGTTCTTTGCAACTTGGAACCTTCAGAATATATACATGGTTGAGTTCACCTCCTCATCATCTTACCAGTCTACAGTTCTCATCGGCCAAGTAGGAAAAGGAAATCTGCAACCAGCAGTTCCACTCTAGGCAATTACTTGCAGAAGTCACACTTGGTCCTTGATTTATGTTTCACTGAAGAAAACTGAGTCTCAGGACCACATCCAGCTGCAAAGGAGTCTGGGAAATGTGGTACCAGGACAGTCACTTACCCGGATGAACCCTATTACAAGGCAAAGGAGTCTGGGAAACGTGGTACCGGAGCAGTCACATACCCAGATGAACCCTAGTACAAGGCAACAGGGAAACAGTGCTGGGAGAAACCAGCAGGTGCTTATCTGAGCACCTCCTTATGCTGCTGCTGCTAAGTCGCTTCAGTCGTGTCTGACTCTGTGCGACCCCATAGACGGCAGCCCTCTAGGCTCCCCCGTCCCTGGGATTCTCCAGGCAAGAACACTGGAGTGGGTTGCCATTTCCTTCTCCAATGCGTGAAAGTGAAAAGTGAAAGTGAAGTCGCTCAGTCGTGTCTGACTCTTAGCAACCCCATGGACTGCAGCCTTCCAGGCTCCTCCGTCCATGGGTTTATGGGTTCCCTGGGAATGCGTTTGTCTGTGCTTTTGCTTGACTGAAGTGTAGTTGACTGACTGAAGTGTAGCTGACTGCCGTCATTCTGTCGGTTTCAGGTGTACAACATAGTGATTTGTCTTTTTATAGATGATACTCCTGGAGGAGGGCGTGGCCACCCACTCCAGTGTTCTTTCCTGGAGAATTCCAAGGACAGAGGAGCCTGGCAGATCGCAGTCCATGAGATCTCCAAGAGTTGGACACGACTGCGTGGCTAACACTACTGCACCACTACATATTATACTCCACTTAGAGTTATTGTAAACTATTAGCTATATTGCCTGTGCTGTGCCTTATATCCTTGTATCTTATTTATTTTATACCTAGTAGTTTGTACCTCTTAACTCCCTTCCCCTATCGTGCCCTTCCCCCTGTCCTTCTTTATCTGTTTTTACACTGTGACTCAAAATCCCTTCCTTGAGGGAAGAAACTGCTTTGGCTCTATGTTACTCTTCACCCCAGAGACCTGCACATATTAGACCACTAACTATCTTTGCATTAGATTGAGTCTAAGTCCCAACAAATAATCGGTTATTTAGTTCACATTTTTTGAAATGTGAGGTATCCCTTTAAGGAAAGGTCTGCCCGGGAAGGAGAAATTTGTATCTTTGCCCAACAGGACACGTCTGTGGGGAGTCTCGTCATCTATTCCACTGATGCCCTTGCCTTCATTGTAGATTATCAAGTCAGGAGAGCTCTGCTCACTTCAGGAATGACTAAAATGCTAAATGGAAGATTGCTCACCACAGGTTCGTTCTACCAGGATCAGATTAAATACTAAGTATTCAAAATTAAAACTTAACACAGTAGAATTATGGCATAACTTCACTGTCAAAATTATGTTGACTTTGGTTAGCTGATGTATTAGTCAGGTTCTCCAGAGAAACAAAACAAATAAGAAGTGTGTGTGTGTACACACATATATAGGCAGGCGAAAACCCATGTCCCAGCTCAAAGACCAATGTCGAAGCTCAAAGGCAGAAAGAAAACTCCCTCTCACTCAGCCTTTTGTTCTATTCAGGCCTTCAAAAGAGTGGCTGCCAACGCACACTGGGGAGGGCAAGCTACTTTATTCAGTCCACTGATTCAAATGTTAGTTCATCCAGACACATCCCCATAGACCCACCCAGAATAATGTCTAACCAATATGTTGGCACCTTTTTAAGTTAGCACATAAAATTAACCAGCACTACTGATGGCTATCTTTATTCTCTTTAGGAAAAGCTCTGAATTTGATCAAATATGACAAAACTACCAGGTAGACAGTGAGGAAAACAGTTTTGCTTTTCTTTCTTTCTTTCTTTTTAATTTCTAAAGGACTGGCATTTGGCACATCAGCTGAGGTGTGACTTGGAATATATTTTAAGGAAACAGCCACACTCCAAGGACAATTAATGTGAGACACTCAGGGCTGCATACCAAGAATAGCATATACACCTCAAATAGCCAGTCTGAGAGAACATGTAGCGATTACAGACAATCTTGTGATAAATTTGGATAGTGGCCCTTTTCTCTCCCTTTCAGCAGTTTTCTCATAATATAAAAGACTTTCTGAAACACCTGGATAAATATGATATAAAATAAAAATTCAAGAGTAACATCCACAGTTAGGATTTTCTCCCTTATGAAAATCCAATTTGAGAGCTTTTAGGCTGTCCGTATCTCTTGAAATGATGTATAAAAATGATAATGACACAGACTAACACAGACAATCATTTCGGATAATTATGGCACAAGAGTGGATTTCTTTTATTCCAATTGGCTATTTTAATTGATCAGATAAGCCTAATAACCAAGCAATTTCTACTTAATTTGTATTAGGCACATATAATTTCAGCAGCCTAGAAGCATCATTATGCTCCTTAAAAAAAAAAAAATTGTTAAGGCTCTTAGGGAAACTGTAATATCAAAATTTTAATGACTTTATTGAGGGCACCAAAGCTTAAAGCATTAACAGAAAAATCCCTTCATAGTATTGCATTGGTTTCCTTGGTCTGAAGACACAGAACAAACTTAGCAACCTTTCTCTTTCTATTCTTTAGGCTCATAGTATAGCTTAATAAGAGTAAGGAAAAAACTACATATGTATACCTATGGCTGAATCATGTTGAGGTTTGACAGAAAACAGCAAAATTCTGTAAAGCAATTATCCTTCAATAACAAATTAATTTTAAAAAAACTACAAAATATCTTTTAGGACCAAAGAGACAGACTGTCTATTATTGGCTAATAGCTTTTGGTACTGTAAGATAGTTCCCAGTATGAATCCCAAGGATATCAAAGTTTTGGTGTTCATTAAGTAGCTAAGAAAACATGAGAGGGGAAGCCTAGCCTGAAAACTGTGGCCCTGAGATTTATAATCGTCTCCGTTCCATCATCTAGTCTTTGGACATAAAATGGTTCTTTTGGGGATGTTCTAACGTGAGTGATCAAGTATTTTACTTAAAAGAGATAACTGCTACTAGGAAGAAGGTTGCCAGGATGGAGAAAGCAGGTAGGTTTACTTTTGCTGATTTCATTTAAATTTCAGTTTCATGTTGACGTCATGAACCAGTTGCAGTCAGACTCCGGGCTTTGTACCTGCTCTCCATCTGCTGCTGGACCACGGCAATGAGCAAAGAGCTTCCAAGGACTGTTGGCTCGCAGTTGTTACAAGCAAAGCATCCTTGTCAGGATCAGTAATGCGGGAAGACAAGTGGATGTTTATTTTAGATCATTCGTCCTGACAAGACTGTCGATTTAAAGTTGCTGCAGCTCTGGGTAGGGGAAGTATTAAAAGTGGCTGCAGCCAGGAACATCCCCTGAAGGGGGCTTCTGGAGAGGAGGGTCAGTATCCTGATGAAAAGTCTTCTTAGATTTATCCACAGTTAGCTTTGAGTTTGCAAAATCTAAAGTGAAATCAAAGTGTATTTCCAGGACCTGCTGCAATAAAGAAGTAACCATGGCAATTGGCTGAGCTGCATGGAGACTGAAGAAGGAAGTGTGATCTCGAACTTTATGTACATTAGAAATACCACAGAAAATTAAGTGGGAAAAGCCTTGGAAAACATGAAGTATGTGAAGAAGAGATGACAAGATATTCTTAGCTGCTTTTTTTTTTTTTTTTTTTTGGTTCACACAAGTAGAAACTCAAGTTAATTCATTTTTCACTGTTTGGATTTCTGTAATTTCTGTTGTAAGAATTAACAAGAAAAAAGTCAGCACCAAAATATTTCTTGGTCAGTTAGGGGCACGTATTGCTGAAGTAAGATAAATGGATTCTGATTGTGAAAAACAATTATTCTGCAGAAAGGATACAGCCGTCCCTCCCCTCAGTGTGATGAACAATGTGTTTACTATAAAATGCTAATTAGCCCTTAAAGTTATTAATGTAATTATTGTTCATCTAAGGACATAAATCTGGCAGCCCCTGAGGACAGGGGCATTGCTCATTTTGAAGAAGCTGGCTTAAAGCTGTTTTTGCTTACCTATTTGCTTATTTCAAACTAAATCGCTCTTCAAAATGAGATGAAAATAAAATATCATCAAATTGCCCGTCATTCGATGAGGACAAAGCTGCTTGGAGCTGAAATTAGAGGTTATGAGACACACTGACATTTGTGTTCACAAGTAAGGCGTTATTTTTTAGGTCTAATAAAAACAGATCATGGATTTAAAACTATGTGCCGTGACTGCCTCATTTAATCGCTGATGGGGCACCTTACTTTGAGTGCGGTCTGGAAGAATCATTTGGGCAGGGACGAAAATGAAAAACAGTACCGCTCTATCCACTAAATATAGATGGTTTTGAACAGAGTCTGTTTATTTATTTTTCCTGCAGAACTTCAAAGCTCTGTGTCTCCAGGGCAGTATTGTCAGCTTGTCCTCATTGCCTTCTTCAAATAGAGAGGTGTCACTCTACTTGCCTGGAGTATATAAAATTTCCTCGGCACAAAGCTAAAAAAGCGTATCAGAAATTCACCAATCATGTTTAACGCTATTTAGCTGAAAATGAGGTTTGGCCTCCTCATTAGGATGCAAAGGAGTGGGCAGCCTCATTTCCAAATTCCCAACCCTTTTATTGTAAAAATTCTTCATATTGCATGTAACATCCAGTCTAAAATGGCTTCAGCAAAACAGAACATCCAGTCTAAAATGACTAAAGCGAAGATAGAGAATAACGTGTCTTTTATAACTGGACACGCTGAGATTAACTGGCTTCGGGGACAGTTTGATCCAGCAGTTAACTATGTCAAGTCTCCCGCTGTTTCTAACTGTTCTCACAGTGGCGCCTGCTCTCTGTGCTCTTTGTCCTCAGGGCACTCGCCTTAGCAGCAATACTGGCTGGGGCAGTTTCAGAAATCAGAGGCACATGTTCAGTTCAGTTCAGTTCAGTCGCTCAGTCGTGTCTGATTCTTTGCCACCCCATGAATTGCAGCATGCCAGGCCTCCCTATCCATCACCAACTCCCAAAGTTCATTCAAACTCATGTTCATAGAGTCGGTGATGCCATTCAGTCATCTCATCCTCTGTTGTCCCCTTCTCCTCCTGCCCCCAATCCCTCCCAGCATCAGAGTCATTTCCAATGAGTCAACTCTTTGCATCAGGTGGCCAAACTATTTGAGTTTCAGCTTTAGTATCAGTCCTTCCAAAGAAATCCCAGGACTGATCTCCTTTAGAATGGACTGGTTGGATCTCCTTGCAGTCCAAGGGACTCTCAAGAGTCTTCTCCAACACCACACTTCAAAAGCATCAATTCTTCGGTGCTCAGCTTTCTTCACAGTCCAACTCTCACATCCATACATGACGACAGGAAAAACCATAGCCTTGACTAGACGGACCTTTGTTGGCAAAGTAATGTCTCTGATTTTGAACATGCCATCTAGGTTGGTCATAACTTTCCTTCCAAGGAGTAAGCGTTTTTTAATTTCATGGCTGCAGTCACCATCTGCAGTGATTTTGGAGCCCAAAAAAAGAAAGTTTGACACTGTTTCCACTGTTTCCCCATCTATTTGCCATGAAGTGATGGGACCAGATGCCATGATCTTCGTTTTCTGAATGTTGAGCTTTAAGCCAACTTTTTCACTCTCCTCTTGCACTTTCATCAAGAGGCTCTTTAGTTCCTCTTCACTTTCTGCCATAAGGGTGGTGTCATCTGCATAGCTGAGGTTGTTGATATTTCTCCCGGCAATCTTGATTCCAGCTTGTGTTTCTTCCAGCCCAGCATTTCTCATGATGTACTCTGCATAGAAGGTAAATAAGCAGGGTGACAATATACAGCCTTGACATATTCCTTTTCCTATTTGGAACCAGTCTGTTGTTCCATGTCCAGTTCTAACTGTTGCTTCCTGACATGCATATAGGTTTCTCAAGAGGCAGGTCAGGTGGTTTGGTATTCCCATCTCTTTCAGAATTTTCCACAGTTTACTGTGATCCACACAAAGGCTTTGGCATAGTCAATAAAGCAGAAATAGATCTTTCTCTGGAACTCTCTTCCTTTTTTGATGATCCAGCCGATGTTGGCAATTTGATCTCTGGTTCCTCTGCCTTTCCTAAACCAGCTTGAACATCTGGAAGTTCATGGTTCACATACTGTTGAAGCCTGGCTTGAAGAATTTTGAGCATTACTTTGCTAGCGTGTGAGATGAGTGCAATTGTGCTGTAGTTTGAGCATTCTTTGGCATGGCCTTTCTTTGGGATTGGAATGAAAACTGACCTTTTCCAGTCCTGTGCCCAAGACTGAGTTTTTAAAATGTGCTGGCATATTGAGTGCAGCACTTTCACAGCATCATGTTCAGGATTTGAAATAGTTCCACCGGAATTCATCACCTCCACTAGCTTTGTTCATAGTGATGCTTTCTAAGGCCCACTTGACTTCACATTCCAGGATGTCTGGCTCTAGGTGAGTGATCACACCATGGTGATTATCTGGGTCGTGAAGATCTTTTTTGTACAGTTTTTCTGTGTATTCTTGACATCTCTTCTTAATATCTTCTGCTTCTGTTAGGTCCCTACCATTCCTGTCCTTTATCGAGCCCATCTTTGCATGAAATGTTCCCTTAGTATCTCTAATTTTCTTGACGAGATCTCTAGTCTTTCCCATTCTGTTGTTTTCCTCTATTTCTTTGCATTGATCGCTGAAGAAGGCTTTCTTATCTCTCCTTGCTATTCTTTGGAACTCTGCATTCAGATGCTTATATCTTTCCTCTTCTCCTTTGCTTTTCATTTCTCTTCTTTTCACAGCTATTTGTAAGGCCTCCCCAGACAGCCATTTTGCTTTTTTGCATTTCTTTTCCACGGGGATGGTCTTGATCCCTGTCTCCTGTACAATGTCACGAACCTCTGTCCATAGTTCATCAGGCACTCTGTCTATCAGATCTAGTCCCTTAAATCTATTTCTCACTTCCACTGTATAGTCATAAGGGATTTGACCACATGTTATGTGGTCCAAAGAAAAAGAATGCTTCTAGGTCCCTCAGTAGAGCAAGGAGGTGGCATGTAAGGAGGAATCCCCTGCAAAGGTCGACTTCTCTTGTTCAGCCACATGCCCAGTGCAACAGACTCGACACGGCCTATCCAGTGGCTATTACCACCTTCCCCCTTGGCAAGAGAAGCTCGACTTTGTTTAAGAATGGAACAGCAGTATGCTCAGGAAAGTGGGCCACTTCTTCAGTCCTAAGAGACGCACCATGACTGGATGAAGTCAATCACTGAACTGAGAAGGAATACTGTTACTTTTTCCAGGGACTAGCTTAGGGCTTTAATAGTTCTGGTCAACAGAACTTTTAGAGAAGTCTACTGAAAGCCTCTGGAAAAGATCTTCCCCTCTAATAATAGAGACGTATTGAGGGGGACATCTCTAATCTCTACCCTTCTCTGTATGTTCTTATGGAAAGAAGTAATAGCTGGAGCTGCAGCAGTCATCTTGCGACTATGAAGATTCTTACTAGAGGCTGGTTGAGAAACTAACTTTGTTAAGTCATGGAAAAAAGCTTGGAGTCACCTTCTTCTAGAAATCTCTCTGTGGTGAGGGAAGATAACCTCCTGTTTCTTACGACACTTTTAATCAGATACTCTGTTACTTGCTATCCACAGCATCCTAACTGGTAAAATCAACCCTGAGAAGTCAGGAGATGGATGTGATGATGAGCTTATGTCCTCAAGGTTTACCAACCAAGCCCTACTTCCTGACTCTGTGAAGATGAGGAATATAGTTCCCACTTTAGGAGCTGTTGGGGGTTAGAAATGAAGTAACAGAGGTTAATACTTAATGCAGACTGACAGTAGATACTCAACAAATGACTGTAATTGTTGTTCTTACTACTAAGCACTTATGAAATACTGGATTTTCTTCCTTATCCAAAACCAAGACTATAATAGACATTTTTTTAAATCCACAGATACACATACATAAACAAGCATTCTAGATTCCTACTCAGTGACAGTGAACAATTCTAATAAGCATTTTTCATCCCAATTTCCCAAGCCCAAATCTGATGAACAGAAAGGCAGACAGAGTGAAAATGGAGAGAATTGGTAGACAACAGCAGGGAAGTTTGAGAAAATGCCTTAACATACAGACGCAAGAACTTAAAAGGTGCAACAGCAGGGCAAGGGGGCTTCACAACCTTGGAGGGAGCCACCACGAGAGGCAGGGACTAGAGCATTATGCTCTCCGGTGGTTGAGACCACAGGCTCTGGACTCTGCTGCATGGGTCTGAACCCAGCTCTAATGTGAGCTAGCTTATGAACTCAAGTGTATCAACCTCTCTGTGAAGTGGAGATAATCCTTGTACCTATGCCAGAGGGTTGCAAGTAAATGCAGAAGTAACTAACTTACTGCTCCAGGGTACTTACAACAGTGGCAGACCCATAACGAGTGACCACAGGAACATTCGCTATTATCATTATAATGTGACACCATCAACAGAGCTTATTGGAAAGGCTGAACCATCACGTATTACTCCTGTACCCTCCATTTTTAAAAACAAGTGGCAATACCCTTGAGAATTCACGCAATCAAAAGTGTTACATTCTTAAATAGACACAGTGGGAAGTGTAGGTGTCTGAAATATTTATGTTATCTGCAATTCCACTAAGAGTAACAGAAAAATGAGATACTACATTTAGATTTAGAAATTTGAAGTGAATGCTATTTTCAGTATATTAAAAGAAGCCTTTTCTTCCCTTATGCCTTCAGAATTGAAAACAGAGACAGGGAGAGAGACAGGGTCTTCTGAAAGGACTTCTGGGCATGGCCGTGGAACAGCTCAGCCTCGGTGGAAGTTCCCGTTTGGGGCAGACTTGGACTCAGCCAGACGTCTCTCAGGGGAAAGACCCAGCCTGCAGTCTGGGACCACCAGATGTCTCGTGGAATAAGCCTTCCCTACCTTGCACAGAAATCCATCACAGATGTATTTCTTCTCTTTTCCGAAAAGAAACCATGAAACAAATCTACTCATTCCTATTCCTTTCATTGAAACAGGTGGACAGTGATTCTTGAATTTTTATAAAGAATGAGTTAAAAACTGCTTACTAAAATTTTGTCTGTGTATTGTCTCAGGCTAGTGGGTATCTCTGCTTTAGAGACTGTTTTAAATAGTAAATCACCCAGAAAATGCTGTGCTCAAATTTCAGTCTAAAAGAAGAGATGAAAACCATTTATCATCATCATTTATAACTTTCTCATTGTACCTCATCAGGAGAAAGAAAATAAGAGTTGTACTGATTAATGGTCCTGATGCAGTCTAATTGTGACAATAAGTCAATACAGTCTTCAACATTTCAATCTTTGTGATCCATCTTCTGAAGGTGGAAAGGATGCCAGCCTGTGCCAAGGAGACTTCCGTGCCCTCTCACAGTGCAGCCCCTTCTCTCACTTAATCACTCCCCACGACTCTTAGAGCATCTAAACACAAGGGCTGCTGAGACTTTGTGGTGAAGAAGATCGCCTGGCACGAACCTTCAACTGCAGCTGTGAGCGCTGGAGAACTATCTGGTAGATAAATCAATGAGATATTTGCTTTCTTACAGGATTGTCTTAGCATTTAGGGCTTAACTCCAAATAATAACCCACTGTTTATTAGTAGCTGCCAGCTGAAGGATGATTAAAAACTCCACATCAATATTTACTCTTGAAAAACTAATGAGAGGCAAATCAAATTTTAGAACATATAAAGACAAGGTCCTACTGCGATCAAGCACTTTATCTCATCAACATAAGGATCTATTCGTATGTGACATAAACCCAATATGGTTTGTTCAATAGATACTAAAAAGAAATTTCATAAAATTTCTACCTTTTCCTAAAAATGGTAAATATTGATGGAACACCTCTTATGTTCCAGGCCCTCTGCTAGAATCATAATTTCTTTTAACCATCTCATCAACCCCATCCAGAAGATGTCATCACAGAATTAAATTTAAAAAATCAAGGCTTAGAGACACTGAAGAATTTGTCTAACACCTTATTTCCAAACCTGGGGTTTAATTTATTATAATATAATACTTATATTCTTTCTTTAAAAAGATTATAAAGCAACAGTCTTAATCTGATAAACTCTATTTGCTCTAAACCAAAAATCAATAACATATTAATGGCAAACAAAAATTCAGTGCTCAAGAACATTGCACGTGAAAGACATTAATGATTTATACAGAAGATCTAAGTAGATAAATAGATATACATGTAGGAAAATTATCAGCCTTACTAGCACTTGAAAGAGTATAATTTTTTAAAGTGAGATATCCTTATATTTAAATTTATTTACAAAATTTAATGCTCAAAATAGCAAACATTTCAAATATAATTTTTTAAGGCCACACTGGAATAATTACTTGTAGAAGGGCAAATGTCTCAACTTCTCTAGACAGAAATTTACAATAAATACAGACTCTTAGACATTTCAAAACCTTTGTTCAAATAATTCAAAACATTGTTCAAAACATTATCTATTTGCCCTGAGGAAATAATTAGAAATTTGAACAATTTATATAAAAAGCTGGGGCTTCCCAGGTCGTGCAGTGGTAAAGAATCCACCTGCCAAGCAGGAGACGTGGGTTTGATCCCTGGATCAGGAAGATCCCCTGGAGAAGGAAATGGCAACCCGCTCCAGTACTCTTGCCTCAGAAACTCCATGGACAGAGGAGCCTGGTGGGCTACAGTTCATGGGGTCGCAAAGCGTCGGACACGACTCAGCAACTTAACGGCAGCAGCATATAAAAAGCTATCCTTTGAAATGTTATCCCTAACTTTGAAAAAATTGGAACCAGACTAACTATTGAACAAGAGTAGTAATGATTGTATTAATTTTAGTTCATCTTTATGACAGAAATTAAGCTAGCTTCTAAAATGTTTGAATATTCACACAGCTTAAAAATGATTTATATCAAAATATAAATAGCTAAATCTAAATTTAAAAATTTAGAAAAAAGAAAAGCCTTATAGAAAAAAGGCTAGCATACTTTTATATATATATATATAATACAATCTTAATCACTTATGTATACATTAATAGAAAATGATTGAATGCAAATACATCAAAATATTGATCAGATCAGATCAGATCAGATCAGTCACTCAGTCGTGTCCGACTCTGCGACCCCATGAATCGCAGCACGCCAGGCCTCCCTGTCCAACACCAACTCCTGGAGTTCACTGAGACTCACGTCCATCGAGTCAGTGATGCCATCCAGCCATCTCATCCTCTGTCGTCCCCTTCTCCTCCTGCCCCCAATCCCTCCCAGCATCAGAGTCTTTTCCAACGAGTCAACTCTTCGCATGAGGTACTAGTTATCAACGTGTGATAGGTATATGATTGATTTTGATTTACATCTTCGTATGTGTCTGCATTGTCCGAAGTCCCAACTGGAAACCCATATAAGTATTACAGTCAAAAAATATTATAAAAGACAAAGTAATCTCCAATAATATCCTACAAGTAAAACTTTCAAGACTGTCTCAGTTTTTATCCGTAAGGAGCTCCCCTATTAGTGCCCTGTTTTGCTCCTTGCGTTTACTCGACTTTCGCGGATTAAACAGCTCCTACCGCGTGGCTGACGTTCATTCACTAGCGTGAACAAATGCAAGACCATCAGTGAGGCCCCACAGCAAGCACCCATCTGCTGCTGTCCTGGCCTGAACTTCTTGACCGCGGCCCAAACTGTCGGTCCTGCCAAGGGAGGTAGGGAACCGAGGCGTGCGAAGCCTGAGGCTGCGCTCAAAGTGTAAGCTGCCCTTTCTTCTGTGTGACAGCGATCCTGTCACTGAGTCCCGGTTCCCGGCCCCAGTCACCCTCGGGCCACTGACCGTGAGAACCCACAGGGGCAGACTCCTCCTCGTTAGGATACGTGTCCATTTATTCAAGGCAAAGAAGAAGCAATTCCCACCTGACAAAGAGGTGGGAATTCAGTAGACTCTGCTAAATTTCTTGATGAGATTTCCAGAGTCGAGTAACTTTATGCAATACTTTCTAGGCAAGCTTGTTCATACTCTGAGCAAATCCCCTCTTTGTTCTAAATTTCCCTAGAATAATATATGTATGTGTAGACACAGACATAAATATATGTGTGCCACTTTTCACTTTCATGCATTGGGGAAGGAAATGACAACCCACTCCAGTGTTCTTGCCTGGAGAATCCCAGGGACGGGGGAGCCTGGTGGGCTGCAGTCTATGGGGTCGCATAGAGTCGGACGCGACTGAAGTGACTTAGCAGCAGCAGCAGCAGCTGCTGTACTGGACATTGTCAGACAAGACAGAAATGGACTTATCATCTGTATCACCTTCCAGCATCTAAAATGCCTACCCAACTAAATTCAACATTTATATGTCCATGGGAGGGGGGACACTGGAATGAATTATTTCAGATTCTAAACACTGATAATACATATTAGGGCAACGGATTGATGAAATGATTGTTTTTCATTAACTTTTGGTAACTTTTCCAAATTTTCTCTCATGGAGTATATATTACTTTTATTGATATAATAGAGGGAAAAAAATTTTAAAGTGTTTAATATTCTCTGTTCTTGGGGAAATTAAAATCTGGCAAGGAGGACAGAGAGTTTTCAGACTAGGTACGTGACAATATAAAGAGTACACGCCTCACAGTACAAACTTTGACAGAGCCTCAAAGAGAGACAAGATTGATTCTGTCTCAGAAAGGAAAGGAGCCATGAGGTTGAGGGAACTTCACAGGGGAAGCAGCTTCCGAACAGGACTTGAGGATGAGTAGTATTTGTATCTGATGGAGAAAAACATTCCAAGGGAGAAGGCAGCACGGAAGACTCAGCCCTGAAAGCCCACAGCCTGCGAGCGGAAGGGCAGGGAACTGGGGTCACAGCCCTTATTTGCCGTGGCCACCCCAACTGTCACCTGGCCCAACCCAGTGTTCCATCCTGATTAATTGTTAATTCTGCAGTATACTTTTGGGTTGATTTCTTATTTTAACGTTTCACACCAAATATGTCTGTATGTGTCATCAGTACCAATGTTAATATTATTTCAAAAATGAAACTGATTTCAAAATTAAACAGATTTAAGTGTTCAGTCAACTCATTTGATTTGCATTTTAGATGCTTCTCTTGAGAAATTATAATGGTTTCCCACAGCTCATTATTTCTTATCAATTTGATTAAAGGTTCTGTAACGTAGGTAACAGGTATAGAATGACATTTAGAAAAGCATATTTAAGTGGTTTTATGACATGTGTGAGGATGTGAACTGTAATATAAGTATGCAGTAATAGTTTCTGGCAGAAATCTGTTCAGATACTTTAACCAGAGACTCCTGTTAAATCAACATAAAGCCAGTTAGAGGAAATCATTTCATAGGGACGAAAGGACTGTCCAAAGGACAGAAGACGGGAGCTCTGATCCTCGTTCCTCTGTCCATCAGCCATGAGATTATGGCAAGTTTCAAAATCTGAACTCAGCTTTCTCATTTGTGAAAAACATAGCAATAAATAGTATGTATTCCTCACTTCACAAGATTGTTAAAATTACAACCAAATGCACATGTCAAAGTAGAGAACTGAGAGGACCCGCTATCCAGGGAGCGCTGCTCAGCATTCTGTAACAATCTCAATGGGAAAAGAATCTGAAAACGAATACATACATCTGTAGGTATAAAAATAAATAGACATTATGTGTTTTTTAAATGTGCATGTTATCAGTTATGCAGTTGTCAAAGACCTTGCAGATAATCTTATTTGGCTTCTAAGTTTTATTCCAAGAGCCCCATTCAGGGGCCCTACGAAGATGTAGGAAGGATGGAGACAGGATGAAGGAAATCGCTGCTGAGTGGATAGGGTCCCCTCTCTCACACCCCATTTTCAGATAATGAGTCCTAGATTCAAAAAATCTAGGACTCATTTCTCAGCTGATGAGTCCTTTGCATTTTGGGCTGCAGAAAAGGTTCCATCTGAAGAAAACACCCAATGGTTTCAAAGGACTGAAAACCACTGATTCGTTCAATTGTTCATGTAACAGTGAAAAAGTAGAACACAGAGAAGCTAAGTAACCAGCCCCCCTCCCAGCCTTAAGTAACTTTAAATAAACTGGCCGAGCAAACGATAAAAGCCAAGCCTCCAGTTTCCAAGCTCAGAGCTTTTCGGACATATCCCGCGGAAGGGTTAAATAAATATGGGTATACTTCACTGAGTTTCCTCTTATCAATTTGCTCCTTCTATCAAAAGCTGACACTCCACTTGTGAAATACTTTTCACCTACTCTCACCTTCAAGGAGTTGGAACCTTCAGCCACCTCCTTACTCTTCTGTATATTTGTTTTTCTCTTTTTCTGCTGATCATTCTACAGCATGTAAATATGCTCTAGTGTCTCCCATACCGAAAACAAAACGGAAGCCTTTGCTCCCATGACCAACAACCACCCAATTTCCTTTGTTCCTTTCAAAGTAAATATTTTTGGAAAGAGTTGTCTAAAGCCACTGTGTTTTCCCCATTCTTAACCCCGCCAGCCTCCGCGGTAGAAGTCAAGCTCCATTGTCTCTTCCCTCTAGTGTGTGAAAAGAGGGATCCTGTTTGTTCACCAGCGCCGGCACTTGGAACCCATGTACCATATGCCTAACTCAGTGAATATTTATAAAAATAAGTCATTGAGAACCATTCAGTGATTTAGTGAATTATATAGCTTGTGAATTTTTCATACATTTCTGAAGGATGGATCACAAAATCCTAAATCTTACTTGATTCCAAATGAAATTCCTTCAACCACTATTTGAAAAAAAATGCACAATGACCCATAACACTAAAGTTAATCTATACATGCAATTTAATCCCTACCAAAAGTACTACAAAGATAGTTTTTGCATAGCTTGGCAAAATAATTCTAGAATCCATTTTAAAGAACAAATATTTTTAAATAACTAGGATGATTCGAAGAAGAAGAATGGAGGTAAAATTGTACTACGAGATTCAAGGACTGTGTTGTAAAATTACAGTAATAAAACAGCATGAATGTGGTACAGGACGAGAGCTCAGAAATAGATTACAGAGTTCAGAACTGAACGCAAGTATAGTTGAGAATTTTGTAAATATAAAAGATAGAACTTCAAATCAAGGAGGGTCATAGTGGTTATTCAATAAAAGGTCTGGGGACAACTGCTTATGTACTTGCAAAATAAATAAGTAACCCTTTCTTACTCCTCACATCAAACTCTAAATAAATTCATAGTAGAAAATAAAGTATTGAAAAATAATTTTATATGCTTGGAGTGCAGAAGGCCTTTAGAATATATCAACAAAACTAAAAGCATAAAGGAAAACACTGACAAAAGACAAACTCAATGACTGAAAAGTGAAAAAATATATATGGTAAAAACAATAGCAAAAAAAAACTATAAAACTCTGTCAATAAGATTACAAGGCAACAAAAAACTGGCAAACATGTTTGCATCATATATATGATAAAGGATTACAAAAGAGTGATGTTAAATCAACTGGGAAAAGAACATTCCAGTAGATAAATGGGCAAAGGAAATAGTTCACCGAAGAATAAATAGAAGTGGTCCAGTAAACATGCACAAAGATAACCAGCCTCATCAGCAATCAAAAGAATACAAGTTAAAATATCGAATGTCCTTGTTATCTTAGCCAGCTCAATGTAAAAGCACTGGCAAAGCACTGGGTTGGCAAGAGGGTGGAAAACAAAATTCTCGTGCATCTATGAGAGGATAAGCAGGTACAAAGTTCCTGGGAGGTAGTCTGGCATCAAATATAAAATATACATTAAGGGAATAACCAGACAATTAATATATAAAGGGTATTCTTTGCAGAATCATTATTAATTGAATAAAAGTCCATCAGTTGGAGTTTATTGAATATGTCATTATTGATCCATATGAGAAACTACTATGAAGACCTAATTACGTGGACTTACATTTTTTAAATATAGAAAGATATCCATAATATGTCAAGTGGAAAAAAAGATTACAGAACTATTCTGCCTCCTAAATATCTCTGAGTCAGTCCCCTTTTTCCATCTCCGTCACAACTCTGCCGCAGGCTTCTCTTTCCTGCACCCACTGCACTCCACCCTCAGTTTCCTCTCGGGCCTTCCTCCTGTGATTTAGCTTTCTACAAAATTAAATATACTCCTATCATACAATCTGGCAATTGCCTTCCTTGGCATTTACTCCCAGAAGTTGAAAATGCAGGTCCACACAAAAACCTACACAGAGATTTTTATAATAGCTCTATTCATAATAGGCAAAACTTGGAAACAACCACAATATCCTTCAGGAACAGAAGGCTTAAACAGTTGTTCCATCCAGACAATGGAATATTATTCTGTGTTCAAAAGAAATGAGCTATCAAATCATGACTAGACATGAAGGAAGCATAAATGTATGAATAAAAAATGCATATAAAATGTAAATGCATATATATATATATAAGCCAATATAAAAAGAGTACATATTGTATGATTCCAAACATACGAACTCTGGAAAAGGCAAAACTATGGAGACAGTAAGGAGATGAGTGCTTATCTAGAGCTGGGAGGAGAAAGGGATGAACAGGCAGAGCACAGAGCACTCAGCGCGGTTCAGCCACTCTGTGAAACTGTAACTGTGGAGACGCCATAATACACGTGCCTGTGCAGCACGCGAGGCAAAGAGTAAAGCGGAACATAAATCAGCGTGGACGTTGGAGGGTAGTGATGTGTCCGTGTAGGCTCATTAATTATAACAAATTCATCACTCTGGTGGGGAATGCTGATAAGAGGGGAAGGTGTGCAGTGTGGGGACAGGGGCATATGGGAGATCTCTAGACTTTTTGCTGCAAACTTAAAACTGCCATAAAATACAGTCCCTTAAAAAAAAGTAGTGAAGCATTTTTTTTTCTACTATTTATTCTTCTCAAATCAAAGGATCAATGATGCCATATCTGGTTATACTGTTCCCCACTGCCACAAACAAAATAGAAAATTCATCTCCTGTAGCAGGACCACTGTTTGGGTCAAGTTTATAGGACCTCAGGAATTCTGATGCCAAGAACCACACTCTTCTCCAACCCAGAGCTCTGAATTCCTAAATACCGTCAATAACAAAGCCAGTTCTATTTTCCATCTGCATATAGTAAAACAAAAAAATTCTACATTGAATGGCTGATTCCAGCTGTCTACTTCTCAATCCATCTTGCCATGGCCCTAAAATAGTTCCACTTTCCTTCCAATTTCACTATAAACCAAAAAGAGAAAGACTCATTTCCTCTTCATCCTCTCTTTTCCTGGGCTTTCCACACTGTACACCACAAAGCCCGTCAAATCCACCCCTAACCAGCTGTGGCACTCAGGGCAGACATTTTGCTCCCCATGATTATCACGTTTCATTCCACGGATCCCAGCTCAACATTCAATCTGTTAAATTTGAAGTTGTGTTGACCAATAATCATGTTTATCTGTCAACTCAGTGAAGAATCCAAGCCTATCTGTAAAGCCCAGCCCATTTCTCCAAATCAGGTTTTTCTGATCTCACTTGGGAAAACTGAATGATATTAAGGAGAAGACTATAGTGGTTCAAGGTGGCTAACGATTTTATTTTTAAAGAATTCAAGAAATTTACTGTGTATTTTGGCATCAAATACATATTATATAAATCGTGTGTAACTGTAGGCAGATTGGCACCTGTGGACAGTGGGTGGTTGAAAATTTATAGTCAATATTTAGTCAACAGCTCAGTCATTTTGTACTGGATATAAGTATATGCGACTTCTTTTATATATTATTTTCCACTGTGCTCGCAAGCTCATGTAATCTTTTTCTTGACCAGCTATACAACTTTTAAAATAATACATTTCAAAGACATTTGACATAGCAGAAAATAGGCCTACCTGTGTGTTTATATATAAAGAGCAGGTTTAAGCTGGTAGAGCTCCATCAGATCATTCGACATCTCTGGAAGTAAGATCCTTTTTGTTGGCTTAGTTGCATCCAACTCTTTTGCGACGCCATGAATGGTAGCTCTGCCAGGCTTCTCTGTCCATGGGATTTCCCAGGCAAGAACACTGGAGTGGGTTGCCATTTCCTTCTTCAGGGGATCTTCCTGACCCAGGGATTGAACCCATGCCTCCTGTAATGGCAGACTGATTCTTTACCACTAAACCACCAGGGGAGTCCAGCTGTCTAATAAAAAATAAATTAGCTCCAAGACCTCATTCCCCTTCTCAACTAATTGTTTAACTTGTGTAACAGTCTGCTGGCGTCTCACTCACCACATGTATCAGATCCTACTTGTGCTTTAGGTTTCTGACCTATTTTCATACTCTACACATTCCCTCCACCTCCTCCAACTCCAGGTTCTTGAAGCCAGGGACTTAGTTTCATTTATCTGTATATTCCCTCCTCTAACTTGTTACATTACCAAAAAAAAAAAAAAAATTCTCTGATCACAGCTTCAAATCTGTTCTGCTTATTTGTGCCAATACTCTCATTATAAAAATGCTACCCCCACCCGTGGCCTCCGAGCCATAGATGCCCCTCTGGGTCCTCACCCACCTTCCCCTGTCTCCATCTGCCTCCAGCATCCTTCTTCTCCATGCCAGTGCTCAACCAAGTCAACAATGCTAGACCAACTTGCAAAGTCATAGAAACTGGTACAGTGGGGTTAACACCTTTAAATGTTTTCCTCCCCTCCACTAGTTATCCATGTAACAGGAAGGTTGTTCTTTTAAGACATGTTACTAGGCAGGACTCTGTCAACTGTCACATAACTGGGTGTGTAACTGGTCGTCTCTGGCTGCTGGATCCCAGTCCGGCCCCTAGTCACGGTCATATATCCCCAGGATTTATGTCTGTTTCAAGAGGCAAATGGGTACCTTCCAAGACTTAACCTCCACTCTCAGGTTGTCTTTCCTGAAACCCCACACATTCTCCAAACACAGTTTTTGTCTTCATTGCCAGATGTGGGATCTATTTATGGGGATACTCTATGACAAAAAGCCCATTTCTTTTTAGAAAAGCAAATCAAAAAGATATAAAGAAGAATGTGCATTTTCCCAATAATCCTAGAAGGCATGCCCCTCTGAGTCCATGCACCAGCTGTGTAGTGAAGTCTGGTTCCCCACTCTCTGCCCATACGTGGCATCTCCACTCCTGTGTGTGTATTTGTGTATATGTGGAAGGATGAATCACTGGAAAGTTAGGAGCAAGCATCGTTGAAGGGATATTCAATTCACTTTTAACTTTGATAGCTATTTCTTAGACTAAAGGAAAGTATGCTCAGTGTCATTGCTGGTACTGCAAATTGCCCTTTCTTTTCCTGAAATAGTAACTATTAGTTCATTTAGAAAAATCACAGTCCAAATTAGAAGCTATGAAAATCGTATGGAGAAACAGACATATGGATCAGTGCAACAGAATAGAGCACTCAGAAATAAACTCGCACACCTGTGGTCAATTAATCTTTGACAAAGGAAGCAAGAATACACAATAGGGGAAAAAACAGTCTTTCAGCAAGTGGTGTTGGGAAAGCTGAACAGACACATGTCAGTCAGTGAAGTTAGAAAACACCTTCATGCCACACACAAAAATTAACTCAAAATGGCTTCGAGTCTTAGCTATAAGACATGACATCATAAAACTCCTAGAAAAGAACATAGGCAAAACATTCTCTGACATAAACTGTACCAATATTGTCTTAGGTCAGTCTCCCAAGGGAAGAGAAATATGGGCAAAAATAGACAAATAAAGTTTACCCCAATCAAACTTAAGCTTTTGCACAGCAAAGAAAACCAAACACAGAACCAAAAGTCAACCTACTAATAGGAAGAAAATATTTGCAAGTAATGCAACTGACAAGGGCTTAATTTCCAAAATATACAAACAGTTCATACAATTCAACAACAACAACAAGAAAAGCCCACTAAAAAAATAGGCAGAAATCCTAAATAGACATTTCTCCAAAGAGGACGTACAGATGGTCAATAGGCATATGAAAAAACGCTAATCATCGCTAATTATTAGAGAAATGCAAATCAAAACTATAATGAGGTGCTACCTCCCACCAGTCAGAATGGCCATTATGAAAAGCCTACAAATAACAAATGCTTGAGAGGATGTAGAGAAAAGGGAACCCTCCTACACTGTTGACAGGAATGTAAATTGGTGCAGGCTCTGTGGAAAACAGGATGGAGGTTCCTCAAAACCAGAATTAGAGTCGCCATGTGACCCTGTGCACAAACCCAGGGAAAACTGCAGTTTGAAAAGATACGCGCAGCCCAATGCCCATAGCAGCACTGTTTACAACAGCCAAGATGTGGAAACAAACTGAATGTCCATCGACAGGTGAGTGGATGCAGATGTGATACACACACACACACACACGCACACCACACATGCACACGCACACACGCAGAGCCAGGAATACTACTCAGACACTTGGAAAATAATGAAATAATGCCACTGCAGGAAGATGAACAGACTTTATCCTTCCAAGTGAAGTAAGCCAGAAAGAGAAAGACAGATAGCACATGATGTCACTTGTACGTTGAATCTAAAAGATGACACAAAGGAACTGAGACAGAAGCACTCACAGATGCAGAAAAGAGACGGTGTTGCCAAGAGGGCTGGGGATGGGGGTGGGTTGGGAGTTTGGCATTAGCAGATGCAAACTATTACATTGAGAATATATATGCACATATATTATAGAGAGATATTATATAGAGAACGGGTAAATAACAAGGTCCTGCTGTAAGGCACAGGGAACTATGCTCAATATCCTGTAATAAACCAGATGAAAAAGAATATGTGTATTCATATATACGTATAACTGAGTATACACAATTTACAGAAATTAACACAACATTGGAAATCAACTATATTTCAATAAATTTTAAAAAATCATAGTCAGAACTCACCATTTCTAGGTATTCTTCTAAAACTCAGTAATTTAATTAACGAAAACTTTACAATAAATTTTTAAAGAAAGACCTCTAAGGATACATTCACCTACTCATTCTTTCTCCTAAAAACCATGTTTTATTCCTTCCCTGAAAGTTTAAAAAATCACTTTTGTATTTTTTCGCACTCAGCCTCATCACAGTCCACTGACATTTCCAAAATCAACAGTGACTTCTGAGAGTCAACCTCATTTCTGGTTGTCAGTTCTCCCACAGTTTACACAAATTACCTCCAAATGACATGGCTTTAATTCTAGGATTTGTGCAAACTCTGAGAGTGAAAGTATTAGTCGCTAAGTCATCTTCGACTCTTTGTGACCCCATGGACTGTAGCCCACCGGGCTCCTCCGTCCATGGGATTTCCCAGGCAAGAATACTGGAGTGGGTAGCCATTCCCTTCTCCAGAGGATCTTCCCAACCCAGTGATCAAACCCCAGTCTCCTGCATTGCACAATGATTCTTTACCGCCTGAGCCACCAGGGAAGCCCTTGTACAAACTAGAGTTTGTAATAAAATCCATGCTGTGAATATTTGCCAAACCCAGAAGGTGCCTCCCCATGAAGCAAGAAGGAGCCTCACTGCACAAATTCAGATATGCAGCTTTAGTGTTCCTTTATCCCACTTCCTTTCTGAGTCTCCATTCCGTGGAGGTGGTGGGCAGTTAATTCCCGGCAGTCAGCAATTCCACTGTTCCCGGAGCTGGCCTAGCTTTCTGAGGACAGGGAGAGCTTTCATAGTAGAAAGACACTGCTAAGGGCATTTGCCATTCATCTACATGAAGTCGCCCTAAGACATTCCTTTATGGCTCTGCACAATCCCTTCAAAACTGGCCGTTCTCTCCGCAGTTTACATTCCTGGGATCCAGAACGCGCTCAGGCCTTGGTGCCAGGCGGGGGCACCAGAATCTCTGTGAAGCGATCCGTGAGCCCATTTGCCTCATATGCTGCTGGCTGTTACTGCTTCCATGGGCATCTACCCACGATGCAGGGACCAGATCGCCCCTGATCTCAGCGTCTTCGAGTTTCTGGGTGGTTGGCTCTACCCCTAAGACCTTTCTTGGGACCCGCCTACACTCTGCCCTCCCCCATACACTTTCCCTCCCCCTGCAAACTCCTCATATTCCAGGAAATCCTTCTCTCCCCGCTGTCCACAGAATTCTTCAGGCAGGAGAATTCCTAGGTGAAAATCTGGTCCACATAAGCATGTCCAAGTACTTGTCCTTCAAGGAGGGCAGGATGTCCCCTATGACTCTCTAACAAGAAGAAATATTACTCTTTTCCCAGATTAAAGCTATTATCAGCTCTTGAGGAGAACAGAGCAGTTAAAAGTGCTTTAATCTGTTGGTTTACATAGCAGGACTGAAATTTAGTCAAGCATGAGGAATATAAAACTTTTATCGCAACTGGCTGACATCAGATGGAGGTATTCTGCAGCGACCACCCTGTCAGCTCCAGACCCCGTCCTGATTCAGTGTTCACTGCTAATTCACGTCAAGGCCTCAGCCGCATTCAGAGGGCTCTGGCGCTGAATCCACCCTACCGAGTAGAGCATCTGAGAAGTTTTCTCTGATTAAAGTGCCTAACAGCAACATGTTCTATATTCCACCACTAATACACAATGTACTCAATAGTCTAACACTTCACCTCTCTTCTGCTTTCTTTGGGTCCCATGTCCCAGTTTTTAAATCTCTATGGCTTTATGGCCATATATAGCAATGCTATCTCTCTGTTACACTCGATTTTGTGCCAATACCATGATTCATTTCATATAGGCAGTTCAATCTACCATTTCCTCTCCTGTCTAAAATCTCATCGTGTTTTGTTCAGCTCACTGGATCAAATATATACTGCCTATCATTTTCTCCACTGGAAAACATACTTACTATCATTGTATTTTTTTCTTTGAAATCAGGCTTTGTCCTTTGCACATTGCTCCTCATCTCCCACACCAATGCCTCTCTCCCGCCTCCCCCTGCCTAAAATTTTTCATCATTCCAATAAATGTATATATTGGAATGGGAAAAATTTAGTTTCCGCCTCAGGGATCAATTTACAATGATCTTAAATAAGCCTCTTTTTAATTGATGAGCCTGCTGCAAATTGCATACTTCAGTTTACTCTGTAAGGAATACAATAAACCAAGGCAAAGCTGCTTATGACTCATGTATAATAGAGTGAAAACAGTATCATCATTAAACACCAAATAAAGCCATTGATTCCGTGTATTATTCTGTCAGTTTTAATTGAATTGCATTTCCCCCCTTTCAGTTCTTAATTATGCAGCTCATGCTGAATCTTTATTTTTGTGCACAGAATGGGATAATGTTCTCTTCCTCCTTACCTTAGTGCCTAAAAATATAAGCCTATTGAGAACAGAAAAGTCTTTGTTGGTCTTAATTAAAGCAAAACACCTGCCTTTATCCTGGGAGCCGAATGTGCTGCTGTTCTGAGACTGTTACCAGGTGAGGGGACAATAGGGCCGCTTCCTATTGCACGTCCTTCTCCCCGACCTGCGGCTCCAGCTCTCTCCAAACCCTATCGGAAGAGAACCTGATGTCACACCTCCCAGCCGCGAAGATCCAGGAGAACTGTCCAGCCTGCTAATGAGTGTGAACTGTCTAGACTGTACAAAGTCAAGTAGACACTATTTAACATGGGGGTAGACGTGGGCGCATTCCTGCTGCTCAGTCGCTCAGTCACGTCTGACTCTTTGCAACCCCATGGACTGTAGCCCGCCAGGCTCCTCTGTCCATGGGATTCTCCAGGCAAGAACACTGGAGTGGGCTGCCATGCCCTCCTCCAGGGGATCTTCCTGACCCAGGGATCAAACCCACGTCTCTTATGTCTCCTGCCTGGGCAGGTGGGTTCTTTACCACTAGCGCCACCTGGGAAGACCAGGCTTGGTTAGTGAGAGAATAATCTAAAAATTCATTCTTTTCTTCAGTTACCTTGTGAAAGGTTCAAAGGCAAAAGCCAGACTCTCTTCTCTGATTTGTGCCATACAACTGAGATTATATGCAAATGAGAACAACAAAGGGAGAGGGACTCAGAGTATAAACCCAGACTTGAAGGAAAGCCCGTGACTAACAATGAAATTCCTTTAATTCAAAAGAGGTGAAGAGAACACACCTCTACTCTTCTCTCGTCCCATAATGGTGTTGTCTATTTCTAAAATGCTTCTGCCAGATTCACTCTATTACCAAGACAATTTTATTTCTAAGACTCAGTTCACAGGGGCCAGATGTTCTTGTGTAGAGATAGCAAGTAATGGGCAAGTTATTTACTTTGGAGCTTATCATAAAGGCAAAATTATGTATCTGCCGGTATGACACTGTCCCAACAGAAACCTAGCTTGGTGAATCAGTCTCAGCACTGAGAATCAAGGGATGACTTGGAGTTAGTCTTTGATGCCCCAGTGAACTAAGGAAATAAAGACTGAAAGATGATTATCACAGTTTAGAAGCCCAGATGACCCAGGCCTGAGTCAAGCAAAGGGCAAGTGGCTGCCATTTGGACACACCCTGAGAGCTGAGGAATTGGCTCTCTGGGACTGAGAACATCTGATCATCGCTGAGGAGCTGGGTCTCCCTGGACTTTCTCCTAGCTCTGGCATATCAGGTTCTGCCAATCATGCAGCTGTGCCATCAGTAGCCATGCTACAGGGGAAAACTATCTTGGAAGGAGAAAAGGCACTAATCATTCTCACACTCGTTTTACCCATGTTGAAACTTGTCTGCCAAAAGTTCCTCATATCGTGTGCGGCAAATCAGTCTAATGAGCTCGTTCCAATTCCATCTTTTTTATTCTCAATTGGCCCTTTGATGGAAGAGAGGGGAGAAAGAAGAATGCCCTGTAAATGAATAGGGGGCTGCAGGATGCAGAGCCCACATGTGCTGAGTTCCTTCTGTGTTATAGGTACTGTCTGTTTTTTAACATCAGTGACTGGTTTTGTCCATCTGAGATTTTGTTTTGTTTTCTTTTACATCAATGATCGGCTTTTTAAAAATATCAATTAGGATTAAAAGAGAAGCAAGGTAATGTCGTATTTGTCTTAGATACTAGACAAATAAGGGTTAAATGTAAATTCAAAGTCATGGGGCTACCTAGTTTATAGCATTCTTGACTCTGATCCTATAGTAATAGGCAGCTGGCAAGTCTATAAATAATGTTGATTTTTTCATATTCATTGTTCCTAAGGTTACAAAGTAATGCTTACACCACATCTATTTCATCTATTTCAAATCAATTTCCTGCAAATGCCCTTCACAACTATATTGTTTTTATTAACAAATTAAAACACAGCATATTTGGGTGGTGTATTTTTTTGTTCCACACAAATTTGCAGGGATCAGAAAAGATTATAAAGGAGATAAAATTGTCATATGCAGAGACTCTCCTTCAAAAGGGCTTATGAAATTATTCTTTCACTATTCAAAATGGGAAATCATAAAACAAGGAGATTATTACAAATCCTTGGCATAAATTCACATGAAGACTGCCTGCCAACATTTTAATTAAGGACAATAGCTTGGCTTAAACAAATATAATTGAGAGAATATTGACCAAAGGTCAGTCTGTCTAAGGGGTAGTCGATGGAACACAACATTGTACACACAACCTATGTCACATTTCTCCTTGACATCCTTTGAAAAGGAACTCCCTCCTTCCCCTTGCCTGCCCAGAACTAGAACTGTTGAAGCACTCAGCTGGATCTGACAGCCAGGTTCTGTGGAAGTATAAAACCCAGTGCTGCAGGAATTTCTGAAGGCAGCAACCCTGTGCCGCTGGGATCGAGCAGGATTCCCGAGATGGAAGAGGGCTGATGCTTCCTCCTGGCTATGACTTGGTCCTCAACAAACGTTCTGATAAGATTTGCTGAACTACTTCTGAATGCAGAATGACACAGATTTACCCTGCCAGCACGCAGGAATAACTTCCCGAGATTAAATATATATATATATATTCAAGAAAAAAATGGAAATCAGCTGACAAAAATACCCATGAAATGCATCCCTTGATTCCTAATGTCGTCTTCTTCATGAGTCACATTTTCTTATGGCCTAAGCGGCTCCCTGATTGTAAATTAAACATCGTATGAATAACTTGCTGGACGGTATTCTAGCGATCTGAGGTCAATGTCCAGCTATTAACAGGAAATAAGATTTCAGGTTCTATGGCCTGAGAAGAGTACCACTGGGGTACCACGTAGCTCATTTTGTTTAAGTCATATAATAAAGAAGGAACGTTAAGCACTAGAAGAATGTGAGCCAATGAAGAAATTGATGTGAAAAGAATCTGTCCCCTGGGCTGGGGTACTTTATGTTTCAATATTGAAACTTGAACATTTTTTTGCATCAGAAAAGTTATTCTTAGTTGTTGGCAGAGTAAATCCATGTTATCCTGCATGCTGAAGCAGTTCAGCTGAATCTAATTAGAACATCTGCAGATTTATGCAGCTTTCTGTATATTAAAGTCCCTACCCTTGTGAAATAAATATTTCTCCTCAATCCTTTATTTTTACCCATCTCAGTGTTAATCAGACTAATATGGTATAAATTTTAACAACCACTTTTATGATCCTAGATGAATGGTCCCATACAAATCTAAAACATCAAGACCCTATAAATAGCATCAGTATGCACTAGATTTCAATGCCTTCCAACTGGCCATCAATTTTGGCATAGAGAAAGGGAAACAATTATAAACTCAGTCATTTGCTTCTTGTAACTAGTTTTTCAGAGATTTTTCAAGGTGATCCATGCATTCTTTGGATATTAAGGAGAACCTCTTCAGTCTTGGTATCTCTTGATACCAAGAGATACCAAGATTCATTGACTCATGTAGAAAATTATACAAAAAAAATCAATTTGCTTTTGCCACTTAAATAAATTACGCAGATTCATATAAAAAATGAGATTTTTCCAGAGTTAACTTTAAAATATTCCAACTCCCTTGGGAGTCTAATCCACTGCTTTTCTTGGGTAATCAGGTACCTAGATGCTATACTTCACACTAGGACTTTTTAAAAATCTTAAACAGCCTCTGTGTCAGAAAAGGTTAATGTCAAGGTCACGAGTAATTTCTCCCTTAGTTTTATAACTCCTCAAGGTGTTTCCCATTAGTCTTAGATTAAAATTAATTTGAGGGAATCCCCTGGTGGCCCAGTGGTCAGGACTCAGCACTTCCACTTGGGGTTCGATCCCTGGTCAGGAGGGAAAAATCTATTTTGGGGGCGATTTCCCTGGCTGTCCAGTGGTTAAGAACTTCCATTGCAAGGGGCATGGGTTTGATCCTGGGTTGGGGAACTAAGATGCCACAGAGCAGTGCACAGTGCAACCAAAAAATAAATTTGAAAAAGTTAATTTGAATTTTCTCAGGCTGAGAAGCAGCACAGTGAAAAGAGGCCCAGTCCTGGAGTCAGAGAGCCCTGCTGCATTCCAGCTGTGTCACTGACCAGGGTAAGCCGCTGGGCCGTCTACCTGGAAGCTGCCTTGTATCAGGCTACCTTGAAGCTCAAAGTTTTCTTCAGTAAAATGGAAATAATAACATTTACCTTTATATGGTGGTGCTAGTGGTAAAGAACCCGCCTGCCAATGCAGGAGAGGTAAGAGATGCAGCTTCAATCCCTGGGTCAGGAAGATCCCCTGGAGGAGGGCACAGCAACCCACCTGGAGAATCCCACAGAGGAGCCTAGTGGGCTATGGTCCATAGCGTCACAAAGAGGCAGGCATAACTGAAGCGACTTAGCATGCAGGCATGAAGATTCAGTGAAGCAATGTGCATACCTGATATGAGCTCAATAAGTAAGGATGGAAACAGAGATGGGGACCTGAGAAGGGGAACATGCAAAAAAGAGAGCACTCCTTGGCAACTTAAAAAAAAAAAACTGTAACATCTGTTTAATTTTAAAAAGAAAGCATTGTCAACTTCCCGCAGATTGTTTTAAATAAATTCCATCAGTGTATTCTAGCCATGCTACAGTTTAAAGCAACGATTCTCCAAGTGCCAGCTGAGGGCAGCAATAGCAGCATCTCTTGGAAAAGTCTTAGAAATGCAAATTCTCGGGTCCCACCCCTGCCTGCCAACTCAGAAACTTTGAAGATGGGGCCAAGCAACCTGTGTTAGCAAGCCCTCCAAAGCACGCTCAACGCTGAGCAACACTGTCCTCAGCCTTCCTTCAAATGTCAGCATAACCCCGAAGCTTCCTCTATGAGGATGTGAAGATTCCTGGTAGATTTGCTAACTGATCTGAATCCTCACTTCCTCCCTCTTGGCATTAGTCTTCTGTCTTTTATTCAGGACGAATTGATGTTCACACTTGCCAATTAGTCAACGTTACAATTCAAATGGCCACAGCTGTATCCAGAATTAACATGAAAAGTTTCCTGAAATATTTGAGTGGGTTTTTAAAAATACATTGTGGATTTCCTGTTTGAAAAACAAGCATTTGGACCTATTTTTATTCAAGGATGAAGGTATATTCATGTATCTTATTCATTGCTTCCCCTGAAGGACTTTCCTGGTGGCTCAGATGTTAAAGAATCTGCCTGTGATGCAGGGGTTCAATCCCTGGGTTGGGAAGATGCCCTGGAAAAGGGAATGGCTCATTGCTTACTCTATATAATTATTTTACATGTTCATTCAATACAAACTGCTAAAAACTAGTTTGTCAAGACTTCTACAAATTGAGATTATATCTGAGCTCAGTCCTAAAGATCGGAAGGAATCCCTTAAAGAGGTGGAGGAAGGTGGAGAGTTTCTGGTGGAGGTTAGTTATCACAAGCAACAGCTGGGTGTTTTTCAAAATGTGAATGTAAGTCAATAGAGAAGTGCTGGGAAAATATAAATAAAAACAATTTTTTTCTCCCAATCCAGGAAACCTCTCGACAAATGTAGAAGAGAAAGAAAACAATTTTATTACTGAATTAGCCTTAAGTCAGAATGTGACACTCATTACAGGCAGTAATGAGTTTATAAAAATGGCAAGACAGCCCCCCTTTCACAGAATCCAGCAGATCGACCCTTTCCGTACATGTTCTCAAGATAAACAACAGCTAGGCAAGGAAGAGGACTTGACGGCACCATTTGTCACACATAGTTCTTCCCAAATTTACTCAGTAGTTGGGGTGACCATCTGTGTTACCTAATTGGCTTTATCCAAAGGAAAAATTAACTTCTCTTTATGACAAGAGGTAGTTTTGGAACTGGGAGCGAGGCACCACTGAAGTTAGGCTCCTTCCCTCCCACAGAAACTAGGCGAGGGGGCCCTCTCTTCCTGGACGATGACATTTCAAAGAGACAGCAAAAATAATTTAACAATTACAAGTGCTCTAAAATAAGTGCTCTAAGAATAGAGAGTAGGAGGAAGTCTCTTCCCTTATTTTCAACAGGGAGAATCAAGCCTGTTATTTTTCATTTGTATTTGTCCTTGCAAGAGGCATGAATTAAAGTCCGCAGCAGACTAGAATTTGCAGGGACTTAGGCTCTCAGAGAAATGGGAACCCACAGAAGGTCTGTGACATGGTTTGATTTATCTCTTTAATGAGACATTCAGCCCCCTTGATATGATATAATATCGGGAAAGGCACGACATCACTCTCTGTCATGATTTTCTTGCCAAAAATGCCCAGCCTAAATCTCGTTGTAGAAAACAGACAAATCCAAAATTGGGAGGCATTCTACAAAAGATCTGACCAGTACTTTTCAAAAAGTCAAAGTCATGAAAGACAAAGAAAGGCTGAGGACTAAGGAGACATGACAAATAACTATCATGTGAGATCCTGGATTGGATCCTAGACTAGAAACGGTTAGTGGGAAGCCTGCTGAAAGTTGCATAAGGTCTGCTACCTTAGTAATAATGTTGCGTCGATGTTAATTTCCTTGTTTCCGTAATTGATTGTGTAAGACATTAACATTGTCTTATAAATCCAGGATCTCACCTGATGGTTAGTTGTTGTGTCTCCTTAGTCCTCAGCCTTTCTTTGTCTTTCATGACCTCGACTTTTTGAAAGTACTGGTCAGATCTATTGTAGAATGCCTCTCAATTTTGGATTTGTCTGTTTTCTACAACTATAAGAAAGCTGAGTGCTGAAGAATTGCTGCTTTTGAACTGTGGTGTTGGAGAAGACTCTTGAGAGTCCCTTGGACTGCAAGGGGATCCAACCTGTCAATCCTAAAGGAAATCAGTCCTGAATATTCATTGGAAGGACTGATGCTGAAGCTGAAACTCCAATACTTTGGCCACCTGATGCAAAGAACTGACTCATTGGAAAAGACCCTGATGCTGGGAAAGATCGAAGGCAAGAGAAGGAGATAACAGAGGATGAGCTGGTTGGATGCCATCACTGACTCAATGGATGTGAGTTTGAGTAAACTCTGGGAGTTGGTGATGGACAAGGAGGCCTGGCGTGCTGCAGTCCATGGGGTGGCAAAGAGTCGGACACGAATGAGCAACTGAACTGAACTGAGCTGAACTGAACTGAAATGAAGACACTAACATTAGGGGGAGCCGGGTGAAGGATATATGAGAACTCTTACACTATTTTTGGAACTTTCTAGAGGCCTAAAATGTATTTCCAATTAAAAATTTTTATTGTAATATTTTAAAAATACCATTTAGGCTACTGGTATTTTGACTGGGGTAGAAGTAAAACAGTAGCAGCAAAGATGCAGAAAATTTTTCAGTGTGTGAAGACATGTTGAATGTGAGAAGTGAAAGTCAGGGATCATTTCTAGGAGTTTAGAGTCAGTAACTGTTGAGGTATGCTATCTCTTCAGACAGAGAGAACTAAGGGAGACACAGGATTATGGACAAGATGATCAGTAGTTCCAACCTCGCCTCTAAAATGTCATCTCATGAATCCAACTCCCAGCAAATAACCAGAGGACACTGATCAATGTTACAATGATCAATCTGTGATTCTAATATTATTCCTCATAGCAGTGGCTACAGAGCTTCAAACTGCAGTTTAGACCTGTGTATGAAGTGCAATCCACATGTGGTAAGACTTGTTTGTTACCAATATTTAGCTTTGGATTCATTTTCATTCTTTCTACTACCCTCAGATTACCCCTAAACTTCAGACAGTAAACTAGTAAGAAATAAAGAGATAAGTAGAACCCTTCTTGCATGGAGAATCCCAGGGATGGGGGAGCCTGGTGGGCTGCCGTCTGTGGGGTCACACAGAGTCGAACACAACTGAAGCGACTTAGCAGCAGCAGCAGCAGAACCCTAGCTGAACTTTTGGTCCTCTTGATCATGGAAACCAAAAGAAAATCACCATCTGTCTAATATTTAAAGAGTCATATCACAACAGCAGGATGTGCCTCAGATCAGATCAGATTAGTTGCTCAGTCGTGTCCGACTCTTTGCGACCCCATGAATCACAGCACGCCAGGCCTCCCTGTCTATCACCAACTCCCGGAGTTCACTCAGACCCACGTCCATCGAGTCAGTGATGTCATCCAGCCATCTCATTCTCTGTCGTCCCCTTCTCCTCCTGCCCCCAATCCCTCCCAGCATCAGAGTCTTTTCCAGTGAGTCACCTCTTCGCATCAGGTGGCCAAAGTACTGGAGTTTCAGCTTTAGCATCATTCCTTCCAAAGAAATCCCAGGGCTGATCTCCTTCAGAATGGACTGGTTGGATCTCCTTGCAGTCCAAGGGACTCTCAAGAGTCTTCTCCAACACCACACTTCAAAAGCATCAATTCTTCAGTGCTCAGCTTTCTTCACAGTCCAACTCTCACATCCATACATGACCACAGGAAAAACCATCGCCTTGACTAGATGAACCTTTGTTGGCAAAGTAATGTCTCTGCTTTTGAATATGCTATCTAGGTTGGTCATAACTTTCCTTCCAAGGAGTAAGCATCTTTTAATTTCATGGCTGCAGTCACCATCTGCAGTGATTTTGGAGCCCAGAAAAATAAAGTCTGACACTGTTTCCACTGTTTCCCCATCTATTTCCCATGAAGTGATGGGACCAGATGCCATGATCTTCGTTTTCTGAATGTTGAGCTTTAAGCCAACTTTTTCACTCTCCACTTTCACTTTCATCAAGAGGCTTTTGAGTTCCTCTTCACTTTCTGCCATAAGGGTGGTGTCATCTGCATAGCTGAGGTTATTGAGATTTCTCCCTGCAATCTTGATTCCAGCTTGTGTTTCTTCCAGTCCAGCATTTCTCATGATGTACTCTGCATATAAGTTAAATAAACAGGGTGACAATATACAGCCTTGACGTACTCCTTTTCCTATTTGGAACCAGTCTGTTGTTCCATGTCCAGTTCTAACTGTTGCTTCCTGACCTGCATACAGATTTCTCACGAGGCAGGTCAGGTGGTCTGGTATTCCCATCTCTTTCAGAATTTTCCACAGTTTATTGTGATCCACACAGTCAAAGGCTTTGGCATAGTCAATAAAGCAGAAATAGATGTTTTTCTGGAACTCTCTTGCTTTTTCCATGATTCAGTGGATGTTGGCAATTTGATCTCTGGTTCCTCTGCCTTTTCTAAAACCAGCTTGACCATCAGGAAGTTCACGGTTCACATATTGCTGAAGCCTGGCTTGGAGAATTTTGAGCATTACTTTACTAGCGTGTGAGATGAGTGCAATTGTGCGGTAGTTTGAGCATTCTTTGGCATTGCCTTTCTTTGAGATTGGAATGAAAACTGACCTTTTCCAGTCCTGTGGCCACTGCTGAGTTTCCCAATTTGCTGGCATATTGAGTGCAGCACTTTCACAGCATCATCTTTCAGGATTTGAAATAGCTCAACTGGGGTTATAAAAATTAAAGCAGTGTATTATTTGAATAAGAAACAGAATAGGGAAATTGAAACAGATTTGACTGTTCAGCATCTTAAGTTGGTACTTAAAGGAGCAGCAAAAGATGGAATAAAATAGAAGTGACTTGGAGACAATAGGATATTTCTGGAAAAAGAAAGTTAGACCTCCTTTCTCATACCATTAAGCCAAAACTAATATCAAATGGATTAAATATCTACACAGGAAAGCCCTAGAAGAAAACACAGAAAACTATTCCATAAATTTTTAGAAGAGAAGGCCTTTCTTAGTCAAGGCATAAAACCTAGAACTCATCAAATAAAGGACTAAAATTTAAACTAGAATTTTAAATGTTTGTATGGAAAAATAAAATACAAGTAAAATTAAAAGTTAAATGATTGATTTAAAGAGCATATTTACCAGGTGCACAAAAAACAAAAGGTTAAAAGTTTCTATGAATCAACAAAAGAGATATAGTTTAGTAGAAAATACACAAATGTTTCCAAGAGAAAATGATCCACTGAAATGGAAATACAGTATACAGTAAACATTGAAAAGTGTTTAATTTGTTTAATTATTAAGGCAGTGAAAATTAAGTTATATGTGACTTTTTGCCTATAACATTAGTAAAATTTTATTATTTATGACGTTCAAGGGGGCTTCCCTGGTGGCTCAGATTGTAAAGAGTCTGCCTGCAATGCAGGAGACCCAGGTTCAATTCCTGTGTTGGGAAGATCCCCTGGAGAAGGAAATGGAAACGCACTCCAGTATTCTTGCCTGGAGAATCCCGTGGATGGAGGACCATCTCAGGCTACAGTCGATGGGGTCACAAAGAATCAGACACGACTGAACAGCTAACACTTGCATTTTCATAATGTTCAAGCAGGTGTGGAAAAAATGGAATCCACACTGTTTGGGGGGAGGGTATAAACTGATACAACTTTTTGAATGACAATTTGACAATATCCGTTAAAATCTAAAAGGCCACACACACTGTTACTCAGATATTTCTCTTCCAGGAAGCATCTTATGTAAATACCCAACATGTGCACAAGGATGTGTGCCCAGAGTGATTATGGCAGTTTTGTTTATAATATGGAAATAAACAGGAATAACTCAACAGTGATCAACTGGGGAATATGAATGGGGCAGAGACACAGTGATTCAGCTGAAAGGGGGTGTAGAATGCAAAAATGTAACAGCAATAAACAAAAAGTTAAAATAAGTGTTATAACCATGCAACCACTTTAAAACCTATGGTTCATCTATAATGAAATACTTTCATTAAAAATGATGCTTTAGAATATTTACTTAAATAGGAAAAGGTCCATGGTTTAGAATGAGGTTACAATTTTCACATGTTTAGTATGACCTATTTTTGCAACATATATCCTCCAAAAAAGACACACAAACACATTAATGATGATGTCTCTGAGTGGAGCAGGAAAGGGTGTTCCAAGGTAGTTTAATTTTTTCCCTTTATTTGTATTTCCCAACTTCTTCAATAATCACAACTGACTTTCATAAGTAGGGAAATAAAATTTTAACAGGAACAAGATGAAGCATTGGGAGAAGAGGAAGAATTCCTGGAATGAAAGCAAAATGCTTTATTTTCTCCTTAAGCTTTTCTTTCTTCTCCTTAAGCCCCAACCACCTACAGTGAAATGCTCTATGCTTATTCAGTACATCTAAATGTAAAATGTTTTAATTTCATCCCCAAAGCATCAATAATACCATCCACACTCACGTCTGTTTATCAGTTACATTAGGGGTTTTAGAATTTGTACTATGGGATCTATGAAGTCTACACTTTGCTGTCAGTCAACACCAGGGATGTTGGAAGGCAGTGTGAATGAAATGTGCTAACCCTAGCCTTGGGATACAATCATTCTATAAAACATGTTTATTTTTTTAAGCAAAGAACGAACACTACATTTCAGCTGCTATATATAAAAATATTCACTTTTCAATTTGAAAGTGCAGTGGCAATAGGAAGAGAATATAATGAACTGTAAGAGAAATTTAAAGTTATAAGCTTGTGTGGCCATGCATAAAAACTCTGAAAAACTGAGACCATCCAAGGGCCCCTCTCTGAATGGATCTTTTATTCCAGTGAGTTGGCACAGTGAAAGATGCCCTGCATTGTTCTGACATCACACCAGGGTGAAAACCCACAGTTCTGTTGACATCAATACAATGCCCTACAATATATTTTTTATATCCTCTGTAGGTGTTCTGAAAGGACTCCATTGGTAGAAATGTTTTTTGTTTTTTGTTTTAATTTGCAGGAAAATCCCTGCAATGAATAGAGCACAAAAACATTTCAATTTCCTAGGAAAAACTGGAGTCTACTTAAAAATGTGACAGTAACATTAAGCATACAAATAGAAAGAAATTTCAAAGGAAACATATAAAACACTTTTCCTGTGTCACAGTTCATTATGCAAACTCTCCACATCTTAGCATAATGCAGTATTCTTAAAGAAAGTAGTTTATCAGGAAACTTGTGTATAATAAACCTTAGCAGATCAAGAGAAACTTAATTTTGAAGTAGACATGGTTTTATCTCTCCCTTAGCTCTTTTGTTCTCATGCTTCCTGGTCTTAATCAAAATTATCTTTGTTTGAATTCTTATAAATGAGTTTTTTGGAGGACTTCATGGCTCCTCTATCAAATTCCAGAAACCAAAATATAAAATATTACCAGATGTAGGTGTGAATGGCCATGTGGATAATATGGGATGAAATTAAACCTGTGGGAAACCAGGCAAGTAAGGAACAGATGCAAAGTCTGTGCTCCAGAGGTCTTGGATCCTAAGTACTCAAGTGTAAGAAGAGCTCAGAATCTTGTTATATGCAACTTGACTCAGAAGCTGAAGAAGCACAAAAGAAACCACTCACCAAAATCAGTTATCTCAGCCGTGCACGTGGATTCATTTCCTTGACCCTCACATTGTACAAAACAATAGTCCCAAAAAAAAAAGGACAGGAATTAAGGTACATCATTGGGGTGTGAGTTTAATTAGAAGTTAATATAGAAAGATATAGATAGATATTAAATGAAAATAGTATAATATATTGTGCTTACATTGATATGGGCTCTACTGTATATGTGTCAAAATGAAATGATTTAAGACTCTATCATACATTCTGTATCTGCTCTCCTATATCAGTATATTCATACAGTACAATATCCACTTAATAGTAATTCTGTCCAAAAACACATAGAACACCCAAGATAAAGGCATTAGTAAAAATGGAAGCAGTCATTAATTAAAACATTCTATTGGAAACAATTTGAGTTTTCATATGCCAGAGGAAGTAAGATTTTTTTTTAATTTTTTTACATTGTGGGAAAATATAAGTAAACATAAAATTGATGATTTTAGCCATCTATAACCAAATGTAAGTTCAGCAACATTAAGTACATTTACATCACTGGGCTATCACCACCATTCAGGTCCAGAATTTTTCATCTTCCCAAATTGAAATCCATACTCATTAAACAATAAGTACTCATAATAAAAAAAAATTTTAATAGAGGAAGAATATCAATCAATGTAAAACAACATCATTTAAAATGATGTCAAAGTCAGAATGAAGAAAATAGATTTTGATGATAGATGTTTCCCAACTTATAAATGTTAAACCTAATTTATCTTTGGATTCACTCTGTAATTTTGAACTGGTTTCCTTGTTTTTGGTTTCCTCTATTTTTTTCTAAAACAAAAAATGCTATTTTTTAACTAGCACTTTATTAACTTCATATTTATTATCTGATTAGCTAGCTATTTCCACTTACCCCTAAGAACCCAGGGAAAAATACTCATCATTGTTTATTCTCTAAGTCCAATGGGCCCTTTTTACTTTTTTATGTGTTAGATCATTTTACAAATAAATTACAGAAGAATAAAGATAAAAATTTTAAACTATTTAAAATTTCATAAGAATTTAAACATAATAAACCTCATTTGAGCAAGTAAATTTGATATACAAGCATCATAAAAGATGAAATAATGCTGTCATACATGCTTGTGAGTCTTGCCACAAAGTATAGGCATAAAGATGAAATAATGCTGTCATACATGCTTGTGAGTCTTTCCACAAAATAGAGGCTTACTCAGGTCTTTCTTGGTTGAATGACAAACTGGCTGCTGCTGCTAAGTCGCTTCAGTCGTGTCCAACTCTGTGACCCCAGAGACGCCAGCCACCAGGCTCCCCGTCCCTGGGATTCTCCAGGCAAGAACACTGGAGGGGGTTGCCATTTCCTTCTCCAGTGCATGAAAGTGAAAAGTGAAAGTGAAGTCGCTCAGTCGTGTCCAACTCTTAGCGACCCCACGGACTGCAGCCCACCAGGCTCCTCCATCCATGGGATTTTCCAAGCAAGAGTACTAGAGTGGGGTGCCATTGCCTTCTCCAGACAAACTGAATAAGAATGCCCTATTTTTGTGTGTGTCCTTAGAAATAAACTGTTCACTCAGTGATTTTTAAATTTAGGGAAATTCATGCTAGATAGCGCCATCTGAAAACTAATAATCTCAAATTTTGCTTATATGAACAATTTATGATCTGCCTCTTCGGATTTATCCTTTGATTCCTCCTATTATTTTGAACCAGTTTCTTCTATTCCTTCCGCTTGCCATTTTGAGCAGAAATGTAAAATTCAGAATTCTCAACCTTTTCAATGAAAACTAAAAGCAGACCACAAGGATGATGTCTTCAGTCTTAATACAATTCTTAAAATATGATACAATACTCTCAGCAACATAAGACAGTTCAAGAATGATTCATTATTATGTCATTTTCAGTTCAGTTCAGTTGCTCAGTCGTGTCCAACTCCTTGCGACCCCATGAATCGCAGCATGCCAGGAGTTGTCCATCACCAACTCCCGGAGTTCACTCAGACTCACGTCCATCGAGTCAGTGATGCCATCCAGCCATCTCATCCTCTGTCGTCCCCTTCTCCTCCTGCCCCCAATCCCTCCCAGCATCAGAGTCTTTTCCAATGAGTCAACTCTTCGCATGAGGTGGCCAAAGTACTGGAGTTTCAGCTTTAGCATCATTCCTTCCAAAGAAATCCCAGGACTGATCTCCTTCAGAATGGACTGGTTGGATCTCCTTGCAGTCCAAGGGACTCTCAAGAGTCTTCTCCAACACCACAGTTCAAAAGCATCAATTCTTCCATGCTCAGCTTTCTTCACAGTCTCTCACATCCATACATGACCACAGGAAAAACCATAGCCTTGACTAGACGGACCTTTGTTGGCAAAGTAATGTCTCTGATTTTGAACATGCTATCTAGGTTGGTCATTACTTTCCTTCCAAGGAGTAAGCGTCTTTTAATTTCATGGCTGCAATCACCATCTGCAGTGATTTTGGAGCCCCAAAAAATAAAGTCTGACACTGTTTCCACTGTTTCCCCATCTATTTCCCATGAAGTAATGGGACCAGATGCCATGATCTTCGTTTTCTGAATGTTGAGCTTTAAGCCAACTTTTTCACTCTCCTCTTGCACTTTCATCAAGAGGCTTTTTAGTTCCTTTTCACTTTCTGCCATAAGGGTGGTGTCATCTGCATAACTGAGGTTATTGATATTTCTCCCAGCAATCTTGATTCCAGCTTGTGTTTCTTCCAGCCCAGCATTTCTCATGATGTACTCTGCATATAAGTTAAATAAGCAGGGTGACAATATACAGCCTTGACGTACTCCTTTTCCTATTTGGAACCAGTCTGTTGTTCCATGTCCAGTTCTAACTGTTGCTTCCTAACCTGCATATAGGTTTCTCGAGAGGCAAGTCAGGTGGTCTGGTATTCCCATCTCTGGTATTCCCATGTCATTTTCAGAGGGCTTCAAATTTAAGGGATTCTATTGTTCTCATGCTTTCTTATCATTTCAGTCTTTTTTGGTCTCATTGTTAATAATTGGTGAGTAATGATTAAATAATTCCTAAGATGATAAACTAGTATGATGTTCCAAGATATAAAAAGTAATGATAAGAATAAGATCACTAAGATCTCATATTTTATATTTACAAAATATTTAATGGACCTAATTACAAGATTAAATGAGCTTTTTTCTATTTGATAGATATGGCAAATTTTCTCTTTGTTCTTTGGAAGCTTTTGAAGAAAGAATAAAAGTCATAAAGTACCAGTCCTTATCTTTTCATGCTGTTCATGTGATTCTCAAGGCAAGAATGCAGAAGTGGTTTGCCATTCCCTTCTCCAGTGGGCCACATTTTCTCAGAACTCTCCACCGTGACCCGTCCGTCTTGGGTGGTTCTGCAGGGCATGGCTCATAGTTTCACTGAGTTACACAAGGCGGGGACCCGTGTGATCATTTTGGTTAGATTTCCATGATTGCAGTTTTCGTTCTGGAGGCCATGGAATTGCAGTTTTTGCCTCTTCTGTCTGCCCTCTGACGGAGCTTCCTGAGGGGAGGAGCTGGCTGTGCAGTCCACGGGGCTGCAAAGAGTCAGACACGGCCTAGTGACTGAACAACAAACCGGTCCTTACAAATAGTTAAACTTGTTCAAAAAATAAACTCCAAAACTAAAATTGAATCCAATGGATCCCAATGAAATAAATCTATTATAGAAGTAAACTTTGTATCACTAATATAATTAGAAAACCAACAATACTTTGTGTATCTGTTAGGATGGTGTTCCTTTATATACCCACTTAAACCAACAGCCACTTGAATGGATCAATGTCTCATAAAAAAGCAGTCAGGGGTGGCTGCGGCAGTGCACTGGTCACAGGGATCGGCATCCGTCTTACTTTTCCACCTTTCCGTTCTCAGCCTGCGTCATTTGTTCTCAGATGTTTCACGGTCTAATTCAGTCACTGCTGCTCTAGCCATCTCATCCATATAAGCAGCAGAAAGGAAGACCAGAGCTGCGACAGAGAAGGGCGCCCCTCTCGGATGAACCAGCGCTCCTTAAGCACCGTTCCTAGATGCCACACTTGGCATTTCTGCTCGTCTCACTAGCCAGAACCAGGACACACGATCACACCCAGTTGTAAGGAAGGTTAGACTGGATGTATTGCCGCCAATTAACAAAAAGCCTCCTTTAGTAAAGAAGAAGAGAAAATGAATTTAGAGTAGGTAGCCAATATTTTGTGCCACAACTACCAAAAACCAGAAGGTAATTACAACACATACAAGAAAACATAACATTATAGGTAGATATATATTATTGATAACTGAAGTTCAAAGCCTAAGAGCTTTTCTCAGTTGGTTAAAAAGGGAAAATATCAAATACTAGAAAAATGTTAGCAATTTTCTCCTCGACTTTATTCAAAAGTACTATAAAGGACAATAACAATTTCCCCCAATGATTTCATTTAGTTATTCAATATTATTAATGGCATGTTTATGTAGCACATAAAATCACCTCCTGAATGACCAGTGGTATGCCTCGAGGTCAAGGAATTCTAAATTAGAATTTTGGAATTTATAGCTAAACAGGTACTTAGACATTATCTACCCATAGAATCATAAACTCATAAAATTTAAAATTATTTCAGAAGGAATCTTTCTCATTAAACAGGGTGATTATTTTTAAAAACACCTTAGGAGGCAAGTTATCTAAACTCTGTTTTAACTCTTGGAAGTGTTGAACCATTGGAATGAAGATGGAGTAAGTTATTAGTAACCAATTTCATTTTAAAACCTTTCTAATCCTAGAAAACGCTTCCTTATACAAAATTTAAATATGCATTCTAATACAACTTACCCTATTTCACCTCTGTAACTATACAGAAAAAGAAATTTAATCACTTTTCCACATATAAATCCTCTAAAATTTTATTTATCTACTTTTATTCATTTATAACTTCTACTTACCAGTTATTTAAAAGATATCTTAAAATATTTTACATAAAAAATAAAATTTATACAAATAAAAAGCCCCTTGACCTTCCCTGAATCCTACAGAGGGAACCACTATGATAAGCTTGTTATCAATTATTCCAGGTCTTTATCTCTTTATGCACACAAGGAAATACACTGTTTTGTGGAGCTTTCCCATAAATTATAATACATACATATTATATACAACATGTTTTTTTCACTTAATAGACCTTGGTGATATTTTGCATTAAAGTTTATGGATCTGTCTCTTTAATTTTAACTGCTGCATGACGCTGTAGCAAGGATACAACCTATGATAAACCCTTAGGATATTTCCAATTTGTGGCAATTAACAAAATAGCTTTGTAACTTTATTTGTATATGTACCTTTGTGCATATGTACTTGTGTACAAAATTTCTCTAAATCACCTACAAATGTGCATTTTTTTAAATGGTGTATTTTAAAATATTCAAGGACTAGATACTATTGGGCTCTCAGGTGGCACTTATGGTAAAGAACTCGCCTGCCCATGCAGGAGATGCAGGAGGCATGGGTTTGATCCCTAGGTTGGGAAGACCCTCTGGAAAAGCAAATGGCCCCACTCCAGTAATTCTTGCCTGAAAAATTCCATGGGCAGAGGAGCCTGGCGGGCCACAGTCCATGGGGTCGCAAAGAGTTGGCCACGACTGAGCGAGTGAGCGCAGCACACTAGATGCTATCAGTATTTTTGCCTTTTCCTAATCCAAAACAAATATTTTTAAGTCATTTGCAACATCTCTAAAATCTTTTCTTTCCAAGCCTAGCCTCCAGTTGCTTCAGTCCTACCTTTACAGGTCGTGGTTTTTACACCCTTCACTATCCCAGCTTGCCTCCTGGAGCTGTCTGTTCATCCCTGTAGCTCTCCAAATGTATTTCCAAGAATGGATTATAACGGTACAACTGTACTTTGACCTGACCTGTGTACAAAAAAGGACTGTTACCTATCTTCTTCTAAGCTAGTAGATCTAAGTATTTTGTGAGTCTCTGTTCTCATTAAGAATCTAATAAAAGGTATAAATCCTTTCTCCTAAAAACCAAAATACACATGCATGCACTGTGCATACAATGTCAGAGGCTTCATGAACTGCAGATCCGAGTTAAGCATTTATTAACACAGCCCCAAATCACACTTGTATTTTACTAGCCCTATCGCATTATTGTTGATTCATAATTGAGTTTTCAATAAGCAATATCTCAAGTCTAATTTACAGTATATAACTACTGGAGGGTTATATCTTTGTCAGCCTGCATTGTTTTTACACTCTTTGAAGCCAAGCAGTATCCTTTTAATAGTTCATCTTCTCACTTTCAAGCTATTCCATCAGACCACTAAACTCTTTGTGAACTGTGTTAGGTCTGCTAACTTACAAATGTGTTCAATCATATCAATGAAAAAAAGTTTAAGTAGGAGCACAGTATGCCATACTGCTTCTCTCAGGAGCTTTCATTTTTTTTCCACAAGTATTTTTTAAGTGACCACTGTGGGCCAAACTAACTAAGCTGTGATCTAACACCTACTTGTCTCACCACAAAAGATTCTAGTAAAAATCAATCAAGGTCATGCTGAAATCCAGGTATATTTTATGCATAGTATCCTGCATTCTATCAAATGAGTAACCTGAATATCAAAACAGTAATTGATCCTAGTTTGCATTGCCCTGATACGTTCATGTATCCTTTCAAAAGATTCCCTGAGCGCATGCCAGGTGAGAGGCACCCCCCGGGGCTGGAGCTACAGTGGTGCCGGTGACAAAATGAGGCGTCTCCTGCAGAGCTTTTGTCTGATGAGGGAGAGCTACGCTAATGCTGGCTCCAAGTCACCACACCCCTTGCTGAGTGTTCCAAAACTTTTATTCAATAATCCATTCTAAAAGTATGCCCACTATGGAAATAAAATAAAAGAAAGAAAGAAAGGGTCAGGAAATTACTGCATTTTTCCAAAATTTAATAGCTAACTAGTTTGGCATTATCTGATCAATACTAAGAATGGTGAGTTACCACAATGTCTAAAAAGCACACGAGAACTTTTTTATAAGTAAATGAAGTGGAAAAGGGCAACAGGTGATAGAAGAAGATTAGAGCAAATTCAGAGCACGCGGGAGTGTGATACGGTCCACTGACACGAGGATACGCTTCACTTAATCAAATTCATAATATTCTCAGAGCACGCGGGAGCAGTGTGATACGGTCCACTGACACGAGGATAGGCTTCCCTTAATCAAATTCATAATATTCTCAGAGCACGCGGGAGCAGTGTGATACGGTCCACTGACACGAGGATACGCTTCACTTAATCAAATTCATAATATTCTCAGAGCACGCGGGAGCAGTGTGATACGGTCCACTGACACGAGGACACGCTTCACTTAATCAAATTCATAATATTCTCAGAGCACGCGGGAGTGTGATACGGTCCACTGACACGAGGACACGCTTCACTTAATCAAATTCATAATATTCTCAGAGCACGCGGGAGCAGTGTGATACGGTCCACTGACACGAGGATACGCTTCACTTAATCAAATTCATAATATTCTCAGAGCACGCGGGAGCAGTGTGATACGATCCACTGACACGGAGATACGCTTCACTTAATCAAATTCATAATATTCTCAGAGCACGCGGGAGCAGTGTGATACGGTCCACTGACACGAGGATACGCTTCACTTAATCAAATTCATAATATTCTCAGAGCACGCGGGAGCAGTGTGATACGGTCCACTGACACGAGGATACGCTTCACTTAATCAAATTCATAATATTCTCAGAGCACCCGGGAGCAGTGTGATACGGTCCACTGACACGAGGATACGCTTCCCTTAATCAAATTCATAATATTCTCAGAGCACGCGGGAGTGTGATACGGTCCACTGACACGAGGATACGCTTCACTTAATCAAATTCATAATATTCTCAGAGCACGCGGGAGTGTGATACGGTCCACTGACACGAGGATACGCTTCACTTAATCAAATTCATAATATTCTCAGAGCACGCGGGAGTGTGATACGGTCCACTGACACGAGGATACGCTTCACTTAATCAAATTCATAATATTCTCAGAGCACGCGGGAGTGTGATACGGTCCACTGACACGAGGATACGCTTCACTTAATCAAATTCATAATATTCTCAGAGCACGCGGGAGTGTGATACGGTCCACTGACACGAGGATACGCTTCACTTAATCAAATTCATAATATTCTCAGAGCACGCGGGAGCAGTGTGATACGGTCCACTGACACGAGGATACGCTTCACTTAATCAAATTCATAATATTCTCAGAGCACGCGGGAGCAGTGTGATACGGTCCACTGACACGAGGACACGCTTCACTTAATCAAATTCATAATATTCTCAGAGCACGCGGGAGCAGTGTGATACGATCCACTGACACGGAGATACGCTTCACTTAATCAAATTCATAATATTCTCAGAGCACGCGGGAGCAGTGTGATACGGTCCACTGACACGAGGATACGCTTCCCTTAATCAAATTCATAATATTCTCAGAGCACGCGGGAGCAGTGTGATACGATCCACTGACACGAGGACACGCTTCACTTAATCAAATTCATCATATTCTCAGAGCACGCGGGAGCAGTGTGATACGGTCCACTGACACGGAGATACGCTTCACTTAATCAAATTCATAATATTCTCAGAGCACGCGGGAGCAGTGTGATACGGTCCACTGACACGAGGATACGCTTCACTTAATCAAATTCATAATATTCTCAGAGCACGCGGGAGCAGTGTGATACGGTCCACTGACATGAGGATACGCTTCCCTTAATCAAATTCATAATATTCTCAGAGCACGCGGGAGCAGTGTGATACGGTCCACTGACACGAGGACACGCTTCACTTAATCAAATTCATAATATTCTCAGAGCACGCGGGAGCAGTGTGATACGATCCACTGACACGGAGATACGCTTCACTTAATCAAATTCATAATATTCTCAGAGCACGCGGGAGCAGTGTGATACGGTCCACTGACACGAGGACACGCTTCACTTAATCAAATTCATAATATTCTCAGAGCACGCGGGAGCAGTGTGATACGATCCACTGACACGGAGATACGCTTCACTTAATCAAATTCATAATATTCTCAGAGCACGCGGGAGCAGTGTGATACGATCCACTGACACGGAGATACGCTTCACTTAATCAAATTCATAATATTCTCAGAGCACGCGGGAGCAGTGTGATACGGTCCACTGACACGAGGATACGCTTCCCTTAATCAAATTCATAATATTCTCAGAGCACGCGGGAGTGTGATACGGTCCACTGACACGAGGATACGCTTCACTTAATCAAATTCATAATATTCTCAGAGCACGCGGGAGCAGTGTGATACGATCCACTGACACGAGGACACGCTTCACTTAATCAAATTCATAATATTCTCAGAGCACGCGGGAGCAGTGTGATACGATCCACTGACACGGAGATACGCTTCACTTAATCAAATTCATAATATTCTCTCTTATTATTTTTAAAATTAACTCAGCAAATTCAGAACACGCAGGAGCAGTGTGATACAATCCATTGAACACGGAGATACGCTTCACTTAATTAAATTCATAAATTCTCTCTTATTATCTTTGAAATTCACTACTATGACCAGGGCACATCCCCTACTTGCAGGTTCCAAAAGGGAAGTGCAGTCAGACTACGTCTGCATCCCTGGCAATCAGGCTTAAAGACTTCACTGTGTCATCATGCAGCTCATAACTAGGACAATGCTCAGCTCTATCGCAGATTTGTAGGTCTCTCAAAATACAAGCTATCCTAAGTATTGCTTCTTCAGAGGTGCACGTGGTAACATGAAATTAACAGTTCCACAGGAAAGAGTGAATTTGGTTTGTTTAGTATCAGTGAATTTTTTTAAACAGTGGTTTTCATCTGAATAGTTATAAATTCCACTTTCAGTAAAGTCCATATCATAAAATGAGCTCACTTTCTAAGCCACTTTTTAAAAATCTATATAATAGCATGCTTACTGTGCTTAATTTCTAAGACAACAAAAGAAGCATATTGATTTGGGATTAATATGGTTTTAAGACCATGCCATCATGACCTGAATCTGGATGTAACATAAAGAAAAAAAAAGATTTATGAAGTGCAATGTTACATTAACATCAGTAGTTCTAGAGCTCCATGGAACAGAAGAGTGATTTCCTACGTAAGCTTCAAGCCATAATTAAACATATTTCATTTCTCTTTCAAGAATATTCTTTTGAGCACATCTGATAATAGCTGCAGGGTAAGCCACTGGCAATTTCCAGCCAAAAGGAAAACTACTGGTTCTTTATGAGCTACTTTATGGCTTTTCAAATTCTCTTTTTATCTCTCCACCTCATTTTCCACTGCCTGATACTATTTGTTAAATTAGAAATTAGTGTTTTACTGGAAAAAATAATGTCACTACAAGTGAAAAAAAATTAAATAGGCAAATTAATGAGACTTTCTCTAATTACTTTCTAGTTACCCAGGCATTTCTGTTGACCTTTGCTCTGTGTCTTTGAGAAAAGCTGCTATTAGAAGAAAACTACATGGTTAGAACTGCAAATTACATTTTAAAAAAAAAACAAACTATTTCTACATCTCAGAGAAATATTACTACTCAGCATGGGAGCTAGGATTCTGAAAAAGATCATCACACTGTGAGCTTTTGATTACAAGAGACCTAATAGGAATTATGCATAGAATACATTATAATTATGAATAAAAATTCATGTTTGCTAAATGTGATATGTCAATGAAATATAGCAAATATATAAATGCAAGCATATTTATAAACACATGTCAAATATATGCATATATTTCTAAATATGTTTTTATAAATAGCCATATTTCATAGATATAACAAGTAACTGTAAAAGGGCCTATAATTCATAAATAAAACTGTCCATGATTCATCTATTTAACACACACTCTGTAAAATACTAGAGGAAATATGCTCCAACTATATTTTGGTTTTGACTGTTCTTTTGCACAGATAGAGACGTGTCTTTCTACTATTTTCATTTGTTTATTGTCCTCAGTTTATAAACATTAACAATCAGCAAAGGAGGAAATATCTTCTATGAATTTAAACATTTGCAACTTTTCTTCCCCTTCTTCTAGGCAAGTTAACTTTCTCTAAAGCAGCTGGAAAGAAGAGAGGAAACCATTAAGCTGCTGATTTTGTAGCTAAGGATAAGGCTTGTGAATAAGCGGTTGGTTTACCTACGAACTAAAACCACAACTTTATAATTACCATTCAGTTTTATTGCTTCCTGCTCTTCCCTTTTATCCAGCGTCACAATCAGCACCAGTCACTACACATAATGATTGCCCACAGCATCCACCCTAAGCAAAAGTATGAAACTGACATGATGTTTTACTTCAGAAAACATGTGAGTGAGCCGAAGCTTAGTAAGCTAGCGGGTTTTTAAAACTAAATCATGGAGTGTGGAGGGCACACAGCGGCTCTGTCCAGTCAGAGAAGTAGGAACAAGCGCTAGCCTTGAGCAGGTCAAGAATCAGCTGCGGAGTGGGCCACGAAAGATGCAGCCAGCAGACTCAGGTCCGCGCCGAGGAAGCAGGGTGAGAACTTAGACGACCCTTTGGAGGGGGCTCCAGCCCCCTGGTGCCCCCTCGTCAGCCCTGCCAGGGCAGGGCCCACGAGAACACTCAGTGTTGCGGTGGCACAACCTGGATCTCCTTCCGTCCTGAGCTGCTCGCGGCGTGTCCGAAGCCTCGTTCCTTGGTGTGGAGCGTTCACTGCTCTGTGAATCACACTCTGACCGTACAATCCCAGTAATCTGTGTGTCAGTGATCTCTGCTCCATCCACCACGGCTGCTGCCCTGTCTCCTCTCTACCCAGACTTCCCTGAAAATGATGTAGCTCGGGATTGAGGGTCTACGAAAGCCCATGCTGAGTCTCTCTGGAATTTGTTTTCTTTTTTTCCTTTAACTTAATAAATCTATGCTGCGTTATAACACCTAGCCAGCAAGAGCCACTGTTCCATCGTGATAGGTTTCAGCCTCCCCAGCCCCCGCTCCTCCCTACCTCTCTCCCGGTAAAAGTTCCTAAATTCAAGGCTCTGTGAGCTGTTTCTATCAATCTGATGTTCTGTAAAATTCTCTCACTTATTACACGCTGTCTAAATTTCACTTGTAAATGCTAAGCAATAGTTTGTCTACGCTTCACTTTCAACTGCTAGATTGAATTCTTTCAACACGACAGTGCTTTATTGTTTCCTAAAGTACCCAAATTAATTAAAGGGTGTTACATAGATTAAGAGATGACAACTCCCTGTCAAAGATTTTAATCATTTTTTTCCAATTTTCTTTCTCCTATTATCGGTTAAGTATGCCCTTTTCAGCCTAGTTTTCCTATATTCCAAAAAACAGCATGTGAGACAACCTTGAGAACTGCACCCGATGCAAAGTCGTACCAGTGTCTCAACTCATGTTTATAAGAACTGTACTGTGGATGCTGAAAACTCACTCTTCATCCTGTACAATTTTACTAAATGGGATATCAACTGAAACCAAAAAATCGTATTTCGCCGGGGGCACTGGGCAACATGACCGTATTAGCACTGATTATTACTTGTGTCTAAATTAGACTGGATTTGCTTTAGCATAGAGAATCCGCCCTTCCCAATCAATACAGTATCTGTCACACTATGGGAGCTTACAGAATAAACAGTGTTACTAAGATGTCATCCATCTAGACTTCTGTACATACTCATTTTCTTTAATGTCAAATAGCATTGATTTAAAATTAGTCAATGTAGTTTTGAAAAAACATTTCCCAGAATGCATTTTTGACATCTGCTTTGAGGTAGATTTTTTTTTAGTATCATTGGAATAATATTGGAGTCCAATCTAAGAACCCATTTTAAAAAAAAAAAAGGACAAGAATTCACTCTCTGCTTATAGAATTTTAAACCATATAGTTTTTCATCCTCCTTTAATATTTTTGCTTTCCTACCGTAAAAAGAAATGGTGTGGGAATCTGACCCTCGGCCACAAATCATTTGGGGGAGTTCCTCAATAGTCTCAGTCCAATTTTTTAAACAAGCAATGAAAAGGTAATCAATGACAGGCTTAATCATGAGATTTCAGAGCTTCTCAAATACCTCCCATTACTCAGCAGTCCCTTTCTCTTTCTTTCCCTCCCTCCCCCCTTCTCTCCTTCCCTCCTGAAAATGTCTTACTGAAAATGCAAGGAAAAAAACTGGGAATTATGTTTCTGAGAGGAAAGCCAAAATCCTTGAGATGCTTCCGTCAGACTGGAGGTCTGTATTTACAGTTTCCTCACCTTCTTTATTCAGACTCAGGCAGAGACAGATGAACAGGAAGTGGTGGAAAGATCCCAGGAAGACCCTGTCATTGCCCATCGAGTAGAAAGTGTTCACAGAAGAGAAGCTCAGAAGGAAGGAGACGGGAGGATGGAGGAGAAAGGGACACAGCACAGCTGAGGGCAGCAGGAGGAGGGCTCTCCTGGCCCCTGGCTCCCTCAGGCGGGGCTGAGCACGTGAGCCCAGCAAGGCCCGTCCGGCCTGCAGCGTGTTCACCCGGCCACTCCCTGCCCCGAGCTGTGCCCCAGCTTAAAATGGGAGTAAAGAGAAACTGCTCCCCAGGGTACTTGTGAGGACCAAACGGGTTAACTGAGAAAGCTCTCAGACAAGGGCCCGGCATACAATAAGCCCTCCCTAATCGTTCTATAAAACACAGCTTGGCGTACCAGAGGTCTGAGGACATAGAATATAGGAGGGGCTTGAAAAGGGTTTTTCAAAGCCTAGGGGAAAGAGAGGAAATATATGAGGAAAAGGGCATTCATTCTTCATCTTCTCAAAATACAGAATATTTTAAAAATAGGTCTAGAAAATGGGCAAGGGAGCAGTTTTTGTTCGCTTGCTGATTTGGTTTTGTCTTGTTTGACCAAACATAAGACTCTCTAACTCCAGTCTCATAGTAACTCACAGGCAGAGTGTGAGGAGAATTAAAACATCACCGTTCCCTCCGTGACAGGTCAACATTGCTCGGCCCACAAGGACTGGCTTAATGGCCGGCATCAGCCGCACGCTGTGTGATTCATTTTCTTCGCAGGAAAGTCGGGCATCATTTTCATAAACATTTGCAGTCACTGCCCATCTTTGCTGCAGGTGTTCCTGGGACATGACCACGCTGTTCTGTTAAGCTGTTCTGTGTGTGCTCTGTCAGGAGTTTGGCCAGCCCTGCTAATCTCTGGGATGACTCCGACAGGGAAATAAAAGCCTCGAACACGGGAGCGCAGTGATTCGGTCTGTGGTCAGTTAGGCAGGGACCAGACGGAACCACAACAATGAAACATGTTTAAGAATAAACAGTGTCCAAGGGGCACAGAGCAAACCAGTGGTGAGTGCAGAGTGAGAGGAGAGCATCGAGAACTGAGAGAACAGTGGGCTTCCCTGCGGCCCACTGGTTAGGACTCCCCCCACCAACGCAGGCAACGTGGGCTCGATCCCTGGTCCAGGGAGATCCCACCAAGCCCATGCATCACAACTGCTGAGCCCGTGTGTCACAGAGAAGCCACCACAGTGAGGAGCCCATGCACCACAGCTGGAGAGCAGCCCCTCTTTCCCACAACTACAGAAAGCCCGTGGGCAGCAACAGAAGCCCAGCGCAGCCATAATGAATGGTTAGAACGGTATTGCTCCAGGTAGGGGGAGACCTGGGCAAGAGGGGTCTGCCGAGACGTGCGGAAGTGCACATCTCTCTTTGAGTCGCCATGTAACGGTGAGCAACTCTCCACTTGTCTGAGTCTACTTTTCATCTGTAAACATAATAACAAGCGTGTGATGTTTACTATGTGGCTGCCTCATTTTAACTGCTCCATACGTGTCAACTCACTCCATCATCACAACAACCTGATGAGGCAGCTACCAAAAGTCTCGTCATCATCATAACCCACTTTATAGAAGAGGAAGCTGGAGGAGCAAAGATGAAGTAATTTAATCTTACTTAAAATTATTTAATCTTTAAGGTCTCCTACCTGGAAAGCAAAGGGCCAGAATTCCCAAATGGGCCCGTTTGTTCAACCACTATGTCCTCCCTGAAGAGGAAGAGCACTGTATCACAAACATCTGTCTCAAACTTTTCTTTGAAATGGACAAAAAGACAGACTATTTTATTTCTTTCATTTCCAGCCCTTTATACACCAGAACTATTGTGATACTATTACAATATGAAGTATTTAGAAAAATGAGCACAGAGTTGGATGTTCCATGATGTCAAATTACTATAAAGGTTTCTAGATGCTTCCCATCCCACATTTTTATCACAGACCAGTAATAAATGGTTCCCAGTCCACATTTTTATCACAGACCAGTAATAAATGGTTCCCAGACCAGCCCCTGTCCATCGACCATGCTACATGTAGCAATGAACTGATGATCTCTAAATTCCAGCTCTGTGGTTGTAAAGGACAAATTTGAAAACCTGCCCATGGGTCCTCCTTCTCTACAAAAACTCAGTCCCAACAGAGGCTGAAGTCAAAGCTAAATAAGCACCTAAAATAGCATCTGCCACAGGTTAGAGCCTTCCCTTCACTGACAGCATTTGTTGAGCATCTGCTTTGTTTTCAGCGTTCTATCCGGTGTCATAGAGAGACCAGGACACAGCCCCTTCCACAAATTCTGACTCTAGTTGTTCAATCGCTTTGTCGCGTCCGACTCTTGGTGACCCCACAGACTGCAGAACGCCAAGCTTCTCTGTCCCCTTCACCATCTCCCGGAGTTTGCTCAAACTCATGTCCATTGACTCGGTGATGCCATCCAGCCATCTCATCCTCTGTCATCCCCTTCTCCTCCTGCCCTCAATCGTTCCTATCATCAGGGTCTTTTCCAGTGAGTTGGTTCCTCGCATTAGGTAGCCAAAGTATTGGAGCTTCAGCATCAGTGAATATTCAGGATTGATTTCCTTTAGGATTGACTAGTTCCATTTCTTTGTAATCCAAGGGACTTTCAAGAGTCTTCTCCACCACCACAGTTCAAAAGCATCAATTCTTCAGTGCTCAGCTTTCTTTATGGCCCAACTCTCACATCTATACATGACTACTAGAAAAACCATAGCCTTGACTAGACGGACCTTTGTTGGCAAAGTAATGTCTCTGCTTTTTAAAACACTTTCTAGGTTTGTCATAGCTTTTCTTCCGGAAGCAAGCGTCTTTTAATGTCATGGCTGCAGTCACCATCTGCAGTGATTTTGGAGCTCTAGAAGAGAGGACAAAAGCTACGCTGGGTGTTATTAATGCAGGATTGCCCCCCACTGCTGACCACATTCAAAGCTGTAAGAGCAGAAAGAAAAGATGTTCTTTCCTCTCTCCCTTCAACCCCTTTCAAGAAACAGAAGGCATTTAAATTGTATAAATCTTAATTATGGTAAATTGACTCATAATACTCTTCAGATCTACTGTATTCTTCTTCTCTGTACATTCATTCAATTAATTTCTGAGAGTTTGATATTGAAACTCCAACTAAAAATCTTAATTTATCTACCTAAACAATTGTAATATATAGTGAAACTACATGTAACTTTGTTCTATATTTTCCAAGTGTCCTGCAAATGTGTTATCATATTTTCATAATTTATTTTTTTTCTTTTTTCTTTTTTTTTCTTTTTTTTTTTCTAATTTTATTTTATTTTTAAACTTTACATAATTGTATTAGTTTTGCCAAATATCAAAATGAATCCGCCACAGGTATACATGTGTTCCCCATCCCGAACCCTCCTCCCTCCTCCCTCCCCATACCATCCCTCTGGGCCGTCCCAGTGCACCAGCCCCAAGCATCCAGCATCGTGCATCGAACATGGACTGGCAACTCGTTTCCTACATGATATTTTACATGTTTCATTGCCATTCTCCCAAATCTTCCCACCCTCTCCCTCTCCCACAGAGTCCATAAGACTGTTCTATACATCAGTGTCTCTTTTGCTGTCTCCTACACTGGGTTATTGTTACCATCTTTCTAAATTCCATATATATGCGTTAGTATACTGTATTTATGTTTTTCCTTCTGGCTTACTTCACTCTGTATAATAGGCTCCAGTTTCATCCACCTCATTAGAACTGATTCAAATGTATTCTTTTTAATGGCTGAGTAATACTCCATTGTGTATATGTACCACTGCTTTCTTATCCATTCATCTGCTGATGGACATCTAGGTTGCTTCCATGTCTTGGCTATTATAAACAGTGCTGCGATGAACATTAGGGTACACGTGTCTCTTCCCCTTCTGGTTTCCTCAGTGTGTATGCCCAGCAGTGGGATTGCTGGATCATAAGGCAGTTCTATTTCCAGTTTTTTAAGGAATCTCCACACTGTTCTCCATAGTGGCTGTACTAGTTTGCATTTCCACCAACAGTGTAAGAGGGTTCCCTTTTCTCCACACCCTCTCCAGCATTTATTATTTGTAGACTTTTGGATCGCAGCCATTCTGACTGGTGTGAAATGGTACCTCATAGTGGTTTTGATTTGCATTTCTCTGATAATGAGTGATGTTGAGCATCTTTTCATGTGTTTGTTAGCCATCTGTATGTCTTCTTTGGAGAAATGTCTATTTAGTTCTTTGGCCCATTTTTTGATTGGGTCGTTTATTTTTCTGGAGTTGAGCTGTAGGAGTTGCTTGTATATTTTTGAGATTAGTTGTCGGTTGCTTCATTTGCTATTATTTTCTCCCATTCTGAAGGCTGTCTTTTCACCTTGCTAATAGTTTCCTTTGATGTGCAGAAGCTTTTAAGGTTAATTAGGTCCCATTTGTTTATTTTTGCTTTTATTTCCAATATTCTGGGAGGTGGGTCATAGAGGATCCTGCTGTGATGTATGTTGGAGAGTGTTTTGCCTATGTTCTCCTCTAGGAGTTTTATAGTTTCTGGTCTTACGTTGAGATCTTTAATCCATTTTGAGTTTATTTTTGTGTATGGTGTTAGAAAGTGGTCCAGTTTCATTCTTTTACAAGTGGTTGACCAGATTTCCCAGCACCACTTGTTAAAGAGATTGTCTTTAATCCATTGTATGTTCTTGCCTCCTTTGTCAAAGATAAGGTGTCCATATGTGCGTGGATTTATCTCTGGGCTTTCTATTTTATTCCATTGATCGATATTTCTGTCTTTGTGCCAGTACCATACTGTCTTGATAACTGTGGCTTTGTAGTAGAGCCTGAAGTCAGGTAGGTTGATTCCTCCAGTTCCATTCTTCCTTCTCAAGATCGCTTTGGCTATTCGAGGTTTTTTGTATTTCCATACAAATTGTGAAATTATTTGTTCTAGCTCTGTGAAGAATACTGTTGGTAGCTTGATAGGGATTGCGTTGAATCTATAAATTGCTTTGGGTAGTATACTCATTTTCACTATATTGATTCTTCCAATCCATGAACATGGTATATTTCTCCATCTATTAGTGTCCTCTTTGATTTCTTTCACCAGTGTTTTATAGTTTTCTATATATAGGTCTTTAGTTTCTTTCCAGAAAATTGCAGAGGAAGGTAAACTTCCAAACTCATTCTATGAGGCCACCATCACCCTAATACCAAAACCTGACAAAGATGCCACAAAAAAAGAAAACTACAGGCCAATATCACTGATGAACATAGATGCAAAAATCCTTAACAAAATTCTAGCAATCAGAATCCAACAACACATTAAAAAGATCATACACCATGATCAAGTGGGCTTTATCCCAGGGATGCAAGGATTCTTCATATCCGCAAATCAATCAATGTAATACACCACATTAAGAAATTGAAAAACAAAAACCATATGATTATCTCAATAGATGCAGAGAAAGCCTTTGACAAAATTCAACATCCATTTATGATAAAAACTCTCCAGAAAGCAGGAATAGAAGGAACATACCTCAACATAATAAAAGCTATATATGACAAACCCACAGCAAACATTATCCTCAATGGTGAAAAATTGAAAGCATTTCCTCTAAAGTCAGGAACAAGACAAGGGTGCCCACTTTCACCATTACTATTCAACATAGTTCTGGAAGTTTTGGCCACAGCAATCAGAGCAGAAAAAGAAATAAAAGGAATCCAAATTGGAAAAGAAGAAGTAAAACTGTCACTATTTGCAGATGACATGATCCTCTACATAGAAAACCCTAAAGATTCAACCAGAAAATTACTAGAAATAATCAATGACTATAGTAAAGTTGCAGGATATAAAATCAACACACAGAAATCCCTTGCATTCCTATTTTCATAATTTAAAAAATAAAAGAAAAAAAGAAATGGAATGAAAACTGTGATTTCTAAGTCATCCTTTCTACCAGCTGAGTGTAGGGTGGGGAGCTGGCAGGGCAGCATAAAAATGCCGCTAAGCACTGGATATCGAGTCTGGAAGTTTTAAAGGATACCTCAGTGCTGTGCTTAGCCACTCAGTCATGTCCAACTCTTTGCAACCCCACAGACTGTAGCCCTCCAGGCTCCTCTGTCAGTGGGACTCTCCAGGCAAGAATACTGGAGTGAGTAGCCATGCCCTCCTCCAGGGGATTTCCCCAACCCCGGGGTTGAGCTCAGGTCTCCTGCACTGCAGGCAGATTCTTTGCCATCTGAGCCACCAGGGGAGACAGGATACCTCCTGCTGCTACTGCTGCTAAGTCGCTTGAGTCATGTCCGACTCTGTGCGACCCCACAGACGGCAGCCCATCAGGCTCCACCGTCCCTGGGATTCTCCAGGCAAGAACACTGGAGTGGGTTGCCATTTCTTCTCCAATGCATGAAAGTGAAAAGTGAAAGTGAAGTCGCTCAGTCGTGTCTGACTCTAGCAACCCCATGGACTTCAGCCTACCAGGCTCCTCCGTCCACAGGATTTTCCAGGCAAGAGTACTGGAGTGGGGTGCCATTGCCTTCTCCGAGGATACCTCCTACAACTTGGTTATATTTCGTCTCTCAGTTGTCCTAACTCATATAAAACTTGACTTTTGGATACGATACATTTTCTGTGGCTTTTGCCCTTTCAGCTGTTTATAACCTCCAAATAATCACCCTTATTATGCTTGTTGTTCAAATAATCGGCAAGCCAACTCCAGTGACTTCCGCTCTAAAAGGAAATCCTGGTTTTCAAACACCACCACAACTTATTCATTTTTTTTAGCTTTTCCCCCTAAATCTGACTTATCTTCCCCAAACCGCCTGGAAGAAGTACAGAGCACTCTTCCTCCTCTCCTCCCCAGCTCACCTGGGCGGCCTCTCCTCTGTTGATTCTCTGTAGCACAAAAGAGTTAAACCACCACTGGCTTTCCTTCAGAGTCTTAGCAAGGTGCCTATCAAATCAAGAGCAGAGAGAAGCTCTGGGGAGTTCATTTTGAGAAGTGATTCTTTGCTAATCCCTTCTCAAATAAACAGTGATGGTTTACAATTATTATTCCTTGCTTCAAATTATAGTTACCCTTCTCTGACTGACTTCAGACTTGTGTTCCTTTGTAGCTGATACTTTGAAGAAAAAGACTGAGAATCACTAAAGTTCAGCCCCTATGTCTTATGTGTAGCTGTGAGGAAGCTGTAACTTCACTGGGGACCCACCTTGGCATCTGGACAGCACAAGGCAGCTGGAGGGGCTCAGTAAAGACAGTAGAATAATTGCCCCCTTATCCTAGGTATTCCCCCTTTTATTTTGGGGAAATACCTGAGTTGTTTTTCCAGGTTGGTCAGACTTATTAAGGGCTTCCCAGGTGGTACTAGTGGTAAAGAATCCACCTGCCAATGCAAGAGACATGGGTCAGTCCCTGGGTTGGGGAAGATCCCCTGGAGGAGGAAATGGCAACCCACAGCAGTACTCTTGCCTGGAAAATTCCCTGGATAGAAGAATCCCGGGGGGCTCTAGTCCAAGGGGCCGCAGAGAGTCTGATGTGACTGAGAGACAAAGCACACGTACTTGCAAGCATAGATGTCACAGTATCTAGACTGTGAACTCTCTGAGAATAGCAGTATATCGTTTTTTTTAGGTATAAAATGAGTTCTCAACAACTACCAGCCAGTTATTTCAGAGGTAAATCATGAACAATTAATTCTCTTGGAAAATGTCAAGAAAACATGTCTGATGAAGAACTGAATTTGTTGCATGTGCCCATCAAATACTTTGTATCCCCCACTACCATCAGCTGCAGGTCCCCAGGCAAGCTTTGACCAGAAAAGTTGCTTCTCCTGGGAGAAATGAAGGAAGCTGAATCTGCGTCTACAGGCTGCCTCCCGGGTCTACTGTGCTCTTCCTGCTGGAGTATCTGCTTCTACTTCTCTTGTCTTTGTCCCCCTTGACTGGAAAGTGAAAGTGAAGGTTTTAGTCGCTCAGTTGTATCTGCATCTTTGCGACCCCATGGACTCTAGCCTGCCGGGCTCCTCTGTCAATGGGATTCTCCAGGCAAGAATACTGGAGTCATGCTATTCTCCAGGGCATCTTCCTGACCCAGGGATCAAACCCAGGTCTCCGTACCGCAGGCAGATTCTTAACCAAATGAGCTATGACTGGACTATCTGACCCTTTGACCAGTTGATACTTTTAGGCTCTTGACACATTTTACTTAACTGCTTTCCACAAAAGAAGTGTACCAACACTGCCACCAGCAGTGCAGGAGTGCCAGTCCTCCAGTATTCTCACCAGATCTGAGTATATGCAAGTGGATGGCAGGGTGGAAGTTGGAATGAGAGGTTACAGATAAGTGAAGTGAGACATTAGACTGAATCGTGCAGTACTGGACGACAATCAGAGGGAAAGGGATAACTCATATTTAGCTTAATATGGACACAGTGGATATAGAGAGAGATATAGATACATTTATATACATGAATTAACCTGTTCACATATATTTCCTATCTCTGTTCCCTGAGAAGGCCAGAGGTAACAACACCCCAGGAGCATAGAGCACAGCTAGGGCCCATGTCTTGGTTTTTAATATCATTTTCTAACATTCGTCAGGGGTCCTTGAAAAAAATGGCTGCTTTTTTTAAGGGGTTTAACTAAGGGGTTGGGAAGAAAACACACAGGATGAACCTGGAGCACCTTCTAGTGCCAGCAAGATAAGAAGTGCTGAGGAGACAAATGACGGGGCATGTCAGAGACCTGCAGGGGCAACACGAGAGAGCGCCCAGCAGTGGCCAACACGAGAGAGCGCCCAGCGGTGGCCAACACGAGAGAGTGCCCAGCAGTGACCGACACGAGAGAGGGCCCAGCAGTGGCCGACACGAGAGAGTGCCCAGTGGTGAGAGCAGGGACAGTCTGAGCAATAAAATAAATAGCATAGTATTAAACTATAACCCAAAGTATAAGATAAATATCCATGAGTCCACACTGATAAAAATTAATGATTAAATAAATCATTGAAAGGGAGAAGAGGGAAGTCTCCAGGCAGGAGAATTCCAAATAATTAATGTGAATATGCCACCATCAATGAAGTGGAGCCTAACTCCCCATGCCTTAAATGTGCATTGCATAGTAACTTCCTTTCAAAGAGTACAGTGCGGCTGTCTTGTTTTGTTTTATTGGGGAATAGTTTATTGACGACACTGTGTTAGCTTCAGGTATAGAGCAAGGTGAACGAGTTACACATACACGTGTATCCGCTCTTTTTCAGACCTTTTCCCATAGAGGCCATTACAGCGTATCGAGTGGAGCTCCCTGCGCTGCACTACAGGTCCTTACTGGTTATCTATTTTATATACAGCAGTGTGTAAATGGTCATCCCAGTCTTCCAGTTTAGCTGGCCCCTCGCTTGCCCCCCACCGTAAGGTTACTTTCTACATCTGTGGCTACTGGAGTATCGTAAGTAAGCTCGTTCGTCCCCTTTGCTTTAGAGTCCACGTGTGATATCTGTCTTTCTCTGACTTAGTTCACTCAGTGTGACAAAGAGCTCAGCAGGGAAAGGGGAGAAGCGTCCTTTACAGTGGAGAAGCCTGACGTCCTGCCTCAGCCAGGCGGCAGGCGCCAGCAGTGACAGGCTGTGTCGATGGTGCGCACCCCGAATGTGATGAGGAGGACGACACTTCACCTCCCCAGGCTTCTCCCCTCCCAACCCGCGGGCCCCGACTAACCTCGAGGAAAGCATCAGGCAAACCCAAACTGAGGGGCATTCTATAAATACCTGGCCAGCACTTCTCAAAACTGCCAAGGCCATCAGAAACAATGAAGTCTGAGAAACTACAGAGACGTGATGATTGAAGGTAGTGTGATGGCCTGGACAGAATAGTAGGACAGAAAAAAGACATTAGGTGAAAACCCAAATAAAATACGGACTTTAGTTAATAAAAATGCATCACTATTGATTAATTAGTTATGACAAGTGTACCATCGTAATATAGTAAGATACTGAATACAAGGTATATGGTACCTCTCTGTAATATTCTTGTGATTTTTCTGTTAATGCAAAACTATTGTAAAATTAAAAGTTTATTAAATGTTCTTTTCAAAAAGGCCTAGAACTTACCCAGTATATATAGGCATTCAACAAGTGGCAGATTTACTGTTTTTTAAATGATTTTTTGCCATTTTGAAAAGTAAAGGAAATATTTTTTTGGTTTAATTTGAACTTCTTTGATTACTTATGAGGCTGGACTTTTTTTTTTTAGGCTTCTCTTTGCTTCTTACACTCATGCCCTATATCTAGTTCTATTGCTTCTTGGTTAGGCTGTGGATCTGGCTTCTCTAGGATGATCAAACTTCCCAGTTTATCAGTGACCGTCTTCATATATATCTGTCATCCCAGTTAATGATTATACGATCCACTTTCATTTAGAAAGACACAGCATACGGTCACCCTGCCGTGTCCCGCCTCTGGCCTCCTGTATCCTGTGTCTCCCACAAAACTGGCCCACCCATCAAGCTGCTAATCCTTCCTCTGTCCCTGCCTGGTGCCCACAACATGCCGTGATGATGAAACGGGGCAAACTTTTTGTTGGCTAATAGTCTTCTGCTAAAAATACTCAAAGCATTCTGTTAGATAACTGCATTTTGTAAAAGATATGGTCTTCAGTATCAATTACAACCCAGTTCAGTATCGCAATGCTCAATTTTCCGTAGCTGGAAAGAGCACAGTGTTCTAAATATGTGAAGTTCCTTCCCCAAATCCTGTGTTCTGCAGGACACTTCCGGCTGCTCCTGTCCTGAGCCGGACTGCATCGAGGCCACCCCCAGAGGCAGGTGGGAGGGTACAGAGCTGAATGCAGCATCTCACAGCCTCCTCGGGAAGACAGCCTTCTTTCGCTCCCTCCCTCCTCCTCCTTCCTTCCTTTTCTTATCGGTCTTTTACTTCTCCCTCTTCCTTCCTTTCTCCCTTCACCTTCTTCTGCCTTGATATGAAGGTTGCTTATGGTTCAATTTACCTCCTGACTTCATTTATTATGCAGATAAACTCATTGGAGAAAACTAAAAATAGATAGGCCAAAAGAAAAAAAAATCCAACACCCACAGAGAACAATTACTGACAGTTTTGTGTGTCTCTCTGTATCTGTTAGGGGAAGTGTACCCGGCTCTCACACATACTGGCTGTGTGACCCTGAACAAGCTGCTTAACCTTTGCAAGTCTCAGTTTTCACACGTGTAAAATTGGGATAAATTATATATATATATATATATGGTCAAATTATACCATATATATATACATATATGGTTAAAGTATACCATATCATTATTTATGTCAGGATTAAACAAGATAATATATGTAAATCACTTTTAGGACAGTGCCAAGAACAGAACAGATGTGCAATAAATGGTCAATAAATGGTCAATAAATGGTCAGCATTACTAAGAATATCTGTTTAATCAAACATGAGATCATTCCAACATTCCAGATTTGGTACCTGGTTCTTTGTTCAATGAAATACGAAACTCTTTGTGATTAAATATAGATCTGTATTGTCACTTTTTATATTTATTTCTTTGTTTTGCATTTTTATTTCAAAATATAATGATGGAAAGCATATGTTAAGAAATAATTACTGAACATAATATATTACCGCTACTTTAGATCTCCCAGAGGATTAAAATCTTTCTCTGAGTTACCACCATTCTCACACATGAAAACAGAGCCACTAAAAAGTAACATCTGGACTAATGATGTGTCTGGTAGCCCCTTGCTCTCATAAACCCCAGATCCTCAAACCTAGATGTATCATCAGAGCCTGGGACTAAGCAAGAGGCTTAATAAGCTCCAAAAACAACCCAAGCTAAGTATAAATAGTATGGCTCAACAAAGTATGGATTTTAGGTAGTGTTTTCATCATTGTATTCGAGCAGTCTCCTCTTGGGGGGCTTACTGTTCGATTGGGGGATTGTTGTTTGTCATTGTTGTTTGTGTTGTTCAAGAACAAGGATTCAACTTGTATTGGATTTCATAATTGAAAAATAAGAAAAGAGAAAACAGTATAGAAAACGTAATTTCTGTTTACTCTTAGAAAACAGAACCTTAGAAACAACTTCGGGAGTAGAATCACAACACAGAGAATGAGTACTGAGTTCTTCAGTATCTGACTAGATCGTCCCCATAGAAAAGAAATCTGGGGGGGCTTGTCTGGGGGGACACACACAGGCACATGTCCTCTTTGAGGGCTCCAGCATAATATCGCAGGAATATCACAGTCCCACTGTGACATCTGACGTGTCGATATGTTCCTGAAATATATCTTCATATAGCATTCTGTAAAAATCAAACACAATGCTTATGAGCCAATTAAAGGAGACTTGATATTATAGAAATCTTCCTGTCAGTTAGTAAGCCCACTCTATCTACTATAAGAAGTCCCTGACAGGGACTTCCCTGGCCATCCAGGGGTTAAGACTCCGAGCTTCCAGTGCAGGGGACACGAGTTCAATCCCTGGTCTGGGAACTAAGACCCCACATGCTGCGTGGCCCCCAAAAACAAGCAAACAAAACAAAAGCTCAGTAACTAAATATTTCCTGCACTATTAAAAAAGAAAAATAACACAAAAATCCATGATGAATAAAATATCAAAGTTTAAAAACAGAAGAAGTCTCTGACAGGGACGATTAGCACAGTCCCTGACATTTCAGGCAGTGATAAATAACCTGTTGAACTGACCTGGAGGTAAACTGCCATAACATGCGGTATGGAACCCTGACTTGGGTTTAATGGTTATGTGGAGAATGTGTCTTCAAAGTGTCCTCCAGCTTAAAGCACACTTATTAAGGGCTTACCAAGCACAAGATGTTGTAACAGTTTTACTTGCCTGCCTCACTTTTCCCCTCCAACACTTGCAAGGGAACTGTTAGCATGACTTGACTCTTACAGACATGGAAACTGCGGCCCCGAGAGCTCAGTCACCTACTAAGGGTGCACACATGGCTAACAGGCGGCAGAGCGAGGCTGACCCGGGCCGCTCCTGACCGCATCTCCCCCGCGTGGCGCGTCCTGGAGCCGTCTGTGACGCCAGGACCAAGTCCAGCCCCGAGGCAGACCCTCGAAAAGAATTGCTGCTAAGTCGCTTCAGTCATGTCCCACTCTGTGCGACCCCATAGACAGCAGCCCACCAGGCTCCCCCGTCCCTGGGATTCTCCAGGCAAGAACACTGGAGTGGGTTGCCATTTCCTTCTCCAATGCATGAAAGTGAAAAGTGAAAGTGAAGTCGCTCAGTCGTGTCCGACTCCCAGCGACCCCATGGATTGCAGCCCACCAGGCTCCTGCATCCATGGGATTTTCCAGGCAAGAACACTGGAGTGGGTTGCCATTTCCTTCTCCGATGCAGGAAAGTGAAAAGTCAAAGTGAAGTCGCTCAGTCGTGTCCGACTCTTAGCGACCCCATGGACTGCAGCCCACCAGGCTCCTCCATCCATGGGATTTTCCAGGCAAGAGTACTGGAGTGGGGTGCCATTGCCTTCTCCGATGAAAAGAATTAACAGAACACAAATGAAGGTCATGTAGTATGTAAGCATTTTGCTCCATAAAGTGACTAGTAATTGAACTTATTCCGATTTTTGTACAGTTCACAGTTCTTTCAGAGAACTTTCTCTCAGTTCTTTCAGAATACTTTCTCTCGGGCGTCTGAGATAAGGAAGGACTAAGAGAGAAAACGCGGTAAAGCTTCTCCGTTTAGCCCCGAATGTGATAGCATCTGAGGACAGGACTCAATGTCAAAATAATAATATAAAAACAAAGCATTTTTCACCATATTCATACATATTCATACAGTCTTTACATGCATTCTCATCATATCTTCACAACTCCTAGAAGTAAGTATTCCTATCCTTCTACAGATCAGGAGATTGAGAACCTCGCAGGACAGATATTCAGCCACTCAGCTGAGTTCACAGCCTGATTGCATCACGTCCTGTCTCTGTGACCTCGCGCGAAGCTGGCACTCTGCCCGTTACATTAGACCGCCCCTCGAGGTGCCACTGGAGGCGCACAGGGCAGCCTCCGGCAGAGCCGTGGCGGGGGCAGGGCGCCCTCCGTGCCTCCCGCTGTCCCTTAATCCCACTCTTAACCCGCCCTTCAGTGCATCCATTTCTCCCAGGTTCCCAAGAGTCTCATCCTGTCCAGGTTCTGCCTAGCAGAGAGGAAAACGCTCCTGTCTGCTTGACGATACTCTGCATCGTAAAATGAACCTCACACAGGCCAGGCACGATGCTAGGAGCAGGGAGACGAACATGAATAGGAAGCCGACCACTGCAAAGAGCGCACAGCTCAGCCAGGGGGAGCAGGAGGGGAGCTGCTACCCTGGAAAATGGGTGGAACATGGTGTTTTTCTTTTTTAATAAATATAACAGCTGATAGATATAATTTGCAAGTCATATAATTCACCCATTTAAAATAGTCCAATGGTTTTAACATATTCAGAGTCATGCAACCATCAACACAAGCCATTTCAGAACATTTTAAACGCCCCCCAGAGAAATCCTGCATACATTAGCCTCTCCATTTCCACCTATACCTCCTACACCAGCCCTAAGCAGCTACTAATCTACCTTCCGTGTTTATAGATTCGCCTATTCTGGAGATTTAATATAAATGGAATTTTATAACATATGGTCTTTTGCAGCAATGTGTTTTCAAGACTCATTCATCTTGTAGCAAATATCAGTACTTCCTCCTAACTGTTAAATAACATTCCATTGTATAGATATACCGCATTTTGTTTTTCCAATCATCCGTTGGCCAACATTTGGGTGTTTCCACCATCTGACTACTATGAATAATTCTGCTATGAACATTCAAGTAAAAGCTTTTATGAGGACATATGTTTTAAATTCTATTGAGACTAAACCCAGTGGTGGAATTGCTGGGTTACTCTTGTGAGGACGTGACAAGCTCTTTCTAAAGAAGCAGTACCATTCTCTGTCCCCACCAGCAATGGATGAGGACTCCGGGTTCTCCATATTCTCAGCAGCACTTGTTATTGCCTGTCTTTTTTTTTTTCCTAGGCATCTTAAAGAATGTGAAGTGCAATCTATTTCGTTGTGGTTTTGACTTGCATTTCCCAATAACTAATGAAGCTCAGTTTTAGACACCTCGAATTTGAGATGCCTATGAAACATGTAGAAAGCTTCTAAAAATCCAGCTTTAAATTTAATGGAAATTCTGAACTTAGGATAGATGCTGTAGTTACACTTAGAAGCCATCAGTGTAATAATCTAAAAGAAAGCACTTCTATTTGTGGAATTTAGGCACTACAGCATTAAGTATAAATTATTTGGGACATGGGATTCTCCTAAGAATTACAAAATTACACCACACTCTATTCACCCTACTCACACTATTCACTCTGCTCACTCTGTTCACACCCAAGACTAGCCTTGGCTAAACTATCATCAGGTCTTTCCCGTTTTGTGTTATGTCCAGGGACTTGCTGAATTAGACACCCTGCCTGTGGGTTTAATTCCTGACTTACACACTTCATGCTGCTTGACTTGGGGCACTTGACTCACCTTCTCTAAGTTTGTTTGCTCTGCTGTAAATGGGGAATAAGCATGTATATCCCCATCCTAAGGTTACTGTGAGGAATGTAAAAGAAATAGAAAAGGGCTTGGCACTCAATTCATGAAGGTTGAACAAGCGAAGGAATCAATTCATTAATTAATAGAAATAATTGACGGAAACGGATCTAGCACAGTGTCCTGCACTCAGTAAGTGGTCACCAGTTACTATTCCTACTCGATGTACGCAAGCCGTAAAGACGAATGTACCACTGCTACCACCATCCTTTGACCAGAACAGGATGTAAACGGTAGATGTCTTCATATGTTCTGCCCCGTTGGCAGGCGGCTCCCATGGGCCTGTGAGACAGGAAGAATTCACATCCTCAGTCACTCAGCTCTTTCAGCCGAGGAAACACGATTTGTGAGCCACTGTGCTCACCATCCTCTTCCATCAGGCCATTTATGGCCCTTACAATTCCCCTCTTGATGAGAATACATAAAATATTATTGGCCCTGTGTGCCTACTGTATAATACACGGAACTTACAATAGACATTCTTAAATATTGTTAAATGAAGGGCTGAACAGGTGCACTAACGTGACAGCATGTAGAAAAGACTCATTAACCCTGCTGATGCCGGAACGGGCTACATTTCCTGATTTCTCCTTGCACAAAAATCATTGTAAAATGGTTCAAAGAGGGCAGGCAGAAAGGAAGTTCTGGATTAAGAGCACTGCCCTCAGGGTCAGGAATCTGGGTTGATACTGTCTCTGGCCTTCACATAACCTTGAGCAAGTCACTATACTTCCCTGAACACTGGTTTCACCTATAACATGAGAGTTTGGACAGTATCATGTCTAGGTTCTTTCCCAACTTTGGCATTCTTTGAATCCATAAAAATACTCCATGTAGAATTTATTTCCACCACTCATTTTTCCCCTCGGTGAATTCTCTATTCATTTTATCTGTGCTGTGTTTTCAGGCTGGGTTGGATGAAACATTAAACACAAATAATCTCAAGGCAGAACTGCATAAATCGCTTTTATTTGGCACAGATACCTCAATCAAGTGCAGAGGACTTGGCAGTAGAGTGAACTGATGTGGATGACCAAGAATAAATGTTTTGGAGCTAGAAAGTGGGCCCAGTGGTATCACAATGGGTCCGCGTCCGCTCAGCTGATGGGTCACCACGATTTCCACATTCAAAACCACTGATGTTGCTGTTTCCACCTACTTCCTGTGCACTGGTCTCCACACATTAGCTCTCCACCCTTTCCTGCATTTCTGCCTGGTTCTCTTGCTTTCTTTCCCTTCAACTCCTTCTCCACTGATTGCTCCCAAGGGACATAACAGATTTCTTCCCCGACATCATATGTGCTCAAGTGCGTGGAGCATGACAGGAAAAAGAGAGGGATTGATTCAGAGAAGACAGGGAGGTGGAGAAGGGCTCTGGAGAGGACCGCAACTCTCTGCCAAGGACATGTGCTCCTGTCACAGGCATCTGACACAGGCAGACAGACAGAACAGACAGATCCTTTGGGCAACCAGCCAAAAACACATAGAGTACTTCAATATTTTCAATATGTTATTTCAAATAATTTTTCTGATAAATAGCTGTAGACACTGGGCACTAGTATATATTTATTTTTAACAAAGAAAAATGATTACTGACTGTCATACTTCCTACATAATAAGGTGGCAGTGTTCAAGGGAAGACCTACCAATGCAAGAAGCAATGTTAACAGTCAACCACAAAAAAAGCAATGTCTAGATTCTGCAACTCTCAGAGGGGAGTGCAATGTGCCACATGTAATAGGGTGTTCAGAGCACTTTTCTGTGTGTATACAAGATAGAATCCTGCATTTCTATAGTGTCACAAACTCATCCTCATTTCATTGTTTCAATTCATTTTACAGTTCAAACTAAAAGGCATTTTAATAATTATAATGCATATTAGCCTGAACTCACATATATGACTTTTTTGCTGCCTTCAAGACTTCTTAGAGCAGAAGAAAGATATCTTCCTATTTTCACAACACTGTAAACCCAAAGGAAACCTAAAAGGGGAGTAGACCAAATTATAAAACCAAGAGAAGGAGAATTGGCACATAACCCCAAACTGTACTTAACTTATATAAAGAGACACTAATAGGTGAGTTTACCAAGAAAAATGAAAATATGTTTGGCATATTCCTATTCCAGATAATTTATGTTTCCAAAAATATATATAATTATATATTCATGCTAGTATATGAACCACCACCTGTCTTCAATAGGCTATTTTAGCTTTTTCTGGGGCAAACAATTTTGCATTAATGAGTTTCATCAAGTATTTCAGCAAACAGTTTCCCGACTATGCCTCCTGAATAATTCTCCCCGTGGTGAATTTATTCCTAGTCCTTCATTTCTTTCCTACAATAAGATCAGATAGCATTTCCTTCGTCACATGGCTTCACAGAGCCCAGCAGCGCCAGTAAACTGGAATGCCACACTGCTTTTCAGCTTAGCCACGTGACTTCCTCCACCCAGGAGAATGTTAGTGGGCATGATGCAAACAAAGCCTTTAAATTTGTTTGCACAATTTGGCTTGACTCTTGCGCTTCTGTCATCTGTCATCTGTCATGAGAAAATCATGTCCTGGTAGCCCCTAATTCCAGAATGAGAGATACACTGAAGAGTCCTAAACCCTGCCATCAGCCTGAAGCTGATGTGAAGGAAATTTAAAAAAAAAAAAAATTCATCTTGTAAACCACTAAGATTTGGGAGTTGCTTGTCATACGGCTTTATCACAGCCAACGCTGATCGATACCCTTACCAAGTGCCACAGTCACGCTGGATAACAAAGCAACAACAACAACAACAACAAATATGACTTAATAACTACTCATTGTTACTAATAACACGAAAATCAGCTGGACAGCTCTGACCTCAGTGGGGTTCAGCGAAACTCACTCATGCATCTGCAGTCAGCTTCAAGCCAGATAGGAACATTTTCTGATCTTGGCTAGACTCCGCAGTATAGCTGGGAACTTGGCTGAGCCAGATGGGCTTACTCAGCTCTGCCTCACAAGGTCTCACCCTCCAGCAGACGACGCTCGTGCTGAGTACACAGGTACCCTAAGGCCGAGGCTTTGAACTGCAGCTCGAGGCCGCTGTCACTTCTGCTGCATGCTACTGACCACAGCAGGTCACAGGGCCACCCAGATTCAAAGGAGAGGAAGCCAGCTCCACCTCTTAAAGACAGAGCTGCAGGCACAGTGCAGAGGGCGTAGATACAAGGAAGGCAGAACTTCGGAACGAGCCAAATTAAAGGCTGGAGCTCATCCGGGAACTGTCTGTTCTTTTTATCAGGTGAAGCAAACACGCGGTGAATACAAACGCTGCACACAGAGGCCCTCAGAGTAGGGCACCGAGGAGGGCGGGACACAGAAGCACTTAGTGGGGCTTCCCTGCTGGCCCCGGCGCCGAGAGCCTGCCTCGCGTGCAGGGGACACCAGTTTAATCCCTGCTCCAGGAAGATCCCACATGCCCCGGGCAACTGGGCCTGCAGGCCACAACCATGGAGCCCGGGCCCTGGAACCCACGCACCTCAACAGGAGACCCCTCCTGTGAGGGGTGAGAAGCCCACAGCAGCAAGGGAAAGCAGCCCTGCACTCCACAGCTAGAGAAAACTCAAGCTCAGCAAAGAGCCGGCGCAGTCATAAATAAACACACATCTAAAAAAAAGAACACTGAACGATCTCTATGCCCATAACATAGTCACGCTGACAGCAGGGGCACCGGGTACCTTCGGCAAAGCCACCTTCCTTTAAGCATTTAATAGTGTCCAACTTGGACTCCTTATTTATTTTGCGTCCCTTCAACATTCCCAAATTCTGTTTATTCTGTAGAATATTTTTCATTTAATAGGAATGCTTTAGTATTCATTTATATTCTTCTATTCCCACAAGTGTATGATCTAGATTGATTATAATGTGATTTGTAAGTCTTTTATGTGCCCCTCCAATTGCGGTCCCTGTTTTGTGGCATTTACAGACTGTAGTGTCTTTGTGCTTTCCCATCCACCATGACATGCTTAAAATTCTAAGCTCAGTTGGTTTTAGACTGAGAGACACGTGGCTTCTGCACTCAGTTTTCCTGTCTTTCCTCTCACTTTAGGGACCATTCATCTTGTAACATTTTGTATCATATAAATAAAAACCAAGAAAATGCAAATAAGGAAGCACCAAGCAAAGTACCGGTCACGGGGATTTGCCCGGTGGAGCATCTATCTTAGACCATCACCGTGGTTTTCCAGAACTTTACCCACATCTGGTTAAAGTACTCCTGCCTGGAAAATCCCATGGACTCAGGAGCCTTGTAGGCTACAGTCCATGGGGTCGCAAAGAGTCAGACATGACTGAGCGACGTCACTTCCACTTCACCCAAAGTCCAGCGGTATGTAACACACTTACCCTTATAATATTCTATTTTAATTAGTAAACCTCACAAGGCACAGGAAAATATACTCAAGGCTTTAAACTGAGAAAAAATAGCATTAAGAAATCTGACTAAAACTAGAGACTATTGTGTGCTTTCAGAGACGTCAGATCAAACACCATTTTGTAAAATTTGTAAGGATTAGAGGGAGCAGTGAAACGAGAATCTTTGTAACAAGATCGTTGAGCCATTAGAAAACCAAAAGTCACTTTCTAAAGCAGTCCTTTGATAAAGCCTCCTCTCTCGGGAAGGTCTGCAGTCAGTCATCTCCGAGCAGTCAGCAGTGGGATGCAGGGCTGGTCCTCCGAGGCAGCCTCTTACCCCGCACGGATTGGCCCTCAGGTCTACGGATCTAATGGCTCCCCGGATTCTTGGGAAAACGCTGCTTGACGGATTGGAACTGTGACTTTGCTGTGCATGAATGAACACATGCGTATCACCTTTTCCTTCCCAGTCTCATTGCTGAGCAGGCGAAGGGCAATAAATTCTGAGTAATTTTATGATGGAGAGGGTATGAGAGAAGACTCCATGAGTGGATGGAAGAATAAAGGAAGGAAGAGGAGAGGCATTCTTTTTATTTTTTTAGTTTTTGAATGCTTATATTTTGGATTACCACTTTGAGCAATAGGTAGCCTGTTACATCGTCATTTACACTCTCGAGGATCCATAAACCTATTTTTTTTTTAATTGGAGGATAATTGCTTTACGATGTTGTGCTGGCTTCTCCCACACATCAACACGTGTCAGCCATAGGTGTACACAGAGCTCCTCCCTCTTGCCCTCCCTTCCACCCCTCTAGGTTGAAACAGCACAGTCTGAGCTTCCTGCGTCACAGGGCATGTTCCCACTAGCTATCCACTTTACGTATGGTGACATATATGCTTTCAGCTCCTCTCCCGGGCTCCCCCTCCCTCAAGGAGAGGCACTCTCAATCACACTGCAGCCCAGACCTTCTCCCTTCCTGGACTGAGCTGCCATCACCTTTGTTCACTGACCTGCCCCCACCACAGGATTCTTAGGTGTTAGGAAACCAAACGCCTCTAGGGGGGCAGTAGGCAACATTTTCCAGTACTCTTGCCTGGAAAATCCCATGGACGGAGGAGCCTGGTGGGCTGCAGTCCATGGGGTCGCGAAGAGTCGGACACGACAGGGCGCCTTCACTTTCACTTTTCACTTTCATGCATTGGAGAAGGAAATGACAACCCACTCCAGTGTTCTTGCCTGGAGAATCCCAGGGACGGGGGAGCCTGGAGGGCTGCCGTCTCTGGGGTCGCACAGAGTCAGACACGACTGAAGCGACTTAGCAGCAGCAGCAGCAGGGAACATAAAGAAACAAAGGAGGTCAAAGGGGCCTGCTGGGCTCCTTGAAGGTCCATGCCCTATCTAAAAGAGAGAGTCATCTCTGACTCTTGCCATGTAGGAATGTGGAATCCCAAGACATCAGTGATGAAGGGACACAAAAGAAAGGTATGATTAAGAGGTTTTGGGAAACTGGAGACTTTATGTGAAATCTTTCCATTTCAGAATGTTGAAAACAGCGGCAGGCCAAAGAAACTATATCTGCAGGCTGGATGCAGCAATTTGGATCCTCAGTTTGCAATGTACATTTTAGAACGATGCTTCTCAAAGTGTGGCCTACAGATCAGCACCTGTCCACACACTCTTTGCTCCAATCTGTGGCAAGATCCGAAGCCAACACTGAACGCTGTTGAGTTCAGCTGGCACCTTTCCCATAGGGAGATTGTTCCTTATAGAAGACACACAGCATTGATTTACATTCTGGCACAAGCTCCTGACCTCATTGTGGGTGAAATTTGGGGGAGCACTACTCCAGAAAGGATCATTCAGGGACCCTTCTCATGGTACCGACTCAGAGCACTGAGAACCAGTACCTTGGCTCCTTGAAGCCCAGTACTCTGTGAAGGATGGGGAAGGGAAAAGGAGAGAGAACTCCAATATGATCCAGAAGGTTGCTCGCAGGAGGCCCTGGACTAACTCAGGGCAGTAGGACCTGCCTGGGATCCAGTGGATCTGAGTGTTCAATATGGGCAGCCAGGGGTCAGACAACCAGAACAATTCCTCTTCTCCGTCTCCCAACCTACCCGACCCCTGTGCTCTCTCAGGCACCCGAGAGTTGGTTCTCATAGTTGGCCCAGATATATTGCATGTCATGGATGTTCTTTAGTAGAACTTATTCATTTGTTTATTGCTCATTTGCTCACCAGTACCACCCCATCCCCAGTCCCACCATAGATTACAAGCTCCAGAAGCACAGCTGTCTAGGGCATAGTTAATACTCAGCCCATATCAGATGAACGAATGGTGTTATAGCAAAGTTACATAAGACAGGAGCACACATCATGCTATTCAGACTGATAAAACTTTTTTTTTAAAGAATGTTTCCAGAAGCTGACATGTACCATTCTCAGGAACTGTTGAGTAAAGTCTGTTTGCATTTCGGTCAAATAGGTCAAAAAAGGAATTCAATGGTCATGGAATATGGTACAGGATATGCTTGAAAGCCAAGGTCTTTGTAAAAAAAGACTGAAGTTGGTAGATATGAGAATTCAGAATGAGGGTTCCCAGTAACTGAGCTATTAAGTTACTGATTGATAGTCTTTTAAGAATAGGTTCATTCGTCTGCAGGAGTTTAAGAGAGACTCAGCCGAGAGGTGGAAGGACCAGGGAGTGGCCTCAAGTTCCGTGCGAGCCTATGTGTGTGGCTAATGTCAGAGCAGAGAATGGAGCTACCGTGCGAGCCTATGTGTGTGGCTAATGTCAGAGCAGAGAATGGAGCTACCGTGCGAGCCTATGTGTGTGGCTAATGTCAGAGCAGAGAATGGAGCTACCGTGCGAGCCTATGTGTGTGGCTAATGTCAGAGCAGAGAATGGAGCTACCGTGCGAGCCTATGCGTGTGGCTAATGTCAGAGCAGAGAATGGAGCTACCGTGCGAGCCTATGTGTGTGGCTAATGTCAGAGCAGAGAATGGAGCTACCGTGCGAGCCTATGTGTGTGGCTAATGTCAGAGCAGAGAATGGGGCTACCGTGCGAGCCTATGTGTGTGGCTAATGTCAGAGCAGAGAATGGAGCTACCGTGCGAGCCTATGCGTGTGGCTAATGTCAGAGCAGAGAATGGAGCTACCGTGCGAGCCTATGTGTGTGGCTAATGTCAGAGCAGAGAATGGGGCTACCGTGCGAGCCTATGTGTGTGGCTAATGTCAGAGCAGAGAATGGGGCTACCGTGCGAGCCTATGCGTGTGGCTAATGTCAGAGCAGAGAATGGGGCTACCGTGCGAGCCTATGTGTGTGGCTAATGTCAGAGCAGAGAATGGGGCTACCGTGCGAGCCTATGCGTATGGCTAATGTCAGAGCAGAGAATGGGGCTACCGTGCGAGCCTATGCGTGTGGCTAATGTCAGAGCAGAGAATGGGGCTACCGTGCGAGCCTATGTGTGTGGCTAATGTCAGAGCAGAGAATGGGGCTACCTTGCGAGCCTATGTGTGTGGCTAATGTCAGAGCAGAGAATGGAGCTACCGTGCGAGCCTATGTGTGTGGCTAATGTCAGAGCAGAGAATGGATCTACCGTGCGAGCCTATGTGTGTGGCTAATGTCAGAGCAGAGAATGGAGCTACCGTGCGAGCCTATGCGTATGGCTAATGTCAGAGCAGAGAATGGGGCTACCGTGCGAGCCTATGTGTGTGGCTAATGTCAGAGCAGAGAATGGGGCTACCGTGCGAGCCTATGTGTGTGGCTAATGTCAGAGCAGAGAATGGAGCTACCGTGCGAGCCTATGTGTGTGGCTAATGTCAGAGCAGAGAATGGAGCTACCGTGCGAGCCTATGTGTGTGGCTAATGTCAGAGCAGAGAATGGAGCTACCGTGCGAGCCTATGTGTGTGGCTAATGTCAGAGCAGAGAATGGAGCTACCGTGCGAGCCTATGCGTGTGGCTAATGTCAGAGCAGAGAATGGAGCTACCGTGCGAGCCTATGTGTGTGGCTAATGTCAGAGCAGAGAATGGAGCTACCGTGCGAGCCTATGTGTGTGGCTAATGTCAGAGCAGAGAATGGGGCTACCGTGCGAGCCTATGTGTGTGGCTAATGTCAGAGCAGAGAATGGGGCTACCGTGCGAGCCTATGTGTGTGGCTAATGTTAGAGCAGAGAATGGAGCTATGGCCATGAGTGTTGAATGGCTGAGAGGCTGAAATCTCCTTGTTCACTAAAATTCCTGAAACCAACGCTGCTTATCAATCATACCACTTTTCTTACAGTCTCTTGGTCTCCCTTGTTCTCTCATAATTTCAGATCCATTATGTTGGAGTTTTGTGGCCTCGTCTAATATTAAGAAACTCGTTATTTTTCCAATGTCCTTAACCTGTTTCCTCGTTTTCTCAGCACTGGTAGAAGAAGAGGGTCGCTCCAAATGCTTTTTGTGAGTCTTCATTCTATGCTCATCATTCAAAGCTCCTTCTTTTGAAATGTATCAATTATTAATATCAGCCTTCCCCAACTTCATCACCATCTTCTACTAGAATCTTCCTCCAACTGCCTCAAAGGCTTCGATGCTTGGCTCAGAATTTTCTAGTTTGCCCTACTCCTGCCAGTAGCCGTATTAATTTCAGGGCTATAACAGTCATTATTATGTTAATCATTATGATGCCTTCTATTTATTGAGTGCCTACCACGCGTTCGTCACTATGCTTTTTTCTTTCTTTATTTTTTAAAATTATTTCATGTTGTTCCTGGCCCAGCTGGGTCTTCACTCTGCCGCACTCGGGCTTTCTGTAGCTGCAGAGAGCAGGGACCACCCTTTGCCGTGGCGCGTGGCCTTCTCTTTGCGGCGGCTTCACTCGTTGCAGAGCACAGGCTCTGGGTGCACGCATTTCAGTGGTGGCAGCTCGCAGGCTCTAGTGCGCAGCCTAGCTGCAGTGCATGGGTCTAGTTGCCCCACAGCTTGTGCAGTCTTCCCAGACCAGGAATCAAGCCCATAGCCCTGGCATGGGCAGGCGGATTCTTAGCCTCTGAACTACCAGAGAAGTCCTACTACGTGGTTTCTAATCTATCCTCCAGACACTAGGTCTAACCTCCAACAATCCTACAAGGTAGGTTTCATCCTCCATTTACACAAGAAGGATGCATGATTCAGAGAAGTTACATACCTTGCCCAAAGTCACAATTTAATTAGCAACAGAACCAGAAGATAAACATAAATATTATTTCTGCCAAAGCTCAAGCTCCTTCCAAGCTTCCCTAATAATAAATAACAAGGATGCTACCATTTTCTGAATGACCACTATGTAACAGCCATTGGCTTTATACCAATTATTTCTAAATCACACAAAAACCTCCACAGTCTAAATCATTCCCACTTTAAAGACAGGAAAAGTGAGGCTCAGTAACGTTACGTAACCTATTCCAAGTCACACTAATGGTCAAAGATTTAAATTCAGGTCACTCAAAGTAAAACATCTCAGTTGACTGCCTTGCTAAAACTCTACTCCAGTTTTCTGCCACTGCATATAAACCACCCAGATTTAATGGTTTAAACCAGTAATAATCACATATGTTCCTCTCAGATGTTCAAGTTGGGCAGGGCTTAGCAGGGAAAGCTCCTCTCTGCTCCATGTGACATCAGCTAGGGTAGTTCAACAAGGTTTGAAGATCTTCTTCCCAATGGTTCACCTTGAGGACTGCTCAGTTGGTGCTGGATTTTGGCTGGTTCTTCAGCCTGGGCTGAGGGTCACAGGCCTGGCTACCTCTCCATGTAGATCTCTCCACATGGCCTATGCTTCCTCAAAACACAGGGGCTGAGTTACAAAGACAAGCATCCCATGAGAGAGCTAGATAGAAGTTGTATACCTTTGATGACCTAGTCCCAGAAGCCACACAGCTTCATTTCATTGCATTTTATGTTAGAAGTCAATCGCAAAAGTCTGGCTCATATTTAAGGGGAAGTGAATTAGACACATAAAAAGGAATATCAAATAATCTGTAGAAATGTTAAAACCTACCACACACACTTGTCCCACAATTTCTCACTGATTTCCTCTCCACTCTGCTAACCTACCCATGAAAATAAGAACACATCAGCTTACTCAGTGTCACTGAAGACAACGTCAGACGCACGGCTTTGCCTCTGATTCCCACCTTCCCATGAAAATAAGAACACTTCAGCTTACTCAGTGTCACTGAAGACAACGTCAAACGCACGACTCTGCCTCTGATTCCCACCTTCTCTGTTTTCTGCTCTCACCTCTCCCACTACCTTGCTCCTGGACTTGACCTTCTCCATCAAGCACTCTAATCCCTTTCTCCATATCTCAAGTCCTTCATCTCTCAGTTTCAGTTCCATGGTCATGAATTTCACTGCTGCCTTTTCTAGCACCTTCACGCTCTCTTCATTATCTATTCTCTCTTTATCACTTGTAGTCTGTCTTCCACACAATTCCTCTCAAATCAGTTACTCAGAAATTACCAGTTACCTCCTAATCATTACCTATGCTCATTTCTCACTCTCGTTCCTATGTAATGAGACACAGCTGCCTATTCTGACTTCCTTCAAATTTCCTCCTCTTTTTTTATATTCTGGGATATGTTTGTTCACATCTCGGTTCACTTTACCTTAAGACAGTAGCCTGAAACAAACCAACATGAAGGCTGGTCCTAAAAGCAGAACAGAACTGAAGCAAGTTTGAATGACAGCAGAGCAAAGCAGGTCGCCATATACGCAGACCAAATTATTATGGTATTCTCACAAGGAGCAAGGGATTATGGTGAGAAGCCTTGCAATGGCCAACGTTTCTTGCCTGCACACAAGAACCTGCCCTAACCCCTGGGATTGGGATTCACAGGAAAAGCACTGTTGCTTAGGAAGAATGCACACGAGTTCTGAACTTTTCTTGGCCATGGAACTTTTAGAGCATATGATGAAAGCTCTAGACCCTCCCTTTAAAATAAAATGTTTTATTCCAAAAACACAAATGTTTGAATATGGGGGCTAAGTTGCGTCGTATTAGACTTGCTGCATTTGAGGTGTCCACAGGATTCCAAAACAGAGTTTGCTAGAAGACAGTTGAACATACAGCTATGATGCTCAGAAGAGAAATTTAAAATCAACTAGAGGCTGGGGAGGCAATAGTTATAGGATAGTGAATACCACTAGGTGGACCTTAGAGCCTCAACAGTATAAGTATAGTAGATTTCCATGTATGTTAAGGGTAGATTCTTGAGAAACCCTGGAAAGTCAAGGAGAAAGTAAAGTACATAAACGGACTGAAGAGGAGCAGCCAGTGAGTTGGGAGGAAAACCTGCATGTAGATGTCAGAGAATTTCAAGAGGAAAAGGGTTTGTGACATTCAATAAATACTCATTAATCACTTTTGTATTACGGGTTGAGGATATAGCAGTTGAAAAAGTGAGCAAAATCGGCCCGACGGCGCTGCCTCCCAGGCCCGGGGCACCGCGAGCCTCTCCCTAGGCTGCAGGCTAACGGGTGCAATGCCGAAGCCTGGGCGGCCTGCGTGCGCGCGTGCGTCGGGCCGCGTGGGAGCGGCGCGCCGCCGTTGCCCCGCCCTCCGTCCACGTGCTGTTTTCCGCTACGTGTCCGGGCATTCGAATTGCGCTTCCGCCATCTTTCCAGCCCTCAGTCAGACGAGCGCAGAGGCGGTTCTGTAAGTAACATCGCAATGGCTGCCCAAGGAGAACCCCAAGTTCAGTTCAAACTAGTATTGGTTGGTGATGGTGGTACTGGAAAAACTACATTCGTGAAGCATCATCTGACTGGAGAATTTGAGAAGTATGTAGCTACCTTGGGTGTTGAGGTCCATCCTCTTGTGTTCCATACCAACCGAGGACAGATGAAGTTCAATGTGTGGGATACAGCTGGTCAGGAGAAATTTGGTGGACTGAGAGACGGCTATTACATACAAGCACAGTGTGCCATTGTAATGTTTGATGTAACATCGAGAGTTACTTGCAAGAATGTGCCTAACTGGCATAGAGATCTGGTACGAGTGTGTGAGAACATCCCGATTGTGTTGTGTGGCAACAAAGTGGGTATTAAGGACAGAAAGGTTAAGGCAAAGTCAATTGCCTTCCACCGAAAGAAGAATCTTCAGTACTATGACATTTCTGCCATAAGCAACTATAACTTTGAAAAGCCCTTCCTCTGGCTTGCTAGAAAACTGACTGGAGACCCTAACTTGGAGTTTGTTGCCATGCCTGCTCTTGCCCTGCCAGAGGTGGTCATGGACCCAGCCTTGGCAGCACAGTTTGAGCACGATTTAGAGGTTGCTCAGACAACTGCTCTCCTGGATGAAGATGATGACCTGTGAGAACGTGAGGCTGGGGCCCAGAGTCAGAAGTCTAGTTTTATAGGCAACTGACCTGTGATGTCAGCGGTGCAGTTTTTGCCACTTTATTACATAGCTAAGCAGAACATGCGTTTACTCTTTGGCTACTGAAGGAAACGGATGGGCTTTGGAGTGAATGTGGCAGTTTTAAAAAGCTTCAGTTTTTGGACCTGCATATTTACGTGATTTAGAACACAGTTGTCTCCTCCTTGAGTTTCAAATGTAAGACCGCTGTAGTCACATAACAATATTGAGAGGTGCAATCTTGTTTGTTACTGTCATTCCCATTCCTTTTCGTTTAGAATCAGAGTAAAGTTGTATTTCAAATATCTTTAAAAAAAAAAAAGGCAAAATCCGTGACCTATGGGGTGAAGAGACATTTAATTAGTCATTATGAGTGTGACAAGTTAAATCAAAAATTCTCTTTGGGAAGAGAAGTTTAGATCTAAGTTCACATCATGCCTTCAGTTTACTGTTCTCTGCTCTCCTAGGCAGTCGGTCTGAGGCCATTTTATTGACTCAGGTACATGCTTTTTCAGTCCCTATGTGTTCAGCCTAATAACATTATACCACTTGTGCTTATGGGCTTCCTAGTGGCTCAGTCCCTTAGACTGCAAGGAGATCAAACCAATAAATCCTAAAGGAAAACAGTCCTGAATATTCATTGGAAGAGCTGAAGCTGAAACTCCAATAATTTGGCAACCTGATGCAAAGAAACTGACTCACTGGGAAAGACCCTGATGCTGGGAAAGATTGAAGGCAGGAGGAGAAGGGGATGAGAGAGAATGAGCTGGTTGGATGGCATCACCGATTCAATGGACATGAGTTTGAGCAAGCTCTGGGAGTTAGTGATGGACAGGGGAGCCTGGCGTGCTGCAGTCCATGGGGTTGCAAAGAGTCAGCGTGACTGAGCGACTGAACTGAACTGAACTGAGTGGCTCACTGGTAAAGAATCCGTCTACCAATGCATGAGACTCATGTTCAATCCTTGGGTTGGGAAGGTCCCCTGGAGAAGGAAATGGCAACCCACTCCAGTATGCTTGGCTGGAAAATCGCATGGACAGAGGAGTCTGGTGGGCTCTGTCCATGGAGTCACAGAAGAGTTGGACAGGACTTAGTGACTAAAGACCGACGACGACCTGCACTTAGATTTCACCCCTGTCGCTGCGACATGTGCCCTGAGCAGCTGGTTTCTGCTCTTCTCGGCTGTCCTCTGCTATGCTGTACTGGACAAGGGATCAAGGCTGGTTTAAATCCAAGCGCCACCACTTAAAGAGCTACATGCACACTAATGCAGGCTAAGTTGCTTCGACTGAAGCAACAGTTGTCCGACTCTTTGCAATCCTATGGACCTTAGCCAGCCAGTCTCCTCTGCCCATGGCATTCTCCAGGCAAGATTACTGGAATAGGTTGGCATGCTCTCCTCCAGGGGATCTTCCTGACCCAGGGATTGAACCCACGTCTCCTGCATCTCTTGCATTGGTAGGCGGGTTCTTTACCACTAGCTTCACCTGGGAAGCCCCAAGAAGCGACATAACTCCAGTCAAGTAGCTCACCACTATGAACTTCAGTCTTCTTTTCTGTCAAATGAAGGTGATGCTGATGTGCATGCTTGTGCTCAGTCGTGTCTGACTCTTTAATGCTACCTCCCTTCTATTGAAATTTGGGGGCATTAAATCAGATAACATTTGTAAAGCAACACAGTGCTTGCCTTAACGCTAGTTAAATATCAAAAGCAAAAAGAAAAGAAGACTAGTGATTAGGACCAATCAACCTCCCTTGTTTTAGCAAGGAAGCTTTAGAAAGACCAGCCCTCACCCCATCACACTATTTAACAGAATAATGGGAAACTGTGTATTCCAGAATACTTGTAAGAACCTTCCTCCTCTCTCAAATACAGCCGAGAGGTCAAATAACAGAAGCCTGTGAAGTGTCCGTACACCGGAAAGAACACCTTGGGTGAGTTTCAAAAACCATTTCAGTTGATTAGAGAAGCAAAAGTCAGCAATCACTAGGTTGCAGAGTGAATGGGAAGTGAGAAAGTGAAAAGGCTATCAAGTTCCCTTTCAGGAAGTATGGGTCTAGCAGGAAGGAGAGCGAGGCACTATTTAATTATAATTAGCTTGTGCTCCTCAACAATCACCTGAACTTGCCCCGAATAGAGCTGAATTGGTCTTCTTGGCCTTATTTGAACAAAACCTCATCTATTTTCTCTCAGATATAGAACACGTTAAGGTTGTTTTAAATATTCATCCTGTTCTAATCACCAGCTTTCTCTCTTTCCTGCCAATTTGATGACATTTATGTATTGAGAGAAGTGGCCAAATCTCTTTCTGGGGGTGTTTAAGAAATGGAGAGACATGATTCTTGAAAAGATTCAACTTTGGTTTAAACTAGATGACCTCTGAAGTTCCTTTCTCAATAGCAGAAGTTAATGCTCACCGAGCTCCTCTATCTAAAATCAATTATAAGTGGCCATATCCATCTCTCCACTGAGAAAGGACCCATCTATTCTTGCATACATCCCCTATCTGATACCACATGTATACTCTGACTCCAGGTACTTAGGAAGGCCACTGATAGCTTTCAACTACATGGCCCCATTTAAACTCTGCTTTTGCTGCCAAAGAGTCAAGAGGACCATATTCACATAGCACTTTCCTCATTAAAGCCAAACATGAGCCTGAACCCCGCCACAGACACATCTTGAGCACTCAAACCAATAACGACCTCATTTAATTCCAGCACGGAACAATGTCTTTCCCTTAAAATTAATGTCTTGTCCACATAAAATTGAAATACAGAATGCAGCCTTCCTGATGATAAGTAGAAAGCATAAAGGTGACTTTTAAGGAGATAAATTTATTCTGTCAGGGAAGGAATAAAAACCTTTTGCTATTCACCTGTGACTCGAACACTCCTAGGCAATGAGTTCTTCCCGTATTTGTAGCTAAATATGATGTGTCACTCAGCCTCCCCTTGCTGTCATGTGTTAAATTAAAATACATCATTAATATATACATCGCTTCTGACCCTCACACGGTTAATGGCTCGGTACTGAAGGACTAGGCTGTGTGTTGGCATCCGATAGGCATGCACACAGAATAATATATATACAAATGGATGGGCAGCAGGGAACATGGCACTTTAAATTATTTAAAATAGCATAATTGCATCGCCTCCATTTACAGAGAATATCAAGTGAGGCAGTACAAATTGTTTTGAGTTAATGGAATAATAAAGAATTATGATGATCCAATAGAGATTTCTCAAAATAAAATTATATAGAAATATTTGTGCTGTTAAATATGACAGTCCAGATTTTGAAATAGTATATTGGATAATTGCACAAAGAAAGGGTATTTTATTCAATGAGTCAAAATTCAAAGTTTGCATTCAACCTCCTGTTATCTAATTTCTAGACGTGACATGGGATAAATAAATTACACTGGCTATTCTCTTGAGGAAATCTTACTCCGGCTGTGTTTCAATGTAGACGCAACCAGCACTTGGTCTAAATGCTAAGTATTTAACAAGTCTTCCAGGTGTGTTGTAGCATCATTGTTATCACCGTCAACCCATTTTGCAGATAATGAAAATAACCAGAATTTGTTCAATGACAGGCATGAATTTTAATTCGTTTAACACAATGATTCTATGAGATAGGTACCACCATTTCCATTGTTACCAACACTCCCCAAGTAGAGACACTAAACAACAGAACATTTAAGTCATTGACTCAAAGTCACCAAAGAATAAGAATGCAGTCCATCCTGCCACTCAGAAAGAACAGTGAGGCTCAGAGCAGACAGTTATCTCAATCAAGGTCACAGAGCTAAAGTGACCTTGAAGTGAAACTGAAATTCAAACCTCTTTTTTTAACTTTATTATTTATTATGGGGTTTTTCAAATAGATACTCAACTAGAGAAAATGGTACTGTGAACTCCAAACAAGACTTTTAGTCCAAAATTTAAAGTCCTTCTCTAGAACATGTTTATCACAATAATTTTTAGTGGAAAGAGTTTCAGTGTTATTTTTAAGAGGTAATCCATGTTCATTGTAAAACCATTTGTTCAGAAGAGAAAAGCTTGCCTCTATTAACAGCTTGTGCAGATCCTCCCTGACTTTCCCTACACACATCTGCCCACGTATAGTACTAGTAGTGTTAGTCGCTCAGTCGTGTCTGACTGCGACCCCATAGACTGTAGCCCACCAGGCTTCTCTGTCCATGGGATTCTCCAGGCAAGAATATTGGAGCAGGCTGCCATTTTCTTCTCCAGGAGATCTTCCTGACCCAGGGATCGAACCCAAGCCTCATGCACTGCAGGCAGATTCTTTACTCTATGAGCTACAGGGATGTCCCTGTATGTGCATGTATAGAGATATAACTATTCTTTACAAAATGGAATCATACCATATGCACTTTTAAAGCTTGCTGGTTTTTGCTTTTAAATGCACCATGGACATATTTCCATTACAATGAACATTGATCTATAGCTTCATTCTTAATGGTTACAATCATATCAATGAACCATCATTTACTTAACCAATCCCTTATTGATGAACATTTATATTTTATTAATGCTTTGTTACTATAAAATATTGAGGCAACTCTCCTATCTTATAGGTCTTTATATGCTTGTAAAATTAATTCTTAGAAGCTCCTGCAACATAATAGGTGCTCAATAAATATGAGGAATTAACAGATGAAGGAAAAGTGGAGTGGTTTGATCAAAGAAATGGTAAATCTTATATTTTGATATATATTGCTAAATTGCCCACCAGAGAAGTAAGTAATCCATTTTCTGATTTTTCATCTTATTTTTTAACTTTCTTTACAGTCTAAATAATTTAGAAAGTTTCCAATATTTTACTTTGTGGTCCTGTCTTCGAAACTGTGATCTGTAGGGTTAAGAGCTCAGCAACTTATGCAAGCCAATTGTCAGATTTTCGGGAATTTTGAGGATCAATCATAAAATGTAGCAGTTATTTAAAAATTACATAAACTTATGATTAAATTATACTTAAAACAAAATCAATAAATACTAGTTACTTTACTAAATGCTCCTATTATCTATACTTTTGAAATTAGTTATGACTACCATATGCAGATAATGGATATCGTAGTGTGCTATTCCACATCTTTTCCCAACTCCACATTCAGTGATGTCATTGGTAGCTTAATATTGGTCGTGAAGGGAGTATTTACACCATGGAAATCAGCTAGTGCTACAAATCAGGGCTTGATTTAGTTCTGAAACTGAGTTCTTAGTTAATTAATGAGAAGGGGATGAAAAGAAGTTTAACAAGCCACATATCAGATTTAATAATATATTTATTGGGAAAAGAGTCTGCAGACTGAGATGCAACTCCATGTGTCAAAAAATCATGGCTGAATATTGACTGTAAGTTCAAAGTTAGAAAAAAATCAAAAAAATCAGTCTGAAAAATTACATTACAAAAAATTGATTACATTAATAACATTTATTGACAATAAAGAGTATTGTGTATCTTTATTTTTAAATTGTATGCTAGGTATCCTGTATTTTAGTAAAAAATGTATAATAGTTATGTACATATGGAAGGAATGATGCTAAAGCTGAAACTCCAGTACTTTGGCCACCTCATGCGAAGAGTTGACTCCTTGGAAAAGACCCTGATACTGGGAGGGATTGGGGGCAGGAGGAGAAGGGGACGACAGAGGATGAGATGGCTGGATGGCATCACTGACTCGATGGACGTGAATCTGAGTGAACTCCGGGAGTTGGTGATGGACAGGGAGGCCTGGCGTGCTGCGATTCATGGGGTGGCAAAGAGTCGGACACGACTGGGCTGAACTGATATATTTGCATACAGTTTTTTTCAGGGGCCTGGTTGTAAAGCATTTAATGGCACCTTACTGTTTAGGTTTTATATTTTGAGGAACATTCTCTGTATAGAAATTGAAATACATGTATTGTTTTGTATTCTAAGTTCCTCTGTGCAGTTGGCGATTTCTGAAATTTGTGTTCTGTTTCATTGACCTTTTTGTCCTTAGTCCTTAGTACCATAACGATTGAATTATTACAGTTGTAAAACACATTTGATATCTAGAAGGGCACATAGCACTCCTCTTGTCCCACACCACCCAGCTATTCCAGATAAACTTAAAATAATTTTTCAAACTCCCACCCAATAGTATTCCAGTGATACATCCTCCTTGCATTCAGCTCTTTTATATTCATTGTTAGAATCTTATCATTTTCTTCATATTTGCCCTATACATTCTTAGTCTTCATAACTCTTTATATGTTATATTATTGTTTTTATGTACTTTCTATATGGGATTTTTTTATATCTCTTTAAAATATTATTTACCACAGATATTCTACCACCACTTAGAATTATCCCAAAACTCTTCCACCAGAAACCAAGCTAAAAAGAATAATTGCAAACCATTTCCAACAAGAATGATGGCTAGATCATTTTGTTCAATATCGCAAAAGACTAAGAAGGCTGTGGAAAATGACACAGACTGAAGGAGACTGAAGAGACATGACAAGTAAAGGCAGTGTGGGATCTTGGATAGAATCCTAGAATAGAAAACGGACATTAATGAAAAAATTGGAGAAATCTAAATAAAGTCTGCAGTTTAGTTAATTAAAAAGTATGATTGACGGGTAAAAGTTTTAATAGGACAGTTTGTAAGATAAAGATTCTGGAGCCATTAATGAAATTATTTTTTGGAAAGGAGGTCAACTCTACTTTTTAAATGTGAATGTGCATAATTAAATCATCTTAAAATGACAGTTTTTGAGTAATTTATTCCATATTTTGGATTTCTTCAATATGGCTAATTATAAAACCACTGTAAGTTCATATTATTCTCCTAATAATATTTTTTACAACATTTTATTTCTTCCAAGAGATTCCACAAGTATACAATTATTTGCCAAATGTGGGAATGTGAAGATATTATGAGAACATGAGTTAGACAAGCAAACAAAAAACTATAGGTTACCATGAAAAACAAATGCTATACACTTCTGTGCTACAGGACATTGAAAAAAATGATCCTTTAATTTTATCTCAAGTTAATATTTGTTATATAAATTATAACATAATCTCCATGATGAGCCTCTGTTTTAGAAAGAATTGTTAATAAGTTACTGAAAATGCTTTAAGAGAGGCATCTAAGTTTAAATTCTGCACCCAGCCTCACTAAAAATTTCCCCTGAAGGTGACTCTTTGCGACCCCATGGACTGTCGCCTGCCAGGCTCCTTTGTCCATGAAATTCTCCAGGCAAGAATACTGGAGTGGGTAGCCATTCTCTTCTCCTGGAGATCTTCCCAACCCAGGGATCAAACCCAGCTCATCTGCATTTCAGGAGACCTTTCCTGTCCAAGCCAAATGGTCTCCTATGACACTATCACTCTGTAAGTTTACAGATCAGAGTGGTCCCATTCCACAGTCAGTTACCAGCCTCAGTCCTCTAGGCTATACTTTGAGTAGCCCATTCTTCTTATTTGCTCCTAGGTAGTAATGGGATCCAAGAGGTTGCCAGATAATAAATTTTAGCACAGTTGATGGTAAGTAACAGGCGCAAAATCTTTCTTTGCTTCTTTCAGGTCACCAAATACAAAACATGACCTGGCCTAGGTATTCTGTGATCTCCACGTGGTTTGGTAGACACATGACGAGACCTAGCTGTTTGTGTGGGGATTATGTGCATTCTGGAGTCAGACACTGTGAAAACACAGGAAGCTGATTCCCCAGCCTCTCGCCCCTCCCCGTTTCTTGTCCAGTCAGGCCTGGAGCCTCCATGGCCATGCCATCTACCTGCATTTCCTGGTCAGCCTCACGTTGCTGCTGCCCCTCTTCTGTACGATATATCTCACTGTCAAATGCAGATTCTCCAGTGGACAGCCTGGATCCTGAATTGACTCCTTTTACAAGCAAGAAAACACACATAGAGCTCATCACAAGTGTTTAAACATGGCAATATGTCTTTCTGCTCTGCTGTTTCCTCTGTCTCTGCATCTTCTCATCGTCTCTCCGTGACTATTTCTCCTCCCTTCTGTCTGTCTTATTCTCTGTATGAGACCCTCTCCATCTGTGCTTTCTCTCCTCTGTAACCTTCATGGGCCTCCATCCTTTTAATTTACTGTCAATGTTTATGATATTGAACCAATATTCACTCTTAGAATAGGATTTTCCTTGGTTAAGGAGAATAGTGGCACATTTGGTAAAGAATCCACTGGCCAATGCAGGAGACACAAGTCCCATCCCTGGGTCAAGAAGATTCCCTGCAGAAGGAACTGGCAACTCATTCTAATACTCTTGCCTGGGAAATCCCATGGACAGAAGAGCCTGGTGGTCCATGGGTTCGCAAGAGTCACGACTTAGCAACTAAACAACACAACTAAATACCCATTTTCGAAAAAAAAAAAAGATACCATAGTATCTGAAATTGTTCATGGTTTATATAGCCCTGAATCACAATTTATTAGCCCCATTCCTGTAATATTTGGGAAGGGGAGTCAGGAAGATAGCCTGTCCATGAGACATCACGGAAAGCATCTCTTCTCATATGAGGCCCATCATATCCCTCTCCTTTCCAGAGCCAGGCAGCTTGGTCTGAGCTCTGCCAGATGATAGGTAAGAAATTGTTCTCCACAAACCTCTTTGATTTTGCGTACACCAATAGAGCCTCCCTCAAGTTTAGAGAATCCGGCTGAAAGGCTCGTAATGTGTGTATCCTGTGATTCCTCCAGGATCTGAGCAGAAGCTAAAGAGCCCGGATGCAGGAACATAACTTGAAGGTAGGCTGTGCTTAAGCAGCTGAGAGCAGAAGTCAGCAATGCCGTGTGAATTAATGAAGGCAAATGAGCCTGGGATTTGTGTTTGTTGTGTGGGAAGGTGATGACAGAGTAAATCTTCCAAATTTAAGTATATTTTATGTTAATTGCCTAAAGTAGCAGAGATTTGCTGTTTAAATCTCATCCATGGGAAACCAGAATTGGGCTTGTTGATTTCTTGTATTATCCACTGAAATGACTGCAGTCCTTGTTTGTATTTACTTGAGAAGCACGGATCTATTTCTAAATAGCTTTACAACTTTAACTGTTTTAAGAAACTTCTTTTTAATGCCATCCAGTTAATTGTACCATGACAGCTCCTAAGTGGAACATTACATCTACCAGTCTTAAGTGCCGCTGGGGATATAATAGCTTGGGTCACATTATTACAATCTCTTTTATTTAGAGCACTTGGAAAGCTAAAAATTAAATATGCTTCAATCTGCTATCATTCTGACTATTACTTACGTTAATGCTAAGTAAAGACTAAAGAAACTATCACCTCTGGTAAAATTAAATTCTGAATTCTTTGATGATGGAATATAGGTTCGATCAGTGTAGATACAAATCTTTCCTTGTTTTCCCTCTACTCAGTTAAAAATGGTTTCTCTGTAATAGCAAGCTACTGTGTGCATGGATTTTTGAACTCTCAGAGTACTTAGTGGGGAAAGAATAGGAATATAGAAAAAGGGAAATGGTGAGATTACTTCCATGTGTGGGAGACATTGTACTTGTACTAAGTCACATCAGTCGTTTCTGACTCTTTGTGACCCATGGACTGTAGCCCACCACGCTCCTCTGTCCGTGGGATTCTCCACAGAACACTGAACTGGGTTGCTGCCATGCCCTCCTCCAGGGAAAGTTCCCAGTCCAGGGATCGAACCCATGTCTCTAATGTCTCCTGCATTGGCAGGCAAATTCTTTACCATTAGCACCACCTGCTTTATTGACTATGCCAAAGCCTTTGACTGTGTGGATCACAACAAACTGTGGAAAATTTTTCAAGAGATGGGGATACCAGACCACCTGGCCTGCCTCCTAAGAAATCTGTATGCAGGTCAAGAAGCAACAGCTAGAACTGAACATGGGACAACAGACTGGTTCCAAATCAGGAAAGGAGTACATCAAGGCTGTATATTGTCACCCTGCGTATTTAACTTATATGCAGAGTACATCATGAAAAATGCTTGACTGGATGAAGCACAAGCTGGAATCAAGATTGCCAGGAGAAATATCAATAACTTCAGATATGCAGATGACACCACCCTTATGGCAGAAAGCCAAGAAGAACTAAAGAGCCTCTTGATGAAAGTGAAAGATGAGAGTGGAAAAGATGGCTTAAAATTCAACATTCAGAAAGCTAAGATCATGGTATCTGGTCCCATCACTCCATGGCAAATAGACAGGGAAACAGTGGAAACAGAGAGAGACTTTATTTTGGGGGGGCTCCAAAATCACTGCAGATGGTGATTGCAGCCATGAAATTATAAGATGCTTGCTCCTTGGAAGAAAAGTTATGACCAACCTAGACAGTATATTAAAAAGCAGAGACACTACTTTGCCAAAAGGACAAAGGTCCTTCCAGTCAAGGCTATGGTTTTTCCAGTCGTCATGTATGGATGTGAGAGTTGGACTATAAAGAAAGCTGAGCCCCAAAGAATTGATGTTTTTGAACCGCGGTGTTGGAGAAGACTCTTGAGAGTCCCTTGGACTGCAAGGAGATCCAACCAGTCCATCCTAAAGGAAATCAGTCCTGAATATTCATTGGAAGTTCTGATGCTGAAGCTGAAACTCCAATACTTTGGCCACCTCATGCAAAGAGCTGACTCATTAGAAAAGACCCTTATGCTGGGAAAGATTGAAAGTGGGAGGAGAAGTGGACGACAGAGGATGAGCTGGTTGGATGGCATCACCGACTTAATGGATATGAGTTTGAGTAAACTCTGGGAAGTGGTGACAGACAGGCAGGCCTGGCGTGCTGCGGTCCATGGGGTCACAGAGTCAGACACGACTGAGCGGCTGAACTGAACTGATCTGAGAGCACCACCTGGAAAGCCCTACAGTGAGGGAGACATTACTCAGTGTCAATCCTATATGCCCTCAATGTATCAAGCCCAGAAATAGCCAGGTGATAAGACAGGGACTAAGCCAAGAAAGTGAACCTGAAGCTGGATACTCCCAAAGTGGGCCATGCAGTGCCCTCTAGATGTCTTTTACAAACCAGCAGCTCTTATACCACCTAGAGTATTTTAGAAATGCAAAAGCTCAAGCCCCATCCCAGGCTGATCTAATAAAAGCTGCACGTTAACAAGACCCTCAGAGGATTTCTATGCACTTTCAAGTCGAAGAAGCCCTGTCTGTACTTCACCCAGGGCCTCCACTGGGAAGATGGAAAATCTGCCTTGATTAACCTCAGGAACTGGAATACTCTAATTGTTCCCCTCAGCAGAGAATGGTACTTTACAGATGATGGAAACTAAAAGACTGTAAAGTGAAAGTGAAACTTGCTCGGTTGTGTCTGACTGACTGCAACCCCATGGACTGTATAGTCTATGGAATTCTCCAGGCCAGTCTACTGGAGTGGGTAGCCTTTCCCTTCTCCAGGGGATCTTCCCAAACCAGGGATTGAACCCAGGTCTCCCGCATTGCGGGCAGATTCTTTACCAGCTGAGCCACAAGGGAAAGTGAAAGTGAAGTTGCTCAGTTGTGTCCGACTCTGTGTGACCCCATGGACTGTAGCCTACCAGGCTCCTCTGTCCATGGGATTTTCCAGGCAAAGAGTACTGGAGTGGATTGCCATTTCCGACTCCAGGGGATCTTCCCGACCCAGGGATGGAACCCAGGTCTCCCGCATTGTAGACAGACGCTTTACCGTCTGAGCCACCAAGGAAGCCCAAGCCACAAGGGAAGCCCGAGAATACTGGAGTGCATAGCCCATTCCTTCTCCAGGATATCTTCCTGACCCAGGAATCCAACTGCATTGCAGGCAGAATCTTTACCAACTGAGCTATCAGGGAAGCCTTTAAAAATTCAAATCAACCATTGAGATCTGGCTGTAGGAGAGGCAGACGGAAGAGAGAGTGTCACACACTTCATTGCAAACAACTGTTGAAACAGGAAGCTCTTGTTGGAAATATTTTACCCTCTTCTCTTGTGATGTTATTGGATTTGATTTCCTTTCTTCTAAAGAAGGACACACTGGGGGGGGGGGGGGGCGGAAATGACCTAAATTCAGTATTCCATCCAGATGCTTTCAATTTGGCAGGCGGGAAGCAAGTTTTGCATAAGACTGAGCTCACTGGAAGGAGTTAGAATTTTGAGCTGGAAATTCCAAAGGCATTTTAAAGTCAAGAAACTGTTTAGGAAAAAAGTAAATACAAGTGACCTTGATGATATTCTGCAATGACAGTCACACCTCAGAGACATCTCTGAGGTTCCTCTGGGTACATTTGTAACCAGTCTTCCTGGCACTGAGTTCAAAACAACAGACTTTAGGCAAATGAGAAAAATGGGGAGGTGTAGTAGAATCTAATTTAAGTGGAGGAGCCAGTCACAGAAACCTCACACAGTACAGGGGAAGTCACAACACAAGTGACTGGCCAGCACCGCAGAGGCCGCAGGTACCCAGCTCAGGGTGTCTCAGAATAGGATCGTCTGTGCACTTTAATGCATTCCTGGACTTCCCGCTCAGGAAAGCCATCCAGGGAAGGGACCGGCAACTCGACCTTCCTTTCTCAAAGGTAATTTTCAGGATCAGGCTGATTTTGGTTTCAAAATAAACCTGAGATTTTTGACATCCCTTGACCATATGGTGTATCTATTACATAAGCTGTTTTGAAGTTTCCTTTTTCCTTAGCCAATTGTGTTTTCCTTATGTTTTTGCTACTTTTTTTCCCCAATGTTAGATATCCTAGACATCAGTAGCTACTAATGTCAAACAGTGTTTGAATGCTTTTTTTTCACTTAATTTTTAATAATTTACCAATTTAGGATTAAACATATCTTTCAATATTTTTGAATCAGAATCTCATTTAGGAGTCAGTGCTAAGGGCTTCTCAGGTTGCTCAGTGGGTAAAGAATCCTCCTGCAATGCAGGAGATGCAGGAAGATGGGGGTTTGACCCCTGGGTGAGGAAGATCCCCTGGAGAAGGGAATGGCAACCAACTTCAACATTCTTGCCTGGGAAATCCCATGGAGCCTGGCGGGCGACAGTCCATGGGGTCACAAAGAGTCAAACACTGGCTGAAGCAACTGAGCACACACGTGTGCGCACACACACACACACACACAAAGTACTGATGAACTGGATGAACTGGATGGCATTTTTATTTATATTTTTTACTAAGATAACATAAAAGCAATGTTGGCATTTTATGAAAGATAAATTTGAACCACTGTATATCTAGATTATATAAAAACTATACCTGCAGCCTATTCAAGTAGAGGATTCAAATTTAGTATTAATGCAGAAATTGTTTGAGTTTCTTTAATGAGTATTCCATCTCAAACAGGAGTATATAAAACTAATGAATTCAAAATTGGATCAAAATGATGACTGACTATAGAAAAATAGCCAAGCCTAGTATATTAGTTTCCTAGGCTTCCATTACAAAGTACCATAAACCAGGTAGCTTTGAACAACAGAAACTGTCTCAGGGTTCTGGAAGCTTAAGTCCAGGGTCGGGGTTTCGGCAGGACTGTGACCCCTCCAAGCCACTGGGGGAGGCTCCTTCCTCGCCTTCCGTCTTTGGATGGCTCTGGGGGTCCCCGACCTTGAGGCAGCATCACTCTACCCTCCGTCTTCTCGTGACCACCCTCCCTCTGGGTGTCTGTCTTCCATCTTCTGAGGAGGACATCAGTCACGATGGATCAGGGCCCACCCTCATGGCCTGATGGTAACTCCATTATACCTGCAAAGGCTCTATTTCCAAATAAGGCCACATTCACAGATACCAGAGGCTAGGTATTCAACATATTTTTTAGAAGTATATACAATTAAACCCCTAACACGTATCTAGCATTTTATCAGCCCCAGAATATAACCTGTAACTTTACCAAAATGACAGTATTATTTCTGGATCAGTATAATCTCTGATCCAGAGATTATAATTTCTTTTTACTTGCCTCCCTCACAAAACAAAGGAAGTTAGAGATCAAGCAACTGTTACTAATGTAATGTGTCCAACAAGTATTTGATAAAGGTTCTCTTGGAACAGAGTAGAGGGCATCTCAGGCATGTCGATGACAGCTGCTAATAACAGGAGCTAATAACTCAAGATCCTTGAGACTTTCAAGTAACCCATCTTGAGTGGCATATCAAGAAAACAAAATTACAAGTTCAAAAAAGTCATCCAAGGGAAGAGATGGAAGCCTGCCTAATGCACTTCATAAATATCATAAGTAATGTAGCATGACAATTCTTTGATACCAGCTGAATGTTTAGAAAACACAGTTCACACCAAGTCATGTACCATTCATGATTTAATGTAATTGTAGGGTGTGCTCAGTTGCATCGGACTCTCTGCAGCCCCATGGACTGTAGCCCACCAGACTCCTCTGTCCATGGGAATTCCCAGGCAAGGATACTGGGTTGCCATTTCCTTCTCCAGGGATCTTCCTGATCTGGAAATCGAACCCGTGTCTTCCTGTGTCTCCTGCATTGGCGAACAGATTTTTTACCACTAGCTCCACCTGGGAAGCCCCCACATATTGTAGTAAACTCATTTTTCACTGCAATTCTGAGCCTGTGTCTAACTACATCCTACTCTTCCCAGACTTAGAGCTTTCCCACCTCCCCCAGAGGACCCCTTCCATGCCCCTTCCTCTCTTCCCCACTCCTGTCTGGGCTCCTTTCCTGGCCCTCGTGGGCACTCAGAGGCACCTTCACGGGCATCCTCAGCACCACTGTCCTGTCCTTGCCTTCCTCTGAGCTCAGTCCGGGCTCCCGGCTCCTCTCCTCGGGGCCTCAGTTTACACCCACGCTCCTCACACTTGAGGGAGAGAGCTTGTTAAAATGCAGGTTCTGACTCAGTGCATCGGGGGTAGGCTCTACAATCCTGCATTCCCAACAGGCCTCTGTGTGATGCCCACGGACCACACCGCGAGACCGCACACCTGAGCACACGCCAAGGCCTTCTCTGTAGCCCCCCAGACCCCCCGGGCTCCCAGGGTCTCCTACTTCAAAACCATCTCTTACGCCTCCACCCGCCCCTCTTCTCTCATCAGCCCCTGCCGCCTTAAGCACAGCTCAGGCGAACAAATGAACAAAATAACCCTACTGAGGAATAAATGCTGATACACTGAGCTTACCCGCCTACCCCATGCCCCCAGAGGTTCTCCTGGAGCAGTTTGTGTGAATCTCTAAATCAAGCAGTCTTCGCTTCCAGTGTAAATTTCGGTATATTTTTCTGGGGAGCAGAGTCAAGATTGTTATGACGTTCAAAGAATCCCCTCACCCCAAAACGCTGAAAAGGCACAGTCTACAGAGAGCAGTGCCGGGACTGTTGACACGCGTGTTCTGCAGGGCGAGGAAAGGGGAGGGCGGAGGGGCCGCGGTTCGAAGCCCAGGGCTCGCCTCTGGCTTGCCCTGTGTGACTGCCTGGGGGATGGGCAGCGGGGCTGGGGGCTGCCCTGGTTTGCCCACGCACGTTCCCTCACACTCAAACGAGGGGCTGCTCCAGGTTCTGCTTCCTTGAATTCAAACAGAATTCTGATCTGGAGGCTGGAACACAAGCTGCCAGGTGAGCTCCCAGCCCTTCGTGACGTGAAGGGTAAGGTCGGTCAGATGTCAGGGGACAGCCGTGTTCTCACTGGGTCTGAGTGTGGCCACGCTTCCAGTGCCCAGGACGCCCAAACTCTGGAACCTGAGAGAGGGCAGCGGTTCTGAAACCATCACGAAAACACGCACCCCTGCCCAAGGAAAGACAATCCAGAGCAGTAACTGCCTTCTCCGCCCCACGGGGCCCTGGAAAGGCCTTGTTGCACTCTGCACTAAATGAGACAATATATGTAGCGCGCCCAGCATGGAGTCCAGCAGATAGGAGGAGTTCAATAAATATTAGTTCCCTTCCCCATTAAAAGTAACACCAGCCATCCTGTCTCTGTGACTCGCGGTTATTATCATACAGCACAGCAAGAAGTGTGCCTGTAATTAAATATGTACCACTATGGTAATTTTGTTTTTAAATTTTATTGATAATATCATTATACCTTTTATGTAAGTTCAGAGTTTTTCTGCTTATGCAGCATGGTCATTGGTTCCTAACCTTCAAAAAAATGCAAGAAAACATCTGAGGAAAGAACAGTTTAATGGTTTAACAAGGCATTAAAAAAAAAAAAAAAAAAAAACCCTGTAGCATCCTCTGCAGCATAAGCCATCGCTTTCCTCACTGTTCTTCCTGTCCTGACAGCCCTCAACTCTGAGGCTCCCCACCAACCTCCCTCCTCTGCTCTCCACACAACACTCCCTCCCTTCGCCCTCTTTATACTGCTAGCAAAGACCAGGCAACCTCCAGGAATATCCCCTCCATCTGTTTTTTTGGAGGCTTTGAACTGGCACGCCGTTCAACCCTAGCAGCCTGGGGACTCCAGCCAGGTCAAGGAGTGGCACATGAGCTGACAGCTGCCTGTCAAATCTATCCTCACCAGATAGAATCCCTGAGCCAAACGGGCTGGGCGTGAATGTGGGTGGCGACTTGATGCCACAGGGGAGCTGAAAGCAACCACATTCCATCGATAAATATCTGGGACTAGGAGGAAACATTGGCATCAGAGGGAAGCATACCAGCCCTCTCCAAGCTGAAAGCAGAGACCAGTGATCCAAGCATGGAGGTGAAGCTGAAGCGGAGGTTGTGGGGAAACCAGCTGGAGTCCTCCACCACGTTCCAGACATGAGTTATTCTTAGTGAAAAAACAGCCATGGAGCCATGGAACATGTGGGACATCCTCAGTGGTACTGATCACTGTATGACAACATCCTTGATTCATCCCTAGATTCAGGAAAAGACAATATCCACACATGGAATGAATCATCTCCAAATAAGCCTCGTAACAGCAAACAACTTCAGCTCCTACGTAATCCTTGAGAATGTTTCAAATGTGATCATCCCAGAGCTCATTAGAAAAACCCTGGTTGGCCTGGTTTCCAAGAATATCTCCAGATGTTTTTTTAATTGAAATTGAATACAGGGTCACTGTCTGCAGGCACTGGCACTCTGTACTTCCCACCTGTGTGCTCCTGCAGCTGCTGAAAAGCGAGCTGTGCAGAGGGCAGCACCGCACCTGTTAACTGAGTCATCCTCGGGCTCCTGGCCTCTGTCGACCGTAACGTCGCATCCGATAGTTACAACTGTCGTTTTGTACAAAGAAACGGTCCCATTCCCATCGTCTGACCGTATGGACCTTTTGCTGGTAAGCATATTTCCAATCACATTGAGAAAAATAAAACAGAACTGGCAATAAGAATCCTGAAGTTGGTTAGAATCACCGGGTTTGCAAAAATAAATTGACGTTTATTAAACTGTCATTTAATAAATTGATATTTGATTTCCATACCATTTTAAAACTTTCATATTTTGGAAATAAAATGATTCTTAATTTCCAGGAAGAATTAATGGCCTGGAATTTTGTTATCAAGCCAGGTGAATTTTAATGACTCATTTTAACAATTAACACTGAAATGAAACAAGAAGGTTGTACACTATAGCAGACCAAAGCATCTAGAAAATGGAAGTGGAGACTTGAGAGGGCAAAGGCAGTAAGAACTTCCCTCATTCTAATTCTACAGAAAACGTCAGAGACAAACTCAGATTCAGGGATCTGCCCTGGGAAGCAGGTGTCCTTGCCACCTTAAAAGCATAAAGCCACAAGAAGGTGTATCCCTGAGGAAGCAGCTTCTTTTCCCTGTTTGAACAGCAGTCCATCACTTTGGGAAATAAATATTATAGATGCAAGATTTACAATAGACGTGATTCTGAGAGAGATTCTCTACCACCTTACAAAACAAGAAAGAATTCTACCTTAGTTATCTACAAATGTTCAAGTTTATTTTCAAACGTTTATAACAGAAACTTCCTATTTCATTTAAATGCTGTTATCACAGGGAACTTCTTTAGCAAACAGTATTCATAAATCTTCCCATGACATGATATTCGGGTCACGGAAAGTTACAGAATTTGCAGCTCATGACATCACTGCCATTTCTCCCAAGGCCATTCTTGTTAGGACTCTACTTTCTTCAGTTCACCTTATTATTAATAATAAAGTTATCTGAAACAATCTAGGGGTCAGGAGAGAGGAAAAAGTCCGAGAAAAATCTTAACACTGTTTCCCTGGATCTACAGCTTGAAGCCAGTCTTCCAAGGCTTAGACATGACTCCTGCTGGTAGAGTTTTGCTCTGAGGGAACCAAAACTCCCTCAAGCTAGTTTTGAGAGAGACAGAGAAATCTGTACAGTTTCAGTGGTATCTCATGGAATCCCAGGCAGGAAGCTCAGCTCAGCTTCCCAAGGAACGAGGGACAGGAACAGGGAGGAAGGCTCTCTCGTCCCTGCGCTCTTCCTGTGTCTCAGCTCCCGACTTCCTCTGTGCTGCCTCTGCAGGACAGGGCACCCCAGGCCTCCCTGCCCATCTAGAGTCCACGTTTGCAGAAAACAGGGGCTGCTCGGCCCCGTCCGCCTCAGGTGGCCCCACCTCTATTACACACAGTTTGGGCTTAAGGGAGGGGCAGAGTCCTCCTTTACAAATAAGGCTGTGGTGAAGAGTAGATACACTTTGGACAGCAAGGAAATCAAACCAGTCAATCCTAAGGGGAATCAATCCTGAATACTCATTGGAAGGAATGATCTGAAACTGAAGCTCCAATACTTTGGCCACCTGATGGGAAGAGCTGACTCATTAGAAAAGACCCTGATGCTGGGAAATATTGAAGGCAGGAGAAGGGGACGCCAGAGGATGAGATGGCTGGATGGCATCACCGACTCAATGGACATGAGTTTGAGTAAACTCCAGGAGTTGGTGATGGACAGGGAGGCCTGCTGTGTTACAGTCCATGGGGTCACAAAAAGTCGGACACAACTGAGCGACTGAACTGAACTGATGTTTCGTATTTCTTTCTATATTTGAGGATACTTATGCAGCATAATTTTCCTTCCCCTCCTCTTGAGAATCTGCCACTTTCCACATAATCAAAATGAAGAAGCATGTTTGCAGGTTTCCAGTCTGTTTATCGGAGAAGGCAATGGCACTCCACTCCAGTACTCTTGCCTGGAAAATCCCATGGACGGAGGAGCCTGGTGGGCTGCAGTCCATAGGGTTGCTAAGAGTCAGACACGACTGAGCGACTTCACTTTGACTTTTCACTTTCATGCATTGGAGAAGGAAATGGCAACCCACTCCAGTGTTCTTGCGTGGAGAATCCCAGGGATGGGGCAGCCTGGTGGGCTGCCGTCTATGGGGTTGCATAGAGTCGGACACGACTGAATCGACTTAGCAGAGTCTGTTTATTCCCCCAGATATGTCAAGAATAGTGTCCTTTTGACAAGCCAGGAGGAACCTTACATCTTTTTACTAACAATCTTCCATTTCCCACCAAACACAGGGTTTGCAACTTCAACATCTTAAGGGAAATCACCAGTGTTGGAAAACAGTTCATGTGAAATACATGTTACACAGATTCATTCCCCCGCAAAAGTGAAGGAAAAGGTCCAAATGACCATAAGAAAAGGGTAACATTATAGTAACAGCTTTCACCGTGGGTGTGCTGTCTCCTCTCTGGGAAGAATCAAGCTTTGAAAGAACACTTATGTGTTATGCTCACCACATCATACTTTGCACACTGTATACCTAAGATGATTTCATCCTTGGAGTAAGCCTGAAACTCCGTGGACTAGAAAAAACTCCCAGGACCTCAGAAGGAGTAAATAATTTGCTACCCCCCTAAGAATGGCGCTAGTGGTAAAGAACCCGCCTGACGATGCAGTAAATATAAGAGACCTGGGATCTTCCCTGGGTCGGGAATGGCAACCCACTCCAGTGCTCTTGCCTGGAGAATCCCATGGACGGGGGAGCCTGGCAGGTTAGAGTGCGTGGGCTCACAAAGAGTCGGACACAACTTAGAGACTAAACAACAACAACCCCAAGGGAAAGCAGAGAAGCAGAACCTGAAACTCACCCTGCCTGACCCCGAGACCCATGCACTCCCCTCACTGCTGCTCAGGCTCCGTCGTCAGCCTTGTGTGCCCCTCTGAGACCCCACGGACTGCAGCCCACCAGGCCCCTCTGTCCATGGGATTCTCCAGGCAAGAGCACTGGAGTGGGTAGCCATTCCCTTCTCCAGGGAATCTTCCTGACCCAGGGATCAAACCTGGGTCTCGTGCACTGCAGGCGGACTCTTTACCACTGAGCCCCCAGTCCCCAGTTAGTATTTATGGAACACCAACAGGGGGCTGAGGTTCCCAGTTCCCAGTACTTCACATACACTGACTCTGCAGTAAATGTATGAACAAGCTACCATCAGCTCCGTTTCCCAGATGTAAGAGAGAAGCTCACAGAAGTCAAGTGTAAACCTATCAACAGTGGCGCTGGGTTTAGGACCCAGGCAGTCCAGCTACATGGCAGGCCAAGTCGACTCCTTCGGTCCTGCAGACACACGGGGCTCCTTGGTGACACTCCCACATTGACTCATGTGCCTCAACTGTGTCTTTGCGACCAGCCATGACTCCAAAACAAGTTCAAAGTCAAGTCCGGTTACAATTGCACAGCTCATCTCCTCACTGCATGGGTGGAGAAAGGAAATGACGGTCTTGGCAGCCAGGATTCTCAAATCCTTATTTCACCCTAAAACAGCTCTTCTTCTCTACATCCCCTGAAGCCTCAAGGCATCGAGATATGCTGAGGATGCAGTGGTGAGGGAAAGCTCTCCATCTCCACGGTCTGAGTGTGTCTGAGTAGAGGAAGGGCTCCATATGAAAGAATGCTGGTAACTCTCTTCTAAGACTGTTCTTTCCCTACCTCTCCTTTCAAGCACAAGGATATTTAGTCTCTGCGAAGAGAACTCTAATGGTCTGTGTTCCTCTAGAATCCTTTTCCCCGGCCCCCTGCTTGCTCCATTAAAAGTCTCCCAATTTCAGGCCACTGCAGCACAACTGGCTTCAATAATGTAGTATCATCTGCCCCCCATACATCGTGTCCAGGGGACTCGCCTTACAGTAAGTGTCACTTCAGTTGCACTGAGCTGGCCACAGGCCATGACCTCTGAGGGCCCCTGTGGCCATTTACTGTAAACTATAGCTTGTGGGCGATGCTAATGAAGTTCTTCAAGAAGCTCTATTTGCATGACTTCATAGTTTGCTGTGTCTCCTTTAAAACCGCTAACAAGAGACAAACGTGGTCTTGATTAAGAATCTGTTCCCCCATTCTCTTCATCCTTTTCTGTTCAGAGAAACCATTTCCATTCCTCCCACTACAACATATCCCTTCATGTCCACCAACACCCAAACACCTCCCTGCTGACAAACTGCAAAAAACTAATGTGGCAACTGCCTCCAAATTTGGAGCTTTATATGCAAACTGTTTATGACATTCACAAAACTGGAAAAGAACTGCAGTAGTGCTGTGCTTCTGAAAAGATGAAGCCAATTTCAGAATCCAATTTTCAAAAGGAAATGCCATGTTTGTTTCATGTCAGCCTCTGCTTCAGATCAGAAGAAAAAGAAAAGCCAAACAAAGCAGAAGCCATTGGTCTGGCTGGTTATTTCCCAGCAAAGCAAGGGGCAGATGGAAGGGCGTTCAGCTGGCCATAGCACCCTATCTCATCTACCTCCAACTGCTTCGGAAACAGCTGAGCAAGCCTTAACCCTTACTGAATGAGGACCCACAGACACACACACACACACACACACACACACACACACACTTTCAAATGTTGGATTTAAGTAATATTATTTTAAACACATAGGCTGGGCTGTCGCACGGCCGGGTGGTCTGCCCGCTCCGGCGGTTCTGACAACACGCCAGGCAGATGCGCGGTTGCCGAGCCCCGTCCCTCAATCACGCTGCACTGACCAGCACAGCACACGGCCGCGGCTGGAAGTGACACCCAGCAGGCTCTCACTAGAGGGGGGATTTCTGGAAGTGAGCCTGTGGCGTTTGTGGAGATTCAGAGTTAACCTGTGGAGTGTGAACATATGTAAACAAAGAGAAACTCACCTCTACGGTTGCATCAATTCGCCTTCACGTGTGTCGATTACAGCTTCCAGCTACCATCATGCATGTGGAACTAACAGCTGAATAAAACCCGTGGTCGCACAGACACAGACAGGGGTGTAGAAGCACCGCCAAGGAAACACAGGAAAGGTGTCAGATCCCTCGAGATTCTGATCAAAAACAAGCATGCAGGGAAAATATAACTGATTTTTAAATGGCTTTCTTCCCCCTGTATCCAGCTTTCCTCTCAAAGACCATCCTGTCTCATCGTTGGCTGGTGAGAGCAGCTGAACGCTGCTTCTGCTGGCCGACACCAGGCGAAAGGACACAAGTGCTGGCCGGCCATGGCTGCGTGGCCTCCCGCCACTGGCTGCTTGCGTATAAGCTCCACTAACCCCCCTGCCAACTGCTGGATATGCAGACAGTGTACACTGGACCCCAGCTTGTGGAGGGAATAAGGCTCAGTAGCCTAGTGATGGCAGTGCTGTCGTTCAGTCACAAAGTCACGTCTGACTCTTTGCGACCCCATGGACTGCAGCACGCCAGGCCTCCCTGTCCATCACCAACTCCCGGAGTTTACTCAAACTCATGTCCACTGACTTGGTGATGCCATCCAACCATCTCAGCCTCTGTCGCCCCCTTCTCCTCCTGCCTTCAATCTTTCCCAGAATCAGGGTCTTTTCCAATGAGTCAGTTCTTCACATCAGGTGGCCAAAATAGTGGAGCTTCAGCTGCAGCATCAGTCCTTCCAATGAACACTCAGGGCTGAGCTCCTCTGGGATTGACAGGTGATCGAGGGGACGCACCTTCTCACCCCTGCACAAGGACACCCCGTGATTGCTCACTCAGGGCTGAGCTCCTCTGGGATTGACAGGTGATCGAGGGCACGCACCTTCTCACCCCTGCACAAGGACGCCCCGTGATTGCTCACTCAGGGCTGAGCTCCTCTGGGATTGACAGGTGATCGAGGGCACGCACCTTCTCACCCCTGCACAAGGATGCCCCGTGATTGCTCACTCAGGGCTGAGCTCCTCTGGGATTGACAGGTGATCGAGGGCACACACCTTCTCACCCCTGCACAAGGACGCCCCGTGATTTCTCTGCAACACCACTGGGCACTGCTGTGTCCAATCTATTTCTACGCTATATTGTCATTGGTCAAAAATGGCCGTGTTCTCCCTTTCCCTCCATTTCCCAACTGAAAAAGGAAAGGAACCAATAAGCCTGAGTTCAATTTGTTCTGGCAATTATCGCAAAGTTCCTGCTCCGAGGGAGGCCCTGCCCATCGGCGCGGAATGACACTCAGCCATCCAGGGTCCAAACAAAGGAGACCCTGCTTTTCTCCGAGTGTATTCAGCCATGTAGAGACATATTGGCCGAGATGCCTGCCCATTCACATCTTAATGGGAAAAAGAGAGAGAAGAACCCGATTTTTTCTTTTTTTTTTAAGAGAGAATGAAAGATTATCAAGTGACACCAGACAACAGAACGTGAACTTGGGTAAGAGAGAAGAAAGGAAACTATTTTGACTGCCGGACAGTAAATCACTGATATCATGTAGATACATATATTTTACTGCTATCCAGCTAAATTATGCTTTTACTGCAGATAAAGGTTACTATAATGATACTGAAATATGGAGCTGAAGGAAGTCATGCTCGGAGGTTGGATTATACGAGCTTCTCTCATCTCTCTTCTACTTCCTCTGTTCCCTTCTCTCTCTCTCTTTTTTCCCTTCACTCAGGTGTAGCTGCACTTTAATTCAACCAAATGAAACTGTGCAGATGAAATACCAACAAGATGCAGTCTAAAGTGTAATTTTTCTGAAACAAGTATGTAACTTTATTAAAAAAAAACCAAAGTACAAGTCAAAAGGTGAAAAAAATATATTACACTATGATGAAAAAGAAGTCATTTAAGAAAAGACTGAATAGAACGTTTTCTTGAAATGGCATATGGAGGCTTTTACAACACAGAAAGAAGTGACTTTTTCTTAATATTTGTCCTTACTCTCTGCTCATGAATGGAAGGAAGCTATTTGAAGACAAGGTCACTTTAAATTCTGGGCCACGGCACGTGTTCTCTGGGGCCAACTATCCTCATCTCCCCCTTTTCAACTGGATTTAACGGTGACTGTTCTGCTGTCCAACACTCCTGTCCACTAGGAAAACACCTGACAAGCAGTCATGTCAGAGCTACACCCATAACAGACCAGAGATCATTTCTCCAGCATGTCCCTCATTTCAAAGAATAAGTAATGAATAGGGGGAAACTACGTTAATTTTAAAATCTGTTATTAGTTGCCTCTCTTTAGTCATAATGGAAAATAGGGGGGAAATTACAGATTCAATAACAACGGGCACTTCCTCCATTACAGAGAATGGTTAATTCAATGGACGAATCGTTAGCGAATGATCCCTCTGGCCTTTTGCAACTCCAGACACAGAAACACAAAGGAAAAGTTTAAGGTACAAAATACACCATGAAAGTGCTGGAAAAGTGAACTACAGTCCCCAGTGAAATTACCTCTTATGGCAATTAAGAGCCCGTTTGTTGGAGCATTAACAGCCTCAGGCAAACTCCACAAACCCATCCCTGGCTGCCGGTAATGACAGATTTCTTAGGGAGTATTATTTAATTAACAATAATTTGAGAGAGCAGCTCAGTGAAGATACTGCATTTACTTACTGGAAACGCTAAGCAATGGTAAGTGGGAAAGACATGCAATTTGTTAGCCTTCCCATTATCTTCTGTTTCTGAAACGCCTAAGTAGCTGATAGGTATTTGCCACCAGATACTTTCAGCTGTCTGCTAGGCCAACTTGTCTAAAGAACTTCAGCTCTTACTGCCCAAGGCTGCTAACAGTCTTTTGCCGTTTGCTTCTGTTAAGAAATCCCCCAGGGCCTCCCATGCTCAGGGACGGCCTTCTTTGTCCTTCCGCCATCTAGACAAGGGCGACCGCCAGCCCCCTGCCTTGTGTATGTGGCTCCCTCCCACCCCCACCATCATTTGCCACTCATCACCGCACACCAGCGAGGCCTTTGTTCTCTCTCCCTGCCCAAGTGGCTTCGGGTTGCATCAGCAGTTTGATGACTGGCTGGTCTCATCTCCCCCCAGAGAAGCACTCAACCCCGTGGCACTGGCAGAGGGGATGAAAAACCCTAGCTGTGAGTAGCCTTCTCCCCTCCAGGGGACTGGACTAAATTCCCCACATCCAACGGCCTCCTTCAGAGCTGATGGTCATTTAGAGACCAGTTTCAAACTGGCAGAGGGAGGACCATTTTTGAGTTGCTCTGACATTCAGTGGGGGCTGGCAGCATGATGTGAACTCCACCTCCAAAGGGACAAGCTCAGAAAAACGCAAAACTAGTACACTCCGTGGAAGAAGGGGAAAAGTAAGTTAGAAAACGTTTCATGTGGTCTGTTACTTCTGACATGTCTTCCAGAGATTTGGTTTAAAATCGGTCAGTGGCATAGAAAGGTTGTCTTGGGAAATGCGTGTGTTGGTTTAGTTGCGGTGGGAGCCAAACAAAGCTCGAAGCTGGCTAAGACGGCAATTTTAAATCACTACTGGGGAGCTGTTCGGTGTAGTCACTTGTGTCCATTAAAATCCCTGCCAACAGAAAATCTTCACTTTGACTTGATTGCTGATAAGCTTAGAAATGAACAGTAAGTGGAACATGGTGATTAAGAAAAACCAATTTCTGTTCATGACTTCTGAAAAGACAAATCTGAAATCACAGCCACTCAGCTCACGCTTACGTGTGGGAGTAGGCTGGGATGGGGTGTGTGTGGAGCACATGCGTCCACATGGATTAAGATTGATTGCAGGAGCTAAAGACTTTTCTCTTTGAGTCTTTTGAATCCAAAGTAGCTTTCACTCAAATAATATCAAAGGCATCTGATTAAACACATCTCCCAGCAGGATTTTATCGCGGGGCATGCTTTACTATGTACAGTATAATCAGACTCATATAATATGGCATCAGCCAGTGAATGTCTTGTTTTGAAACAACTTGTGGAAATAGATTTTATCCCTTTCTTTAATCCTAATTTGATGCTATTAACCAATTCCATTATTTAAATTGACTATTAAGATTGGAATCAGCTTGATTTATCAGAATGCGTTTCCATTAATAAGGCTTTCATGTTAGTCTCTTTCTGTAGCCTTCATTTACTTTTAGTACTTTGAAGAAAAACATTTGCAAAATCTTTTCCCTTAACGTGGATGAAAGCGTGTGGATTGTTTCCTGTTAAACTATTCTTATCCTCACAGTGTAGGAACAAAAGCTTGTTGGGTTTATATGGGTTTCTTTTGAAGACTCTTTACTGTATAGAAAAGACGAAAGGGGTTACAGGAGAAAGAAAAAATAAATTAAATTTTGCAAAAGGATACATAAGAGCATTTTCCATTCCAAAGAAATCCAATCCCTTTACCAACATAGAAAAAGAATATACAGGGATTTTAACTGCTAATGCAGTTTCCACTAGAACATCTTTGTGACACTCCTCTATGGTATTTAAATATCCGAAAGAGGGAAAGTGTCAGCATAAAAGCACAGGAGGCATATGGTTTTTCCAGACAGAAGAGCTAACAATCCTATCTCACCACAAATGTTACCTGAGATCAATCGGCAGGTCATTTTTAAAAATTCCTTCCTTTGCTGATATTTTACAGCAAGTCAAAATAGAAATAGCTAGAATCGAGCATCATCCTCAATTGACTGCTCTCTAGAGAAGGACCACTGATTCTTTTCCTGTATGTGTGTGTGTGTGGTCAGTCACAGTCGTGTCTGACTCTCTGCGACCCCATGGACTGCAGCCGGCCAGACTATTCTCCAGGCAAGAATACTGGAGTGGGTGGCCATTTCCTCCTCCAGGGGATCTTCCCAACCTAGGGTTAGATCTCAAGTCTCCTACACTGGCACACGGGTTCTTGACCACTGTGCCACCAGGGTGCTTTTAAGTTCAACATTTCTCTTAGGCAAAAATGAGTTAAATGCTCTTAATATGATGTAAAGTCAGCATTTGAAACTATCACCAACGTAAATGATTTGTAAAGGACTTCCTGGCCCTTGGATTCCACCCCAGCTTCTGGCAGACCCAAAGGTCAGTCCGTGGGAAACTTCTTGCCTGCAGTCTTGTGCCCCATCTTCTCCCCACTGCCCCCAAAAAGGCAGGTTCCATAATCTCCAGAAATGCTGCCCCAGTTTATAAACTTCACTGCCAGGAGACCCATTTTTGTTTAAATCTCTTTGGCTACTAAGGCCATGTTCCCTGTTCCAGATTCCTAGGACATGTCCATCTTCAGTAATGAATTTTTAAAATGTGGATGTCACTATTGAGCTGAACCATGGCTTTCCTCCTCCAGCCTTCTTTCCTCGGACACTGCAGGTTTCATCTTTAAGGCCTTGATGACTCCTCTGTATCTGCTCCAAGCTCCCACCTCACTCCTCAATCCTCTCAGAAACTGGCAAAACTCTGGTGAGGATCGCAGTCCCACCTGGAGGCTCCTTGGGATCCTACCCTTAATCCTACTTTGAACATCGCCCTCCAGGTGCCAAGATGCTTTCTGAATGAGAATGTTACATTGCTGAATTGTTGTTCACATTTTATTAAATTGAGTTCTATTTCACGTATTATTTTATTCCTGTTTGATGCCAACACTGTGCTAATCCTGAAGATACAGAGGTGACAGTCACTAACTTCGAGAATTCGCAGAGCTGGGGGGCAGGCTGGTGGAATGGACAGAGTGGCATGAGGGCAGAGAAGGCAGGCCTAATGCTTAGTCAGTGCTCCCCGGGAGGGAGGCTGCCAAGCAAAGAAGGGCCTGGGAAGGCACGCACGTCTGAGCAAAAGCATGAGGGTGTTGAAATGCAGAGTCTAGTTTATTTTGATGGACAAGAAGGTGAGGGCAGCAGGGGCAGGAGATGAGTCTAGGATGGTAGGTAAGTGCCGGTCATGCAGGTCCTTTAAGTGCCTTGTCAAGGAGTTCAGATTGTATCAGCTAAGAAATGAGACGCTATTAGAGGCCTTTTAGCAGGTGAGCGCCCTGATAAGATCCCTTTGGCTGATTAGAGACTAGATTAGCGCAGGCCACTAGCTCTGAGGCTCTGCAGTGGTGAAGATGCGAAGTTCAGAGCATGAGAACTGAGACAGGAACAGCAGGCTGGAGAGGGAAGACGGGATTGGAGAAGGACTCGGAAAGCAGAAACGGCAGAATCTGACAGTCTAAGAAGCCAGATACGGGGGAAATGGGAGGAATCTGACTTCTGGATTTTACTTGGATAGCTAGAAGTGCCCATCATGCTCCAGGTTAGAAAAAAAAAAAAAAATAGAGCAAGAGACCCAACAGAGAAAAAAGTTAGGAGTCCAACTGGGAGGCAATGATATCCAGCACCACAATCTTGTTTGTGAATGAGCTCTCATTTCGAGCTGTTACTGGATTTTATCTTGTTCATCACCGCTCCGTTTATATTCTAACACCTCTCCAAAGAGCCACGTGTCGAGGGCTAAGCCTCAAGCGTCATCACCATCATTTTCACTGGCTTCTGCTTTGGTAAAATCTCAGTGCTTAGGGACCATGACTTCAGATATCCTTAAAATTATGAATGAATATTAAACACCTGGTGCAGAACCTGCTCCCGTAAGTGTCCTTGTCATTGCACTAAAGCTCAGAATGGTTCACTGATGACAACTCTCCAGTCAGCACTGAACAGTCAGAGCCGCACCTTCTCCTCGGTGCCTGAGGAAGGCGTAGTCAACGTCCCGTGCATTCTGCTCACACGGAGCTCCCTCCTTTATGGGCACCCGTCTCCGCACAGACTGTTCCATTCCTAAATGCAGACTAGGTCGTTTGGACAGGATGTGGCCTATGTAAGTTTTTTAAAGCAAAGAATAACCATCTCCCCACCCCTGCTGCATCAATCCCTTTTAAATACGAAAACCTTCCTCTGCTCTTTGAGATTACCAACGTTCCTCAGCGGCCCTGAACGGCTTGATTGACAATCCAGGTGTGGCAGACTGCATTTCCTAAAAATGGCCACAGTACCATCTCCCGTCACACAGGCTCGTCTGGCGCTCTGCAGCTCCCCTGTTACGAGGTGGCACCGACTCCCCTCCCCTTGTGTGTGTGGACTTGCCAGCGGCTTGTAACCAACAGAAGTGGTGCTGAGAGGGTTCTGAGGCTGGGTCATACGAGGCGATGTGGCCTCTGCTTTAAGACAGGAGCAGCAGCGTCCACACGGGAGCCCTGGCCGTGCCCGTGGGCAGCGGCCCTCATGAGCCGCCACGCTGCAAGGAAGCCTGCGTTAGTCCCGCTGGAAATGGCACATGAAAGACCAGGTGAAACCCCGAGGCCCCAGGAGCCCCCGTGGGCCCAGTCCAGCCCCATGCGCTGCAGAGGCCTGAGAAACCCCACCAGAAGCCCCGGCCCACACACACCCAAACTCCTGCCCCCGGGGCCCACAAGAACTAATGAAATGCTGTTTCAGCCACTGCATTTTGAGGTGATTTGTTTCATAGCAACAGCTAGCCCGAAATCAGGAATTAACACCAAAATAACCCAATACAAGGTCTAATGATGGAGGACCTGAGGATCCCACCCCTTTCCCTCATTCCAAGAGACGCGTGCCCCTCGATCCAGGCCTGAGCCTCGCTGGTGCCCTTGATGCAGAAACTACACGGGATTCTGACGAGCAGGGAAGGACTGAGAAGGCCCTAGATTGAGAGCAGTTCTCACTCCTGAGAGTCATCAGGTCACTTCCTGAGGCTCCCACCCTGCTTGGAAGACCTAGTTTGAGGCCAGTTTGCTTCGTGCCATTTGGGAATTTCCTTTTTTATACATCACCTGTTAACACGGTAGAACTCCTCCAAAGAAGAATACAAATTTAAGTATCAACTCAACAATTCTAACAGAGGGCTAACGGGACTGGACTTCTGGGGAGCAGAGGCACTCTGTTTAGAGTCCAAATGAGGACCACCTTGCACTCTTGCTTGAAAGAGGGTGCCAGTTGCTGAGCTAGAGAACATGCGGGGACACTAGAGAGCCCAGAAAGATGGGAGCAGTCAGGCAGTCTCTGCCCCACGACGGTGTCACTATGACATAATGAGAAGCAGGTTGCTCCTGCAACCTACAGACCCAAGAACCGCTCTCATCATGTGATATGGCTGGGCATGGTCTGTTGTGGCGATCCAAGATATGAGTGGTATCAAAGTGGACAAGAGAATACTGAATCTTAGGCTTAAAGACAATGCTTTCTACAACTACCTTCTCAAAAGGTCATTGAGATCTATGGATAATGGACAACATCAGCTTAGGATCAGCCAGTTCTAATATAACTACTTTATCAGTTCATTTGAGATATTTCTAGAGTATAGTTCTTGCTTTCTGATAAAACTGTGAAATGGCCAAATTTTGTTTCTCCAATTGAAGGTTGTATGGCAACATGTGTTAAGAAGTTGATAACAAATGGTGTTTTTCAGAACAGCTTTTAAACCAATTCTTGATCTTCTTTCAAAGGCAGAGTTACATAGCATCCCTTTGCATGGGTATATCATAATTCTTAAAATCATCTACTGTTGGAAATCTATTTTAGGCCATGTAACGTTTCAAATCCCAATCGCCTTGTAAGGTTTCCAAGCATCTCAAAAAAAGATTCTTTAGATTACAAGTGATGCCTAAGTCTAGAGTGCTTCTGACAGGCAAAGTTCCGTTACATTCGGTATCCTGTTTCCTTGATTTTTGTTGCTGGGAGGGATTTGGGCAGGAGAAAAAGGGGACGACAGAGGATGAGATGGCTGGATGGCATCACCGACTCGATGGACGTGGGTTTGGGTGAACTCCGGGAGTTGGTGATGGACAGGGAGGCCTGGCGTGTTGCAATTCATGGGGTCGCAAAGAGTCGGACACGACTGAGCGACTGAACTGAACTGAACTGAACTGAACTATACTATCTACACACCACTTAATACTTTGCTGGTAAGAATAGATGGAGAAGGGAATGGCAACCCACTCCTGTGTTCTTGCCTGGGAAATCCCATGGACAGAGGAGCCTGGCAGGCCTCAGTCTATGGGGTTGCAAAGAATTGGACATGACTGAGCGACTACCATATTCACTCAAAAATAGATACTAAAATCAGTATGGAAAAATGTTAATTAACTCAAAATAAAAGTTTGAAGGCCTAGAATAACAATATCAAGCTGTTAAGTACTTTTTATAGCTTAAAAATACACTAGCACTAGCCACCCAGTTAATATTTATTAAGCACCTAGCATTTACCAAATGCTACACTAGGTATCAGGATACATGGGTAAAAGATACTATCTTCAAGGAGCTCACAGAATGGGGGAAAGAGAGACAAGTAAACAGTTACAACACTGAACAACAAAAAGCCAAGACAGCAAACGCACAGGGTGCTTTGAAAAAAAGACGAAAAGGGAAACACATAGAAAGTAAAATAAATAAATAAAAACAGAATTTGATCTGTAGTATTAGGCACGATAATCTAGCGTGATGATCCTTTAAAGACGATTACCATCCTCACGTCTGAGACTCAGAAAGGCTAAGGAGACACTCAGTGTATCACACATGGAAAAGCAGGGAGGGAAAAAGTCCCGCCGAGCTGTCCCCAGCCCCACCGCACATCACTCCTTCAAAGAGAGGAAAGCACTTTGAAAGTACATAGTAGGAGACAGGCTTCTCTTTTCCTTTAACAGGATAGATAGTAAGTATCAATGGGATTTTTGCTTTGTTTTGTTTTCCAGGGGGGTTTCTTTTCCTTGAACAGATTATCCAGTTGTCTTTGCGTTCATTCTTTACACATTAGAACTATGAAAGATAAAACACCCGCAATCCCAACGTGAGAGTCAGTACTGTGTGAAAAGAACAATATGTGGGGACTGGTGGGTCAAAACCGTCCCCAGCGAAGGTGAAGCTCAAGGCAGCCGCAGGAAGTCACTGACCAGCAGGCCCGGCCCCAGGTCTCTAGCCTGGATTCAGTGTGCGCGTCCGGAGACGCTAAGGATTGCTCCAAGGGAGAGGAGGGAGTTCACATTCTTTATGCCCAAAGCTGCTTTGAAGTTTTGGACTAAAAAGAGAAGGAAGGTTCTTGCCTCTTTAAATAGTCAGGCATTGAAGAATCAATTTTTTATCCTTAAGTCTAAAATCAAATTTATCACCTTGTCTGTAACTAGCACCTCCTCTCAACTTCCTGCCCTAACCCAAGCACACACCTTCTTCATACCCTTTGAGAGTGGGGTCCGCTTGCAAGTGTTGGAGACCCTGTCTCCTCAGTACTGTAGAGGTCTCACCACCTGCTCCGCCCTGACCCCTGGTCGAGGGCTCCTCACCAGCTTTCCCTGGACTCTCACTGACCCCAAGCCCTCCCCACTCCCCTCTAGAAACACTGACACACGGAGATCGAACAAGTATACATCTGCATGCTTAAAGACGTTTACCTGCTCACTATGGACAATTAAATATATTCCAAACACTCCAGTCGAGCAACATTCAAAGCTCCTAAGCTACTGGGCTTTGCCTACATGTCCTGTCTTATCTCTCATTGCCCTCCTGAATAGACCTCATTCTCCAGGCAAATTAAATTCTTCCTCTCCCCCAGACACGCCCTTTGCATCCTGCACCCGTGCCTCTGCCCTGCACTTTCATCCATGTCGACGCCTTCCTTCCTTCTGTCCTGCAAGGTCTGGTTCCGATGCTACCATAAGCATCTCCTCCCTGCTAGAAATCATTTCTCCCCCTTCTGAGCAGTGTGCAGTGATGTGTCCTCAGTGGCTAAGTCGTATCCGACTCTCTGTGACCCCATGGACTGTAGCCCGCCAGGCTCCTCTGTCCACTGGATTTCCCAGGCAAGAACACTGGAATGGGTTGCCATTTCTTCCTCCAGGGGATCTTCCCCATCCAGGGATCAAACCTGCGTCTCCTGCATCTCCTGAATTGGCAGACAGATTCTTCACCACTGCACCACCTGAGAAGCCCCTCCAATCTGGTGTAGCATTTTGTTTCTACCCATCTTGGGGCTCTTATCACACAGACTGTGCTACAGTCAGTCGTGAGCTGCTGAAGAAGTTCACCCCATGACTCGCTATGTGGCCTCTGGCAATAGCTGTGGTGGAAATATTCACACCATGGTTGACTTGGGTGTTGGGAAGAGACGTGCAAGTCAGCTTCCACGATCGTCGGGAGGAGCCAACCGGAGCACACCACTGTTCATCTGTTTCTTTGCAGAATGGGAAAAGAATACCTTTCCGTGGAATTCTTGCAAAGATTAAATAATGAAGAGAATGCACATTACTCAACACAACCTGCCGTGGAGTAAAAAATCCATGCTAGTACTTCTGCTGAGACCACTCCATAACTCCTACTGTGGCTCGGACCCTATCGTCACCACTGCTAGGAACGGTGTCAGGCCCGCACCGACTCCTGCTACTATTCCCACTGCTCAGAGTAATGGTAGTATCGGCCCCACTAAGGGCACCCCAAGTGGTGCTTGTGGTAAAGAACCCGCCTGCCAACAGGCAGGGGACAAAAGAGATGCGGGTTCCATCCTGGGTGGGGAAGATCCCCTGGAGGAGGAAGTGGCAACCCACTCCAGTCTTCTTGCCTGGAGAATCCCACGGACAGAGGAGCCTGGGCGCTGTGGTCCATGGGGTATCAAATAATCGGACATGACTGAAGCAACTTAGCGCACTCGCGCGCACACACACACACACACACACGGCTCCACCAAACTGCAAGCATCTTGAAGTAGGGAAGCGCCTACTATTTTTCAAGTGCAAGGCTTTTCCAAACACCAAGCTATGAGCTTCATACATACTTTCTCCCTTAATTCTGACAGTCACCCCATGAGAGTCTATAATTATCTCCAGTTTCTAGACGGCCAACTGAGACTGAAAAAGTTGAAGTCACTTGCTCAAGATCACACAGGCTTCCTGGGAGCTCAGCTGGCAAAGAATCTGCCTGCAATGCAGGAGACCCTGGTTCAATTCCTGGGTCAGAAAGATCTCCTGAAAAAGGGATAGGCTACCTGCCCCAGTATTCACGGATCAGATGGTAAAGAATCCACCTGCAGTGTGGGAGACTTGGGTTCAATCCCTGGGTTGGGAAGATCCCCTGGAAGAGGGCATCCCGAGCGCCCTGCCCTGATGTGTGGAGTCTCAACCACTGGACAGCCAGAGAAGTCCCTACAAACCATTCTTTGATTAAACACATTTGATGCTCAAGTATTTATCAAATTAACAAATTGTCTTAATTTTAGACAGCAGACTTACTATTTCCCCCAAACTCTTCCTCCTATGGATTAATCTTTATGGTCCAGGGAAGACTTATCAGAATTATCCTACCGCCTAAACTTCTCTACGAAATCAAAACTATAAAGAAAAACCTGAGTTGTGATTATCTGTAACTTCTTATCAAAGAAGAACTTTAGCCAAAGAATTACATTTAAAACACATGCTTTTTTTGAATGAACAGGCACAAATGCAATTATAAACGGCACATAAGACTAGAAATTAGTGAGCATGTGAGACGACCTTGAAAAAAATCAAGACTGATCATTCTTGTCTAACTGCAGTCAAAGCAAGTGCCCATGGACTGAACTGTAGTTTCATTAGCTTGATTAAAAGTGAAAACCAGAGGAAGGGTAAAGTAGGTCAAAAACTTCCTGAGTCCTTTAGGATTAAAACATTTACTGGACGCCAAGCATGTGTGAAAGCATCAGGAAGAATCCATGTGCCATTCTTGGAAGATGGGGAAAGTCAGGACACCCTCAACAGGAAAAGTCGATTACAGGAGAATGAAAACAAAGAACTGGGCCTGAACTCCAGCAAAAGGATTTTGAAAGCGAAATGTCTTTATTCATGACCCAAGCTAGGGAATTTATAGCCGGAGGGGCAACCTCTACACGGGATATACAAAAGAGGTTTTATTATGGGACTGATCAGGTTTTTCAAAGCCAGCTCTTAATTACATAATTCAAGCTTTCTACTGTTTTTTCCTTCTGTTCCTCTCACCCACATGGGGAGACACACATGCACACACTCAAACTCACACACCCCCTGTCTTACATAAAACCATACATTGTTCCTAAACCTTCAACTAAGCCACCCTGTACCTCCCCCTCCGCCACAGCAACCCCACAGTTCCATTTCTGAACATCTTAAAACAGCACTCCCTCGTCCAAACTAATCCGGTTGTGGGAAGGAGAGGACAGCAAAGAGAGTAAGTGGTGAGAAAGGGAAGACTTCTGGGGCTGATCACGCCTTGAGTGACAACTGTAAGAGCTCAGCCTTTAGGCTCAAGTTTTCCATAGGTTTTGAGGGACTTGGAGGAGCAGGAATTCAAAGGGAAATAAATAAGAGTGATGACTACCTTTCCTAAGAACTCTCTATGGAAATTAAGAATTCCGTTCGATTTTATAAAAAGGTAAAAGCATAATTCTTCAGTTCTAGACACACCATCAATTTATTAACAGCTTCTTGAAAGATGGGAGAGGAAATAGGACCACATTAAATCTACATACTGACTTTAGGATATATCCCATTTCAGACACGTTAACTGAGGAGTTGGGGCAGTGTCATTCATTAGGCAGGCAAGGGTGGAGTAGGGGACTGGAAGCAAGCACACAGCCCAGATCCAGAAACCCTCATACCTGGACCGCCTCTTCTGGTTCTGCTGTTCTGCTGAGACTCGGTCACCTCCACAGACGGGTAGATCTGGGGAGGCTGGTGAGTCGATGGCCACAGAAGAGGATCCGAGCCTCTTCTCACTTAATGACGGCCCAGTTGAAAAGCAAAACGGAACACCTGTAGGAAAAGAAAAAGGCTTCAGGTCAGGGAACTATGTCATCTTCCAGCATGCAAACCTACACTATACACCACTTCCATTTCGTCAGTAGCACAGACATGCACACACAGATCCAGGGATGTTGAAAGCTCGTTTACAGAAGCACTGAAAATATTTTCTTTATGGGCTTCCCCAGTGGGAGCCTTATTGTTTGTGAACTGTACATGTTCACAGACACCATCTTCATATGAATTTTTCACTCCAGTTTATACCCGGGACCACCTGTCCTCCATACTGAGGGGTTGACTCCTCAGTGAAACGTCCGTGTTTCTCAGAAGAGACTCTTGACTGGGAGGTGAGGTGACTGCGTGGAGATGCGTCTGGTTTCATGCTGACGCTCCTCGTGACGCACCACCATACTTCACTCTAATATCCAGGATCCTCGCAAAGTTCTGCCTTTCTTTTGAAGTACATTATTGAGGCTCTTATTATAAGTAAAAGTGATGGCTTAAGAAGTTTAGCTGTCGGAAACCACAGCAACACAGCCTCCATTTACCGCTATAAAGCATGAAGTCAGAACAGAAGATTAAAACAACCCCACCCCCATCCTAGAGGAGGTCAGCAACAGAGGTGACTGACTCTCCTGCTTCCGTCGAGATGTCGCTTGAGCTTACTGAGTAGTATTTCCATTAACCACAAAAAGCTTGGGAAAACTGGAATAATGAAGAGAGAAATCAGAGGGAGACCATAAAAGCCCAGTTCATTTCAAGGAGAAAGCAGTAACCATTCCTTTCCCCTACATTTTAAATATCACAGCAAATTTAAGTAACGAAATAAACAATTCACTGAGAGCACACTTTTATGTACAACTTTAATTTCTTCCTACTGGGTTCATTACCAAGCTGTTTACTTTCTTCAGGCAGGACGGGAAGGGAAAAAAAAAAAAAACTTTCAAAAGACTCATTTAACACAGAAGTCAATTTCCACTAATGTTGTCTTCATGTAGCATACATGGTCTTTCAAAACAGACCTATGTATACATATAGTAGTCTCTTCCTTTATAAGAACAACAGCAATTAGCCCACCATCAGACACATCATTGCTATTCTTACCCTGGAGGAAAAAAACATGAATATGAGAACCATCTTATTTATAATAATTGCAGACTGGTTAGTATTTCTGACAGAACCAATTTTCTCCTCACCTGCATAAACAACTCTAATTGTGAAAAGAATAACTCTTCTTTAACTATTGGATAACCCAGATTTTGCTTTCTGAGAAGTTAGGCAGGGAGTATTTTTCATGCATTCCATCCTAAGAAAGCAGGAAGAAAGTGCTTGCCAATCAGCTGTAGCCATCGAGTTATTTAACACAAAAAGAGTTCCCAGGCACTGCGGGCTTTGGAATTTCAGGTGTATCACAGGGGACACGAGCGGGACATGTGGACCACCAGCCCTTTCACGGGGTCACCAAGGGCTCCACAGGCCCCAAACATCCAGAAGCCACTTCTGTGCGTTGCTCGTGAAAGGGAAGAACACTAGGGCTTTGCACTGGTGTGTAGGAGGCCAAAGTGGGCAGGAAAGAGAGATGAAAGCAGAAGCAACTGAACAGCCCACAAAATATTCATCACAAAGATTCCACAGAACGCCTCCTTTTTTCCCTGAGCTCTTCAGATCATGCTTATAGGTAAAGATAGGAGGTTTTAATTGGCAAGAATGCATATCCAGCTTGTTAGAGATGGGAGAATAGAAGGGACAGTCTTAAAATTCCTCAAAATCTACTTAAAATTCCCTAAAATTCCTCTCGAAATTTCCTCGAAACTCATTCCATTCAGAACATTTAGCAGTGGGAGCAGAAGAGGGGACATTTGCATGGCCCACCCCCTCACCCAACACACACACACCTGCTCACTTAGAGCCCAAAGCTACATGATTAAAGTAGCTAGAGAAAGTCATCAAAGCCACTGAAAGTAATGCTTAGATAAAATGTACACGTATGAGAACAGGCGTTAAAGGAAATGCATTCATACACATTTTGAGCTCTATCTTTGGTAAGTGTGACCCCAAAAGAAAATTCTCTCTACAAAGTTTTCAAATAGTTCTTCAATGTTTCCTCATATCAAAAAGAAAAAAAAAGTTTGGCTATTACAGAATTGGTCTCGGCCAGAATTTACTCCCCAGTAATACTTATCACAGACTCAGAGATCTGTAAAATAATATATGTAATATATTATATATATTATATAGTATTTTATATATATATATAATATATATATATAGGGCCCTTTCAGATACATATATATTTTGGCCCCAAAAGTGCCCAAGAGATATGTTTCAGGCTCAGCTTCATCACCTCTATACATGACTCAGTAATGTTTCCTCGTGTGGCTGTTCAAATGTCAGTTGGCACCTTAGTCATTTACAGAACATACTCACCTACATTGTCCCAACAAATCCTCATGGGTATCCTGTGAAGTAGGTGGGAGAACTATTAATAGCATTCACTGCTTAATAGGAATAAAAATTCATAGACGTCAACAAGTCAGAGGTAATGAAAGCAGAACCAGGGGTCAAACTGTCTGACCCTTAGTCTAGTGAACATGAGTGAAATTACAGATGGGTCTGTGTTTCACAAGGTACGCAATATTCCCACTGTGGCTACCGATCCCAGGATTCATTCTAGCAATAGCCTTTTTTTTTTTTTTTTCCGGTAATGCGCTTTAGTGCATCTTCTAGCTCCCTACAACAGCATAGCTAATTCTCACCAATCTTTTTCACTAATTCATTTCGGGGGTTAAGGTTCCTTCTCCCAGAAGGTCTCCCCTTAGACAAGGATCAGTGAGCTGGGTTTCCGTGGATCAGTCTAAAGAGAAAAGGAACAAGTAATACTTGGGGACCCCCTTTCCAGCACACCATTGTTCTTAATATTAACCAACATGTCACTCAAAAGAAGACATAGCTAGCTTGCCTTCACTTGACAATCAATCTGCCTTTAGAGCTAGAACCGATAAGAGGCACAGCCTCCCATTCTGTTATAGAAATTCGACAGTCTCCCCCACCTTATTCCTCTTTATCAGCTCTCGTTCAAATGACTTCTTCTACAGAAGTGAAATGGCATATTGCATGGGATTATTACAGGATATCTTTTAAATTCTCTTGTTCATTTCAATAGCGAGTATTTGAAGGAAGCTAGCACGAGTTCTGACGATGACAGGGGGAGTGGGAACTGAGTTAGCATCAGCGCGTGGATTTCGCCGCTTGTAGAAAGGGAGCACTACCTAGTTGCGTGGGTCTGAAATGGCCAAATAAACACATTTGTTCTAAGAAGATGACAGCAGTTCTCCACATTAACAGTGAAAATATTAAACCCACAGAAGACATTCTAACTGTTCTGACAGAATGGCTTGAGTGCTAGGCCAGCTCATTAAATCCAGCCCAAGTAAAGGAAGAAAAGGTTGATGAGGTCATAGCTCAGGAGTGAGGTCACCAGCCAATCTGACCTCATAGCAACAAAAGAAGTTTGACTGATGAAAAGGAGTCCCCAGGGTAGAAGTCAACATCCCTTGGCCTAAATGAGTCTTTCAGCTCAGGGGAAAAATAATGTTGGCGAGAACTCTCTCCTGTGCCCAGGGAAGCATGTGACTGATAGCACTTTAAAGTCTACTGTGAAAGATACGATGATTAACTGACCTTTCGGATCCTAGAAAGGTTACATTAGCAGCCCCTATCAGTGCTTCAGAGCTGAAGCAGTGGAGTGTGAAACTCAAATTCCACCATGAGCTCAGAGAATGATTAAAGTCAGAAGTGATCCATGGCTGTTTATAAATGAAGTCTGACTCCTAATATTATCAATAACGTGGAGTAAGCAAAATATAATTGTGGTGGCAAAAAAAGATGGTTAGATTTTGCTTTTGGTTTTCTAAGGAACCAAGAAAAGCAGTTGGGCTAATGAAAATATGAGTATTAGTTGTCAATTTTGGAAATGAATGCTATTTTTAAGCATGTAGGAGGTTGTCTTATCATAAATATTTCAAAAAGCCAATCAATAATACAGCGTATCCCTCTAGTTACCAACGTGAAGAAATTTATTCACTAGTTTTATTTCTGCTGAAATCCATTTTTGAAGGTTTGGGATTGATTATATCAAGATAAGTTGTCTTATTTTTATCAAAATATTATTTACTACTTAAACACTTCTAAAGCAGTAACATGTCATGACTTCTTCATTTGTTGACTAGAAAAGCCGAATATTTACTGACATTTCTTGAAAACTTGCTATAAGCCCACAGGAAAGAATCACAGTTTGATAACTGTGTTTTCCTTCACTTGACAGGAAGTCAACTTCAAGCAGACTGACTTGAATCTGGACCTCACTGGGGAAGCATAAGTGTTCAATAAACTGCATTATTTTTTTATCTGGAAAATACTGAAGTGCAGTGGCTTTGTCATCCTGGACTTTACTTTCTGGAAACCTGGCCATCCCATGTGGACTTCTGGTAGAATGAGCAATGCAAAGAGCTGGCTGGGACTTGGCGTGTCCTTGTACTTCTGGGGACTGATGGACCTTACTACCCCTGTTCTCTCGGGCACTCCGACACTGCCAGGCAGACTAGAAGCGTTCCTGTCAGACAAGCCACAGCCACACCAGCGGACAAAGAGGAGCTGGGTGTGGAACCAGTTTTTTGTTCTGGAGGAATACACTGGAACTGACCCTTTGTATGTCGGCAAGGTAAGAACTGCCAAAGAGACCGATAAGTTATCCGAATACCGGATACTGAAATTGAATAGGAATATGAACTATGAAAGCTCACATAGCCTGAGGCCTGAGAACAATTTTAAACTAGAGGTATGTTAATTGACAGCTAGTTGAGATCTAGTTTTTGCTTTGTCAGATACTGGTCAGAAAGGAAAGGCTTCTCTTTGTTCTTGCCTCTGTTCTGAGTGGGAAAGGCTAGGAATTGGGTTTTTGGAGGAAAAGACTTGGGTCCTGCAAGAACTGTTCAAGTCCTCACACAGGCAGCAGCAGCCTCAGGAATAACAGGATAAGGAAGAAGTAAACTGAGAAACGCAAAGGGAGGAGCTTAGGGTTTGTTTTTTTCAAAGCATTTCCACAGGTATTGCCTGAGGCCAAAATTCAATGAAAAAAAAAAAAAAAAGAATAAAACATTCTTCATTTCAGAAGATCCTAGCTTGTGCTTTAGGATTGCTGGAGACGATCAATGAATATATTTATAGACTTCACACTCGAAATCCCTTGATTTATCTAGCATCATTTCATTTTTAATCGGGGCTTTCTCCTGTGTTTACTTTATTTGGATGTTAATCAGAGGCCATTTTGCAAAAGCAACTAAGTGAGAGAACAGGGGAAACAAGGAACTAATTAGAAAATAAATAATTCATTCAAATAACTTAAACACTTGCTTAGCACACAGGCTAAGAGTGCAGGTTCCAGAGTCAAACACATGTGGGTGCAAAACCCAGCTCGGCCAGTTGCTTCCAGAGTGACTCTCGGCGGGTCACCAAGTCCTGTTAACCTGGTTCCTCAAATGTTGAAGAAGGATAATAAGAGAACTACAACTTCTCAAGAGTGGTCTACATAAGCTCTTTCCTCGACTTCCACCCACTTCTCAACCCAGGTGGGCTTCCCTGGTAGCTCAGTCGGTAAAGAATCTGCCTGCAGTGCAGGAGACCCGGGTTCGATCCCTGGGTCTGGAAGATCCCTTGGAGAAGGGAATGGCCACCCACTCCAGCATTCTTTCCTGGAGAACACTACGGACAGAGGAGCCTGGCGGGCTACAGTCCACGGGGTCACAAGGGTTGGACACAACTTAGTGGCTAAACCACTGAGGCTAGGTAGCTGCCCTCCGCCCTGTCTCTGCACAGATGCCATGTTTTCGGGGCTCCTCGGGACCTCCCCACCACGAGAGCTGAGGGTCCAGTTTACGGAGCCGCCCCACGGGGGCCTTGGACGCCGCTGCCCAGCCCCTCCTTCCTGACTCACCTTCTTCCCTCAGCTTCACGGCGTTCAGAGCCCTGTTCTTCCTCCTCCCTTCTCAGCCCCTCGCCGGTCCTCCCTGCCCACCTGTGGCGTCTTCCCCATCACACCCATCCCCGGGGGGTGGTTTTAAACTCACCCCTATGGCTTTAAACCCCTAAAGCAGTGAATTCAAAGCCTCCGTCCCTGGCTCAGACCACTCGTCCGAGCTTCAGAAGGAAAACACTCCTGCTCCGCATTTAGAACTCCTCGGCCTCCATCCACTGAAGCGTCCCCAATCTCCCTCCCGAACCCAGTCTGCCCTCGGTCGTCCAAGTGGCGGCACTGCCACCTTCCAGTTCCTAAGCCTGGGCCCTGCTGGTCAGGCGGCCCCTCCCCTCGGTCCCTGCGCCTGCAGATCGCGTTAGTCCGGAGCCAAACAAACCCTCCTCCATCTCACCCCCGCGCCCACCGTCATCTCAACCTGCGCAAACACCTGTCCCCCCAGCAGCACCCTTACTTCTGTCCGCACTTCCTTCCAAGCCACTCTCCATACACGATCTTTTGAAATGTGAGTGAGACCGTAAAGAATCTGCCTGCGATTCAGGAGACCCAGATTCGATCCCCTGGTCGGGAAGATCCCCTGGAGGAAGGCATGGCACCCCACTCCAGGGTTCTGGCCTGGAGAATCCCACAGACAGAGGAGCCCGAGGGGCTACAGTCCACGGGGCCGCAGAGGCGGACACGGCCGACACAGACCGCATCACCCTGCTGCGGGCCGTCAGGGCCTTCCCGCTGCGCTCTCAGCCACCCAGACCCGCCCTCCTCTCTCGAGGCCGCTCCTCCCACAGCCGCCCCGCCGGCCCCCGCCGGCCCCCGCCCCGTGTCTCGCCCCCCACGCCGGCCCCCACCACGTGACTCGCCCCCCGCCAGCCCCCGCCACTCGCCCCCCGCCGGCCCCACCACGTGTCTCGCCCCCCCCACCCCCTGCGGCCCCGGCCACGTTGCACGACCCCTGCCACCGGCCCCTGCCACATAGCACAACCCCTCCCCCGCCCGCCGGCCCCCGCCACGTGGCACGTTGCCCTTGCCGCCCTCACAGCCAGGGCTCTGACCGCCGCCCTCTCTCCGCCCGGACCTGGGGACGCGGCCTCTAGCAGCTCCCAGACTGGCCTGCCTTCCTCCCCGCATCGTGAGACGCGCGCGTCCTGGCTGCCCTCGGGGTCGGCTCCTCTTCATCTTCGAGGGTTCATTTCTCACCTAGCTTTGCCCTGACCGTCCTCTGAGACACACCCCTGTTGGACTCGCTCACTACCATTAGGCTTTCCCCATTCTAATCACAACCTACAATATCTAAGTTGTTCATTTGTCTGTATCTGTATTGCTGGGGTCGTGTGTGTGTGTGTGTGTGTGTGCGCGCGTGCACACACTCAGTCGCATCCGACTCTTTGCGGCCTCATAGGCTGTACCTCGCCAGGCTCCTCTGTCCACGGGACTTTTCAGACAGGAATACTGGAGTGGGTTGCCATATGCTCCGCCAGGGGGTCTTCCTGACCCAAGGATCGAACCTGTGTCTCTTGTGTCTTCTGCATTGACAGGAAGATTCTTTACCACTGGAGCCACCTGGGAAGCCTTAGACCAGACTATAAGCTCTGTGAGGACAAGGATACCGCTCGCATTTCCCCCACAAGACCTAACACAGTGCCTGTCACACAGACATGACTACCTCCTAGAGTGATAAGGATTAAGTAAACTGACTAACACAGGGAAAGTGCTTTAGCAGAGTGCCTGGTCCAGACTGAGATCTTAGTGCTGGCTGCCCTGCGGTAGAAGTCGGATGAGGACTAGCGACAGTGGGAGCAGCAGCAGCATAGTGCGCTCCTTACGGGAACTGAGCAGCTCAGTAGCGCACACCTAATGTACCCGCAAACCCCTGAGCCTCAGAACCTGTGGGTTTTCTTTGACTGCCTCTCCTCTTTCTTCATGCACCTGTCACCACATCCTGCCAGTATCTCCTTGCCACTTTCTCTGAGTCACTCATCCTCTCCAGATCTGTCCTCCCTGTGGCCCTCCGGGTCTTCATGATTAGATTAACTGAGCAGACGCAGTAAGGGAGGATCTCCTGGGCCCTCCCCCCCGGAAGCAGGCGTTTATCTCCTTGAAGCGCCCTTCCCATCACGTCACTCGTCTGATTAAGGAAGCACTGTGGCTCTGCAGTGCTCATCAGAGCTCTCAGCATACAGGGCAAGCACTGCCAGAAAATGAGCCCCCACACTGGGATAGCTCCAGTCTCACCCTGATCTCTGTCAGGCTGGGTCTCCTTACCGGCCCGACACAACACACCCCGTCGGTCCCTGCCCCAGAGGTGTGTGCGGGCCGCTGTCGTGCCCGGGACGCACCGTCCCCTCCTCTCCGCTCAGCCATGTTCAAGTTTCTCAGGGTCCCAGCTTAAAAGCATTTTCTATCATGAATACATCTTCCATTCAGAGTTCCAAAGATTTCTAGCAACTCGGTATTTGTAAAACATTTCTCCCAACTAGACACACATCAGTTCAGTTCAGTTCAGTCGCTCAGTCGTGTCCGACTCTGTGACCCCATGAATCACAGCACGCCAGGCCTCCCTGTCCATCACCAACTCCCGGAGTTCACCCAGACTCACGTCCATCAAGTCAGTGATGCCATCCAGCCATCTCATCCTCTGTCGTCCCCTTCTCCTCCTGCCCCCAATCCCTCCCAGCATCAGAGTCTTTTCCAATGAGTCAACTCTTCACATCAGGTGGCCAAAGTACTGGAGTTTCAGCTTTAGCATCATTCCTTCCAAAGAAATCCCAGGGCTGATCTCCTTCAGAATGGACTGGTTGGATCTCCTTGCAGTCCAAGGGACTCTCAAGAGTCTTCTCCAACACCACAGTTCAAAAGCATCAATTCTTCGGTGCTCAGCTTTCTTCACAGTCCAACTCTCACACCCATACATGACCACAGGAAAAACCATAGCCTTGACTAGACAGACCTTTGTTGGCAAAGTAATGTCTCTGCTTTTGAATATGCTATCTAGGTTGGTCATAACTTTCCTTCCAAGGAGTACATAGCTCCTGCTAAAATAAGTTTTGGAAAACACCTTTGTATTCAGTAATTGCTTTGTGTGGTTGTACAATTTCGAGCCCTCCTTCCTTCTCCCAAGGACACAAACTGAGACCTCGTCCTGGCCTTGCCTACATTTCCCTGACACCACACACCTAGCACAGAAAATTCAGAAAGACTAGGGGGCCTGACGCTTTCCTGGGGTGCCACAGCACTGCATGTCAGTCCCATGCGCATAAGGCAGACGGTTCAGTCATCGTAACAGTGCTAGGAAATAAGTATTAAGTCACCTCTCCTGGATAATTTAAATAAGGGAAGGTTCGGAGAAGTTACGGTCCTTGCCCAAAGTTACACAGAAGGTTAATAGGAAATCTGACACCGAAGCCATGGGCTTTCTTTTTCTTTGGCCTGTATGTGGCCGTGACTTTAGACCTCGCCCTGAGAGACACACAGAAGAGTCCACGGTGTCAGTGAGACCAGAAATGTAACCAAGCCTGTTCCCTGAAGGTGGGAGCACTCAGCTGTGCAGCACGCTCCAGTGCTCATGATCAGTGCGACCCCGTGGGCCGGAGCCCTCCAGGCTCCTCTCCATGGGATTCTCCAGGCAAGAATACTGGAGTGGGTTGCCATGCCCTCCCTCCTCCAGGGGATCTTCCAGACCTGGGGATCAAACCCGTGTCTCTTCCATCAAGCTGCATTGGCAGGCAGGTTCTTTACCACTAGCACCGCCCAAGATTGGGGCTCACCCTGTCCTAACCCACCACCCCGGGACACAGGCCATCCCCCGCACCTCCACAGTCATCCTGACCAACCAGCTCTCAGTGCGAATCTGCGCCCTGGACTGGGTCTGCCGCCTGCGCAGGAAAGGAGGTGTGTGCTCACTCACCCAGGCGCTTTTCCCCTTACTTTCTCCTGAAAGAGAACCCAGCCCTCTCTCCCAGGGGCATTTCAGCTCGTCACCATGAGCTCTGGAAGACGTCTGTTTAGAGAGCCTGCCTGAGTATTTGCTTTTTTCAGAAAGGAGTACAGCAACAATTATCACCTGTAATTGGTATGGCCTTACAAAATCCACACTGGGCTTCCCAGGAACAAGGCAGTGTCGAGTCAAAGCGAGATTATATTGACATATGCAAAGAGGTGGATGCAGCAAGCTTGTGCTCGTGCACGAATCTGTGGTCCCGAGTCATACTGAGGTTAACAAGGGTGCGGAAGCTGTCTAACCACAAATTGTGAGCACTCACTGCCTTCCTGGAACCATACGCGGCACCATGAAAGACGGCGAAAAGGAGCAACATCACCCCCGTGTTGAGCTTCATGTACTTCCCATCACTCGCTACTCCTCTGGCTCAAGATCTTAGAGACGAAAGCAAGGTTAGGCTAAGTAGGATATCCAGCTGTCTTATTCTGTCTAGGATAACAAAGCTGTTTTCCCAGGATGGGGGTAACTGTGTGGTGCCAACTCCATTCCCGAAGCTCCGCGCCTTCCTCCAGAGAGCTGGTGCTCAGTCAGTGTGAGCTGAATTACATATGGATACATATAAAGCACATTTTTATTTCAATTTGCTGAGTGACTGAGAGAAAAGCTGTTAATATTTCTTCTTTGCAATTTTTGCAACCAAATGTACATTCTGTGACTGGAGAACCTAATGTTCAGTTCACTTCACTGTGCTGGCTACTAGGCTAGTGTCTCTCAGCTCTGTATTCTCCTTCCCATACTCTACAGGCCTGGGACTCTGCACATCACAGCTCCTCCGTTTCCAAGCAGCTCCCAGGTCCTGAGAGTGGAATGTTCTAGGGGGAGAACCAGAGGCGGGAGGAGAGGACTTGCTCCTTTTATCTGTGGGAGCTGCTTCTGGTTTCTGGAACCATTTCCACACCCCAGCCTCACACATCCACTGGAGGGCGCCCCCTTCTCAGAGGTCAGAGTCTCAGCTCCATGGGGGGGTGGGCGCTGGGTGGGGGGCACCTCTAAACTCCTGGAGCCCAGCCCAAGGGGATAACACTCCCTTCTCAGAGGTCAGAGTCTCAGCTCCATGGAGGGTGGGCACTGGGGAGGGGGGCCCACCTCTAAACTCCTGGAGCCCAGCCCAAGGGGATAACACCCCTTTCTCAGAGGTCGGAGTCTTAGCTCCATGGGGGGTGGGCACTGAGGCAGGGGGGCACCTCTAAACTCCTGGAGCCCAGCCCAAGGGGATAACACTCCCTTCTCAGAGGGCTCCAGCCCAGCCTCCTCCAAACGTCTAGATTCCAAGAGCCCCCAACTCCTGCCCTCTGCTCCCTCAGCCAGAGGGGCACAAGCTGTTTCCTCGAGTTACTGGTTATCATCTCCAATGATACCTCAACATTTTTCCTTTTCAATCCTTCATGTTAAAGTCTCTCTTCTAGAATGACTGGTGTGGGTTTTGTTCCCTGACTAGATCCTGAACTGATATGATTTTCGTTGACCCTTGAGTCACTCGGGGACTAGGGGGACCAACCCCCCACACAGTGGGAAAACCCAGGCGTCACTCTAGAGCTGGCCTGTGGTGCATACCCACGGCTCCTCTGTGCTCACGGCTCTCTGAATCCGCGGTTCTGCTCCACAGACGCATGCGTAGGACTGTTTGTAGCATTTATAATTGAAAAGGAAAAATCCACATATATGTGCACCCTCAAAGTTCACATCCACGTAGTTCAAGGGTCAAATGTGTATTCCCTAGAAATGAGTTATACGTAAGCAGACCCAGGCACTTTTCATAGCTGGTACGCTTCCTGTTGGGCTTCCCGGGTGGCTCAGAGGTACAGAATCCTCCTGCCATTGGAGACACGGGTTCAATCCCTGTGTTGGGAAAATCCGCTGGAGAAGGAAATGACAACCCACGCCAGTGTTCTTGCCTGGAGAATCCTATGGCCAGAGGAGTCTGGCGGGCTACAGTCCGTGGGGTCGAGAAGAGTCGGACAGGACTGAGCGGCTGAACAGCAACAGCAGGTCTTCCTGTTCCTAGGAGGTGGCCCTGCTTCTCTGTGAGGCTCTCCCCCCTTTCCTGTGCACAAAGATGCACAGACGCTGCCTGAGCGATGCTTGCCAGCTCCTTTAAGACAAAGACAACCTGCTTTCACTAAAAGCTTTAACTCCAACGCTATACCCTATACCACTCATTCACACAACCTTACCGAGCATCTGCTACACATGAGACTCACACTAAGATGAAAACCACACGGCTCCTGACTTCGAGGAACTCAGTCTAGAAAGTGCCTCAAATTCTTCTCTCAATACAGAGCAAAACTCAAGATCACAGATCCAGTTTCAGCCTGGACGCCATTGACGTCCGCCAGTCGAGTGACTCCCGAGGAGCCAGGACCATCTCTTGAGCAGCAAAGCTCTCTAGCCTCCTGTTACTTACTAAGCACTCTCCATAGGCAGAGCACTTGAACTTGGCCAATGATAATCACAATGACGCTTCACCTTCTTAAGTTTCACAGGACAAAACTTTTTAGATGACAGCTAGGATATCTCCAAACAACCCTGGATATTTTCTCTAACGTCAGCTTCAATTCTTTCTTTCTCCCCTGGATAATCTGCCATGCCCTACTTCACTCTAAGTGAAAGTCCTATTTTATATGCCTTAAAATTACACATATTTATATTTATATTTACATATGTATATACATATGTATGTAAACATGCAGAAATATATAAGGATATTTTTTTAATCCTTAGATCTTTGTCCTCCTCCTCCCAATTCCATTCCTCTGCCTGGGAACATAGCTCCAGATGGAATGGATTTTCATTTCTTTGTGGCCAGGTCCAAATAAAATGACTTTCCATTCTACACAATAAGAGCTAGGCACCTTGCTTGTCTTAAACGAAATAAATAGAAGATGTAGAATGTGGAAAATAATAATGTATAAGGAATGAGGAAATGTTAGGACTTTATATTCTAAATAGAATTCTTTAAGTAGAAAAAAATCCACAGCTATTTTTCCAGTCAGTTTTGTTCTCTTATTTCCCTTCTCTGGATAAGACACAGCTGAATTCCTCTAGGCAGCAAAATTACTGCTTGTGTGCTTTGGCCGTGAGTCCGTCTGAGATCAGCTCAAAGCCGGCCACAGCCTCCCAGCCCATCCTTGTCTCAAGATGCTGTGAATACACTTTCTGGTGTTTTCTTGGTGTCCGTGCCACTTAACACTCAGACTCATGCTGTCCCAGCAGTGCTCCAGGCAGCTTTCCCCAGCTTTACCCTGGGCTGTGCGTAACAGAACGGCCAACAGGCTGCTTTTGTCGTCTCTGCTGCAATCCTGGAGGTTCGAAGGGAGTACGGGAGAGCTGGGCATGTTAACACCCTTCTCTCTCTGCATGTACATCACCGTCATAATTGGTCCCATTTATAGCTTTCCTATTATGGGAACTCTAGGCGCTTTACATACATTAATTTCTAATGATCCCAACAAACCTTCAAAGGAAGAATTAACACTGTTCTCTACATTTATAATACGAGGAACTTGAGAATTATAAACATTAAATCATTTGTCAAGGGCACTCAATTTATAACTGATACAGATAGTCTTCAGGCCACATATATTTGCCTCTCTGGCCTAAACTGGTCTATTTTATTAACTGAATCTCACGGACTTTATCACTGAACTGTGCAAGCCCAGCAACAAGAGTTAGTGGTGACTGACTGCGTGTAATTAATTTTTCGTTGCCCTCTTAGAGAAGGACTGTTAAAAGATGGCACAAAACTCTAGGGTTCTTGCCACTTATACACATTGACTATAATTAGAGCTGCAAGAGTTTATTTCTAGGCTTAAAATGAGCGCTGTGCCCCTGGGCTCATTTTGAGAGTCGCCACAGAGTAATTTGGGAGGAAATATAGTTGGATGGGCAGATAAAAGCATGTGCCTACCACAACCTTCTACATACAGATTTGAGTGAGTCAATTACAAGGCCAGAAACGGGTCCCAACAAAATGATAGATACCCTGACACAGAGAATAACAACCAGCTGTAAAACTCCATTTTGATACCTGCAACAGAAGCAAGCAAAGTCCTACTGAGGGAAGCTGTGGAATTGAGAGGATTCCGAGGGCCCCCAGAAGTCATTCGGTATCTACGGCACAGTGGCCACAGATGGTTTTTATTCGCTGCTTCATCAGCTTCTCAGCCAACCTGGATGGTCCTAAAGTTTTTGAAATTCCAAAATAATTTACATCAACACTTTTACATTTTTAAATGTTTACACTCATCCCTTAAAAAAGGTTAAATGGAAAAGCTGGATTCCTCCTCATTAGACTCGCTCCTGTTGTACATGGGACAATACAACAGGGGACACAATACAATACAGTATGGGTCCGACACGTCCCAGAACGCCTGTTTTCTGTACTTCTCAGGGAGAGAACTTTAAAAATAGTACTAATGATACTGAATGTGAAGTGGAGAAATTTTGCTTGTTCATCAACTTATATTTGCTCTTTGATACAGCCATGTTCAAAGCAGGTTAGTTCTTTGTATAAGGAAACATTTGAGCGGGAAACAGTCTTCCTGTTTGAAAGGAAATCATACACTTGTACCATACTGAAAATCTGTTTATTTTCGACACCTGTTGAGAGGTTGGTGCTTTTCCCCCTCAGCTTCATTCAGACATGGACCGGGGAGATGGCTCCATCAAATACATCCTCTCGGGAGAAGGCGCAGGCGTTGTGTTTACCATCGATGACACCACCGGCGACATCCATGCCATTCAGAGGCTCGACCGAGAGGAGAGGGCCCAGTATACTCTCAGGGCTCAGGCCCTGGACAGGCGCACGGGCAGGCCGATGGAGCCGGAGTCCGAGTTCATCATCAAAATCCAAGACATCAACGACAACGAGCCCAAGTTCCTGGACGGGCCTTACGTCGCCACGGTGCCGGAAATGTCACCAGTGGGTAAGGCAGGCATGCACTGATCCTCACCAACAGCAGTCCCCCTCTAGAAGGCCCTCCCGCCTCAAGGTGGAGAAAGAGAGAAAGTGCAGAACAGCCCCCCAAACACAAAGCTGCACCGAGCCACTCAGACGTGAAATCAGCCACAGTGCAGACAGCAGCAACACTAAGCCTAGCGCTGTCACTCAGCTCTGGGTCTCCTGAATCGATTTTTATCCACGTGTCTATCTGACCGCACCGGGTCTTGGTTGTGGTGCCTGGGATCTGGGATCTTCGACCTTTATTGCGCCACGGGAGATCTTTGGTTGCAGCATGTGGGATCTAGTTCCCCAACCAGGGACTGAACCTGGCTCCCCTGCACTGGGAGCGTGGAGTCTTAGCCACTGGACCACCAGGGCAATCCCCAGTTCTGCTTCTTAAAAAGCAAAACAAAAGATGGGTGGTAGATGGGCAGGCAGATAATGTCTGATTCATAAGGGAGAAGCGTTTTGGTATTACCGAAAGAGGAATGCGGGGCCCAAAGCCTGCGCTGGCCTTACAAGTCATTAAGACTTTAAGACACAAATAACTCCCATCCCCACTAAAGAGGTACTTTTGTGCTAAGCAGTTATAGAAGCTTGACCTAGAAACAGGCCCTCCCAAGGAAGCAGACATAACATTTGCAAATGCTTAAAACTGCCCGTTCAGGCCTGCATCCAGTCCTGAGCAACTCCACTTGAACGGGTGTCCACCGCCTCTCTTCCTCAGGGACTTCCGTCATCCAGGTGACGGCCACCGACGCTGACGACCCGACCTACGGCAACAGCGCCCGGGTGGTGTACAGCATTCTGCAGGGCCAGCCGTATTTCTCTGTGGACTCCAAAACAGGTACGTGCTGGGGCAGTCGAGTCAGAGGTATTTGTTTTATTCTCTACTAATTTGTAACTGCGATTTAGGACAGACACAACTCTCCATTTCAAGAACTCTGCAGACAGTGCACTAGCTCGGAAGATGGTTATAAGCGTCGGGATGAAGACAGCAAACTAGCGCTGCCTGCGGGGTCAGAGCAGCGAGGCGTACAGACGGTGTGCTGGTCTGCTGGGAGACGCCCGAAGAACTGCCTCTGCAAAAGGACCTCCTCACCAGCCTTCAAAGAAATAATAATATCAATAATGCTATGGCTGTACTCACTCCCCAGGAGTAAGGTCTTTCATAACTTCAAGAAGACCCAAGAGGACTGGCATAGTAACCTGGGCTCACTATAGAACCAGGATAATTGGTTTTGAAACTAGAAAGAGCCTTAGGCAAATCTTCCAGTCCATCAACACTCACTTAGTGGATAAGGAAGTCGTGACTGGAGACCTAACAAAGCGCTCCTGGTTGTAGGTGTGTCCCCTGACCCGCGGTCCAGCGTTCCTCCCGCCAGTCCACCCCGTAGTAAGCTGAGAGCAAGGCTGGAATGAAGGGAGCTCAGAGCATGGGGTGTGGGCCCCGAGAAAGGAGGTGCTCAGAGGGACGCTCCGACAGGGGGAACACCTAGGGAGCTGGGCAGGCACGGGCCACGTCTAGAAAAGAACAAGGCAAAGCCAACAAGTCAGTTTGCTTTGGGTGTTCTGTTTTGTTTTCAGTTTTACTCAGGAACCTTGACAACAGAATGTATAGTTTATCTATGAAGAATTCCCTTTAACCATTTTGAATTGGGCAGAGCAACTCAGATATCATTGCTATTAATATATAATAATATATTATTCCATATTGTTATCTTGCACTTGTGCCAGACTTTCTCCCTTTTAAAATACATTCATAGATCTCATCATATTTGAGCATCCCAACAATCTTGTAAACTTGTGAAATATATGGAAGCATTATTACTTCATTTTACATATGGGAAAATTAACATACGGACCTAAGAGTAATTAACAAAAAAAATGGAGCAAAGAAACTTACAACCACAGAGACAAAGTCAAGGCCAAACACTCAAAGTCATCTCTTTACATGAAATAGAAAAAAACACATTTTATTAGCAACCTGATATAATTTTTTCCACAAGTCCTCGGGGAACCAGGCATTCAGAAAATTATGTCATAAAAGTAGAGAGTATAAATTAGTAGGAGGAAAGAAAAAAGGTTCCAGTTAGGGATTTCTATACAATAGTAATTTTAACCATTCTACAAGTGGAGGGAGGGACCATGAGGGGGTGCCCACAGGGAGGAAAAATACAGGCAGGAAGAGGGTAATATGTCCTTTACATCGTTAAGAGGAAACTTACATTATTTTGACAGCTCCCAAGGGGCATCTATAGTGTTAAGGTCAAAAATACATAAAAAGATAGTTACTGCCATGCCCAGGGAGCATTTATAAAAAGAAAACACTGCATATTTCACTTTAGACTGTCGCTGCTGTAATGCGACATATACATTATAGGAGTAAAGCGAGGACAGGTTTGCGGTTCCCCATTTCTCCCCGTGGCATGCAAAAGGCCTACTGAGCCAAGGGTCATGTTTAAACGTGCAGTAAACAAGCCTTTAATCTTTGCCTAGAGAGCACAGAAGTCAGCTTTTCTAAGTAGAAGCGTTAAAAGGAGGATCAAACATGCCCACACATCCTTGGCAGGATCAAAACAACACATTTCACAGGATTCTGACTTAGACCCTTCTCCCTAAATGGAAGCACATTATCATACCCTGATGTTGCACATCGTCTGGGCAAGTTCATCTCGTATGGATGTTAACAATAAACATCTCAGAGCATCTTTTATGCTGTCTTAACTCACAGCATACAGTGAAGCACGGAGGTAGGAAGAACCTAATAAAACGGATTGAACATACAACAACAAAGAAGAGCAAATCTGAATTCCACCCCTGCTTCCAGGCCCTGGGGAGGCAGGAGCAAGCAGCCTGGGAATGGGAAGAAGAGTCCCTCACACTAGTAGGGCTCTAGCGACTGGAGAGAGAGCTAAAGGTGAAGGATCTAAAATCGCACACTTGCTGACTGTGAGGCTTTGTTTCCCCACCTGAAGCCCAGTTTTGTTTGGTGAGACAGAGCAGCCCTGAAGTCGCTGCAGACCAACAGGTCCCAGGTCTGTTAGAGGGCCACTGTGCCACCTGCTGGTCTTTCTCGGGAATGCGCCGTAGAAACCAGCCCGCCAAGCCCGACTCCATGGAGGGGTCTGAGTGAGCTCCCGGAGTTGGTGATGGACAGGGAGGCCTGGCGTGCTGTGGTCCACGGGGCCGTGAAGAATCGGACACGACAGAGAGACTGAACTGAACTGAAATGGCCCTTCCAGCTGTAACAATCTTTACTCATTCACCCTCTGTTTAAGCACAGCATTTTTTTTTTTTTAAGCTGGGGATTCCCTGATGGCTCAGTGGTAAAGAATCTGCCTGAAATGTAGGAGGCGCGGGTTCAATCTCTGGGTTGGGAAGATCCCTTAAGAGGGAAATGGCAGCCCACTCCAGTATTCTTGCCTGGGAAATCCCATGGACACAGGAAACTGGCGGGGTACAGACCATGGGATCGCAGAAAGTTGAACACGACTGAGCTAAAAGGACATTCTGACCGCAAGTGTAATAAAACAGGTGCCTTGCGTCTCTGACAAGGCACAGGGAGAAGCCTAGAACCCAGTCTTTAAAATGGGACTGGTGGTTTTGCTTTTAAAAACAAAGCTCGTTTCTATCCTGCAGGGGTAATTAGGACTGCGCTCATGAACATGGACCGAGAAGCCAAAGAGTACTATGAAGTGATCATCCAAGCCAAGGACATGGGAGGGCAGCTCGGAGGGCTGGCGGGGACCACGACAGTCAACATCACCCTCTCAGATGTCAACGATAACCCACCCCGCTTCCCCCAGAGTGAGTACCCAACCGGCAAGAGTGCAGCTCTCAAGTCAGAGGGACGCAGCTGTGACGGAGGCGAAAGAGAAAGGCCGGTCTAAGTCCCTCTTTGAGTTCAGTTATTCCTGGGTTCCTTTCTGACATTTATCATGCAATTCTCACATCACCATTTCCCTCCTAGATCCAACTTCCCAGACCACTAAACCAGTGTTTCTCTATTTTTCACTATCACTTCCCTCCAGAGCCCTTTTAGACCCTTTTTTCCCTTGAGTGTCATGCCCTGACCGCTCCCCTCATACAATTAAATATTAAGCAAGAAGATTTTGTTGGGTAGGGATGAACCTTAGATTTGTAATATCTAAGTTTTTTTCACCTCTCTCCAACAAGAATCGATTTTTGTGCCTGTTAAGAACGCATGCAGGGAGACTCAGCCAAAGCTTGAGGTGAACGTAGCGACCCACCGGATCACTTAACCCCCGATTCACAGCAGGCACTGAGTGCTTGCTTTGTAAGGGCCCTGGGCATCAGGGGCACAAGATTCCTGAAGCGAAGTCCCTGACCTTGTGAAGCTTAAAGTCCACTTGGGAGAACATATACTTGGTACTCATCAAAGTTTAAGCAGGAAGCAGCCTCTGCTGTGCCACCTGGTTAGTGCAGAATGACGCCTTCACAATCAACCAAGATGAGTAAAAAACTTAATAAAAGGATGAGAGTTCAACTAGGTATTGAAGAATTAACACAGTCAAACAGGAGAAAAAAGAAAACATTCCAGAAGGGGGAAGCTGTTCATTTACTTAAAAAAATTTTGTTTCAAGCAACATTCTAGATACGGGATATAAAGCCCTAGAAATAAAGCTGCAAATGTAATTTTATGTTCCAAGATCCTGAAAATGAAGACCTGCTCTCTTATTGATTCAAACATTCCGTTTCTAATGGAGGTCACTGCAAAGGTTTTGAGCAAGTGAGAGTCATAAGGAAAGGCTAAGCTGGTAGCCACGCAGAGCACTGGTTGGCAGGAATGGAGACTAGAAGCAGGAGTCTGGTAGGAGGCTTTAGCATGGGCCAGATTTGAACTGATAAGAATGTAAGGAAACAGAAGAAGTAGTGGAACGGGACAAATCAGAAAACTTGGATTTCTGTCTCTGATTTCTTGGCTAAGGGAAGGTGGAGTCAGAGATAACAATGATGTTGTAGGTCTGGGCGACAGGGAAAAAGATTGTTCTAATGGATGAAACAGAGGATCCCAGCGGGACAAGCGGCAAGCAGGCAGGGAGGAAGACAGATGCTGCCTCGAACGTGAAGCGGCAGCAGGACACTCAGGCGGGATTAAGGAGGGTGGAGTACAGAGCTATGGCTGTGGAAAGGAGACCAGGAATGGAGGTGTGAATTTGAGAAGCAGATTCTAAAAGGGAGCAACTGGAGAAGTGAGAGCGGCAGAGCCAATCCCAGGTGAAAGACTCAACCAGGGAACCCAGGATCAACAACCACTAAAGGAAAACAGAGCCAAACCAGACCATCTGCTGAAAAGCCACACTGTGGGTAAACCATTTATCTATGTAAAAACAGGAGTAAAATTCAGATATTTACATACAACTGGTATCCATAAAGTCCCCATGAGATGAAACCGAAAGACAAGATCCCAGATGAGTGTTTTACAAGTGATATGAACAAGGAGGTTACTAAGTTGATTGGTCCTACAGTTCGGAAGACTAGAGCATCATGAAACAGTTTATGAAATGACATATGGATTGGCTTCTTCCGTGCTCTGCTGACCCGTCTTTACCATTTCATGAACGGCTCACACTGTGCACACTAGATTCTTGAACGTCCCTGAACTGTCCTCTGGCTTTGTAATCTGAGACCAGACAGTGTCTCCCAGAAGGCAGAAAGAGAAGAGCAGTTATTACTTCCGAGAAGGCAGAAAGAGAAGAGCAGTTACTACACAGTTCATAGAGATTTGGACCTATTGCAGGGAAATTAGATTGCCTTCCTTCCTTTTCACAAATATTATCATAACTGATTAGGGGCTGTTGACACAATGACACACCTCCTATTTTATACTGAAGACGCTCCATCATCTTTAATTTAACCAAATATAATGGAATATCAAGACCTCAGGCTACTTATTTCTAATATAATGCATTATGTGTAGAAATTGTACGGACAAGATGTTTGTTTTGACACAGAACGCCTGACTTTCCTGGAGAAAATTGTTTTTCCCAAACATGTTCTGCAGTAGCAAAGTCTGATCCATCAACAACTTTGGAAGAGAACGCAAAGAGATCATGAAATCCAAGCGCCTGCGGTTTAGCACAGACATTAGCCACTTCCTGGCTCATGTTGGCGAAGAACAGGCATCGTTTCTCCTCCCGTGCGAGGGAGGCCGCTGAGCGCTGGCTGGGTGCCGTCAGCCCCCAGGTCAATGTGAGAAGGCAGCGCTCACACCCCGACTTCCCAGGGTCACACCCCACAGCCCGCAATGCGCACGAGAACCAGAGGCGCCGTGTACCTACCGAGGTACCGAGAAGGTGGTTGTTTGCTTGAGTCTGTAGTCATCCACACCATGACTGACAGGAGAGTGAGGAGCGTCAAAGGGCTGAGCCCCAGAGAAGCAAGTTAATGAAAATGCTCCTCCGCGGAGATGAACACGAACTGAACAAGTGGATTCAGGCTATCAGGTTGAAAAGAACATCACTGGCTCTGAGCTCCCCACACAGGTGAGAACTCTGGGGGTATCATCCTCCAGAAAAGAGAACTAGAAGCACCGAGATGTGTCCGTGAAGAAGCTGCCAGGGCGCAGGCCCCAGTGCAGACACCCCGAGGGACGGCCAGCGCAGAAGCCGGCAGAGCGCGGCTCCGGGGCCGGGCCTCCCCTGCAGGGCGCTGGTCAGCACCGAACGTGGGCAGCTGGACACGGACGGGTGCTCGGCGTGCCGGCCGGGCCACAGAGGAAAACGCCTGCGTCTCAAACACAAACGGAATACACGCGCACTTTGTGACCACAACAGAATTAACACTGGGGGACCAGTGCATCGGGGGGACTGAAAGGCCGGAAAGCAGGGCGCTCCCTACCACCCTGGAGGTGCGTTCACTGAGGTGAGCATACTTTCACTTTCGTCCTGTCCTACTCCTGGGATCCTGATCCACGTATCTTGGCCCCTCCTCATACGACATCCAGTGCGGGCGATGACCCAGTAACGTCTGCTTAGCCCTTTGGATCTCAGTTTTTTCATCGGTAGAAGTGATGAAAAAGATGTTTTGCACAGCGTGGCGGGTGTGATGTGATACGGGGGAGGCGTTTTTTGTGTGTAGTGACAGGTTATAAAAACTGCATGTTCTGACTTCTTCACAGAACATTACCAGATGAGTGTGTTGGAATCAGCTCCGGTTAGCTCAACTGTGGGGAGGGTGTTTGCCAAGGACCTGGACGAAGGAATCAATGCGGAGATGAAGTACACGATCGTGGATGGGGACGGGGCGGACGCATTCGACATCAACACGGATCCCAACTTCCAAGTGGGCATCATAACCGTGAAGAAGGTAACCGAGCTCCTTCTTCCAAGTCATTTCAGGGGAGGCTTTGAGCATGTGTGCAATATTAGTAAGGCCTGTTATATTATTAATAGCATTGCTTTAAATCCTCTGATAAACACTTACCTATCATTAAGAAAAAAAAACCTCTTGGACCTTCCTGGCAGTCCAATGGTTAAGACTCCAACTTACAAGGCAAGGGCATGTGCCGGCTCAGGTGCTCAGTTGTGCCCAACTCTTTGCGACCCCCGCAGACTGTAACCCCCCAGGCTCCTCTGTCCATGGGATTAGCCCAGCAAGAACACTTGCCTGGGATGCCATTTCCTTCTCCAGGACATCTTCCCAACTCAGGGATCGATCCACCCTCATCTCCTGTGTCTCCTGCATTGGCAGGCGGGTTCTTTACCACCAGCACCACCCAGGAAACCCCGGGGCAAGGTGTGTGGGTTCAATCCCTGTTCAGGGAACTCAGATCCTGTGTGCTGCACATCAAGGCCAAAAACACAGACAAAACAACAACAGAGAAAACCCCTTACTCCTTTTGTTCACATGTAAACACTGGCTATGACATCATTTTACAGGAAGAGTTCCCCTGAGTTCAGTTCAGTCGCTCAGTCATGTCTGGCTGTTTGCGACCCCATGGACTGCAGCACGCCAGGCCTCCCTGTCCTTCACCAACTCCCAGAGTTTACCCAAACTGATGTCCATTGAGTCGGTGATGCCATCCAACCATCCTCCGTCATCCCCTTCTCCTCCTGCCCTCAGTCTTTCCCAGCATCAGGGTCTTTTCAAATGAGTCAGTGTTTTATCAGGTGGCCAAAATATTGGGAGTTTCAGCTTCTGCATCAGTCCTTCCAGTGAATATTCAGGACTGATCTCCTTTACGATAGACTGGTTGGATCTCCTTGCAGTCCAAGGGACTCTAAAGAGTCTTCTCCAACACCACAGTTCAAAGGCATCAATTCTTCGGCACTCAGCTTTCTTTATAGTCCAACTCTCATATCCACACATGACTACTGGAAAAGCCATAGGCTTGACTAGACAGACCTTTGTTGGCAAAGTAATGTCTCTGCTTTTCAATATGCTGTCTAGGTTTATCATAGCTTTTCTTCCCAGGAGCAAGTTTCTTTCATGGCTGCAGTCACCATCTGCAGTGATTTTGGAGCCCAAGAGCCCAAGACAAAATGTGGTCCGTTGGAAAAGGGAATGGCAAACCACTTCAGTATTCTTGCCCTGAGAACCCCATGAACAGCATGAAAAAGCTCACTACTTAGCCACTTAAAAAAAAAACCTGTCGTAGCTTAATTCCCTAATAATGTTAATGACTTAACCAATATCTGCATTCGAATAACCTCATTTTGACCACAGAAACTACCAGATCAGATCAAGCAAACTATCCTATTATTATTAATCAATAAATAACAGGCAGGGGTTTTTTAATTGCTACGTAAAGACCCACGGATGCTTACTAGACTTGGAAAGGCTTTATCAAGCACAGCTGCTGAGTGATGTCACCACTTGAAACTCTCTGCTTCATAGTAAGTTAATACGTTTCCTAAATGTGAGCTATCAATTCTGTGGCATAAAGCACATATGTATATACTCAGCTGAAAGACAGAACCTAATAAAATTAAAGTTTTAACATCCTAATAAATATATCAGGATGTTAAAACTTTAATTCAAAAAACTATTGGTTTAATCTTTTCTTCTATTTCAAATACACTTTAAAACCCAAGATATCTTAAATTATTTCTTCAATAAACATTTGTTGAGTGCCTACATATGTGCCAGGCACTGCATTTAATGTAGAAAGTAAATAAAATGACCAAAAACCTCTGCCTTATTGAAATTTACATTCTAAAAGGGGAAGACGACTATCAAAACAGCAAGTAAGTCAATAAACTAGTATATTGGAAAGTAGTAAGTGCTGGGCAGGAGGGAGTGAGATCAGACGAGTCCACATGACTTCAAATTTAATTTCATGCTTGGGATTGGCCTCATATAGAAGTGACATTTATACAAAGACTTAAAGTGGGCAGAGTCGGGACATCCCTGGTTGTCCAGTGGCTGAGATTCTGTGTTCCCAACGCAGAGATCCCTGGTCAGGGAACTAGATTCCACGTACTGCAACCAAAGATCCCGCAGGCCACAACCAGGACCAGGTGCAGCCAAATGACTAAATATATATATAAAAAAGAAAAAGTAGGCAGAGTGGCAGCATAGAGTTGGGCAGATTGACGATGCACAATCCTAGGAGCCCCACAAATGACTCTCCGTGAGAGCCGTGAATGGCAGCCCTGTGGATGAGGGAACCCAAGTTAAAGAGTTCCAGACAAAGGGCCAGCCAGAGCACTGACCCTGAGATGGCACTCGGCCTGGCTTGTTTCAACAACAGAAAGGGGCTTTCTAAGGTTCGAGAAGGACACTAGCAGGAGATGAGGTCAGAAAAGGAACAGGGGGCCGGGCTGTGTTAGGACCGTGTATGCAGATAGAAGGACGCTGGCTAACGTGGAGAACCGGAGGATTTTAACAGGTGTGTGACATCACAGACTTCTACTATGAAATAATTACTGTGGAATCTGTGTTGGGAAAAGACCATAAGGGGGCAAGAATGGAAATGGGGGGACTAGCTGGGGTGCTATTGATAATCCAGTAAGAGAGGATGATGGCTTGGTCTAGGCTACTGGGAATGGAGGCAGTGAGAAGTGGTCGGAATCTGAATATATTTTGAAAGTAGGACTAACAGTCCTCCTCTTTTTCTTTCACATCCTCATTCAATCGGTTAGGAAGAAAAAGAGGACTCAGTTGAGCAACAAAGAGAATAGAGCTGGCGCTAAGTGAAATGGGGAAATATTTGGATTCAGTTCTGGGCATGTCCCATTTGCAATGTCTATTAGACACCTAAGTGGAGATATATAGTCGCTGTTGGTTTAGGAATCTGGAATTTGGAGAAGAGTTCTGAGTGAGAAATATAAATTTGAGAGTCAAAAAGCAAGTAAAAATAATAATAATAATATGCCAAGGGACTGAGCATCACTAGAGAAGAGAGCAGTGAGGTCAGCCCTGTGGCACCCCAACGTGGTGAGGTCAGGGAGGGCAAAGACAAGCAAGGAGACTGAGGAGGGGAGACCAGGCAAGCAGAAGAAAATCAGGAGACTGCTGTGTCCTGGAAGGCAGGGAGACACTTTGCAAGAGAATAAAGTGACTGCCTGTAATAAATGCCATTAAAGGACATCGAAGTACACTGAAAACCATCACAGACTTTAGGAACATAGAGAGCACTGATGACCCTGACAAAAGCAATGAAATCATAACAGACTGTGGCATGAGCTAATGCGTTTAATAATAACCTTATTCTATACTGTTCCATAGAGCTAATGCTGCTTTAGAAGGAACGAAGGGAAGAGTTCATGTTTGTCCTGTATTTATTTGAAAGTGTAATCAAGTACAGCAAAAGAACAGACATATCCAGCATTCCTCCAACCAGAAATCTTTGTAACCAGCACACAATGACCTCAAAACTGTGCAAAATGCTGACATTAATTTTGGGATCATCATATAAATTTGGATGTAATTTAAATGTTGCAGTTTATTTTATTCATATTCTTTGAGGATTAATAAAAATTATAAAAGGTCATTAGAAATAATAATACAAAGTCACTGTATGATAAGATTAAGAACATCCCCCTACTATGTCAGTCAGTTCAGTCACTCAGTCGTGTCCGACTCTTCGTGACCCCATGGACTGCAGCCCGCCAGGCCTCCCTGTCCTTCACCATCTCCCAGAGTTTGCTCAAACTCCTGTTCATCGAGTCGGTGATGCCATCCAACCATCTCATCCTCTGTCGTCCCTTTCTCTTCCTGCCTTCGATCTTTCCCAGCATCGGAGTCTTTTCAAATGAGTCAGTTCCTTTTCAAATGAGTCAGTTCTTCATCGAGTGGCCAAAATATTGGAGTTTCAGCTTCAATATCAGTCCTTCCAATGAATATTCAGGACTGATTTCCATTATGATGGACTGGTTGGATCTCCTTGCAGTCCAAGGGACTCTCAAGAGTCTTCTCCAACACCACAGTTCAAAAGCATCAATTCTTCGGCACTCAGCTTTCTTTATAGTACAACTCTCACATCCATACAGGACTACTGGAAAAGCCATAGGTTTGACTAGATGGACCTTTGTTGGCAAAGTAATGTCTCTGCTTTTTAATATGCTGTCTAGGTTTTTCATAGCTTTTCTTCCAAGGAGCAAGTGTCTAATTTCATGGCTTTAGCCACCATCGGACTGCAGTGATTTTGAAGCCCCCCAAAAATAGTCTCTCACTGTTTCCATTGTTTCCCCATCTATTTGCCATGAAGTGATGGGACTTGATGCCATGATCTTAGTTTTTGAATGTTGAGTTTTAAGCCAGCTTTCTCACTCTCCTCTTTCACTTTCATCAAGAGGCTCTTTAGTTCTTCTTCACTTTCTGCCATAAGGATAGTGTTATCTGTCTATCTGAGGTTATTGATATTTCTCCTGGCAATCTTGATTCCAGCTTGGGCTTCATCCAGCCCAGCATTTCGCATATAAGTTAAATAAGCAGGGTGACAATATACAGCCTTGACGTACTCCTTTCCCAGTTTAGAAACAGTCTTTTGTTCCATGTTCAGTTCTAACTGTTGCTTCTTGACCTGCATACAGATTTCTCAGGAGGCAGGTCAGGTGGTCTGGTATTCCCATCTCTTGAAGAATTTTACACAGTTTGTTGTGATCTACACAGTCAAAGGCTTTGGCATAGTCAATAGAGCAGAAGTAGATGTTTTTCTGGAACTCTCTTGCTTTTCAATGATCCAGTGGATGTTGACAGTGTGATCCCTGGTCCCCCCTATGTGGTGTGCCTCAAGTTATAAATAATAATACATTGCTTACCATGACTGGTAATTATCAACAAGGTTAAAGTTCAAAGTTTTGGATAATTATTGTCTCTTTAAGGCAAAAATTACCTTTAAAAAATTAAGCAATCAAAGAATTTTTGAGGTTTCAGTATATTTTAAATTTTATTTTATATCTTAAAATAATATTTAATTCAACTCTTTGCAATCCCATGGACTGCAGCCCACCAGGTTCCTCTGTCCATGGATTTCCAAGGCAAGAATATTGGAGTGGGTTGCAATTTCCTACTCCAGGGTATCTTCCTGACTGAGGGACAGAAGCCAGGGCTCCGGCACTGCAGGCACACTCTTCACCATCTTCTGCATCACAGGCACAGCCACCAGGGAAGCCCCCTTAGTAACAACACAATGCTATTAATTTATATCAAATTACTAGACTATATCTTAGACCTTACTGTAAGCCATTAATTTAAAAAATATTCTATTACAATTTTATATATAATGAGATTGATCACAGTGGTATGGCTGTATCTGAAAGGAATCTCAAAATGTCTCTTCTCCAGCTCCCTTACCTGGAGAAAAGATTAAATTTCATAAGACAGAACACTGTCTTTCATTGTCATTGCTAAAACTAGATCCATGTTTAATCAAAATATTTATCAGTTTTGCCAAGGTCACTTGGATTTCTCTTCTGAACTTATGAGGTGTCAGAAAATGGAATTAAGAAAGAGGTCAATAAGTTGAGTAGATGGACAAGTCAAATATAATGAATACTTTGGAGGCTATTGACTGATCAGTCTATACTTTTGGAACAACAGTCACTCAGATGCTCAATCCACACCCATCTTCCTACTTTACCATTAATAACGTCATGTAAAATTGAAACAAAAGTTCTGCTTTTGATTTATTTCTCTCAGGCCTATTATTTGTCTAAAATAGCACATACTTTTTCAAAAAGAGAAATTAAGTTGAATTGATAGAATTGGATCTTCATAAAACCACACTGATTACTACTCAGTACCTTGGGTCTTTTTGGCTTTCAAGTAATCAATCAATTGACGTTCAGTCTCTTAATTTAAATGCTTCAAAGATAACTTGAAATATATAATTTTCAGGGTATTCTTTATTCTGTGTATGAGCTTGATCTATGTCTTCAGCGTGTCTGCCATCTTCCAGCATTCAATACACAATTGTTTCCAGTCCACTCCCCTTAGGCCACAAAGCAGAAAACTTTTGTATTTTATCAAACCTAAGGTGCCATGAATTCTCATCTTTGTTTTAGATATCACATAAAAAAAAAAAAAAAAACTCTGCTAGTTTTAATGGTGCAGTGCCTTCTTATTCCTCGGTCTGTAGTCACCGGAGAAGCTCTTGCAAACAGAGATGTATTTGCTTCACTAATACCAATGCTGTTGCTTCCATGTCATTTTTCCTATACAACAACTTTTGTTTCAATGTTGAATCATAATGCAATCTTTTTAAAGACATTTTAGAAGGCAGCAAAATTCAACACATGTATTACCAACACGCACAGAACTCAAATGAAGTACAGCATTGATGACTTTGACCAGGTTTAGCCAGCCGAGACACTGACCACTACATCCCGCCTCCTACATCCCGCACTCCTACAGGGTGCCATCAATTGCAGAAGCAACTCTATATCCAAAATGTCAAAATATGAATAAGTTTATATTGTTCAATCACTGAAATATACCAATAAAACATCTGTATATATTGCTACTCAACTAGTACACGTTAATACGTTGACAAACTTTTGCACTACACAATGTAACAACATTTGGGGGTTTTAGGCCCTCCCTAGGCACTGGGGACAGAGAAGGCAATGGTACCCCACTCCAGTACTCTTGCCTGGAGAATCCCATGGACGGAGGAGCCTGGTGGGCTGCAGTCCATGGGGTCGCACAGAGTCGGACACGACTGATGCGACTTAGCAGCAGCAGCAGGCACTGGGGAATAAAAATCTGACTAAATCATAGTCTTTGCCCTAGTATCATGAAGGCAACTAACACAGAAAGAAAGTAAGACAAAGTGCTGTGGCAGAAGAGGGAATGATTAATTCCGCTGAGGGGACTGCATGACTATTTTCTGACATAATTTTCATTACTCAACTTTCAAGGATACAATGACTTCATTTTTATGTGCTCCGACTCTAGGAAATTTCCTGAATTTAACTAGGGGTCTCAGACATTTCTACTCTTTTATTTATTATTTAAATATGTAAAAACAAGTACAAAAACTTTTCAAGAGAGAAATGTCAAACTCATATATCAATTATGGGCAATTTAAAGTTTAAGGTATTAAGGCAACATTTTCTTTAAATCTTAAGCAATAAAATTACTTAAGGGATACAATAACATTAAATAATATAAAAATGACTAAGTAACTTATTTGGGCTTCCCTTGTGGCATAGCTGGTAAAGAATCTGCCTGCAATGGGGGAGACCTGGGTTCAATCCTTAGGATGGGAAGATCCCCTGGAGAAGGGAAAAGCTACCCACTCCAGTATTCTGGCCTGGAAAATTCTACGGACTGTATAGTCCACGGGGTCACAAAGAGTTGGACAGGATTGAGCAACTTTCACTTCACTTCACTTCACTTCAAGTAAGCTATTTAAAAAGAAATTTTAATAATAATTAAAAACTCACTGTAGTCTTTCAACAGACAGTACTAGAAAAATTGGACATCTGTATCCAAAAAAAAATAAAAGAGAACCTTGATTCATACCTATAAAAATAAATGTAGGTGATCTACCTAAATATAAAAAACTAAAACTATAAAATTTCTAGAAGAAAATATAGGAGAAAACTTTGTGACCCTGGTTAGGTGATTTCTTAGATATGACACCAAAACCCCAATCTACAAAATAAAAAGTGATAAATGAGATTTTATCAAAATTAAGAGTTTCTTCTCATCACTGATAAAAGAGTGAAAAAACAAATCACAGATTGAGAAAAAATATTTGCAAATCCCTGTCTGATAAAGGACTGTAATATAAAATACACAAAGAACTCTTCAGGAAGACATAAAGGTGCTCAGCATCATTAGGCATTAGGGGAATGCAAATCAAAACCACCGTGAGATACCGCCGCACACCCACTAGGATGCTAACATCAGAAAAACTGACAAAACCAAATGGCGACAAGGACGTGGAGCAACTAGAACTCTCATACATTCCTGGCGGGAATGTAAAATGGTACAGCCATTTTGAAAATTGGTTTGGAAGTTTCTTATAAAGTTAGAAATATACTTGCCATATACTCCTACAATCCCACTCAAAGGTATTTACCCAAGTGAAGTGAAAACCTGTGCTTCCACAAAAACCTGTCTACAAATGTTTATAGTGGCTTCATGCATAGCTGTCAGAAATTGGGAACAACATCCTCCACTGGAGGATGGATAAATTGTGGTATATCCATATAACGGATCTTCCCAACCCAGGGATCAGACCCAGGTCTCTTATGTCTCCTACATTGGTAGGTGGGTTCTTTACCACTAGCTCCCCCTGGGAAACCCATATAATGGAACACTACTTGACAATAAAAGGGACAAACTCCACATTCACAAAGACACGGATGCATCTCAAATGCATATGTTAAGTGAAAGAAACCAGACTCAAAAGACTACATACTGAATGACTGCATATATATGACAATCTTGTAATGGGGACACAAAATAGATCAGTAGGTGCCAGGGGTGGGATTTGACCACAAAGAAGCATTGGTCAGGAGGTAACAGGGTGATGGAACTGTTCTGTATCTTAATTATCATAGGAAACACATACATGTCTGTATACATTTCTCAAAACTTGCAAAACTTTACACTAAAAAATATGAATTTTAAGGTATATAAATTACACCTTAATTTTTATGAAATTCTTGCCAAATTAGAAAAATGACTTAAAATTACAGGAACAACATATTTTGCCTAGCTCAAACCTAACATAAACAATCAGTGTCCACTTTGGGTTACTTCTACATAGGGATACAATTCTGAAAGAATTCAATGTATTAATAAATTACCAGGAAATACAGATGTTTAGACTTAAAAGAGTAGCATAAATAAATTGGTAAATCTATTCCATCAGATTTACTGAAACCTGAGTGGCAGACTTTCCTGTTTATGAAAACCCTGCCTTTTGACGAGGAGTTCTGGAGCCAAGGAGGCTGGTAGGAATGGCTCCTTGGTTCAGATGAGAATGGTGGACTCTAAGAAACAAAGAGTACAGCCTATGGTTCTAAGTAAATATGGAACAAGTGGTGAATCAACAACAGCAACAAAATAAACAAACATCTTGGTTAGAATTTGAAAATAATAAATTTAGTTAAAGCAATTTCTCCTGTTTGTTTCTCAAAAGCAAACTAGTTGCTTAAATAGACACTTGCCTCTTTCTAACATGAAATGTGCTGACATGCAGCATATTTTATGGAAAAAAAAAAAAGGCTAAGTCACCACTTAAGCTGACATGTGACTTTTAAGCTTTAAGAACTGCTTTCCTATCCTCTGCAATTATTGTATAGAAATGAGTTTCCCTGATTCTTAAAATTATTAATGATATTTTGAAGTGTTGCTTAAAACTTTTATACATTTTTGTCAGTTTAAAAGAAAACATAAATGGATTATTCTTAAAGAGATAGCATTCAAGTCTACTTTCTGCCTTGAAGTGCTGTATTTAACATAAAATATTCTGAAGGGAGACAGAGAGATTCAAAAAAGGAAGCGCCAAAAAGGTTATATGTCATGACATGGGATTTTATTAGACAAAGTTAAACTTTTGTGGATGAGCCCTGAATGAGGACTCTAAAAGTCCTACACAGCCTTTCCACCCTGACTCAGACAACCACATCAGCTCTGACCAGTCTTCTAGCTCTCTGAGTCTGTTTCTTTAAGTGTAAAATGAGGCACTGGATCAGGTTTTTAAGAGATTGTCTATGATAAACTAAACACACAAATATTGATCTGACACAACGCACTAAGAACCTTCGTGAGGTGTTTACTGATAGTTCTTAGAAAAGATCACTATTGTCTCTGTACTTAAGATTTTTTTTTTTTTAAGGGAAAAAACAAAAAAGCCTAGGCCTCAGTTGCTTGGATATACTGAAACAGAACTCAAACTCACTTTTAATTACCATGACACCTTTTCAAATGAACAAGCCTTTCAAACGATGACCATGCAGATTACACAGTAGACAGGTCAAAGTCAGCCTTGCCCAGGGTGCAGTGGCCTTCTTCATCAGCAGGCTGGTTTGCTTTACTATCTCTGAAGCATCTACCATCCGCTTTGCTTTCTTTACCCAAATTGTTGAAACTGCAAGAACCATGGAACAAAAGAACAATTTCACTTATTTTTCCTCTTGCCTCTTTCCCACCGTTTTAATGCATTTGGGAAACTACCCGCCAGCCATCAGTATCATCCATCCTTTAGAACCTTGACACATACGCTCCTAACTAAGCAATCTTCCTGTCCTTACTTCTCAGCCCCTGAGTTTTGAAAGAAAGAAAAGCTACACCTTAAAAGTGGAGGGCGCCAACCCTCACCTCGAGATGCGGTTTCTGAACCTGGGCCCATTTCAAGACACGACCACAGTGCACATCAGTGTGGAGGACGTGGACGAGCCCCCCGTGTTCGACCCTGGCTCTTATTTTGTGGAGGTACCTGAAGATGTGGCGATTGGGACAACCATACAGACCATCTCTGCCAAGGACCCGGATGTGACCAACAACTCAATCAGGTTTTTCCACACATTTCACCTTTGCCTTATATCTGAGAATCTGCCCTTGAATCTAATTTTCTAGCACTTTTTCTTTTTGCTTCTTCCATCTCTGGAGACTTTTTCTCTAAATGCCTTTTTTTTTTCTTTTCATATTATTTAGAAGTGAAGTATCATTATGACTGCAACTCCCTGTCAACTGGTTCAGCAACACACATATACACACTCCTCAGTGCTCAGTCGTGGCCTTATTGACATTTAGGGGTAGATAATTTTTTGTTGAGTAGGGAATCATATACATTTTACAATGTTTAGCAGCGTCTCTGGCCTCTACCTGCTAAAAAAAAAACCGTAGCATCCCCTGAGTTGTAATAATCTATAAAGTCTGACTCTTGGCACATCCCATAGTCTGTAGCCCGCCAGGCTCCTCTGTCCATGGGATTCTCCAGGCAAGTATACTGGAGTGGACTGCCATTCCCTTAGGCTCCAGAGAATCTTCCCAACTTCGGGATCAAAGCTACATCTCCTGTGTCTCCTGTACTGCATGTGGATTCTTTACCCACTGAGCCATCAGGGAGGCCCCCAAAAAAGACCCCAGATGTTGCCAAACAGACACATGGATATCAAAGCATTAAAAATTGTTGAATCTTAGTGGTGAATATAACAGCAATTATTGTACACTCAATTTTTCTGAATGTTTGACATTTTTTAAAAAATGGAAAAAATAACATAAACACATATTTCCATATACTATAGAAAGAACAGACATAGGAAACTCCCACTGTTGTCTACAGCTTTGATGCCTCGTAGACTGACTGTCTATGGTAAGCCTACAGATCAGCCTCTCCAAAGTATGTTTTGAACATCAAGATTCCAGCCCAGGTGCTTCTCCCTCAAGAGCAGGCAGAGAGCTGCTCTTATAGCCATGGCCACTTCCCATCGACCCTGGAACCAAAGAGCAAACAGCTGGTGGACAGGTTGACACTTCAGCCTTCCAGAGCAACTGCCAAGCCTCTGAAGCTTGACACAAAAGATCAGGGTTCCAAGGCTGTTTGGGGCCATCTGTCACGTTAATTGTCGAAAGCCACACAAAAGGATCTCAGGCGCTGGCACAGAGTGCACAGTTTAAACACACCTCAGTTTGTCAGAGGCCTTTCTGTCAGCTGCTACTTCCCTCACCAGGTGCCATTTTGAAGGAAAATAAAGACGGTTCTCTCCTGAGATTAACCTTAGTGGGGGAAATCTGCTTCCTCTAACCAAGTAGCAAACATTTTACATTTTCAGGCATTAAAATGGCTAAAGTTATCTTGTTTCAATTCTGATACTTGATTTTTAGTAGGCAACGAATCTTTATAAGTTACGACAATTTTATACAAGTGCCAGTTCAATCTTAAGCTTTTTAAGTGTGTAAGATGGGAAGAAAGTAGTTAAATCATCAGTTCAGTTCAGTTCAGTCGCTCAGTCGTGTCTGGCTCTTTGCAACCCCATGAATCGCAGCACACCAGGCCTCCCTGTCCATCACCAACTCCCAGAGTTCACTCAGACTCACGTCCATTGAGTCAGTGATGCCATCCAGCCATCTCAACCTCTGTCGTCCCCTTCTCCTCCTGCCCCCAATCCCTCCCAGCATCAGAGTCTTTTCCAATGAGTCAACTCTTTGCATGAGGTGGCCAAAGTACTGGAGTTTCAGCTTCAGCATCATTCCCTCCAAAGAAATTTTTCCCCAAAAAACAACATAAGTAAATGAAACCAATTCTACTATAAATTTATATTTGTAATACAAACATTACTTTTATATCAAAAGCCAAGAATACCTATCTATCTTCTGATTGATCTACTCATATCAGAGAACTGTGGGGAAAACTTTAGAGAATAAAACTTTATGGAGGGAAAATGTTTGAAATAAAACAACAACAGTTGAAAAACTCAGATCCTATTTCTGAAAAAGTCAATGAGAATATTCAGTGGATAATTCCACATCTTTTTTCTAGATTCTGACTCTATAGACTCCTGAGTGGTAAGCACTGGAAATTTGATTTTGTCAGGAGTCACTCTACTAAATGACAAGCAAGAGACAGAAAGCAGTCAGGAACGAAAGAAATTCACACACACCCACACACACACACACCCACACACCCACCCCTAGCATGAACATGCATTATCCAGGACTAAGGTTGTTATCTCAACACATATCTAGGAAGCAAAGAGAAATACCAGCAGACCTAGATCCACTGCAGGCATGGAGCAAAGGGAGGTACACAGTATGAGGGAATCCCGTCTGGCTAACAGAAGATGCTGCTTCAGGTGATAAGCTGTTGAAAAGGCGGGACAGCTGGGATCGGGATAATCTGCAGCGGGCGCCCGTCTAGTCCAATAGAGCCCGGTCAGGAGGAATCCAGGAGTGAACAAGCGGGAGGCCCGGAGCAGGGACCAGGGGGCTTATTCTAGGGCAAGGGTCTAGGGCTTTATTTTTTTGAGCCACACCATGTGGCCTGCAGGAGTCTTAGCTTCCCCAACCAGGGATCGAACCTGTGCTTCCTGTGTGGGAGTGTTAACACTGGATCGCCAAGTAAGTCCTGACTTTAGGCCTTGAGAGAGAGACTGGCACGAGCGAGGCAACAGCCACAGGTCTGCTGAAGACTAACATCCCAGGACAGAGGTAAAACAGAATTCCACTTATCAGAACTGGAGATAATCGTCTCTCTGCGTTTTGGTTGGAAAGAAGGATCAGAATGCACACAGCCAGATAGTCTCTGGCTCTGTACTGTCCCACAGGAACAAAGTATGGTCCCTGGGCCCAAGCAGAACACTGGGGATCCTGGATTCTCAGAAAGAAGGCACCAGAAGTCAGATCTCTGGCGGTCACTTAATACACCCATCTGCAAATTACTTTCCTGTTATCTTTCCTCAAATTGCTCATTTTCTCCTTTTTTCCTATAAAAGTTATTTTCTTTTAAAATACTTTGAATGTGTTATATGCTGCTTGGCTATCAAATTTATCTTCTGCATTTTAATTACCAAAAATGAGGTTCATATTCCTAAGAATAAAATACATATTAAATCATCTAAAAATTAACACATCACCCAGGTTAAAAATGCTATGGATAAAAAGGTCACTGACTTTTTAAAAAGATTATCAGGACTTTTTAAAAATTTATTTTTAATTGAAGGATAATTGCTTTACAGAATTTTGTTGGTTTCTGCCAAACTTCAACATTAATCAGCCATAGGCATACATATGATATTATCAGGACTTTTATAATCTCATTTCTAGAAAGTTTATGGTGTGTTCAGGCATATAAGCTGGTCATCATTTACTAATAAAACCCAAAATCAAGTCTCCAGATTTAGTTATATATACGTGAAAGATATGTCTGGATCACCTAAATTTTTAATAAATGCTTGAGGAATCTCTAGCAAGCAGGAACCATTCAGCAACTGAAACAGGCTCTGCCGGTATGGAAACAGCCGGCCCTCTGTGCTTTCCTGGAGTGTGTGTGTGGATTTTGGGATGCTGTCCATGAAACTCTACTTTCAAATCGCTCCTAAATCCAGAGAATGTCCTCAGCCAAGTAAACGAGCAGGGAGCTCGATGAACACGAGCACTGTTCGCCCAAGGCAGTGTTGTGTGGATATGACACGCCTGTTAGGCCCACAGCAGGTGAGAGTATTCTAGCTGGAGAAAGGAAAGCCACCTGCATAATTCACCAGTGTCTCCCGATTTCCTCATTTTCCATCTGTATCTACACCTTTAAATTTGTTCTCCTGGCTCCTGAAAATTGGCCCAGTGTCCCGCTCAGAGTAAAGAATGCTCTCACTGCCTCAGGCCCACTCGGCCTGCGTGGCCTCTCGGGGCAGCGCACCGAGGCTCAGCGCAGCATCGGCAGGCTGTCCGCCAGGCGTCCTGTCGGTTGGTTGGTTCCATCCCTCCGTCTCCCCCGCCTCTGTGACACTCGCTGCGGCATCCTCGAAGGCTCCCTCCCACCTCGCTGGTCCGCCAGCCGCTGGGCGAGCTGCCATCAGGGCTCCGGCTCTGTGGGCTGAATGGCTGGCTTTTCTCATGTTGGTGGGGGGGCGCTGAAAGAAAAGACTGTCAGGAGCCAACCAATGCTTTTTTTTTCTAAGATAAATTCAAATCTTCAAAGAGCCAGGAGACTTTAAATCACTAATTACACCCAGAAAAAGAAAAAAAAATGCTCCAATTAATTTTAAATGAACTTGGTAGGCATGTTTATTCTTTATTAAATAGTCAATTGTTGGCCATCATGGCTCCATCTATCTTCAAAAAGAGGGAAGGCTTTGTTTCCCTAAGCCATCCCCCAGCTTTCATACGCCTAGGTTTGATTCTCAGCCGTGCAACCCTAGACAAACGTCTTAATCTTTCCATGCTTCGGCTTCTCACTTGTGAAATGGGGATAATACCTACCTCACAAGGTTTTTGAGGAGATTACATGAGACAATATATGTAAGATGCTTAGAGCAGGGCCAGGCTACAGTAACAGGGTCAGAGGCAAAGAAAAGCATCATGTATTTAAATTTCCCAACACTTGGAGAGTTTCAACTGAAATGATTCCAACTTCTCCAGCCTTTAGTGGTCACCTTACCTTTTAATTCCCAGTTCTCTGAACAGTCATCCTGAATCTCAGCAGGAAAAAATGCACACTTGAAACAAAATGCTTTACCAAATAATATACACAGTCATGTGCATGCTAAGTCACTTCAGTCGTGTCCAGCTATTTGCGACCCCGTGGACTATACCACACCAGGCTCCTCTGTCCATGGGATTCTCCAGGCAAGGATACTGGAGTGGGTTGCCATGCCCTCCTCCAGGGGATCTTCCCAACCCAGGGGTCAACTCATGTCTCTTACGTCTCCTGCACTGGCAGGCAGATTCTTCACCACGAGTGCCACCTGGGAAGCCCCATATATACAGGGATAAACTATATGTATGTATTTATATATACTGAAACAAACATTTTACCATCAATATTTACCCTTACTGTAATAGTGTGGCATACCCATATCCATTTCATTTTCTTTCTGCTGCTGCTGCTGCTAAGTCGCTTTAGTCGTGTCTGACTCTGTGCGACCCCATGGACAGCAGCCCACCAGGCTCCCCCGTCCCTGAGATTCTCCAGGCAAGAACACTGGAGTGGGCTGCCATTTCCTTCTCCAATGCATGAAAGTGAAAAGTGAAAGTGAAGTTGCTCAGTCGTGTCCGACTCCCAGCGACCCCATGGAATGCAGCCCACCAGGCTCCTCTGTCCATGGGATTTTCCAGGCAAGACTACTGGAGTGGGGTGCCATTGCTTTCTCTGATTTTCTTTCTACAGTAATCATAACCCACCATATTGATTTCAGTTTGAAAAACAAGGCACTAAACAAATTGCTTACCGCCATCAAAAAGGTAGTATTTCCCAGTTTCAACAACTTTAAGATACAGATTGCAATTTTTGGCAACTTTTTTGGGGGGCTGTGCACTTGGCTTGTGATTGAACTCAGAGCCTGCAGTCCTTAACCAACCACTGGACTGCCATGGAATTCTGCTGACAACTTTTTTAAAATTAATTTTTATTGGATTATAGTTGATCCACAATGTTATATTACTTTCTGCAGTACAGCAAACTGAATCAGTTATACATATACTCAGTCTCTTAGATTCTGTTCTCATATGGGCCATTGCGGAATACTGAGCAGAGTTCCCTGTGCTAAACGCAGGTCCTTATCAGTTACCTATTTTATATGTAGCAATGTGCACATGTCAACCTCAGCCTCCCAATTTATCCCTCCCCACCTTCCCCCTTGGTAACCACAGTTTGTTTTCTACATTTGTGACTATCTCTGTTTTGTAAATAGGTTCATTTGCACCCGCTGGCAACTTCAAATGGAATTTTGAACCCAATATATTACAATAGCTTATATATATATTTGTGTGTTGTGTAGTGTTAAGCCGCTCAGTCGTGTCCGACTCTTTGTGGCCCCATGGACTACAGCCCAGCAAGCTCCTCTGTCCATGGAATTCTCCAAGCAAGAATATTGGAGTGGGTTGCCATTCCCTTCTCCAGTGTTTATATATAATTTACAGTCTATAATATATGTAATGGTTTATATATAAACATGTATATTTCAGATCCTACTATTACCTGAAAATTACTAGCTGTGTGACTGTGAAAGTGACAAGTCCTCTCAGTCTTTGTTTTCTTTTCTCTTGGTTGGTATATTTACATATACATATGTTTATATTTATATATAAATTTACATATACATGTATTTATATATAAATTTATATATACATGTATTTATATTTATATATAAATTTATATATACATGTATCCTAGAGATGCTGTAGAATTAAAAAGCAGCTATAAAATGCCTGGTATTCAACAGATGGCAGCAATCATAACTACTGCCCATTACCAAGGACTACATAAGATTCTCAAGAATGGTTCTCAATCATGGCTACACACCAAAATCCCTTAGAAGGCTTTTAAACATAGACGCCTAAGCTTCCCTCCACACCTAGTGAATCTCCCGAGATGGGCACCAGGTAAGACAACTTAGGTAAGAAAACACAAAGGGTCAGGTATCCAACTCAGATTCAACAGGAATTACGGATCTTACCCAGTGTCAAGGTGAATAAGTACTCAAAGGATATAAACAACAGCAGAACATGAGCTAAGCACGCTTTCCTCAGGCTTCCCTGGTGTCTCAGTGGTAAACAACCTGCTTGCAAGGATAGAATCAGGTTCTATCCCTGGGTCAGGAAGATGCCCTGGAGGAGGAAACGGCAACCCACTCCAGTATTCTTGCCTGGGAAATCCCACGGACAGAGGAGCCTGGTGGGCTCTAGTCCATGGGGTCGCAAAACCTCGGACACGACTGTCACTAACACTTTCAATTTTTCTCTTCCCTTAGCGAGGTCTGGAACCATTAGGTGTAGGCACCTGCAAATACCCTTCTATTTTCTGTACAAGGTGCGTGTTGGTCCACACGGAATATGAAAGGTGTGAGCAATGAATGAAGGGCATTGCCTGAAAGCTGCTTTAGTTATGTAACATCTGCTTTTTATACTCCATTAACTACACTACTCACATGACATTTTCAAGCAAGCTGTGCCCCATAAATTCCAGGCTATTTACAATAAACAACCTAGACAGACCCCGGTCCATCTTGCTAAAACATTCCCTAGATAAGGACACCCATCTAGCAAATAACATAACTGTGTCTGTCAACAAGTCACTAGTAGGTTTACAAAGGACCTGATTCAAAACTTTCCTTCTCAGTAGGTGATACCACTTACAGGAGCCGGAACCGCCCGACCCGACCTTTCCCGGTTCCGATTCAGCATTTCTGGGCTTATTTGAATCAAAGTCGTTTTGAACAAAGACGTGCAGGGGTTGATAGTCAGAGTGTCCCTAAAGTCTTAGAACAGTTTTAAGCTTTAAAAATAGCTGAGACTGATCTTTAGAAAGCGTAAAACTGCCCTAAGGCTTTGACACTCCATTTTATTTCACTTTCTGAATGAGGAAATTGAAGCAGTAACCATTTTTTGTTGTTGTATTGTGTTTGGGGATTTGTTTTTAGGGTGCAGGCAGTGGTTTTGGACATGATAAAACAGGAATGCAGTCTTCCAAGGGCCTATAATCCAGAACTAGTCCTGTTTCACATAGTATGCACTCAGTTCTCTCATGTAATATGTTATAAGAATGAATAAATATGCTTATCCAATAAGACAACGCATTCAATCTCCATTTCTACAGATATTCCATTGACAGAAGCAGTGATCCTGGAAGATTCTTCTATGTGGACATTACAACAGGTGCCCTAATGACTGCAAGACCTCTTGACCGCGAAGAGTTTTCTTGGCATAATATCACTGTCCTTGCTATGGAAATGAGTAAGTATAACAATACACTGGTCTCCATATAGTGACAAAACATAAGCATTGTAGAAAGCGGAAGTTTCCAGAGCCTGCTGGAACAAAAATTGTATTCTTTATGGAAAAAAATGCAAATCCTGGTTTATGCAATTGAATGAATGTATTTAGTTCAAATACTTATTGAGGATCTCTATATACCTAGTCCTGTGCTAGGGATAAAAACAAAAGTATCATGCAGAAGCAGCACAAAAAACAGCATCCTTAAACTGAAGAGCTACTTCTCTATGAAGAAAAGGGACAATTCTTGAGACATCTAAGAGGCTTTCAATCTTTAATAAGATTAGGAATGCAAATAGTATATTATTACTATATGAAAGGAGACATTTATAACATATAACGCTTATCATGCACACACACATACATACACATGCAATAAGAATTTGAAACATCTTACAACAGATTAACATAAACCTGAAATAAAGTTGAAGATTAATAAACAAAATTAACATTATAATCTCAATACAAATTATATACTACTACATTCCATTTTTTTCTTTCACAACGCCCATGGATTTGGGTGGACTCTGGGAGTTGGTGATGGACAGGGAGGCCTGGCGTGCTGCGGTTCATGGGGTCACAAAGAGTCGGACACGACTAAGCGACTAAACTGAAGTTATGAGAAATATTAAGGGAAATGGTAAATCCAAACATATTGGCAGAAGTATGTACAGTCATTCATGAGGGAAATTTGGTAAGAAATCTTTTGTATTCAGATTCTCCAATATTCATCCTCTTTTTCTCAAGAATTCTACTCCTAATAATTATCTTATGGAAATAGTCATAATATTAACAAAGATTTATGTACCAAAATGTCCATTGCATTGTTATTTTAAAAGAGGGGAAATACCTAAATGTCTAATAACAGGAGTTTGACTAAATAAATTATGGTACAGTCATACAGTAAAATGAGAATATCCTGTTTACATTAATACCAATTAATGTACCAATTAATTAATTTCAAAGTACATTTCAATGACTTTCAGGGAAAATCTTTCCCTAAAATATTAAAGTTCTAAATCAAACTTTTTTATTTTTCTTAATTTCAGTGTGCGTGTGTGAGAGAGAGAATTTGGACACATGTAACATTATACATAATATATAATGGATATCTCTGGTGGTAGGACTATGGATCACATTTATTCTTATTTTTCTGAAATTTTTATCACTGCCTATATAAACAAGTACCAGCACAAGTTACAATGGAAAAATTTAAACATGTCAGCACTCTTGCTAAACAAGCAATATAAATATTTAGGGGAAAAACAAGGTATAAATATTCTTGAGGGAAAAAAAATGAACCAAAAGAACAGGGCATTTCAATAAAATTATTTACTAAGCATACTTTTCTATGTCTTATAATTTCTATTTTGTCTTCCTGAAATGGTGGCCAAAACAGAAAAGGACAAGGAGGGTCAGCAGTGGGGTTGGGAAATTACCTTTGTGCAGCAGTGTCAAGCAGAAGACAGACCAAAAGGGTATTTTCCCCCATGAACAACTGTGAGTAGCTTCAGTCTCAGCCAAAAATGTGGATTTGGTGTGTGTGTGATCCTGTAACATCTCCTGAGTCCAAAAGCAGAAATAAATGCACGGTGTTACCTGTAATCCCACGAATAACTTAAAATCTTCTGAAAGCGTAATTCAAAGAACTGATTACAGGTTTCCCCACCATCTGAAAGTACATGGCTCCTATGAAACCTTCTGTAGCCAAAACGGTGTAAAGTGAAGAAGCAATTACATTAGGACACACCTTGCTAGCAGACGCACAGAAAAGGCACAGACGCTCACGCAATTCAAGGGCGTGGCAGCCTGGCGCTGAGGCGCCGGGCGCTGCTTCCCGGGGAGAGAGCTCATTGCTGCCAGTCTCACCGCTGCAGCCTGCCCTCAACTCCAGAACCTGAAGTCTACGCCAAGCGAGAAGCTCAGAACCTCTTTTCAAGGTTCATTTGTGACGTCTGCTAACCCGGAGTCTCACCCCGCCCCTCTCCTCCTGACGTCACACACGCGGTCCAGCCCACACTCATGTTGCAGCCACACTCTAAACAGGCAACCCCTGCAACCTGGCGCTGAGTTCCATGGTCTTTATGCATCCCTTCAAAGACCAGAATGAGGAGACAAATACCTGCTCCAACAAAGAGCTGCTTTCCTGCGTCTCTGAGCCCTCCTCACCTTTGGTTTTTGTCTGTGTTGTGTGTGCTTCCTGTAGACAATCCGTCCCAGGTTGGAAGTGTTCCTGTCACAATCAAAGTCTTAGATGTCAACGACAATGCTCCGGAGTTCCCCAGATTCTATGAAGCTTTTGTCTGTGAGAACGCCAAGGCAGGGCAGGTAAGCAGCCTGAGCACTGTGGTTAACCTCCCAATACGCGGAAACGAGTTACAGATAACCAGATTGCCCATCAAAGAAATTTAGACTCCAGAAGCTAACAGTTTGTAAAAGAGTCCCCGACTTCCGTTTATCATGTTGCAACCGCTTATTTGCTAAGACAACTATTCGGAACCTCGGTTACATTTTATGATCGAAACAAGGCTGTGAAGCAAGGTAGTTACCCACCTTATAACTGAACCCCACAGAACCAATTGTAGTAACATGTGCCTTGGGTCCTGGAAATGAGGGACCGTGAGGATCAAGGGAAAAAAAAAAAAAGAAGAGTCTTTTTCTCCACTTAGCACTAATCCTTGAAAACATCTGCAGTAAGGAAGGTTCATGTTTTGTATCTTCCTACCTCCCTTTCTTCTGACGGCAAGCATCCTCCTGAGGGGCCATCTGCCCTATTCCTCCCTACTCCCTCCTCCCTCAGCTGAAACGCCCGTGTTCTCATTACCCTCATGTCACATCACATTCTGAAAGGAAAAGCATCTTAAGGAACAAATGTCTCCTTACTTGAAACAGCTTTAGCCCCATCATCTTCATATACATTTGCCTATTTTTTTTAAAGTCTTCTTAAAACCTAAGTGAATGTTTTTTACTAAATCCCAGTGGTGCAACTGAAAAACATCTGAACAGTGCCTGGAATGGCCGTGTGATTAACGCATGTGTTAGGCTGGTGCCCACAACATACCCAACCTGCCACACCTCAGATCACGTGCCCGCTCTCCTCTTCTGTCCTACTTTTGTAAGACTCTGTCCTCTCTACCTTTGTCCCAGCAGACTCCCTAACAATCCTCCCTTACTTCCCCCGAGCTTGTCTTGTGACCCTGAGGAGTCTGGCCCAGGGCCTGGGTGCAGATGGCAAGCACTCGTGGTTTGGTGACGCAGGCTTCTGACTGGGAAGCAGCTTCTGCTTCTGTTGCTCTCTCCTGCAACACCTCGCTGCAGACTGTCCACACCACCAGAAACTACACGAGCTTCCTGAGCTCAGCAAACATTACCTCAACGCATCTTTACCGCTCTTTCCACCCAAAGAAAAGTGACTCCCGTGTCCCGGGTCGGGGAGTGGGGAAATGTGTCCTGTAGTCATTCTCATCTGTTACCGCATCCATTTGTTCTGAAACCCAGTGCAGTGGTCTACAGCATGCCTACACTTTTTTCAACAAGTCTAGGATAAATTTACTTCCATATCTACTGCACTTCTAGTCTACAGAAACTTGAATTATGATGCAGCTAATAAAAGTTACAATTAACACTTTCCAGCATAAGGAATGACCCATGTTATTGTGTGTGTAAAGAAAGCAGGCACAGAGGCTACAGGCACAGGCCTGAAGGCATACCAAGCTGTACCTGCATGTGAACAGAAACCGGGAGGCAGGAGAGAAAACAGCAACAGCCACCATCAGAAACACAACACAAAAACTTTTGTTTTATACAGGATTATTACTATGACAAACATACTTAATATTCAGTATGACGAGAAGCCATTTTTACTCTGTAACACAGTAACAGGAACACAGTGCACGGAACCCCCTCAGGCCCCCAGTGAAGCGTGTCCACCCTGCTGGGATGAATGGCAGGACAGCAGCACGCGGCCGCCGCTCCCGCCTCTGCAGCATAGGACGCCTCTCCGCGTCTGCGTCTCCATGCCCGTCTTCCACCATCTCTCACGTGCCCGTCTTCCACCGTCTCCCCGTGCCCGTCTTCCACCGTCTCCCCGTGCCCGTCTTCCACCGTCTCTCACGTGCCCGTCTTCCACCATCTCCCCGTGCCCGTCTTCCACCGTCTCTCCCTGCCCGTCTTCCACCGTCTCTCCCTGCCCGTCTTCCACCGTCTCTCACGTGCCCGTCTTCCACCGTCTCTCACACAGCCCTTTGAGGCACATGAACTTTAACGTGCAACTTCAGGTTCAGGTTGAGCGCCACAGGTCTATCGCAGTCTGTCATACTCGTTATCTTTAGCCCAAGAGAGGTAAATCCAACCCTTTGACTTTGGCTCTGGGACGTGTTTTGAAGATTTTCAAAACCACACAGCTCAGTTAGGTACGTCTGGCTTATGAAGACTCAGGCCTCCTTGTGTGAGATTTCTCGGACACTGTCGTCAGCTCTGCATCTGCCGAGTGGAACATGTGCTTTCCTCGGTGAAGCAAGCCCAGAGGGAAACCTGAGGACGTCTGAGGTGCAGGCTGAGGGTGGCATGAGGTCTGCCGAGCAGACTCTGGAATGGCAAGTGAGGCCAGGGATGGACTCGGACCTGCCAGGAGAGGGGAGGCCTGGGAGAGCGGAGGCCTGGGAGAGCAGGCCCAGGAGAGGGGAGGCCCAGGAGAGCAGGCCCAGGAGAGGGGAGGCCATGGAGAGAGGAGACCTGGGAAAGGGGAGGCCAGGCAGAGCAGGCCCGGGAGAGGGAAGGCCCAGGAGAGCAGGCCCAAGAGAGGGGAGGCCTGGGAGAGGGGAGGCCCCGACAGAGCAGGCCCAGGAGAGGGGAGGCCCAGGAGAGCAGGCCCAGGAGAGGGGAGGCCCAGGAGAGCAGGCCCAAGAGAGGGGAGGCCCGGGAGAGCAGGTGCAAGAGAGGGGAGGCCAGGGACAGAGGAGACCCGGGAGAGGAGAGGCCCAGCAGAGCAGGACCAGGAGAGGGGAGGCCCAGGAGAGCAGGCCCAAGAGAGGGGAGACCCAGGAGAGGGGAGACCCGGGAGAGGGGAGGCCCGGCAGAGCAGGCCCGGGAGAGGGGAGGCCCGGGAGAGGGGAAGCCCGGCAGAGCAGGCCCAAGAGAGGGGAGGCCCGGGAGAGCAGGCCCAAGAAAGGGGAGGCCCAGGAGAGCAGGCCCGGGAGAGAGGAGGCCCAGGAGAGGGGAAGCCCAGCAGAGCAGGCCCCGGAGAGGGGAGGCCTGGCAGAGCAGGCCCAGGAGAGGGAAGGCCCAGCAGAGCAAGCCCAGGAGAACAGGCCCAGGTGCTCCGAAGCCGTGTCTTCACTCACATTCCTGAGAACCCTGTAACCAACCAGTCAGATGCCCCAGGTCTCTACCATATGTATATACGACTTCACAGGTCAGATGCTCTGAAACGACTATTTGCCAAGTCACACATACTCACCTGTTTATAAAATTCATGAAGAAACGTGTCTGACAAGACGGAGGTTACAGGATCTGTCTGGGAGGGGATAGGGCACTGGGGTGACCCTTGAGTGGGAGCAGCAGGGACCCCAGGCTGGGCGGCCTGGGCCACAGTCCTCTTCAGGGCTCTCCTGATCCCTCTCCAGTACTCAATTCCATCCTCCCAACCTTTAGACTGACAGGCCCAGTGCCAGTTTGGGTTCAGCAGGGGGCATGAGCTGAGCTGGAGTTCTGGTCTAGGATGTTTAGTAATGAGTCAGGAATGCCCTTGGGACCAACTCCTGCGCAAGGCAAGAGCTTCTGCAGGGCTGGACAAGAGACGTCCGCAAGTGGTGCAGACCACAGACGGCCGTGATGACGCCACCGACGCCGAGAACTAGGGCTTTCCTGAGTCGAGATGGGATGGCCAGGCCTTTATACCATTCTATCAATCGCTGGACACGGACTGTTCTGGAAGGATGTGGAGACTGTGAGAAGGTGGGTCTCACCAACTGAGGCCATCCCCAGAGAGACTGGCAGGTGAGGGCATCAAGTCCTCCCCTGAAGGGGGTCTGGGCAACACTGTTTACAGCAAGCCCCTTGCTGGAAGCTTTCCCTTGGGTTACTCACTCTTTGGGACGCTGTGAGGGTACATTTATAGATGAAGAGAGACTAAGCAAGCCCACCTCAGCCCCCCGCTGACCTCTCATGTTCCATCTTCTATATTGCTAACAGCCAGCTTCTGACAGCAGGAGTGCGCGTCTGGAGCCAGGCCTGAGAGGGGTGGGCGGTCTGTGCTGCTGGCTGGTGGGAGCGCGAACACGCGGGGGGAGACCTCCCCTCAGCACCATGTCTCCACCCCGCCTGCGGCCCACGTCTCAGCCGTGTGCGTCACACTGTTTTCTTACCGACTTTTCCATCCTGTCATCAAGCCTGTCACAGCAACCCAGTACTTTGAAGAGCGGGTGGGAAAGGCACAATTTTGGCCAGAGAGCTCAAGAAGCCACCTCCCCACCTCCTGCTCTCCTCGGCCCCAAGCTCTGCTTCCGGTTCCTGTCTGTTCTGTAACCCTACTCTGGGGGGCCTTGTGCTCTACACTCTAGCTCCCCTTCCTGCCAAAAGTGACTGCTCTGTGACCCATTCTCTCACATTTGTTTTCCATTAACTTGAAATAATCAATGAAATGTCTGTTTACTGCCCACTAGGTACTGGTCATTTTTAAATAGAGGCCTCTCAAAGCTTTCCTGGTGGCTCAGATGGTAAAGAATCCACCTGCCAATGCAGGAGACCCAGGTTCAATCCCTGAGTTGGTAAGATCTCCTGAGAAGGGAACAGCTACCACTCTAGCATTCTAGCCTGGAGAATTCCATGGACAGAGGAGCCTGGCAGGTTATACAGTCCATGGGGTTGCAAAGAATCGGACATGACTGAGCAACCAACACTTTCACTTTCACTCTCAAAGACAGCAATCTGACGGTGAACTAGGAACCCAAAGGTGAGGCTAAGAAGGTGAGGTGCGAGGACAGAACACCAGGAAACAAGCAGGACCCTGTGGCACCCGAGGCCTTTCATTCAGCCTTCTGCTCTGACTGCCTAAGACGGGCGAGAGGAGGAGTGAGAACAGTGTTATTCCGACATCTAACGTCCATTTAGGTGACATCTACCCTGGGCCCGCTGACACGTGTGTGTGCTCAGTAGCTCAGTCGTGTCTGACTCTGCAACTCCACGGACTGTAGCCTGCTGGGATCCTCCGTCCATGGGATTTCCCAGGCAGGAATACCGGAGTGGGTTGCTGTTTCTTTCTCCAGGGGATCTTCCTGACCCAGGGATCAAAACCTGCCTCTCCTGAGTCATCCCTGTTGGCAGGAGGATCGTTTACCACTGAGCCACCTGGGAAGCCCCAACAATAAACCAAACTTGAGTCTGGGCTGTGAGATGGCACAGAGCCTGCGAGGGGAGCTTCAGGATGTCCTCATTAGGTAACACAACCTGGGGTCTCATCTTCCCTGGAAGCTTTTGACTGACTCGCCTGGTTTCATGTCCCTCCCTCAGCTGATCCAGACCGTGAGCGCCGTGGACCAAGACGACCCACGCAATGGCCAGCACTTCTACTATAGCCTGGCTCCTGAGGCTGCCAACAACCCCAATTTCACCGTAAGGGACAACCAAGGTAATCCGCTGGCTGCTGATGCATCTCCACAGCGTGGGGGGGACACCGTGGGTTGCTATACCATGCATACTGTCGGAGGTCACTGGCTCCTTAATGTTAATAGCATGGAAGGCACGAATGCTCATCTGTATGGTCCATTTAAAGTTTTGTTTCAGAACATCAAAGACAAAAAACGTCCTCTGCTAATTCTGAAACTTTTACGCAGTTAGTTCACACATATTTGCGCTCTGGCTCTGGGCCAGGCACGATGGAGGCTCACAGGCTAAGGGCCTCCTTCATCCCCACAGAGCAGCCCTGTTTGTGCGCTCTTTACCCATGAGAAGGATTTGAGTGAGGAGACAGAAGCAGCCTAGACAGAAAAACCTGAGGGGGCGCTTCTGAGCAAGGATCAAAGCGGGAGACAGAGAAAAGCTCCCGGAACAAAAGGGAGACGGACACTGAGGGACGGAACAAAGGGCAGGTGCAGAAGCAGAGTGAGCAGCTCTGGCACCGAAACCGCTTGATTACGTTGGAGTGACTCAGAAACAACAGTCAGGTGGGGTTCCCGACTGCACAAAGTGCTTCCCACTACAGCTCTGCTGGACTAGCATTCTACACCCCTCTGCTCCAAAAAGCATTCAGATCAGCTACAGAGTTGACAGACCAAGCACACTCTTCACTGGGCACAGATGGGAAAAGGAGCGGCTTTTGTACTCTGGCCAGAGGATTTTCAGGGAAAGGTCAGAGCAAGTGAAAAAATAACTTAAATCTGTCGAGTGAAGCCCTTCTGTTGCTAGGACTGCTACCAACTAGTCTGACCTTGGGGAGGAAGGGCATCACTTCTCTGGGCTGCGTGGCTCATTTTTATTCCAATCTAAGTGAAGTGAAGTCGCTCAGTCGTGTCCAACTCTTTGCGACCCCATGGACTGTAGCCTATCAGGCTCCTCTGCCCATGGGATTTTCCAGGCAAGAGTGCTGGAGTGGATTGCCATTTCCTTCTCCAGGGGATCTTCCCGACCCAGGAATCGAACCTGGGTCTCCCACATTGCAGGCAGACGCTTTACCGTCTGCGCCACCAGGGAAGCCTTTAGATTCCAATCTAAAGTGCTGTCAATTCTAACAATCTAAACACAGGGTAACAAAAGACCATGATTTAGGCACACCTAGTCTTGGCCTCAACGGTCAAAGTATTAATTCCATCCCACACAACATTCTGTTATTAAAACCTGAGGATATCAAACCTGTTTTATTCTAAATGGAAAGCACTTCTCCAAGTCATCCTTTTAAACTTCTACATAAAAAAAATTATCAAAACATTGTGATAATTCTGAAAGCAACAGTAGTGTAAATTACAACAACAGAAATACTATAATTAAATATCCTGATATTTTTGCTGGGTCTAATTGTGAATTATTCATTTATCTACTTCTTTTGTGTTAGTTGCTCAGTTGTGTCCGACTCTTTGTGACCCCAGGAGCCCACCAGGCTCCTCTGTCATGGGATTTCCCAGGCAAGAATACTGGAGTGGGTTGCCAGCTCCTTCTCCAGAAGAATCTTCCTGACCCAGGGATCGAACCCGTCTCCTACAATGCAGCAGACTCTTTACCATCTGAGCCACTAGAGAAACTTATTTCCTTTGGAAACCCTTAAAAGGTCATTAGCCCCTTCAGAGTAGGATTTATAGTAGAAACCCTGGGTGGGAAAACAACACATGCTGCTGCTCCTTCATTTTTCTAAGTGTCGCTGCTCCCTCGCTGATATCTGTAAGATCAGCACACAGACAATAGACAGCAACTGCAAAATGCTGCACTTTTCTTCACTATGACTTTGGACACCAACTCATGGAGTCAATACCATAAAAAGATGGGCCACTGGAACATGGTGACTATAAAAACAAGGGAGTCATCTCTTGGAAGGTTTTCCAAAATGGAAATCTGCATTTTCAGCAGAGAGAATGAACTCTTAATCTCCTCATGACAATTTATCCCTCGAGTATCCTTTACTGAGGCTCATTACAAAATTGACAGATATCTGATATGGTGGATGTACTGTCAAGCCCTCCAACTCCCGTGCCTGAAACACTATTTTCACTTATGAACACAACACTACACTATCTCAAGTAAAGTCTTTCTTACTTTTTTAAATTCCCAAAGCATTGTGAAAAGGATTGAGTGTATACTTTATATTTTACTTACATTTTCCCATACTTTGCTTTATTTGCTCTTCACAATAATCCTATAAGGTCTTAAGGAAGTTACTAACACCTCTGATTGGCATGTCTCATTTGATAGATGAGGGAAGAAAGTAAACAGCCCAAGATCAGAGTGAGTAAACATTAAGATTAGGACTGGCAGTTGGGGCCTCCTGTTTTAGACACACACACACACACACACACACACACACACACACACACAGAGTTTTGCGTTACTGTGGAAACAAATAATATTTCCAAATGGGTTATTCAAGTTCCAATTATAACATTCAACAAAAAAATCTGCTACTATATGCCAGCCCCTTTCTAGGACCAGTCTCAGCAATGTGATACTGATCTTTTTTTCTTTAATCTTAAATAATTCTGAGATCAACAAATATATGATGCATGGGAGGCATGATGTAATACTGATAAGAAATTCGGCTCTTCTCCAGCTTTCTAAAAATAAAATTAAAACTGTGAAGCAAAATTAATAGTTCTTAGCTATTAAATTTACAAAACAGAGAAGATCAGGTAGATTGCATGGCAGGTGGAAATACAAATATAATCTTCAGGCTGGCAACCAACTGCTATCTTTCTCCACTGAGAAGGAAATGAAAGAAAGGCGGCCTGTAAAAAGCAGATAGATATTTCAATTAGCTGAATAATTTTCAACACTGTTACAAAACTAAGTGGTTACATAACTCAATGGAAGGAGTATGTATTTGGAGTCAGAGACCAAAGTTCAAGTCGCAGCTCTGTTAGTAAACCAGTGACTTGGACCCCATTACATGATCTCTCCAGCCCTTAACTCTCAGTGTGACAGGGTGAGATCACCATTATTTCCCCAAGTGGTGCTAAAGAGGAAACGAGCTGCTGCATGCGAAGTCTAAATACCGTGCATATAAGCACTCAAGAATCAACTACTCTCATGAAAACACGGCGGGAGGAAGAGGTGGAAAATTAAGGAAGAATGTGTTAGAATAGGCTGGCTAGGCTGTGGAAACAAAAGGCGCCAAAGTCTCAGTGGCTTAACTCAACTAAAGTTAACTTCTTGCTCACACAAGCCGACTGCGGGTCTGGCAATACAGGACAGCTGTCCGTGTGCAGGCGGCCCAGGCTGCCTGGCTCTGCATCTAGCGTGCTCTCACACACTACACCGAGGCAAGAGACGGCCAGAATCACACCGGCTGGTACACACTGCTGCCCGGAAGGGACGCGGAACACCTTGCTCATTCCCATCATCAAAAGCGAATCATATACAAATATCTAAAGTCAAGAGCGTAGAAAAGTATATCCTTTATTATGTAAGAAATACTGATACTGATATTAGTAACGTTTCCTTTGATTAGGCTCTCAGAATTTTTTGTGAAGTTCTAGACTCCTCCCTGTAAAATGTGAAATGCATCCAGAGAACCTTCCATATTGCTGATGTTGGCTTTGAGAGTCACTGCTTATATGTCCTTCCACATCTCAAACTTTTCCTCTGCTGAAAAAAGACACCAGCTTTGCAAAAACCCACTCAAGAAAACGTGAGAACACAGATTAAAAAATAAAAGATCCTAAAACATTACATTGCCGCTGCTGCTAAGTCGCTTCAGTCGTGTCTGACTCTGTGCAACCCCATGGACGGCAGCCCATCAAGCTCCCCCGTCCCTGGGATTCTCCAGGCAAGAACACTGGAGTGGGTTGCCATTTCCTTCTCCAATGCATGAAAGTGAAAAGTGAAAGTGAAGGCGCTCAGTCGTGTCCGACTCTTCGAGACCCCATAGACTGCAGCCTTCCAGGCTCCTCTGTCCATGGGATTTTCCAGGCAAGAGTACTGCAGTGGGGTGCCATTGCCTCCTCTGAAAACATTACATTAAGCAAATGTAAATATGCACACACATACCAGCTTTGTAAAAACATACCAAACAAGCTGGCTAATCCTCTTTAAAACTGGGGGGGGGAAACCAGTATTGAATTTTCACCAAATTCATATGAATTGCTTAAACTCAGACCACCAAGTAGTGGGAAATAACAGGGTGTGTCATATAATTAGGGGATTTCAAATAAGCTTCTGCTAAACGATCAAGTTCATCAGAAAGCACAGGAACTGTGACTGCATTTCAAAGGCATAAAAGAAAACAGCCAAAGACAGGAATTCCAGCCGTAGTGGCAAAAAGCAGCAGTCTGCCAGAGCCACGCGGGCTCCTCCGCAGTCTCTTCCTGGCGGCACAAAGGCAGCAGCGGGGGCCCTGCAAAGCCGCTGAGTGAGAACAAACGGGGGCCACAAGTCACCGGTGACTGTTCACATCTGTCGAGCTTTCCCAGGGACATCTCAGTTAGATCTGGAGCCTGACAGTTCGCCCTGGGCACTTTATGTCACAAAGGCGAAGACAAGCTCTCAAAAAGGGTTTCTCTCCTAGGCCTCAGGGTTTTGCCTAGAAGCAAGCAAAAATCTTGGTTTCTGAACCCAACTGCTGATCCTGACAAATGAGAGCGGCCGCAGCGGACCCCCTCCAGGGAATGCTGTCCCTTCTCCTGCCTTCCCCACCGAGTTCCTGCCCCTTGCTTTCCCCAATCCCTGAAATTAACTCTCTCCGTGGTTCTTCCTTTCCACTCCCTTCCCTTTTTCCGTTTTCCCTTTCCAATCCGGAATCCTTGTCTGCTCCAGATAACACCGCCCGGATTCTGACCAGGAGGTCAGGCTTTCGGCAGCAGGAGCAGAGTGTCTTCTACCTGCCCATCCTGATCTCGGACGGCGGGCAGCCAGTGCTCAGCAGCACAGGCACGCTGACCATCCAGGTGTGCGGCTGTGACGACGAGGGCCACGTGCTGTCCTGCAGCCCCGAGGCCTACATGCTCCCGGTGAGCCTCAGCCGTGGCGCGCTCATCGCCATCCTGGCCTGCGTCTTCGTCCTCCTGGGTGAGTGAGCGGCTCCTCCCCATGCTGGGGGGACCTGCACGTGCTGCCCTAGACAGCATCCCATCAGCGTCCTAACTCAGCCAGCCAGGACTGGTTTTCCACACCGGGCTGATTGCAAGGGTGGAGGAGCAAGGCTGGGTAAAAGGAAAGAGAGGGAAGACTGTCCCTTCCTTCAAGGCCAGATCAAAGCACACATTTTTATCAAGCACTTATTAGAGCCAGGCTGCCATTCTAGATGCTGGGATCAGTAAGGCAGAAATGTCCCAGCCTTCACAGAGCTTACTTCGAAACAAAGCAAGTCATTCTGACATCATAGAACCTACGTGGTAAGTTTTGGACAGGAAGTGATGATCACCTCTCCTAACGCCCTCCTCTCAGATATGGAACAGCTATTACAAATCACAGACAGGCAGTGACAGGCCCAAGCCAAATCTCAGGGGCAGAGCCAGGACCGAAAGACAGGCAGGCCCCACACTGCACATCCTTGCACCTGAGCAGTGCAACCCTTCTCCCGAACGTTCACCCCCAGCTCCCGGAGGAGTGTTACAGAGAAGGAGGGAGGGACCTGGAGTCCTGAGAGCAGAGGAGACAGGGCTGGGTGTCATTTTAAGTGGGCAGGCAGGGAAGCCCTCAGTGGTAAGAGAACCTTCGAGCAGAGAGCTGAATGAAGCGACAGACTGAACCACACGGACAGCTGGGCGGGTAAGCTGCTTGGGGGCCTCAGCACGTGACCCAGGTACGGGCCTCCTGCCAGGGCCGGTGCGCCTCTGCTGGTGAAGCAGAGAGACGTGATGACGGGCCAGTGGGCGGGCACAGCTGGGACGGGTCTTCCTCATCTAGAGTCTCACTGCCTGCAAGGCGGCCACCCAGCGCCCTTGTACCTAAGGCCATCCGTGCTGCCATTCTCAACATGCACACTCAAAAGCAGACAGTAAAACGCCTAAGCCAACTCCTGAAACCAAGAAAATATCTGCACTCAGCTCCCACCTCTTCTAATTCATAGCATACATATTGTGCTTAGAGAAAAGCAGCCTTAGTAAGCACTATTATTATTCAATTCGGAAGAAATCCTAGAATTCTATAAGGGAAAAGAGGAAAGCACTGGGGATTTAAATTAGAATTTAAGCCCTAATCTTAAGTTTACCTTCACACCCAGAGACTGAGTCAGACCAGAGAAAGGTCTGACTAAAACAGCAGCGCCTGACTGCATTTCTAGGAGGTCTGCTGAGCATGCTTCTCAAAATTATTTTAAAGTACAACACGTGGCTCACTTTTGTTGTCTCAGCTCAGTGCTACAGGAAGGGAGATAACAGTATAAAGAAGTTGCCTTTCTGAGTCCTTGAATCCCTGGATCAGAGAGAACTTAGGTTTCTGGTCCCTTTGTACATTGATAAATAAATCCCTCCTGCAATTCCCTGAGTGTCCAGAAGGTGGCACTGGGGGTCCTTGAGGGCATAACAGGACAATCTGCAAGAGGCCTTTGAAGAAACCTGCTCCTAGGAGAAATTTCCAGTCTGGCTGTCCTTACTTCTGTCTTTGGGAAATGTCTACATGATAAATTCACTCTATCCCACAAACAGTAGAAGGAACCACCGTTACAGAGAGACTGACTTAGAGACTGGCACAAAGAGGCGCCCAGGCCAGAAGTGGTATGCAAGGGGCGATTTATCCGGTGGCTCCCAAACCCACTATGGCTTGTCTTTTGAACTGTATGTAAAAGACAGACAGTTTTCAGTACCTAAACGGAGCAAGGCTGTCCTAAAATCCTCATACTCTTAGGCACTTTTCTCTAAAACTGCACATTTCACATTAAATATAGTTCATAAAACTGAGTAAGACTGAATTACAGTTGATTTGTCAAAAAATACATTTTGTGGACAAGTATATAAGCATATTAATTTTGACTATATTTTTTTCATGTCTCAAATATGTAACTAGCTCCTAGAAAATCTCACAGGCCCTATCTCATAGGCATTGAGCCTATAGATCCTAAATAATAAACATCCCTAGAACCAATTCTCTTCTGTTAGGGAAGCCTTTCAGCTGAATAGGGTCATTTTCCCCAAAATTTGATTTTTAGGGGGTTATATAACACTTATTCGGAGAAGGCAATGGCACCCCACTCCAGTACTCTTGCCTGGAAAATCCCATGGACGGAGGAGCCTGGTAGGCTGCAGACCATGGGGTCGCTAAGAGTCGGACACGACTGAGCGACTTCACTTTCACTTTTCACTTTCATGCATTGGAGAAGGAAATGGCAACCCACTCCAGTGTTCTTGCCTGGAGAATCCCAGGGATGGGGGAGCCTGGTGGGCTGCCGTCCATGGGGTTGCACAGAGTCAGACACGACTGAAGCGACTTAGCAGCAGCAGAATACTTATTACTTAAATCAGTGACAGTGTTAGTCACTCAGTCCTGTCCGACTTTCTGTGACCTCATGGCATGTAGCCAGCCAAGCTTCTCTGTCCAAGGGATTCTCCAGGCAAGAATTCTGGAGTGGGCTGCCATTCCCGACTCCAGGGGATCTTCCTGACCCAGGGATCGAACCAGGGTCTCCTGCATTACAGGTGCATTCTTTACCTTCTGAGCCACTTAAATCAGATTACCTAAAAAATAAGGCATGCAGCAATCTTTATTTTTTTAAGAGCTCTATAAAGTCCCTAATTCTCTACTGGAAATTTCTACTGGCAAAAATTCTGGCAATACCAGAATTCTTCCCAGCAGAAACTTCAGAGATTTTTCTAATTTTGCTTCCCAGCATTTCCTGAAATCCCACACCTATCACCCCAGTGTCACTGGTGTGAAGGCTTTCCCAGTGCACCAGGAAGAATGAACTGGTCCTGCTTCTGCGTTCTCTGCGAAACTCGTGTAGCTCTATGATCGTCCTTATCACTGCCTGACTGATATTAATCATTAACGTCTATCATCTCCTTAGATTGCCAGCCTATAAAAAAAGAAATCATGTCATATTCAACTTTGCTTCAGATAATTCCCCCAAATACTGCAGTTTAGTAACTGTTCACTGAATCCCACAAACACAGCAAGTTCACTTACAGTCCCATTTTGCCAACCTGCATCCATCCATCCAAACACACCCCAACCACCACAGCCCACTTCAAGCCACCACTTCCTTAAAGTCCTATGAGCCCATTTTTCCAAAATCCCACAGTTCTGTAGGCTGGGTTACAGCACAGAGATAACACACAAGAGCTTTTAACTGTTTCCTGTGCATGCATTTTGTCACCCAAGCTACACAGGGAAACATCATGTATTAACGTTATTAATTGCAATTCACATTCCACATTCAGGTTTTAAAAACCATTACTGTGATTTCCTTAAGTTAGTCCATAATCTTAACGGGCATATGACTGTACTCCATTTCCCTCCCTTGGATAAACCGGGGTCTTATTGTGCAGTGCTGTCAAGCTGTCACTGTTCACCAGCTGTAACAAAGCACACCAGAAAAAAAAAATCAATAGTGGTTCTACAGCCAAAACCTCAAGACACTTCCTGGAAAACATTTTCAGTCACAGAGATAAACAGTTCAATGGGCTTATCTCTATCTCTCCTTTAAACCCCACTGAACACATACTCTGGGGGAAAAAAAAAAAAAAACATTTGTTGGGATAAAATTTTATCCACACCTGCAAGGGCACATCTAACAGTGTGGTGCTTCTTTGATAACATGATGAATTATATAAAATGTCACTGCTCACTCCCTCTCTTCCATGAGCATCCTTAGATCCGGAAAGTCACAACCATCTCTCTAAAGAAGGCTTTTCTGAGGAATCTGATTTAACTGGACAATGCCAGTCATTTATGCACTCTTATTTTTTGGACAAAAACATGAAAAGACAAAGACTTTGGCTCATACTTAGCATATGTATCTATATGCATTTGCATCACTACACGATCGCAGCTGACCCCTGAACAATGGTGGGGTGGCGTGAGGGGTGCAGCCCTGCCCTGCAGCGGTGTATAGTTTAACAGCTGGCCCACAGTATCCACCTTTCAGCATCTGCGGCAACCAAGCCCAAGTACTGTACCGTGTACCTACCGGGCAAAAAAGAATCCACAATGAAGTGGACTCCAGTAGTCCAAATCCATGTTGCTCAAGGGTCAACAGTATATTTAGAGTAGAATCCTATAGAGACGCCAATGTAAAAAAAGGCAGGATTTCACCTACAGAGTAAGGTTTTCACATTGCAATAAGAGAAATACTTACGCGTCCTTACCTAGTCAGAAGACATCACCTAATCCTTAAGCATATACTCCATGGCAGGCCACTGGGCTTTGTGCCTGGTTAGAGACGTTACACTTGGGTGGCGGGGTGTAGACACCCACACGCATTTCACTGCGATAAAGTAAGGCAGAGACCAGGGGGTGCTGGTGGTAAAGAACCCACCTGCCAGTGCAGGAGACTTAGGTTCAGTCCCTGGGTGGGGAAGATCCCCTGGAGAAGGGAATGGCACACCACTCCAGTATCCTTGGCCTGGAGAATCCCATGGAAAAAGGGGCCTGAGGGGCTACAGTCCATGGGGTCGCAAGAGTCGCACATGACTGAGAGCTACTATCACTTTCACGTCTACTTGAACCACTTGGAATTTCATATCAGTAAGGTTCAGCAAGTGCTCCACTTAGGCGGCAGGCAGAGTGAGACCAGGGTGCCCGTGAAGTGACGCCCAAACCCCGCCTCGCCCCCGCACGAGCCTCCCCAACCCCCACCCGGAGCCTACCCCCCCCCCACATACCCTCCCGAGCCTCCCACCCCGCCAAGCTTCCCCAACCCTCCCACCCCCTACGAGCTTCCCCAACCCCCCCAGCCTCCCCACTCCCCCCCCACGCCCCGAGCGTCCCCACACCCCCCCCCAGCCTCCCCCCACCCAGGGCTCGCCCAGCTCTCCCGCCCGCACCCCCTCCCCCTCCCCCCGAGCGCTCGCCTGGCCCTCCCGCCCACACCGGCCCCTCTGTGCCCGCAGTGCTGGTGCTGCTCATCCTGTCCCTGCGGAGGCACCGGAAGCAGCCCTACATCCTCGACGACGAGGAGAACATTCACGAGAACATCGTGCGCTACGACGACGAGGGCGGCGGCGAGGAGGACACCGAGGCCTTCGACATCGCGGCCATGTGGAACCCCCGCGAGGCGCAGGCGGCCGGCGCGCCCAAGACGCGGCAGGACATGCTGCCCGAGATCGAGAGCCTCTCGCGCTACGTGCCCCAGACGTGCGCCGTCAGCAGCACCGTGCACAGCTACGTGCTGGCCAAGCTCTACGAGGCCGACATGGACCTGTGGGCCCCGCCCTTCGACTCCCTGCAGACCTACATGTTCGAGGGCGACGGCTCGGTCGCCGGCTCGCTCAGCTCCCTGCAGTCGGCCACGTCGGACTCGGAGCAGAGCTTCGACTTCCTCACGGACTGGGGGCCCCGCTTCCGGAAGCTGGCGGAGCTCTACGGGGCGTCGGAGGGGCCCGCGCCCCTGTGGTGACGGAAGCCGGGAGGCGGGCGCGCGGCCAAAACCGGCCGTTCTGGGCGGCGGCTTCGCGGAAGAGGCACCCCGTCCACGGGAGCGATGGCGTGCGGACGAGTGCGGCCGGGGGCTCGCGGAGCTCTCTCTGGATCAGCTTTACTCGGTGAGATTAAGCTACATCCTCAAAAGGAAACACAGGAAGAGGGGGGCAGAACCGCCGACCTTTATTTTATTTTATTTTTAAATTTTTGTGATCCTGTATCCCAAGGTGTGGAGTCTGAGGTTAGGTATGGCGGGCTTGGCTTGTCTCCGCCACTCACGAAGGCTTTTGTCTTCGTTGCCACCTCAGAGAGGCTGAGTCTTTCAGTGCAGAGGTGGCCGTTGAAAACTGTTCTAATCTCCTGTTTGGGGGCTTTTTTTTAAAGTTTTGTTCTATTCTCTCCATGTATGGATTTGGCGGGCACATCACACTGCACAAACCAACCCACACAAAAGAACACTGAAAGTGATTCCTCGGTGAGATGAACCTCACTTGTTCTGGCCTGGATGGAATCTCTTTCCATCCTTTTAAGACCAGGTTAAGGCCTAATTGGCATTGCATGGGGGGGATGGGGGGTGGGAGAAGGAAGAGGCATTGACTTTAAGCTCAAGTTGAATGGCTGAACCAAGAGCTGTTGGCGTCACAGCCAATCCACCTCCATCGAGTGAGAGCGCTCTTGTTCCCTCAGCTCTTTAACTGTGCCCCTGCAAAACTGTTGGGAAGGAAACCAGAAAAGCTGCCTCTTTTGCACTGTAGATGTCTCTTCCATGTGCCAAATGTGACGATTAGATGCTACGAAATGAAAGCCAAATAAAAAGAAGTATCTGATAAAAGCATGGGTTAGCGGGCTTTCCTAATCTGTGTGAGGTCAATCCAAGGGATGTTTACATACTGTAGATAACCTACTTGAACACAAATCAGTATTATAGAGAGTAAATGGATGTAAGAAAATTACATGTATAAGTTTTGTATATTTGTTAATAAATTTGGTAATAAATATGATGTACTGTATCTCAGTACCTTTAGCACTTCTTTTAATAAAAGTTAAATAGAAGGGAAAGTCTGTTGCACATTTAATTGCTGAGCAGATAAGAGATGGTTTTGTGATCCTGACCTAGTCTGAGGTTCTTGCAGCTGGAGCTGATTCATAAGGCAAAGGCCAAAGCACCGAAGTATGAGGCTGTGTGTTGTTTTGGTCATTGATCAAATGAATGTATGCTTTAAACTGTGACCCTCTTAAGATTTTCATGAATTGTCATTTCCCCATCTCTTAAAAGACCAAAGGATGGTTTGATAACAGCAACAACACAGTACTGAGTTTAGCCCATATTTTTTCATCTCCTGAGAGGGTGTTGCAGGTAGCCACCAGACATGCTATTTTCATCTGTTTTGTTGGCAAATCAAATAGCTACCAAAAGTACATAACAAATATGTGCATCTTGTCGATACTGGATGGGCTCAAAGAAGGCTGCAGCCATATTTATATATGTTTCCTAACAAGGGGTACACAGTAAGTGCTTAATGGGTACATGATGAAAGGGATCTCTTTCTTTGACATCCTGTCATTCAAGGATATTTTACACAATTATCCTCACCACTGGGAACAAATTGTGAATGGAAATAGTTTTCTGAGTGTCTTAGGTCTACATTCTCAACTTTTGACGTGTGTCAGGGTCATTTGAAACATAATCACTTGTTACACTGTAGCTTGTTGGGTCTTTGCCCACAGAGTTTCTCATTCAGTAGATCTGGGGAAATCTGCGTTTTTTAAGCTATCTGTTTGTGGCCACATGGCATGCAGGATCTTAGTTCCCCTACCAGGGATTGAACCGGCGTCCCCTGCAATAGAAGCACTGAGTCTTAACCACTGGACCGCCAGGGAAGTCCCACGATTTGCATTTGTCATAAGCTCCTCAAGTCACACTGGCGCTGCTGGTCCAGGCAGGGACCCCACTTTGAGAGCATCTGGGGTATGGTTTCTCTTTCTCAAATATATGATGAAGATTGGCTTGTCAGTCCACTTGTACTGGGGCCCACACCATCAGTAGAGTCATGTTGTCCAGGCTGTGCTTCGTTCTTTGCTATGTGGTGCACTGAGACAGTGTTAGCATCACCAACTCAGTGACGTGAGTCTGAGCAAACTCTGGGGGCTAGTGATGGACAGAGGATCCTGAGATGCTACAGTCCATGGGGCCACAAAGAGTTGGACCTGCCTCAGCGCCTGCACACCACCACTAAGGCAAATTCTCATGCCAGCCTTCAGCATATTGGCCCTTTCCTGCATGAAAGGCAGGTCTTATACATCCTCTCTGAGGGTAAAGTGTGATGTAAAAATAAATAAACTTAGCAAAGAAAAAGCAAGAGCTTGAGTCCAAACGAGGCTTTGCAACATACCAGTTACGTGAATATGGGCAAATTAACCCCCATAACATTCTTTTCTATTGCTAGCCCTGAGGGTAATTTTTTTACCATCTCACGAGTGTTTTAAAAACTGAGAACAGCTGTCTGACCAGGAGGTTATCATGCCTCACATCCTGCAAATGTCCACCGTGATACTGGGCACGAAGTGGTTCAGCAGAAGCTCCTGGAGCTTCTGGTTCCTGGGAGGATGTTTAATGGTGTGATATAGGAAGTGTCTCAGAGAAGGCAATGGCACCCCACTCCAGTACTCTTGCCTGAAGAATCCCATGGACGGAGGAGCCTGGTGGGCTGCAGTCCATGGGGTCGCTAGGAGTCGGACACGACTGAGCAAATTCACTTTCACTTTTCACTTTCATGCACTGGAGAAGGAACTGGCAACCCACTCCAGTGTTCTTGCCTGGAGAATCCCAGGGACAGGGGACCCTGGTGGGCTGCCGTCTATGGGGTCGCACAGAGTCGGACACGACTGAAGCGACTTAGCAGCATATGTAATGCAAAGTCCCTTTGCTGTTCACGTGAAACTCACAACATTGTTTATCAGCTGTACCCCAATACAAAATAGAAAGTTAGAACAGAAAAAGCAGAATATCCCAACATGGCAGATAGCAAAGACAGAGAAGGAAGTAGTTTACACAAGAAAGAAGCTATAAATCCTGAAAACAAAATTCAGACAAGCCAAAATCAGAATAGGCACATTGACTAAATTGTTACTAGTTTACTGGAGATTCAGAACTAAATCTTGATGTCAGAATCTTCAGTATTTCCTTTCTAGTGCCTGAACTACATGAGCCTTGGATACACTTTACAAGTAGTTCTTTTTGCAGATGGACTCATTCTCAAATCCATTTGTCATTTTCATAACAATTAAAGAACTCTCAAGATACTTTTATGTGTAAATACCTCAATTTGGGAGACTTCTGCTTGACCCTAAGGGTCAATGTTCTGGTATAGGGAATAGACAAAATTAAATCAAGAAATCTTTGTAAAATGATCTACTAATGAGATGTATCTGTCTCTTGTGCCTGTTGTGCAAAAATTGTAAGTACTAATTTATAGTACCACATCAACGAAAACCACAATTTTTCTTAAATCTTTCCTCCTGGGAAAGGAAGCTTGCAAATCCTACCCCATGAGTTTGGTCCATACTCTCTGTTTGTAAGGACTGCCAGATAACTGATGATGAGGCTGTTCCTTACACTCCAGGCTTTTAATTGCTGTGGTCACCTTCCTGGTACCTATGATGATAAGGGCTACTTTCCATCCCAAAAAACTTTAGGGCACTTTACTGAAAGGACCCACTTTCAAAAGCTAGTGAAACTACCTCCGAGTCTTATCTTACTTCTCAGGAGGATTGGATACTAGCTTTCATTATTTCCACTTCTCTTTCTTCATGCCAACTGTTGTGCTACCATCACTGCATGAAAAGACACTGAGTGGTATAAAGCAGCAATTACTGTGCTCGCAGGTTCTGTGGGTCAGTTGGGAATTCTGGAAGGATATGTTAGTGACACCTCTTCTCCACATCAGGACCTTAGCTGAGGCAACTCCATAGCTAGGACTCCACCATCCAAATGCTCACCACCCTCCATGTCTGGTGGTTGGAGTGGCTGTCAGTGAAGACTTCAGATGGAGCTGTCAGCAAGACTTCTTCAAGCTGCTTGGGCGTCCTCCATCATGGGGCAGGTTCTAAGAGTGAGCATCACAAGAAAACTAGGCAGAAGCTGAATCCCCTTGTATAATTTCAGAAGTCACATAACACCGCTTCTAGAGTGGCCACAAGCCTCTCCATAATGGAGAAGAGGGAACATAGACTCCACCCCTCAATGGAAAAAGTATCAAGATACATTGTAAGAAAAAGTAATGTGCCCTTAACTGGAAAATGCAGTCAGTCATATTGTCTTAGCCTTTCTTCCACTTTGCCTCTTTCCTCTATTCCAAGAATCACTTTGGATTTCATTCACCATTTCTTTTCTCTCTTCCATCCCTCTCCTCTCTATAAAAAAAACATTTTTGTTATATAGGTATAACATTCTCCAAAGTCCAGTTTTATCCCTACCATACAATACTGTCAGAAATAAGTATTTCATGAAAATGCTTAGCAAAATATCCAATATATAGTAGGCATACAGTATATTTTTACTGAGGTATAATTAATATACAGTCAACTACTGGTAAAGTATACAATTTAACAAGTTTTAACATATGTACATACCCATGAAGCCATCACCTTGATCAAGATAGTAAGCATATGTTACCCTCAAAAGATTCCTCATACCCAATTGTAATGCCTCTTTCCCATCCCTGCCACCCAGCCCTCCCCAAACGCAAGCCAACACTGATATGCTTTCTATCACCATGGATTTGTTTATATTTTCTAAAGTTTTATATAAATGGAATCATACAGTGTGTTATAATGTTTAATAATAACATTCCAGAAATGTTACTTCTGGAAGCTTGTCCAAAACCAAGGTGCCAGCATGGTCAGATTCCAGTGAGGACTCTGCCTGGCTCTCAAATGCCCACCTTCCAGTTGGGCGCTCACATGGTGGCAGGGGCAAGTGCCTCTGGTGTCTCTTCCTATTAGTGCACTAATCCTATCAGGTTAAGGCCCCAGCCATGCATCCTCATTTAACCTTATTTACTTCCTTCGTCCACATACAGTCACATTAGAGTTTAGGGCCTCAATGTATGAATTTGGGGCACAGAAAGTGAAAGTGTTAGCCACTCCATTGTGTCCCAACTCTGTGACCCCATGAACTGTAGCCCACCAGGCTCCTCTGTCCATGGAATTCTCCAGGCAAGGATTCTGGAGTGGGTTGCCATTCCCTTCTCCAGGGGGTCTTCCCAACCCGGGTCTCCCACATTGCAGGCAGATTCTTTACCGTCTGAGCCACCAGGGAAGCCCCCATGGAGGGGAACACAGTTTAGTCCATAACAATTCATACGTTGATGGACATTTTGATTATTTGCAGTTTTTGCTTGTTACAAGTTAAAAGCTGCTAAGAACATTTGCATGTGAATCTTTGTATAGACATTTACTTTTGTTTTCTCTTGAGTGAATGATTAGTAGGAGTGGAATGGCTGGAATCGTACGATAAGAATTATGTTTTCAATTCTAGTTTTGCTTTTTGTAAACTGCTGAACTATTTCCCAAAGTCTTTTTACCATTCTGCATTCCCACCAGCAGTGTGTGAGGGCTCCATTTCCACCTCATCTTCATCAGCACTTGGTGTGGTGAGTTTCTCATTTTAGTCATTATAATAGGAAGGTTGTGTAATAGTATCTCACTGTGGTTTTAGTTTGCAATAGCCTAATGACTAATAATGTTGAGCATCTTTTCATGTGCTTATTTGCTATCCACCTGTCTTCTTTGGTGGAGAAGGCAATGGCACCCCACTCCAGTACTCTTGCCTGGAAAATCCCATGGATGGAGGAGCCTGGTAGGCTGTGGTCCATGGGGTCGCTAAGAGTCGGATACAACTGAGCGATTTCACTTTCACTTTTCACTTTCCTGCATTGGAGAAGGAAATGGCAACCCACTCCAGTGTTCTTGCCTGGAGAATCCCAGGGACGGGGGAGCCTGGTGGGCTGCCGTCTATGGGGTCGCACAGAGTCGGACACGACTGAAGTGACTTAGCAGCAGCAGTGTCTTCTTTGGTGGAGTACCCAGAGGTATTTTCCCTGTTTTAACTGAGTTATTTGTCCCCATGTTGTTGACTTGAGATTTCTTTTTATTTCCTGGATATGAGTCCTTTATCAGATATACACTTTGCAAAGATTTTTCTCCCAGTCTGTGACCTGTCTTTTTATTCCCTTAATAATGCCTTCTGAAGGGTAGGAGTTTTTTTTTTTTTTTTTCTTTTCCCCATGAAATCCAATTCATCAATTCATTCTTTTACAGACTGTGCTTTTGGTATCATTTTTTAAAAAATCTTTTGTCTTCCCAAGGTCACAGATATTTTCTCTAATTTTTTTTATGGAAATTTTGCGGTTTTAGGTTTTATACTAGGTCTATAATTCATCTGGTTTTTATCTTTGTAGATCCTAGATATGAATTGACACTCTCTTTTTTTCTTTTTCGGCATGTGGATATCCAGTTGTTCTACTACTATTTATTGAAAAGGCTATCCGTTTTTACTACATCATCTTTTTGTTTGTTTATCTGGCTGTGTCGGAGCTTAGCTGCAGCGTTCAGGGTCTTTGTTGCACCACGGGAGATCTTCACTGTGACTGGAGGGCTCAGGAGTTGCACTGCGTGGGCTTAGCTGCTCCAGGGCATGTGGGATCGCAGTTCTTCAACCACGTATCACATCTGTGTCCTCTGCATTGCAAGGCATAGTCTCACCGCTGGACCACCAGGGAAGCCCCACTGCATCGTCTTTGTTGTGAGTTGAATTGTGTCTGCCACAGAGATGTTCAGGTCCTAACCCCCAGTCCCTGTGAACGTGGCCTATTTTGGAAATAGAGTCTTTGTTTACAGATATCAAGTGGAGATGAGGTCACACTGGATTAGGGTGAATCCTCGTCCAAGGGTCGGTGTCTTTATAAGAAGAGAGAAATCTGGACGCAGAAACAGCACAGAGAGGAAAACAGCACATCATCTACCCTGTGATGGTAGAAACAGACGATGTAAGAGATGCATCTACAAGCCACAGAGTGTTAAGCATTGCCAGCGACCAACAAAAGTTAGGAGAGAGGCACGGGACAAATCTCCCTCCAGAGGGAACCAAGCCAGCCCACACCCTCATTTCAGACTTGTAGCCTCCAGAGCCATGGAAGAATACATTTCTGTTGTTTTAAACCACCCAATTTGTGATCATTTGTTTTGGCTGCCCTAGGAAACCAATACAGACCTTATATAAATACATTTTTAAATTACCTTATTATTCTTATTTTACTTATTTTTCGGCCGTGGTGCAGCATACGGCATCTTAGTTCCTTGACCAGGAGTGGAACTCATGCCCCCTGCCTTGGAGGCACAGTCTTAACCGCTGGACCCCTTTACATGTCCCTGTCACTTTGGCTGGAAACACATCCACACACAGGTAATGTATTAATTAACGAATTAGTGTGCTCATTTTGTGGGATTTGTTTTTCATATCCACTCAGCCTTTGCACGTGGCTCGAGCATGTGGAGCAGGCTCTGGAGACGCCCCGCTGTCTGGCAGGTCGCAGGCGGCAGCAGGCGCCCCCGCTGACTTGGCGGCCTTCGGGCAGTGCTCAGGGTTCCAGGCATGGGGGGAGGAACCACCAGATGGTTGAGAAGAGCCTCCTCCATTCAGTTGACCCCATGCATGTGGGCGGTGCAGAGATTACAGACAAAGGGGAGAGGCTGGGGCTGCTGACAACAGCACTTAGTGCCCATTGGCCCTCGGGCAGCGTGGGCCAAAAGCCAGCGTCCAAAGAGGTGCCCCACACGCGGCTGCAATGTGGAGCACACGGACCGTGCCAGCGAAGCCCCCTTGGCGTGGCTGCAGGTGAAGAGCTGCACTGCACAGTGAGAGAATTAACCTTCAAAGAGCAGGCTGCGTGGTGCCCTTCTGTCTCCTGTGCTTGACACCCCCCTGCTGCCCCAGGAAACGGACGCAGTCCTCTGAGGCTCCCCGCCAGGCCCATATGCGGTGACATTCCTCATCCCAAGCGCCAGTCTTCACTAGCCTCCTGGGGGGCAGTGTCTGTCTGGCCCAGGGCCTACCTCCAGGACTGGCCTCATCAGCCTCAAATTTTTACATTTGCCCATGACTTTGGGACTTCAGTTATTGGACTATATGATGGTTGGTGTGAGATGAGATTCTTAAGTGCAGGGCATTACCTGAGGGCGAATATTAATTACACCCAAGACGCAGGGCCTTGTCAGCACGCTCCCAGGGACGCCAGTGCTTCTGGGCCAAAGCAAAGCGGGGGGAAGGAAACGGCCAATTATCGAGCACCTACTGTATGCAGGCACAGTGCCTGGTGCTTTCTTGCAAATTATCACATTGAAATCGTAAGCAAAGCAGAGATCTAAAGCCAGAAAAGGACACAGAGCCATGTGTAAAACTTTTGCCCCACAGGTTGATGCCATTGGCCCCCTTGGGAGCTGTGACATGTGAGGAGCTCTGCACACCACGTGTCCTTCACCGTTGATTGTTCATATCCCATCTACCTGAAGCCCTGGAGAACTGAAGGCTGGCCTTCAGGTGGGCAGTAAAACCAGCTGAGGACAGCTGACGAGCCACCTGAGAAACGGAGTCGTCCTGCTTTTACATTCAGTCCTACGTTCTTTCCTGGAAGTCTGAGTGCTGTTAAGTCAGTGAGTTGTGTCTGACTCTTGCGACCCTATAGACTGTAGCCTGCCAGGCTGCTCTGTCCATGGGGTTTCCCAGGCAAGAATACTGGAGTGGGTTTCCATTTCCTCCTCCAGGGGATCTTTCCAACCTAGAGATCGAACCCAAGTCTCCCGCTTGGCAGGCGGATTCCTTACCACTGAGCCACCTGGGAAGCACCAATAGTACGTATATTTCACTATGATATGAAGATTTTTGTAAATGAATGTCCCTGGCTAGGACTTCATTATCAGAGATCTTGCACAGCTCAGTTAACTCCTCTCAAAGGAGCAGGAGGCTGTTTCCATAGGACACGGACCCTGCCATGCTTACAGTGTGTCCCTTCCCTACAAAGCGGGCACAGATTCTCTGTAAACTCCAAGCCACTTACCCCACCCACACTCCCACCCGGATCTAAGCATATGCCCTGACACCTCAGGCCCGATGGGCAAACATTATTTATGGGACTTGGCAGAGACGTCTTGATCAGGGTTTTTAGTCACCGCCTCTGTGACGGCACCCACTGTGCCAGTGAGCAGGTGAAGTGAATAATAATACGTCCAGCTTGGGAAGTCAGCTCCCGCTCCTGTTTCTCATTATTCCATATGTGATTAGCCAGAGCCTCTCCGCAGCTTAGCTCCCCACTGTGAAGGTGGGCTGCTCATGACTCAGACCAGTCCTTTTGTCGCAGGGATAGGAGAGCAAGAGTGGAAATTGCTCCAGTGCAATCTTTTTATTTTGAGTAAAAAAGGCACCATTTTTTGACTCATTGAAATGGAAGGCTAGAGCCTGTTTTTCCTCTTTTCCATTTCAATGCCATCCTCACTGTTTGAGTTCATCGGTAAACCCTGAGGCTCCATTAAAATATAACTTGATTAGGGATCAAGCTTTAGCATCATCCTAATTGCTTTGTTTCCCTCCCAACCAAACCCCTTCCTCTGAAGGAAAGGGAAATGGTGGAACCCTCCTGTTTTACCTCAAAGAAAAAAAAGCAAAAAGACATCAGAAGCTGCAGAAATAGGAATTTACAGCATAGACAGAAGTCTCTTCTATAGGGTCTCTCTAGCCAAAGTTAGAACTAGACTCAAAAATGCCAACATGGGAGAAATGTGATCATCTAAATGACGTTCATGTTAATTGTGTTACTTGGCCACCCTTGGCCAAGTTTTCTAATAAAGCCTAGATAGATAAACTAGATAAATAGCAAGCTTATGTAAACAGATGATTTTTATAAACTCTATTAACTAGCACACTTGGGAGTCTAAATTATTGAATACTGATCGTAAGACTCTTCAAAGGATGACCACACATCCTTTATCTTTCTGTTCTAAGTCTGTCTATAAACAGCATTATCCTATAATATATAGGTCATACATATAGATTATATTATAGAATAATAAATACATATTATAGAAAATTATAGAATAATCAATTACAAATAGTCATGTTCTGACAATTTGCTCAGCATTGTATTCAGTGGTTTGGCCAAAGTTCCACCCTGCAGAGAACTCTCCCTCTCCCAAACTGAGAAGGACAGTAATACCAGTGGGTAGTAACTGAGGCTGAAGAAATCCACATCTCAGTGTGGTCGACATTGGGGCAGATGACAAATATTCCAATTACCCTCCATCCAGGTACCCGGGCCTGAACTTCTCCCCCAGTTCCGGTTCTTTCTGGCCAGGTGACTGCACTGAGCTAAGGAAACATGAACGGGAGTCTGACAGCCAAGGTTTTGGTGGTTCCCCAGTCTCCTGCTGCAGTTACCTCTAAACTCTGTGCTGCAATGGCGCCTCTGTCTGCCTCGGTCTGAGTGACCGTATTAAGTCATGTCCTCCCACTGGCCCGTAACTGAGATGAAGTGAGGGCTGTCACAGGACAGACACTGAATTTCACAGCGTCGAGTCGCTGAGATTTTGGAGTTACTTGTTGTTTAGTCGCTCAGTCGTGTCGGATTCTGTGATCCCAGGGACCGTAGGCCACCAGGCTCCTCTGTCCGTGGGATCTCCCAGGCAAGAACGCTAGAGTGGGTTGCCATTCCTCCACCAGGGGGCCTTCCTGACCCATGGATGGAACCTGTGACTGCTGCATTGCAGGCAGACTCTTTACCACTGAGTCTCCACGGAAGCCCTATAATTTTGCCCACAGTAATACAAGAATGACAAAAACTGCTAGCTTCCCATAGGAACAGGAGCTAACCCACTGGTATGACTGACCTTCATGATGACTCCTGACGCTTCATCCAAAATTCATGCACCCCAGTTGTTTTTTTCCCATGAGTAAGAATGGATCTCGTTGACCAGTTCATCTTTTTCCATTTCTCCTCAAAATTAACAGCACACATTTTTGAGATTAAAGACTAAAATAGCACTGTGCCCAGAGATGGACACACACAGAGGGAGCATAGATGTGTGCCCGCGGAGGCAGAGATTAGAGTCATGCGGCTGCAGGCCCGGGCATGCCAAGGGATGTAGGCAACCCCTGGGAGCTGGGAGAGGAACAGGAGCGGGTACAGCCTCCAGACCCCAAGAATGAGCCTCCTGCCGACGCCGTGATTTGGGACTTCTGGCCTCCAGAGCTACAAAAGATGGAGAGCCTGATGTTTTCCACCACCCAGCTTTTGGTACTTTGTGACGGCAATATTAGGAAATGAATACAGTGACTTTTAGCTATACTTTCTACCACTCCTCAACCTGCCTGGCATTTTTATGATGAGTCTTTACACAATGACCTGCGCGTTCCTGCATTTTTAAGCCTCGTTTTCCAAGCCTCTTTTGAGTTGAATAGAATAGGTACAGGGCCTAAACTCTCATTTAGCCAAATAAACCCCAGCAGGATCAGAAGCCACGTCTTGTTCATTTCTCCCTCTCTTTTCCTTTTGTTATATTCATTCATTTATTTATTTTTTAGATTCCACATGTAAGTGAAAACATACGGTATTTGTCCTCTGATTTACTTCACCTAAGCGTAATACCCTCCAGGCCGATTCAGGTTTTTTCAAATGGCAAAATTTCATTATTCATTTTTATGGCTGAGTAAATTCCATTGTGTGTCTATATACACATCTGCGTGTGTGTGTGTGTGTGTGTGTGTGTGTATGTATCAGTTCAGTTTAGTCGCTCAGTCGTGTTCGACTCTGCAACCCCAAGGAATGCAGTATGCCAGGCCTCCCTGTCCATCACCAACTCCTGGAATTTACTCAAACTCATGTCCATCGAGCCGGTGATGCCATGCAACCATTTCATCCTCTGCCATCCCCTTCTCCCACCTTCAATCTTTCCCAGCATCAGGGTCTTTTCAAATGAGTCATTTCTTCCCATCAGTTGGCCAAAGTATTGGAGTTTCAGCTTCAGCATCAGTCCTTTCAATGAATATTCAAGACTGATTTCCTTTAGGATGGACTGGTTGGATCTCTTTGCAGTCCAAGGGACTCTCAAGAGTCTCCTCCAACACCACAGTTCAAAAGCATCAATTCTTTGGTGCTCAGCTTTCTTTATTATCCAACTCTCACATCCATACATTACGACCAGAAAAACCATAGCTTTGACTGGAAGGACCTTTGTTAGCAAAGTAATGTCTCTGCTTTTTAATAAGCTGTCTAGGTTCGTCATAACTTTTCTTCCAAGAAGCAAGCATCTGTTAATTTCATGGCTGCAGTCACCATCTGCAGTGATTTTGGAGCCCAAAATAATAAAGTCTGTCACTGTTTCCACTCTTTCCCCATCTTATTTGCCATGAAGTAATGGGACCAGATGCCATGATCTTAGTTTTCTGAATGTTGAGTTTTAAGCCAACTTTTTCACTCTCTTCTTTCACTTTCATCAAGAGGCTCTTTGGAGCTCTCTGAAGCTTCATCAAGAAGTTCTTCTTCTCTTTCTCCTGTAAGTGTGGTGTCATCTGCATATCTGAGGTTATTGATATTTCTCCTGGCAATCTTGATTCCAGCTTGTGCTTCATCCAGCCCAGCATTTCCCATAATGTACTCTACATATAAGTCAAATAAGCAGAGTGACAATATACAGCCTTGACGTACTCATTTCCCAATTTGGAACCAGTCTGTTGTTCTCTGTCTGGTTCTACCTGTTGCTTCCTGACCAGCATACAGATTTCTCAAGAGGCAGGTCAGGTGGTCTGGTATCCCCATCTCTTTCAGAATTTTCCACAGTTGGTTGTGATCCACACAGTCAAAGGCTTTGGCGTAGTCAACAAAGCAGAAGTAGATATTTTTCTGGAACTCTCTCGTTTTTTCGATGATCCAGTGGATGTTGGCAATTTGTTCTCTGATTCCTCTGCCTTTTCTAAATCCAACTTGAACATCTGGAAGTTCACGGTTCACATACTGTTGAAGCCTGATTTGGAAAATTTTAAGCCTTACTTTGCTAGCGTGTGAGATGAGTGCAATTGTGTGGTAGTTTGAGCATTCTTTGGTATTGTCTTTCTTTGGGATTGGAATGAAAACTGACCTTTTCCAGTCCTGTGGCCACTGCTGAGTTTTCCAAATTTGCTGGCATATTGAGTCCAGCACTTTCATAGCATTATCTTTTAGGATTTGAAAGAGCTCTACTGGAATTCCATCAAATCCACTAGCTGTGTTCATAGTGATGCTTCCTAAGGCCCACTTGACTTCATATTCCAGGATGTCTGGCTCTAGGTCAGTGATCACACCATCATGATTATCTGGGTCATGAAGATCTTTTTTGTATAGTTATTCTGTGTATTCTTGCCACCTCTTCTTAATATCTTCTGCTTCTGTTAGGTCCCTACCATTTCTGTCCTTTACTGTGCCCATCTTTGCAAGAAAATTTACCTTGGTATCTCTAATTTTCTTGAAGAGACCTCTAGTCTTTCCCATTCTATTGTTTTCCTCCATTTCTTTGCATTGATCACTGAGGAAGGCTTTCTTATCTCTTCTTGCTATTCTTTGGAACTCTGCATTTAAATGGGTGTATCTTTCTTTTTCTCCTTTGCCTTTTACTTCTCTTCTTTTCATAGCTGTCTGTAAAGCCTCCTCAGATAACCATTTTGGCTTTTTGCATATCTTCTTCTTGGGGATGGCCTTGATCACTGCCTCCGTAATGTCATGAACCTCCATCCGTAGTTCTTCAGGCACTCTATCAGTCTAACATATATACGTATTGCACACCTTCTCTATCCATCACCTGTTGATAGACACTTCGGTCGCCTCCAAGTGCGTCCATACGTCGGCACCAACGATGTCACAGTCCCTCGATGCCACTGCCATCAACGATGACATCTGAGCAACCACAGGACCATCATCGATGCATCTGAGCAACCACAGCACAGTCAGTGAGTGACTACACCCAGACTTGGGTATTTGAAGTAACTAACCATCAGCAATCAGTGAGGACAAAACAAGAAACCTAAGACTTAAGAGGCAGAATTAAAAGTTAATCTGCACGCGTGAGACTCCATGTGCACACGGCCGCGTCAGTGACCATGGACACATGCCACGTCCCTTGACAGGATTTCTGTTTATTCATTCGTTTTTCATGAGTTGGCTCCCAGGTAAGGTGTCTGCTGGCTTTCACACATATTGATGCTTTTGAACTGTGGTGTTAGAGAAGACTCTTGAGTGTCCCTTGGACTGCAAGGAGATCCAACCAGTCCATCCTAAAGGAGATCAGTCCTAGGTGTTCATTGGAAGGACCGATGTTGAAGCTGAAACTCCAGTACTTTGGCCACCTGATGCGAACAGCTGACTCATTGGAAAAGACCCTGATGCTGGGAAAGATTGAGGGCAGGAGGAGAAGGGGACGACAGAGGACGAGATGGTTGGATGACATCACCGACTCGATGGACATGGGTTTGGGTGGACTCTGGGAGTTGGTGATGGACAGGGAGGCCTGGTGTGCTGCGATTCATGGGGTTGCAAAGTCGGACACAACTGAGCAACTGAACTGAACTGACACATACTCAATTTTCTTTCCAGGCATACAACACAGCCAATTTACTCATTTTGGCTGGGAAAGAATCCTATTTTCCTAAGAATGAGCACGTTTCAATCTCATGAGGACTAAGTTTCACTGTATTAAGATGCAACCAAAACACAGATTTCTGTCTCACACACAGAGAAAACCAGTTGAAGGTCTTCTCCCACAAGGCCTGAGAGTTTCACCAGTCAGCTTTATCATTTGAAATCAAACCCCTCACAGGCAAACAAATTAATCTTCCAGCATTCATCTTCCCAGTTTGCAGTGTTTGGAGGATGTTTTAATTAGCTCAGCTGCTTTATCCCTTCAAGTGTCTGAAAGTATCTGTTAGCTTCCTACAGGTTTCAGTAATGGCCCCTTCCCTAGAGATGGCTGGGAAGTGTGTGTGTGTGTGTGTGCGCGTGTGCATTCAGTGAGTCCAACTATTTGTGACCCCATGGACTCTACTGGAGTGGGTTGCCATTCCCTTCTCCAAGGAAGTCTGTATTTGGTTTCAAAGTTCTGTGGCTTTCTGAGACTAGCATTCCGTCTATTATTTCCAACACTAACCACTGAATGCTGAAAGCTTTAGCTAATTCTGCATACCACAATCCACAGTAAACCTGAAACCAGTGAAATCAACTGAAAAGTACCCTGTGGTCATTCCTGTCCCTGGAACAGGTTACAAAGGTAGAGAGTTGACAGTCCACACTGGGTTCCAGAAATGGTCTCTAAACTTCTCAGCATTTCCCCTACAGGTCCCTTCTAAAAATGCAAATATCCTGAAGGATTATGAAGATTTGTTTCCCGTAGCAGCATTGATCAAGGCACAGAAGTGATGGAAATTTTTGTACAGCCAGGAAGAAAGGGCTCTGATGGTGCCTGGGTCATGTAAGCTCAGAATACGGAGCAGGGAGAATCCAAGGAGAGCAGCGGCAAGACCCCTCGATCTCTGATCAGACACAACATTGTGGTCCCCACTGCAGAAACAATAAGACAACCAAGCCCTTAGAAGTGAGAGCAGTACCCCACTGAACAGCAAGAGAGCCCTAGATGTTTGAGAAGCTTCATGAGGAGAGGACAGAGCAAACAGGGCAGCGGGGTCAGTTCTGCCTGGAACTGTCTCCGCTCTGTGACGCATGGGCCACCTGTGAAGGTGACACTGCGTCTCCCCCAGTTGTGACCCTGAAGACCGAGGACGTGAAATAGAGGGGTCCGCACGAGGGAGGGGAGGTCTGGCCCAGAGGCGTCTAGTCGAGCACGAGCAGCGTAGGGGGCGTGGGGGGGCTCTGAATACCTGTCTGAGAAAGAGCTGAGGCAGGGACAAAGCCCACCTCCTCACTCTGGAAGCTGGCTCTCGCCCTGATTTTACTCCCACATTCAGGATAGAGCACTTGGTAGGGAGCTAGGGGAGAGAACGGTCAGAAGGGAGTCAAGGCAGGGTAGAAAGCGGGCAAAACCAAAGATTATCATGTAAAACCCAGCGTTCCAAAGCCTCCACGGTAACATTTCAGAGAGCCACGAATAGCACTGGGTCTGGCCCGCATCATGGTGGACGCAGCCACGTGTCCACGAGGAGTCCCTCAGTGTAATAGCAGGCCGCTTAATACGGTGGCCTAAGGGAAGATTTCTTTTTCTCACAAGCAAGAACTCCCGCGTTGCCTCAGGGACCCAGTGGTGCCAAGGCCAGCATCGCTACAATTCTCAGGTGGCGAGATGGCAGCAGTGGCTCCGACGAGCAAATCTGGCTCTCCTTCAAGGGCGGGGCACGGAGGCCAGGCTAGGACAGGTTCCCTTCCAGACCTTCCTCTTAGCAGGGAGGAAAACTCTTTCCTGGGAGGGCCCCGCGGACTCCTTCCAGTCTTCCTTCCCTCAGACTACATGCCTTCCCTTAGACGAAGCACCGTGTCCAGATTCCCTACAGTTCATAGAGGCCCATCTGATGCGTAGGCTCCTTCCTATGGGCATGGCAGACGGGGCAGTGCCTTAAGGGCTTAAGTTCTGTTGCTGATGAGGTCCGAGGGCAGACCAAGAGCGGCTGGATCAGAGCAGAGCTGAGCCCTCAAGAGCAGCAGAAGCAGGAGACTGCCGGGCCAACCCGCAGAGAGAAAAGCATCCAGCCCGCATAAGCAGGCTTCCTAAATTTAGAAGCAAGAGCCAGCCTTCCCAGAGGCTCCTTTGAAACTGTTAAGAAATTATCAGTAGACTCTGTGCCTCTGCTAAGCGTTTCATCCCAGGAGCTCAGGGCACCTCCCTGCACGGTCTGATTAATCTCCACACCAACCGAGGTGGTTGGCATCTATTGTCATCGTCATTTTCAGGATGAAGGAGCTGAGATGTAGATACAGGTTAATGACTTGCCCGATGTCATATGCTCAGTGGGTCACCAGCCAGCTGCAGATGGGACGGAAATTGATGGGGAAAGGTAGCTACGCCAGATCACTGAGGACCTCGGGCAAGAACGTGGGGCTCATTTACCTACCCAGAAAGCGGGAGCCCTGAAAGGGGGCTGATGGAAGAGCGGGCTCTGGACAAAGGGGCAGGAGGAGCGAATCTGAGCGGGGACGCACGGTCCAGGAACCTGGGGCAAGTCGCCCGCACTTCGGGAACGTTCTTCTTATTTAAAAGTAAGGAGCTAGCCCATCTAATTCACTCAGCTATTTCAAAGACAAAAGGAATGTCTCACATGAAACCACGCGAGCAGGTGTGAAACCATCGTGTCAAGTCTCTAAGCCCACCGAGGGAGCTGGTAGAACCAGCATTTAAAATCAGCCTGTGCTCCTGGCTCGCCGTGACATCCCAGCTGGCAGTCAGACGACGAGCCAGGGCTCTTCCCAGATGACGACGAAAGGCCTTTCTGCCTTTTCAACGTGCTGCGAGCCTGCTTTCTGCACATCCTGCCGCGAACGTGCCGTGCCCCACGCAGGTACACCCGGGGCGTGACCTGTGTCCTCTAGGAAATCCAGGCTGGCGGAGGAGGCGAACAAGCGAACCACTTACTCCCTGAGACGCAAATGAAATAAGACTGAGAACAGACAAGGAGGGGTGGTCTCCAGAGAAGGTTTGAGCCAGCCAGTGGGCTGGGAGAATGCAGAGTGGGCAGACGGGCCAGTGGACAAAAGCTGAAACAGGAAAGACCCTTAGCTTTTACGTTCCCGCCTCAGCGCCCATCATCGTCCCTCTGAGAAACAGCGAGTCAAGGCGGGCGGGCAGCAGAGGCGGAAGCTTGGGTTCACCCCGTTTACATCTGCAGGAAAGGGAATTTGGAGAGAGAACGCTTTCCTGGGCGCGCCTCTCTGCGCGCAGTCTTGCTTTCGGCCACCGGGGGGCGCTTCCCGCCTCCGCTGGTCCCTTGGCCGCGGCCCCGCCGCCCGCCTCCCAGCCGCAGCCCCGAAGCCCTGCGCAGCAGCGGGGCCCGGAAGGCGGGGTCGCAGCACGCCCGGCCTCCAGCATTTTATCTCTTGGAAATCGAGATGTCGGAAAACAGTGTCTCCCATCCACAGCGTATGCTAACAGGGCAATAATCCCTAGAAAATTCTCAGGAAATGTTTTCGGAAGACTGTCTATGAAAGAACAGGGGATCAGTTTCATCCGGAGGTGGAATCAGTGTCTCTGGTGCTAAATGGGAAATCTCTCCCATTTCCAGGCTTATAACGGGGTGATAGGGCGGTCCAGCGGTCAGGGCTCCGGGCTTTCGCTGCAGCGGGCCAGGGTCCACTCCCTGGTGGAGCACTGCCGTAGCAGAACCTTGTCCCTTCCCAGGGAGACATCCCGTGCGTGCTGAGCTGGCCCAATAAAGGAGAGGAAAGGGGCTTCCGGGTCTGATACACGACCAGAGCGGGGGAACATTCGCTTTTCATTTATTTTTGTTCTGAGGACTAATTGTTAAAATACCTGAAGGAAGGAAACCATTGGGGCTGGCTCTGCACAGCAAGAATTCCTAAACTGCAGCACTTGGCTGCTCCCCAAACTCCCTTGGTTCCCTCCACACCCTCGAGTAAACATACCCGCCCACCACCACCCTGTAGTATTTGTCTCCAGAGAATTAGCCAGAAAGTTCTAAAATAAGGCCGCATGAAATACTGACGGCCAGCCAGGAGCCTTTCACGCAAACCTCCCCAGCAGAATTTTGGAAAACTGGTGCTTTTTTGTTGGTTTTGTTGCTATTTGTTTTCACCCCCTAAATCTACTAACTCACTCCATCATTTCCTGTTAAGCCCCTGGATTGGAATGACTCCTTGGCTAGAAGCAAAGTCCTAAACTTTTGATGAACAAGAGCTATCACAGCATGTAAAAACAAGAATTACCAGCATGCTAAAATTATCTCAGAAAGGGAGAGATGTCTCTGAGTATTAAAAAAGATTTTTTAAAACAATCTAATAACTATACAGTAACACCCAAAATATATCTTGAATAATCTGAGAGACACCCGAGCTAAAATCCCATAACTTGCTACAGAACGCTTGTCTAGCCACATGCCCCAAAGTACTGTATACAGTCACAGGTGCTGTCGATGGAGTGGATCACCATCGCGACCGTCATCACCAACATCATTACCTACAGATGAGGGCTTTATCAGCCGGAGGCTGGCTTGGACGGAACACAGAGGTAAAGGTTTCCGATCCGAATTGTTTTTCCTTTATTTTGCTGAGCCTGGGCCCTGATACTTGGCACACTTGCTAGGTCATGGCTTTCATTAACGTTACTGTAGACATGAAGGAAAACCTCTTCATTCCCCACCACACCGCAGAACACTACAGGAGAAATCTGAATCTGAGTGTGTGTGAGTGGGACAGCATTTTCATCTGCAGTATTGGGCAGTGTCCGTCTATTTGGGCGGATATATTCACCGACGGTGTGGATGAAAAACAATGATTGGTGAACTTTCTATACTTGGCCACACCTCTGCTGTAAGGCTTGGTGTCTGAAATCATACCAACATCACTCACTCCAAGGAGATTTGAAGCTGAAAACACTGAGGAGAACAAGATTGGAGAATAGGATTATGTAATAGCTAATTTTATGTATCAATTTTGCTAAGCTATGGTATCCCAGAGTTTGGTCAAACACTAGTCTGGATGCTGCTGTGAAGGTATTTTGTAAACATAATTAAAATTACAACCCATTGACTTTGAGTAAAGGGAATTACCCTCAATAATGTGAGTGAGCCTCATCCAGTCCGTTGATGGTCTAAAGAACAAATACTGGGGTTTATTGTTGAAAGAATTCCGTCTCAAGACAAAAGTTACCAACCTCTGCCTGTGTTTCCAGCATGCTGGTCGGCCCTAGGGATTTCAGTCTTGCCAGGCTTCTCAGTGGAGCCAAATTCTTCAACTTGTATGTGTGTGGTATACATATTTATACACACTTTTGCTTTTGTTTCTCTGCAGAACACTAATATTCAGATTTCAAGTGAGTTTTATTATTATTTTTGAGTGCTATCTATAAATTAAAGCAATGAAGAGACACTCATAATGCCAATTTACATTACATTATACACAACTTGCTTCCCTGGAGGCTTGGTCGGTAAAGAATCTGCCTGCAATGCAGGAGGCCCTGGTTGAATCCCTGGGTTGAGAAGATCCCCTGGAGAAGGAAATGGCAACCCACTCCAGTGTGCTTGCCTGGAAAATCCCACGGCATCCCGCCCGGAGCTTGGCGGGCTACAGTCCATGGGGTCACAAGAGTCGGACACGACTGAGCGACTAAACCAGCACCACCAGCATGCACAACTTGGACTCCTGATTCTGTCTGGGCGCCCAGCTCCCCTAAAAGCCCACACACCTCACTGGAAGCTGATCTGACTTTAAAAAAAATAAGGATAGTAACATGGGGTGGTCCTGACTGGTCTGAGGGTGAGCGGTCCCCTTGCCAATGTGTGTTCAGGTGGGGTCATGTGACTTAGTAAGGGTCAGTGAGATATGAGAAGAGATTTGTTGTGGGCCTTCAGTAAGGATTGTTCTCATTCTTCTGAGAAGCTTTGCAGGAGGAGCCTTCTCTCTGCTGTTGGAGGAGAATGACTAGCCCTGGGTGGGTACTGGCAATGACCCTTTGTGGGAAATAACCTCAGTCCCTGATGGAGTCTTGAATCAGCCAGCCCTAGAGCCAACACTGACTCTGCGCTTCCTTTCAAGTGAAGCAATACATTTTCTTGGAGAAGAAAATGGCAACCCACTCCAGTGTCCTTGCCTGAGAACTCCATGGACAGAGGAGTCTGGAGGGCCCATGGGATCGCAAGGAGTCAGACACAACTGAGCTAACACAGCACATTTTCTATTATGAAGCCAGTTTGAGCCTTCTCAAGGCTTCTTGTTAGTTGCAGCCAAAGGACCAAATTTTCTTACCCTTAATTTTTACCTATAAACTGGGAGAGTAGAACTAGATAATCTAAGATCTCCTTGATCACTCAGGATTTGTGAATTGCACATTGGGGCACTAGCACTAACTGTATCAAATACTGTCTGGAGAATCTGAATGTTACTGCAGGTTTCTAAATAGCTTTTCATTTTCAGAAATATGTATGTTGCCAGATACTTCTTCAGGGACTTCCCTGGCAGTTCAGTGGTTAAGACTCCTTGCTTACGCAACAGGGGGCATGAGTTCGATCCCTGGCTGGGGAACTAAGATCCCACATGCCAGCCAGATGTGGCCAAAAATAAATACATAATTTTTAAAGAAAAAAAAAAGAAAGAAATACTTCATTTTAGAAACAGCAAAATGACATGACTTTTAAATTCTTAAAATATACTTCGACAATTTTTTTTCCAACAGCCTTAACCCTAGTCGACTACAGCAATAATAACTTTTACTAACTTTTTTAATATATAAAAACTCTAACAAATGAACAGTAACTAGAAAAAAGCCTAGTAAAGAAAGAAGGAGAGGATAAGAGTAAACAGTTCTCAGCCAAAGTGCAAAGAATCTTAAACTGATGAAGAGATATCCAACCTCCCCTATATAGAAACGCAAATTAAAATGGCAGTGAGATTTTTCATTTCACCTAAAAAAGTGGCAAGTTATAAAAAGTTTAACAACACACTACTGGAGAAGCCATAATAAAATTAGAGCATTTATACCAATATTGTGAATTATCATTGAACATCAGCAATTACAGGTAAGGGGGGCAACAAAACGACTTTCAAAAAAGGCAATTTGGCATTATCTGTCAAAATTACAAATCCTTATACTCTTTGACATAACCATTTCCCTTCTAGAACTTTATCCTGCATTTATATTTGCCCATATATAAAATGATATTATTTGTAATTGCAATAGTTAGAGACAACTTAAATACATATGACTAGAGAGAAGGCAATGGCACCCCACTCCAGTACTCTTGCCTGGAAAATCCCATGGACGGAGGAGCCTGGTGGGCTGCAGTCCATGGGGTCGCTAGGAGTTGGACACGACTGGAGCGACTTAGCAGCACCAGCACCAGCAGCAGAGAAAAGATTAAACTATCGTAGAGGCAGAATAACTTCCAGAATATACAACAGAATAACTTCAAGCCGTTAAAGAAATGAGGTATGCGATAAAAGTATGCAGCAAAATCTCTAAATTTTATTGTAAATAAAAAGAGCAAGATGAAGAACAATGAGAATGATATGCTGCCATTTATATATATTTTAGTTTATTTCTATATATTTTTTGCCATGCTGCACAACTTACGGGATCTTAGTTTTCTGACCAGGAATCAAACCCATGCTCCCTGCAATGGAAGCGTGCATTGTCAACCACTGGCCCACCGGAGCACTCCCTACACTTTTTGATGAGAATTAGCTAAACGTGTTTTGGTGTAGGAATGAACTAGGGGACTGCATGAGAAACTTGGCATCGCGGTTGTATCTAGGGACTGCAGCGTGGGAATTAGAGCATGAGAGTGAAAGAGAAGTTGGTTCTACCCTGGATATCTTTTTTATGGTTTAACCTATGAATGTATATCAGTTATTTTTAAATTAATGAAGTTGGGGGGGAAGTAAAGTTATTATAAATACATTTCCTGATTTGCTATTATGACAGTCATTCTGAAGCTAAATTACACCGCTTATGTTTTGGATAAATGATAATTAATGATCGGATATGAAACAATGATTTGGTACATTTGTTCTCATTTCCCTTTCTGTCTAAATAAGAGCAGTAAGGGGGGGAAAAGGATCTTGAATTATGGAGAGGAAATCAATCTTATCTATGTTATTTTTAACACTGTGTTGCTAGGCCTTTACTTTCCATGCATTCCACCCCTAAATCACCTCCCCTAGATTTCTCCCAGGCCTGTGTCCTAGTGTTCAATCATGTCCACTCATTCGACACATATTTACTAATATTGCTGTGCCAGTCACGGGGGCCTCAGATGAGAATCAGACAGACAACTGCTATCCTTAGGAACTCAGTCTTTTCACTATTGTCATCCTTCCAGACAGGCAGGAGTGCCATGGTGTAATCATAAAACTGAGAGCTGCAGATCCTAAAATGTGGGGAACCCACAGCAAGTAAAACCACCAACTGGGAAAGAAGACAGTGAGGATTCTATCAGGACACTATCAGTCCATAGAAAACCATTCCAGAATGAACGTTTCCAACGTGGGCTTTCAATGCCCCAGTAAATGCTTATTTTAGGAAGAAGAATAAGAAGGAAGGGAGGACGGGAATGACAAAGAGAAGAACGGGGCCTAGTTGACAAAATAATTCAGGAGACATAACCTCCAAACCTGGGATTAATACCTTCATTAATTCATCCACTTTCTATAAATGTTTAATGAGAGCCTACCCTGTGACCTAAGACTCAGAGGGGAACCCAAAGCACTCCCACCTTGGGAGCTAACATGCAAGAGAGAGAGAGAGAGAAGAAATCACTAAACATGGGACTCCCCTGGTGGTCCAGTGGTTAAGACTCTGCCTTCCAATGCAGGGGGTGGGGTGGATCCCCGGTCAGGGAACCCGCCTTGGTGGGTGGGTGGTGAGGGACGCTCTCTGTGAGGAGATGCTCTTTGAGCAGAGAATTGAAGGAAGTCAGGAGCCGTGCAGGGGCCCCGGGGAAGCATTTTCTAGGCAGAAAGAGGAAGGCGCCCTGGCACGGAAACGCACTAAGGAAGTGGGAGACTCAAGAGGCAAGACGAGGGAAGGTCCTCGTGGAGTTTAGAAAAGCACAGCTGAGGAACAATGTCGGTGTTTCTTCCAGAAAGCACACCCAGCGGTTACGTAACTCCGCACAGGCAGCCCGGCACCCGTAGAGACACACAATCTCATTTAGAGAGGGGGTATGAATCTGCTCGCGTGGGCAAGGATGGCCTGACGGAAAAATCCTGCCCTTCACACTCACAGACCCTTGGCTTCCTTCTCAAAGAAGCGGGACACCAGACTCTATATCTTGAGGTGAGCTTCAAAGTGCAGAGTGCCTTAGAGAATGCTCAGATTTGAATTCATACCAAGTCAAAATAACGTTCTCTCATACTTCTGTGAGCAGTATGGGCTTTCTGAATTCAGGGGAAGACAGGGCCTTGAAAAAATTAAACACATACAACAGGAAAGCTGGAAGCCCTCAAATCAGGCTTCAGCTGCTGTGCTCTTTTCTCTCAGACAATCACTGAACAGAAATATTCTTTCTCCCTAAAGAGAGAAAAAAAAAATGTATTTCTGTTAAGCTTTCATAGCTTGTTAGAAATATCCCTTAGGGACACACAACTCCCTTTGGAGTCTAATTAAATATTCACCCAGTGGTGTTCCGACCTGAATTTAGCTACCTGGGAAATACCTGGGAAGAGAATGCCATCTGCAGACAGTCGCACTAAGGAACGCCACATAATGAATTAATAAATGTATTCTGTTTTATACAATTCCGAGTCGGGTCGATTTTGCAGATATGATAGAGCCAAAGCCCCAAATCTGAAACAACCTAAGAAATAGATGGAAGGGTCCCTGAATTCAAAGCATCACTATGAACCCCTTGGTTAGACTTCGTTGTGCTGAAACCTTCCCAGAGCTAATAACTCAGGGGTTTCATTTCCTGGTTATAAACCACAGAAGGAAGCCTCCGTTTATGCCACAAGAGGTGCAGATAAGCAGGCACTCTGCGCCAGGCGTCGGACAAGGAAGAGGAGGACCTGCCTCCTCCCAGCTGAGGCCACACACATCCAGCTGCAGAGCGCGGCCAAGGCTGATTCATGCTCGCATGGAAGGTCCTCTACTGGCTTGGTTTTATTTTCACAAAGAAACTGTCAGTTAGGGGTTACTGGTCAATTCTGAACTCTGAAGCATCAGAGCTGACCTCTGCGTTCTCCATCTGGAGTGGCCCTCAGTGACTTCAATTTCAAGCTGGAACCACCTCTTCTCTTAGCACAAGGAGTACCAGGCCTCCTGGGAGGAAAAACATGGACACCTCTCCCCTTTCTTGTGAAGATTTTAACTGGTGTTTTGCTTTCAGAGTTCTCCAGATGAGATCAGATGCCAGACAGGAAGAAAAAGGTTCAGGAAGAGAAACTCTGCAAAAGAAGGAAAGAAGACAGCTCTGGATATGTGGACGGGATCCAAATATCCAGGCCGAGATGTTTATATCAGGAGGCAGGATCTGAATGTGTCTGGTTGGTACCGATAGCCATGCTGACCCACCTGATGTTCCTGTAAAGTCATGACTTAGTACCCACTCGGAGAAGGCAACGGCACCCCACTCCAGTACTCTTGCCTGGAAAATCCCATGGACGGAGGAGCCTGGTAGGCTGCAGTCCATGGGGTCGCTAAGAGTCGGACACGACTCAGCGACTTCACTTTCACTTTTCACTTTCATGCATTGGAGAAGGAAATGGCAACCCACTCCAGTGTTCTTGCCTGGAGAATCCCAGGAACGAGGGAGCCTGGTGGGCTGCCGTCTATGGGGTCGCACAGAGTCGGGCACGACTGAAGTGACTTAGCAGTAGCAGTAGTACCCACTGAGTGAGCAGCAAATGGAGAGAACAGGAATCCCAAAGGAGCTCTCCACTAGGAACCATGGGCCCTCAGGCCCCCGACAGGGCAGAACATGGGATGCTCCCACGAAAGGTGCCCAGAGTCACCCCCGCAAGAATGGCAGCCGTGTGTAAACAGTGGCATTCAGCCTCGTTCCCCTGCCGCGCTCCTAATGCAGACGCTTGCCACTCCCGGTGCCCGGCTTCGCTCACTGACACTCCTCACACTAGGATAGCTCAGACCACAGCAATTAGCTCAAAGTGACCTCAGGGTTGTTGGAAGGAGGGCAGGTAGCAAGCGGACTTCACCGAATGATTGAAGCCTGGGTTTCAGACAACAGGCCGGAACCCTGCCGAGCTCCGGGCCAAGGTATCATGGACTCCAAGCCCCGGAGGGCGTTTTTCTCAGCTGCCGGCATCTTCCTGTCACCCAGAGACTCAGTCCCAGGCTCGGAGGGTCAGCCTGGCAGAGCCAAAGGCCTGGTCCTCAAGCTGACTGTCCAGGGACAGAGGGAGTGTTCCCCAAGCTCAGGGTCTTGGAAAGACAAGGACCTTGCTTCCTCTCCTCGCGCCGCATCTCCCATCCCGCAACATACAACGTGAGAGGAGAGCCCAGGGGTGAGAAGTGGGTGTGGGTTGGGGCAGCCGAAAAATGACAGCTGGGTGGCAGCCGACGTTGGCCGTCGGAGAGGCGACAAAGAACAAGAAACAGACCGGGCCGCCAGCGCCTCTCACAACCCACACGACTCAGGCAGTCTGTCTTGAAATTTGTAAGGACGCTGCAAAGAAAAGAACAATTCCAACTGTAAGAACACCCCTGCGGACTTCCCTGGTGGCCCAGGGGTTAAGAGTCCTCCTGCCAGTGCGGGAGACACAGCTTACATCCCTGGTTCAAGACGTTCCCACGCGCTGCAGGGCAGCTGAGCCTGTTAGCTGCAACGACTGCCCACTTGCCCAGAGCCCGCGCTCCGAAGCAAGGGAAGTCAGCGCGGCGGGAAGCCCACACACTTCACGAAAACCCAGCGCAGCCCAAAGTAGAGTGACCCTGAGATTAGTCCCTTCTTGGTTAACTGTAAGGAGGTATTTCTATAGAAGAAACAAGCAAAGACAAACAAGAATGACATTTCTACCTGCCCTAGACAGGATTATTGAAAGATTCTGAGAAATAAGCTATCCAAAGTACACCTCAAAATTCTAAGTCAAACAAATTTGATGATAATTATATATTTAGTGGGGCTTCCCCACTGGGCTTATCAGGTGGCACGAGTGGTAAAAAGCCTGCTTGCCAATGCAGGAGATGCAAGAGACTTGGGTTCTAGCCCTTTGGGAGGATCCCTTGAAGAAGGGCATGGCAAACACTCCAGGCTTCTTGCCTGCAGAATCCCATGGATGGAGGAGCCTGGCGGGCCACAGTCCATAGAGTTGCAAAGAGTTGGACACAACCAAAGCGACTGAGCATGCAAGCACTCATATATTTCTTACAGCTAGAAATTAGAAATGAGTCCAATTTATGATATAGTGAAGCTATATTTTTAATATAACATAGGTATATTCTATAATACATTAGTGCCTATTTAACAACCAATATTCACAGTGCATTTATGTCTATTTTATGACTTCAAACATAATTTTACTATTTATATGATTATAAAGGTTTATAGATGTTGTGGTTTTACATGTAGTACATATTCTTGGTCTGGTCCATAATTCTTTGAAAGGAGAATGTAACCTCCAAAGCATTTAAGATTGACCTTGCCTTTTGCAATAATCTGCTTTATAGCATAGTTTCCAGGGACACAGCAAAAACTAAGGCCTGACCATTTGCTGTATTTTGTATAAAATTTGATTTATTACTACAATAAAATAGTTACGCTTTTTGGCTGGGTTTTCCTTGAACCTATAAGTTTACAAAATCACACACATCTATAAATGCTTTTCAGAGTTTTTTCATTTTCCATTAGTGTCTGGAGACTATGATGAACATTTCTACTGCCAGCAGAAAGGGAGAGGCTGAAGAAGGCTCACAGAGAGAAAAGGCAGATGGAGAGCATGCCTGAGGCTCCGCTGCTCACCTGGGTTATTAGCTTGCACCAAGGCGGGTGGAGGATTTGGTGACTGGTCTTTTCCCAACACTGCTCACCCACTGGACCGCCCCTGATCCCTGCCTCCGGAGTGTTCTCTACAAGCCCGATGCTCTGCTCGGTCCATGCTGTGCCTTTGGCGTGAGTTGGTTGATAAATGCGAGTTGAGGATAGAACTTATTGTGAAATATACATCAGATTCATTGATGAAAAACATGACTTGCATTTGCCTGATTGCAACAATCTAAAAATCTACATCCTGGTGTTATGGACTGAATGATGTCCACCCAAAATTCATATGTTGAAGAGCTAAGCCCCTCAGAAGTAGACTGTGTTTGGAGACAGGATGCTGGTTTGGGCGGGATGGGTTTGGCTTCGCTGGGCCTTCACTGCTGCCTGGGGGCCTTCTCGAGCTGCAGTCAGCAGGGGCTGATCTCTAGCTGTGCTGCACGGGCTGCTGGTTTCGGTGGCTTCTCTTGTGGCGGAGCACAGGCTCTAGGCACAAGGTTTTGCTTAGTTGCCCCCTGACATCTGGGATCTTAGTTCCTGGACCAGGCATCCAACCTGTGTCCCTCGCATCAGCAGGCAGATTCTTAACCACTGGGCCACCAGGAAAGTTCCGAGAGAGTGTTTAAAGGAAAACAGTCTTGAGACGTGACTTTGCCTACAAAGGTCCGTCTAGTCAAAGCTATGGTTTTCCAGTAGTCATGAATGGATGTGAGAGCTGGACTGTGAAGAAAGCTGAGCGCCGAAGAATTGATGCTTTTGAACTGTAGTGTTGGAGAAGACTCTTGAGAGTCCCTTGGACTGCAAGAGATCAAACCAGTCAGTCCTAAAGGAAATCCTTTAGGATTTTAGTCCTGAATATTCATTGGAAAGACTGATGCTGAAGCTCCGAAACTTTGGCCACCTGATGTGAAGAACTGATTCCTTGGAAAAGACCCTGATGCTGGGAAAGATTGAAGGCGGGAAGAGAAGGGGACAACAGAGGATGAGATGATTGGATGGTATTACTGACTCTATGCCATGAATTTGAGTAAGCTCCGGGAGTTGGTGATGGACAGGGAGGCCTGGCGTGCTGCAGTCCATGGGGTCGCAAAAAGTTGGACACAACTGAGTGACTGAACTGAACTGAGTCTTGTAGGACTGAACACTTAATCTGTGTGATCTGATGCTATCTCTAAGTCCACAATGTCAGAAGTGAGTCAAGTCATAGGACGCCCAACTAGTATCAGAGCATTGCTTCATGGATGTGAGGAATTGTACACATACATTGGAATTGGGTGTCATAAGCCCAACACCAGCTCAATCAGAGCCCCAGCCAATCTTATGGGGACCTCTGGAGCTAATTATCTCATGAGAGTCATTCTAACTTGGGCCAAGGTAGCCAGGCCTTATAATTCCTCATGAATCAGGCTGGTCATTGGCTGTTGGCCACCCAGATAAAAGGCATGATCTTGGGTTTTCTTGGATGTGTAACAAATTACCACAAACTTGTCAGCTTAAAACACCACAAATTTATCACCCCACAGTTTCCGTAAGTCAGGAGTCCAGGAACAGCCCGACTGGATCCTCTGCTTGGGGTCTCACCAAGCTAATATCAAGGGGCTTCCCAGGTGGTACTAGTGGTAAAGAATCTACCTGCCAACGCTGTAGACACAGGTTCAGTCTCTGGGTTGGGAAGATCCCCTGGAGTAGGCAATGGGAACCCACTCCTGTATTCTTGCCTGGAAAATTCCATGGACAGAGAAGCCAGGAAGGCTATGGCCCATGGGGTAGCAAAAGAGTCGCAACTTAGCAGCTGAGCACAGCAAGCTGATACCAGGGTTTGGGGCAACGCTGCCGTTCTCATTGGGGCTTGGGGTCTTCCAGGCTCAGTCGAGTTAGTGGCAGCGGTCTCCCCTTCCAGGTGCGTGCGTGCGATCTCTGGCTACTTGCTGGCTGTCAGCCGAGGACTGAGGTCTGCTCCTGGAGGCCCTCCCGCTTCCTTGCCGTGTGGCCCCACGTTCAGTTCGCAGTGTGGATTTGTTTGTTTTCTTCCCCACCAACCAGGGCGTGTCTCTACGACTTCCCCCGTGACTCCCGATTCCCCTCCAGACAGCTGCAGCAGCCGTCACCATCTACACTATAGTGGACCCCGATAGGATAATCGAGGGAGAGACAGCCCATCATATCTGCAGGTTCTACCCTCCCCAGGGAAGCAGCCTTCTTGAGGGGCATCTTGGAGTTCTGCCCACTGCCTGGGGCACGGTGGCTCTCGGCCGCATGAGGGTCTCTGGAGGGGTTGACAGCTGAAGTCTGGCTACACAGAGCTGAGAGCATAGTTAATGCCACTGACTTGTACTTTTTAAAATGGCTAAAATGACAAGTTATTCTTTTGTTTTACCACAACTTTTCATAAAAATATACGGTTGTGTGGAAGAGTATAGGAAAAAGGAAGAGGTTTCTTGATGATCTCTATTTTTAAACATCAAAAATTTAATTAAAGATCAGCTTGGGGGCATCCCTGGCAATCCAGGGGTTAAGACTCTGAGATTCCACTGCAGGGAGCACAGGTTTGATTCCTGGTGGGGAAACTAAGATCCCACGAGCCGCCAGTCAGGGGAAAAAAAAAAAAATCAACTTGGTCTCTGTCTGTAGCCCAGAGTTTTTATTTTCTACACTTAAAGGGGAAGAATTGAGCAAAAGCATCAGAAATTCATTGGTCAGGAGAATCTACAGGCCAGTTCTGGTGAAATATTGCCTTCTAGTCAGTGGATTAGCCATTTGTGGTAAAAGAAAAACTCAGTGTGCTTCAACTATGACTTCCTTTTAAATATTCTATTAGGCAGTAGTCCATTAAATTAGATTTAACTGAAGTTGAATTTGACTGATAGACTCAGGTCTCAGTCTTTCCAAAGGCCACTCAGTTTTGTGTCACTGATCAAAAATAACAACGCTCACCTTTTGGCAACCTTGTGGCAAAATGATTTATTTCCTTGGTAAAACCAAGCAATATTATTGATCTCAGGAAACATCACTTCAGCCATTCCCGTGTAGTGGAGGTTCCTAACTTATTAAATCAGCCGTTCATTGGCTGTCACAGCACAAGCTGAAACCACACACACAAATCACATGGCTGAACTTGAAAAGCCAAACTTCTTTTTATTGCACTGTGGAAACTAGAAATGAGATTTCATTCTGCCGAGGTTATCACATGGAAATAAAAAAAAATGCAAAACATCCCTCCTTTTAAAAATAATAAATGGCATAAATCATCTCGACAGCTGACCATTACACTGTAACATTCCAGTGAGTTTTGCATTAATAGGAAGCTGAATTAGATTAATAACTATGCATTCTACTAAACATGTCAAGGAAATTAATTTAGCTCTTCACATGTCTGACCAAAATGCTTTGGAAATATTAACTACCCGATTCTTATCACCAAAAACATTTCCTTTACACCTATTTGCACATGGGCTTTACTAAGCACTTTTAAGCAACTCAAATTGATGGATTATATAATCTAAAGCTGCAGTTTTTCTATTAATAAGACAACCGGGAACTTGTTTATTTAAGTACCAGCAGCACTTTTTTTAAGTTGGATTATTTCTGGTTGTAAAATGTGGGGAGGTCTTATTTCATACAAAAGCTACGTCTCACAAGACCTTGTATAATTCAAACTTGCATAATTCAAGGATGATTTTCTCAAGGGAATAAGTATAAAACAAGACAGATGCATTCTCAGAGCACATTTACAAGTTGTAACATATTTTTGCTTGAAAGCCGCTTTTCCTGTTCCCGGTGTTACATCTAATATTTCACAGAGGCTGTCTCCCATATTAACTGCACCGTGTTTCACTGTGGCTCTTTGCCCTTATTCTTGATGTCTTATCACTATAACTTCCTTTCAAAAGCTATTGATTTGGGGGCGCATTTTTCAGGATGAGCAGTTACATCGTTATTTTATGAATACTTGAACGACATTGTTATAGGTCATAAAAATAGTTTACATAATAACAGTGAATGCTAAAATAATAGCATAATAGAAGAAAAAAAAGAATCACTTGCAGGAATTGCATTGCATGTAGACAACAGCAGGCCTTAGAGGCTCCTGCAAAACCAGGGTAATGTTTCTGTTTACCAGCTAAAGTGGCAAACCACGTTATACAACTGTGAACAGGTTTACAATATTCCTCCTTCGGAAATTTACTTTTCTCTTCCTTTTTTTGGCTTTATTGGGTGTTAGTTGCTGCGCACAGGCTTTGTTGCTCTGCAGTGTGTGGAATCTTAGCTGGCCGACCAGGGATCCAACCTGTGTACCCTGCATTGCAAGGCAGATTCACTGAACCATCAGGAAAGTCCCAAGGAATGTACATTTTAAATCGCCAGTGTACATACAGTCAAGATTCATTGAATTATACCCTTTAAACAGAAGCAATTTTACTACACAAATTATATCTAAAATCAATTAGGGAAAAAACTCAATGATTAAAGCTATAGTTACTTATTATAGTGCCCGTGGTTGAGGAACGTTAGTCGCTTTAGGCTGCACTCGTCTAATGTCAGCTAGGTTCACTCACTACCTGTCTGCAAGTTACCTGTCTACAGGTAAGCTGGGGATCTGCTCTTGTCTGGCTTGGCTGAGACCTCTTGGCTGGGAAGCTCTGCTCTAAGTCTCTCATCCTCCTCTTGGGACCAGAGGACTAACCTGGCCTAGTACTTCTCATGACAGGGCAAAGCACGAGACAAAAGTGGAAATGCACGCCCACTCTTGAACGGTAGGCTTGGAGCTTACACACAATGAATTCGGCTTCATTCATCTGGCAAAGCAAGTGACATGGCTAAGCCCAGACTCAACAGGGGTAGAGGGAAGAGTAGACCTTGCCTCTTAAGCGACAGAAAATGTAAGGTCACATGGCAAAGGGTGTGGATATTAATGCAATCAACCCCAGGATCCATATGGAGATATCAGATGGGTATTTGGAAATACTCAGTTCAGTTTAGTTCAGTCTCTCAGTCGTGTCTGACTCTTTGCAACCGCATGGACTGCAGCATGCCAGGCCTCCCTGTCCATCACCAGCTCCCAGAGTTTACTCAGACTAATGTCCATTGAGTCAGTGATGCCATCCAACCATCTCATCCTCTGTCGTCACCTTCTCCCGCCTTCAATCTTTCCCAGCATCAGAGTCTTTTCCAAGGAAAAGACTGACTTTTCGCATCAGCTGGTCAAAGTATTGGAGTTTCAGCTTCAGCATCAGTCTTTCCAGTGAATATTCAGGACTGCTTTCCTTTAAGATGGACTGGTTGGATCTCCTTGCCATCCAAGGGAAGTCCAGGAGTCTTCTCAAACACCACAGTTCAAAAGCATCAATTTTCGGCGCTCAGCTTTCTTTATAGTCCAACTTTCATATCCATACATGACTACTGGAAAAACCATAGCTTTGACTGGAAGGACCTTTGTTAGCAAAGTAATGTCTCTGCTTTTTAATAAGCTGTCTAGGTTGGTCATAACTTTTTTTCCAAGGAGCAACCATCTTTTAATTTCATGGCTGCAGTCACCATCTGCAGTGATTTTGGAGCCCAAGAAAATAAAGTCTCTCACTGTTTCCATTGTTTCCCCATCTATTTGCCGTGAAATGATGGGAGCAGATGCCATGATTTTAGTTTTCTGAATGTTGAGTTTTAAGCCAGCTTTTTCATTCTCCTCTCTCACTTTCATCAAGAGGCTCTTTAGTTCCTCTCGCTTTCTGCCATAAGGGTGATGCCATCTGCATATCTGAGGTTATTGATATTTCTCCAAGCAATCTTGATTCCAGCTTGTGCTTCATCCAGCCCAGCATTTCGCTTGATGTACTCTGCATATAAGTTAAACAAGCAGGATGACAGTATACAGCCTTGACTTATTCCTTTCCCAATTTTGAACCAGTCTGTTGTTCCATGTCTGGTTCTAACTGTTGCTTCTAGACCTGCATACAGATTTCTCAGAAAGTAGGTCAGGTGGTCTGGTATTCCCATCTCTTGAAGAATTTTCTACAGTTTGCTGTGATCCACACAGTCAAAGGCTTTGGCATAGTCAATGAAGCAGAAGTAGATGTTTTTCTGGAACTCTCTTGCTTTTTCAATGATCCAGTGGATGTTGGCAATTTGAACTCTGGTTCTTCTGCCTTTTCTAAATCCAGCTTGAACATCTGGAAATTCACAGTTCACATACTGTTGAAGCCTGGCTTGGAGAATTTTGAGCCTTACTTTGCTAGCGTATGAGATGAGTGCAATTGTGTGGTAGTTTGAGCATTCTTTGGCATTGCCTTTCTTTGGGATTGGAATGAAAACTGACCTTTTCCAGTCCTGTGGCCACTGCTGAGATTTCCAAATTTGCTGGCATATTGAGTGCAGCACTTTCACGGCATCCTCTTTTAGGATTTGAAATAGTTCATCTGGAATTCCATCACCTCCACTAGCTTTGTTCATAGTGACTCTTCCAAAGGCCCACTGGACTTCACATCCCAGGACGTCTGGAAATGTTGGGGGATTTTCCTGGTGGTCCAGCGATTAAGAATCTGCCGAGCAGTGCAGGGGACCTGGGTTCGATCCCTGGTCCAGGAGGATCCCACATGCTGTGGGGCAACTAAGCCTGACCACCACAGCTGCCACAGCCCGCGTGCACGAGAGCCCAGGGGCTGCAGCGCGAGGAGCCTCCCCAGTGAGACACCCGGGCACCACAGCTAGGGAGCAGCACCCACGGCCGGAACTAGAGAAAGCTGCGTGTAGCAACAAAGACCCACTGTGGTCATAAATAATACATTTTAACAAAATATTGTGTTGGCCAAAAAGTTTTCAGTATTTTCCATAAGATGGCTCTGACAGCACTCAGCTATCTTTAATTTCATTCAAAACAATTTTGCTACATTTTATTATGACAGCTGTCATAGTGTGCACTTAAAAAAAGCTTATTAAAATGTTGAATTTTTGTGTAGCCATTTTTATATTGAAGATGGTAGGAAAAGAGCAACATTTTTGGCTTATTATGTTTTATTATTTCAAGAAAGGTGAAAACATAACTGAAACTTTTTGGCCAACCCAATACATGTCAGAATTCAAAGGTCTGGGCTGAATATATAAAATTGAGAGTGTTTGGAATAGGAAAGTGTTTGATGTTATATGACTAGATAAATAACCTGGAAATGAATGTTGATAAAGATGAGCAGAGAGTCAAGATTTTGGAGAGATGAAGAAAGCCAGCAGAGGTTACTGAGGTAGGTAAAGAGAGACTAGTGTTCCAGAAGACAAGCCCAGAGCGTGTTTTAATAGGAAGGAATGATGTGTGTCAGTCACTGCTCCGTGAGATAAAGAAAACATCTTTTACCTGCTGCCAGGTAGGTAAAGAGTCATGTCACAGTTGGGTATATCACTGCTAAGCTAGGGTGCAGTTTGCCTGCTAAGTTGCTTCAGTCGTGTCCGACTCTGTGCGACCCCATAGACGGCAGCCCACCAGGCTCCCCTGTCCCTGGGATTCAACACTGGAGTGGGTTGCCATTTCCTTCTCCAAGGGTGCACTTAGCATCTAACAAAAAGTGTCCTGCCACACCCACTCCACCTGCAGACCTGTAAACAAACCAGTAAGGTCAGCTAAGCCCAGCCTGGGCTGCCAGGTGGCTCAGGGGTAAAGAATCTGCCTGCCAATGCAGGAGACACGAGTTTGATTGCTGGGTCAGGAAGATCTCCCGGAGAAGGAAATGGTAACCCACTCCAGTGTTCTTGCCTGGCAAATCCCATAGACAGAGGAGCCTGGTGGGCTACAGTCCATGGAGTCAAAAAAGAGTCAGACACAACTTAGCAACTACACAACAAAGCCCAGACTAAGCCAGATCTTTTGCTGCACATGCTCACTGATCGTTGCCAGGATGATTTCCAACATTCCAGCAAGCTCTGCAGCCTGACTGTTTATGGGACAAACATTTATTGGGGGGCTCGTTTTGTCACACACTGCTCCAAGCAATCAGGCTACAACAGAAAGTAAGATAAGTAGGGTTCCAGCTGTCACAGAGCTCACATTTCAGTGGAGGAAATAAACAAGAAACATAGATGGGTAAACGTATGAATTTGCAAGTAATTTCAGATAGTGGTGAGTGCTTTGATGATGGTAAAGCAGAATGATGACTAAAGGGTGACTGAGGAAATTACTTTTAATCCTATGGTCAGGTAAGGTTTCTCTGGGGAGGTGATGGTTGGCAGAAACCTGAGTTATTCAGATTAGACAACTTCTCAATGAGCTTCACCGTAACTCTTTGACCTTCCACTACACCTGAGCGGCTGCACAGGAAGGAGAACTCCAGCATCATCTTCTGTTCTCCGTCTTGCCTCCCCCATGACTCCTGAGCACCGAGAATGAAAGAGGAGAACGAGGATGCCGGGGGAGGCATATGTGTGCTCAGTGGTGTTGGACTCTGCGACCCCATGGACTGTAGCTCACTGGGTTCCTCTGTCCTTGGGATTCTCCAGGCAGGAATGTTCAGCAGGTTGCCATTTCCTCTTCCAGAAAATCGAACTCCACGTCTCTTGCATCTCCTGCATTGGCAGGTGGGTTCTTTATCACTGCGCCACTGGGAGGCCCCTAGAGGAGGAATATCAGATGTCTGCTGAACCATGTGACCACAAACCCAGTCTCCTCTGGCCAAAGAAGATTCTCTTTCTGTGTGTTTGTTGGCTGTGCTGGGTCTTTGTTGCTGCACATGGGCTTTCTCCAGCTGCAGAGTGGGGTCTTTGCTGCTGCACATGGGCTTTCTCCAGCTGCAGAGCGGGGTCTTTGCTGCTGCGCATGGGCTTTCTCCAGCTGCAGAGTGGGGTCTTTGCTGCTGCGCATGGGCTTTCTCCAGCTGCAGAGTGGGGTCTTTGCTGCTGCACATGGGCTTTCTCCAGCTGCAGAGCGGGGTCTTTTGCTGCTGCGCATGGGCTTTCTCCAGCTGCGGAGCGGGGTCTTTGCTGCTGCGCATGGGCTTTCTCCAGCTGCAGAGCTGGGTCTTTGCTGCGGCACATGGGCTTTCTCCAGCTGCAGAGCGGGGTCTTTGCTGCTGCGCATGGGCTTTCTCCAGCTGCAGAGCGGGGTCTTTGCTGCTGCGCATGGGCTTTCTCCAGCTGCAGAGCTGGGTCTTTGCTGTGGCACATGGGCTTTCTCCCGCTGCAGAGCGGGGCCATTCTCCAGCTGCGACACACAGGCTTGGCAGTTGGGACGCCTGGGCTCAGTACTTGTGGCCTACAGGCTTAGCCACTGTGTGGCATGTAAAGCCTTCCCAGACCAGGGATCAAACCTGCGTCCCCTGCATTGGCAGGTGGATTCTTTACACTGGATCACCAGGGAAGTCCAAAGAGGATTCTGTTTAAGGAGCTGGGCCCAATCAAAACCTTTCAAAAAGCAGAAAGGTCTCGTTTGATTCAGCTACTGTATTTTCTTTGTGGCAGGAAGAGAAGAAGGCATTACGTCTACAAAAGAGAAAGTTATGATTGACCTGAAGTCCCCTTGACTGCCATATCTCTCCAGCATTCTGCTATCAGAGAAGTAGAAGGTGCTGGATGATATATGTGTCACGTCTCCCTGAGACCCATCAGCAAACTCAGATGGTAGGAATCATTATCGGAATGAAGACACTGGCTCAGAGGGACTAAAGAACTTACCCAAGGTCATCCAGTTATTAGGAAAGAAAAAAAAAAAAAAACAGAAGATAAACCAAGGGCTGGCTGCTTCTAAAGCCCATGTTCTTTCAACTAAATGACCCTGCCCGGCTGCCAAACCAGACATCAGAAAATATAAACCCTTAAAAGACACAGGGCAGAACCAATCCATTTGTTAAATTCTTCTAAGAGGAAAAAAAGGGAGACAGTGAGATCAATAACGCCATGTTGCAATTTTAGTGATGGGCAGTGAGAACAGCCCACAACAGTCTCTAGAAAAGGAGAGGAATTTGTATTCCCTGGGGCTGGAAAGTTGCTGGACATTAAGAGCAAGAAAATTGTTAGGAAGCTGACAAGAGGTAGAGGGAATGTCCTTGGTTTCTCCCCTGCAAAAACCTCACTGTAGGGAAAGTGGGAGAGAACACAGGGTTGGAAATCGAAGCTGATTTGGCACAGAAACACACACACACAGACACAGACACACACACACACACACACACACACACACACGGTGGAGGGAAATATGAGAACGTTTGACAGAAAACAATACGAAGTGACAGAACTCCAGAGTGAAAAGGAGAATAAGCACGGCTCTTGCTGAAGAGCAGGGTGGTTAATTAACAAGGGGGATAAAAATGGCCTGCAGACAGGATTTACCATCCTTCCCACTTTTCCCATGGCTTTATTTGTGCCCATCTGTCAGCTCAGTCTTTTCCAAGTGTCTGCTGCCACATACGCGAGCCATTAATTTATTGAAAATACTACTGAAATTAGATGGCTTCTGGCCTTCCCAGTGTTTCATTTTTAACTTTTTAAAAAATTGTGTTTATCTGTTTGCCTGTTTTGTGTTTTCACTTGGCAAGTGGAGGTTTTACCCAGGCTCAGAAGCATGACCTTCCCAATTCATCACAAGAAAAAACACAGGAAACTTCCCCGTGTTCAGAAGCACACCCATCGAAATGTGCAAGACACATTTGCCCGACGTCCCTGCGCACACACTCCCTTCCCCTGGGGTGAGAAGTCTAAACCTGCACGTTCTGGCCAAAAAAAAAGCAAGGACAATATTGCATTGATTTGCTTTAGCAAAAAACATACATAAATGAGTAGTTCTTATTAGGAGCACATCCAGTTTATGTCTAAGGAAAAAAATCCATCGGACTGAGAAACAGGTAGTGGTACATTTAGATTATACTCATTTTTATTTCAAAAACAGGGACAAAAGCCTTCCTGTTGACTGTGTCACGGGCTGATATTGAAGCCACACCCCAGGTGAAGCCATTATCCAAGGGAGGTAATTGTGACATTTTTAATGTTATATAATCAAATTTTTTAATCAGCGTTGGAGTGTGTATTACAGGAGTTGTGATTCTTCACAGCAGCTCTGCAAGGGTCTTGACTTGATTCCTTCAGCTTCCTGAGGCTGCCCCAGAGGGCAGACAGGCCCCCAGATCTCCAGTGAGTCAGAGCGGCCTGGCTCCAGGATGGGTTTCTGAGCGCTTCCCTTCAAAGCATGCCACCCAGGCTGGCTGGCTGCAAATGTGAACTGCCTGTTATTTCTCCTTGATTTCCCAGGAAGTCTGGATGCGAGAGCCGCAGGCCTCCCAGGGGTGCCGCGCCCTGCCTTGTCACCTGCGCCTCGCACGCTGAGCGAGTTTTTCACTGGAGAATCACAGCTGCTTCCACCCCCGTTCACTGGCTGGCTGGCTGCTGTGCGTGATGGGAGGGGAGGGATGGAAGAGCCCAGCCGCTTCTGGAGGTTTTGTAGGGAAGGAAAAAGTTTTTTTTCTCTCTACCCATCTTAGGTTCTCTGGTTGGCGCCAAATTGCTAAAATTGGAAATTTTATCCAATTCCAACGAATTGGAAATTCCCTGGTGGTTCAGTGGTTAGGACTTTACACTTTGACTGCTGAGGGCGTGGGTTCAATCCCTACTCTGGGAACTAAGATCCCACAAGCCATGCAGTGCAGCCAAATAACAATAATAATAGTAAAATAAAAGACTAATTAACAAGAGGTGAAAATACACACACACACATTTAATGATGTGTATGTGAATGCAAGTTCGTGTACCCAACACACAGTGAGGCCAAGCAAACCGAAACATTGGAATTAGAGCCGAGAAAGGTTTACTGCGAGGTCAGGCAAGGAGACGGGCGAGATCAAGCCCTGAAGAGCCTCCAGCTCCCCCGAAGGATTCTGGCAAAGCGTTTTTAAAAGCCAGGTGTGGGCAGGAGAGTCACAGCACACTTCCTGACTGTGATCAGATCGTGCACAGCTCTCTGACTAGCTAATGATGAGGTAGCTGGGTGGCGTCACAGTGGTTAACTTTATCAGTCCTTAGGTTCCAGGAGTCCTGGGACTATATGTTCAGGCTCATCAAGTAGCTGTTGTTCAGCCCCTAAGTGGTGTCCACCCCTTAGAGACCTCACAGATTGCAGCACGCCAGGCTCCCCTGTCCTTCACTGTCTCCTGGAGTCTGCTCAAACCCATGTCCATTGAGTCAGTGATGCCCTCCAACCATCTCATCCTCTGTCAGCCCCTTCTCCTGCCCTCAATCTTCCCCAGCATCAGGGTCTTTTCCAGTGAGTCAGCTCTTTGTTATCAGGTGGCCAAAGTACTGGAGCTTCAGCTTCAGCGTCAGCCCGTCCAATGAATAGTCAGGGTTGATTTCCTTTAGGATGGACTGGTTGGATCTCCTTGCTGTCCAAGAGACTCTCAAGAGTCTTCTCCAACACCACAGTTCAAAAGCAAGAAGTAGTTAACATCTTCTGTTTGATGGGAGGGAGGGGGGCTTTCACATCCACAAAACAACTCAGGAAATGTGCATCAAATACTATTATCCAGGTACTTCAGAGAGGAGCTAGAGCAGAGGATGTAGGGGAAGGCCTGTCCCCACCTCCCTAAACCCCCTGGGATCCTGCTTGGTTACAAGCATAGGTTTCCATGGGATTTCACAAAGAGGACAGCCAGATGATTAAAGTGTATACACTACTCTAGGCGAAACAAAGGAAAGGGATTTGGGCCTTCTGGGTGGTGTGGGCCTGTTATGGGAAGATGACAAGGAAAAGTAGAGTAAACGAAAGGTGTTTATTTAACAGGACGTGTTACACAGGCCTATGTAGGTACCTTCTCCATTGGAGAGATGTTGAAAGTCCTCCTCTCCTGGTGCAGGCTGGGGAGATAGTTTTACAAATGGAAATTTTCTTTATAAATGTACATTTCCTTTGTAAACAGATAACTAACATATGCCTGTTTTTAGAGCTTTCCTTGCATCCACTGGTTCTTAACAGCCTTTAACTCAAAATAGTCCATATGTCAAAGAGAGCTATTTGGGGTGCTCTACTCCTGAGGGAAGAAAAAATGTTTTAAAGACTGGAGGACTGAAGTATGTACTTCAGTTACAAAAGTTAAAAGAAAAAAAAAAATGAAGTGGCAGAAAGTACTGCAAGGGAGAGAAAACAATTTCCCCTCCATCCTTTTAGGTTCTTGGCTGAGATGGCAATAAACAAGAAAAGATTAACAGAAGACAAACAAACATGCCTGAATACCAGGAAAAGCGAGTGTGTCCCTGAAATGGCCCAGGCCAGAAACTTAAATAGCATCCTTAGCCGATGACAGAGAAAGATGTCGAGAGGTGCAGAAAGGCTTGTTAATGGGAGGTGACCAGGAAGAGCATGGTAACAAGCAACAAGGTCATGGCTATTATGCAGATCAAAGTCTTTGCTTTCTCCTTTGATGAGCTGCTAGGGATTAAGTCATCCTTCTCTTCTTGATGTAGAAAGACACCCTTACAAATGGAGATTCCCTAATAAATGTAAATGTTGTTGTTGTTTAGTTGTTAAGTCCTGTCTGATATTTTTGCAACCCATGGACTGTGCCCAACAGGCTCCTCTGTCCATTGGGCTCTCCAGGCAAGACTCCTGGAGTGGGTTGCCATTTCCTTCTCCAGGGGATATTCTCAACTAAGGGAATGAGCCCCAGTGTCCTGCGTTGGCAGGTAGATTATTTACTACTGAGCCACCAGGAAAGCCCAGACAAATGTGAATTTCTTTCACAAAAGGATAATTTATAACTGGGATCGAATCTGGCGCTGCAGGCAGATTCTTTGCTATCTGAGCCATCGGGGAAGTGGTCTGGGGATTGGTTAACTGAACATAGATCTGGTCCAGCCGAACATTTGCAGGGACACGAAAGCTGCCTACGTTTCCATCCGTTGGTGTGGCACCACAGGCAGCGGCAGCCTCACCATGGGCATAGAAATGTATCCCAGAGGTAGAAGGGAAAAAGAAATTGCCCTCCCCGTGGTGTTGGAGAAGACTCTTGAGAGTCCCTTGGACTGCAAGGAGATCCAACCAGTCCATTCTAAAAGAGATCAGTCCTGGGTGTTCTTTGGAAGGACTGATGCTAAAGCTGAAACTCCAATACTTTGGCCGCCTCACGCGAAGAGTTGACTCATTGGAAAAGACTCTGATGCTGGGAGGGATTGGGGGCAGGAGGAGAAGGGGACGACAGAGGATGAGATGGCTGGATGGCATCACTGACTCAATGGACGTGAGTTTGGGTGAACTCCGGGAGTTGGTGATGCACAGAGAGGCCTGGCGTGCTGCGATTCATGGGGTCGTGAAGAGTCGGACACGACTGGGCTGAACTGAACTGAACTGATGGACCTAAAGAAAATAAAAAGTAGTTTCTAAGCTGTGATGTTTCTCCAGGCTCAGGTTTTTCACTGTCTTTATGGAGAAAATCCCCCAGACAGCCTCAGCACATCAAAAGCCCGCAGTTCATGACAGTTACTGCCTGACTCCTGCCCTGAAGAGGCTTTAGGAATTGACCAGAGGCCACCAGAGACTGCGGTCTGCAGGGAAGCCTGGAATCAGCCACAGGTCTGAATTTCAATTTCTGGTGGACTTAGCTAGAGGAAGAATTTTGATTTAAGACAGGAAAGGCATTCATTCAACAGGGAGACCAGAAGGGCTTTGTCAATCTCTGGCACCAAGCCTTTTTTTCTAGTGGAATCCAGGTCTCAACCTGGCTGGACGTCAGGATGCCCTCGGGAGCCTCCCTGGTGGCTCAGTGGCAAAGAAGAACCCGTCCGCCAGTGCAGGGGACTCGGGTCTGACCCCTGTGTCAGGTGTTCCAGCCAAACGCTCCGGGAATCAAACCCACTCAGAAGGACAGCGTGGGTGGTGGAGGGCAGTTTATTGCACCCGCGGGTCCGAGGCAGAGTCTCCTCTTTAGCCAGGACCCCCGACTGACTTTTGTGAAAACCTTATATACCTCAAGTGTTCTGCTCAAGCCCACATCCCCAGATTCCTTAAACCTAGCCTGGAAAGCGTTAAAGGGCGATACAGTCAGGTTACAGCCATGATTTGTAATCGGAAGGGTCAGCTGGTTATACATTGTAGCCTACACCAGTGGGGGCCATAAAGATTACAGAGGTGACTGACTACATAGGGGTTATTGCATTCTTTTTGGCAACGGGAGATCTTGGTATGGGATCTGGTGCTTATCAGTCTGGGAGGCCAGTTCGGCTGTAGGAATGTTACCAGGTTACGTGGCTGCCAGGCACATAGTCCAAAGCTCACTGAAAGTGCGAGATGGAGTTTTCTTCTTTTTTAAGATGGAGCCAGCTCGGTCTGTTCCTTTCCTCCCTCGAGGAAGATTCCCCTGGAGGAAATGGCACCCCACTCCAGTATTCTTGCCTGGAGAATTCCATGGACAGAGGAGGCTGGCGGGCTCCAGTCCACAGGGTCACAGAGAGTCAGACCCGACTGAGCACACACACATGTATGTGGGGAGCTTTCATAGTCTGTCAACAACTCACCCAACGAACTAAAACTAATTTGAATATGTTGGGGAAGAGCCCCGGCATGACAATCTTTTTGGACTCCCCGGGTGATCCTAACACAGAGCCAGCCATAGGAGAGCCCTGTGACATCTAGATCGGGTGTCCCCAAACTCCAGGATCTAATGCCTGATAGTCTGAGGCGGGACCGATGTCATAATAATAGAAATAGAGAGCAAATTCAACGTAATGCGCTAGAATCATCCTGAAACCAACCCCCGCCCTCCCTGGCCTCCCCTGTCTGTGGAAAAATGGCTTTCCGGAAAGCCAGTCCTGATGCAAAAAGGGTGGGGACTGCTGAACTAGCTGGCCCCGGGAGGAGGATGGGGCCCCGCATCCGAGCCTGAAGCACTCTCCCTCCCGCGGGCTGTTACAGAGTGCAGACAGGAGGCAGGGAGCTCCCCGTCTGTGGGTGCACTGAAAGCCGGAGGATTCCTGCAACGAGGGTGAGGTGAAGAAGCACCTTCCTCAATGAAACGGAAGTAGGCAGCTGCCTCCCAGCCTCCCTGTCAGGATATTTCCTTGGAAAGATAAGAGCTCCAGTAACAGGCCTGACCTTCTGATTTTACAGTGCAAGGTCATGGGCCCTCTGACCCTTGAACATGCAGACACGTCCCTCTGAAACGAGCTCAGCAGTCTCTCTTGAGGAGGACCAGAGACCAACACAAGGCCCATTCACGTGTCTCTGGAGGAGGTTAGAGAAGCGTTGCTCGTCCTTTCTTCCACTCTACTGCATCAACGTGCGTGAAATTCCATGCAGACCCAGCCAGCTCTCACAGATTGCCTGCCTGCGTGTGATCTGAGATGCACACTCGGGAATAAATCATGTTCTCTCTCTTCTATACTGGTATAGAGGGATGTTTTGGTTGGCAGGATTTTGCTATTTCCCAAAGCTCAGGACAGGAGAAGCAGGTAAAGGAGGGGAGAGTCAGGTTACCATGGAAGCAAAGGATGAATGAGGGTCATAGTCCATGGCTTAGGCTAAGTCCAAAAGCACAGAAAGAAAGCTGAGCGCCGAGGAATTGACGCTTTGAACTGTGGTATTGGAGAAGACTCTTGAGAGCCCCTTGGACTGCAAGGAGATCCAACCAGTCCATTCTGAAGGAGATCAGTCTTGAATATTCATTGGAAGGACTAATGCTGAAGCTGAAGCTCCAATACTTTGGCCACTTGACTCGAGGAGCTGACTCATTTGAAAAGACCCTGATGCTGGGAAAGATTGAAGGCAGGAGGAGAAGGGGGCGACAGAGGATTAGATGGTTGGATGGCATCACTGACTCAATGGACACGAGTTTGAGTAAGCTCTGAGAGTTGGTGATGGACAGGGAGGCCTGGCGTGCTGTGGTCCATGGGTCGCAAAGAGTCAGACATGACTGAGCAACTGAACTGCACTGAACTGAAAGCACAGACTTAGGAGGAAAGGGCCAGGGACCAGGGCCAGCTGTGCTCTCCCGTCCTTCGCGTTCGTCTCTCCCCTGAGCCTTCCTGTTCTCTGATGCTTGGCACACTGCTGCCTCTATCCTGCCCCTGGTCTCTGGAGACAGGTGGCTCCCTGAGCAAGGTGTTAACACGAGTCGCTGTGCAGGAGGCACAGTGAGGCCATACAAACTGAAGCGTCGGAGCGTGGAGCAGAGAAGGTTTATCGCAAGACATGAAAGGCCGTGAGGCGGCTCATGCGCCGCAGAGCTTCGAGCTCCTGGAAGGGCTTCAGCAAAGCATTTTTAAAGGGCAGGTTGGGGCAGGGAGGGCTTCCCAGGTAGCTCAGTGATAAAGAATCTGCCTGCCAATGCAAGATCCCCAGGGTTCAATCCCTTGGCTGGGAAGATCCCCTGGAGGAGGGCATGGCAACCCACTTCAGTATTCTTGCTGGGATAATCCCCTGGACAGAGGAGCCTGGTGGGCTATAGTCCACAGGATCGCAAAGAGCCAGGCACCACTAACACGCATACAGCACCTGGGGCGGAGAGGTCACAGGGCACGTGATGGGCTGGTGCACAGTTCTCTGATTGGCTGAGGTCACAGGGCACGTGATGGGCTGGTGCACAGTTCTCTGATTGGCTGAGGTCACAGGGCACGTGATCAGCTGGTGCACAGTTCTCTGATTGGCTGATGGCAAGGCTGCAGGTGTTGTCACGGGGTTAACATTATCCACCCTTGGGCTCCAGGAGTCCTGGGGCTATGTGCTCAGGGTCCTCAAGTAGTCAACGTCCTCCATTTGGTGGGGGTTTTTCACATCTGCGAAATAACTCAGGAAATGAGCATCAAATACTCTTATCTAGGTACTTCGGGGTCGCTAAGAGTCGGATGCAACTGAGCGACTTCACTTTCACTTTTCACTTTCATGCACTGGAGAAGGAAATGGCAACCCACTCCAGTGTTCTTGCCTGGAGAATCCCAGGAATGGGGGAACCTGGTGGGCTGCAGTCTATGGGGTCGCACAGAGTCGGACACGACTGAAGCGACTTAGCAGCAGCAGCAGGTACTTCAGAGAGGAGCTGGAGCAGAGGACGTGGGGAAGGCCTGTCCCGGGAAGACCCTACAGGATCCTGCCGGTACCAAAGGGCCCGGCAACTCCCCTGCTCTCTTAGGGCTCTCGAGAGAAGCTGCAGTGTTTGCTGAGGCCCAGCTCAAGAGGTGAACACGGGAGTCGAGAGTGAGAAATGGGGCAGGAGCTGGCCCCTGGGGGCCAGATGAACAAGCAGACTGCAGGCAGGAAGGAGAAGGAGCGTGAGACACGAGGAAGCCGCAGCAGGACTTGGCGACTGGGGCGGCGGGGAGCAGAAAGGCTCCAAACAAGGCTCTGAGGTTTCTGGTGGATAACTAGCCCAGGAGGACCCCTGAGCCTGGGACAGATGCGGAAGTCAAGGGAATGAGAAGCGTGCCAGGGCTGGGTGGATCGCATCAGAAAAGAGTTTCATTTCAGTTCAGTGGAGTGAGGAGAGCAGAGCAGGGGCAGGAGGGCGGATCCGCTGCCTTCAGGACGCCTGTGAGCCCAGAGCGATGCCGACGGCAAATCAGGGGCTGCTGGGAACCCTTCTGGCGCATCCGTGACTCCTCGGCAGGTTCACCTCTTCGATTAATGTCGGAAGTGCTATGCTTTGTGAAGTTCATGGAGAGGAGTGCCAGGACCTCTCCTAAGAGAACTGTGAATTTTCAGATTTTTGGAAAGGAGTCTCCCAAATTTCCAAGTTAAAAAAAAAGCAGCAGCATCAGCAGAAACCAGAGGAGCCCTAGCGGTCCCGGTGGGACTTGGTGCTGTCACTGCTGAGGCCTGGGCGCAGTCCCTGGTTGGAGAATTGAGATCCCACAAGCAGCTCGGCATGATGAACAATAATAATAAAAATTAATAAGGAAAATGTCATTAACATTTTTTTTTTTTTAAGAAAAAGAAGCAGAAAACAGAACTGCCAGCTTTCTTCCTTTTTGGTCTCTATTTGTAACTTCCTGCTTTATAGGTTTGTGTAGAGGACTCAAGACTTAATATCTGAGATATTAAGATATTGTAATATCTTAGTGCTGACCCATATTAGCACTGATTAAATGTTAGCTATTACCATTATTAGAATCACTTTCTCTGATCATCCTGCAGTAGTTAAGTAATGACCTTCTCCTCTTTAAAAGAACCTTCGGGATTGTTAGAAAATCAAAAAGGCTATGAGACTGACACCCTGCTTACTGCACTAAGGAGGCAGCCAGAAAATGAAAAAAAAAAAAAAAAGCACAGAGGTCTAATTGGGCTTTGCTGTTCTTGGGAATCACTTCCTGCTTCAAGTACAAATTTTTACATATGCATCTGCATTAAATTAGATTTTTTCCCCTTCTTCTCTCATCTACTCAAAAACAAATGAAATACATCTCTTGCCCTGCCAGAAATACCTAGGTTGACCTTCGACATTCAATTCGTCCAAGCAACCTGCCTTCTCCACAGGTAGATTTGAAGGACAGATTCCAGGAACAGAGATAAATATGATGGAGATCTGTATTCACCCAAAATGTCTAGAGGGAAAGTTTAAGAAAGAATGTCCTCCTCTTGAAACTTCCCTGGTGGTGCAGCGGATAAGACTTCGAGCTCCCAGTGCAGGGGCCCGGGTCCGACCCCCGGTCAGGGAGCCAGATCCCACATGCTGAACTAAGAGTCCCCGTGCCACAACTGTAGGTATCAAATGCTGCAATTAAGATTGAAGATCCCAAGTGCCAGCACAGCCAAATACATAAATAAATACTAAAGAAAAGTAAAAGAATGCCCCTTTCTTGCCACGTCCAAGATCAAGAGTCACTGGAAGAAGTGAAACCCCAGTGTCCGGCCTCACGCCTTGGTCCTGACCACACACCTGATCACTCTTGCCCATCTCTGCAGCCCGCCCTCCCTTCCTCCTTGCCCTCATCATCTCAGGATCTTTCTTCCCTCCAACACTCCTTTCCACAGGAACCCTATCCTTCCCACCTGTGCCTCCACAGCAAGCTTCTCTCAACTTTGCCCCTTTTCCTCCAAGTGGAAGGAGCCTTGGAAAAAAGAAACCCAACTAGATAGAGCTGCCAACTTGGGTCTCGTTTTTGAAAACTGTACATGCATTTGTACACAGAACATCAAAGCAGGGGATAGAGCCACTAAGAATGATCTTCAGTGTAAATTGCAGCATCTTCTAGGCCTCAAACCAAAGAAATACATGAACTTGTCTTTTTATCCCTGCATCGTTCCTTGCCTGGGTGTCTAACAGCCAACAAATGTCTACTGTGGAATTTTAATGTACACAGACCCCTTCGTGTTATTAAAGGACCTCAAGTTTACACGCAAAAGCAAGAGTTCAGCAGCCAGCAGTTTTGCAGCCTTATTTAGTGCCAGTGTCTAAGCCTCCTTTCCCTCTGAGGTTCACAGAAAGACCAGCACTCCATCCTGGAAATGTAATGTCAGCTCACAATCTATCAAGCACCCAGTGCTGTGCTTCTGGAACACGCCAACGGGAGCAATTACTTGTGTTTCTAAGAAACCAGATTTGTCTTAGAAATCTTCACATCTATTTTCTCACCTAAACATAATGGAAATAAATCTTGAGTGGAGAAGCAACCATTAGCTTCCAGTCTGCATCATCCACTTCATATTGCTACATACTTACTCAAGCATGACCGTCACAAGGGCTGTTTCCAGTTTTATAGGAAGCAGTGTTATTTGTTAGCCATAACTTTAATGGGGAAAAATTAATTCTTATAGGAGTCACAGAAAAAAATCCATCAGTGATCTGGCCAGCTCATTACTTCAAGACAGAGCTTTATATAAAACTTACTCCACAGCTTGCCAATGTAAAGTGCTGATAGTATTTGGTGCCCACTAAGATATTAGAAGACCACCTGGTTGAATTAGTGCTTCACTGCCCTAGAGCCTAAGTCTCGTTTCTGAGTATATTAGTTATTTATCAGTAATGGAGTAAGCTGAGCAAGCTTTCCTTAAGTCTAATTTAAATAAAGCAAAAGACAAATGAACTATGTCCTTGGATTTCATGCGATGTTGAATAAATAACCACATGCAAACCTTTGGGAATACAGTTAAAAATAAGGATGAATATGCATTCCCCCAAAAGATGCATGGTTGTCCTTGACAGTCATCTCGAAAGATTAAGAGCACATAGCAAATCTCAAGACTCACCTGTCTGTGATAATTCAACTCGGTAAACCTTTATCAATCATTTACCTTGTACAAGTGACTGGGCTTGTCATCCCAGCAGACATAAAGATGAATAAGACATGGCACTTGCACTGGAAGAACTTATTCATTCCTTATCCACTGAGGTCTTGACACCTTCTTAGTATCCAGCTTTATTTTTTGTTCCCAGCAAGACTTGCATTAGACAGAATCAAAGCAAGTCGTGTCCCATGTGGCATGAGTTTAATTTACAGTCAAAACACCAATGCTAAAATAAAGGAGGAGAAAAACAAACGTGTTTTTTTTACCCCTGGAAAATCCATTTGTGTTGACTGGAATCTCTTTTTTCAGAATAGTTTCAGCTCAAAAAATTCTTAGATGAATCCTCCAATGTTTGTTCTCACTACAATTTTGCTTCTGTTGCTCTAAGATCCACAGGGAAAATCCTACACTTTTCTTTAGTGTAGCTCCCTTCTCTTTAGCAGAACACGAAACCAGTGAGAAAGGCTGTTGAAGAAGAAACTTCAAGTCTGTGTAATTTGGAGCGTTCCTCTTTAAGCCATAATTTTGATCACAGATGAGATGCTGAATGGGTAATGCCCAGAGGCAATCAGTTTTTTTTTTTTTAACTTTTTATTGTCTTTTGGGGCATAGCCGATTAACAATATTATGATAATTTCAGGTGGACAGCAAAAAGACTCAGCCACACGTGTACATGTATCCATTCTCCCCAGACTCCCCTCCCGTCCAGGCTGCCACATGACACTGAGAAGAGTTTCATGTGTGACACAGTAGGTCCTTGCTGGTGATCCATTTTAAATACAGCAGTGTGCACGTGTCCACCCCAAACTTCCTGATTATCTATCCCTTCCCCCAAACCTTCCTCCTACCCCGGCAACCATAATTTCCTTCTCTAAGTCTGTGACAGAGACAACCAATTCCAATAAGCTCTAAGGAGATGTTGTGTTTGAACTCACCTCAGTGGTGTGAGATAAAGACAACGCTGCCCCTGGCGGGGAGCTGGGTCCAGCTGGCATCCCTGCAGTCCAGACTCAGGCCACAGCACTTTTCTCAAATGAGGGCACGTTAGGCTGACCAGTTGCCCGGGCAAAGGACTTTAGGTTATCAAAGACATGATGTCAAAATGAGGACAACGATGAGAAACAGTCCCGTCACGAGAGGAGCTCCTCCCCTCCATAGGTTAGTCATTATACCTGGTGCTAACGTGAGTGCTGTGCTGAGCTGAGCTCAGTCGCTCAGTCCTGTCTGACTCTTTGCGACCCCATCGATTCTGCAGGCAAGAACACTGGCGTACGTGCATGTATAGTAAATTATTTAATGGCCACCAGTGCTTTCCAGCCCAATGTGCTCACCACTTTGCAATGTAGCATTGCCAATCCTCCTATCCAGCAGGCGGAATTATTTCAGATTATTTATTTATTTATTTATTTCTTGCTGTGCCATGCAGACGGAACCCATGCCCCCTGCCGTGGAAGCACAGAGTCTTAACCTCTGCACTGGCAGAGAGGTTTCTTTTTTGATTATTTCCTGATCAACTAAATGTGATGGAGCTGATAACGTATGAATTCTGGAGTGTAGGCTCTAGGAGACCCTCTTGGAGCTGCCATATTTTAAAAAAGAAAGAAAGACTTTTCTATTTACTCTTAAACTGCTGAAAAGAAAGGGTCCGATTTTATTGATATTTGTGGAGTATTTCCTCCATGCCCAACCCCAGTCCATGGCACCGTGCAGAGTCCATCATAACACAGGAGGAATTCGATTAATGAAGACTAAATTGGATGAAGGGCTTCCCAGGCGGTGCTAGTGGTAAAGAACCTGCTTGCCAATGCAGGAGACGTAAGTGACTTAGGTTTGATCGCTGGGTCAGGAAAATGCCCTGGAGGAGAAAATGGCAACCCACTTTAGTATTCTTGCCTGGAGAATCCCACAGGCAGAGGAGCCTGGAGGGCTACAGTCCATGGGGTCGCAAAGAGCTGGACACGACTGAAGCGACTTAGCTTGCGTGCGCTCGCAGAGTGAAGCACTACCAGGAAAACAGTTCCCACTTGAGACCAGATCAGATCAGGTCCCACTTGAGACAGCCTAAATAAAAATACTCCCCCAAGAGAGCACTGTAAGGTTTAATCCTTTCACTGAGGCTCTGAAATTCAGTTCTCTGGGATGGAGCCTACTAAATGCGTCTCCTTTCGATTTCAGACAGAGGACCAGACCACTCTGCCTCAGTTCCAGGCCTGGCCCTGTGCCCACGGTGGTCAGAGACTCACGTGTCTCCTGCCAAGGTGGAGCTTCTGCTCTTTCCTTTCTGTTGCTGTTTTGTTTGGGAATTTAACTTGACTGGGGAAGTCAAACTTCACAGATACAAACTATGAGGGCTTGGAAGGGCTTAGGGAGCGCCGACCTTGTGGCCTGCTGTTTTCCCCAAGTTTACATTGTAGTCTGGCCAGCATGGCTTGAAACATCCTCAGTCTTACAGAGAGGAGGGACTCTCCCCTAAATGCCCTTCCTTTCGATCTTCAAGCATTTCTTCTGCTGCCTTCTTCACTGGGTATCGTCTTCACCCCAGCTCTCCCCTTCTGCTGGACAGGGTAGTAAAAAAACACAGGATTTGAAGGTGGTTTCTAGCCAAGCCCCCTCGGGTTCTGTACGTACAGGCAACTGGTTGCCAAATCTGATCCTTCCACCTCACTCTCTTCACAGGGCTTGGAAAGGGGCAGAGTCATCCACAGTCACAGAGAAAGCATGATAGACACCATCCTCCCATTATCAAGTCCAAGCTCGCTCTGCTCGCTATACGACAGGCCAATTAACCCAGAGCCAAGGGGTTGAGGCAAGAATACAACTTTATTTGGAAAGCCAGCCAACCAAGAAAATGGCAGCTGAATGTCTCAGAACAGCCATCTTATGGGGTCTGGATGCCACTTTTTTCTATAGAACAGAGAGGGAGAGGAGGTAAGAAAGTACAAGGCCATTTATCTTTTGTAATGGGGGGGATGTGTTAATTTCCTCTGTTCTGCAGCCATTCACAGGTGGCCAGGCTCAGATGATCCCCCTGTGAACTGAACACAGGCACGTCAGTCTAACAGGCGAGGGCTCCCCGCGGCAGGCCGCTGTGTGTCACTACAGTAACACAGGCCAAGGTGGAGTCAGGCCCAGCGTGGAGTCAGAAGTGGCTCTTCCGTGTAGCGCTCTTTTTTTTTTCCTTTTGTCTCTGTCTGGGTATCCCGGCGGTAGAGCGAACTCAGAGAAGTAAAAATATCACATGGGTCAGGAATTCAGGGGGTCCCACAAAGTGTGGGTGCCCTGCTTAGGAGCTGACATTGACGAGAAGAATAGGACTCGATGGAAAAACAGGACTGGGCGCATAAAACAGGCCCAGCAGCCCCCCAACCTTTTAACGCACAGCTCCAGTGGGCACCATTCCCATTGACCCCCAGAGTTAAGCAAGGGGGACAGAGCGTGCTTCCGTGGAGAACTGCACAGTGTCTAGGTTCTAGAGGACTCCTCTCTGGGGGACACAATGTCATGAGGACTGTATATGACTGATGGCAATGCAAAATAATCCTTGGTGACAGACATGCAAATTCTGTCCTATCCCCAGAGGTTTCATGGCAGATGATGAGGTGGTTGGATGGCGTCATCAGCTCAATGGACATGAGTCTGAGCCAACTCAGGGAGAAGGGGAAGGACAGGGAAGCTTGGCGTGCTGCACTTCATGGGGTCACAGGGAGTCAGACACGAGTAAGTGACTGAACAGCCGCAACAGCAGGGGTGTCATGGACTTCCTTCTCCTGAAGTCAGGGATTGGCTGGGGTTGCTTTCACTTACAGATTTCAACACTCCTGCATTCATAGGATGGTACTGTCTCTACTTTTCCAATGAACTGGTTTCAGCACCTCTCCAATTTGAATTAAATAAAACTTTTAGCACGTGTTCAGTTTGAAAAGCAGTGTACAAGTTGTTATTTTTACCTCTTGTTTTTTGAAAATGATTCTTTAAAAGTCCAGAGTGAGAACCTACTTGGGTTCTTCCCTGTGATACAGCCACAAACATCCAAAACTCGATAGAAAGGAGGTTACAGCTGAGAACCGAGTGTTCACACCTGCTCAGAGCCCATTAGCATAGCAGTGGATGCCTCGCTCAGGAGGTCCAGGCTGGTGTCCTATCTTTCTCAGGACTCCCCAAGGTGAAACCCTATTACCCCAGGGATGGTGTTCTAATTCACTTCTAAGTGACTGGACCACAAGCTGGGTTTGCATCTTCAACCCACTGGATTCATTTGCAAGTAAATAAAATTTAACTCTCTTTTTCTAACAACCCTCAAGGTCAGTAACCACAAGGAGCTACTATGAAATTTTCATAACTAAAGGGCAAGATTTGGTTTTGAATGCTAAGTAAGGCTCTTCAAAGATAAAAATCAAAACCCAGGCAGCTTCCCATAATAAACAGTCCCCCAGCTCTTCATCTTCCCGGCCTGTTCACCCTCTTTGGGAGGCACAGTGTTCTTTGTATAGTCGTCAAAATTATGTAGCATCCAAACACCCCACTGTTGGAGCTACCTGGGGGTTCCTGGGTCTCTTATTTTGCTGAAACTCAGCGACTCAGAGAAGATACAAATGGTAAGTGAAGAAGCAGACTCTAAAATTAGTGGTTCCAAATTCATTGTTTTTTCCTATTACATCCTGACAGCAGGACAGTGCTCTCCAAAGGAAAGTGTCAAAAGCAATTATTCAAATTGCTTCAAGTTATTGTCTTTTATTTTTAATGAAAAATTATTTTATTTAGTTTATTTTTAAACATTTAATATGTTTTACAGTATAATCCAGTAGGACTATATGTATAGGGTTTCTAAATGAATGAACCAATAAATGTCAGAGGTGTAACTCAAAAAAATTATGATGAGGACAACCAATCAAAATAATTTAGAGGCTTTTCTTCAGTATCAGTGTTGAACTTTAACCCTGTGTTTCTTACCACCATTTTGTATTCCCAGAAAACACGGGGGACAACTAAGATAAGATGACGGTGAAAGAGGAGAGTGAAAAAGCTGGCTTAAAACTCAACATTCACAACACTGAGATCATGGGGTCTGGTCCCACCACTTCATGGAAAATAATGGGAAACAATGGAAACAGTGACAGACTTTATTTTCTTGGGCTCCAAAATCACTGCAGATGGTGACTGCAGCCATGAAATTAAAAGATATTTTCTCCTTAGACGAAAAGCTATGACAAACCTAGACAGTGTATTAAAAAAGCAGAGACATTACTTTGCCAACAAAGGTCTGTATAGTCAAAGCTAAGGTTTTTCTAATAGTCATATATGGATGTGAGAGTTGGACCATAAAGAAGGCTGAGTGCCAAAGAATTGATGCCTTCAAATTGTGATGGAGAAGACTCTTGAGAGTCCCTTTTACAACAAGGAGATTAAACCAGTCAACTCTAAAGGATATCAACCGTGAACATTTATTGGAAGGACAGATACTAAAGCTGAAGCTTCAATACTTTGGCTACCTGATGCAAAGAACTGACTCATTAGGAAAGACCCTGATGCTGGGAAAGATTGAAGGTGGGAGGAGAAGGGGACGACACAGGATGAGATGGTTGGTGGCATCACCGACTCGATGCACATGAGTTTGAGTAAGCTCCAGGAGTTGGTGATGGACAGGGAGGCCTGGTGTGCCGCAGTGCAAGGGGTCACAAAGAGTCAGTCACGACTGAATGACTGAACAACAAACTAAGGTAAGATCCACCTCTGCTATTCTCAGGAACAAGTAGAAAGAATTTGGAAAATTAGAACAAGCAAATGTTGGTTCTGAGATGATCAGACCTGGTTGACTCTTTGAATTGTGTTGTTTCTTGTTGTTGTTGATGGAACTGTTTCTCCCTAAATTTACACATTAAAGCCCTAATCCGTCAATGGACTGTATTAGGAGATATGGAGGTAACTAAGATAATAGAAGGTTGAAGAGGTGGGGCCGTAGTCCTATAGGACTGGAGTCTCCATAAGAAGAAGAGACTCCGGAGATCTCTCTTCTTTCCCCCACCGCAGGTGCAAAGACAGAGGAAAGGCCGTGTGAGCAGGTAGCCATCTGCAAGACAGGAAGAGAAGTCTCACGGGAAACTAACCCTGAGGGCACCTTTATCTTAGACTTGTAGCCTCCAGAACTAGGAAATGCTAAATTTCTACTGTTTCAGTGGCCCAGTCTACAGAAGTTCGTTATAGAAGCCCAAACGCACTAAGACTGCCCAATGCTTCATACATACGCATGCTATAGGAATTAAGAGAGAGGTCAAGGAAGACATGATGAAGGGGGATCTGAAGTATGGATGTGGAGGGGAGATGGCTGGAGACAGTGACAGACGCTGGCTTGGCTGGAAAGTCCACCACTGAAGCTCCAGTATCGTCATGGTCTGCTTCCCAGTTCACAGCCAGTGTCTCCTCCCTGGGTCCCCACCTGGTGAGAGGCCCAGGGACTTTCTGGAGCTTCTTTAATAAGGGCACTAATGCCATACGTGATGACTCCATCCTCATGACTTAATCACCTCCCACAGGCCCCCACCTCCTAGAGCCAACATGTTTGAAGGTCAGAATATTAACAAACACATTTTGAGAAGATGCAAAGCCTTTCCATTGGCTTCATGGTTCCAAATAGAATCCTTGCAGACTGAGGAAAGGGTGTCCATGAAGACCCAGAGACGTGTGCTTGGGCAAACGACTGTATTGCCCTGGGTTTGGGCAAGAACGGGGCTTCTGGGTGATGAGAACTGTGAGGAGCCAGAGGTAGAGGATAAAGGGGGTAATTCCCAGACACGACCTCCTCACCTCCAGATCTAGTCCGCCTCCCCCAGGAACCTCATTTTCGAGGATGGTGTGGAGTTCATTTTAGCAGCCCTCAGTGTATTCATCTGGGCCTCCTTTCTTAAGGTTTGTAACATCTCTTCCTTTGGATTAAATTTTTCTTTATTCCATAAAGAATTTTTCTATCACCAGTATAAAATACCAGGCTGGAGGCAAGGGCCCATACAGGCTGAGGACATGTAGCTCTAGAAAGATGGTGAAGAAGCGACTAAAATCTTAAATGAGAGCCAAGTGCCTCACCCAGGACCCCTCTTAGAGGGAGTGAAAGTCGCTCAGTCGTGTCCGACTCTTTGCAACCCCATGGACTATACAGTCCATGGAATTCTCCAGGCCAGAATACCGGAGTGGGGAGCCTTTCCCTCCTCCAGGGGATCTTCCCAACCCAGGGATCGAACCCAGGTCTCCTGTATTGCAGGCGGATTCTTTACCAGCTGAGCCAACTGAAACCCTCTGGGGGGTAATCACACCCAAGTCACATGACCATGCTGTGCCTCGATCTTCTCTTTTTTCAGTACTTACCTTGTTATTCACTGGGCTGTGTCGGGTCTCGGTTGTGGGTGCAGGACCTTGTCGCACCAGCGGCTCTCTTGCTGCCTCGCACAGACTCTGCTGTGCTGTTCGGGCTCAGTCAGTGCAGCACGTGGGCTCCGAGGCCCCCAGCTCCAGTACTGTCAGCACTTGGGCTTCGCTGCTCCACAGCACATGGGATCTTTGTTGTCTGACCAGAGATCGAACCCATGTCCCCTCCACTGCAAGGCAGATTCTTCACCCCTGAACTACCAAGGAAGTCCCGCCTCAGTCATCTTCTCCTTTGTCCTTGGACATGGGTAGCTTTGGTTGGTGGGTTCTAGCATCCTTCTGTCGATGGCTGTTCAACAGCTAGTTGCAATTTTGGTGCTCTCACAGGAGAAGGTGAGTGTATGTCCTCTCACCTCCCCAGTCTTCTTATCCTTAAGAAGAGCACATTTGCTCTTGGACTGGAAGGGATTTTATAAGGCTTGGGTTAATGTTTTCATGTGTTTTTCAGGGGCCTGGCTTTTCATAGCCATTGTTAACTGACAGAAAATATTACCTTGAAGGACCTACGCGTTTTACATTGAATTTTGAGCTTCCAAAGTGAAAGTCGGTGAACTGATGTTGAAATACTGCCCAAGATATGCTCAAGAATTTCCACTCCCAGTCTGCAAGAGATGTGGAGTACAGAACCTCCAGCTGGTTTATTCTGTTTCCCTTCACCCCCCCTCCTTGGAGACAGGTTGCCAAATAGCCTTTGCAGAAGCCAGGTTGCCACGTGATGCTGCTGCTGCGATGGCCATGACCTTAATTGCTATTGCCTATTATTCAAAAACACTAATTGAGTCATGGTCCCTCTGCAAATGTGACTTAACTTGCTGTTTTACTGCTTGCTGAGGAACTGCAAATAAAAAATAATGGCAGTTGTAATTAACTCAGAACCAGCTGGATAACCTGTCCCTCCATCCGTGACGGGTAAAAGTTCAATTAAAAAGTAAAGTTATTAACAGAGTAAGGTTTGGTCACACATCTGTCATATAGAGTGTGACAGGACACAAAAATTGCCCCGTGCCACAGAGAGGGACTCACTAGGGCCCTGTGGTAACTTTATTTTCTGGCGTTCAGAGATAAATAGCTCCATATATAAAGCAATTAAATTACTCCATATAGAGAGTCATATGACAAGTCACCTGTTTAAAATGTCTAAATAGAATTGTTTATCTTAGAGTCATAAAAGGTCTCAGGGCAGTAAACTACAAAACTACAAGGAAAGAAGAGTCAGGAAGCAAGGCCAAGAAGCATATAAGGGACGTAGAGAAACGTACGCAAATACCCACAAGGTTCGCTACTAGAAGCCTTCAATAAGGTATTTGACGAGGGACTTCCCTGGTTGCCCAGTGCTTAAGAAGCCACCCTGCAATGCAGGGGACGGGGGTTCGCCTTGTGGTCTGAGAACTAAGCCCCACACGCTGCGGGGCCACTAGGCCTGGCAGCTGCAGAGAAAGACCACACGTGAGGCGACGGAGGTCCTTAGGGCCGCAGCTACGAGCCCACGCAGCCAGACACATAGGCGCTTCAGAAAATAAGCTCTGTATTTTCAAAAAAGATATTTGACAACATGAAATACTGCTCGTGTCTACTAGTTAGCTATGATCCAAGAGCAGAACAATAACAAGTATTGACAAGGACATAGAAATTAGAAAACCTCAAATTGACCACAGGACTGGAAAAGGTCAGTTTTCATTCCAATCCCAAAGAAAGGCAATGCCAAAGAATGCTCAAACTACCGCACAATTGCACTCATCTCACACACTAGCAAAGTAATGCTCAAAATTCTCCAAGCCAGGCTTCAACAGTACATGAACCATGAACTTCCAGATGTTCAAGCTGGTTTTAGAAGAGGTAGAGGAACCAGAGATCAAATTGCCAACATCTGATGGATCACTGAAAAAGCAAGAGAGTTTCAGAAAAACATCTATTTCTGCTTTTTTGACTATGCCAAAACCTTTGACTGTGTGGATCACAACAAACTTGAAAATTCTTTAGGAGATGGGAATACCAGACCACCTGACCTGCCTCATGAAACATCTTTATGCATCTTTAAACCATGAACTTCCAGATGTTCAAGCTGGTTTTAGAAGAGGTAGAGGAACCAGAGATCAAATTGCCAACATCTGATGGATCACTGAAAAAGCAAGAGACTTTCAGAAAAACATCTATTTCTGTTCTTTTGACTATGCCAAAACCTTTGACAGTGTGGATCACAACAAACTTGAAAATTCTTTAGGAGATGGGAATACCAGACCACCTGACCTGCCTCATGAAACATCTTTATGTAGGTCAAGAAGCAACAGTTTGAACTGGACATGGAACACTAGACTTATTCCAAATCGGGAAAGGAGTACGTCAAGGCTGTATATTGTCACTCTGCTTATTTAACTTATATGCAGAGTACATCATGAGAAATGCTGGGCTGGATGAAGCACAAGCTGGAATGAAGATTGCTGAGAGAAATATCAATAACCTCAGATACACAGATGACACCACCCTGATGGCAGAAAGCAAAGGAGAACTAAAGAGCCTCTTGATGAAAGTGAAAGAGGAGAGTGAAAAAGATGGCTTAAAACTCAACATTCAGAAAACTAAGATCATGGCATCTGGTCCCATCAATTCATGGCAAATAAATGGAGAAACAATGGAAACAGTGAGAGACTTTACTTTCTTGGGCTCCAAAATCACTGCAGATGGTGACTGCAGCCTTGAAATTAAAAGACACTTGCTCCTTGGAAGAAAAGTTATGACCAACCTAGACAGCATATTAAAACGCAGAGACATTACTTTGCCAACAAAGGTCTGTCTAGTCAAAGCTATGGTTTTTCCAGTAGTCATGCATGAATGTTAGAACTGGACCATAAAGAAAGCTGAGTGCTGAAGAATTGATGGTTTTGAACTGTGGTGTTGGAGAAGACTCTTGAGAGTCCCTTGGACTACAATGAGATCCAACCAGTCAATCCTAAAGGAAATCAGTCCTGAATATTCATTGGAAGGACTGATGCTGAAGCAGAAACTCTAATACCTTGGCCACCTGATGTGAAGAACTGACTCGTTTGAAAAGACCCTGATGCTGGGAAAGATTGAAGCAGGAGAAGGGGACGACAGAGGATGAGATGGTTGGATGGCATCACTGACTCAATGGATATTAGTCTGAGTAAATTCTGGGAGCTGGTGATGGACAGAGAGGCCTGGCGTGCTGCAGTCCATGGGATCAAAAAGAGTCGGACATGACTGAGCAACTGAACTGAACTGAACTGAACTGCTAGTAGAAAAGTAAAATTGAATAGCCATTTGGAAAACAGTCTGGTGGTTCCTGAGAAGTTAAACATACAGTATCCAAATTATATAGTGTTTCCACTTCTAGGTATTACTCAACAGAATTAAACCAGGTCCACGTAAAAACTTGTACATGAATGTTCACAGCAGCATTGTTCATAATAGCCAAAAAGGGAAAACTCCCTGAAAGCCCACTGATTGACAGATGGGATAAACACAAGGTCGTAGATTCGTGCAATGGAATATTATACAGCTACAGAAAGGAGCGACGCTCTGACACGTGCTATGACGTGTATGAATCTTGTAAACGCTATGCAAAGTGCAAGGAACCAGACGCAAAAGGTCACACATATGATTCCATTTAGATGAAAAGATGAAAAGAAGCCAAAGTGTAGAGACAGAAAGTAGATTAGTGGGCTTCAGGGACTGGGAAATGGGGATGTAGAGAGAAAAAACCTTTTCCATTGGCTAAGCCCACAAATAATAATTATAAAAGATGGGTTAACAAAGGAAAAAGTTAAATATGTATGTATATACAGGAGTTTCACAAAGAAATGAGACTCAAGGAGACAACCAGATGATTGCGCCTGTATACTATGTCAGGCAAAATAAAAGATAAATTTATTTTTAGCCAGCTAAGACTCATTGGAAAAGACCCTGATGCTGGGAAAGATTGAGGGCAGGAGGAGAAGGGGACGACAGAGGATGAGATGGCTGGACGGCATCACCGACTCAATGTTCATGGGTTTGGGTGGACTCCGGGAGTTGGTGATGGTCAGGGAAGCCTGACGTGCTGGGGTTCATGGGGTCGCAAAGAGTCGGACACGACTGAGAGACTGAACTGAACTGAACTGAAGAGTGGGCAGTAGAGAGCCTTTCCTACTAGTTCTCAGTTGTCTTTAGCTGAAAATAATCTTTATGCCGAACATCACTGTCACAAATCGGCTGGTTCTTCTGTCAATCAAACGGCCCCTTATCATACTGACTGTCTTTAGTGTAGACGGCTACTGTCTTCAGGGAGTGTGGATGCTTGAAAAGCAAGCAACTGAGACAATAAAGACAAAGCACAGAGTAGAAACTGAAGAGCCAATATGGGATTGGCTCTTGATGCTGAAGGGCTTCAGAACAAGCCCCCCTCCAAATATGTCACTTTTGCATGAGGATCATTTTTTAATTTCAATTTATTTTTTAAAAAGTTTTAGTTGAGTTTATTTCAACATATGCTTCCGTTTTGTGTTGGGTGTTTTTTTTTTTTTTGGTTTTTTGGGCAGAAGGCAAGTGGGATCTTAGCTTCCCAACCAGGGATTGAAAATGCACCCCTACATTGGAGCAGTCTAAACCACAGACCACGAGGGCAGTCTCAGCAGTCCTCATTTAAGCATTGAAATTCAAGTTGGGTAAGGCAGACACAGTCCTGTCCTGCGTGTGTACATCAGAGCTAAGACGAAAACCTGCAGTAACTCGTTGTCCAGAAACACGATCAAGATGTCCTCTCTCAGGGAAGTCCTCGGTTAGCAGTGCATGGCTTCCGCATGCCAGCCAGGCTACCCTGTTAGAAACGCCGCTCCCGCCGGCATGCTCCTTGGCCGGCACTGTCCGGTCAGTGGCCTTCCAGCTCCACCCACAGCTCTCCCTGCACCCCAGGTCTTCAGGCCCCAGCCGTGAGGACGACTGCGGGACTGAGTTCTTGCACCCGCGATACACACGGGGGCAGTGTTGGCACTCGGGCTTTCCGGTGATGGGGCTTTAAAACTGAGCCCAGAAAAGAGAGGGAAATGAAAATAATGGAAGGCAAGGAAGGAGGCAGGAAAGAAAAGAAGAAGGAGGGAAAGAAGGAAAAGAAGTGTGGCATGAGAAGGACTCAACACAAATTGTAATGTTTTGGCTCAGATTCTGGATGGGGTGTCCCTGGGGGCTCAGCGATAAAGAATCTGCCTGCCAATAAAGGAGACTCGGGTTCGATCCCTGGGTCAGGAAGATCCCCTGGAGGAGAAAATGGCAACCCACTCCAGTATTCTTGCCTGAGAAATCCCATGGACAGAGGAGCCTGGGGGTCGCAGAGAGTCAGATATAACTGAGTGACTGAGCAAGCACGCATACCAGGTTCTGAACATGAGGCAAAGCCTGGGATGAATCCACCCAAGTGCATACCAGGGAAGAAGGTCTGATGTGGGAGAAAGAGTGGGAAACCCCCTAAGGCTGGAGCCCACCTAGGAGGGTGAGCTGAGTGCCCCCCGCCGCGGGAAGGCTCTTCACGCTCGGGCACGCAGGGCCCAGAGCGGCTCTGACAGCACCCCGTGCTGCCTTTTCGCTGGGCCCAGGACGTGGCTTGTGTTCCTTTCTCGCCAGAAGCAGTCTCAGCCACTACAGCCTGACAGGTTTCCTCTTTTCTGAGCCAACTGCAGAGTGAGCCTCGTGTCCCAGCTACCACACCCAACCCAGCCCACAGCAAGCCCACAGTCCATTTTCTTTCTAAAACATTTATTACCAGGAAACAGATAAGAGGTAACAAAAATAAGCAGAGAGAGAATTACCAAGATAAAGGCGGTCCTGCACAGCCCCTGCAGCCAACTTCTAGTTATTCTCCTTTCACACGGAGATTGAATGAAAGGCTCTGCTTCTCCCAGGCGAGAGGGGACTACAGATGAGGGTTTCCCAGGATGGATGGAGTCCGGGGACGGGAGAACACCAGCGCTAAAGCTGGGAAGAGGCGGCAGTTCAGTCACCAAATCATGCCCAACTCTTGCGACCCCCGTGGACTGCAGCCCGCCAGGCTCCTCTGTCCATGGGATCCTCCAGGCAGGAACACTGGAGCGGGTTGCCATTCCTTCTCCAGGGGATCTTTCCGATCAAAGGATGGGGACCGTGTCTCCTGCATTGGCAGGTGGGTTCTTTACTGCTGAGCCACCACGGAAGCCAGAAAACTGGGAGAGTCCTGGACAGATCAGAGGAGTTGGTGCTCAAAAGTGTCCTCTCTTGGCCTCCAGGTGGAGCTTCCTGATTCAAACCCGTGGGAAGCCCTCCATCAGGCCTGAACATCAGGAGGTAGGTAGGGTTCCTCCGGGTGCCATTAGTCTCAAGCTCATGGCTTACATTTCTCAAGACTGTTACTGAGCAGTCATTCTGATTCCGACTCCTAGGACCCCGCACATCATGTTTTCTCCTGTTCAGCTTCCCAGGCTCTTTCTGGGAGCTTCCCTGGGCATATTTTAGGGACTGCTTGGCTTCCCTGGTGGCTTAGCTGGTGAAGAAACTGCCTGCAATGCAGGAGACCTGGGTTTGATTCCTGGGTTGAGAAGATCCTCTGTAGAAGGGAAGAGCTACCCACTCCAGTATCCTGGCCTGGAGAATTTCATGGACTGCATAATCCATGGGGTGTATTATGGGCTTCCCTTGTGGCTCAGCTGGTTAAGAATCCACCTGTGATGCGGGATACCTGGGTTCAATCCCTGGGTTGGGAAGATCCCCTGGAGAAGGGAAGGGCTACCAATCCAGTATTCTGGCCTGGTGAATCCCATGGACTGTATAACCCATAAGGTCGCAAAGAGCCAGACACAACTGAGCAACTTTTACTTTCACGTTACCATTTCAAATCCAGGAAATCCTCCCATCTCTGACCCCCTCAACAACATTTTGCAAACTGCTATTTCCTGGAAGACTAATTTACAAACTACCTCAAAGTGAAACCTGTTCCATTTCTGTGGGACTTCCAGCATGGCAACATGCTGTAAGGTGGGAAATTTTCCTTCTCTCCTTCTAGATTCTTTGGCTGGTCTAGTAATTCAGTTGACACATGACAGATTAACCAGAGAAAAACAAAAATTTTATTTTGTACATAAGTGCATGTGTGCTAAATCAATTCAGTCGTGTCCGACTCTTTGCAACCCTGTGGACTGTACCCCACGAGGCTCCTCTGTCCATGGCATTTCCAAGGCAAGAACACTGGAGTGGGTTGCCGTTTCCTTCTCCAGATTTTCCTGACCGGAGATAGAACCTGTATCTCTTGCATCTCCTGCACCAGCAGCAAGTTCTTTACCATGAGCACCAGCTGGGAAGCCCCATTTTGTACATAAGTATCCCCGTAATATTAGGAGACCCAAAGGCAGCCAGGCGACGGAGGCTCATGTGCCATCCTGAGCTACAGGAGGGGCAGGCCTGGAGCTTCTGGGAGGAAGATAACTTCCAGGGCCATCAGAAGAACAGATTTTGATAATAGACACTTGGCCTGCCATACCGATAGGTCAGTCAGATAAAAAGTTATTTCTGGGTCAAGTCCCCTCTCTACACTGTTTTAGATTGGTGTGTATGTGTGTGTGTGTGCACATGTGCACACATGCACACAAATGCTCACAGAGTTATCAGCTTTTCTTGAGTCAACTGGCCACCTTGATGGACTTCAGCTCTAAATAATCCACAAGCCAGTTCAGTCACTCAGTCGTGTCCAACTCTCTGTGACCCCATGGACTGCAGCACTCCAGGCCTCCCTGTCCATCACCAACTCCCAGAGTTCACTCAAACTCATGTCCATGGAGTCGGTGATGCCATCCAACCATCTTATCCTCTGTTGTCCCCTTCTCCTCCTGCCTTCAATCTTTCCCAGGGCTTTTCCAATGAGTCAGTTCTTCACATCAGATGGCCAAAGTATTGGAGTTTCAGCTTCAGCATCAGTCCTTCCAATGAATATTCGGGACTGATTTCCTTTAGGATGGACTGGTTGGATCTCCTTGCAGTCCAAGGGACTCTTGAGTCTTCTCCAACACCAGACTTCAAAAGCATCAGTTCTTTGGTGCTCAGCTTTCTTTATAGTCCAACTCTCACATGCATACATGACCACTGGAAAAACCATAGCTTTGACTAGATGGACCTTTGTTGGCAAAGTAATGTCTCAACTTTTTAATATGCTGTCTAGGTTGGTCATAACTTCTCTTCCAAGGAGCAAGCGTCTTTTGATTTCAAAGCTGCAGTCACCATCAGCAGTGATTTTGGAGCCCAAGAAAATCATCTGTCACAGTTTCCATTGTTTCTCCATCTATTTGCCATGAAGTGATGGAACCGGATGCCATGATCTTAGTTTTCTGAATGTTGAGTTTTAAGCCAACTTTTCACTCTCCTCTTTCACTTTCATCAAGAGGCTCTTCAGTTCTTTGCTTTCTGCCATAAGTGTGGTGTCATCTGCATATCTGAGGTTATTGATATCTCTCTCAGCAATCTTGATTCCAGCTTGTGCTTCATCCAGCCCAGCATTTCTCATGATGTACTCTGCATATAAGTTAAATAAGCAGGGTGACAATATACAGCCTTGACGTACTCCTTTTCCTATTGGGAACCAGTCTGTTGTTCCATGTCCAGTTCAAACTGTTGCTTCTTGACCTGCATACAGATTTCTCAGGAGGCAGTTCAACCTTCTCTGAGTTTTTTAAAAAACTGACGACACCCTTTAATAAATCCCTTCTTCTGTACCAGCTGGTCTCAGCTGGCATTGGAAATGCTGAAATGCCAAAGAACACAACTGAAGCTGCCTCAGTGGCAGCTTTCGGAGAAAAATTAACTTCCTTTAATTGCCTCCCTGGGTTTTAGACCAACCGAGGTCACTGTTTAAGAATAGCTTGTCTCCTCTTTCCGCCTGCAAAGGAGGGTGGTGCCCGCCCATGGCTCAGGAGACAGACTGGCAGCTGGGCCAGGGGTTCCGCTGGCCTGGGGGCAGGAATGGAGTCCAGAGGGCACAGGAACTATCACATGTAGAGTGGGCAACAGCAAGGTCCTATTGCATGGCCCAGAGAACTATAGTCAGTACTCTGTGATAAACCATAATGGAAAAGCCTGTGCACATATGTATAACTGAGCCACTTTGCTATTCAGCAGAAAGTAACCCAGCACTGTAAGCGAGCTGTGTGTGTGCTAAGGTGCTCCAGTCGTGTCTGACTCTGTGCGACCTCATGTAGCCCGTAGCCCGCCTGACTCCTCTGTCCATGGGATTCACGGGGCAAAAATACTGGAGTGGGTTGCCCTTTCCTTCTCCAGGGGATCTTCCTGACCCAGGGATCGAACCTGTGTCTCCTGCACTACTGGCAGATTCTTTACTCTCTGAGCCAGGATTCCCAGGTGTGTATATGTATATATATGTATATAAACTATCCTTCAATTAAAAAAGAAAGAAAGGAAAAGAAAATGAGGGCACAGAGAGTGTGTGTTGGAGAATGGGACAGCCAGAAGGGACACTGGAGAGAAGGAATTCCTGCCCTGACCCAAAGAGGAGGCAGAGGCCTAAGCCCACAGAGCAGCCGGCTGAGCGGAGAAGAAAGCAAGGGGCTGCTTGCTCCTGTGGACCCTAGTTTTCACCATCCAGAGGACCCACGCCTTCTCTGCCCCAAGCCTGGATTTCCTCGTTGCAGGGAAGGAGGCCAGAAGGCTCGGGAGGACAGCCCAGCTTCCAGACGATCGATCACCAGCTCTGCCGGGTGAGGCCAGGGGGACCAGAAAGGACTGCGAGCTGAAAATGGGTCTTCCCTGCTTCCCGCTGTCTTTCCTTTTTATTTTGGACTTAATGTCTACAGATTTGAGTAGTTATTCTCTTCAGTTCATAGCACATTATCATCTTTGTCCTTTCAATGACTTTTGTTTCTTTATTCTCTTTATCTCCAAATCCCATTCATTTCCCCTCATAGGCAACCATTCTCAACTGTTTAATCTGTATCTGTTTATTTATATGTGTCTAGAAAAGTGGTATTATTGTGTGGTATGTATGGATACATGGACGGATAGATAGATCTCTATTTGTGATATATATGAGATTTTTTATTTTGAAGAAATTAAAGACACAAGAAGTTCATTTTTTTTTAAAGGTACACAGGCACATAAAAAATGTTCATCTTCGTTACTCACTAGAGAAATGTAAATCAAAATCACAGCGAGGCGCAGCTTCATTTGCATTAGGATGATTATTGTTAAAAAAACAGAAAACTAGAAAGTAGCAACTGTTGGTAAGGATATAGACCAACTGGAGATGACCACATTGCTGGTAGGGACATAAAATTGTGCAGCCACACCAGAGGACAGCTCCATGGTTCAGTGAAAAGTTACACATAGAACTTTGTGGAATCGAACAGCTTCACTCCTAGGGCTGAACCCAGAAGATCTGAAAGCAGGAGGGTGCAGGACTTGTACATATGAACTAATGTTCATAGCAGCGTGTGTGCAACGGCCAAGAGGCAGAGACAGTCCCGGTGCAAATCAGTAGATGGACGTGGATTTTTTAAAGTGTGTCACATGCCCTTGTGCGTGTGTGCTCAGTCAGTCGTGTCCGACTCTTTGCAGACCCATGGACTGTAGCCCGCCAGGCTCCTCTGTCCACGGCATTTTCCCAGCAAGAGTACTGGAGTGGGTGCCATTTCCTTCAGGGGTTCTTCCCAGCCCAGGGATCTGACCCCGTGCCTCCTGCATTGGCAGGCGGGTTCTTTAACACTGTGCCACCTGGGAAGCCCACTGTATGCCCACAGTGAAATACTATTGGGCCAGAAACAGGAAAGGAAGTTTGACCCACACCACAGCAGACGAGCCTTGAAGAAATCATATCAAGTGTCAGTCGCTCAGTCAGGTCTGACCCCTGTGACCTCGTGGACTGCAGCCCACCAGGCTCCTCTGTCCGTGGCATTTTCCAGGCAAGAATACTGGGGCGGGTAGCCATATCCTTCTCCAGGGGATCTTCCCAAGGGACTGGACGTGCATCTCCTGTGTCTTCTGCATCGCAGACAGATTGCTTACCTGCTGGGTCATCAGGGAAGTAAGCCAAACACAAAAGGATAAAGAACGTGTGGCTCTGTCTCTGTGGTGGGCCTTCCCTGGTGGCTCAGATGGTAAAGAATCTGTCTGCCATGTAGGAGACTCAGGTTCGATTCCTGGGTCAGGAAGATCTAGAGAAGGGAATAGCTACCTACTCCACTATTTTTGCCTGGAGAATCCCATGGACAGAGGAGCCTGGAAGGCTACAATCCATGGAGTTGCAAAGAGTTGGATACGACTGAGCAGCTAACACTACTTATATGAGTTACGTAAAATAGTCAAATCCACAGAGACAGAAAGTAGAATAGTGGTTAGCAGGCAGTAGAGGGAGTGGGTAAGGAGTGGTTCTTCCATGGGCGCAGAGTTTCAGTCTGGGGTGGATGGTGGTGATAGTTGCACAACAGTGTGAATGATCTTGATGCCACTGAACTGGACACTTAGAAGTGGTTAAAACGGTACATTTTGTCACACACACAAAAAGATGTGTAAAATCTTTCCTGCCACCAAAAATAAGAGTATAGTAAATCCCTCTGCTCTGTTCCCATGATGCCACTGTGTGGGAAAGTCTCCGGGATATATTCCTAGAAGACAAATAGCTGGGATGTTTTTCATTTAACCAAGTTCTGCCAGGTTGCTCTCCAGCAAAGCAGCTCGCATCTCCACTCCCTTCCACCAGCAGAGCACAAGTGTTTCTCTGTCCTCACTTTCCAGCCAACGCTTGGCATTACCAGCTTTCTAATTTTTGCAAGTCTAATACAAGAAGAGCGCTGTTTTGACTGGCATTTCTCCAATTGCAAGTGGTTTCACCCATCTCTCCATAAACTGATTAGTTTTGTTTTTTAATTTTATCCTCTCTGTAATAGGTTAAACATGTCCCACAAAGACATATTGAGGTCCTAATCCCCAGTGCCTCAGGATGTGACCTTATTTGGAAATAGGGTTTTTGCAGATGCAATCAAGTTAAAATGAGATCATTGGAATGAGTTTGAATCTAATATGACTGGTGCCCTTTCTGAGAAGAGGAAATTTACACACGGAAACAGATGTGCACACAGTCAGGCTGGTGGAGAGAGACAGAGGGACCACGTGACGACTGGGGTGGCACTGCCACAACCCGAGGGGCATGTGGCTCTACCAGAGGCCAGCGGATTCCAGAAAGCATCCTTCTTCTCTAGGCCTCTGAGAGAGAGAGCCCGTCCCTGCAAGAGGAGGGTGAAGAAGCTGGCTTAAAACTCAACATTCAGAAAACTAAGATCATGGCATCCAGTCCCATCACTTCATGGCAAATAGAAGGGGAAAAAGTAGAAACAGTGACAGCCTTTATTTTGGGGGCTCCAAAATCACTGCAGATGGTGACTGCAGCCATGGAATTAAAAGACACTTTCTCCTTGGAAGGAAAGTTAAGACAAACCTAAACATCGTATTAAAAAGCAGAGACATCACTTTTCCAACAAAGGTCCATATAGCCAAAGCTATGATTTTTTCCAGTAGTCATGTATGGATGTGAGCGTTGGACCATAAAGAAGGCTGGGTGCCAAAGAATTGATGCTTTTGAACTGTGGTGTTGGAGAAGATTCTTGAGAGTTCCTTGGACAGCAAGGAGATCTAACCAGTCGATCTGAAAGGAAATCAACTCTGAATACTCATTGGAAGGACTGATGCTGAAGCTGAAGTTCCAAAACTTTGGCCACAATGTGAAGAGCTGACTCATTGGAAAAGAGAAGGCAGGAGAAGGGGACAACAGAGGATGAGATTGTTGGATGGCATCACTGACTCAGTGGACATGAGTTTGAGCAAACTCCAGGAGATGGTGAAGGACAAGGAAGCCTGGCGTACTGCAGTCCATGGGGTCACAAAGAGTCGGACATGACTGAGTGACTGAATAATTTATTTTAAAACATTTTAAGCTTAACAGCTGCTGGCTCCGCGGGGATCTTGAGGAGCGGCGGGGAGCGGGCCTCGTCATTCCTGTGTCCCTTGGCTCATCCACTGATGTGTGGACTTGAGCAATAAAAAAAAAAAATAAAAAAAAAAAAAAAAAAAAAAAAACATTTTATTTTGTACTGGAGTATAGTCAATTACCAATGTTGTGATAGCTTCAGGTGAACAGCAAAGGGACTCAGCCATACATGTACATGTAACCATTCTCCCCCAAACTCCCCTCCCATCCAGATTGCTACGTAACATTGAGCAGAGTTCCCTGTGCTAGGTTCTTGTGGGTTATCCATTTTAATTATGGCAGTGTGTACATTCAATCCCAAACTCCCTAGCTATCCCTTCCTCCCAGACACCTTGATTTTAGACTTCTAGCTTCCTGCTCTTTGAGAGAATAACTTTCTGTTATTCTAGGCCACCAGTTTGGAGTGTTCTGTTATGGCGACTGTAGGAAACTAACACTCTCTGAACTGCCCGTCTGTATTATTTGCCCGTTTTTCAGTGCGGATCCTGCATCTTCCTGTAAAGCCCAGAAGTTCCTTGTTGGCTCCAGATTCACCTTCATTTCTCGCTGTTCTTTCTCACTCCTGTTTGACCCCCTGGGGCCACTTTGAAAGCAGAACTTCAGGTGGAAGGGAAGGGCGACTCAGACAGAGATGAGAAGGCAAGAGGGAGAGGGAGTATTTTTAGGCAGAAGAGCCTTTGTGCTTCCCCTAAAGTGGGAAGGAGGTTAGATTGGAGGAGCCACCTGAAGACATGGAGGGATTTCTGTTTCTCTAACTGCCTGAACCCTTTATCCCCAAAGCCTTTGGTGCCCACCTATGGCTAAGGTCAGCGAGTGAGTCTCAGGTAGACCCCCAGGCCGTTTTGGGACCAGGCTTACAGGTGCCTGGGGCCACCAGCACCCACCTTCAGCAAAGCCAGCAGCTTGCCTCGCACCCAGGCCGGTGAGAGCTGGTGCAGAAATCACGCACTGACATGTTAGCCTCTGGCGACGGCCCTCTGATGTGGTTTCTCTGAGCCCTGCAGAGCATCCAAGGAGGATGCCCACGACACGTTTAAAAGGTCTCTGCTTTAGAAAGACACTTGGCGGTCGGGAAAGCCAGTTGACGGGCGTGGGAAGGCTGAGCCGCTGGAAGAAGGCGGCTTGCTCAGGCGCAGGCAGCACCTGGCAGCAGAGCTGGGTCTGAGAGTGCTTCAGACCAGGGTGAGGCTTGGAAATCGAGCCAGTTTCATCCGTCATTACTTTTTACTTCCTTGGACAGTGGCGTCTCTTGCTCTCTCACAGTAACTTTCCTGAGAGGCCTCTTCGGCTCCCCGACGAGTCCCCAGACACATCCATCTGGAATTTCAGCCGAAGCTTGAGGGTACTGTCTAGAAACAGCCTGCCCTCAGTGCGGGGACTAGACGCGGAGTCCTGCACCAGGAAGCCCGACGTCGCCTCGCACACGCAAAGCCAGAGGCTCCGTCTGTATGCCCTTTGTACAACAGGACTTTAAGACAACTTTTTGTCAAGTTTTCATGTGAAAACGATCAAATGACATGACTGAGAAGACTCACAGAACTATTGCACGCCTGGAGAACTCAATCTATCGTAAATGTTTGGTAAGCAAACCTCCTTTTAAAGGATGTCATTTAACAATTTGACAAATATGCATGGCCTGTTCATTCAAGGCCTACTGTGGCTATACGTTTTTAGATAAGATTTTTACACCTGAACCAAACTGAATCATCCCTATATATGAGAAGTCTAAGGTTCTGTGTTTGAGTTTATCTTCTTGGGGTGGGGAGGGTGCCTTCACAAACGAGACGTGAAATTCAGAAGCCATAAGGGAAAATGTGCATATATGCATATAGAATGATAATTTTTTAAAAGGCGTCTGCCTGGCAATGACAAAAATGAAGCAAAAAACAAATTAAAAGAAACAAAAGGTAGACTGGGCTTGTTATAATGTGTAAGATAGTAGATCAGGGGCCATACTACTTAAAGACTTTGCACAAACTTAAGAAAATATCAAAGAAAACACAGGGAGAAAAGATGAGGGGGTAGGTACAGGGAATTCAGGAGAAAATACAAATGGTAAAAGAATATGGGAGGAGATATTCTATCAACTAAAGAAAGAAAAGTCTAAACTGTAACACCTTTTTTTTTTTTTTTCATTCGTTAAACAAAAGCTTAAGTGGGGGCAGGGGCAGTAGAATTTGCACTGTTAGTAGACAGATACTACTGACAAAAACGCTGACTCAGAATTTTCTTGGAAGGCATTTTTGCATGGGTCCTCTTAGTATATGCATACCCAGTAACCCAATAAATCCAGTCTAGAAACTTATTCTACGATAAAGCTTGCATATGTATACCATTAAGTATACAAGAAGAACAATCAATTAAGTTATGGTCCATCTATTTAACAACACCATGTACTCATTCAAAAGAATGGAGAGTTGTTATGAATACTAAGCTGAAAAATGCCTGTGACATATTGTTAAGGGAGAGAATCAAGTTGTAGAATAAGATATACATATGTAGTCATTCTATTTATGTAAAAATTACAAAGATAGACAAATAGACAAACAGGTGGTAGTTTAGTGGCAGAGAATGACACACACCCGCAGATTAAGTGGTGAGATTATCAGCTCTCCTGTACTTTTCTAAGGTATGCGTGTGTGCGTTCAGTTGCTTCGTCATGTCCGACTCTGCGACCCCATGAACTGTAGCCTGCTGGGCTCCTCTATCCATGGGCTTTTCCAGGCAAGAATACTGGAAAGGGCTGTCATTCCCTCCTCTAGGGGATATTTCAGACCCAGGGATCGAACCTGCATCTCCTTCATTGGCAGGCGGATTCTTTACCAATGCGCCACCTGGGAAGCCCCATTTTATGGTACAGAACTTTGCATAAAATAACTTGTCTTTTGATCATCACATTAAGTCACAGATCATGGGGCAAGCTCTTCAAAGTCATGATCTTGGACCTTCCCCTCTGTATGCCCCAGATCTAGCTCAGTGGCAGACATCACAGGAAGTCCAGTGGCCATTTGTTGATTTTATAGGGCTTCGCCTTCTCCTACCGCAGGCAGCTGCAGAGGTTAACGTGGCTTTATCCTGATTCAAGGTCAGCTTGAGTCTACTCTCAAAGCCAATTACAAGGGAGTTTGGTGAAAGCAAAAACCTAAGGACACAGGAACTGCCACCCAAGTCTGGTCCGGCTTATCTTCACTGGTGCTGCAGCCAGTGGCCACCCGCCCATCCCAATCTGAAGGCTTTTAAATCAGTTGACAAGGAAAAGCTCAGTCTGCAAGGAAACACACAGTGGGATGAAGGGCTATCTGGTCAGGTGACTAGAGGGCAACAGAGGAGTCGGAGGAGCGAGGGAGGAACGGAGGGAAGGCAGGCAAAGGGAGTCCAGTGACACACGAGAAATTCACAGACGGCAATCAAGACAAAAACCACCAGAGTGGTGTTTATATACAGAACAATTCTCAGAAAGGCCAGATGACCTGAGTTTGTCTTTTAACTGCTCCTAACTCTAGTCTTCAAGCCCCTCTTTGAAGATGACCACAAATAGAAGAATCTTTCCTAAGCAAGAGAGTCAAACATTAATAAAATCAACTCCTTGAAATAAATCTCCAAACTGGAGTTGCAAGCTTTGGCTCCCAAGAATGCACCAGTCTCTGAGCTGGCCCTTCACAAGGGTGTTGGACATCCCAATGACTTGTCTTTCTCTTTGGTCTGGTGTCATATTATCAAATCTAATATTTGTCAGGGTCTTACTAAATGCTGTGATTCTAAGCTCTACATGTTTATTGACTTTTTTTGTCTTCCCAACAGCCCTTTAAAGTACAAATAAAGTAGAAACCCCACTTCGAAGTTGACATATCTGTGTTGCTAAGTCATTTGTCCAAGGTCACTAGGTTAGTATATATGGGATCCTTACATTTTAATGTGGATCTGAATCACCCAGACATCTTATTAAGATGAGTCAGAAGGCCGGGGTGAGGCCTGAACTTCTGCATTTCTAATAAGCTCCAAGGAATGCCAATGCTGCTGTTCCCACAAGCCACATTTTGAGTAGCAGGACTCTAGAACTCAGGTCAAGCTGGTTACACTTTCAGAGCCAAGCTACGATACCAGCTGTGGGCTCCAAGGGTGTAGATTAACCTCTCTTTAAAAGTAGAGGTGGCGGAGGATGGTCTCTGGATGCTGTAAAACTCTACAGCTTAAAACTATTGCAAAATCCTGGTAGGAAAAAAGTTACCTCTGCCTTCCTAGGCCACCCTCAGGGCCCAGGCCCCACGTCCTATGTCTTATACTCTACTGTAGAGAAAGAACAACTCACAATGGACAAGTCTTTCCATAGGAAATGACGTCAAAACACATTACCCGAGAATACGCCCTTTTGGCATTCAGATTATTTTGAGCTAAAGGCAACTGAGAACCAGCATATGCAGGAAAAGCTCTTTACCTTCCGCAGTTGCCTAAAAATAAGGTATAAATTTCCCCTTTTGAAAAGGAAGTTCACATTTATCATGTAAATTTCCATTTGGAAAGACGTCTGTACCAGGAAGAGAGCTACTCAGGAAACAACTCTTACATGCATAACAAGAAGATCCCTTTTCACCCTGAATTTCCTCTCCCCCTACGTTGCTCCCCAGCCCAGAAGCCCCAAACCCCTTCTCCTTTGTTTAGCTTAACGTGGTTTATAACCCCTAATCATCCGACCACCTCCTTGAGCCCCATTTTCTCTATGAAGCTTCATGCAAGGTACAGAATTAAAATTGCTTTTCTCTAATCTTGTTTCAGTTTGATTCCCAGGCCCTAGACATGGAACCTAGGAGGGTGGAGAAAAATGGCTTTTTCTTCCCATTATGTCTAAGCTGAGACATCATGGGCACCTCGGAGCCCACCTAGTGAAAGCAGATGGGGAAGAGAGGCAGGTGGAAGAGAGAGCACGAGAGAAGACGCAGTGGGCTCGGGTTTGATCCCTGGTCGGGGGACTGAGACCCCACATGAAGCCCAGCACTCACAATGTGGCTCAAAGACCCAGCTTTTTTAACATGACCAGTGAGCAAAGGTTGATGCAAAGCCTCTGAAGAGTTTTAAACAGAAAATGGATAAATGGATTGGGATTTTAGTTTAAGGAGCTATAGTGTGTAGGGCACCAAGAGGGGAGGAATGTGTGTGTGCGTATATGTGCTAGTCTCCCAGTCGGGTCCGACTCTTTGCGACTCCATAGACTGTGGCCCGCTAGGCTCCTCCGTCCATGGGATTCTCCAGGCGAGAACACTGGATTGGGTTGCCATGTCCTCCAGGGATCTTCCCACCCCAGGGACTGAACCTAGGTCTCCTGCACTGAAGGAGATTATTTACCGTCTGAGCCGCAGGGAAGCCCTGGGTTGGGGTCGGGGTGGGGGGCGGGAGAGAGGACCCAAGGTTGGAGATAAGTGTCAACTAGAGGCAGTTCCAGTGATCACCGTGAAAAATGACCACGAGGGTCGCAGAGGAAGAGACACACCCGAGAGATATTTGGAAAGAGGACAGAGGGAAGAAAGTGAAGGATAAGAAGGAGGCGAGTGAGAAGAAGCCGATGTTAGAAGATACATTTTTTTAAAAAAAAGGTAAAATCATGACTCATAAGGACATAAAATGAACACAAGCCTAAGATTTTATTCCACTCATAAAGAAGGAGCCAGATGTTATAACTGGTTCAGGGAGAAGCTGAAAAGCAGACACATTTACGGAGGAGGGACTCGGGAGTGAGCATGCAGAGGGAGGCAGAGGGGAGGGGCCCTGTGCATCCACGAGACAGGACAGGCTGGGCTCAGCCAGGACTCAGAGCTCACGCTGCGCTCTCGGCATCTAGCCATTCCCTTCTCCAGGGGATCTTCTCAACCTAGGGATCCAACCTTGGTCTCCTGCACAGCAGGCAGATTCTTTTACCATCTGAGCCACCAGGGAAGTCCTGTTCAAAGGAAGAGAGGGATTTCGGCTAGAAAAACCAACCATCTAAGGCCAGTGGCCCTGACTTGGGCAAGGTGGCCCTGTTTTGGTTTCAAGGAAAAGTACCTCCAAGGCTCAGTGGCTCCAGTCTGGGGGAGCCATTTGACATTGCTTGAACACCATTTCACCAAACGTTACGTGTATCTTGAGACAATGTATTCCAAATAGATCTTGCCTGGAAGGAACTTCCAGTGTGGCTATTTTAATCTGGAATCCAGTTTTCATCACAAAAACAGCTCACCCCCGTGAGCACTTTGCCATCACAACAACACTCTTTCTTAAGACTCCCTAAAACAGGAACTGGTTTCCAAACCCACAAGTGGAAAATGGGCAAAGGATTGTCTTCAATTTGTCAATTTATAGGAAAGGACACATAAAAATTATTTTTAAAAATTGAAAAAAAAAATTGAGTTGGTTTTATGTCTTCTTTGTATAATGTTTTCAATACACGGAAGCCATAAAACCAAGTTCAGCTGAGGCTCGGGGCTGCCCGGGACATTTCGGATCATTTTGGTTAGTGGATACAGGGAATAGTTTTAATAGTCTGTATTGGATTTCTGGGTTTTTACTAAGCAAAGCAATATGGGGTACTGCTGCTGCTGCTAAGTCGCTTCAGTCATGTCTGACTCTGTGCGACCCCGTAGACGGCAGCCCACCAGGCTCCCCCATCCCTGGGATCCTCCAGGCAAGAACACTGGAGTGGGTTGACATTTCCTTCTCCAATGTGTGAAAGTGAAAAGTGAAAGTGAAGTCACTCAGTCATGTCCGACTCTTAGCGACCCCATGGCCTGCAGCCCACCAGGCTCCTCCATCCATGGGATTTTCCAGCAAGAGTACTGGAGTGGGGTGCCATTGCCTTCTCCAATATGGGGTACTAGTACTAATTAAAAACAACCAGAAAATAGGAAGATGAGATAAGAGTAGATATTGTGCAGATTCTAGAAGGAATCCTGCTATTTCCCAGCCTCTGAAACTCTCTCTTTCTCCCAGCAAAGTGGCCTGTGACCCTTACCTCCAGGTCCAGCTCCACCTCCAGTCTGGGAAGCCCTTAAACAGAGACATTTGGGTCCTTTTAAGTGGCCTTGACAGGTTCTGTGCTGCGGCCACAGAGACCCGAAATTTGGAGGGACGGGAATTCCAGGTCCTCAAAGCAGACCCGCCCGCCGTGCCCTGAGCCTCAGCCGGAGGGGAGGGTCTGCGCCCGTGCACCATCCCTGTGGGCAGACCGCCTGGCTGCACTTGGAGGCCCGCTCCGCCACGCTCCCGCCTGCTGTCGAATGTCCAGCTCGCGGGGGTCAGGCCACACATTCCCCCGAGGCCCGCGCTCAGGACTTGACGCACACTCTCCTTCAGACGCTCTGCCCGCTCCCCCGCCCCCGGACCCCGCAAAAACCTCAGCCCGGGTCCAGGAGGCACTCCCTCCAAACAGCCAGGCTGCCACAACGACCGTATCAGCGCTGGCTGGCCCGCTTCCCTGCCCGCATCCACCAGGCCACGGCCACCTCCACGCGGAAAATCCAGTTACTGCTGGGTTGCAGCGCTATCTAAATTTACATCAGAACTGAAATCTGTCCTTCTTTAAAGCAGATTCACGTGGTATGGGAGCATCATGGGACACTGAGGGCCTCTGGTTCAAGTTCGCTGATTCCCTGCTGACAAATTGAAGTTTTCATCTCCAGATACCATCCTACGAGGCCCACCACCCTCTCCTGCTTCCATCCGAAATCCCTGCTCTTGTCTGCAGCAGCAAAAATGTTACTGAGCTATACCACGGTCTGGGTTGTATAGAAGATGTATGGTTTAGTTTGTTAAATATAATTTTATATATATTCACCCTTCTTCTCCACAACATTAAAAATCACTATGTCCCTTGCACAGATGTGTATGTATGTGAATATGTGTGTGGGTGTTAGTCGCTCAGGTGTTAGTCGCTCAACTCTGCCACCTCACGACTGCAGCCCTCCAGGCTCCTCTGTCCATGGGATTTCCCAGGCAAGAATACTGGAGAGGATTGCCATTTTCTACTCCAGGGGATCTTCCTGACCCAGGGATCGAATGGGCATCTCCTGTGGCTTTTGCATTAGCAGGCAGGCTCTTTACTGCTTGAGCCACCTGGGAAGCCCGTCATTTATCCCTGGAAGCATGTCCTGAGGGCTCACAATGTGCCAGGACTGTGCTAAGGGCTGTGTGTGCCCTCGTTCAGTCTTCCTAACAATTCTCTGATTAGCCCTAAGTATTGCATGAAAAATCTGAAGCTCAGAGAGAGAAAGTAATTTGCCTAGATTCACAATTAGAGTGGGGCAGAGCAGGATTTGAACCCAAGTTTAGATGATCCTGGATGTTCTAAATATCAGCATTATCTTTGCATCCCAGTCCCTGACATGGCGCTGGGCACATAGAGGGCCTTCAATACGTATTTTTAATTTTTAAAAAAATTAAAAAAAATTTTTATTGGAGTATAGTTGGTTTATAATGTGTTATTTTCTACTGTACAGCAAAGTGAAACAGCTATATATATACAGAAACCAACACATTGTAAAGCAATTATCCTCCAATTAAAAAAAATAAAATGAAAAAAGGAGGGGATATATGTATTCAATACAGGTTTGTTGAGTAAATGAACACTTAACCTCTTTTTACTTACATTAAGATAGATTAATTAAGATAATCAATTATCATAGATTAAGTACCTACTTTGTACCAGCCACTGTGCTTTGAAATGAAGAAGCAATTACTGGTTTATCTAAGATAATGTCCATAATTAGGAATGAGAGAGACTTCCCTGTGGTCCGCTGGTTAAGACTCCATGCTCCCAGTGCAGGAGGCTCAAGTCTGCTCCTGGCTGGGAAACTAAGAGCCCACATTCTGAGAGGTGCAGCTGAAAATATAAAGCGCACCAAGCAAAACCGTGTTTTTGAAAACAATCAGTAATACGGCAGAACCAAGTCTAGAACAGACTTGTTTTTTTAATAAAACTGCTTCACCGACTCTTACTTTTTATTATCATTATTATTTTCTTTGACTCTTATCAGTTATGATCACTCAGTTACCCATTTCAGCTTGGAGAGGGAATGATTAAGACAAAGTGAAGCAGAAAAGGATTTCTTTTCTGATATAACTGAGGAAGACTACAAAGAAAAAAAAATCAGGGAGGATGTGTAGTAATACACAGGATGTCAGACCTGGAAGAGACTAAATTCAACTGGGGTGCCAGGGAGGAAGTCACCACTTCCTCTTCAGGTGGTTTAAAATGCCCCTCCACTTGGCAAAGCACGCAGCAACCACAGACCATGGAGGAGAACGGCTGCCACGGAAAACCTCAGCCCGAGCACTCAGGCTACCGGGAGCCTCCCTCAGGCCCCACCCCCAGGCAACAGCCACGAGCTAGGGTTTTATAAAAAAAAAAAAAGAACAAAGTAATGTCATTTTGCAGCACCATGGGTGCAACTAGAGACTATCACACTGAGTGAAGGAAGGTAGAAAGACAAACCCGGTATGACATCACTTATATGTGGAATCTGAACCATGACGCCAGTGAACCTACCTGTGAAACAGAACGGAGAAGGCGACGGCACCCACTCCAGTGCTCTTGCTGGAAAATCCCATGGACGGAGGAGCCTGGTGGGCTGCAGGCCATGGGGTCGCTGAGGGTCGGGCACGACTGAGCGACTTCACTTTCACTTTTCACTTCCATGCATTGGAGAAGGAAATGGCAACCCACTCCAGTGTTCTTGCCTGGAGAATCCCAGGGACGGGGGAGCCTGGTGGACTGCCGTCTATGGGGTCGCACAGAGTCAGACACGACTGAAGCGACTTAGCAGCAGCATGAAACAAACTAAATAAAGGATTTAGAGCACAGACTGGGGCTGCCAGGCGGCTGGGAGGTGGGCGAGCATAGGAGTGGGAGTTTGGGATTGGAGACGCAAACTGGTGTATATAGAATGGATGAACATCAAGGGTCTAATGCAGAGCACAGGGCACATGGTCAATAACCTGCAATAAACCCCGTGGAAAAGAATATGGAAAAGAGTGTATACATATGTGTGAGTCACTTTGCTATACAGTAGTAATCAGCACAGCATTGTAATTCAACTATATTTCAAAAAGACGAACAAACAAAAAGAGTTAGGGCTTTGAAACCAGCTCCGTCTGGGTTCAGACTCTGTTTCCACTACTAAGCAACCTCATGACTTTGGATGAAAGAAGCTGAGTCCCCATAAACAGTTTCTTGGCATTTGCTACATAGTACCTATTATATTTGTTATTAATTGTGATTCGTTACTAATAAAATAATTACAATGAAATCTTAAAAGAATTTTGAAGAGAAACAAAGCCTCCTGTGAAGGTCAGTTGACAAACACCCATTATTCAAAGTGCACTTGACATTCTTTGCCCAAGCAAAGAGAAAAGAATCATTCCTACAAGGCCAAAAACCCAGGAAATGAATATTCCTCCCCCGATGTCCTGGGGCAAGACAATATGGTGCCTCCAACCAAACAGACAAAAATATCTCCAGACCTGGAGGAGAAACAAGTTCCAAGCCAGAATCCTTTGCTTGTTGATACTAATAAAGAGTTCAAGCCAATTCTTTCATGAAGAGGAATTGCTATTTATAACCAAACTCATTTTATATTTCTAAGAGTTCATGAAGCATAATATAAAACCTGTAACTAATCACTGTTGCGGAGTGTGGCTCCAGCCGCTTCCAAATTATTTTATTGTTTTTATAAGATCTTGAATTAAAGGAAAAAATAATCTTCAGGTAATTATTCTGCCAAAGAAACCTCCTGTGGAGCTGACCTGCCTCTCCCAGTCAAGGTCCCAGAGGGAAACAACTAGCTCAGCTCATTTCTGCCTGGGAGTGAGACAAGCTACACACCGAGGAGAAAGGCCAACTGACGCGAAATTAACTCAGCCGTCAGGGCACCAATCAGAGGAAGAGCGAGTCATTTCAATATGTCCCTCCTGGAGATTCCCATCCAGTCCATCAGCAGGTCCCATCAATTCTCCCATCAAGACAGAACTTGAATCCCTCCCCCTCCCTCTCTGTCACTCCATGTTTGCGGCCAACAGCTTTTCCTCAAATCGATCCACATGCTGGACGGAGCCTTTTCAGCCTGACCACATCCCACTGCACTGCAAAGCTTTAACTGTTCAGTTATGGAAACTCCAGAGTCCTCGCATGGCCGCGAGACCCCTGCTTCCTCTTATCAGTCACCCTGGACTTTCTCAGGTTCTCACGTGACACAGAGGGCGTCAGCAAGGACACGCTGAACATTTGAACAAATTAATGTGCACGGTTGACTTGAAAAGGAGAAAAGAAGAGGCAGGGATGAGCCGTTCTGAGCCTTAACCACCAAGATAATGATTTTCCTGGGAGAGGAGACAATATTTTAACAAGTTGTCAACAGGTGCAGGAAAATGCAAAGCTAAGTGTTTTTATTTAAAATAGAAATTCTGCTGACTAACTGGTATACTGCTCACAGGGCTTCCCAGGTGGCACTAGCGGTAAAGAACCCGCCTGCCAGTGCAGGAGACATGAGATTGGGGTTTGAATCCTGGGTCGGGAAGATCCCCTGGAGGAGGGCATGACAACCCACTCCAGTGTCTTGCCTGGAGAATCCCTTGGACAGAGGAGCCTGGTGGGCTACATCCACGGGGTCGCAAAGAGTGGGCATGACTGAAGTGACTTAGCACACATACCACTCACAATAGAGATTTAATGGAGGAATGCTGGGACTTCAGTGGTGATCCAGTGGTTAAAAGTCCATTTTTCCGATGCAGGGCGAGCAGGTTCTATCCCTGGTTGGGGAACTAAGATTCAGCATGCTCCAGGGTATGGCCAAAAAAGAAGAAGAAAGAAAAAAAAATGTTGTTTTTAAAAAAGTGGAGGAATGTCATCACAATTCACAGGTAAAAATCCTTTTTGTGCAGATTCTTCCTATTTGTAAACTCAAAATAGCCGGTGATTTGAAGACAGGAGAAGGAAACGGCTATTGCGATGTAGCTACCTGGTGTCACTGTGTGTTTTCTGGGCTTTCTCAGGAACAAGAGGCGTTTTTGCTTGAGCTTGTGAGTGCTGGCCAAGCACCTTAGATCTCACTTTTGTTAATGGTTGACTTTGTTGCTCTTTGCTTTTCGCCTCTTTAAACGCCGGGCTTGGACCGCAGCAGTGGTAACATCAGGCAATGTTTAGGAGGCAGGTCTCACATCCACTAATGTGATAACAAAGAGTCTCTTCCAAGAAGAACCTGAGAAAAGCGAGATTGCTTTCCAACATCCTGGCTCAATTGTTCTATATTCCAGAAGCTATTAATTTTCTCTGCTCCCACCACAGGAAAATGTTTGGTCTCAGGGGAAGCAAGCCGATTAAGCGGTTGCTTAAGGGGGAAACCAAAATTAGGTAGGAAATTTGAATGGAGCCATTAACTATTCTTCCTGAAATCCAACGAGGACGACATTCAGATGGCAATCCAGCAGACAGATTGCATCGATGTCATGCAATGCAGTGACTGCAGTCGAATGCAATTATTCAGCTGTCCCAGACAAGCAAGGAGGCAGGCCTTTGATGATGCTTTGGGGGACAGAAGTTGAAGGTGTCTTCAGCTGCAGAGGGCGTGGTAGGTAGACTCTGAGCATCTGGGCTGTTGGAATCCAATAATCCAAACCCACCCTCCGCCATCTCCTTCGTGTAATGGGGTGTCGCAAGGCAGGAGTCTTTGACCCACTCTTCTCTGGCACATTCTCTACCTGTGGTACTTCCCATTACCTTTACTGGTTCCCTCAAAGTCCAACCTTGTCCAGGCTCTGCAGGGGTGAGGATCAAAGTGGGAGGATATGTTCAGAATTTGATGCAGTAAAAAGCAGTGTGACTTTCTAAAATGTTCCAATGAAGTGGAAAAGAAAATTAAAAATTTAAGCCTCTTAAAATGTAAATGGTGCCAGTGCACTGTGAGATTTGGACTCTCGCCCGTTAAAAAAGGAAAAAAAGAAGAAAGCCAGAAAGCTGGGGGCTTATGAGATGAAGTACTAAGAACAGTAGGAGGGCGGTAGCTCAGCCGTGACCCGGGCCTCCCTGTCCTCTTTGGGTTTTACATCGCCCACCTAATCTTTCCCACACGGTTGCTCATGCCGATGACCCTAACTGTCTGTGAAAGGTAAGAAGTACTTCTGTGAGTGCCTGATATCATTAATCAATCCACTCTCTATCGAAAATGGAAGGTGAGGAAAGAGTCATTTTTGTCGGAGGACAGTGTTTCAGGATGCTTCCGCCAGCCTGCTCACAGAAGGCACAGTTTAACGTCTCTCTGATGGTGAGAAGGAAAACGCCTCTGCTGGTGGCTTTCCATGGAGGGCGGCGTGTCCCGCCAGCCTTGATTCAGCTTTCTCGAAATGACCGATCTCGGAGATGCCTCTGGTGACATGCTGTCATCCCAACGGAGCGGGTGCCCTCCCCACCAGGGCGCCCCCAGAAGTCTTTAAAGGCAGAACCCAGGTGTCTTCACTTTCACGCAGCCCAGCCAGAATGAAATGTCTCCCCTATCGCAGCCCCACAGCCTGGGTCCGAGCACCTCCTTAGCATGTCCTTTGTCTGGCCTTGTGCATTCATGTCCTTAGGCTGGGTGGCCCGGGCCGCCAGCGCGAAGTCTTCTTTGACTTGGTTTCCCTCCCGTGGACCAGCCCAGCGCCCACCACATGGCAGGGCCTTAATCACATTTCCCCTTGACCGAACGTTAATCGTCTCTTTCTCTCTCTGTTTTATTTTTTTTTTACATACCTCTTTTCAGTTCTAGTCATAACAGCTAAAGACAATATTTTGCAACTGCACAACCGGAAAACTGGAAATTTGCCATGGAGGTGGGCAGACATTTCCACAAGGTTATTTTTCTTTCTCAACATACAGAAAGCATTTCCTGAAAAATACTGTTCTCCTGGGTGATGAAAGAATCAGAGATGCGGAGCAGGACTGTGTGGGGGACACACACTTGTTACTATGACTTTACACAAATCACAGAAGTTTTTCAGCTTCTCTAAAGCAAGTGGCTTTCAACGGCTCACATGTTAAATTAAATGCTTCTACAACCAGAAATGTTGTCATTGTGTTGTTTAGCTTTTCCACATTCATTCAAGAATTATGTAATTTCAAAATCCTCATTGACTTCAGAGTAAAAAAAAAAAAAAAAACAACAATGGTTGATGAAAATCTTAGGTAAAAATGAAATTGTAGACTATGTGTAATATGATCTGTTTATTGTTGTTTAGGAGTAGAGAAGGTTTGGAAATACAGATTCTCAGATTCTCAGACGGGTGTCAACTAGGTGGAAAGACAGCAAGATTGTGTGGACATTTTACTTTCTGATTATTTGCATGTTTTTGCTGCTTAATAATATTAAAAACTAAAGTAATCAAGGATTTAATATGCACTACATACTGGTCCAAGCTTTTGCATGCGTTGATTCTATGTTAGGTTTATTACTATCCCCATTTTATAAATAAGGGACTGAGGGACAGAGGGTGGGAACTTGCCCAAAGTCATACAGTTGTAAACGCAGGGCCATACCCTGACCCTGTACTCCAGTCCCTGATCCAGACTCTTTTATTTATTTATTTTATTTACCTTTTATTTTGACTGTGCTGGGTGTTGGCTGCTGCCCGAGGGCTTTCTCTAGTTGCTGCGCGTGGGGGCTGCTCTCTCGTTCTGGGCACAGGCTTCTCACTCTGCTGGCTTCCGTGTTGCAGAGCATGGGCTTCAGTGGTGGAGGCACACAGGCTGACTTGCTCTGCAGCGTATGGAATCATTCTGACCAGGGGTGGAACCCTCTTCCTCTGCTCTGGCAGGCAGATTCTTAACCACTGGACCACCCGGGAAGTCCCCAGAATCCCAACTCTTAACCACTATGTGGGACTGCTTCTGTACTGATCATTAAAGGCTATGAAGAATTACTGAGTTGTAACAATTTAAATATTTTGGCTAAGCCATATGACTTGGATTGAGTCATTTAACTTCTTAGGATAATGTAAGATAGAATTTAACCTTGCTTAAAGAGCTCTGGACTTCAGCCTTGGCTTCTAAGAGGTAATTCCTAATAGCAGTGTTTTTGTTTAAAGTGATGACTGGCCATCCCAGAAAGACCATTGGTGTCATTTAGGGTGGGGTCTCTGGGTCATGCCTGGAGGGATCTGGAGATAAGAAACTGAGGTCCACCACATGGGCTGTCAATCAATCATACCTGGGTAATGGCCCCCCCAAATCCTCCAAACCCCAAGACTTGGATGAGCGTCCCTGGTTGGGGAGGGATAGTCCTGTGTATCACCCCCATCGGTACCAGGAGACTGAAGCGTCAGCTCTGTGGGAAAAGAACAGCAGACACTTTGCCTTTGTAACCCTCCTGGGCTCTGCCCCGAGTCTCTTCCTTTGACTATTGTATCCTATCTGTATCCTTTCTCCATAGTCAGCTATGACCATGAGAAAAATAACTTTCAGTGAGTTCTGCGAGTCTTTGCAGCAGATGATCAAATCTGAGGGTGACTGGGAACCCCTTGAATTTGCAATTGGAGTCAGAAGCACAAGGTGGTCTTGGATGGTGACTGCCTCCTGTAATCTAAATCCTCAGAGTTCTTCAGCCTCCTCCTCAGTTAAATGATGATATTGAAAGAAATGATCTTTTAAGTCTCCCGTAGCTCAAAAGTGTTATTCTGTCGAGGGCATTTGCAGTTGAGCAAGGCTTCTCTGGAGGCTGGGAGACTTAACCCGAAGGAGCCCGTAGTGAGGGGCTGGGGAGATGGGTGAGAATGGGGGGCTGACGCTTCTTTGCATAAAGCACGCCACGCAAGCCACTTACAGGTAAAGGGAGCTCGTAGCGACGACGGCGGTGGTGGCAGGGGGCGTGGGGCCGGTCCTCTCAGTTCTGAGTCTTGTCCGTATCTAAATGAACTAGCCAGTCAGTGCTGTTCTGCAGGCTGTCTGGCTCAGTGGAGCCCGTGCACTCAGAATCTGTATCTGCTCCAGCTACAGAAGTGAGAGACTGCGCTAGCAGGCTTCCAACATTCTGAGAGCTAAAGCTGCAAGTCTGGGCATTATTGAAGGCCTCGTGGTGTCCTTTGACTTTTCCTGCATTCAACTGTTCCCAACCTTTGGGGGACCTCCAGGAAGGGGTCTCTCTCAGCTTAAATGCTTCACTCAGCTTTTCGTAAAATCTTCGGAATGCTTTCCGGCGCAGGAGGAAAATGGCCTCCGTAGGGCTGTAAAGCCTTTTGTTTCCTCGGTTTTGCCATTTTGTTCCCCAATCTGCCAGAACTCCAGAACTACAAGATAATAAACTAGTGTTGTTTGAGACACTAAGTTTCAGTAAATTGCTGCAGCAGAGAGAAGAAACTGACGCACAGAGCTGTCGCCAGCAAGCTGTTGAGCGGGGATCTGAACCTAAGTGGTCTGCGCCAAAGACCAGCCCTGCCCTCAGCGTGCCCACCCCGTCAGTATTCCCGCCTCAAGTCGTCAGCCCCATGGGATCTGGAACCCCTACGGCTGATCATTTTCAGCATCCAGTGGTCACAGCTCCACTTTGCTACAGGTTACAGGGAGACACAGACATGGGGAGTCCTGCAGCCAACACAGAGGCCAAGAGCTCGGCAGCGTAAGACGGGCCAGTGCTCAGGCTTCCTGAACCTCAGTTCCCTAACCTGTACTTTGGCCCCTGATGCGAAGAGCTGACTCCTTGGAAAAGACCCTGAGGCGGGGAAAGATTGGGGAACAGGAAAAGAAGGGGACGACAGAGGATGAGCTGGTTGGATGGCATCACCGACTCAGTGGACAAGAGTTTGAGCTAGCTCTGGGAGATGGTGATGGACGGGGAGGCCCGGCGTGCTGCGGTCCATGGGGTTGCAGAGGTAGACACGACCTGCTGCGATTCATGGGACTGCAGAGGTGGACACAACCGAGTGGCTGAACAACAACCACAGAGAGTGTGGACCGTGGCGGCACAGGCTTTCCAGGGATTTTAAAAGGGTTCAGTGAAATAGCCCAAGTAAATCACTGATTGCAATGCTCGGCACAGAAAACCACACTAAAAATATATCATTCTCTTAAAACTTTATTGAGTGCTTAATATTACCTTCTAGACTTTTGCTACGGAGTTTTAACTTCAGAATTGCAGCTTTGCAATGGACCATCACAAGCTTTCTTAAATAGAAAAAAATTATCTCCTCATTTTTATATAAAACTTACAATTTAGTATCTAGCTATTAGCTGTTATTTTAGAATAAATGATCTAGTGAGTTGAATAGTGTTGCTCCAAAATTCAAGTCCACCCAAAACCTCAGATAGCAACCTCATTCAGAAACAGAGTTTTTGTTCATAGAGAACAGACTTATGGACACAGCAGGCGTAGGAGAGGGTGATGAGAACTGAGAGTGTATACTGAAATATATATAATACCATATGTAAAATATTCTAGACAGCTAATGGGAGGTTGCTGGGTAACACAGGGAGCTCAGCCTGGTGCCCCGTGACAGCCTAGAGGGGCGGGAGGGGGAGGGAGGCGGGAAGGAGGGAACATGCCTGCAGCTGTGGTGACTCGTGTTTGATGCGTGGCAGTGGCCAACACAACAGTGTGAAGCGATGGTCCTGCAATTAGAAAGAAATACATTTCTAAGAAAAGAAGCAGGGGCTTTGCAGATGTATTCAAGGTAGGGATTGACTTAAAGTCATCCTGGATTTGAGTGGGCCCTACGTTCAATGATGGCATTGTTATAAGAGACAGAAGAGTCCCCACAGAGACAGCGAGGAAGCAGAGCCTGGAGTGATGCAGCCACAACCCAGCGGATCCAAGGGTCGTGGGCAACCACCAGAACCTGGGCAGAGGCAGGGAAGATTCTCCCCTAGAACTTCCACAGGCTTTGATTTCAGACTTCTGGCTTCCTGAACGGTGAGACTAGATCTCCTGCCATTTTAGGCCACCAGCTTTGTGGTAACTTGCTAGGGCAGCCCTAGGAATCTCACAACCGTGGTAATTCGGGGACCCCTCCAGTCACCCCCCGGGGGGAGGAGCCCCTTCATCTACTGCTCCAGGCTCTCTCCCTCTCCCCAAAAGGAAGAAATAGTTCACGCAAGAGAAGGGTTCTTCTCTGGCTCCACTTTGCAGCTTGTGGACTGCGGCAGGAAAGCCAAGTTGAGTCAACAAGGGTTACTCTTGGTATAGAGCGCGCCACTGGGCATAAGAGCGGAGGCGGGGACTTCCCTGGTGGCCCAGTGGTTGAGAATCCGCCTTCCAGTGCAGGAGACGAGAATTCGGTCTCTGGTCAGGGAACTGAGACCAAACGCACCTCGGACCAACTAAGCCCGCGTGCCCCAGCCGCTGAGCCCGTGTGCTACAACCAAAGATGCCGTGTGACATAGCACGGATCCCTCGGGCTGCAGCTAGCCCCCGGTGCAGCCAAATATTAACAAAATAAAGAAGCAAAAAAAAATTGTAAAGAATGGCAGGAGTATTTCTGTGCTGCTAGTTAACGGCATGATCTTGAGGGGCAGATGGGGCCCTCTGAGACATCCATCTCCTCCAAGTGAACTGGGGGCACAAAATACCCTCAAGGCCTCAGGCGTAGAATTCTCTAGCAAATGCTGGTCTTTAGATCAAAGGAAGAGAAAAGAGGGGAATGTGAAGAACCCTTGGCACTTGGGTACCTCGTCGCCAAGACCAAATGGCTCACATAAATGCCTAGACCCATGTGTTACCTAGGGCTTCAGTCATACTGTGATTTTGCCCCTACAGTGCCCTACTATGAAATACATGGGTTGACAACAGATTGTCCTTTTAACTGTAGATGTACCTGGGGCTTCCCAGATGGTGCCAGCGGTAAAGACCCTGCCTGCCAACGCTGGAGGTGTAAGAGACGCGGCTTTGATCTGGGGTTGGAAAGATCCCCTGGAGGAGGAAACAGCAACCCACTCCAGTATTCTTGTCAGGAGATTCCCATGGACAGAAGAGCCTGGTGGGCTACAGCCCACAGGGCTGCAAAGAGTTGGACAAGACTGAAGCAACTAAACACACACGAATGCTCCTGTTCACCTAGTAGATTGAAATTGCTCTTAGGGCTACTTAATCAACATCGACATCTCGGGGAAAAAAATGCTCTTGATGTGTTTCACTCTCTGCCTCTGCTAACCTATATATTTATTTATTTATAGCTTCTTATTTTGTATTGAGGTATAGCTGATTTCTATGTGATCGTTTCAGATAATCAGCAGAGAGACTCAGCCACCCACATACATGGATCCATTCTCGCCCACGCTCCCCTCCCCCACAGGCGCTGCTCATTTACACAAACAAGTAGCCGCTGTTTCAGTAACTCCTGGTGCTAACCATGACCACAGAGGTCTTCCCTCGGCAGGACGTGGCCTCTCCCAGTCTCTCTGGGAAGCTACCTCACCCAGCAGGTTGGATCTTGCCTACTCACCTTGCAAGCTCGCGATACAAGGTTAGAGGAAATTTAATTAGAGAGAAAAGATCATCTTTCAGTCTTTAGATTGCATATCGAGGACCAAAGTCTCCAAAACCTCTCACTGGCCTCTGGCACTTTTGCCTAAACTCACTGATAACAGGGGGGAAACCAAGGTTAGGAAGAGTTAATTTAGGTTCTAGGCCACATTAAAGTTTCTCTCCTGCCTCGTCCATGACCTTCAGCCCCTGTTTACTTCCTGTATTGCCACAACATTACCCTCCCCTTTACCCTAAATCCTTCCATCCACAGCAACCATGAGCCGTGAATTTTTTGTGTTCTTTTAGGGCTTAACTATTTCATGTCCATTCACATGTCCTACTTAAAGTATCAAAGTCACCAGCATATTACTTTCTTGTAGATTTTTTAAAGTTTTCCACCATAATTTTCTTTTTAAGGAAAATAACCAATAATGTGCCTGCTTACATGGAAGAAAAAGTGAGGGTATTGATACTGATAAATCGCTCCAGGTGAACTTGTATGAAAACCTGAAGACTCCGGAAAATCAGAAAGAGGAAGCCTTTGGAAAAGGGTACTGTGTGCTGTGCTTAGTCACTTAGTCATATCCGACTCTTTTCGACTCCATGGACTGTAGCCCGCCAGGCCCTCTATCCATGGGATTCTCCAGGCAAGAATACTGGAGTGGGTTGCCATTCCTTTGTCCAGGGGATCTTCCCAACCCAGGGATCGAACCCAGGTCTCTCACATTGCAGGCGGATTCTTTACCATCTGAGCCACCAGGGAAGCCTTAGAAAAGGGATTCAATTGTTATTACTAATTCCTTGAATCTTTAAAATTTTAGTCATTTATTTTTGGTTGCGCTGGGGCTTTGTTGCTGCGGGCAGGCTTTCTCAGTTCTGTGAGCGGGGGGCTCCTCCTGGCTGCAGAGCGCGGGCTTCTCACTGAGGCGGCTTCTCTTGCTGCAGCGCACAGGCTCTCGGGGCATGAGCTTCAGCAGTGGCCTCTGGCAGGCTCAGCAGCTGTGGCTTGGGGCTCAGCTGCTCCACAGCACGTGGGGTCTTCCCGGACCGGGAATCGAACACATGTGCCCTGCATCCGCAGGCAGATCCACTGCACTGTGAGGGAAGCCCGAATTCCTGGAAGATTTGAACCCACAAGGTAGCACTGAAAACAGTTTCATGTAAAAGAAAAATAGAAAAATAAATGGTCTAACAAAACCACTTCAGAAGAAAAGTATAGATGGGACAACTCCTTCTAAGGGATGATGGGGATGGGGAGGTGGGAAGCTTGGGGTCGAAGCTGTCAACTCTAGAAAGGGCGGAGGATGTCTTTGAAGTCAGGATTGCTTGCCCGTCCCCCTTCAAGTGTGAGTGACTAAACAGGGGTAACTGTGCAAAAGAGCATCTCTGGGAAAAGCAAGAGCTTCACTGATGGCGAGGTCCCACCCAGCTCTCTCTTGCCTCTCGAGATGTCCCTCTCAGCAAGATTTCAGAACCAGCGTGTTCTCCGTGCAGCCCAGGACCCACTGAAGCTCAGAAGGAAGCCCAGGTCACACTAAGACCTCCGTGGTTCTCAGGTCTAGGTGCCAAAGCAGATCATCCAGAAGCCAGCCGTGCCCAGGGACTCGTCTATCAGCACTCAGAGGATTATTCTTGAAGGTATAAATGAATGTCACTCTTTGAGCCTCAGGAACACAGCTCCCCAAATATGAATCATTGTGCTAATCCAGCTCGGTACCCTGTATGGTATGGGCTGTATTGTTTGCTCCGGGCCCGAGGGAGAAAGCCATGATGTATTTAAGGCAGGGTGTTTTCAGAGAGAGCATTATTAGCACAGTGAATAACAGGGAGAATGCAAATGCAGGAGCAGTGAAAGTGACCTTGAGTTTTGCAGTTCAAACTAGTTCCCTGTTAGCTAATAGCCAAGCTGATTGAGAACCTCCGGAGCAGAGGTTACAGATGTTCTGTTTATTAAACAGAAAACATTAACAACTTGGTTGTACCTTGAAACACACCAAGACATGAAAATAAGCAGAGGGCAAAGGGGAAAAGTTCAGTGAATTTTTCCTGACCGTTTCTTTTCTTTTTTTTAGTGCCATCTCAGCCCTGGCATTTTTTTTTCCAAATATAAGTCAGGAAGGAAATAATAAAATAAATTTTTAAAAAATATATATGTTTTGTCAAAGCTGTTTTTGGTTCTACAAAGTTGCCAATTTCAGCTCAGTCCACTCAAGAAACCGCCTGTTGAAATACAGAGCTGTAGGTCACATATGAAGTAAGATTGTAGTGCATTTCCTTTGGGGCTTCCCAGATGGTCCTATTGGTAAGGAACCCACCTGCCAATGCAGGAGACATAAGAGATGCAGGTTCAATCCCTGGGTCAGGAAGATCCCCTGGAGAAGAGCGTGACTACCTGCTCCAGTGTTCTTGCCTGGAGAGTCCCCTGGACAGAGGAGCCCGGAGGACTATTGTCCATGGGCTCGCAAAGAGTCGGACAGGACAGAAGGGGCTTAGCATGCACACACGTCCTCTGGGGGTGGCAGTGCTGCAGTGGAGAGTATTAGCTCTCCAAGGGATGTTTCCATCTTACAGGACAGGAAGTGGAGAACCGAGAAATACAAACGACTTTCTGAGACAGTGGGGGAGATGAATCTTGAACTTAGACTCCTGTCCGCACACAGGTCACATGCCTTAAAGCCACACGCCGTCACTCATCACCCTTATAAGTCTGGGGCTAGAGGCAGAGCCAGCGGAGGAACACCCCTGCAGAGTCACCTCTGAGGGCCTGAAAGTACGTGCCGCTAACAAAATCCTGACAGACGTGGTCTGCAAAATCCGCACTTCCTGCCGGACTGACAAAGCTCCCCGTACCCCCTGAGACGCCCATCGCTGCAGGCTGAACTTGCTCCTCCTGCTCCTTCACCCCAACCATACAGTCCATCTATGAAGTTTGCTTCAGAAGGGCTCAGTGAGGTGCCCTCAGTGAGGTGCCCTCAGTGAGGAGCCAGGTCCACGCTGGCTCCCCCGCTCCTTGTCCTCTGGAGTGAATCCTCTCCCTTCTCTCTGATGACTGAGTGCCCATGGGCAGCTCAAGCCGGGTGGGCAGCCCAAGCCAGGCAGACTCACAGGACTAAAGCACAATCGGCACAGGAGTTGACACTCAGCTCCTTCGCTTTTCAGTGACAGATACAAATCATGCCCCTGGCCAGCCTGGAGGTACCCGTCGCCGGCCGGAGAAGCAATGAGCTTTTGTCCTTGATGGTCACACGGCCACTGAAGGGACCGAAGAGACTGAGAGTATGGACCACACTGTGGAAGTCGCCGCTTGACTTAGAAGAGGACAGCAGAGCAATCCAAGTTTGAGGTCGCTTTTCCCTCTCTATAAAACCCTTGCTAGAGCTGAGTCAAGAACAAAATTTCAAAAAATAGCCAGCATCTCCCTGGAGAAGGCGAACCACAGAAATGGGTGCTAATATCTAGAAAAGGGGTTATCTTCAGAGCAACGAGCATTACCGGTCTTGAGGGTTCTCAGAGGGTTGTATGCCTTATACCTAAGCCCGCCGGCACTTTGAGGATGCAAACGTGTTGGACACGTGGGTGCCCTCAGATGGCTCCTCGGAAAGCTAGATAATTAAGTGCAGGCCGACAAGCTTGCTTCACATGAGATTCAAATCATTATGCCCTTTTGGTCACAGACAAAAGGGATTATATTCCTGGCGCCTTAGGGAAGGAAATTTTATAGCATCTCATATTGGTACCACTGGTTAATAACCCTCTGTAGCCAAAAGAGAGAGAGAGAAATTAGGAAGAGATACCCTAGCAGACCTAGACAACTTGCCAGGCCTCCAGTACGTAGAAACCAGGAACCAAGAGACTGGATTAGACTCCCAGTTTCACTTCCAAGCAGCAACACGAACTCAGACACGTCTTTGAGCCTCAGTTTCCTCATCTGTGAAACAGGACTATTACTTTCCCTACGTGGAGAAGGAAATGGCAACCCACTCCAGCAGTCTTGCCTGAGGAATCCCATGGACGGAGGAACCTGGTGGGCTGCAGTCCATGGGGCCGCAGGGGGTCGGACACGCCTGAAGTGATTTAGCGCACACGCACTTTCCCTATATATACCTCATGGGACTAGTGTGAAGCTCGTAAGACACCTTGATACATACGGATTTTGACACGTTCCCTGTAAACAAGAGAAAGACATTCTAATTAAGGAGAAACCATCTCCCCCTTCCTCTCACTGGTGCGTCTAGGGATCCAGCGGGGTCGTGTAGTCAGCATGGCTATTACTCATCTCTCCAGGACATAGCAGCTCCCAGAAGCCGAGGGATCCAGCAAATCAAGCAGCTGCTGAAGCAAGAAAAACTAGCCGCAGAAAAGGCATTTCTTTAGGACGTTAACACTCAGAAAGCCCTGGGTCGGAAGTCCTCTCTCTAGGCTGGTGATGAATTGAGGAGCAAGCATACATTTCCTTTGGTTAAAAAGGTAAAAATCTTAACACTGATCTGAAAATATTAATAGAGCTCAAAAGAGGACCCTGCTGTTTTCCTTGTGTAATTGCTGATTCAGACTCCAGGTTTACACATCGATCAGATGTGTCTGATTTTGGAAACAGAATGTGCTTCAGGCAAAAATTAGGTCAACAGTTAGCAATTATAGCTGTGCATTAAGGGGTTCACCAGGCCTGCATTCAGCTGTGTAATGAGAATGAGTAAGACCTGATTCCTACCTGGACTTAATCAGACCTGCTCTACCCTCTTGGGCTTCGCAGGTGGCAGTGGTAAAGAGCCCACCTGCTAGTGCAGGAGACGCAAGAGAAGAGAGCTTGATCCCTGGGTTGGGAAGTTCTCCTGGAGGAGGAAGTGGCACCCCCTCCAGTCTTCCTGCCTGGAGAATCCCACAGACAAAGGAGCCTGGCGGGCTACAGTCCACGGGGTCACACAGAGTCGGACGCAACTGAGCATGCGTGCACGCTACTCTCTTCCAAGAAGCTAGCTCCCAGCTCCGAGTACCTTTCTCCTGTTTATTTCTTCTCCTGTTGAGCTGTAGTGAGAACCTGAGCTGTAGACCGGGGAGTGAGTTCTGGAAAGCTCCTCTTCCCACAGAGCTTATTTGAACTGCTTGGCTGTTGAGAGACTACAAGAAGCTTGGAGAGGATGAGTTCCTTTGAACAGGACGTGGAATGCACATCTGGGTTGGTTACCGCTGCCTGGTGGAACACAGAAGACGGTCAGGTCTTCGAATCTTACCCACTGCAGTGCAAGTTCCTGAAGGGCACGTGTGGAAGGGACAGGCCAGCGGTCGGCACGCCACTTGCTGGCCGGGGTTTTGGCCTTACACCCGCTGCTGCCTCCCAATCTGATAGGCTGGTTGGGACCGCGAGTGAGCAGGAAGTCCGCTCCTGCTTAGGTCATGTGAAGACTTAAGCTCCACTCATCCTGTATGTTTCTTTCTCTTTAATACCTTGAAGACTTTTAGAGCATGGGTGTCCTCCCAAGTACAGAGAGTCCCAGGTCCAGCATAGAATTAAGAAAAAGAAGTGGTAGGAATAGAGATACAGCAGATTGTGTTGAGTTGTGTATGTGGAAGTGTGTGTGCATGCTCAGTCTTGTCCGACTCCTTGTGACTCCATGGACTATAGCCCACCAGGCCTCTCTGTCCATGGGATTCTCCAGGCATGAATACAGGAGTGGGTTGCCATTTCCTCCTCCAGGGGATCTTCCCAACCTGGGGATCAAACCCATGACCCCTGTGTCTCCTGCCTTGCAGGCCAATTCTTTACCACCGACCCATCGAGGAAACCAATATGTATAGAGAAGGGATATAGAATTAAGAAAAACAGCCAACATATATATGTATACATACACTCCAAAGATATATATATATATATTTATATAGATACTCCTAAGAGTCCAACATGCAAGAGATGACATGCTGCAACCAAGCCAGAGCCTGCATTTCTGCTCTCGTCTTCGCTGCCTCACACCTCCACGCCATGGTCTAACTGTGTCCTGAATCCACATCAGAGCTTCTCAGTAGAGAATTTCAGGGAGGAGGAGGGTGGTAGGGATCTCACTGTTTGAGAGACCCCAAGAATTTGGCCTGATTTCTAAGAACAGAGGAGCCCTGAGCAGGGGAAGGAAGATGAGCGTGTTGAGTACCCAGAGGAGGAAGACAAAAGCGCCGTCCCGGGCAGCTCCCATCGGAAGAGACCTGGTGAAAGAGGCAGATGGGAATGCCAACAGAGCAGGAACTAGAGTCCTCAAGGAGACCTAAGTTGGCGAGAAAAAGACTCATGAAAATGAAAGTATATAATATGAATTTTCATTTAAAAACTAAACGTTTTCTTTTAATTTTACACTCAGTCGCTTAATAACTTGTAGCAGTGAATGATCCCAGTCAAGAGTAACTTCAGGGGAGCTGCGTCGTGGCACAGATAAAACTCAGAAAGACAGAAATGACAGGGCAAAGTGCAGAAACTTGTAGGCAGGTCCAGAGGGCCCTGCACGTGGAGAAGAGGAGGTCTAGATGGAGAAGGAACGGAGAGAAGGGCGTCAATAATCAAGTAAGTAGTAGAGAAAGCAGCTCCTTGTCTGAGGAAGGACTTGAGTCGGCAGATTGCAAGGACGCACTGAGTTGCAGAGAGAGGAGAGGAGAGTGCTCCCGGCGAAACCCCTGCATCCCAGGGACAAAGCCGGGGGCGCTCAGTAACTCCCATCAAGGTCCATGCACTTGCTACCTCAGAACCAGGGAGCTTGTTAAAAATCGGATTCCAGAACTTCTGAATCGTGTCCTCTGGTAGGTTTGGGGAAACGCAAGCAGCTCACCGTGTGGAGCCCCAGCAGGAGGGCGGAGAGGTGGTGGAAGGGTGCTCTTGGGAAATTTACTGAGTATTGAACGATAGGTGACCCCGCCCACCGGAGTCTAAATGCTCCTCCTCGGTGAACTGTTGCAAATTCTCAGACACGTTAACACACACACACACACACACACACACAATTGCACTCCATAGTACTGTTCTATTTAGGGAAACTCGCGGGAACTGATATAAATAGCTTCATAGCTCTTTTCTCTTTATTTAAAAAATGTTCCAACCTTGGCCTGAGTTTTGAAAAGTGAAAGAAAAACAAAACTGAATTATCTAACAACCCTCTTCTCTTTCTTTAACGTTTCTTTCTGTGGGCGCACAGCACGCAGCATGTAGTACCGTAGTTCCCCACCAGGGGTCGAGCTCGTGCCCCCTGCTGTGGCAGCACAGTCTTAACCACCGGACCCCCCAGGGAAGACCCCCAGACCACCTTCCTCACTGTCACCGACGCAACGTCCTTACAGGGTACAAAGCCGAGGCAGCTGCCACACAACTACACTTTGACTCTCAAACTGCACTGACACCATTATGTTTCTCTGGAAAGAGTTGATCAAGGAAAACTTGAACCCACAGGTGGTCTCATAGCCATTTTCTCTACTTACAAAGATCATCTGGATTTAGGCAATAGCCATTTAAATCTCAAATGAGATATAATTTATGTGCAAGAAAATACACCTATTTAAAATGTACAATTTGATGAATGCATTCACCTGTGAAACCATCGCAGTCGTCCAACTCTTTGCAACCCTATGGACTATAGCCCACCAGGCTCCTCTGCCCATGGGATTCTCCAGGTAAGAACACTGGAGTGAGTTGCTGTGCCCTCCTCCAGGGCTGAAGTCATTACCACATGTATGCACGGAACAGCTTCATCATCCTAAAGGTTTCCTTGGCTCCTTTGCAGACCACCCCTCTCTCCATCCTTCAGTTCAGTTCAGTTCAGTCACTCAGTCGTGTCCGACTCTTTGTGACCCCATGAATTGCAGCACGCCAGGCCTCCCTGTCCATCACCAACTCCCAGAGTTCACTCAGACTCATGTCCATCGAGTCCGTGATGCCATCCAGCCATCTCATCGTCTGTCATCCCCTTCTCCTCCTGCCCCCAATTCCTCCAGCATCAGACTCTTTTCCAATGAGTCAACTCTTTGAATGAGGTGGCCAAAGTACTGGACTTTCAGCTTTAGCATCATTCCTTCCAAAGAAATCTTAGGGCTGACCTCCTTCAGAAGGGACTGGTTGTATCTCCTTGCAGTCCAAGGGACTCTCAAGAGTCTTCTCCAACACTACAGTTCAAAAGCATCAATTCTTTGGCGCTCAGCTTTCTTCACAGTCCAACTCTCACATCCATACATGACCACTGGAAAAACCATAGCCTTGACTAGACGAACCTTTGTTGGCAAAGTAATGTCTCTGCTTTTGAATATGCAGTCTAGGTTGGTCATAACTTTCCTTCCAAGCTTAGGCAAACGCTGATCTGCTTTCTGTTACTACAGATTAGTCTGCATATTCTTTACATAAATAGAATCATATGGCATATTGGTTTTCTAGATCTGCAGCAACAAATTCCCACAGACAGGATGGCTTGAAACAACAGAAATTCCATCTCTCACAGCTCTGGAGGCCAGAAGTCCTAGGTCAAGGTGTCCCTGGGGCCTGGATCCCTCTGGAGTTTCAAGGGCCAGTCTTTCCCTGCTTGCCCGCTGTCTGGGGCTCCCAGGGCTCCCTGGCTTGGCAGCATCACTCCATTCTCTGGCTCCATCTTCACACGGTCCTCCCTGCGCATCTGTGTCCCGGTGTCTTTACTGCTATGACACTCTAAATCCAGGATGACGTCATCTTGAGAGCCTTAATTACGTCTGCAAAGACACTGTATCCAGATAAGGTCACCAAAGAGAAAATCCCAGTTCTCCTCCTGTTTCTCCTTTCTGACACGACCCCACCCTTACTACACCTCTGACAGCAGGTGTGTGGAGGGTTTTCCTCTCTAAAAGCAGTTCTCCACAACACCAGCTGGGTGTTCTAGAGTTCAGTTCAGTTCAGTTCAGTTGCTCAGTCGTGTCTGAGTCTTTGCGACCCCATGAAATGCAGCACGCCAGGCCTCCCTGTCCATCACCAACTCCCGGAGTCCACCCACACTCACGTCCGTCGAGTCGGTGATGCCTTCCAGCATCTCATCCTCTGTCGCCAGGCCTCCCTGTCCATCACCAACTCCCGGAGTCCACCCACACTCACGTCCGTTGAGTTGGTGATGCCATCCAGCATCTCATCCTCTGTCGTCCCCAGTGTCATGCAATTCTGACACTCTCTGCCCGGATCCCACAGGTTAGGTCAGTCCTACAAGACCACCCGCTCCACATGCCAGTCACAGGTTCACACCACCACCTCTGCTCTGACCAACGGGCTAAGAGTCAACGGCTCCAGCGAGGGACTTCTCTGGTGGTTCAGTGCCGGTGCAGGGGACACAGGTTCACTCCCTGGTCCGGGGGGATTCTGCACGCCTCGGGCAACTAAGCTGGCGTGCCCCAACTACTGAGCCCGTGCTCCGCCACCAGAGAAACCACAGCTAGAGAGCAGGCCCTGCTCCCCGCAGCTAGAGAAAGCCCCAGTGAACGAATGAAGACTTGGACAGCCGTTGGAAAAAAAGGCTCCTATGACCTCTCCTTTGGTTTGATGAGCTGCTCGAGCAGCTCACAGAACTCAGTGATCCCATTTACTCACTCTCTACCAGGTTATTATAAAAGATGCAGCAAAGGATACTAATGAACAGCCAAGTGAAGAGACGCAGCGGGCAAAGTGTACGGAAAGCGGGTGGAGCGTCCACGTGCTCTCCAGGCGTCTCCAGCCCCAGCCCTCCAGGTGCTCAGCAGCCTGGGGCCCCTGAAGCCCGTGCCCTGGGGACTGCTATGGGGGCGTCATCACATAGGAACCGTTGATTATCCGCTCCACTGTGAGCTCCTCTCTCTGGAGACTGAGAGATGGGGCTGAAAATTCTAGGCTTCTGAGGACAGCTTGGGGTTTCTGTAACCAGCCCCTATCCAGAAGCCCACCCAGGTCACCTCATTAGAGCAAAAGACAGTTTGATCATCCAGGAAATTCCAAGGGATTTCGGAACTCTGTGTCAGGAACAGGGTCAGAGACCAAGCAGAACAAAAGATGCTCCGTTTTTAAATACATTATACATATATATATATATATATATATATATATACGAAAGATTTTCTACCACGCTTCATAAAGAACACAACAACAAAAAGAGACAGAGAAACTGGAAAACATAAACTAAATGAAATGAGACCGCTGATTATGAAATAGAGAAAGTAAATAAACTAGATAAAAGTGGGAGATCATCATGTAGTCTAGTTGTTCTTAAACACGGCTGTTCACTAGAAATGCAAGATGTTCCAGTTTTCTTTTCCTTGTTTGCGCATAGCAACATGACTCAGGTAATATATGTATATATTAACTGAATTATGATATACATATATTATTTTTCAGATTGTTTTACATTATTTGTTATTGCAAGATATTGAATATCGTTCCCTGTGTAATACAGTAGGTCCCTGTTATTTATTTTATACATAGTAGCATGTATCTGTTAATCCCAAACTCCTAATTTACCTCTCCCCGCAACCCAGGGCTCTTATCACTTAGGAAATTACAAAGCTTTTAGGAGCTTTGTGCCAGAAGCCAGAGCAGAGACCGATATACATGTCCTATTATCTCAGTCACATCTCCAGGCCCCAGGGGTGAGGCCTGGGGCATGGCCTTGCTGGATATGTCAGTCTCATTACCTCCTCCCCTGCAGATGGGCGCCTGGATTCTTTTCAGTTTCTGACTATTTCTAATAAAACAGCTATGATCACGTGTGTACAAGCCTTTACATACATATGTGTCCATTCCTTTTGGTTAAACATGCTTTGCCTAAGTGTGGATCTAACTTTAAACAAAACTGCCAAGAGCTTCCCAAACTGATTGCACTATTTTCCCTCCCATCAGCAGGGCATGAAATTCTACTTGCTTCACACCCTAACCCAAACTTGGTGCTTGTAATGTCAGTCTTTTTAAATTTAAACCATTTGAGTGGGTGTGTAGTGATGTTTTCATTGTGGCTTTTATTTACATGTCCCCGATGACTAAGGATGGTGAATATCTTTTCATGAGCTTATTAACTATTCATACATTTTATGAAAGCTCTGTCTAAACCCTTGGCCTATTTTTAATCAAAGTTTGTCTTCTTAGTATTGTAAACATTACTTTTTGAATTTTTTTTTTCCTAACAAGTATGAACAAAACTATTTTTTAAATTTGGGAGCTTAGAAAGCTCTGCCAAACGATTAATAGCTCAGCAGAGACACTATCTGAACCAGGAGAGAAATTCTGTCTTGAGCACCACTGGTGATACCGTGAACAGAAGAACTGCCCGTCTGTGATCAGAGAGCTGGAATACAGGGCCTGTGCTGTACTCCTGACTCCCTCAGCTCTAAACAGGTCACACACATCCTTGCACCTCCATCTCTTCATCTATAAAATAAGGAAAGGAAAGTCACTTAGTCGTGTCCGACTCTTTGTGACCCCATGGACTGTAGCCTACAGGCTCTTCCCTCCATGGGATTCTCCAGGCTGACTCCCTCAGCTCTAAACAGGTCACACACATCCTTGCACCTCCATCTCTTCATCTATGAAAAAGGAGCCTGCACTAAAGTAATCAAGCTTTCTTCAAGGCCCAGCATGCATTGCTGTTGTTCAGTTGCTCAGTCGTGTCCGACTCTTTGCAACCTCATGGACTGCAGCATGCCAGGCTTCCCTGTCCTTCACTATCTCCCGAAGCTTTCTCAAACTCATGTCCATCGAGTCGGGGATGCCATCCAACCATCTTGTCCTCGGTCATCCCCTTCTCCTCCTGCTTTCAATCTTTCCCAGCATCAGGGTCTTTTACAACCCAACATGTATTGGATTGGCCCAAAATTTCACTCAGGTTTTTCTGTAAGATGTTATAGAAAAACCCGAATGAAGCTTTGGGCCAACCCAAAACTTCAACAAGTGGTTCCTTCTGATAAATGTCTAAAATAGCCACAAAGGTCCTTCAAAATATGTTATATTTCAAAGCTAAAACATTTTTAAAAATTCATTGGGCCTCCCTGAAGTCTGGAAAAAAATCGAATTCAAGAAAGATGAAAGAGTGTGGAGTGGCAGATATCACCACATTTAGATGATCCTTATGAAGTTAGTCTCTGATGAGTAGGGTCCCTATCAGTGAAAACATCAAGCCAGCAGTTGGGGTGTCTCTTGCAGCCTTTAATTACAGCACTGAATGATAGATTGGAACACGTCACACACAGTATCCCAAACGGTAGCAGCAGCATCTTCAAGCATGAGAACAGACGAATACATACAAGGCACAAACACACTTAGCATTTCTAATCGTATAAAGTCTTTCCTCTGGAAATACTTCTGATGTCTTTCAAATATACTGTCTCAAGTGAACTTACAAAACAGAAAGAGACTCCCAGACTTGGAAAACAAGTTTATGGTTGCTGGGGGGATGGATCGGGAGAAGAGCTAGTTAGGGAGTTTGGGATGGACAGGTACACACTGCTGTATTTAAAATGGATAACCAAAAAGGGCCTTCTGTGTCCCCTACTGTACAGGGAATTCTGCTCAACGTTAGGTGGCAGCCTGGATGGGAGGGGAGACTAGGGGAAGGAGATGCATATATGGGTTTCCTTGGTGGCTCAGATGGTAAAGAATCTGCCTGGAACGCAGGAGGCCTGGTTTCAGTCCCTGGGTAGAGAAAATCCCCTGGAGAAGGGAATGGCTACCCGGGAATACCCCAGTATTCTTGCCTGGAGAATTCCGTGGACTGTACGTATACATGTATGGCTGTGCTCCTTCTCTGTTCACCCAAAACTGTCACAGCATTGTTTGTTAATCGGCTATACCCCAATACAAAATAAAAAGTTTAGAGAGGAAAAAAATACTGCCAACTTTTGCAACATTTTATTAAAATATTCTCCTTTAAAAAAGAATGTTTACCACTCAGATGAGCTCATATAAACCTGGGAGGTTAATGCTATTGAATATCTCCTATGGCCGTAAGTGAACTGCTTTTTCCTAAAGTGGTGATAAGCATGTTTTATGTAGACGTGCTCTCAGCTCTCCTTTGTCACAAAGGACACGGCTGCAAATGACAGCTCCAGGGTCAGGGCTGTATTTTTGGCCACTGGATAATGGTTCATATGAAGCAACTGATCTGGGTGATGACTGGACCCGTAATTCTGATATCAAGTCAGAATTATACCACTTAGGTTAAAGGCCGTTTGGCCGACACTCCCTGGATCTCATTAGCACCATGCTCTACTCATCAGAACTTGCCAAGTGAAACTACGAAGTTAGATATTATATGATGATAAAGTGGACAATTCAAAACACATCTCTGATCAGCCTATCAGGAATCTGACCTTCTGCTACGGCAATAAGAATCCACAGCATTTCCTCCTTGTTAAGCGCCCAGGCCATGGTTTGGGAACATTTAGTTTTGAGCTGAATCTTGTCTTAATTTTAGGTTTGAAGGGCAAGTGTCACAAAAAGGCAACCAAGTGTACCCATAGCCATAAGGATGTAGCAACAACTTCAGAGTCTTTAGGTGAAATCTTAAAGTCCACACAAAGATGTTTCTCCAAGAAAATTTGAGTGACAATGTCTTTCCTGGGCTTGTCTTGCTAATCAATTTACGTCTAGAAACATTATTTTCTTTATTTCTGTCTTTATCACCACAATCCTCATTTTTTCCAACATTGTACTATGAAGAATTTCAAACACACAGTAAAATTGAAGGAATTTTAGTAAATACTCATCACCTAGCTTGTACTATTAATGTTTTACTCTGCCTGCCTTATCACATATCTATCCACCTAACCATTCCTCTATGCATTCTTCAATTTTTTTATATATTTCAAAGTAAACTACAGACATGAGCCCATAACCTCTTTTTGGGGGGCCTGTAGAATCTTAGTTCCCTGTCCAGGGATCAAACCCACTCACCTGGCAGTGAAGCATGGATTCGTAACCCCGGGACAGCCAGGAAGTCCAATACCCTCATTTTTAGGTCTTCTTTTTCTCTTCCCTGTCAAGTTTTGGTCAGTTTTCATTGAAGGGTTTTTTTTTTTTTTTTTCCCCTCTCTAAGAATTTTTAAAATGGATTTACACAGAATTCTAGAAGTAGAAAGTTCTGTCTACACCAATCCTGGTGCCCCAATTCTGAGTTTGAGTTGCTTACTACACGTTTTCTCCTCTTTGCCTGTCATCCAAGTGAATAAGAAGCCGCCACCACTGACACTTGGTTACTTTTATCTTCCAAAAATGAGAAAACTGAACAACCTTCCAAAAGAAAACAGAAGTCCGTCATCTGCCCTTGCTATTAAAGATCTATTTATACATCTAAGAACATTCCTTGTCAAACAATAGCATTGTGTCTCTCCTTATTGTTTTCCCCAGTTTCGGATACTCTCCACACCACTTCATCGCCAGGAGCAATGTTGACATCAAGTGTTAGAAAGACTTCCAGACACTAGTTAAGAATTCTATTTAAATGTGGCAGACAGAAAAAAAATGTATCTCTGTCTCCTCCTGAAACACCATCAATATATAAGCAAAGGTATTAAAAGAAGAATGAAGTCAGAAGGACACGAAGAGCAGGAGAAAGGAGGAAAGCCGACGATAGATGCCACCAAGCTTGGGAGGATTAAAAACGAACCGAGGGAGGAAATCCATTTAGCCAAATGGAGGAAGCATAAATCCACCTGCCCTGAGAGAAGGCAGTGATGAGAAACGAGACCGTTTGCTTTGCAAACTCAGGAAAGATCTGGGCTTGGGTGCACAGGCGCCTCAGAAAGCTGTGTGAAGCTTAAGCTACTGGAGGTTTATTCCAGGTTTACACACGTGTTCATCACAAGTCAGCCAAGGGCTCACGTCTCCTCACTCAGGATGCAGGCTGGTGGAAGAGCCAGACCTTCACCTCTGCTAGATAGAAAGGAAGAGACTCCGATGTGTCTCACAGTAGCAGCCCATAAGACACTCTTCCCCAGGACCAGGAGAGGCTGAAGTCCCCCTCCATGGAACCACGTGGCTAGGGAAATCAAGTTTCTCCCTTAACATGTATGTGGGAGATACTTCAGAGCAATGTTTTAAAAATTGTGTGTGTAAACAATGGCAGTTGGAAGTGACGTTTTTTGTTTGTAACTAGTGAAATCAGACATTTATTTAACATTCACTGTTCTAAGGAACATACCCACCACCATAGAGGAAAAGGATAAATAAATACCACCAAGATGAGCACGTGTTGCTCTATAAAAGATCAACTGGAACTTTCAAAAACCCGCTGTAAGAGAACAAAGTGATTAAAAGATCAGGAGGTAGTTTTATACATTTGAATTCAAAAGCATGTTTTCCTGTTCCTGTCCCAGGGTGACGTTTTTGCCCAGTAACTCCCTGGAATCTAGTCCTAATTTACATCTGTGCCCAAAACCACCAAGCACAGCAAGCTTAATAAAGCTGGAAAAAGACAGCATGGCCTGTCTTAAATGGACTCAACTTTTGTATTGAGTCATGTCTCTGATGAACTTTTTAAAAGTAAAGCGCACAGCCCGCCTCGCGGAAGTCCACCTCAAGGGGCCCGCTGCTCCCCTCCTCTCCCTCCTAATGCACTGGGTGTGAGTCCACCTGGTGAAACTTACAGCAAAGGTGTGAAAACAGGAATGTTGATCTACTGGGAGAAACAAAGGCAAGAAATAAAAGTAACACTGAAGGGATATAGAAGAAAATGACTTTCTGCTTCAAATTAGAAAAAAAAAAGTGCGTTCAGACATGAAATAGTGTTTCCATTTCCAGCCCTGGTGGCTTAACTTGGGTAGATTAATGTACTGGGAGTGATATCTTTGGTTTATCATCCATGGAGAGGTAATTTTAAAAATCTTTGACCTTGTCGGTTTGGGGGTCGCTTCAAGTTGGAAGTGTTGCTTTTGCTATGTCACCTCCAATTTTCAGGAATCCTTCTTGCCCCGGGATGTTGCCCTTGCAGATTTTCAGTATTTATTGCAGGTCGTTTTCTTCCAACTATGATTCTGCATCCATGTGAATCTTTCATCCATTTTCCCACTTGTAAAATACATCCTCTTTTTCACTAAAGGGACTCTGCCTTTTAGATACCAGTGTAAAGCGAATGGGAAGAGAACCAACATCAATTACATTTAGCGTGCTCTCAACAATGCCCTAGGCGCTTCAGGCAGGAGCTCGCTTAACACTTATCACAGCGAACACGGAGTACAAAACCAGCGAGGTTAACAGAAGATACACAGGACATCACGCACTAATGCATATATACGGGAGCTAGAAAAGTGAAACTGACGCACCGACTTGTAGGGAAGGAATGGAGACGGAGATGGAGAGAACTGACTTGTGAGCATAGCAGGGAAGGGAGAGGGTGGGACGAATTGAGAAAGTAGCATCGCCGCATACGCACTCCCGAGTGTAAAACAGACAACCACGGGGGAGCTGCGGAACCGCCGCGGAGCCGCGCCCTGTGCTCCCTGACATTCTAGAGGGCCGCGGGGCTCAAGGCGGAGGGGTATGCATACATGTATGTAGCTATGGCTGACTTCCGTTGCTACATGCCAGAAACCAACACACCGTAAAGCAATTATCTTCCAATTAAAAAAAAAAAAATAGAGCAGTGACTTAAGCCCAGGTTCAATTTCAAAGACTTTCATTAGAAAAAACTTAAAAAAAAAACACCTATATACCACACTTGTCCTATGAATATTTCTAAATTTAACATCCTTGAGAAAATACACAGCTGTACTAAAAATATTTTGCATTCACAACACGGTGTTTTCCCTTCATAGATTATTCTTCCAGCAGTACTTGTTGAAAAGCTACCCTTCTCCCATTGATTCGCCTTTTCACCTTTGTCAAAAATCCGTTGATTGCACGTGTGTGTATTCCTGGGTTATCTATTTTGTTCCATTGATCTAAATGCTTATTCCTTTACCAATACCACACTTTTGATGTCTGTAGCTATATAATAAGTCTTGAAACTGGCAAAGTGATTCCTCCAAATTTATTCTTCTCTTTCAAAATTGTCTTAGATATTCTAGTTCATTTGCTTTTCCACACATATTTAAAAATAATCTTGTCTGCATATCTACAAAAAATCTTGCTGGATTTTTGACAAGAAAAGTATTAAAACTGTATGTCAATTTGGGAAGAACTGACACTTTTCTTATATTATACCTTCCAATCCATAAACACAAAAATATCTCTTTCTTTGGTGTTTTGTAGTTTTTAGCATACAAGTCCACAAGTCCTTTACATATTTTGTTAGATCTAAACCTAAATATTTCACTTATTCTTGCTTCTTTAATAATAAATTATTGTTAGTATAACTTTATCATCATTAATTTAGCTGTGATTTACTTAGTTACTCCTTAAGCAAAAATCATAAATTGGACTCCCTCTGGGAAAAATTCAGCCCATAGAAAATTTTAATGAGGAGAGATTTTCCATTTTAAAAGTCCACATTTCTATCTTCTCTTGAGAAATGTGGAAATTTGGTAACACTGGGCCTCATTTTCCTACTCAGCAGCAATTAGCTGGAGCTGTATCACGTCCCAAGTGGTGCTAGTGGTAAAGAAGCTGCCTGCCAATGCAGGAGGCGTTAAAGATGAGGGTTCGATCCCTGGGTCAGGAAGATCCCCTGGAGGAGGGCATGGCAACCCTCTCCAGTATTCTTGCCTGGAGCATCCCATGGACAGAAGAGCCTGTGGGGACAGAAGAGCCTGTAGTCCATGGGGTCACGAAGAGTCAGAGGCTACTGAAGTGACGTAGCAGGCATATCGGGTCCATCCCTTACGAGAGGCAAGCTTTCTAGTTAACCACAGTCTCCACCAAGGCCAGTGAATGTGCATGCACTTATGCTTGGCCTGATTTCCTTGTTTGTTACTGTACTGGCTCTGGTAGCCTACTGAGATTCCACTTCTGCATTAGATTGAGTGGTGATACATGTTGGCATCAACAATACCTTTGGTTTATTAGTTGGCTTTCATAGGGTACTTACAGGGCACAGAATGTGTTAATCGTCCATGCTCGTATGTATTTACTAAGCTACTGTGTTTATATTTATTCTCCTCACCCCCAAATCTCCTTATTTCATGACACTTCATCATCGCCAACTATTTCTCCCAACAGGGAAAGCAGAGTAAGTGTGGTCTCAGAACAGATGAAAGACTAGAGTGGAGGGACTTTTCTGGTGGCCCAGTGGTTGAGAATCTGCTTTGCAACACAAAGGATGCAGGTTCAACCCCTGGTCGGTGGATTAGAGCCCACATGTCAAGGGGCCCCTGAGCCTGAGAGCGGTGACTACTGAGCCTGCGCACTCCAGAACCCGAGTGTGTAGGGAAAGCCAGCACGAGGAAAAAGACGAGCGGAGACGGGGGAGCCCGCCCTAGGAGTCTTCCCTGTGGGAGCTCTTCTCCAGCGGCTGATGTTTTGTGAGAGAGACTTGCTGGGCAGAGGTGAGCCCCTGGTAAACTAAGGCCTTTTTTCTCAGAGTGCTTTTTCAGCTCTGAACTCATACTTGTGAATGTACTTGTGAATTTCCCAAGAATTTATCTTGAGATAATGGGGTTACCCTTCAAAGTTGCATTAACAAGATTCTCAATTGTTCTCCCAGAAGTGAGAAAAGTATGTTCCCTCCCCTTACCTAGACTGTTCATTCGAGCAAGTGACAGGGTTAGCCTAGTCCCCATTCAACCTCTCAGCACCATCCACGCACAGCCAGGGAGGAGAGTTCAGTTTTAATATCCCACTTTTCCTAATCCATTATCCATGATAATCCACTGCGTCCCCTGGGTACTTAATCATCAAAGCACCATAAACCTCTTTTTGAAGATCAAATGGTTCTTTAATCCATTTACTTACAGTACCCTCAGTTATAGAAAAGTAATCCAAAGGGTAAGTGGGCCACTATTCCAAGTTTCTTATGGTTCCTGTTAACAAGGTAACAAATCGGTAATGGCTTTTGTGCCAGGTGAGTCAGAATGAGGCGCAAATCACCTTGGTTGGTTGCTTTTCCCTGCACTCTGCAGTCAGACTTAGCTCTTACTGCCTCCTTGGCCTTGCCTGCCTTCCCAGAATCCCATCGATGAATTAACGAAACTCAGCCAGCCTGAGAGCTAATTGGACTTTCAACCTTCCAGTGAGGGTGCCATTAATTCTCATCTTCCCTTCTGCATCAGGTTAACGGAAACCGTTTAGAGACATCACCCTAGGTCTTTGAACTCTTAAAGAAGTAAGAAAGCAGTAATTTTCATTAAGCCAAAGCACCATGTTCCAGGCTAATTTTCCTCATGTCCTCTTCCCTCAGTACTGAGGAACTGTATCAGATGACCCCCAAGTGGCCACAGACACCCACTACTGGGAAGCCTCTTACCTTCAAGAATACTTCAAGGTCATTACTATAACTCCCTCTACATTCTTTTAGTCACTCAGTTTAAGAGAAAAAAATAATCATTTTTGAGCCACTCAATAGTAGAAATTGAGATTTCATATTAACTAGAAATTCAGTGTTCGTATTATCCTTTATAAGGCTTTTCCTTTGCCAGAGGAGCTGGTTTAACTTGAACATTAAAAAATAATAATAACACCTGACTCTGATCACGGGAAGAGGCCTTTTAATTATTCATTATGCAGTAACTAAGTGTTCTTTAGTTGTGAAAAGATGCCTTCTAAATAAAAACCTATTCACGGGATGGATAAAACCACTACATTTTCCCTGCCCTTTCCGAGTGTGTATTCAACACAAGGTTTCTTCATGTGAATTACACATATATAAGCACATTTATGGGCTCCTCTCTGGTACTAGTGGTAAAGAACCTGCCTGCCAATGCAGAGATGAAAAGACGTGGGCTCGATCCCTGGGTCAGGAAGATCCTCTGGAGAAGGAAATGGCAACCCACTCCAGTATTCTTGTCTGGAAAATCCCACGGACAGAGGAACTGGCAGGCTACAGTCCATGGGGTCGCAAAGAGTTGGACATGACTGAAGCAACTGAGCATACAAGCACATTTATACATCAGATCAGATCAGATCAGTCGCTCAGTCGTGTCCAACTCTTTGTGACCCCATGAATCGCAGCACGCCAGGCCTCCCTGTCCATCACCAACTCCCAGAGTTCACTCAGACTCACGTCCATCGAGTCAGTGATGCCATCCAGCCATCTCATCCTCTGTCGCCCCCTTCTCCTCCTGCCCCCAATCCCTCCCAGCATCAGACTCTTTTCCAATGAATCAACTCTTTGCATGAGGTGGCCAAAGTACTGGACTTTCAGCTTTAGCATCATTCCCTCCAAAGAAATCCCAGGGCTGATCTCCTTCAGAATGGACTGGTTGGATCTCCTTGCAGTCCAAGGGACTCTCAAGAGTCTTCTCCAACACCACAGTTCAAAAACATCAATTCTTTGGCGCTCAGCCTTCTTCACAGTCCAACTCTCACATCCATACATGACCACTGGAAAAACCATAGCCTTGACTAGACGGACCTTTGTTGGCAAAGTAATGTCTCTGCTTTTGAATATGCTATCTAGGTTGGTCATAACTTTCCTTCCAAGGAGTAAGCGTCTTTTAATTTCATGGCTGCACTGCAGTGATTTTGGAGCCCAGAAAAATAAAGTCTGACACTGTTTCCAGTTTCCCCATCTATTTCCCATGAAGTGATGGGACCGGATGCCATGATCTTTGTTTTCTGAATGTTGAGCTTGTATAAATTCATATTTTTATATATATATGTATAAGCACATTTATACTTACGTAATACATATGTATAAGTGCGTGTGTATAAATGAGAGAAAGACAAAGAATGATAAACTCAGGGACCTAAGAAGAAAGAATACGTGTGCGAGTAAAGCAGCCCGTGGGAAAAATGCTGTAGACCGAGGAATGAGTTTGGTGGGTGATGGGAGCGGGCAGGGGGCGGGGTGCTTATCAAGATGAACTGACTTCTGTGGACTGAAACCCAGGCAGTTAATCATTCAGCAATTGTGTTTCCTGCCAGAGATGGGCTCAGTCTAGCTCAAGATGCAAGCAGGACACAGAGAAAGGAGAAATGATGCTTTTTCAGCAAGAAAGACAGTTGTAAACTCTCCTCGGAGCTGAGGGGAGAATCAGGAGAAGCCAGATGCAAACACAAGGACATACGAACTGAACTGAATGTTTGTGTCCCTTGGACATCCACGTGTTGAAATCCTTTCCCCCAACGTGATAGTATTTGGAGACGGGGTCTTTGGAAGGCCACTGGGATTCGATGGGGTCACGAGGATGAAGGCTCCAAGATGGAATTAGTGCCCTTATAATAAGAGACATCAGAGAGCTTGCTCCTTCTCTGCCACGAGAGGAGAAAGTGAGAAATCCACCATCTTCAAGCCAGAAAGAGACCTCACCAGGAACTGAACCCTGCCAGAACCTTGATCGTGAACTCTCTGACCTCCAGAACTACAAGAAAATTAATTCCCGCTGTTTAGGTTCCTTGTCCATGGCATTTTGTTATGGCCACCAGAGGGGACAAAGACAGTGGCTTATTTCTGAGAAGGGGTCATGATATAGGAGGCACGTGTGGGCAGAGACAAGGAAGCCACCCGGGAAAGCAGGGCTGATGAAGGCACATTCTGGCTAAGATGCAAACCTCTGTCTAGGACTTGCTCTTCTCAAGTTTAAACTCCAGTCCAGGGAGCCAGACTCAGTGAGAACTTCCTCAAGGGAAATGTCAAAGAGATGATGGAGGAGGAGCACAAGCCTACGTATATTTCCTGGTGGGCCCACTGCCCTCTGTCTCTACATGACCTTTGTTTCTGTGCTGCTGATGCCAGTGTGAAATCAGCAGTCACATCTGTAGCCTTCACACAAGTCCCTCTTCACTCTTGCAGGGAGATTCTAACCACTTCTTGCCTTTTTTAATTTTTTTTGACAGAGTGTTTCTCTGTTACTCTGTGACTTACAAGGATCTGGTTCAGATCCTACTTTCCACAATTTACTAGCAGTATAATGTTGGATGATGCTTAATGACATCAGTTTAGGAAATGAGTCATAGCACCTTCCTCTTTTGATCTGTGCTTTCGAACTGCGGTGCTGGAGAAGGCTCCTGAGAATCCCTTGGACTGCAAGGAGATCCAACCAGTCCATCCTAAAGGAAATCAGTCCTGAATATTCATTAGAAGCACTGATGCTGAAGCTGAAATTCTAATACTTTGGCCACCTGATGTGAAGAACTGACTCACTGGAAAAGACCCTGATGCTGGGAAAGATTGAGGGCAGGAGGGGGAGGGGATGACAGAAGATGAGATGGTTTGATGGCATCACTGACTCAATGGACTTTGAGCAAGCTCCGGGAGTTGGTGATGGACAAGGAGGCCTGGCGTGCTGCAGTCCATGGGGTCACAAAGAATCAGGCATGACTTTGTGACTGAACAACAGCAACAATCTTCCACTTAGGCATGTAGTGAGAATTCAATGAAATGATGTGCAGAAAATATCTGGGCAAAATGCTCATGTGATGTCCCCCAAAAGGAAAGGGAATGGGAGTTCTAGGTGTGCCTGGGGGCTTCCGCCTTCCTAGGGTGGAGCAGAAGCTCTGGAGGTCAGTTTAGGAGAGCGGCATGGTACCTCGCTCTCTGATGAGTGAGATTCTGGCTCAGTCATCATGGCTGTTTCTCGTGGACTCCAGTAGCATCTCCAGCTGCTTAGAGCACGTCGGCTTCTACTCTTGATTAAACAGTCAAGAGAGGATATTCACAACAAGCATCTTCCGGTTTTTACCTAAAAGCAACAATTTTTTATTATTGCTTCTTCCCTTCCGATCGCTAGTGCTTTTAATGGAATTGCAACCGTGATGTTGTCCCCGGGTGATGAGCCACTATGACTGAATAATATTCTATTCCTTTTATTCAAAAACAAGTGGGACACAGACTCATCTCATGAATGTTAATGTGATCAAGATCGTTGCCCACTGGAAAACTGTGTTCTAATTGAGTCGTGTGGAAGCGTGCCTTGCTACATCAACCAAAAGGAAATCAATAGTCTTCAAAGGATTAGAGTTCTCGGAGGCTAAGGGGACAAGAGAAGTCATACAATTTCAAAAACAGTGTTTTTGAAAAAAGGTGTTTGTTTTTCTTTTTTTTTCCCCAAAAATCTCTCCTTCCATTTACAGGATGGATTCAGTTAAGCATTTTATTTTTCTTATCAGTGAAGGGTCAAAGCGATTCGACCAAACGTTGAGTAAACAGCTCGGTTTCAGTCTCATTACACACACTCTGCAAGCTTGCTTTTTTTCCTTTTTCAATATTTATTTATTTGGCTTCACCAGGGCTTAGTTGTGGCAAGTGGGATTTACCTTCCTGACCAGGAATAGGACCTGCGCCTCCCTCACTGGGGGCATGGAGTCTTAGTCACTGAAACACCGGGGAAGGTCTTCTGGAAGCTGCTTAATGGTCAAGCTAGGTATTTTGCTCAAAGACTTGGCATCTTCTCAGGTGGAGACTCAGGGCATTTCTTTCATCTTTGCAGGCCGAGCTCTCACCACCCGCCCTGTGCACGCCCTCTTTCTCCCTCCATCACCACCACTTTGGCATGCTTGGGTGCCCTTGCCCTGTGTCACGGGCCCTCCCAAAGGGAAAATCACATCCCTGCTTCTGTTCTCCGCCCTTCCACCTCAGCCTCAAGAGGAAATCCCTACAATCTACGTGGATTGTGCAAAATGAGAACAGCTCTGGTCAAAGCAAGTCAGCCAGCGCCCTCCATGTGTAGATAGACACTTCAGTGGCACACACAAGGCAAGTGCTTTACCAGGATCCGAAGTGAGGTATTCACACTGGATGTACCGACAACACAGTCCTTCCAGTGGAAGCCGAACAATAGCACCGCAGCCTGCAGGATCCTCCTGTCATATGCAAGTGATCGCTTTTTAGCCTTGGCCTGTGACCCGGGCGGTGGGGGGGCGGGGCAAGTCAGAGAGGAGAGGACTGTGCCCTCGCTCAGCAACGTGCTCACTGAGCACCGCCCTGTGCCAGCTGGTCGCTGCTGGTCGTTCCATTAATATTTGCGTTTCAGTATGAGAATAAAACCAAGTCAGGCTTCCATCCTACGAGGACAGGCTCTTGTGGGCAAGACAGTGTTTATGTTCATTCCTCTTGACCTCTAGGCAGTAAGGCAAGAATTACAAAAAGTTGCATCGTTCAATTGACTACACCTGGGTTTAGAGGTAGGACGTTTTCTGTGGCCGCTGAGATGGATGTGACCAGATACGAGGTCTTTTTTTTTATTTCACAAGTTTCCGTTGATTATTAGCATCAAATTACCCAGTTCCCTGATACTCTGTAAAAACACTTCCAACTGGCTTCCTGCACATAGACAAAGGAAATAGTTTAAAAATTCAGCCAGAGCTTTGCAAACAAGAGCGACAAGGGGCACACGGAATTCCAGAAATTACCAGGGCAGGCTCTGGGGATTGGAAATTCAAAAACCTTTCACAGCTCTTTGTCCATTGCTTCTACTCTAGAGGCTGGAAAGAGGAAATGTTTCTTTCTAGGCTTACGTGTGGCTAGGTAACAGAGTTCAAGCCAGTGAATAAAGAAAAGCTGTTGGACAGCTTTCAGGAAAGTTTCTGTTTGTTTGTGTTGTTCTGGGCTGCACCGCCTAGCTTGCAGGATCTTAGTTTCCTGGCCAGAGACTGGGCCCACGGCAGGGAAGCACTGAGGCCTGGCCGCGGCCCCAGCAGGGAGCTCCCTCGGGAGGGTTTCTGGAGAGGCCAAACTCTGCTAGGCCACTCCTCAGCTCCCTGTCCTTCAGCCTGGCTTCTTCCCTCCTTTCCCCCTAAAACAAGTGTGAGAGCCGAGGGTGTAGCAGCACTCTGGAGACTGTGAAAATGAGCACTACTTGCTGAGAAGGATGGAGAGGAGGAAGATAAACAGAATGGGTCCCTGATGACATCTGAACTGCTTTCCTTGTCCAGGGTCATCTACCCCCGGACCTTCTGTAGCATGTGACAAATGTGGTAAACAAACCCCTTGCTTGATTAAGTCTTGTCACTTTGACGTTCTGTTACCTGCAGCTCAATGCAGTCCTAATGGATTTGCTTAGAGCATTCAAGGTGTGCTAGCTCAGCTCTGTCCTTTGCCGTTCATCCTGGTGACGGGTGTTTGCCTCTGTCTTGGCTGACACCTCCTAAACCAGCACTACTACTGTCGTAATAGGAAAAAGAATCTGTGTTGTGCCAAACTTCTTGAAAATAGTGGATTGCAATGGTTATTCCAATTGATTTAAAGTCTTAGTTCAGTTCTCTAAATTCTGAAATCTCCATCTCTGTTATTCCTTAGTTTAGTGAGATTTGGGGGGGTGGTATTTGAAACCCCCTTTCTTCCTAATACTCCGCGTTACTTTTGGAAAACGAAGTTCTTACAGTTTCCACCTGAAGACCACCACAGGGGCCAATTCCATCTGCTCTTTCAATCACAAAGCTGAAATATCTTTAAAGACCATCTTCTGCACAGAACCTTTTCAAAGGCGGTAGTTTTCATCCAGAACTCTTACAATGGACTCCACAAGACAGCTGAAAGACAGCAGCCCCTGTTAAAGGCCCATAAATATTTGATGGCCCCATCTTCATGGTTTCCAAAGATGAACTACTTTATACAGTATCAAATTGTCCCTAAAGACTCTTTGGTCTGAATAGTTGGCTCCAGACACTTTACTTGTCATTTGTGGCATCGCACTTTCCCCTTGGGAACCCAACACAAATCAATAGGAAGCAATTTGTCAAATGTATAACATGCTGCTTATTTGTAATTATCTTACAACCGCATGTGTACGTGCTCTGTGTGTGGGAATGACTGAGAAGCACCGCTGTCGTCTCGGAGACAAGGATAAACCTCGTGCAGCCCAACCTCTAGAAAGAGCATCACCGAAGAGGAAGAGTAGAGAGCTAACGGTTCCATGGCCCCATTACAAGCCAGGCAGTTCTGAAGCCCTGGTCCACATACCATGTGAGAGTTCCTGAAGCAGAGGACCCAGCTAACCCAGGTCTGGTTAAATATGGTAACCCATTTGACTCTCACAACAAATCTGTAAGATAGGTACTATTATTATCCTGGCTATACAAATGTAGAAACTGAGGCACTGAGAAGCTCAGATGCCAAATGGTGGCTTCTTAGTCACTCATTCGTGTCTGACTCTCTGCAGCTTCATGGACTGTAGCCCGCCAGGCTCCTCTGTCCTTGGGATTTCCCAGGCAAGAATCCTGGAGAGGGTTGCCATTTCCTCCTCCAGGGGATCTTCCGGACCCAGGGATCGAACCCATATTCTCTTGCATATCCTGCATTGGCAGGCGGATTGTTTACCAGTAGGGCCACCTGGGAAGCCCACTAAGTGGTGGAGCATTTAGTAATTAGAAAGTTAGAAATCTGAAAGCAGGCAGGCAGCTCTAAAATTCTGTCCTGACCACTCTCTTTTACTGCCTGTGATGACAGATTCTGAGCTGGCCCCCATGATCCATGAATGCTCGCATATGCAGGTCCTTGTATAAGCCCGTCCTCTTGAACATCAGCTGGACCTAGGACTTGCTTCTTTAAGGACTGCTCGATTGATCTGGCTGTGCCTGGTTCTTCGTTGTGGCACAAGGGGTCTTTCAGTTGCAGCGTGCGAACTCTTTAATTGTGGCATGTGGGATCTAGTTCCCTGACCAGGGATCAAATAAGGGACCGAGGCGCTGGCAGCATGCAGTTTTAGCCACTGGCCCACCAGGGCAGCCCCTCACTTTAACCTACAGAATACGGCAAAGGTGAAAGGATGCTGCTTCCGTGACTGCGCCATGCAAGGAACCGAGGAGAGTCTCTGGCCAATGACCAGCAAGGAACTAAGGCCTTCAGTCCAAGAACCCTTTAGGAACTGAATCCTGCCAACATCATAGGAGCTTGGAGGTGGATCCTTCCCCAGGCAAGTTTCCAGAGGAGACTGAAGCCCTGGTCCACATACCATGTGAGAGTTCCTGAAGCAGAGGACCCAGCTAACCCAGGTCTGGACTCCTGACCCACATAAACTGTGACACAATAAATATGTGCTGTATGTTGCTAAAATAAGTTTGTGATAATTCATTACACAGAAATGCATGTGCATGCTTAGTCATGTCTGACTCTGTGTGACCCCATGGACTGTAGCCCTCCAGGCTCCTCTGTCCATGGGATTCTTCAGGTTGCCATGCCCTCCTCCAACGGCTCTTTCTGAGCCAGAGATTAAACTCATGTCTTTTGTATCTCCTGCACTACAGGCGGATTCTTTAGCACTGAACCATCTAGAAGCCCTACACAGCAATAGATAAGTCATAGACTACTCTCCTAATAGGTAACTCATAGTTTGGAAAATCGATCTGACCCATTAGGAGTTGTTGCTAAATGAGAAATGATTACCACTGTTCGGTTAAAAGCCTGGGGACAGGGCTTCCCTGGTGGTCCAGTGGTTCAGAATCTGCCTTTCAGTGCAGGGGACATAGGCTGGATCCCCGGTTGGGGGAGTAAGATGCCACACGCCATGTGGCAACCATGCCTGCCCCTCAGTCACTGAGCCTGTGCACTCTGGAGCCTACATGCCTCGGTGGAAAAGATCCCATGTGAGTGGGAAAAAAACAGACTCTGCGTGATTTCAATACCTTAAGACCATGAAATTTTTGCACACTGTTTTATGTCCCTGGATATGTTCCAGGGACTCCTAGTTTATAGTCTATGGAACTTGAATAGAATTTGTATCCTACTGCTGTGTGAAAATTGTATAAACCCTAATTGTGCTGAATTGGTTCATGGTGCTTTTCAGGTCTACTATATCCTTCTACTTTTCTGTATATTCATTCTATTAATTTTTGAGACTTTGATATTGACACTCCAACTAAAAATCTTAATTTACCCACTTACAAAAATAATTGTGACATCAGTTCAGTTCAGTTGCTCAGTTGTGTCTGACTCTGCGACCCCATGAATCACAGCACGCCAGGCCTCCCTGTCTATCACCAACTCCCGGAGTTCACACAAAATCATGTGCATCAAGTCAGTGATGCCATCCAGCCAGCCATCTCATCCTCTGCCGTCCCCTTCTCCTCCTAACCCCAGTCCCTCCCAGCATCAGGGTCTTTTCCAATGAGTCAACTCTTCTCATGAGGTGGCCAAAGTTTTGGAGTTTCAGCCTCAGCATCAGTCCTTCCAATGAACATCCAGGACTAATCTCCTTTAGAATGGACTGGTTGGATCTCCTTGAAGTCCAAGGGACTCGCAAGAGTCTTCTCCAACACCACAGTTCAAAAGCATCAATTCTTCAGTGTTCAGCTTTCTTCACAGTCCAACTCTCACATCCATACATGACCACTGGAAAAACCATAGCCTTGACTAGACGGACCTTTGTTGGCAAAGTAATACCTCTGCTTTTTAATATGCTATCTAGGTTGGTCATGACTTTCTTTCCAAGGAGTAAGCATCTTTTAATTTCATGGCTGCAACCACCATCTGCAGAGATTTTGGAGCCCCCCAAAATAAAGTCTGACATATAGTGGAACTGAAGCTGAAGTTGAATGGTTCTATGAAGACCTACAAGACCTTCTAGAACTAACACCAAAAAAAGATGTTCTTTTCATTATAGGGGACTATAATGAAATGCAAAAGTAGGAAGTCAAGAGATACCAGGAGTAACAGGCAAATTTTGCCTTGGAGTACAGAATTAAGCAGGGCAAAGGCTAACAGAGTTTTGCCAAGAGAACGCACTGGTCAGAGAAAACACCCTTTTCCAACAACTCAAGAGAAGACTCTACACATGGACATCACCAGATGGTCAATACTGAAATCAGATTGATTACATTCTTTTCAGCCAAAGATGGAGAAGCTCGATACAGTCAGCAAAAACAAGACTGGGAGCTGACTGTGGCTCAGATCATGAACTCCTTATTGCCAAATTCAGACTTAAATTGAAGAAAGTAGGGGAAACCACTAGACCATTCAGGTATTACCTAAATCAAATCCCTTAAAATTATACAATGGAAGTGAGAAATAGATTCAAGGGATTAGATATGAAAGACAGAGTGCCTGAAAAACTATGGACAGAGATTTGTGACATTGTACAGGAGGCAGTGATCAAGACCATCCCCAAGAAAAGGAATTGCAAGAAGGCAAAACGGTTGTCTGAAGAGGACTTACAAGTTGTTGAGAAAAGAAAAGATGCAAAAGGCAAAGGAGAAAAGGAAAGATATACCCATTTGAATGCAGAGTTCCAAAGAATAGCAAGGAGAGATAAGAAAGCCTTCCTCAGTGAGCAATGCAAAGAAATAGAGGAAAACAATAGAGTGGGAAAGACTAGACATCTCTTCAAGAAAATTAGAGATACCAAGGGAAAATTCCATGCAAAGATGGGCTCAATAAAGGACAGAAGTGGTATGGACCTAACAGAAGCAGAAGATATTAAGAAGAAGTGGCAAGAATACACAGAAAAATGATACAAAAAAGATCTTCACGACCACGATAATCATTATGGTGTGATCACTCACCTAGAGCCAGACATCCTGGAATGTGAAGTCGAGTGGGCCTTAGGAAGCATCACTACGAACAAAGCTAGTGGATGGAATTTCAGTTGCACTCTTTCAAATCCTAAAAGATGATGCTGTGAAAGTGTTGCACTCAATATGCCAGCAACTTTGAAAAACTCAGCAGTGGCCACAGGACTGGAAAAGGTTAGTTTTCATTCCAATCCCAAAGAAAGGCAATGCCAAAGAATGCTCAAACTACAACACAATTGCACTCATCTCACTAGCTAGCAAAGTAAGGCTCAAAATTCTCCAAGCCAGGCTTCAATAGTAGGTGAACCAAGAATTTCAAGATGTTCAAGCTGGATTTAGAAAAGGCAGAGGAATCAGAGATCACATTGCCAACATCCACTGGATCATTGAAAAAGCATTTGAGCTCCAGAAAAACATCTACTGCTTTATTGACTAAGCCAAAGCCTTTAACTGTGTGGATCACAACAGACTGTGGAAAATTCTTCAAAAGATGGGAACACCAGACCGCCTGACCTGCCTCCTGAGAAATCTGTATGCAGGTCAGGAAGCAACAGTTAGAACTGGACATGGAACAACAGACTGGTTACAAACTGGGAAAGGAGTACATCAAGACTGTATACTATTACCCTGCTTATTTAACTTCTATGCAGAGTGCATCGTGCAAAATGCTAGGCTGGACAAAGCACAAGCTGGAATCAAGATTGCTGGAGAAATATCAATAACCCCAGATATGCAGATGACACCACCCTTATGGCAGAAAGTGAAGGAGAACTAAAGAGCCTCTTGATGAAAATGAAAGAGGAGAGTGAAAAAGTTGGCTTAAAACTCAACATTCAGAAAACTAAGATCATGGCATCCAGTCCCATCGCTTCATGGCAAATAGATGGGGAAACAATGGAAACAGTGAGAGACTTTATTTTTTTGCTCTCCAAAATCACTGAAGCCATGAAATTAAAAGACACTTGGTCCTTGGAAGAAAAGCTATGACCAACCTAGACAGCATATTAAAAAGCAGAGATATTACTTTGCCAACAGATGTCTGTCTAGTCAAAGCTATGGTTTTTCCAGTAGTCATGTATGGATGTGAGAGTTAGACTGTGAAGAAGGCTGAGCACTGAAGAATTGATGCTTTTGAAATGTGGTATTGGAAGACTCTTAAGAGTCCCTTAGATCGCAAGGAGATCAAACCAGTCAATGCTAAAGAAAATCAGTCCCGAATATTCATTGGAAGGACTGATGCTAAGCTGAAACTCTAATGCTTTGGCCACCTGATTCAAAGAAATGAGTCATTAGAAAAGACCCTGATGCTGGGCAAGATGGAAGGCGGGAGGAGAAGGGGGTGACAGAGGATGAGATGGTTGAATGGCATCACCTACTCGATGGACATGAGTTTGAGCAGGCTCTGGGAGTTGGGGATGGACAGGGAGGCCTAGCGTGCTGCAGTCCGTGGTTCAGAAAGAGTCAGACACGACTGAGCAACTGAACTGAACCAAATAGCGGAACTATACGTAACTTAGTTCTGGACTTTCCAAGCCTTCCGTAAATGTGTTATCATACTCTCATAATTTAAAAAAAGAGAGAAAAAACAGATCCCGTGTGCCACAATTGAGACAATGCAGCCAAATTATTTAATTGACTGAGGGGAAAAAAAGCACAGGGGGAAAATGCAGCACAGAGGGAGCCGAGGAGGAGGTGTGGAACCAACGTAGTGCTGCGACGTTTGTGAGAAGAGAGTTGACTGCTCTGGACCGCAGCACGTGCCCTCCGACCTTGTTAATGCCTGACCTTGATTCTGCAGAGAAAACGCAGGAACAGAGCAGGCCAATGAAGAGCAGAGCCTTATATACTTCCCAGACAATCTGCAACATCTTAGTTTCTGAAGTCATTACTTTTAGGAATCCCACGATTTTTGTTGTTAGGCTATTATGTACAATGAGTGAGCATTTGGGATCTAAGAACTAAGGAAAGGCTGACAACCCAGGCTGAGGGAGAAACACAGGAGTAAGTCACCCAGACCCCGGGGCTGTCACGCGGGCAGAGGTGAGCGGCTGAAAGCAGCACCCCAGGGCAGAAACGGGGGTCCGGGCTGGCTCGGCGGGTCGGGAGGGAGCAAAGGCCGAATTAAGTCCTCGGTTCAGAGTCCAGGAGGAGTCTATGAGTGAGCACCGGAAGACAAAGGAAACAATAAAGCAATGCGCTAGTTGGAGCGCTGAATAGGAAGTCCAGAGCCCCCGCAAGGAAAGCCCTTAGTCTTGGAGACTGAACGAACTCCTTGTCCTCAGGCCTGGCCAGGGTATGCAGTTCAGGCCACATCTGGAAAGAGTGTTCTAGAAGGCTGGCTGAAAGGACTCCCTGGCGGTTCAGTGGTGAAGACGCTATGCTTCCATCCACTCAGGGGGCACAGGTTCGATCCCTGGTCGGAGAACTAAGATCCCTCAAGCCACAAGGCACGGACAAAAATAAGAAGAATAATAAAAGCTGGCTGAGAGTCCAAAGAGGAAGGAGCGATTCTAGCTGGGGAAGAGGCGAGGGGACCGTGATATTTTGCCCACTGGCAGTGCCCTGGCATTGATTCTCGTGGCCAGTGTTCTGGACAGTTCTTCTCCAGGTCACAGAGGAAAGGCATGGGAGGACCAGTCGTAACTCGCTGGGCTGGAACGGATCATCTCGGCCCGTCAGCCCGTTTGACAAACTAAGAGGAAACTGCCCCTGGAGAGCTTAGGAGCGGGTCTGCTCACGAAGCCGGCGAGCGGCGGCCAGTACAGGGCTCCAGCGGGTGCTTTCCCCGTCCTCCCTGCTCGTGCCGGGGATCTGAGCGCCCGCCGCTGACTCTGAAGCTGAGGCTCGGTGCGAGGCCAGGGGACTCGGAGCGTGCCGGGCACTCGGAAGGCGCCCTGCTCTCGGAGCCTCGCAGCCAGGCAGGGCGCATGTCAGACCGAGTGCGGAGTGAGACGTGATGACGCAGGGTCGGATTTAAAAACGCCTCAGAAGCCTCATAAGAGGCTTGATTTGACTTCCTAAAAACACCGAGCAGCAGGATTTGGAGGCATATGGATTACATACTGGAAGCCATGTTTAAGAACGAGAGTTTGGGACTTCCCGGGTGGTCCAGTGGTTAAGACTCCAAGTTCCCAATGCAAGGGGCCCAGGTTCAATTCCTGGTCAGGGAACTAGATCCCACATACCGTCCGAACTAAGACTCTGTGCAGCCAAATAATACATATAAATAAATATTTTTTTTAAAGAAAGGAATTTGATAATGGAAACCTAGAGGTAAGGCATCAGCTAGGAGCCAGTGACATAATTCTTGATGTGCCTTGGAAAGTACAGATTCTCGTGTCTTGTCCCCGTATCATTATTTGTAGTATCGCTTTTCACTTTCAGTGTCCTGTCTGGGTGATCGATGACCGGCTTACCTAGCTAGAAGGCTGAGGACGTGAGCTTGTTGCAGGTAGGGCCTATGGTCTCTTTGTCTTTGGACGTCAAACACCGAGTGCCTGACACATAGCATACATCTCACTGTGCCCAAAAAGTGAATGATTCTAACGCTGGGGTCAGAAAGAGCAGTTACACAAGTAGCGAGAGCCTGAAGCTAATGAAATATTTATGAAACCAGAACTTCAGGGAGGAGGCTGTGTCCAACGAAATCCAGCATTCCAGGGAAAGCTAGGAGATGACAAGGAAGGAAACGAACATGGGCTTCTTGTCCACGTGACTAATCCCAGGTAGCGAAAAGTGCAAGAGCAGCCTGAAGCACCTCAGGCCAGAAAGCAGGAGCGTGCTGAGAGACTAAGTGGGCCAGTGTCAAAGGACACGCACGGGCGCTGGCTTAGAGGGGCTCCCACTGGCCACATTTGTGTTGATTTGAGCGTCAACAAGAATAATGACAGCCAGGGGTTATGAAACAGAAGAAAAGGAAAGAAATCTTCAGTCTATACTGGTACTGAACAAAAAAGGAGCGGGGGAGGCTCCTTTACCTAAGAAACCGGCCGGGGACAGAAGGAGCCAGCAGAGGGCCGCTCTGCAGCCACCGGCGCAGTGTGCGTCGAGGCAAGGGTAGGCCCTGAACACGAAAACTGCTGATGAAAGGCTGCTGGGAACACGACAGTCACCCGGTCTCAGAATACTTGCTAATTACAAACGGGAAAAAGTACTATCACAATGGAGAAATTTTGGCAGACAACACGGTCACCAAACAAATAATGGGACAAAAAGACACGTACCTCCTGATATGATGCAACTGAAAGTACACAATGCCGTTTGGGGGGTATTCTTGCAAAACACAAAACAAAACAATGCTCAATCTGGATCTGAACATGAGGAAACAATCAGACAAGCCCAGAATGAGGCACAGTCTGCAAGACAATTGGCCTGAACTCTTCAAAAATGTCAACTATTGTCAAATTTCACAAAAGAGGGTGGGACTTTCTAAAATCTAGATTAAGGGAGTTTGAAGAAACAAAACAAAGAATGATGCAGGAAATGTATTTGGGTCCTAGATTTAAAGACATTAAAACTTCAAAAGACATTAACAATGTTAAATCCCTTGCAAATAATAGCGGATTATTAGAGAAGGAAATGGCAACTCACTCTGGTATTCTTGACTGGGAAATCCCATGACAAAGGAGCCTGGTGGTCTGCAGTCTATGGGGTCACAAAAGAATCAGACATGACTTAGCCTGGCAGCAACAACAATAGTGTATTGTAATGAGTGACTTAAAAAAAAAATTAGGCAGTATATGTTTAAGTATTCAGGCTGAAATATTTGGATGAAATGTCCTGATAAACACAACAGAAGAGCCAGCATGGCAAAATGTTAGCAATTTGGTGAAGCAAAATGAAGTATATGTGGGTATTCATAGTATTATTCTTTAAACTTCTCTATGGGTTGGAAATTTCAAAACAAAAAGGTAAATAGGAGAGTTAAAAAAAAAAAAAAAAGGGAAAAAGAAAGCCTGGAGGAAAAGTCGTGGGAGACTTTTCAATGAAGAGGGCATCTACCAAGCTCCACTGGGGCAGTGAGTTGGAGTGGGCGAGAGAAATCGATTGCCACTGGTCACGAAGGTAACAGAGAGCAAAGACCCAAAATAAAGACTGTCAGTAAGAATGAGGGTGGAGAGACCAGACAGTGGCAGAAGGAGAAAACAGGATCAAATGCAAGTCTTTTCAGTTTTTTTTTTTTTTCCCGGTTTTTGGCTATTTTCTTTTTAAACAGGAGAGTTAAGTAACAGCTTGAAAGTAGAGGCACCAAGTGGCAGTGAAGTGGCCGATGCCAGCGGCAGGGGCTGAGCCGCTGTGGGGAGACCTTACCTCGGCGCCTCCACCGGGACTGACGGCGGAGAGCTGTCCACCTCCCCAGCCCCTGCTCTTCAAAACCCACACTGGTGTTTCATCCATGGATGTGGAGAGGCCATTTCTTACTCCCCTGAAGCCACCCGACCCTCCATCTTCTGAAGACTTCTACAGGAATGGATTAGAGAGACCTCTATAGACTTTCACCTGATGTTCAGTTCAGTTCAGTTCAGTCACTCAGTCGTATCCAACTGTTTGAGACCCCATGGACCGCAGCACGCCAGGCCTCCCTGTCCATCACCAACGCCCAGAGTTTACTCAGACTCATGTCCATTGAGTCGGTGATGCCATCCAGCCATCTCATCCTCTGTCGTCCCCTTCTCCTCCTGCCCCCAGTCCCTCCCAGCATCAGGGTCTTTTCCAATGAGTCAGCTCTTCACATCAGGTGGCCAAAGTATTGGAGTTTCAGCTTCAACATCAGTCCTTCCAGTGAACACCCAGGATTGATCTCCTTTAGGATGGACTGGTTGGATCTCCTTGCAGTCCAAGGGACTCTCAAGAGTCTTCTCCAACACCACAGTTCAAAAGCATCAATTCTTCGGTGCTCAGCTTTCTTTATAGTCCAACTCTCACATCCATACATGACTACTGGAAAAACCATAGCCTTGACTAGATGGACCTTTGTTGGCAAAGTAATGTCTCTGCTTTTTAATATGCTATCTAGGTTGGTCATAACTTTCCTTCCAAGGAGTAAACACCATCAATCCTTGCTTTTAATTTCATGGCTGCAGTCACTATCTGCAGTGATTTTGGAGCCCCCAATATAAAGTCTGCCACTGTTTCCACTATTTCCCCATCTATTTGCCATGAAGTGATGGGGCTGGATGCCATGATCTTAGTTTTCTGAATGTTGAGCTTTAAGCCAACATTTTCACTCTCCTCTTTCACTTTCATCAAGAGGCTTACCTGATGTTCATTTAATAATAATTCCCTAAAGAGTCACTTACACCAGAGATTCACAGAGGGATCCTAGACACTGTTCCCCTGGACCCTATTTCTGCTCACATGTTCTTTATCTTTCCAAGGTAGCTGTCACCCTCAGCAGAGTGGCCCCAGCGCTAAACCCTAAAATCCATTCTTTTGGTTCTGCAGCCGTGAGGCATGATGGAAAGCCAGAAGCACTGTGCATGAGGGCAGGTTGCAAAGGAGGCAGCATATCTCTGAAAATGAGCGGCCCGTTGTCATCTCCAGCAAGACTGTCAGAGGCTTCTGATGCTTCTTCGTGACTGATCAAATGAGATTTAACTTGAGTAAAGGTTTAAGGTAGCAGTAGCAGCATATGTTTATGCTTTTCTTTAAATTTTTTATTCATGGATTATCTTTGGTTGCACCAGGTCCTCGTTCTTTGCATGGGCTTTCGCTAGCAGCAGGGGCTATGCCCGTGTGCAGAGCGCCAGCTCTAGGCGCAGGCTCAGTAGCTGTGGCCCAAGGGCTTAGCTGCTCCTCAGTATGGGGAATCTTCCCAGACCAGGGACTGAACCTGTGTCCCCCTCATGGGCAGGCAGATCCTTAACCACTCCTATTCAGGAGAAGGATATTTTTAAATTAAATGTTTACCCCTTACCCAACGTAATGTATGTAATGATACATGTACATTGCGAAGGTCACATTATCACCCACATTACTGGTCAGCACACCTTGAGTGACACCAGAAACCTGGGTAGATGGCAATATTAGACAGTAAACTTCAACAGTGTGGAATTACCAGCCATATTCTTGGCAACAATGGACGATGTTCAATGTTTCTGATTGCTATAGAAACAAAACCAGAATACCAGTAATCATTGATAATTTCTCACCCCGAAACTCAAACCCAGCTCTGATTTCCATAATAACCGAAAAATGTTTTCAACAAATACTCAGCATTCAAGGATTTTGTTACACCAAAAGCAAAGTCAAATCTGAATGCCTCTGGGTACCTGCCTGCCTGTGGTGCCTTGGCTTGGTCTTGGGACTCCCACCCAGGAGAGGAAAAAGCACTCATTGTGCTGCAAACAGTGCTGGGAAAAGAGGAAACGTTGCATCACATGTCAGAGCCGAGGGGCACCTTACCCTCCCAGGCAGACCTGGTGTTGAGCAAGGCTGGTTCTTAAATGAAGCAGGTGGAAAGCCATCTTTCAGAATAAGGGTCCTGTGTCGCTTAGCCCTGTGCTCCTTCACTTAAAGCTAAAGACAGAAGGAAAACATGCCCTCAAGACTCCGTTCCTCCAGATCCACCAGGTTTGCCTCTGGAGTTAAGCATCCCCCTGGATTCCTGTAACAGAGAATTCCGTATTGCTCTCTGTCAGACACTAACTGCACATCCAGGCTCGAAACATTGCCATGGTCAGCGCACGCCCTCTTTCTCTCACTGATTTGTTGAGGCTTCCATATGGCTCTCTGCCCTTTACGGTCATGCGTCCTTGGATTTTTGCCCCCAGTAGTGACAGCCCCCATGGCGTCCAGCCCCCCTCCTGTGGCCCCCACGGCGTCCTTTCTCAGTTCTCATCCTTTCACTCTCTTGTCTTCATGGTCAAGCATCTGGAAGCGGTGATCAGTGCTTCCCATCCACCTCCTCACCCCCACCCACTCCTAGACCACAGGATTGCCATTCCTCATCACCGCACTAAAATCCCTGTGATAACACTATCACAAAGACTCACCAGTCCCGGGACTCCGCAAGAGCTACTTCCGGTCCTGCGCGGAACTTCCTGGTGTTAAAAAAAAAAAAAAAAAAAAAAACACTATCACAACTTAGTCATCAGAAACAGGACAGCTGGTTTTCTCCAAGTCTTGCTGTTTTTCACCTTTGTATAATCGCCCGGATGCCTTGCTTTGAAAACGTTTTCCCGGTTAGCTTGCACACTACCGTGCTGCCTTCTGCCTCTGGCCCTCCATCCTGCTTTTCTGCTGACTCCTCTCTTCCACTTGTCCCCCACACGGTCTCGCCTCTTCTGGTTTGTATTGCCACAAGAATTTTAATTGCAAAGTGCACATTGATTTATGTCACTACAGGCTTTAAATCACTCAGGGACTCGCCTCTGCATTCAGTACAGAGTTCAAAGACAATCAAGTCCTTCATGACTTGACCCTTACTATAGATCTGATCTCGTATCTCAACCCAGTGCACACCTGCGTTCTAACCAAAGAGCTACTGTCCACATCTTCATGTTTTCCACTGTCTTCTGCCTAGAACACCCATGACCAGTTTGTCCTGGCTAATGACTACCATCTTTCAAGACAGCTTAAGTGTTACCTCCTCCTAGAAGCCTTTCCTTTGACCTACTCCCAGGATGAGGTAGTAGCCTTTTTTTCTTTTTTCTTTTCCAGCTTTATTGAGATATAATTGACATATAACATTATGTGCTTTTAAGATTTACAACATGTTGATTTGATTCACCTAGCCATTGCAAAATGATTACCACCATAAAGTTAGCTAACACCCAGTCACATCACCCAATTACCATTTCTTTTCTTTTCTTTTTTGTGGTGAGAGAACATTTAAGATCTACTCTCTTAGCAACTTTCAGGAATATACTATTGCATTATTAACTGCAGTCACCATGCCATGCACTAGATCCCCAGAGTCTACTCATAACTTGAAGTTGTACTCTTTGACCAACATCTCCCCATTTCCTCCACCTCCCAGGCCCCTGTTTCTAAGAACTTGACTTTCTTATATTTCACATATAACTGAGATCATATGGCAGTTGTCTTTCTGCGTCTGACTTGTTTTATCAGCAGCAGCCTTGGGAGCCTTCGGGCGTCCTATGGAACACTCACCCTGAGCTGCACTCACCGTTTGTCCTGACGTTCTTCTCCCACCAGATGGTGAGCAGCTTGAGCGCAGGTTTGTCCATCTGTCCACTACTGCCTAGCCCCGTACTCGACACAGAGAGGTGCTGAATGGATCTTTATTGAATACATGAGCAGAATAAAAAAGTAAATATGGAGGAGTGTCAAAAGGCCATGGTTCTAAAGACTATAAGAAAAACAAGAAGTTCCCACAGAAGGCTGTGTTTAGGCAGGAGTTTAAAGTTCAAGCTACTAGACCCAGTGATTACGTAAAGTTCATTACGTAAATAGACTTATAAGATTGCGGTAACTAGGTTCATTGGCTTTCATTCTGTACGTATTTAAAGCTTAGCATAAAAATTATGCAGTCACTGTGCTGACAGAGTAAACAAAAGAGAGAATCCTGCCCCTCCCCAACCCTCACACCTTGTACACGAAACTTACGGTTGATTATTTCAGTGCCGCCTCCCCATATTCCAGGGACTAGCCTTAGTGCTTTATAGGCATTTGCATTTAATCCCCATAAAAGCCTTGTAAAGCTGATGTTATTCCCATTGTACAGAGAAAACCAAGTCTCAAGGAGGTTAGGTAAATTGCTAAAGGTCACACAGGAACTGGTAGAGCAAAGATTTAATCCCAAGGATATCTGATTAATTTTCCTGCACGTAATCACACTGACAACACCACAAATTTAACTTGAAAACCATTCATCCTCTATTCAGATATTTGGTTATTGGAGTTTCCACATAATTCTTAAAGTAGTGTAGGAAGTTGATTTCGACGTTCTTAGTACAGATATACTGTTAGTGTGGGGAGAAAGATTTGTTATAGAAGTTGATCCAAGCAGATACAGTTTTGCGAGTGAGCTTTTATGTTCCAAAGCCATGAAACTATGCCTGTTAGTGTGATTTCCCACCCACTGCCAGTCTTCGGAGCCTGGAGACTGGGGCAGAGGAGGAGAGGATGACTGTAAGGTGTACGAACGTGGGATTTCCCTGGCAGTCCGGTGGTTACAACTTCACCTTCCAGGGCAGGGTTGCTGGTTTGATCCCTGGTTGAGGAGCTAAGATCCTACACGACTTGTGGCCAAAAAACCAAAACATAAAACAGAAGCAGACTCAACACAGATTTTAAAAACAGCCCACATCAAAAATATCTGAGACAACTCCACTCCCCAAATGCAACTATTCCTATGAATTAACAGAAAAAAAATACTTAAAAGCTGTTTCCCTTAACTCTCTATTTTCAAAATAGGTTGCGTACTTTTACACTTCTGGAAAGGCCGCACACTTCAAATAAAGATTTCAGCTTGCCCTCCAGACATGCACGCAGTGGCCCTGACTACACCGTACGCCACACACAGGCTGGTCTCACACACACCAACGAGGCCCGAGGGACGCACCCAACAGTGAACTGCCTGTGATTACGCATGCCTTTTGCTTCTTGTGTTCTTCGCTTTCCTATCATGCACATGTTAACTTTCAAGAAATGTATATTATTTTTAAAACCTTTAAAAAATCTTTAAAAAAATTAAAAGGTGGGAACTTGACCTTGATCACGTGCTGTGCATTGAGCGGGCTCTTCCCTCTTCATTCTCACAAAGGTGACACCATTCGGCAGCGGCAGCATGAAGACGATTATATGATTGGGACCCAGAGGCCGCCTGATCCTCAGGGCAGCAAAGTTATCCAAGGCATTCAGAAAAATAAATCTCTATTCCATTGAAGTGTTCTTTAGCAGTGAGTTCTGCAGGGGAAAAGGCATCTGACTGCAGCAGAGACAGAGCCTGAGAAATAGAAAGGCAGCAACAAAAATCCACAACCAAAAGGCAGCTACCTTTCCCTGTGGTTCCAGGAAGCCTTTCCAGAAACCCCGGGAAGGAAAAATGTGTGTTTCAACAGAAAACTAGATACTGTCTATAGCATACCCTTCCTCCGAGATCTGAAAGCTGAACCTATGGGAAATATTCGGCAGCTATGACATGTGTGGGTAACCAAAGCGGCTCTCACATACAGAGGAATCCTGCCTGGTGAGCGAGTGACCCTCCTCCTTGTGGAAAAGCCAATTGCCTCTCTTTGCACCTTTATTTCAACATTCCTTTACTTTGAAAATTTTTTCTTTATCTTATTCCTTACCACTTATAGCCAGTGAGCTGCCTGGTTTTCCTATTATAAGAAAAAGAAAATCTTTAATTTAGTTCAGGCTTATACCCTTTTGAGGATATATCCTTTACACATCCTTTGGAATTTATCTTTATGACCAAGAATTCACCAGGGAGGCCCTGCCTCCGGTGCCCTTTTCTCCTTGACCCAGGTCCGTGCTCACTTCCAAGGTGTGGAAGTTTCCGAGTGCCAAGCCTCAGCTTATGATTCTTGTGCTTGGGAGCAGACAGTGTCCACCCTCTGCCAGGTTGAGGGTCCCCAGAGGATGACAAGTGTCTCTCCTTTGATGTCCTATCCAAAAGTTGTCAAGTATCTTTGTTCAGAAAGCTACAACATTTTAATCAGCTTTATTAAAGCATAATTTATACACAATAAAATTCATCATTTAATTGTGCTGTTTGTTGAGTGTTCACACCTGATCACAGTCGCCCACCATTACCACAATCAGCACATGGAACATTTCCACCCCCCAGAGTCCCCTCGTGTCCCTGACAGTCAATCCCCTTTGCCTCCTGAAGCCCCTGGCATTCACCAATCTGTTCTCTTACCATCGGGTTTGTCTTTTCTAGAATCTCACATAAATAGGATCATGCAAGGTCTTCCCTGGTGGCTCAGCTGTACAGGATCTGCCTGCAGAGCAAGAAACATGGGTTGGATCCCTGGGTTGGGAAGATTCCCCGGAGAAGGAAATGGCAACCCACTCCAGTATTCTTGCCTGGCATATCCCATGGACAGAAGAGCCTGGCGGGCTACAGTCCATGGGATCACACAGAGTCGGACACAACAGAGCAACCGAACAATAACAACAACAACAGGATCTCACAACACTTGGACTTTTGTGTCTGGCTTCTGTCACTTGGCGTCACTCATGAGACGCACCCACGTTATCCTGTGTGTGAATCGATGCCTGTCACTGCTGAGTGATGGCCCAGTACATTTGCCACAAAGCAGTTAGCCATTCACCAGTTGATGGACGTTTGGCTTGTTTCCCATTTGGGGTTGTTACAAATAACAATAAAAAGTGGGCTTACTGGGTCATATAGTGAGTATATGTTTAACTTTAGAAGACACTTTCAAACTTTCCCAAAGCGGCCACCATTTTCCATTCCCACGGATGGCATGTGAGGGTTCCGCTAGCTCCACATCGACACATTGCCAACTTTTCCAGTTTTAGCTCTTCTAGTGGGCGTGCAGTGTTAGCCCAATGTAGTTTTAATTTGCATTTCCTTAATAATTAATGGTATTGAACATCTTTGTGTGTATCTATTTGCCACCTGTACTTCTTCTATGGTGAAGTTTTTATTTAGATGTTCTGCCCATTTTTTAATCAAGTTGTTTATCTTCTTATAAGGGAGTTTTTAAAATGCTTTATAATAATATTCTGAATACAAGTCCTCTGTGAGACATGCATTTTGCAGTTATTCTCTCTCAGTCTGTGTCATGAGAAAGCCATTACATTTTGACAAATAAGGATTTTCTCATTCAGAATCCCTGGAAATGCAAACCAGCACACCATGTCTATTGATGTCTGCAGGGTAGTGGCCTGCCTGTGGCCGGGAGGGGGAAAAAGCATATAGCTCCAGAATTCGCCCTTAAAAGGAGCTGCTCTCTGCTTTGAGCCCCATCTCTTGATTTTCTTACATTTTACTGATTTCAATTATTTTGTCTCCTATGTTACTTGCTTTCTGTAGCTGCTGCAATTTTAGGCAAAAATGTACTTGGAGGATTCATCTGTTTCTTTCCTGCTGCAAATGAACACCGCAGCTTCCACATTTCATGGTGAGCCCCAAGTAGCAAGAAATGCGACGAAGCTGCTCAATGAAGTTTTTCAATTAGGAAAGTGTTCCTAATTGCCTCCAGTTCCATTTCTGGATGCTATACCGCTCTCCCTAACTTCTAGGGACCAGCTTCTCCGACTTGCTCAGTCTTTGGGAAGGAGATGAGGAGGAGGAGATTCCCACTGAAGGGAATCTTTGCGTGTCCATAACCCTGACCCAATAGAAAAGAATTCCTGCTGGATAGAAAGCCAAGGCCCAATGTTCAGCAGTACAAGAAGGACACGCTGACCTCCCCTGTGTCCCCTGAAGAAGCTCATGAGACTCTCATGGGAGAGACGCCCTCCATATACGCAGAGGAAGAGAGCACCCTCATTTCTGAGGCTGAAGGAGGAAGAGCAGAGCTGCACCAGGGCTCCCACTGCTCCCACTGCCCTGAGCGCACAGCCTCTCACCCTGCTTTCCCACAATGCTCTGCTCTTCAGCAGGATTCCTCCTGGCCTCCCCGTCCCACTGCTCCCACTGCCCTGAGCCCACAGCCTCTCACCCTGCTTTCCCACAATGCTCTGCTCTTCAGCAGGATTCCTCCTGGCCTCCCCGTCCCACTGCTCCCACTGCCCTGAGCACAAGCCTCTCACCCTGCTTTCCCACAACGCTCTGCTCTTCAGCAGGATTCCTCCTGGCCTCCCCGTCCCACTGCTCCCACTGCCCTGAGCCCACAGCCTCTCACCCTGCTTTCCCACAACGCTCTGCTCTTCAGCAGGATTCCTCCTGGCCTCCCCGTCCCACTGCTCCCACTGCCCTGAGCCCACAGCCTCTCACCCTGCTTTCCCACAACGCTCTGCTCTTCAGCAGGATTCCTCCTGGCCTCCCCATCCCACTGCTCCCACTGCCCTGAGCCCACAGCCTCTCACCCTGCTTTCCCACAACGCTCTGCTCTTCAGCAGGGTTCCTCCTGGCCTCCCCGTGCTCCAGTCATCACGATGGGGATCAGGTCCACTCCACTCGGCCCAGCTCCCCATGGACACGGCTCAGGGAAGCCTCATCCACAGCCTTCTCCCCTAAGCTCCTGTTTCCAGCTCTGGGGCTCCCCGATGGGGCTACTCGACGCTCACCAGGCACCCAGAGTGGGCTGGGGGCAGTGCGGCCCCCTGGGCAGTGGCAGCTGGACTCTGGGAGAAGTCCATCCTTCCTGGCTGCTTGGGCAGCCAGTTCTAAGAGGGTCACAGGGGGCTTCTCAGAAGGTTCCAGCAGGAAGGAGCACCAGATGCTTGAAGCATGGCTGGCTGGGTCACGCATCTTTGTTCTGACGTTCCTCACTCTGTCCCCTTGCTCTGTCTCACATTTGCTCCACAGTACTGGGGACGCTCCCAAGTAATGACTAGCAGGCAAGCAAGCCCCTTTTAGGCTCCTCTTTCAAGAAATTCAGGCTAAGACAGAAGATGTTAAATAGCTAAGCAAGCAAACAGACACGTGTGTGCATGTGTTTATGTAGGATTTTTCCCTACCCTCCCAGTTCTGGGTTCAGTCACCGATACATGGATGCATTCAATCCCAGTCAACCACCCAGAAGCTGAACTGTAACATCCTAGCTTATGCAACTGCCCCACCCAGACAGGTTTGCACAACTCAGATTTTGCAAAAGTCAAAACAACTGCTAAACGAGCATCCTGGATGTTAAAGGCACGGAACCTGGACCACAAACACGTGTGGGTATAGTATACTCCCAGGTAGTTTTTACAGCGGAAGTCACCAAAATGTTTCCACGTGGGATGGAAGAAGGATGCTCGCCCCTTCCTGCAGGCTCAGCGTTTTATTTTTTACTCTAAATTGGTCATCTTAGGTTTACAGCCCTCCACTCTCGTTCTCGCCTGGCGGCTTTGGGGGCAGAATTGGAAGGAGACGAGAGTAAAGACAGACACCCTGGAAATAACCCCACAGGAGCCCCATAAGCCTGAAAACAAAAAGCCTTTCTCCTGGGAGCTGTCGGCTCCCCCGCGGCCTTGCTGCGTGGCATTAGCTTAGCTGTGTTTTCATGCATAATATGACCTCTAACACAACCTCGGCCAGGTCTCTAATGCTGCTATCAGCAGCCCGCGGGACAATCTGTACAGGTCAGATCCGCGTTAGTTAGGCTTGGGGCACCTGGGGAGCAGCTGGGCCTGATCAGGAAGGGAGCCTGGAGCCTTGCTCTGCGTCTCTGCTCAGCCTCTCTCCATGATACCAGAAACGACTGGAATGTTTCATTCCTCGGACTTTTTCCGAGACTTATCAGCGGCCTTATGAAAAAGTACCTGTTCGCCTGTTTATTTTTAGCTATCATATTAAACATTCCAGCCGAAAATTACAAGATCAAAACTCCCAAAGGTCGGCTGCCTGCTTCCTAGCTTGCTTTTGAGAACTGCTTAGAAGCTGCGAGCCGCCAAGTCCCACGCGTGACTATCCTGGGAAGGCGCGGAGGCCGCCGTCCCTGGGGGCGCCTCCCCTGGGTTTGGAGGCGCTGTGCGCTCTGTCAGGCGAGAGGAAACGCGCATTAGCCAAATCCAGGCAAGCCGCTCAGATGCTGTAAAAGATTCCCAGTAGACCTGCTTAACGCTTTTCTGACTGATCTTCGGCTTCAAGGTTATTATACCCAAGCCGACTGCACATTACTAAAGTACATTACTAAATTACTTAGTAAAGCTGGCATATTCCAACAACGCTGGCCGCACACCAGAATCAAACCAGTCTGGACCTTGGACAGATCTGACCCCCTGGCCAAGAGATGAAGCCTGGGGCTGGAGCTCAAAGTGTCTAAACCCAGCCCAGGTACTCCTGGGACTCCTGGCTGGGTCAGAGGCTCGGGATGGGAGGGGAGACTACGTGGGACTCATTTCTCCTGTGCTGACTGCCATACTGCCATTCCTGCTATTTTCTGAAGTCTCCAAGCTGCAGCGTAAGTAAAAATCAGCATTAAACCAGAAGGATGAGATTCTGTTTACATGCCTGGCAAGGTCATTGCCGAAGGAGATGCAACGGCCTGACACTGACTCATTTCTGCGTCCATGGCTCCTGATACCTCATCCATATTCCCGCCTCTTAAATCCCTGAAAATTCAGCGGGGTCTGCGCTCACAGATTTGCTGGATTTACTGAGAAAGAGGACCTGGGAACAGGCTTTCAGATGGCCTAAGGAAAGTCCCCCCATCCCTTCCATGCCAGAGCAAGATGGAGTTGTTGTTGTTGTTATCATTATTTAGTAGCTAAATCATGTCCGACTCTTTGTGACCTGGTGAACTGCAGCCCGCCAGGCTCCTCTGTCCATGGGATTCTCCAGGCAAGAATACTGCAGTGGGTTGCCATTTCCTTCTCCTGGGGATCTTCCAGGGATCAAACCCAGGTCTCCTGCATTGCAGGGATTCTTGACCACTGAGCAACCAGGGAAGCCCTTAAGACAGACAGGTGTCAGCAATTCCTAAAAACCCGTACCCTGAAGGACTTCAGCTGGGAACAGAAAAATTAAGAGGACTTTGGACAATTGCTACCAGGAGAAGTCTGGGAAATGACCAGGTCAGGTATTTGCTGAGCTATTTAATGAGGCTGCATAAGCAATAAGAAGAGGTTGATAGGGTTTTAGTGTCACCGAGGTTTCCAGGCGAATTAAAGAAAGCAGTGAAGTAAGAGGAGAGTGGATTTAAAAATTAACCCATGTGTGAATGTACTATGTTCGGAACAGGAATTAAAAAGCAAACAAGGATTAATTGATCCCCCTCCTTCCCCCAGAGCAGGGCGCTGGCATTTCAGGAGCAAAATTGATTGGTTGAGAATATGCTCGGCTAGGTCATTAAACCAGGAAGCCGGTCAATTACGCAGTAGCTAGGATTTAGATACCCATTGACAAGCTATAGAAGAATCCAGAAGGGAAGCTGAGAATGGGTGTTTGAGTTAGACACGATTGGATCTCAAAGGTTTCTGAGTTGAAAAAAAAAAAAAAAGTAGTGCTTTGCTCTCCCCTCTTGCTTTAAAAACTCCTTTGATTCAGTATTAACCCCAAATAAGGATCCTCAGTCAGAGCAGTCCTCCTGGTGGAAGACGACAGATGGAAAGGGCCCAACTTGTGATTACATGGTTTACTTATGCAAGTACAGTTAAGCTGCCTGTGAAATTCACATAGCTAAACAAAAATTACAACCAAGTTACTTATTAGCTACCTTGAACCTGCCTCCCTGAGAGATGGCAGGCTGGTCAGAGAGCCAGTTTCCGAGCCAGCTGGGGTGGTCTGCCTTGCTTTGTGTTGTGGTTTTTAGAGCAAGTGGGTCCTGAGCATGCGGTGCGTGGCTGAACACCTGGCGTCACCCAACGATGTCTCCAGACTGGTCAGATCAGCAGACCCACCAGTCCCCTGCCAACACTGTTACTGTCGAGTCGCTAAGTCATGTTCGACTCTTTCGGAACCCCATAGACTGTGGCCCATCAGGCTCCCCTGTCCATGGGATTCTCCAGGCAAGAACACTGCAGTGCATTGCCATGCCCTCCCCCAGGGGATCTTCCAGACCCAGGGATCTAACCTGGGTCTCCTGTGGCTCCTGCATTGCAGGCCGATTCTTCACCTCTGTGACACCGGGGAAGCGCAAGAGGAAGGTGACCCTGTAGTAAAGGAGTCTTGGAGACACAAATGGTCAAAACACAGGAAAACCCACCAGACAGAGCAAGCAGCTCATTTTATCCAAGGAGAGAGAGACACTCTTAGGGTATAAGCATGTGAGCTGTATCTTCAGTTCAGTTCAGTTCAGTCGCTTAGTCGTGTCCAACTTTTTGCGACCCCATAAATCACAGCACGCCAGGCCTCCCTGTCCATCACCAACTCCCGGAGTTCACTCAGACTCACGTCCATCGAGTCAGTGATGCCATCCAGCCATCTCATCCTCTGTCATCCCCTTCTCCTCCTGCCCCCAATCCCTCCCAGCATCAGAGTCTTTTCCAGTGAGTCAACTCTTTGCATGAGGCGGCCAAAGTACTGGAGTTTCAGCTTTATCTTAGAGGATCCATATTATAAAATCTTGGCATAAGTCATAGGCACAGAAAGAACAGTGGTTCCCAGGGGTGGGAGGGAGGGGTGATGGGCAGTTAGTGTTTCATGGACACAAAGTCTCAGCTCGGGAAGATGAAACAGTTCTGGAGATGGATGGTGGTGATGGTTACACAACAGTGTGAACCTACTTAGTGCCCCTGAGCTGCGCACTTAAAAATGGTTCAAGTGGTGAATGTCGTGTTAGGTCTGTCCTACCATAACAACAATACATTTGAATTTCCTATTTAATTCTATTCATAAACATAGAGTCTGCGGCTAAGTCTTCTCCATGATTTTTGCTTTTTTAAAAAAATCACTGCTAAATCAGGGGGACGGATAAATCAGGAGTTTCGTATTAGCAGAGGCAAACTACTGTTTTTATAAGATAGCCACAAGGTCCTACTGTACAGCAGAGGAAGCTATATTCAAACGTTGTCATCAGTTATAATGGAAAATAAACACAAACACAGGCGTCGCTGACGGGGACTTCTCTGACAGTCCAGTGGTAAGATTTCACCTTCCAGTTCACGGGATACGGTTCGATCCCTGGTCGGGGAACTGAGATCCCACGTGCCTCACGGCCAAGGAACCAAGACCCAGAATAGAAACAATATTGAAACAAATTCAATAAAGACTTTAAAAATGGTGCTCATTAAAAAAAATTCTTTGAAGAAAAACATTACTGGGGGACACGAGAAAGATAAAGACCTCAAGGTGTTGAAGATGCTCCTGTATCCACTCAAGTTCACGGCTTTTGTGTGAAATGTTTCCAAAGAACATGTCAGCCCAGGTCCCGGTGCCCTTAGCCTGCTGGGAGCGCGTCTGCCTCTACACCCCATGCCCTCCCCGTATCAGGCACGGTTGCCAATGAGCCAGAGTTTGTCTTCGGGGCCCCTCATCCCCCTCGCCCTTCCTGCTTTTCATGTCCAACCATTGTTCTCTTTTCTTTCCCGATTCCAGGAAAGGACCCAGTGTTAATACATTCATTCACACTGAGGTATAAGGGCCTAAGAAGATGTATGCAGACCCACCCACGAACGGCCACATTTCACCTAAGCCAAGCTTTGAGCAGGCAGAGTTAAAATACAGAAACGGGAACAGAGTTGGCAACCTCTCCAACTCTTCCCCCAGGCTGCATTTTTATACCTCAAAATCAGATTCTGCCTGCGTGTCTCAGAAAACCTTAGAAATGTCTTCTCCGAAGCCTCCTCCCGCGGTCAGTCTCTGTCATGTGCTGCGTTCGGAAGCCTAGACCACGCTCTCCCCATCAGCCCTCTTAGCCAGAGCCCTGTGCCACGTCAGGTTGCTCAGTGGGCACAGAAATGTCTCCAAGGCACCTTCTAAACCTGCCAAGGCCGATTCAGAAACAGAAGGCTGAAGCCAAATGGAGACGTTGGGGGAGCCCTCATGGAGAACAGAGCTGGCCTGGGCCTGAAGGCAATTTATTACTAATGCAGTGAGAGGCTGCAACCAAACAAGACCACATGGACATTGGCACAGAACACATGGAAAGTTCTGTCTTCACTCAAGCCTGTGGCCTATCCTAGAACAAAGGAGCAGAGGTTCCTTAAACATAAACGCAGCTGACTCTCCAGTGGGAGAGACAGTCTCTCTTTCATAGTTGCAAAACCAGAACCGGCGGGTGGGGGGCTGGGCCCAGGAATCTGTATTTTTACAAGGCTCCCTGGGAGAGCAGATGGTCTCAACTAAAGTGATGGCAAATAAAAAGCCAAAATAAGGTGGTTTGTGTTCTCTTTTGTTTGATGATGTTGTGGATATCAACAATGAGGAGTGTGATATTCATCTTTATTTGTTGACTTATTTCTTAAAACAGCAGGAAGATGCTGAGACAGGAGATTCTGCTCAACCAGGGAGCTCCAAAAGACCACAAAGGGCCTGTTGTTTCACAGTCGAGGAGCCCCAGTGTCAACGGAGACGTGTCCAACAACAATACCTTCTATGGCTGTGGTGTCCCTTTACTTTGCCCTGATGCGTAGAAAACCCTTTTACCAAAGCCATGTTATAGGGCAGAAGATATATTTGTTTCTAAATCTGGATGTTGGGGATGCGTTTCTGGGTAAAACAGGAGGCTGCAAATGGAAGGCAAGCTCCCAGGAAATGCATGACCTGGAGAGTAAGCTATGGGGACAGCTTGGACCTCTACACAAACTTGCCCTCAGATTTAGGGGAGAGTCTGCTTCTAGGATAGAGAAGCCATGCCTCTTCTCGTGCAGGGTCAGCATCAGCACCTGTCTCCGTCTCCTGGTGCTGCTCATATAACAATATCACAAACCAGGCGACTTTCTGTAAAAAGCAGAAATGCATTTCGCATGGCTCTGGAGGCTGGCAATCCGAGATCAGGGTGCCAGCATGGTTGGGTGACAGCCCTCTTGTAGGTCACAAACTTCATGTACCCCACAGGGTAGAAAGGGAGAAAAAGCTCTCCAGGGTCTCTTGTATAAGGGCGCTGGGACTTCCCTGACGTTCCAGGGGCTAAGACTCCACACTCCCAATGCAGGGGACCCAGGTTCGATCCCCAGTCAGGGAACTGGAGCTCACATACCGCAACTAAGAGTTCAAACGCCGAAACCAAAGATCCTGCATGCCTCGACAAAGACCGACGATGCCGCATGCAGCAACAGCCCCGCCGCAGCTAAACAAATAATAAATGTGTCAGAAAAGATTCACCCTATATAGGGGCATGGATCCTGTTCTTGGGGGCTCGTGCCTCGACAAAGATCGACGATGCCGTGTGCAGCAACAGCCCCGCTGCAGCCAAACAAATAATAAATGTGTCAGAAAAGATTCACCCTATATAAGGGCATGGATCCTGTTCTTGGGGGCTCGTGCCTCGACAAAGATCGACGATGCCGTGTGCAGCGACAGCCCTGCCGCAGCCAGTAGATACACGTTTCAGAAAAGATTCACCCTATACAAGGGCACGGATCCCGCTCTTGGGGGCGCCACCATGCAATCAGCTCCCAAAGGCCTCGGCTCCTAAGGCCATCACCTTCTCGGGTTGGGACTGCAATGTGAATTCGGGGGGTAGATAAACATCCAGACTGTAGTGCCCATCGCACCATAGCCACCAGGTCCTGCCGATTCTGCTGTCTTCGGGGTCCCGCCCCTTGTTTTATTTTCCATTTTCATTGCTCTTACTGCTTCCTAACCTGCTTGTCCACGATGACCTGAGCCGGTGGCTGCTCACCGTCACAGTATCGTGCTTATCCCTCTGCAGGTGTCAGTGGTGGGGGGAAGTGAGGGCCATGAGCGTCCTCTCCCTCTGCCTCTCAGCCTGTCACAGAAAACGCAAGTCTCGAGCCGAATTCTGACACCCAGAGATGCTCATCAGCCAGCAGGAGCAAGCATCAGACCGCCTGGTTAGTGAGCTCTCCAAGCGCCGGCTCTCTGTCCTTTCACTTGAGAAAGCAGATGTGACAAGACGCTAGCGGCAAGATTCAGCTAATTGGTCAGATGACAGCCTTCTCTTTAAGCGATAGACACAGGGCCTAGTGGAATTCTAAGACCTGGAGGCCGTTCCAAAGAACACAAGTTGCTTATGCTCTCCTCATGGGAAGGCAAGGATTTTGAACAACTTGTCTACCAATCCAACAAGTACGACTCACTCCACCAACAAAACAATAAAATCTGACACCCAGTGTGCTAATTAATACACCTTCTGATGTTCGCTGGAAATAAACATAACCAACGTATTAATGTCAACCTCTGGAATATAATAGTGTGTGTGCTAAGTCGATTCACTTGTGTTCAAGTCTTTGCAACCCTGTGGACTGTAGCCCAGCAGGCTCCTCTGTCCATGGGACTCTCCAGGCAAGAATACTGGAGTGGGTTGCCATGCCGCCCTCCAGGGGATCTTTCCCACCCAGGGATTGAACCTGTGTCTCTTTTTGTAACCTGCATTGGCAGGCAGATTCTCTACCACTAGAGCCCACTTAGGAAGCCCTGGAATATAATAGAACTACCCTTAAATAATCTAAGAATGCTAGAAAACTTCAAATGTTAAATAACTATGCTGAGGGTAGCAATTAAGCTCAAAAACACATGATCATCACCCTGTTTAAACAGAGTTCTTTAAAAAAAAAAAAAAATATATATATATATAGATAGATAATATATCAAAACCTTCACTTCTTATCTTTCCTCACTTCTTTTTATCAAATTGTCCTTCCTTCTTTGAACATAGTCCACAAGTGTTAGTCCCTTTTGCCTCTTCCTCAGACCTGAGATAAGCCCTGACTATCTGTAACAATCATTTATCCCTTAAACTATGCAATATTGCCTTTCTGTTCATTTACCCAGCAACTGCTTAAACCCCTAACATGACCAAAAGCCATGCAAGCTAGGAGGGGAAGCGTTAAGTAACACAGCACCCTGACTTCAGGGAGCTCTCGGTCTGGCCAAGAGACAGGTACTGGAGTTGACCATAAAAATAAAGGTAGTGAATCCAAGGACAAAGCTTTCACAGGTTACAATGAAAGCACAAAGGAGACATTTATGAGTGGGGAAATGTCTGTGGAAGCTTCCTTTCAGAGGAGTGTCATATTGACTGAGCCTTAGAGAAAGAGTGGAGGGTTATGTTGTGGGTTCTAGGCAGAGAAGACAAAAAAAAAAAAAGCCCAATAATAATAGTTAAACTCTATTAAACTTCTGCTGTGTTCCTGGTACCCTTCTAGATATACAACCTCCACTGTTTCATTTACTCCTCATACTAACACTCAGAGATGGATACTATATTATCTCCATTGCACAGATGAAAAACTCAGGCTTAGACTAAATCGCTTACCTGACTCAGGTCATACAACAGGGTGTGGCAGGGCTGGGATTGGAACCTGGGGCTTTCTGACTCCTAAGACCTGAGCTTATTCTCCATTCAGGAAACGCATGCGTGCTCAATCATGTCTGACTCTTTGTGACCCGTCATGGACTGTAGCCAGCCAGGCTCCTCTGTGGAATTTTCCAAGCAAGTATAGTGGAGTGGGCTGCCATTTCCTCCTTCAAAGGATCTTCTCAACCCAGGAATCGAACCTGCATCTCCTGAATTGGCAGGCAGATTCTTTACCACTGAGCCACCTGGCCTTCCCTCCACTCAGGAAATACGTGAAAGTGATTGACTGGGCTTGAAACGGAAGCTCCAGACTGCGTGGCAGGGTCGGGTTGGCCAGGTAAGTCAGCCGCAAGTTGGTTCCTTTTCTCATCTCGAGTTAAGAACCTGTGAGTCCCTCCCATTTTCCTGTTTCTACCAGGGTTACACACACATTAGGAGCTCAAAGAAGTGACTGGGTTTGGAGGGAAAGAATTTCTGGAATAGCTTGCTGCACCAAACCCTGCCTGGGTACCGATCTGCCCCTTCTTTATAAAATGAGCTGGTTTCCCTTTAAAAATAGAGCTTTCAACATGCCCGGCATCAACGGATATTTGTGTGTCTTCCAGGCGTGCTCTGCTACGAGCAGGAGCGTTCTGCAGGGAATACAGCAAACAAGATCCCTTCTGTCTGGGAGCTTGAAACAACCGTCCCCTAATTTGACCTCTCTGGTTCCTGAAAAATGCCCAAGAATACCAACCAGCAGTCAGACGTGGGCACGCCTGGCGGGGGCGGGGAGGTTCCAGCACCAGGAGCTGCTGGTCAGGCCACCTGAGCTCCCAGGCCCGCAGCCTCCGTCATCGCAGCCGGGCCCCCACCCCATGGGGCCCAGACAGTCACCTGCGTGGCCACCAGGGCTTGTCCGGGGCACATCCTCTTACTCTCTAAGGTGGCCCCTGTGATTCCACACCATCATCCAGATGCTTTGGCCTAAGAGCCCGGCCTTGGGTGATGTGGTGGGATTTGTTCTCTGAGAAGAATGCCCCTTTCTTCAAACTCCACTCTGCAGGAATGCCTGCAGCGCCAAAACCCAAACAAACAAAAAGATTCAAACAGAATACATGATGTGAAGTCCAGTTGTCAGATAATATTGTATTTCTTTAAAAAATAATTATTTATTTGGCTGCATCGGGTCCTAGTTGCTGCGTGTGAGACCTTCACTGCCTCCTGGGAGGTCTTTCCTGCGAACGTGCGGCATGCGGGATCTTAGTTCCCTGACCAGGAATCGAACTCGCGTCCCCGGATTTACAAGGGGGATTCTTAACCAGTGGCCCACCAGGGAAGTCCCTCTACTGTCTTTCTTACTCTAAACCCAGATGTGCCGCCTGTGGAGATGGGAAACCTCCCGCAGGCTGTGTGTGGATGAGGGTGGGCTTGGGGAAGCCTGCAGCCTGGGCGTCCTCTCTTTTCTCAGCAGAGTGGTGGGGAAATGAGCAGAGACTGAACACGAAGAGCTCAGACGCAGGAGGGGCAGAGGCAGGCCACTTACACACGATTGAGGTAGGATCTCAGCTTCCCCAGTGGCTCAGAGGTAGAGAATCCGCCTGCAGTAAAGGAGAATCCTCCTGCAGGAGACGGTTCGATCCCTGGGTCAGGAAGATCCCCTGGAGGAGGGCATGGCAACCCACTCCAGTATCCTTGCCTGGAGGATCCCATGGATGGAGGGGCCTGGCGGGCAGCAGTCCATAGTTTTGCAGAATCGAACACGACTGAAGTGACTGAGCACACAAGCATGCACACACGCGGTAGGATCATACCGACCCAGAGTGCTGGTTTTGGAGGAGGTGGCCCAACTCCCCAGTCACCCGGGGCTCAGCCCCCAGGTTGGGCTACCCTCTGAGCCTCCTCCCCTCCCCAGGCCTACATCCCACCTCCCGCCTCCCTGACAGACTCGACCATCCCCAAGGGGCCCACTCCAGCGCCTCCCGTGGTGGAGCCAGCTGCTCCTGCCAGGGTCTCCCTCCCGGCTTCCTGGGACAGCGGGTGGTGTACCTGCCATGCCAGCATCTGCCCGGGCCCTCAGTCAGCCCTGGCCTCTCCATGGGGCCCCGGGAGGGGGACTCGATCCCGAGCCCTCCGTCTGGACCAGACTGAGTGCAAGGCGCATCCCTGGACTTGGAGCTACTCAGAGCGTCTGCAACACCCTCTCTCGGGGACCCCCTCCTCCTCTGGGACTTGGAGCTACTCAGAGCGCCTGCAACACCCTCTCTCGGGGACCCCCTCCTCCTCTGGGACTTGGAGCTACTCAGAGCGCCTGCAACACCCTCTCTCGGGGACCCCCTCCTCCTCTGGGACTTGGAGCTACTCAGAGCGCCTGCAACACCCTCTCTCGGGGACCCCCTCCTCCTCTGGGACTTGGAGCTACTCAGAGCGTCTGCAACACCCTCTCTCGGGGACCCCCTCCTCCTCTGGGACTTGGAGCTACTCAGAGCGTCTGCAACACCCTCTCTTGGGGACCCCCTCCTCCTCTGGGCTGGGGGATCTGCGGCCAGCATGGCCTTTACCCTCAGGGCTGCAAACTTCCTGTGAAAGGTCAAGTGGTCAACATTTGGGGGCTTTGTTGGTCTCAAATGATCTCTGTCTCACATTCCTTGTTTGTTTTTTTGGAGGGGGCTTCTGCTTTTTTAATCCTTTAAATATTTTGTGTGTGTGTGTGTGTATTAGTCTCTCAGTCATGTCTAACACTTTGCGACCCCGTGGACCATAGCTTGCCATGGAGTTCTCCAGGCAAGAATACTGGAGTGGGTAGCCATTCCCTTCTCCAGGGGATCTTCCCAACCCAGGGATCGAACTCGGGTCTCCTGCATTACAGGCAGATTCCTTACGGTCTGTGCCTCTGGGGAAGCCCCATTTAAATCTTACCAGGCCCACGAACCAGATTTGGCCAGTGGTTGGTCAACGCCTTCGCGAGATTCCCTTGGCCTTTGTCAAGTCCAGGGCAAGGAGGAGGCTACCTCTTTGGGGGCTGTCCTGACATCCAGACAAGCTCCTCCCAGGTGGGGGCCCTACCTGGGTCATGATGGTGTCATAATCCAACAAGCAAACACCTGTGATCATAATTAACCAAGAGGGAGCAGGATTTTTTATTTTATAAAAACTGGAATTCCTTATCATAGTAGACAAGCTTGGCAATTTAAAAAATCAGAGTCTTCACTGATAACCACCACTTTAATCTTGGTTTCCAGTCACTGAGGGCCTACTAAGTGTGGAGTCCTGTGCGCTGTGACTCACAGGTGTTTTCTGCTTCGATTGCTGCAGCTGCTGGGGTCCCTGTGTCGATGGGATTGAAATTAAATCGGCGTAATGCCTCGATCTTAAGTTCTGTGGAAAGGTCAAGATTCTGGCAAGTTCTCAGGCAAGTTCCAGGAACTCCTCAAGGCTCTTCGGGCTGTGTCTCCACCGTCTCCCTCTGTCCCCTTGTAGAGCAATCCTCTTGCCCTAAGACCTGGGACTTGGCTCTTTTCCATGATTTTCTTCCAAATACATTCATGCAGTCATTTTTTATTGAAGCTGACTTCACTAAAGGTTTGAGACAGTGAAAAGACCCGTCTTGAAGCAGCACAGTCTCAAAATTACTCATATCCATAAAACCAAGCGTGAGCTTCCCTCGTGGCTCAGACTGTAAAGAATCTGCCTGCAGTGCCGGACGCCTGAGTCCAAGCCTTGGGTCAGGAAGGTCCCTGGAGGAGGCACGGCACCCACTCCAGTGTTCCTGCCTGGAGAGTCCCAGGGACAGACGAGCCTGGAGGTCCACAGTCCATGGGGTCACAAAGAATCGGACACAGATGCATGACTAACACTTTTGTTTTCATAACACTGAGCTTGAGACTCCTTGTTTTCCAAGCCTTTTGGCCATTCCATCAAATATCAGGGGTTTCCACTGGTCACATTTCTCCCAGCCTCCCTCCCTCACAAAGTGCTCCATGCTTTGCTGTGATTCCCCTGGTAAAGTGAAAAGTGAAAGTTTCTCAGTCATGACTGACTCTTTGCTACCCCATGGACTGCAACATGCCAGGCTTCCCTGTCTTTCACCAACTCCCAGAGCTTACTCAGACTCATTTCCATTGAGTCGGTGATGCCATCCAACCATCTCATCCTCTGTCATCTCCTTCTCCTCCTGCCTTCAATTTTCCTCAGCATCAGGGTCTTTTCCAATGAGTCAACTCTTCGCATGAGGTGGCCAAAGTACTGGAGTTTCAGCTTTAGCATCATTCCTTCCAAAGAAATCCCAGGGCTGATCTCCTTCAGAATGGACTGGTTGGATCTCCTTGCAGTCCAAGGGACTCTCAAGAGTCTTCTCCAACACCACAGTTCAAAAGCATCAATTCTTCAGTGCTCAGCTTTCTTTATAGTTCAACTCTCATGTCCATACATGACTGCTGGAAAAACCACAGCCTTGACTAGACGGACCTTTGTTGGCAAAGTAATGTCTGCTTTTTAATGTCCCTGGTAGGGGAAACCTAATTCTCCAGGTTTTCATACAGTCACATGACTCTGGATTTTTCTACTTCACTTCCACCCTTTAGAGCAGCTGCTTGGCTGTCCTCTGGCCATGGTGGGACATGGCTATTTATTGATGCTGAAATGTCTCCAGCAGGGGCTAAGGTGCACTCACCACCTTTTCCTCAGTCAGAAGGTGCCCTCAGTACATACAACCTTGGGAAGCAGACCTGTCAATCCCCCGAGGAAGTTCACGTATGAGCTAAAACTGAATACAACCATCCTGTCGGCAGCTAGGAACTGTCAACACAGAGACTACTGCTGGAAACAGTCTCCCCAAAGTACCTGTATCTCTTCCTGTACAAAGCATTTTAACCTTCACACTCAAACACACACACACAGACGAATAGTCCAGTGTCTCCTAACAGACGTTGAGGGTGCCTTTCAGACAGCTCATACCTCTCCATCTGCAGCAGAGCTTAGCACAATTTCCAAGCAGCAGAGCAAAACTTTCCAGGAAGCTTAGACCAGCTGCAGCCAACATGCAGACTCCCTGCTCTTCCAGCCTCTACCATGAGAGCAGGTCCATCTGCCTGGGGCTCACTCCAGAACATGCTGGGCTCCCCCCCAGAAAGCGGGAAGCTCCTTTGGCCTTCTGGGCAGGCTGTCCCATGCTCTTTATTAGTGCTCTCTTTAACAACCAGTGCCAGACCTTGCCTGGTGGTCCCGTGGTTGAGAATCCGTCTTCCAATGCAGGGAACGTGGGTTTGATCCCTGGTCAGGGAGCTAAGATCCCACTCAGTGAGGGGAAACTAAGGCCTCCAGCCACAACGAGGAAGATCCCGCAGCTGCAACAAAGATCCCACGAGCCGCAACCAAGACCCAAGACAGACGAATAAATATTAAACAGCAGCAGCCAGTGCAGAGGCACAGACCTCAACAATAACCAGTCACTTTGCTTCTGAATAGAGGACAGATTTCTTGGCCTGGGTAGTCATTTTCTAGCTCCCATGTGAGAGTCTGAGGTTCAGAGAGTCGCCACAGTTTTGGCACCAGAGAAGGAAAGCCATCTGGCCCATCTTGTGAGCCTTGGCTTGAATTTCTGGGGCCATCATGAGTGTCCTTCGGGAGGCCTAACGCAAAGGCATGCCCTAGAGACTGAGAACAAGAGGAGGCAGAGAATAAGTCGGAGCTTGTAAAGAGAGGGCACAGGTCAGCATTCAGAATGCTGATCCCAGGGCCCGGATGTGTGAGGGGCTGGGCCGTAAGAACTCTGGTCATTGTCTAGCGAAGGGGAGCCTCAGTGTTTACGTAGATTTTTCTGATTGCCTTGCTCTCTTAGCAGGTGATTCGAGGCCCATGCCAAAGTCCTTAAAGGGGCAACTGTTTTCCCAGTAGGGAGAGAAGAGAACACATTTCTGTGACAAAGGGGCAGAAAGGGCTTTGGAGAAGTTAGGTCCTCAGGGGCAGGGGTCTGCACACAATTGGTTTAGTATGTTGGCAACTAGCCAGTGCAGAAAAGCTGCTACAAAGGATGGCATTGCCTGGCACACATAAGTGGTATTGTTTTAGGTGACGGTTCCCTGAAAATCCACTGTATTTCTTGATCGCGAGGGTCCCTGCAGCGGAGAAAGGAAGTATCCCCCTTCAGCAGCACCGTCCCCAGGGGTTCTTAGAAACCAGCATGGATTTGTTTCTCATTTTCTTTGATGAGCTTTCTTTATGTGCTTCCCAGACGTAGCCAGGGTTGGTTCTGGAGTGGACTCCTGGTTATGGGCAAGTAAAAATAAGCTGATTCCATCTGCTGTGACCCTGAGCTACAAGAGGGCCCTCCTGATTCAAACACCAGGTGGGTACCAGGCACCATGATGAAGAGCCACCCCGCTCACCCAGAGCTGCGACTTTCTCAGTCAGAGAGAAACGCAGAGAAAATGCCTTGTTCAAGGATATGGTTCTACCAAGTGCATCTCTGCTCGGTGATCTAGGGGCTACCGTTGCTTGTGAAGTGCTATCGTGCGTGCGTCCTTTCTCCTCGCTCATCAGATCGCACATGCAGAACCATGGTCCACACGTGGGCATCATCACCACGGGCTGGGGCCAGGGGAGTCTGGCCACAGCTGTAGTAATAGTTCAGACTGGTAAACAGGTCGGAAGAGCAGAGAATGGGAGCGAGTCTTTACAGGGTGTCCACGCATGCCGGGCTGGCGTTTGATGAGCAGTACGTCTTTGGGGCTTCAGCACAGAGAAAGTAGTAGTGAAGTGTCAGGCGCTCAGTCATGCCCAACTCTTTGCAACTCCATGGACTGCAGCCCTCCAGGCTCCTCTGTCCATGGGATTCTCCGGGCAGGAACACTGAAGTGGGTAGCCATTCCCTTCTCCAGGGGATCTTCCTGACCCCGGGATCCAATCCAGGTCTCTTGCATTGCAGGCAGATTCTTTACCATCTGAGCCACCAGGGAAGCCCGTCCTTAGCATAACCACTCCCCCTAAACCCAGGCACCAGTTCAAGGACACCCAGGAATAAGGAAGGACTGCACATACAGAATTCCAGCTGCTTTTTAGAAAAAGTAAAAAGATGCACCTCTACCAAACTGACTGTAAAAACGATTATCAGTCTCTCCACCCTCAGAAAGGTTATGGTGGAGTTGGAGGTACTTTGGAGGAAGAACAGATATTTTACAGACTTTCACAAAAGGAGTTTCCTAAGTGGTGTCTTGTGAGAGAGAAAGTGAGGGCCGCACAAGTTTTGTACCCAGTCAATGATGGCTTCTCCTGCCACCTGCCAATACTGGCTTCAAAGCAGGAAGCGATGGCAAATACTCAAAAAGCATGAACTGAAATAAACCCAGCTCACCTGAAGGCTCATGATGTACTCTGCATTAAGTGCTTCGTGTTATTAACTCATATGTGCCAGGCTGTCACTTCAGTCCTGTCTAATTCTTTGCAACCCTATGGACTGTATCTCTCCAGGCTCCTCTGTCTGTGGAATTTTCCAGGTGAGAAGACTGGAGTGGGTTGCCATGCCCTTCTCCAGGGGATCTTCCCAACCCAGGGATCGAACCCAGGTCCCTTGCATCTCCTGCATTGCAGGCAGATTCTTTATCACTGAGCCATCAGGGAAGACACTGACTCATATAACCTTCAAAACCCCTGTGAGACAAGCACCATTAGCAGCCCTAAGTTATAGACGAGGAAACTGAGGCACAGGCAGGGTTCGCCAGCTGCCAAAATCATAAGCAGAGCAGCAGAGCCCGGACTGACACGCCAGCCAGCTGCAGGGTCCACGCTGTGTAACTGCTCTGCTTTGCCCCCTGCCTAACTGACTGAGCAGTTTCACCACAAAGAAATGCAAAGCTCACTTGACAGGCCAGACTGAACGAGAAAAGGCAGCTTCTGCCTCATTCACCTTCTCTTGTCAAGACCAAGAAAACCTAGAGTGACTGCTGTCAGCGCCAGGCGACATGGGAGACATATGTCTAATTAAAACAGCTGATCTTTTCAACCCAGCGCAACATTCTCTTTGCAGGGCTCTGCGACGGTAATTACGCAAGGAAGGCCACCGGACGAAGTGGCCTCAGAGGGGGCTGTGCTGCGGGTCCCGTGGGTGGGGTGCTGGCGACTCTTTGCAGACGGGTCCACGGGGCTAGGTGGGGTGCGGGGGCGCGGGGCGGGGTGTGGGGGCAGGGGTCAGGGTGCGGGTGAGGGTGGCAGGGGTGCGGGGTGCGGGGGAGGGGGGGTAAGAGGTGTGCGGGGCCAGGGTGCAGGCGGGGTGCAGGGTGGGGTACGGGGTGGGGGGCAGGGTGCAGGGTGGGGTGCAGGGCGGGGTGGGGGGCAGGGTGCGGGGTGCCGGGTCGGGGGGAGGGGCGGGGCGCGGGTTTGGGGGCAGGGTGCAGGGTGGGGTGCAGGGCGGGGTGCAGGGGCAGGGTGCGGGGTGCTGGGTGGGGGGGAGGGGGTGGGGCGCGGGTTTGGGGTCAGGGTGCAGGGTGGGGTGCAGGGCGGGGTGCGGGGCAGGGTGCGGGGTGCCGGGTTGGGGGGGAGGAGGGCGGGGCGGGCTGAGGGTTTGGGGGCAGGGTGCAGGGCGGGGTGCAGAGCGGGGTGCAGGGGCAGGGTGCGGGGTGCCGGGTGGGGGGGAGGGGGTGGGGCGCGGGTTTGGGGTCAGGGTGCAGGGTGGGGTGCAGGGCGGGGTGCGGGGTGGGGGCAGGGTGCAGGGTGGGGTGCAGGGCGGGGTGCAGGGGCAGGGTGCGGGGTGCCGGGTGGGGGGGAGGGGGTGGGGCGCGGGTTTGGGGTCAGGGTGCAGGGTGGGGTGCAGGGCGGGGTGCAGGGGCAGGGTGCGGGGTGCCGGGTTGGGGGGGAGGAGGGCGGGGCGGGCCGAGGGTTGGGGGGCATGGTGCAGGGCAGGGTGCAGGGCGGGGTGCGGGGTGGGGGGCAGGGTGCAGGGTGGGGTGCAGGGCGGGGTGCAGGGGCTGGGTGGGACCTGAGTGTGGCGGGGCTGCCTCGGCGATGCAGGGAGGAAGAGGAGGGCTCTGTGGACGTGGACTTGATCCCCTGCAGTTTATCAGGCAAGGACACCAGGTGGCGTCCCCAGGCTTAAGCCCCTTTAATACGGAACACAGCACCCCAGGCGGCTCAGTTTCTCTTTCTGACCTCTGGCCTCCAGGATCGTGAGACAGTGAATTCCTCTTGCTTTGAGCCAGCTAGCTTGTGACCCTTTCTTACGGGCACCCTAGGAATCACTGTTGGCTCATCCCCCAACATCCAGGAGCAGCACAGGTCAAGACGGCCCTCAGCACAGCTGTGCCTTGCTGAGTCGATTCAGTCGTGTCCAGCTCTGTGTGAGCCTATGGACTGGAGCCCGCCAGGCTCCTCTGCACACAGGATTCTCCAGGAAACGGTACTGCAGAGGGTTGCCAGGCCCTCCTCCAGGGAATCTTCCTGATCCAGGGATCGAACTGAGTCTCCTAAGTCCCCTGCGTTGACAGGTGGGTTTTTTACCACTTGCGCCACCTGGGAAGCCTTGACACAGCTGCAGAATCTAAAAACCAGACGGTTACAACCGCTGTCTTGGTCCTGGCTCTCTCTGCCCATCCTCTGCTCCCTGCGTTCCCTCTCACCTGTCTCTGCTTGCTAAGGCTTTATAGTCAACCTAGAACGTGCAGAAGGTGTATCCAGACCCTGTGGAAAGCCATCACATGCTGCCATGTACTGGGCTATATGCCTGAGGAAACTCCATGCTTCACACGTGTGCGGTTTCCCTAGCCTGGAGGAGTGGTTCCTAGGGTGGCCACAGGAAAGGGTCACAAACTGAGTGGCTCAAAGCAAGAGGAATTGATTGTCTCACAGTCCTGGAGGCCAGAGGTCAGGAAAACAAACTGGTTTCTTCTGGAGGGCCCTGAGGGAGGATCCGTTTTATGCACCTCTTCCAGCTTCCGGTGGTTGCTGACAATTCACTGCATTTCGTGGCTTGTGCAGCACTTCAATCTCTGCCTCATCTTTACATGGCCTTCCCTGTGTGAGAAGGAGGCATGGGCTTTTTGTGCAAAAGAAACATCTAAGTCTTAACCTTTGGTACCTGCAAAAGTGACCTTGTTTGGAGAGAGGATATAATATTTATCCAGGATAACCAATACCTGGATAATGAAGACCCGGATCCAGAGTGATTTCTACACACTGAGCCAGCGACCTGCTCTGAGGCTGTTTAACCTTCCTGTCCTGCAGTTTTCTCACTTGTAAAGGAAGGAATAAAATTAGATCATTTCTTCTGAGCCTAAAGGTCTTACAATCTCTTTTCTTTTTAATTGAGGTATAATTAACATCCAATATTATATAAGTTTTAGCTCAACAACAGCGATTCAATATTTTTATATACTATGAAATGATCCATGACACCCTCCTCTGATACTTCCTCTGCTTCCTTCCTGGACTTGGAGGTTCAGGGAGGGAGGGGGGAGGAACTCATGGCCTCATGCCTGCCCTCCCTCTCTATCGATGTGGTTGGAGTCTTACAGCCGGCAAAGGCTTTTTGTCCAATATTTCCGGTCTGACCCTAAATTTCTGGTGTAAGAGCACCATAAGCGGCCCCCACGTGCACCCAAACCTCCTCAGCTCTCTTCCGCCCGCGGGCACTCCGCAGGGCGCCCACGACCCTGAGCAATCGGTGTCCCTGCTCCCCTGATTCGTCTCTCACCCTCTCTCTTGTCTCACCTACACCAGGTTTCCGGGCTCTCTTTCCATCCACGGTCTGGCTGCCAGTTGGCCTAACCAGTCTAGTTTCCGCTTTTCTCCCCACAAACACCCTTGTTTACATAGGACACATGGGTTTGGCATCTTGTCTGCAGACACAGTCCACGGCTGCAGATGGGGTGGAGCAAGCTCTAGGCGAGCGCAGAGACCCGTGTGCAACGTCCCAGGACCCGCTGGCTCCATGGATGCTGAAAGGGCGGGACTCGAGGGGGTCACAGGCTCCAGGCAAGCCACCAAGGGTGAGCAGAGGATGTTAGATGCGCTTTCTGCCCAGGTGGCTCAGACGGTAAAGAGTCCGCCTGCCGCGCGAGAGACCCCAGTTTGCTCCCTGGGTTGAGAAGATCCCCTGGAGGAGGGCATGGCAACCCACCCGAGTACTCTTGCCTGGAGAATCCCACAGACAGAGGAGCCTGGTGGGCTACAGTCCATGGGGTCCCAAAGAGCTGGACGTGACTGAGCGACTAACACTTTCATTCCTTCATCTCTTTTCTGCCCACCTCACGTGCCCCACTCACTCCAGAATATCCAGAGGGACCAGAACAAATCTGGGGCTCCTCCAGGCTGTGAGGATGCGGCCAGGGCTCACTGCCATTAATACAGCGCGTTCCCTGAGCGTTCACGGAAATAAAAGCAACTCAGTCTGCCCCACGCCCTACCCCCAGGGGTCTTCAGAGCTCTGCGGACCCTGAGTCAGAGTAGCTGGATTTTCTGGGTAAAATTGGCCAGGACCCAGCAAGAAAAGCCAGAGAGGAACCTCATGGCTTGACACCTGTTAGAGAAGAGGCCAGTCTGAGGCTGTGGAAAGATCCCCGTGCGAGGCTTGTTTGCAAACCATTCTAAGTGGGAAGAGGTCTCTGATCCTGGTCTGCCCTCCTCTCCCCTCCCCTGCAACTCCTGCTCTTGGTCTTGAAGGCGCTCGTCCCCTTGCGGCAGACCCCTTCCTCTCGACGACAAACGCCCCAAGGCCCCAAGGCTGCGGCCGCTGAGGTAGCACAGGCAGATCCCGCGCTGGAAGCAAAGCAGCCGCCCTGTTGTGACTCAACTGGAGGAGGCATTCTCGGCGCTGCTGTGTAAACAGCCAGAGATTCTGCTGCGTCATGGAAACCGGCGCCGGCAGGATTCCGAGGCGGGGGCAGTGTTTATCCTTGTCACACGGCAGAAGGTCAACAGACACCGGTCCCTCCGGGGCCCGCGGCCGGGCCGGCGTGAGGCCGGGGCTCGGCGGCCCGGCCGCGTCTCGGCGTCTCGGCTGTGACAGGAGGCGGCCTCGGGCTCCTCCGAGTGCCTGCTCCTGGCTGGGCACTTGCATGCCCGCCCTCTCTCAGCCTCCCTAATTCTGGCGGGCGTTGCGACCACCGCTTTGCGTTGCTGTTTTCTCTGAGGGGACAGAGGGGAGACGATGTCCCCGGTAGAGAGAGAGGCGAGGTGTGAGCCTGAGCGCCAGCCCCCGCTTTTCCGGACAGTCTTCCTCCTCCACCGAGTGAGGGGATGGACGCAGCACGCTTGTGCCTGAAGGGGTGCCGGGGTTCCGTTGCGTGATTGCGCTTTTCTGTTGGGAAAAGAGCCCTGCGCGAGGGGAAGGGGTCTGCAGCAAGGGGACGAGCGCCTTCAAGACCAAGAGGAGGAGTTGCGGGGGAGGGGAGAGGAGGGCAGACCAGGATCAGAGCCCTCTTCCCACTTAGAATGGTTTGCAAACAAGCCTCGCACGGGGATCTTTCCACAGCCTCAGACTGGCCTCTTCTCTAACAGGTGTCAAGCCATGAGGTTCCTCTCTGGCTTTTCTTGCTGGGTCCTGGCCAAGTTTACCCAGAAAATCCAGCTACTCTGACTCAGGGTTTTTTCTTTTCGCCCCATTACGACCCACCTCTGATACCCCAGGTGAAGGGCCCGTAAGAACAGAGGGTGATCCGGGGCATGGAAGCCAACAGAGGGCATAACCTGGACCAGTTCTGGTACGAAACACTTGGGAAAATGTCACATTTGTGTGTCTGATTTCTCTGCCATCAGAGTGTTGGTCGTCCTTACAAAGCCCTAGAGCCCCTGAGATGGCGCCTCTTATTCCTGAATCTCCTGCACACCCATGCTACCACCTGATGGATATTGCTAGCTTCACTTCAGGGATGGGGAGACTGAGTCAGGGAGAGAGAGAGCGTCAGCCCTGTCTGAGCTCCCTAGGGATAAGTAGGCAGAAGAAGGCTGAAGTTCAGCCTTGCAGTAACCAGCTAAGGTGTATTCTTTTGTCTAGAGTAATAAAAATCAGAATTTTAAAGTCTATTGCCTTACTTATCCCAGAGGGCTCAGGAAGTCTTTCTTCTTGCTTTTTATGACTCCGGTTTTGCCTCGAGAAGTAAGTGGCACTATAAATCCCAAATAGCTCCCTACCTGCTGTTCTTCCCCAGTGAGACTTGAAGTGATTACTAGACACGGTTTCAGGCTCTGCCAAATGATAGGAAACTTAGAGAGTTTGCTTTCTGCTCAGATTTACCAGGGGGAGAGGGTAATTTAAATGACATTTCATTATCTCAAAAGAGGTGGCAGTAAACACGTTCTGTTACCGAGAACAGACACTTAACTAATTTCTATTACTGGAAATCTTTCTATTGGAATTAGAGAAAAACTTCTGGGTTCAAACGCTCTGCCTTTCCTGATTAGACAGTCTTCTACTGAACTGTCCCTCTGGAAGACCAGGTGCAGTGGGAAATTGTCATCCCTTTGAACAATGAGTGGCGGTAGAGAAGAAATGCGGCCCCACTCGGGCTTGGACCAAGGAGGGCCGCTGCCTCCTTTCCAAATGGGGAGAAACTGGTTGACAGTCTGAGAGCTGTCTTTTCAAGAGGACAACACCTGCTCCGGGGCCCACGTTACTGAGAAGTACACGTTAAGCCAGAATCTTACTACAGCTGTCAGAATCACAGTGATTGACATCTGGGAAATCTCATTATGCATTTCCACAGGATCACGGCAAAGCTTTGATTAGTATTTAGACATTCACATTTGCAGGGGCAGCATCTTTGCTCTTAAAGAATATTTGATAATGCTCGGGCCCAGCATCGAATCTCTGTAATGTGCTCAGGATGAGGCCGGTACCATACAAAACTAAAGATGTGTTTGGGTTTGTTTCTCCTCAGTTTCTTCTTGGCTCCACCAACTCCACTCTTCCTTCCCTTGGACAAAGAAGAAACAGAACAGAAGTTCTTCTGCCTGCAATTTGTTTCCAGGATATGACACATATTTGCCGTTGACCTCTGAAGAACATTTTCAAATTCTTATATGTAGTAGGAATGAAGGGTACAACTGGTAGTTTTAAGGTATATAAATCTAAAAAGTGTGAAAGTGTTAGTCGCTCAGTCATGTCTGACGCTGCAGCATCATGAACCATAGCCCACCAGGCTTCTGGGTCCATGGAATTCTCCAGGAAACAATACTGGAGTGGGTTGCCATTCCCTTCTTCAGGAGATCTTTCCAACCCAGGGATCGAACCCAGTTCTCCTGCACTGCAGGCAGATTCTTTACCGTCTGAGCCACCAGGGAAGCACAAATAAATCTAAGTGCTACCTTTATTTGCAACCAAGCCAAAGTCACATGTACATATTTGGTTAAATAAAACTCAATGGTGATAAGAAAATTTGCATGTGGTCAGGAGGGATATTTCCAGAGAATCTTAATGGTTAAAGTCATAGGTGACAAATGGTAAAAAGTGAAATTTTTAAATTTTTTTCCAAAACAACTCCTTGCAGTATAGCACATGGTGTCTTTGTATCACAAAGACCGTGGATTCCACTCATTGGAATCGTTTTTTGAAAATAGTGGTTGGGTTGGTTTTTAAACTGTTGCTTCTCTGCTCTGCATCCACTATCCTGTACACTGCTTTGTGATTCTGGGGTTGGGTTGCTATAATCCCCATTTTCCTTTTTTTTTTTTCCCTACTCTTCTAAAATAGCCTTGAACTGCCACAGAGTTTCATTTTACTAATACCTATTCCAAATTTAAAAAGCACTTTTAAATCTATTATTTGGAGCATTTCATTCCCATCAAAATTCTTCCAAATGGGGTACTTTATGGAAATGAAAGGTTTAATGAAGCCTCTGGGGTCAGAGACTGTAACCTCGTTAGACTCCTGCCAGCAGTCAGGAGTATGCAGTAGACGCAGATGTCGTGGGTCTATCTGAGAAAGACCTGCTTCATTCCACTAATTTCACGGCAGATGGAAAGTACAAAAATTCTGCAAGGCTGCATAGAACTGTCTATTCCCTGCAGTACCACCTGCTATGGTCTGAATATTTGTGTCCTCCAAAATTCGTATGTTGACACTTAACCCCCAAAGATGAGGGAGTTAGGGAGCAGGCCTTCGGGAATGCTGAAGAGAGGGTAGATCTCTCCTGAATGGAATGAGTGCCCTTTCATGAAAGTGGTTCCAGACAGATCTCCAGCCCCTGGACGCAGGGAGAAGTTGCCGGCTATGAACCAGGAAGAAGGTTGTCACCAGTAAACTGTCGCACCGTGATCTCAGAGGTTCCGGAGCTGAGAAATAAACTTCTGTTTTCCATATCTATCCTATCTGTGGTATTTTGTTATAGTAGCCTCAATGGCCACTGCTTCAGCTAACCATGCAGAAAAGTAAGGAAGAAGTGACCACCGGGAGCTGTGGAAGCCTGCAGGGTCCAAGAGGAATCTCTCTGAAGGTTTAGCAAAACAGCATGACTGCTCAAGTTCCAATAAAAAGCGACCCAAGCCAGAGCCATGTGCCCCTTTCCTGAAGTGAGTGAGTGAGAGCCGCTCAGTCGACTCTTTGCGTCCCCATGGACTGTGGCCCGCCAGACCCCTCTGTCCATAGAATTCTCCAAGCAAGAATACTGGAGTGGGTTGCCATTTCAGAGGCCAGTAGAAGAGGCTCTGGTGAGTCAAATGGCTGAGAAGATGTGAACCTCGAGGAGATCAAATTCCAACTCCAAATTCCCAAACAGAAGCTGTTCATTTCCAAGTCAGTAAATTGCATTATACTGACATTCATGATGGACAATGCCTGAGATATTTCATGAGTTCCAATATTCCTAAATACTATTAATAATGGGTAGGCTACTGGATCATTTTCCCTACAAAATATGTAAATGAAAACATAGAGCCACACTGAGATGCGGCTACTTGGTAAGACACTCTGAACATAAGGGACTAGCCCCATACCCTGGCCTCATATGGGAGCGAGTCAGTAGATTCTGTATCAACAATGTAAATCCCTAAGTCATGGCTTTTCCGTGGCATTTGCTAATGGTGCCCAAGAATAGTCTAGCAAATATTCAAAGCCATGAAAGTTAAGTCCTGCAATGCCAAGGGTCTATATTGACTTTGGTTGGTCTCGTTTGATTAAAATCTAGTAACTAAAGTTCACACAAAGTGCAAATACAACTTCCCTGGTGGCCCAGTGGCTGAGGCTCCTCTGTCCATGGGATTCTCCAGGCCAGAATACTGGAGTGGGTTGCCATTCCCTTCTCCAGGGGATCTTCCCAACCTAGGGATGGGACCCAGGTCTCCTGCTTTGCAGGCGGATTCGTTACCATCTGAGCCACTACCACAGTTAGCCAGAGCAACTAACACCCAACTGAAGTTCATGTAAAGTGTGAATACAACTTCCCTGGCAGTACAGTGGCTGAGACTATGCACTCCCAATGAGGAGGTCTGGGTTCAATCTCTGATCATGAAACTAGATCTCACATGTCACAACTAAGATTCCCACATTGCAACTAAAGATCCCTCATGCCACGGCTGAGACCCAGGCACAACGAAATAAATAAATACTAAAACTTAAAAAGCAAGTCATGGGTCCAGTTGCCATTCAGGAGAAAGGGATACAACAGCATGAATATCAGACAGCAAGGGTCTTGGGGGCAGGTTTTACATATAGGTCCTTGGGCAGAGCATTTGAGCTCCTTGAGCCTCGGTTTCCTCATCAGTAAAATAGAGCCAATAATTATATTTACTTCCCCACATCGTTGTGAAGACAAATGCAGCATTTCATACCAAAACATTCTATCACAGGAGCAGCATCTGATCTCACGAACCACTTTCAGTTCAGTTCAGTTGCTCAGTCGTGTCCGACCCTTTGCGACCCCATGAATCACAGCATGCCAGGCCTCCCTGTCCATCACCAACTCCCGGAGTTCACCCAGACTCACGTCCATCGAGTCAGTGATGCCATCCAGCCATCTCATCCTCTGTTGTCCCCTTCTCCTCTTGCCCCCAATCCTTCCCAGCATCAGAGTCTTTTCCAATGAGTCAACTCTTCGCATGAGGTGGCCAAAGTACTGGAGTTTTAGCTTTAGCATCATTCCCTCCAAAGAAATCTCAGGGCTGATCTCCTTCAGAATGGACTGGCTGGATCTCCTTGTAGTCCAAGGGACTCTCAAGAGTCTTCTCCAACACCACAGTTCAAAAGCATCAATTCTTCGGCACTCAGCCTTCTTCATAGTCCAACTCTCACATCCATACATGACCACAGGAAAAACCATAGCCTTGACTAGACGAACCTTTGTTGGCAAAGTAATGTCTCTGCTTTTGAATATGCTATCTAGGAACCACTTTAGAGCTCTTAATAACCCCTGTGGCTAATGCAGTGCCTGGCATGTAATGGTGTTCAAGAAATGTTCACTGACAACTGAATGAATGAACGCACTCTGTAACTTATTGAAAAATCCTGATATCACCTTCATGCAATGCACAAATTTACATGGTCTTAAAAGAGTCTGTGTCATGGAGAAGTGACCCAGACATTGGAAGGATCTGTACCATTTGTTGTAATTCATTTAAATGTGATCCTTCTCCTGCAGAGCTTTAAGAACTTTCAAGGAAGTACATCATTACTCATGAATCCTTCTGAGAAGAAACAGTGCAAGGAAAAAAAAAAAAGCATGCCGTCTATAGCAGCTGTATGACAGCCCTAGAAACTGAAGCACAAGCTGTTTCCGTGGTCAGATCCCCTGGGCCCTGGGCCTTCTGGTACTCAGAGATTGGCTGTTCCCAGAAATCAGGGAGAAAGAATGGCAAAAATCTGTTGTCTATATGTAACCTAATCACATCTCCGCTGGCAGGCCATATTCTTGTTTCTTCTTCCCTCTTCTGAAAAGGAGAAACATTAAGTGATGTTCTCTTCTGATTCCTCCCATGCATAGCCTGGCTGTGAAATTTACTTGCTAAATATAGTTGCAGGTTCTGGATTTTCTAAAACACAGCCTCGATATTCAGATAAAGTAGGGCATAGAGATCATTTGAGCAATAGCCACTAAATTCTCTTATTAACATCTGTTCATTAGAAGCAATGAGGATTTTTTTTAAATATTTATTTGGCTACACCAGGTCTTACTTGATCTTTAGTTGCAGCTGTGAAGTCTTGGTTTTGGCATGTGGGATCTAGTTCCCTGACCAGGGACCCAGCCTGGGCCCCCTGCATTCGGAGTGTGGGGTCCTGGCCACTGGGCCACCAGGGAAGTCCCGGAAGTGCTGTGCCTCCAATAAAAGCAAGACCCCACAGCTTAGAGCACTGCAGAAGATGTGCTCGTGGCTGACTTCCCACCACCTCAGCCCGTGTTCTGACTATCTGACACTGATACATTACAAGCATTTCCCAAATTCTATCAGTGAAAATGTCCAGGAATCCAAAGATGCTTGTTTTATTGCTTAATGCACTGGGGATTACATTGAAATGTTAGGCACAGGCTATAAACAAAGCTCAAGCATTATTTATATGCAGCAGTATTCTAAAACACCAAAAGAGACAGCCCTGCAAGGCCTTCGCAGCACCAGGAAAGGATAATTCAGTCTCATGCCACCAGAGGCTCTTCCGGAACATGAGATGCCATACCAAGAAGTTTCTGTTGGAAACAGAAAGTAGTAAGTAAACTGTGATGGCAAAAGTTCAGAAAAAGAGTTTTTTTCTGACTAACCAGAACGCGACCAAGGATGTTGAAGATAAGAGTCTGAGGGTCATCTCCCATAATCACTAGAGATTCCCCCAATGTCCGGGGTTTCTTTTCTCTCTATGTGATTCATTCATTTACTCTGTGCTGAGTCTCCTGGCCGTGCAGGCTCTCCTCTAGCTGCGGTGTGAGGGTCCTCCCTGCGGTGGCTTCTCTGGTTGCTGAGCGTGGGCTCTGGGGCACACAGGCTCCAGAGCACAGGTTTAATAGCCTTGGCACACGGGCGCAGTTGTTCTGGGGCATGCGGGGTCTTCCTAGATCAGGGACTGAACCCATGTCTCCAACAGCAGGCAGATTCTTTACCACTGAGCCCCCAAGGAAGCCCCAGTGGTTCTTAATAACGTACCAAATCTGTGGCTGCATCTACCTTCATAAGGCACGACGTTACAATGAGTTGTCTGTGTATCTGTCACTCCCCTTGGCCATGAGTTTCTTGAGGACCTAACATGTAGTAGATGCAGGGAGAACGAAGGGAACGGTTAAGAAATTTCCAGAAGGAGCTCTCCATGGGAGCGCCTCTTCTGAAGCTGCAGAGGGCCATCGGACAGGTGGGAAGAGCGGCTGGGAGGGGCCGCCAGGGCAGCAGGGACACTTCATCAGGTCCAGGCCCTCAGAAGAGGGGCTCGGCAGCCAGCTCAGGCCTGGGCAATAAACGACAGGGAGATACACTTACGTTAAACCAGCATCTATCACTAAACCCAACAGAGTGTCAGTCCTCTCAGGCTGGTGTCTTAAATACCAGCCTGTGTTTGTCACAGTTCTGGAGCCTGAGAAACCCCAAAGAGCCAGCACAGTGGCCGTCCAGTAAGGCCCGCCCCCGACTCACAGACAGTCAGCTCTCGCTGTGTCCTCGGTGACAGAGGGGAAGTCATCCGGGGCCTCCTTTACTACAGCACTAACCCCACTCACAAGGATTTCACCCTCCTGATCTGACCGCCTTCCAAAGGTCCCACCCACTACAAACCATCACATTAGGGTTAGGGTTCCAACATATAAATTTGGGGTCCACAACAACCATCCTTTTCAGGTCTTGCCCATGGATAACCAGCTCCCCCAGGACTTCAAGACCTGGATGTTTCTTTTGGCTACGCTCAGGCAGAGCCCAGTGGATCCCCACAGGGTGCCCTGGAGTCCCAGCTCTGCCGTTTGTTAGCCGTGAGAAGGTGGAGAAGTGTATTCATCTCTTGAACTTCATTTCCTCAACTGGAATGAGGAAACTAGCAGCTACCTGGGGGTGGGCAAAGGCTAAGTGCCCAAGGGGTCACTGCCATGTTTGTGGCGTTCACTCAGTCAAAAAAGCACTGATGGATATATGCTGTGTTCTAGCAACTTCACACTGCTCCAGGGCTGACAGCTGTCAGATTCTGTAACACACTTGGGATGAGTGGGAAGAAGGGTGGCCACAAGTGTTAAAAAATAGGGATCATCGCAGTGCAGTATATATCATCCAAATACCCAGAGCCACAGTTCTCACTCAGCGAGTATCCGTTTTTTCCTTCCTCAATGACAATAAGTGATTATTGTCAACTGTGACTTTTTAGGGTCACAGAGTGGTGATTCATCAGAGCAGAAGACTCATGGGCACACAACAGCCCCATCTCTCCTGCAATAATTCAGATCAAAATCTGGCCAGTCTCATCTAGTATAGACAAATAAAAGAATTATGCATGAGAAGCTTCTCTAATATATAGGCTCATCACTTCTTTAAATAATCTCAGTGGTCTGTTGGAAGCACTGGAAGTACAGCAAGACTCTGAGGGGTTCACGGGAAAATCCTTCATTCGGAAGCAGGAGGAGCAGCGTGGTACAGGGGGAAATGCCGGGACCCTGGAGACAAGGTTCCTCAGCCAGCCCGCTCCTTGCCAGTTGCGTGAGTGTAGGCAAGTTCCTTAATTCTGCCTCAGTTTCTGTCTCTGTAAAGTGGGGCCATTAACGTGTACTTTCAAAGTCGCAGGGAGAACTCAATGAAATGAGGCTCATCAGGCCGCTGGCCCATAAACATTTGTTTTTCTTCCTCTTGAATTCCTATTAAAATAGTATATCAGCTTTATGCCGTATCATCACAACCAGCTTATTCCATCCATTATGATATAGGCTGACAACATGTATCTCTACTCATAGGCACTATGGACGGTAAGCAATTTGTCCAAAAGAATTAATGAGACCTACAGTGATCTCAAATGCCTTCTATGAGATAAGTTTCTGACACTGAAAGTGTTAGTCGCTCAGTCACATCCGACTCTTTGCGACCCCATGGACTGCAGCCCATGAGGCTCCTCTGTCTGTGGGATTCTCCAGGCAAGAATACTGGAGACCGCTGCCTTTCCCTTTTCCAGGGGATCTTCCCAATCCAGGGATTGAACCCTGGTCTTGGGCATTGCAAGCTGATTCCTTACCATCTGAGCCACCGAGGAAGCCAAGCTTCTGAGGGGCACAGTCAAGGTCATGCTCATCCTCAGATCTCCCAGGGTGTCAAACCCAGGGCTGGTCACGAGGCAGCGCTCAGAGTATTTGTGGAAACTGGCCAGTTTGTCTTAAAACGTGGAGATGCTTCACTTTATTAGTTCTCCACGGCATCCCCCCAACAATCAATATTCATCAGACACACATTCTTCAGTGGTTTCCACCACGAAGTTTTCAACTCTTGTGTTTCCAAAGGGAAGCCTTGTGGAAGCAAGACATCCGGCAATCACGATGTCATTTGTCGGTTCCTTTTATGTGTTCTTTCCCCCGCACCAGGCAAGTCAGGGAGTAGAATCAGCGGAGGGTCTCATGGGACCCCACATCTGCCATTTTCTTTCTACAGAACTGAGTGCATGCATCTCCTCAAACCTAGATTACTAGTCTGCTGCTATCCAAACTTCTTATTAATTTTAAAAAATGGCTGGATGTGTTACTTCAGGGATAATTACAGTTTCTGCTCTGGTTGTACTTAGCCCAGCAGAACCATTTTAAGTGTAGGTTAAAAAGCCTGGTGTGCTACAGTTCTTGGTGTCGCAAAGAGTCAGACAGGACTGAGCGACTGAACTGAACTGGAAAAGGCAGTGACTACACAGGCCTTTGAAGTATTCTCTCCAACCCAACACACAAAGGAGTTATTCCTTATTCTCACTAACCTGCCTGGGTGTCTAAATTCCCTGCACAAAAGGGAGATTCATTCTCTGAGGTTAAGGCATTTCCCATCTACCATCCTCAGTCAGGGTCCACACTCAGTCTCTGGACTATGCGTTTCCATAACGAAGCAACAGGGTTCTTCCTTCGGGTCTTTGAAGGCACCAGGCACTTTGCGGTCTACAATATTCACCCTCATTCAGCTTCCATTTTCAAAGACAAAACAAAAATATTAAATGAAAACTTATTTTGTGTTCTGTATGTATTAATCACTGACATGTAGCCCGCCAGGCTCCTCTGTCCACTGGGATTCTCCAGGCAAGAATACTGGAGTGGGTTGCCATGCCCTCCTCCAGGGGATCTTCCCGACCCGGGTATCCGCATAAATAAATATTTATCAACCTCCAGTAAGTGGGCTTTCCTGGTGGCTCAGATGGTAAAGAATCCTCCTGCAGTGCAGGAGACCCAGGTTCAACTCCTGGATCAGAAGATCCCCTGGAGAAGGAAATGGCAATCCATTCCAGTATTCTTGCCTGGAGAATCCCCATGGACAGAGGAGCCTGGCGGGCTACAGTCCATGGGGTTGTAAAGAGTCAAACATGACTAACCTCCAGTAAGTACAAATTAGATTCTTTTGGTTCTAAGTTATAGAATCTATGATTATGGCAGTCTACTGGCAGGATATGTGGTGGCTCAGATACGAGAGAACTAAGTCTAGAAACCTGGATCTGGGCAAGAGGACGGGTCAGAGAACTTAGATCATTATTTACAATCTTCTCAGAGTGCCACTTCTATTGTGTGTGTGTCTTCAGTCACTTCAATTGTGTCCAACTCTTTGCAACCCTGTGGACCATAGCCCGCCAGGCTCCTCTGTCCATGGGATTTTCCTGGCAAGAATACTGGAGTGGGTTGCCATGTCCTCCTCCAGGGGATCCTTCCCACCCAGGGATCAAACCAGCCTCTCCTGCTTGTCTCCTACAGTGCAGGCAGATTCTTTATGGCTGCGCCACTGGGGAAGGCCTGCTACCCCTATTAATTGTTTTTTTTTTTTTTCATTCTGCTTGAAATTTAAATTCTAGAGATGGCTGAGCCACTGGGGAAGGCCTGCTACCCCTATTAATTGTTTTTTTTTTTTTTCATTCTGCTTGAAATTTAAATTCTAGAGATGACTGAGCCACTGGGGAAGGCCTGCTACCCCTATTAATTGTTTTTTTTTTTCATTCTGCTTGAAATTTAAATTCTAGAGTAGGGACTTCCCTGGTGGTCCAGTGGTTAAGACTCCACTGATTCAGTCTCTGGTCAGGGAACTAAGATCCCGCGTGCCATAGGACCAAAAAGTTCTAAATGTATATAAACAGTCCAGGGCAGCTCACACCACTGTTCCGTCCTTTGGCTAGGGGAAGACTAGACTTCTCGAGTAACAGTCTTACCAAACTTTCTTAAATGAAAGAGAAATAATTTCCCACAAGGCATGTGAAATACTAGTACTAAAATAGATACTGAATGTTAGAATGAAAAGTATTCTTACTGCAATAAAATATGCAGTGTTACCACATCCCGTCAATTAAGTTATAATCAGAAACAAATACATTTAACATTTTTGTTAGCCTGGATAAGCCTATGATGGATGATTTTCTCAAAACAAAACTCTATTTTAACTCACTTTAAATTTAGCCTTGAGAAAGAGAAACTCAACAGTAGGGACTCAGGAAACACGTGTATTTTCCCTGCTCACCTTCTGAGTGCTTGCTGCCCACGCCTTCTGGATGAGCCCTTGGCAGATCTTGTCTTTGTCAGGCACTCTGATAAGAAAAAGTTCCCCAGTCACTTTCAGAACCAAGGGCAGTCTCCATTCAGTAACCAAATTCCCTCTTCAGTTTAACAAATAAAACGACAAACTTCACAGGAAGTTTCCACCGACGCAGATGCGCTTTGCTTCTGGCTGGGTGTCTGCGTGGGGCGGGGTGGCGAGGTGAATCACATTCTCATTTCTCTCTTTCTGTTCGTCTCTCTAGCTGGGCAGCCTAGATTTCGGAATCCTTCAGGACTGCATTTGAAAACGGGATTTGGGAGCCAGCTCTTGGGGAGATAAAGGAGCACTGAATTACTTGGCTGCGACTGTCAGGACCTGCCAACATGTTCTGTGATTGTGGGGATTCCTTTGTTGACCGTCTCTTGGGGCACCTGCCGGAAATGTCCATTTGTAGCTCTCTTGACTGAAAGGGTAAGGTCTCTCCTTTGGCAGTCTGCTTAAGACATCCCTATCAGCTTTTTCATCCCTGCGTTCTCGGCAGGATCTCGTCTCTGAGTGACCTATATTCATATTTGGTCTACACGGTACCCCTGCCTTGCCATCAGCGGAAGTCCAGTCTTCTCGCAACAGCGCCCTTGGTGAAGGGAAAATGCGGTAGCCTGTTAACCACCACATTCAGGGAAATTCTCTTGACTTCTTCAACCTCAATCTTTTTCAGGGCTTAAGGTCACAAGACAGACTTATTTTCAAACCTCATTTTCAAGTCCTCTATAAGCGGTCTAACACCGCACTCAAGAACGTGAGGGTACTCGCCATCTCATTTGGCTCTGAGTCTGTGAAAGAGCCCCATTTCAAAATGTTGATGTGTAAAAACCTAATATATTTTCTGCAAGTTAATCATGTGCCAGACACTGCTAAACACTGGAAATTCAAACAAATTAAGCTTCCTGCCCTCGAGAAGTTCATAAGAAACATTTCAAGGTAGGAAGAAGCATGTTTTTAAAAATGTATTCTTAGTAAGAGTGCTCTTGAAAAATAATTGATCCTTTTTGATCCTTAGTTCCCTTACCTTAAAAAATAAGAGCGTTGATGTATGGCAGACACCAACACAATATTGTAATTATCCTTCAGTTAAAAATAAATTAGGAAGAAAACTAAGAGGCTGATTCCTCAAAAGGTTAAACACAGAATCACCGTAGGACCCAGCAGTTCTAACCCCAAGTACATACCTCAGAGAATTGAAAGCAGGCTCTGGTACCAGTGCAGCAGCATTCATAACATACAAGAGTCAAAGAAAAAGGGGGGGTCCTTGGCTTTTGTAAATAATGTGTCCATCAACAGATGAATAAACACATGTACAGTGGAATATTATTTATCTGTAAAAAGGACTGAAGTTCTGATGCCTGTTACAATGTGAATGAACCTTGAAAACATGCTAAGTGAAATAAGTCAGGCACAGAAGGACTACATTTCCTATGATTACACTTATATGACATGCCTGGAATAGTCAAGTTCATAGCAACAGAAGACAGAATGGTGATCACTAGGGACTGAGATGGGCCAGGAAATGGAGAGTTATTGCTTACTGAATGCAGAGTCTCTGTATGGAATGATAAAACATTTCTAGAACTAGTTATTGGTGATAGTTGAAAATGTTGTAAATATAGTTAATGCCACATTATTTACTCTTCAAGTGGCTGAGAAACAGTAAATTTTATTATGTGTATTTTATCATAATTTAAACAAAAATGAGCTGGGCATGAGAAATCCTCATAAGTTCATTGGATTCTAACTCTCTAATTTCTCTAAGTATGGAAATGCCTGCTAGAAAAACTTATTTTGGGTTGACTAACTGTAAATATTAATTTTCAAATTCTAATGGAAACAAAAGGAAACTGTATTCACCTACAAAGTTCATCTCCGCCTAAAAGGGAAGAATGGGAAATAGAGTCAGATGACTGAGGAAAACTGTTTCTTCTTCTCAGAAACCACAGCTGGCAGGGAGCTCTTTAATTTATTCATTTATTGACTGTGAAAACCATGGCTAAATGTCTGAGGTGCAACTTCTTATCCAGAAAGTACAATTATGTAGTGTGAAGTAAAGTGAAGAAATGCTGTTTTTTGGTGGGTGGGGGGATGGTGGTGGGAGAGCCAAGTTTTAAACAGATTTGGGGAAGTCAGCAGATCTCAGAGAGTGAGACCTAGAGACTGAAAAACTAAGAATGCCACCAAACTGCCACCTCGGATCTAGGGAATGAAGTGGCTGTTTTATTTTGAAGGAAATTTCAGGAGACAGTAGCAATGAGAGCCCAGGAATTCAGCTCACCATGGAACCTGGAATTTTTACCACCCTGATAATGCAGGCGACCAGCTCCTTGGAAGATTTGACGCTGAATATTTAGCAAGTCTCATTTCAAAACCTAAGTGTGTCAAGGCCACGATTTGGGGAAATGTCACACCTCCCCTCCTCCGCGCAAAGCAAGTTCAGAAGAGGCGGCTATTGAAAGTAAAATAAGCCACAGAGCGAAAAGAAAGTGGAAAGACTTCTGACAACATTCTGTTCAGAGTAAGGCCTGCCCAACAGGAAAAGCATTTGCAATGTTTGCAGTAAACACACCACAGCAGAAATCTCTGCTTCTTGCCCAATTCTTAGGCCCTAAGTCACCTCTGCTAAATTATTTTGATCCCAGCTCACCACTGAAAGATTAAGTTCTGAGAAGAGCTTTTCTCCTAAATGAGTCACGTTAACTGGCCGGGTCTGAAAGGAAGGGGTGGGCTGGGGGCGCCTGCACTAGCGGCCTTCTCTGCGCAGAGCAGCCTCTCAGGACAGCAGGCAGCTCTGTCTCCCGTCTGCCTGCAGCATCGGCTGGGTCTGGCCCAGGACTGGCTCTGGGAGCAGCATTGCTCACCTTGGGAGTCCCACACGACCCGTTTGTTTGCTTGCTTGTTTGCTTGTTTGTATCTCCACTTCCTCCCTTGCAGACTGAGCTCTGCTCTGTTTGTTTTGCCCATAGGTTATCTCCTTTGGGGTCTGCACACATCTTTTTGTTTTTAGTTTATTTTTAATTAATTTATTTTTACTAAAAAAAATTTTAGCCACACCCCTCAGCATATGGGACCTTGGGTCCCTGATCAGGGATCGAGTGTGCAGCCCTGCTTTGGAAGGTGGAGTCTTAACCACTGGACCACCAGGGGAGTCCCTGCAGGCATCTTCTGGGACTGGAAATGGCCTCTGTTTTCCTTAAGGCTGCTTTCTCCTCTTGGGGTTCTGCCCTTTGCAGCAGCTGCGGGGCCTTGCTCTATCTGTGTCTGGCTTCTCTGCTGATTGGAAAGGGGTCCAGGGTCCTCGACGGCATAGGGGAAATGCTGGTCTCAGCTTTCTTCACCTGATTTGTTTTTAACTTGACTGATTTGAAATTTTAAATCAAAGAACAAGGTTTCAGAACACAGGTTCTTGCCAGTTTTGGAACATGGGATAGCTGGAATTGAATTCCCATTCTATCGTTTACTGCTTTTTACCATCAAGCCACTTAAACTTTCTAAGCTTCAGTGTTCCTTTTCTATAAAACAGGGTAATCAGACATATCCTCAGAAGATACCGGAAAGAATGTAATAAATGATCTGTGTCAAATGCCAACAACAAGGCAGCATATAAATGGTGGGTGAGTCTTAGTCAAGGCCTGTCACTAGGTCGCCTGCTTTGGCAATCATTTGAAACTTTTATTTTTGTTGTTTGGTGTCTGGTTTTCTTTTTTGTTGTTCTTTTTTAATTGCTAGATTAAATGCCTGTATACACACCAAACTATTTCTGTGCCTAAGGTATAAATAATAACAACATAATAATTCACAGATCAGTTTAAGAAAAAGAAAACCACCATTACAGGGAAGCACATTAAATCCCCACCCATCTCATCCTCTCCTCCAGATAAAGGATTATTTTTAATTTGGAGATCACTCTCTTCTTGCTTTTGGGTTTATGCTTTTAAATTCTTATTTGTATTCCTATGCAATAGGCCTAAGTTAGTATTTTAAAATTGTATATAAATCTCACTGTACTGAGGGTATTCTGAGATTTGCTTTCTTCGTTCAGTATTACATGTCATCCATATTATTGTGTGGGTTTACCAGGTGGCGCTAGAGGTAAAGAACCCACCGGCCAATGCAGGAGACATAAAGGCGTGGGTTCAGTCCCTGGGTTGGAAAGATCCCCTGAAGAAGAGCATGGCAACTCACTCCAGTGTTCTTGCCTGAAGAATCTCATGGACAGAGGAATCTGGCGGGCTACAGTCCAGAGGGTCGCAAAGAGTCAGGCCCAGCTGAAGGGACTGAGCACGCACGCACGCATATTACTGTGCGCAGCTGTAATTCAAACGTGCTCAGGGCTTTACGGCCCTTCTATTATGCGAACATATCACAATGTACTTAACCATTCCACTGTCGTTGGACACGCCGATTGCTTCTGGCTGTTACAGGGCTACTGTAAACAATGCCATGAGTTCCTGTTCCCCTATGAGTAGAATGACTAGGTTATTGGATATACACATTTTAAGAAAGAAAGTGAAGTCACTCAGTCGTGTTCGACTTTTTGCTAGCCCGTGGACTGTAGCCTACCAGGATTCTCCATCCATGGGATTTTCCAGGCAAGAATACTGGAGTGGGTTGCCATTTCCTTCTCCAGGGAATCTTCCCAACCCAGGGATCGAACTCAGGTCTCCTCCATTGTAGGCAGACACTTTACTGTCTGAGCTACCAGGGAAGGCCTTTTTACCAAATGTGCGTTACCCTCTAGTGTAGTTACAAGAATTTACATACCCATAAGCAATTTAACTTCCCTGATGGCTCAGCAGGGTAAAGAATCCACCTGCAATGCAGGGGACACAGGAGACGTACATTTGATCCCTGGGTTGGGAAGATCCCCAGGAGGAGGGCACAACAACCCCTCCAGTCTTCTTGCCTGGAGAATCCCATGGACAGAGGAGCCTGGCGGGCTGTGGTCCATGGGCTTGCAAGGACTGCACGACTAAGCCACCACCAAGCGTATGTAAGTGCCCGGCTGCTTCATGCCCTCATCAGCATGTGATCTTTATCTTGTTGAAGAAATTCTTCCTTATATCAAGGTCATTAAAATATTCTCCTACTTTGTCTTTGAAAGTTTTATGGTTTGGTCTTTCCTATGTAAAACTTCAAGCCACCTGGAATGAACTGTCAATGAGGTAGGGATTCAGTTTCATTATTTTTCAAGTGAATTACCAACTGCCTTAGCACCTTTTAAGATAGTCAGTCCTTTACCCGCTAACCAGCAGTGCCTAAAGTTTCTGCATGTACCTGGGTCTGTCTCTGGGCACTTGATTCAGTTCTATTGATCAGTTTGTCTTTCCAAAGCGTGCCCATCCCTGCAATAATCTGTGATATGCTTCCGGTAAAGCAAGACACCCAGCTGTTTCCTCAGGAGTGTCTTGGGTGTTTCTGGTCTATTGCTCTTTGATATAAATTTTCAAATCATCTCATCAATTAAAAAAAAAACCAATCCATTGGTGTTTTATGTGGAATTCCACTGGGCTTCCCTGGTGGCTCAATGGTAAAGAATACACCTGCCACAGGAGACTCAAGAGATGCGGTTTCTGTCCCTGGGCCAGGAAGGTCCCCTGGAGGAGGAAATGGCAACCCACTCCAGTATTCTTGCCTGGGAAATCCCATGGACAGAGGAGCCTGGTGGCTACAGTCCATGGTGTCACAAAGAGCTGGACATGACTGAGTACACATACACACACACACATATATATTTGGAAAGAACTGCCTTCTTTGCTAATTTACCCCCATCCATCAATACAACATGTCCCTCATTTACTGGCATCTCGGTAGACATGTTTCAATAAAGTTAAAAAATTTTGTTCATTAAGATCTTGCTCTTCAACAGTTTCCTTCCTGGGTACTTGATAATACATTTTCAGTGTTATAATATTGATATCTCTTATTAAATTACATTCTTTGAATATTTACAGCTGACGTATACAAATTCAATTTTTGTACACTCATTCTGTATTAGGCAATCTTTCTAAATTCTGATTAACTCTAATGATTATTATGGATTGGGGGGTTCTATGTACGTAGTCATATCATCTGCATATCCTTTCCAAATCTCACAAGAATCACATCATCTTCATAAAAAGAAAATCGTGTCTCCTCCAAATCTGACTAGGATCCTCGACATCATCTTATTTCTACTGTTAAAGGGAACAAAATCAAACCTCATTATTCGTCACATCGTATTTGCAAATTCACTTGCTTACTAAAATTTATCTGTAAGGCCAAAATCAATACCGTGCTTTTGCAGTCCTTTGCAGACATGCGCAGGTACAGAGTGGAGGAAACTGAGTCACCCTACCTGCAGGTCCAGAGCAAGGGCGAACCAGTGACCGCTGGCCTTCTTGTTGCAGCTCTCATACCGTAAACAAGCACCCTTTCTGTGGTGGTCTATTCAGTATTACGCTTTTCACATTTCTGTGATCTTTGTTAATGACTCCACTGCTTAAAACGGCCCCCAAAGCATGATGCTGACGTGCTATCCAGTGTCCCCTAAGTGAAAGCGGGCTGGCATGCGCTACAGGGAGAAAGTACACGTTACATGATCTTTCAGACTTGCATTGTATTTCGAGTAAATTACATTTTCCTAGGAACACGTCTATCTTAGGTTTTCAAATATAGTAGAATTAAATTTTTTACTGTATTTCCTTACATTTTTAGTCTTCAAAGGACCTACAGTTATGTTCCCTTTCATACTTTTAGTACTGTGCTTGTGCCTTCTCTCTTTCTTATCCTCCATCAATGTGATGAGTGCCAGGTAATTCAGTAAAGAATCCTCCTGCAATGCAGGAGATCCACGTTCATTCCTGGGTTGGGAAGATCCCCTGGAGTAGGAAATGGCAACCCACTCCAGTATTCTTGCCTGGAGAGTTCCATGGACAGAGGAGCCTGGAGGGTTACAGTCCATGGGGTCACAAAGAGTCAGACATGACTGAGTGACTTCAACTTCACTTCCCTTCAAGGACCCAGGCACACAGGATGTACCAGAGAAAGAGCCCTTTCTGCTTCCGTGGTGTCTGGGTGTGCCCACATCAGCGTCTCTGAGGACCCAGAGGCCCCTTTCCCGGTGGGGAATCCAGCTTCTCAGAAGGTCACAGATGCTAACGCTGTTGATCTCTGACTCCTCCCCAGCCTTGGCCCCTGCCATGAAGACTGCAGGTCCCTAAGGAATGATGCTAAAGCTGAAACTCCAGTACTCTGGCCACCTCATTCGAAGAGTTGACTCATTGGAAAAGACTCTGATGCTGGGAGGGATTGGGGGCAGGAGGAGAAGGGGACGACAGACGATGAGATGGCTGGATGACATCACCGACTCGATGGACCTGAGTTTGAGTGAACTCTGGGAGTTGGTGATGGACAGGGAGGCCTGGTGTGCTGCGATTCATGGGGTCGCACAGAGTTGGACACGACTGAGTGACTGAACTGAACTGAACTGAAGTCCTCCGTTGACTGCTTACTCAACACTTTGCTCACACTTGCTGTTACAAGATGGAAGACTTGCATGTGTAGCATGTCCCCACATGGTGACGCTGCCTCCATTCACCCAGCCCTTCACTACGGAATTACGGGAGACCAGGAACAGGGCACGGAGAAGGCAATGGCACCCCACTCCAGTACTCTTGCCTGGAGAATCCCATGGACGGAGGAGCCTGGTAGGCTGCAGTCCATGGGGTCGCTAAGAGTCGGAACCGACTGAGCAACTTCACTTTCACTTTTCACTTTCATGCATTGGAGGAGGCAATGGCAACCCACTCCAGTGTTCTTGCCTGGAGAATCCCAAGGATGGGGGAGCCTGGTGGGCTGCCATCTATGGGGTTGCACAGAGTCAGACACGACTGAAGCAACTTAGCAGCAGCAGCAGCAGCAGGAACAGGGCGATGACCCGAGGACCGCGGGAAAAGCCTCTAGCAGCAGCAGCAGGAGCCTCCACAAGGAACCCAGCCCCGCCCGTGGCGTGCCGCTACGCATGCTCAGTCGCTCAGTTGTGCCCAACTCTTTGCAACCCCATGGACGGTAGCCCATCAGGCTCCTCTGTCCCTGGGATTTCCCAGGCAAGAATACTGGAGTGGATTGCCATTTCCTCCTCCAGGGGATTTTCCTGACCCAGGGATCAAACTCACATTTCCTGCATCTCCTGCAGGTGGATTCTTTACTGCTGAGCCACCGGGAATGCCTGCCGATGGCTTGATTTTAGACCATTTTGGACTGGGAGCTCCAGATAATAAATGCGTGCTCTTTTAAGTCACTAAGTTTGTGGTACTGTCTCTTTAGAAAACTAATACAACATCTTACTGCTGCTATTTTGTCCACTTTTGTAATGTTTCTTCTCTTTTACTTCCTTATGATTTTGTTTTAATTATTCCATCTTTCTCTTTATTGGTTTGGAAGTTCTATATTTATATTCTTTTAGGGGCTTAAATTTATCTAAAGATTAGATTATTCACTCACCTTACACTCTTAATGAATAATGTAAGGAGCTTGAAATGACCATGTACCTACCACCTCTCTCCTGAATTGTGTGCCACTGTCTATTCCCCAAAATAAATAATATGATTCTTTTCTTTATTCAATTAATGATTGCTTAATTTATCCAATATTAACCACCAGCTTATTGTTTGTTAATGCACCTCATGCTGCTGCTGCTGCTAAGTCACTTCAGTCATGTCCGACTCTGTGTGACCCCAGAGACGGCAGCCCACCAGGCTGCCCCGTCCCTGGGATTCTCCAGGCAAGAACACCGGGGTGGGTTGCCATTTCCTTCTCCAATGCATGAAAGTGAAAAGTGAAAGTGAAGTCGCTCAGTCGTGTCCAACTCTTCGAGACCCCATGGACTGCAGCCCACCAGGCTCCTCTGTCCGTGGGATTCACTCTCCTAACCAAAATAAATTTTTTAGAACTTTCTTTAGTTAAGTTTAGCTTTTTTTTGTCTTAAAATAATTTTTTGGCTTTGTTATTTTTTTTTTTTTTACTTACTACTTGGGTATAATTTAAGTATAGTAAATTACACATATTTAAAATGTACAATTCAGTGAGTCCAACAAAAGTAAAAACCTGTGAAACCCCCGCCCACAATCAAGATGCAGAACATTTTCATCACTCCATGCCCCTTCGCACTCCACATCTGTCTCCTTCCGTCACTGTCTCCAAGTAACCACCCATCCGTTTATTGTAACTGTAGATTAGCTTCCTTTTTCTGGAATTTTATATAAGTGGAATAGTATAGTAAAGAGTTGTTTGGAACCAGCTTCTTTCACTCAGCATAATTATTTTGAGATTGATTCATATTATTGCATTTATAACAATTGATTCTATTATTGGTTGGTATTCAACAGTATGAATATGATACAATTTGTTTATCTCATCAATTGTTGCTGGACCTTGGATTGTGTCTAGTTTTTGGCTGTTATAAACATGCTGTGGACAATCAGTACAAGTCTTGGTGTAAACACAGGCTTTCATTTCTCTTGGGTGCACATTTAGAAGTGGAATGACGTATACTAGGTATATCTTTAACTACTTAAGAACTGCCAAACTGTTTTCCAAAATGTTTGTACCATTTTACATTCCCACCAGCAATTCCAGTTGTCTCACATGCTTTCCAACTTCAATATAGTCCTTTAAAAAAAAAAAAACAAACTTATCTGGTTGCACAGGTCTTAGTTGAGGCATGTGGGATCTAGTTCCCTGACCAGGGACTGAACCCAGGAGCCCTGCCTTGGGAGCTCGGAGTCTTAGCCACTGGACCACCAGGGAAGCCCCGAGCCCTTTTTTAAGCTTTAGCCACTCTAATAGATGTGCAGTGATGTTTCATTTTGGTTTTCATTTATCAAGTCCAGCATCCCATCAGAAATGGAAAGGCTACTTTAATATGTGCAGGTTTCTAATGAAGTAGAATTAACTTGACAATGTTCAACCATGTATCTAGCAAAATAATTCACAGGAATTTGCCTTAGTGACTTCAGACTGCTAAGCAGAAGACTGTAGGCTTGATAGCTTAAAAACAGAAATTTATTTCTCATGGTTCAGGAAGCTGGGAAGGTCAAGATCAAGGCTTCAGCAGATACCATGTCTGGTGAGGGTTTCTTTCTGGTTTGCAGGTGGCTGCTTCTTGCTGCATCTTCCCTCCTATTGCAGAAAGCAGAGAAAGATCACCTCTCCCAGGCCTCTTCAGTAAATAACCCCATTCCTGGGAGCTCCACACTCATGACCTGATCACCTCCCAAAGGCCCCACCTCCTAATACCATTGCACTGGGAATTAGAGCTTCAGCAGATAAACTTGGGAGGACATAAACATTTAGTGTGTAGCAAGTTTATTATTTTCTAGTGACCTTTAGATGGTTTTATCTCAAACAGCTGCATGTGAAGCTTTAAGTTAAGAAAATGCAAAAGGTGAAAGTTCAAGTGTGCTCTCTTGTCATCTTGTCATTTTGAGTAAACTTTTGATAAGATGTCACATCCTATCCCTCAGCTTCACCCCATATCTATCCCTAGACAGAGGGACTGTTAAAATAGCTTCAGACATCTGAAGATGGATGGAATGACTGTAAATCTCTTTGCTTCTCAAGAGAGGAACCTACCCAGGAAAATATAAAAGATACTAGTCTAAACATCTTTTTCCACTCCCTGTTTCCCAACCCCACTAGTATAAGCATCTTTAGACGGCTTTTCAAGAAATCTGGCTAACTATATCGTCCTCATAAAGCCCCTTCAGGTTATGGAGTCATGGAGGTTTAGAGTTGGTGGTTGTCACTCCAACATCCCGTTCAATAGCTAAAGATGCTGAGGTCCCAATGCCTCAGCTGGCACTAAATCTGCCCCTTGTACATCGCCTTGCTCATAGGAAGCAATTTGGTGTGATTCAAGTGGACTGAACCCCAGTCCATTCTCTTTCCTCCAAGCCCCATTGCAGATAGCACTATTTATACAACCCAAGACTTGCTCTCTGAAGCTATCATGAGGGCTTTGTAATACGAACATCCCCCAGAGAAACTTCTTTCCATTACCTAACAAAACACATAGAAATGTTGTTAATTTATGATTTAGAGTGAATTTCAGCTTCTATTTTAGCTCACATCTCTGATGTGGCCACTCATAATTTTTATGTGCTATTAGTGCACTTTATAGCCCATCGAGAGCCTGTTGTATAATGTGCACTGTGCATTTATGACCAATTTATAGGCACTGCTATTTTAATTAATTGTAGAGGTTAATAGTTTTGTATATTTGAGTTTATAGCACATATTTTGCCTAGCCATTATTTATTTGATATTACATTCTGGACCAAAGATGGAACCCCTAATTATAACATGGTTCCTGTGGGAAAATATAACTTGCTTTATGACAGTCACTTTATGACAACAATTTCTAAAAATGAATTATGGTCTATATATAATGTGTAGCATCAAGTTTATGAGTAATGGGATTGGAACATGTGGCCTCTGTGCTATAATTTGAGAGGCAGTGTCAATAGCAGCAGGATCTTGGCTGTTTTCACTGAAATAACTAAGATTTTGTGAGAGAGCTGCTCAGCTGATGCCTGGATATAGGCGACACCTGCTGAAAAAGAAGTGATCTTTTTTTTTTTTTTAATTTTATTTTATTTTTAAACTTAACAAATTGTATTAGTTTTGCCAAATATCAAAATGAATCTGTCACAGGTATACATGTGTTCCCCATCCTGATCTTGTTGTTCAGTTGCTAAGTCATGTCTGACTCTTTGCAACCCCATGGACTGCAGCACACCAGGCTTCCCTGTCCTTCACTATCTCCTGGAGTTTGCTCAAATTCATGTCCATTGAGTTGTTGATGCTGTCTTACATCTTATATACCTTCTTATATACTCAAAATAACCAAAAGCAGGGACTCGAAGAGATATTTGTACATATGTGTTCATAGCAGCATTATTCACAATAGCCAAAAGCTAGAAACAACTCAAGTGTCCATTGAGAGATAGATGGATAAATATAATGTGGTATACACACACAGTTAGACATGGAAAAACAGACTGGTTCCAAATAGGAAAAGGAGTACGTCAAGGCTATATACTGTCACCCTGCTTATTTAACTTATATGCAGAGTACATCATGGGAAACGCTGGGCTGGATGAAGCACAAGCTGAAATCAAGATTGCTGGGAGAAATATCAATAAGCCCAGATATGCAGATGACACCACCCTTATGGCAGAAAGTGAAGAGGAACTAAAAAGCCTCTTGATGGAAGTGAAAGAGGAGAGTGAAAAAGTGGGCTTAAAGCTCAACATTCAGAAAACGAAGATCATGGCATCTGGTCCCATCACTTCATGGCAAATAGATGGAGAAACAGTGGAAACAGTGGTAGACTTTATTTTTGGGGGGCTCCAAAATCATTGCAGATGGTGACTGCAGCCATGAAATAAAAAGACGCTTACTCCTTGGAAGAAAAGTTATGACCAACCTGCTGCTGCTGCTGCTAAACCTCTTCAGTCATGTCCGACTCCGTGCGACCCCATAGACGGCAGCCCGCCAGGCTCCCCTGTCCCTGGGATTCTCCAGGCAAAAACACAAGAGTGAGTTGCCATTTTCTTCTCCAATGCATGAAAGTGAAAAGTGAAAGTGAAGTCGCTCAGTCGTGTCCGACTCTTATCAATCCTATGGACTGCAGTCTACCAGGCTCCTCCGTCCATGGGATTTTCCAGGCAAGAGTACTGGAGTGGGGTGCCATCACCTTCTCCGGACCAACCTAGACAGCATATTAAAAAGCAGAGACATTACTTTGCCAACAAAGGTCCATCTAGTCAAGGCTATGGTTTTTCCAGTGGTCATGTATGGATGTGAGAGTTGGACTATAAAGAAAGCTGAGCGCTAAAGAATTGATGCTTTTGAACTGTGGTATTGGAGAAGATTCTTGAGAGTCCTTTGGACTGCAAGGAGATCCAACCAGTCCATTCTAAAGGAGATCAGTCCTGGGTGTTCATTGGAGACTGATGTTGAAGCTGAAACTCCAATACTTTGTCCACCTGATGTGAAGAGCTGACTGACTCACTTGAAAAGACCCTGATGCTGGAAAAGATTGGGGGCAGGAGGAGAAGGGGACGACAGAGGAAGAGATGGTTGGATGGCATCACCAACTCAATGGGCATGAGTTTGAGTAAACTCTGGGAGTTGGTGATGGACAAGGAGGCCTGGTGTGCTACGGTTCATGCAATCACAGAGTCGGACATGACTGAGCGACTGAACTGAACTGAACTGATACACACAATGGAATTTCATTCAGCCTTAGAAAGGAAGGGAATTCTGACATACACTACAAATAGATGTACCTTGAGGACATTATGCAAAGTGAAGTAACCCAGTCTTAGAAGGATAAATATTGTATGATTTTATTTACATGAGGTACCTGGAATAGTCTAACTCATAGAGACAGAAAATAGAGTGGTGGTTTCTAGGGGCTGGGGAGAGGGATAAGGAGGGAGTTATTGTTTAATAAGAAGAGTTTCAGTTTTGCAAGATGAAGAGAGTTCTGGGCATGGGTGGTGGTGATGGTTGCCCAACAATGTGAATGTACTTACTGTCGCTGAGCTGTATACTTTCAAATGGTTAAAATGGTAACTTTTATATTAAGCGTATTTCACCACTATTTTTTTTAAAAGCAAAACAAAAGAAAGAAAGAAAAAGACATGACCTTAGTCCAAGCCTCTGAATCCCAGTCTCTCATCTTCTCAGGCTTTAACTGCATTCATCATTCTGTCTCTTTCTTTCCTGGACGTTCAAGCCTGTTTTTTCTGTTTTTTTTTTTTGTTTGTTTGTTTTTCTTTTCTTCCCCCAACTCTCTCTCTCCATTTCCAGTCAATATTCTTCAAATAGCTTTGTGCACTTTATAGAAGCTGTTTTTTCACTCCCCAAACACTGTCTTCAGACTCACATCTTCTCCACTCAATCAGCAACCGTCCCTTTCCTAAAATGCTTTTGAGTTCTCACTGGCTGGCCCACCGAGCAGCCGTCTCTCCCACCTCACCCCTCCTCCTCCTTTAGATTGTTTCTGCCCCTCTTCCGGTCACACCAGACCCCCGTTCATCTGCTACTGGAGGGCTCACCCCACTACTCCTGTTCAAGGTCTTTGCGGCCGCTACCCCTGTGTTCACGAGTGCTGGGTCCCCCACCCCAGTGCCACCCTGAGTTCTCTTTTATTCCCACTCTGCACGCTTTCTGAGTGATTGCAACCATTCTGGCCTTTTCCATCACACACAGCAGAGATCTCACGCCAGATCTTGGCACCCAGAGCTCCTGGTCTTCTGGACTGCTCCCCTTAGATGTCCCAGATGAATTTCAAATTGAACATGCCTACATGGGAACTCATTTTGGCCCCTCCTCATCACGCATATACAAACTCCTCCTACGTACCGTTGGTTGAAATGTCAGAAAGGCCATTAAATATTCCAGCCAGAAAGTCCACGTTATCTTCTACTTCTCCCTCTCTCTCATGCCCATTTCTCACCGGTTATAATCAGGTCCATGTTACTGATCTGGGGAAAGAGGAAATCCTTAGGTAGGCCAGTGCCCCTGAGAAGAAACTTTATAGTGTTTTGCCCAGCTGGGAGGTCACTGATAAGTTTAATCGTGTGTCAAAAAGAAATATTTTAATGGTGCTCTTTTCTGTGTGTTTGGAAAAAAGTTCAAGTCAATTGCTAGTCGTTGGTAATATGTGTTTCGGGAGGACATAGTAATCCTGGTGCTGAGGATGCTCTCTAAAGGCTGCTTTTGAAGCATTCGAACTGTATTTGTTGTAAAAGTGTGTATTTAATATCAGCAAGAGTGATAAGTTATTTCTAGAAGCCCCAGGAAAAACATCTGTGGTTAGATGATAAGGCATCAGTTCTAATGGCCAGAAGCCCTGTTAAGTAAGCAAGGAGGCAGTCAGCTGAAGTTTTCCAGGAAGGGCTGGTTGAGGAGTCCTTATCTCTTCCTCTGAAGCCTGTTGGAAGTTGACCCAAGTTTTCAGAGCCCTCTGAAGTTCAGGGCTTCCCTGGTGGCTCAGATGGTAAAGAGTCTCCCTGCAATGCGAGAGACCCGGGTTCGGTCCCTGGGTCGGTAAGATCCCCTGGAGAAGGGAATGGCTACCCACTCCAGTACTCTTGCCTGGAGAATTCCATGGACAGAGGAGCCTGGCGGGTTACAGTCTATGGGGTTGCAAAGAGTCGGACACGACTGAGTGACTGACACTATTTTTGAAGTTCAAACACTTGGCTCACTCGATTCCTGAGGAAATTACATCATCATGTGAGCTAAGATCCCCATCCCTTCCCACACTGCTTGGAGGGAAGAAGGCAATTAGGGGGTGGCCGCAGTAAGATTCATGAAGGTGAAAGGCTGCTGACCACTGAATTATCAGCACAGTGATCAGACCTCTTGGAGAGTGTTGGCATAGGCTCTTGTTTCCAGGCTCCATGCCTGTGAACGTAAGCCGACTTGGAAATAGGTCTTCGAAGATGTCATCAAATTAAGATGACGCCATTGGATTAGATCCTAATCCAAGGACTGGTGTCCGAATAAGAGGAGAAATCTGGACACTGAGAGACACACAAGGAGGGTCATGCAAGACGGAGGCAGAGACTGGAGTGATGTGTGTACAGACCAGGGAACGCCAGGGGTTGCCGGCAGCAACCGGAAGCCGGGAGGGAAGCAGGAAACAGATTCTTCTAGCCTCCAGAACTGTGAGAGAAATGCATTTCTGGTGTGTGAAGCCCCCAGTTTGAGGTACTTTTCAGCAGCGGACTTAGGAAATGAAAATACTGGGAAACCCGTGGATGGGACAGAACAGGAGCCGAAAGGCAGGCGGCCGAGACCCACACAGGTGCAAACGGGCGCCGGAGCAGCGCGCCGCCGCCCAAACAGCACTCAGGTTCACCCGCTTCTCAGGTCTAGGCCTTCAGGCCCCTTTGACTGGACTCCAGTGGGCTCCTAACCCATCTCCCTACTCTATTCTCACACTGCCACCTCAGGGAAACCCTACCAGGCAGAGCAGTCCCATGTACGGAGAGCTACGCTCTCGCCACTGTCTGCAGAGGGCACAAGTCCGCGCGGCGCACACGCACAGCATCCTGGCGAGCATCCCCTGCTCCACGTCTCCGCCCTCATCCCGGTCCTCTGCGTGGTGCTTACTGTAAACCCCATTTGGGGGCTTGGGCAGACTCCAGCCCAGGGAAGTTGAGTCATTACCCTGAGGTCGCACAGCTAGAAATTGAACTCTGATCTAGCTGACCCTTTACTCTATCCTCCATACTGGATTTGCTTGGGTGGGATGGGGAGGGGTGGGAACCACACTTCAAGGTTGGAAGGAGCAAGCAGAGCCCCTGAAAAAGACAGGTCGTCCATCTCAGTCATTTGAAACCAGGAAGAAGACGCCTCATCTTCATTTGGCAGTGGAGACACTGAAAGCTGAGATTCGCTTTGAGCTTGAACCGGAAGCACCCAGTTTCTACACTTTGTTTCCTGCCCCAATCCGCAGGCCTCCCGCCATCCTCCTCCACCCTCACCCACCCTGGACTGTGAGGAGAACCCGGAGGGTCCCCCCAGACCCCACCCTGCTGCTGCCAGCCAGATCTCCTGGAGAAAGCGAAGGCTAAGCTTAGCGGCTCGATCGCCGGCTTGTCATCAGTAACTTTCCCAAGAGTGCAGTGAGAGTTAATGTTTATAAAGTGCTCTGAAGGCCTCCGATAAAAGATGTTCTATGGCGTTAATAGGTTCTGCAGGCTCCGCGTTTCACTCGGCTTGATGGATACCCGTCCCTCTTACGCCGCAGTAGGTGGATTCTGCTTCCGATGAATCGAGCTCATTAATTAGGATCCTGTCCGCAGTTTATTGTGAAGGATGCTTGGTTATTAACGCAGTTAGGACCCTCAGCCAACCCCCGGACTAGCTCACTGTACACGAGTTGGGGGGAGGAGGTAGCCTCCTTGAACTCACTGTGCTTATAGTTGCTATATTCAAGCCCATTATCTTGTGCTGACAGGCAGCTGCAGCTCTAATGAAATAAGGAGATGGCTGATCGAAGCCAGGCTTTCTCTAGGCAATCGGCGGATACGCACAGCAGTGATCAGCGCATCGCTTAGCAGTCCTTCACTGTTTCCGGACGTGAACTCCATTCTGGACCTGCAGCGCCTCCATATCTCATTTCCACTCAAGATCTCATAGACGTTTTAAAGCAAAATCAAGTTTCTTTACCCATTTGCAATCAAGGGGCTATTTACATTAGTCAGAAAAGCTGCCATCCTTTTAAGGCAATTCTTCACAATGCTGGTGGCACATTAGAAGCCTCTTCAGTTCAGTTCAGTCGCTCAGTCGTGTCCGACTCTTTGTGACCCCATGAGTCACAGCACACCAGTCCTCCCTGTCCATCACCAACTCCCGGAGTTCACTCAGACTCACGTCCATCGAGTCGGTGATGCCATCCAGCCATCTCATCCTCTGTCGTCCCCTCCTCCTCCTGCCCCCAATCCCTCCCAGCATCAGGGACTTTTCCAATGAGTCAGCTCTTCGCATCAGGTGGCCAAAGTATTGGAGTTTCAGCTTCAGCATCATTCCTTCCAATGAACACCCAGGACTGATCTCCTTTAGGATGGACTGATTGGATCTCCTTGCAGTCCAAGGGACTCTCAAGAGTCTTCTCCAACACCACAGTTCAAAAGCATCAATTCTTCTGCACTCAGCGTTCTTAGGGAACTTTTAAAAATCAGGTACCCAGGCCCCAACCTCAGAAATGCTGATTCACCTGCCCTGCGGATCAGCCGTCGGTACCCCAGTGTTTGTGAGTGTGTGTCTCTGTGTGTTTTCCTTCTTTTAATCAACAGACTGTTTGTTGAAGCAGTGTTAGGTTTACAGAAAAACTGAGCAGCGTCTCCATATATGTTTGTTAGTCACTCAGTCGTGTCTGACTCTTTGGGACCCCACGGACTGTAGCCCACCAGGCTCCTCTGTCCATGGAATTTTCCAGGCAAGAATACTGGAGTGGGTAACTATTCCCTTCTCCAGGGGATCTTCCCAACCCAGTGATGGAACCTAGGTCTCTTGCACTACGGGCAGATTCTTTACCATCTGCGCCACCAGGAAAGCTCCTAATATACACCTATTAGCATGGTCGTGCGCCACCAGGGAAGCTGCTAATATACACCTATTAGCACGGTCGAAATCCAGAACACTGACAATATCAAACCATACCCATAAATCATATAGAATATTTGTCAATGCCCAGAGTGATTCAGATATGCAAGCAGGACCAAGGATTTAGTTGTGTTATCATTGCCCTCACCACTGGGACTCAACAGCCTTTTAAAAAATATTTTCTGATTAAACCACAGCCCAAACTCCTTCAGGTTTTCCCAATACCTTTCCTTAGTAAGAGCCCATGCTTGAGAACGCGACTGGCATTCACTCAGGTGAAGATGGCGCTGCTCACCACCGTGCTTTGTGCTTCCAGATCGCAAACCAGTGGCCTTATCAGTTGTTACAGGTCTTGGAGGACTCTTCCTTGTTAGATTAGAAAGCATATAAAGAGATAATATAATAGGGATGATACAGTGGGTTTTCTAGAACTCTTTGAAAATGATTGATGATTTTCAGAACTGAAGAAAAATTAACATATTACTTCTAAAAACAAGTTACTTTAATATTTTAGCATAAGTAGTCTTGCTGGAAAGATAATTAAGTAGAGTGAAGGCAGAAATCCATTTGTTAGAGAATAGAAAATATGAAAAAATGTTTTACACCATCCAAAAGATAGCTACACACTTAACCAAGTCTTTTGGGTCCCTAATCATTCCCTCATTTGTTTATTAAACAAATATTTATTGAGCACCTGCTATATTCCAGGTTTTAGGTGCTATGGAGAATTAATGAACCGAATAGGCAATAGAACTGCTTTTATAGAGTTTATATTCTGGTGGCATATTAGAATACATGTCCACTTTCAAAAAGATTATTGAAATTGTCTAACAACAGTTGGATATTTTTGGAAACGTGAAATACTATGTAAGTTCTAAACATTATTGATATTTATATCACTGTGGCCTTTCATCACACTGACATCAAGATACAAAGGAAACTCTAAACTTCACTATGAAATATGCTTAATTGTTGAAATTTTACTTTAGAGAAAGCTACTATGCTTTGATATCAGTGTGTTGTAACAGTTGGCTTGTTGAAGTATAAATCATACATCAGATAAAGTGTGAAAGTGTTAGTTGCTCAGTTGTGTCTGACTCTTTGTGACCCCATGGACTGTAACCCACTAGGCTCCTCTGTCCTTTGAATTCTCCAGGCAAGAATACTGGAATGGGTAGCCATTCCCTTCTCCAGGGGATGTTTCTGACTCAGGAATCGAACCTGCATTACAGGCAGATTCTTTACCATTTCTGAGCCACCAGGAAAGCCCATATAATAAAGTATAGAAAAGAAATGAATTCAGTTTCCTTTCATAAGGTTAACAGCTCATGCATATCTTGGGTCTATTGAAGCTAACAGACATGTTTATAAACTTGTGAAGAGGAAATGCTGTCTTTATTTATTGAAGGGCACTAGTATCTAGCAGTTAGCTTATGCTGCATAACAAATTTCCCTGAAAAGAAGGAGCTTAAGGCACCCCCATTTAGCTCACGATTCTGTGCATCAGCTGGGAGCGTCTTCTCAATCGGCTCAGCTGATCTTTGTTGGTTTCATCGTGATTCTCACATGCTGCAGTCAGCTGGCAAGAGGGCCTCACTCACAAGACTGGTGGTTGGAAGGCTGGTTCGCCTAGGGCCCCCACAGCCGGAATGGCTCATCCCTTCTCCATGTGGCTCCTCATCCTCCAGTAGGCTAACCTGGGCATCTTCACATGGTGGTCTCAGGGTTCCACAAAACAGAGAACAAGTCCCGATGTTCAGTTACTTTTTGAGTCTGTGATTGTGTCCCATTGACCAAAGCAACTCACACAGCCAAGCCCAGAGTCAGTGTGAGACGGCAGAAAAGGAAACTATTATGGCCCTTTGTGCAAACTACCCCAGTATCCCATTACAGGATATGGGTTTTTAGGTGAGAATCTCCCAGAAAATGCTGTAAGAGAAGTTCCCTTCTTTGGTCCTGGGCCCCAAATCCATAAACACTCAGATACACTCAATCTATTCACTGTCCCCAGTGAACAGAGTCCGGGGAAGATTGTACCTTCTTGCATCACTACCCTTCATGCAGTCTGGCACTTGGAGATCTTAAGCCACTTTAAAGTGGCCTCATAAATTTCATATACACCCCTAATCTCCATGGGAACCAAACCCCTGCACTTTTAAGAGAAGAGAATGATGTCTGTGATTCTGTTGTGAATCTCTCTCTCCCAGCACTCAAACCTACACTATCGTCCTCTCCCTTAAGTCAAAAGTATGAGGGAATCACTGTTAGAACCTCTTGTAGGGAGAGGGCTGCAGACCTGGCACGCGGAGACCAGGATCAAGAAGGAGGTTCAGGAGAAAGGACAGTACGCCTCCTGGGCCGACTCAGACTAACACGCGGAGACCAGGATCAAGAAGGAGGTTCAGGAGAAAGGACAGTACGCCTCCTGGGCCGACTCAGACCAGAACTGAGAGCAGGTTTCTGTGTTAGTTGCTAAGTTGTGTCCGACTCTTTGTGACCTCATGGTCTGTAGCCCGCCAGGCTCTTCCATCCATGGGATTCTCCAGGCAAGAATACTGGAGTGGGTTGTCATTTTCTTCTCCATGGGATCTTCCCGACCCAGGGATGAAACCCAGGTCTCCTGCATTGCAGGCTGATTCTTTACCATCTGAGACACAAGGGAAGCCCAAGAGCAAGTATAACGAGGTAAGTAAAAACCCAAAGAATCTCCTCTAGCACCTGCATCTCTTTATTTGAAAAATACATTTAAGATTTTGTTTCATCTGGGCTTTGTTACTGAGTTTGAATATTTTTTTTTTACAAGTAGCTCTCTATCCTTGGACAGGAGGAGTATAGTCCACTCATTAGGAGGGCAGACCTCACTTCCTTTCCCTCCCTGCTTCTACCACTTAATACTTATCATCTGTGTAACCTTGAACAAGTTAGGCCATGTGAGCCTTAGTTTCTCCACCTGTACTAGGGTTCTCCAGAGAAACAGAACCAATATGTATAGATATGCGGATATGGATATAGACACAGATATTTTAGAGAGAGAGATTGCAAGGGACTGGCTCACACCATTGTGGGAGCTTGCAAGTCTGAAATCTGTAGGACAGGTTGCAGGCTGGGTTCCGATGAGTCGATGCTGAAGTTAAGTCAGGCCTGTCCAGGGCAGCAGGCTGGAAACTCAAGCAAACTTTCTGCGTTGCATTCTTGAGGGTGATTTCTTCTTGGAGGGTGACCTCAGTTTTTGCTCGTCAGGCTTTCAACTGATTGGATGAGGCTCAATCAAATTATGGAAAATAATCCACTTTACTCAAAGTCTGCTGTTTTAAATGTTCAGTTCAGTTCAGTCGCTCAGTCGTGTCCGACTCTTTGCAACCCCATGAATCGCAGCACTCCACGCCTCCCTGTCCATCACCAACTCCCAGAGTTCACTCAGACTCACGTCCATCGAGTCAGTGATGCCATCCAGCCTTCTCATCCTCTGTCTTCCCCTTCTCCTCCTGCCCCCAATCCCTCCCAGCATCAGAGTCTTTTCCAATGAGTCAACTCTTCGCATGAGGTGGCCAAAGTACTGGAGTTTCAGCTTTAGCATCATTCCTTCCAAAGAAATCCCAGGGCTGATCTCCTTCAGAATGGACTGTTTGGATCTCCTTGCAGTCCAAGGGACTTTCAAGAGTCTTCTCCAACACCACAGTTCAAAAGCATCAATTCTTCCACGCTAAGCCTTCTTCACAGTCCTACTCTCACATCCATACCTGACCACAGGAAAAACCATAGCCTTGACTAGACAGACCTTCGTTGGCAAAGTAATGTCTCTGCTTTTGAATATGCTATCTAGGTTGGTCATAACTTTCCTTCCAAGGAGTAAGCGTCTTTTAATTTCATGGCTGCAGTCACCATCTGCAGTGATTTTGGAGCCCCCTAAAATAAAGTCAGCCACTGTTTCCACTGTTTCTCCATCTATTTCCTGTGAAGTGATGGGACCAGATGCCATGATCTTTGTTTTCTGAATGTTGAGCTTTAAGCCAACTTTTTCACTCTCCACTTTCACTTTCATCAAGAAGCTTTTTAGTTCCTCTTCACTTTCTGCCATAAAGGTGGTGTCATCTGCATATCTGAGGTTATTGATATTTCTCCCCACAATCTTGATTCCAGCTTGTGCTTCTTCCAGTCCAGCGTTTCTCATGATGTACTCTGCATAGAAGTTAAATAAGCAGGGTGACAATATACAGCCTTGACGAACTCCTTTTCCTACTTGGAACCAGTCTGTTGTTCCATGTCCAGTTCTAACTGTTGCTTCCTGACCTGCATACAGATTTCTCAAGAGGCAGGTCAGGTGGTCTGGTATTCCCATCTCTTTCAGAGTTTTCCTCAGTTCATTGTGATCCACACAGTCAAAGGCTTTGGCATAGTCAATAAAGCAGAAATAGATGTTTTTCTGGAACTCTCTTGCTTTTTCCATGATCCAGTGGATGTTGGCAATTTGATCTCTGGTTCCTCTGCCTTTTCTAAAACCAGCTTGAACATCAGGAAGTTCACGGTTCACGTATTGCTGAAGCCTGGCTTGGAGAATTTTGAGCATGACTTTACTAGCGTGTGAGATGAGTGCAATTGTGTGGTAGTTTGAGCATTCTTTGGCATTGCCTTTCTTTGGGATTAGAATGAAAACTGACCTTTTCCAGTCCTGTGGCCACTGCTGAGTTTTCCAAATTTGCTGGCATATTGAGTGCAGCACTTTCACAGCATCATCTTTCAGGATTTGAAATAGCTCAACAGCACATCTAAGAAGGGATTCCCAGATGGTGCAGTGGTAAAGAATCCGCTTGCCAGTGCAGGAGACACTGGAGACCAGGGTTTGATCCCTGAGTTGGGAAGATCCCTTGGAGGAGGGCACGGCAACCACTTCAGTATTCTTGCCTGGAAAACCCCAGACAGAGCAGCCTAGTGGGCTACAGTCCATGGGGTCGCAGAGTTGGACATGACTGAGCACACACACGCACATCTAAAACATACCTTCAGAGCAGTATCTGGATTCGTGTTTGACCAAATTAATTATCACACCACCCATCAGAAGGGAGAAAAGTAGTACATACATCAGAGAATTGTGATGCAGTGAAGCATACAAAGCAGGGAGGATGACTCCTAGCATTGATCTTGGTCATCATTATTCCTGTCCATATCCTGTGTTTACAGGAAAGCTGGCCATTCATGTAAATCGGGGATGTCTAGTTTGAGGAAGGGGTGAGCAGAAGGCTTGATGGATTTATGACAGGTTGTTTTATTCCTTACAGAACAAGAGCAGGGCCTTTGGGGTTGGTTTGAAATTGATGTTTGTTTTCAAAAGAAAAGGAATTTTAAAAGAGCTCTGATCCTCTAAGACTGAACGATTGCTTTAGAGACCCATCACCTAGCAACAGAAAGATAATACCTTCTCTCCTCCAACAGGTAAACCTCTGGCTTATCTAATTGAAATTTCAGGCTTCCTGCTACACTCCTAAAAAAACGATCACTTTAAAGGGTTCAAACCATACAAACCAAACAAAGTCAGATTTGAATGTACCACTTTTCAAATGGCAGGCTAATGAGATTTTCATTGGGAGAAGAGATTTGAAGCTTTACAGCTCATAATTTGAGCAGCTTTGTTCCACTGGCATTCATTGAATTTCACCAAAAGACTCTGCAGTAAAATTCCTTTTTTGACTCCTGTCTGGGGATCAAAGATAAGTGTTAGAAAAAGAAACAAAGTATAAATTGGAAGAAAATAAAGAATTATCTAGACTTTTCGCCAGGTTGAGTTATCTGTTATTCTTTCCTCCCAATCCCCTCCTGTCCCCTCCCATATTCATTACAAATATCATCCATTCTACCCCTAAAATGACTGCTCCTTCATGCTTTCCCATTCCTCCGACACTGCCATTGTCAGGGCTCCTGATCCATCTTCCTGACCAGATGGTCCCCAGTCTCATCTGGTCTTCACACACTAGGCTGGTTTATTCTAAGACATGGACTTTCCTCTTTCTACTCTGCTTAAAAGTTTTATTGCTTTTTTCCCCAACAAGTTCAAACTCCTTTACCTAGCATTTAAGACCTCCTGTGATCTGACCTCAGATTTTCTTTCCAAGTTTATTTCTCTTCTTTCTATCCAGCAATTCTATCCAAACACAAATTTCTTGTCCTCCGCAAACAAATCCTATGCCTTTTGACTCCACACCTGCTTGTACTTGAACATTCTCAAATGCCCTCTCCTTGAGTCCTAGTACAGTTGACCCTTAAAAAACACAGGTTTGAACTGCATGGGTCCCCCTGTATGTGGATATTTTTCAAGAGTCGTTGCTACTGGCAACACTACACAGTCTGGCCCTGGTTGAATCCACGGGTGTGGAGGAACCTTCAATGGGGAGACCGACTATAAGCTACACAGATCAACCCCCGCACTTCTCGAAGGTCAACTGTAATTCATCTGGCCCAGGTCAGATGCCACACCCTCCTTGACGTTCCTTCTCCTAAGTAGTAGACTCACCTCTTGGTTACAACTCTGTTGTGATATTATTACATTTAGAGAAGTCAATGGGGCACCATGGTTAAAAGCACAGCCTTGGAGGTAGAGAACTGGGTTTGAGCCCAGCTCCGCTGCCTCCTAGCTGTGTTAGCTTGGGCACACTGCTTACCTTCTCTGAGTCACACCTCCATGTTTGTCTATTTTGAGACCCAAGGAAGCCCACGATTGTGAATGTTGAATAAATTAAATTATGAAAAGTGCTTAGCACAAAGCCTGGCGTGTGGTTGATAGGCTGTAACATTAACTCCTATTGTATAAAAACACATTTAACCCTGATTATAGTCTGTATCTTCTCCATCTCCTTCATCCGCTGTAAAATCTCTGTACAAACTATGCAGTAATCACACCGAGTTCTACTGCCCACAGCGCCTACCCTGGACTGATACTCACAAACAATTTTATTCCAAATCATGCTCCCATCAGCCTTCCCTAGGTGAGAGAAAGGAAGGCTAAGACTTGCACGTGAGAGAGGAATTCACATTCCACGGGGCAGAGCAGAGAACGTGAGTTGAGTGACGCCAGTACGGGAGAGAAATATTAATGCCACATGCCCATCTGCTGTGTAGGTGTGCAGAGACCAGGTTAATGGACCTTCAGATTATTCAAGAAAAGTTAGAAACCCAGATGTTTGGAAGAAATAACCAGATTTTAAAATGATGACAAGATAAACAGCGGTGCTGGTCAGACAGAACAGTTTCTGGGGGCTTCCCTGGTGGTTCAGTTGTTAAGACGCCATGTTTCCAACCAGGGGCCATGGGTTCGATAAAACAAACCCACGCGGCCGAAAAACAAACAAACAACAATAGCAATTTCTGGCCGAGCGGGACGACTGACTGCACTCTGACCAGTCAGTGAGGCTGGCGACTGGAGGCAAGTCCATGCTTCTCCTGTCACCTGAGCCTCTGCGTTTCAAGTGGCTCTGGTTTGACTCCATGCAGAATGTATTTAACCCTGGTTAAACTGAGCCTAGATGTCACGCATTTACTTTGCATAATTCCTTACTGTTGAGAGGATTTTAAGATATGCATCCCCCCATTAATTTTGCTCTGTCAACAGTAATCGTCCAGAGCAGCCGCCAGGCTGGTCAGAGCTGTGGAAGGGGGTGGGCTGTGATTAATGAAACTCTGTTTGCTGAGAGCAAATGGCAGAGCCCTCAATCACGCCTGAGGCCTCTCCGGCTGCCTCTGGAGAAAGCTCTTGTCCAGGATTATGATTGGAACGGCATTCCTCCCCATTTACATTTTATTTCCTTTTTCAATTATGGTAAAATATACACCATATTTACCACTGGAACCAGTGTAAGGTGTACCGTCCAGGGGCATTAAGTACATTCACAGTGCTGTGCACCCACCAGCCTCCATTTCCAGAACTTTCTCGTCATCCTAAAGAGAAACCAGTACCCATGAAACAGTGGCTCCCGATTCCTGCCCGCCATCCCTGTGAATCTCTGTTCAACCCCCGTCTCTATGAACTTGCTGCTCTGGATCCCTCGGGGGAGTGGCATCAGGCACCCCGGCCTCTGGTCTGCCCTGTAACCCTCGGCATAGCGGTCTATCCCTCGGGGGAGAGGCATCAGGCACCCCGGCCTCTGGTCCGCCCTGTAACACTCGGCATAACGGTCTCAAAGTCCACCTACGCTGCAGCAAGTGTCCCGTCTACTTTTAACTTTGCTGCTTTCCCCATGTTTCCTTCATCCCTTTCCCTATTTCAGTGGTAAATATATCCCTCACGGCTCAGATGGTAAAGAGTCCGCCTGCAGTGTGAGAGACCTGGCTTCAGTCCCTCTGTTGGGACGATCTCCTGGAGAAGGGCACAGCTACCCACTCCAGCATTCTGGTCTGGAGAATTCCATGGACTATGTAGTCTTTGGGGTCGCAAAGAGTTGGACATGACTGAGTGACTTTCACTTTCATATACAAAAAAGGATATTGCTTTAGCATAAAAACCACTAAGGATATAACATTCAAAGCTTTAATTCTCTTAAAGATAAAGAATCTTGATTTGAACCCTGGCACCACCATTAACTGGGGTAGCACTACTGATAAAGAGCCCACCTCCCAATGCAAGAGCAGTGAGAGATGCGGGTTCCATCTCTGGGTAGGGAAGATCCCCTGGAGGAGGGCATGGCAACCCACTGCAGCATTCTTACGTGGAGAATCCCATGCACAGAGGGGCCTGGCGGGCTACAGTGCACAGGGTCGCAAGAGTCAGACATGACTGAAGTGACTTAGCGTGCACGCACCACCATCAACTACTTGTATGGCTCCGGGAATGTTATCTGACCTTTCTATTCTTTAGAATCCTCATCTGAAAAACCACAGTAATAATTTGTGTGTGTGGTAATATCCGGTGTTATACACAAGCATACATGAACGTTGCATACCCATTTGTTCTGAAGACTTTTAGTAACTTCATTTTCTTGAAAATTGACTAGGGCTGGTCATATACACTATGCACGTTTTATATATATATATATATATATTCCAAATAATTTTTAAATAATCTAAATAATTTCCTTGAATAAGTCCTTGTTAGTCGGACAGGACTGAGCGACTTCACTTTCACTTTTCACTTTCATGCATTGGAGAAGGAAATGGCAGCCCACTCCAGTGTTCTTGCCTGGAGAATCCCAGGGACAGAGGAGCCTGGTGGGCTGCCGTCTACGGCGTCGCACAGAGTCGGACACGACTGGAGCGACTTAGCAGCAGCAGCAGTAGACACTGACTCTTTACTAAGCAGGGACAGAGCGATCCAGGGCTACGAGAGGCAGAGAAAGAGCCCAGGCGACCCCTGTGAGGCAGACGGTGGTCCCGTCCATCTTCACACTGAAGGTTGGAAGCCGAGAACACACCACTTGGCAGGATGGATCGCAGTGACAACCATCAGTAAGGAAGTTGAAAGGAAAACCTGGAAGGAACGAAGCAAGGGAGGGAGAGATGAGTAGAGGCAGTGGGGGGGAAAGGCGGGACGGCACCCCAGAGCGGGGCAGAAATCCTGACTCCCTGTCCATGAAGCCCCAGGGGCACCAGCGGCCTCCAGAGCCAACCCTGAACAGGAGGCCGGCGGGACGCAGGGCAGCGGCGAGCCGCTCTCCCCAGACCCCCACAGGCCGCCCGCCGTCCGCGGAGAGCGGCGTGGGGGCCGGGGGTCCTCCATGAGTGACGGCACCAGGGCCCTGGAGGAGGCTGACGGACCGCTGCCCTCAGCTAAGGGCCCTTCCTGCCATGCGCGCCGTCCACACCGCAAAACCGCGTGGGAGCCCCCGGGCAGAGCAGCGTGACGGGGAGGAGGAGGTGGCGTGTGCCGGCGTGTGCCAGCGTGTGCCAGCTGCACTCGGGAGCGCAGAGCACCCCTTACCACCGCTGGGGCCTGAGAACCGACTGGAATGTCCTGAAAAGCTTCTAAACTGTGGCTTTAGTGGCAAGGATGCAGAAGAAATCTAAGCAAATGGAGTGCTGCTTTTATTTTATTATTCTTTCTGGCCTTCACAGTCTTTCCCTCAACAGGTGCTCGATGAGCATCCACTAGTAACCAAAGTATTTCATTCACATATGACCCGTGTTTAAGCTTTCTGAGTCATTTTCACAAACTTCAGTATCATGTTCGCTCCCCAGGGTACCTATGTGAAGTAGTAAATAAGTGTTATTAGCCCATCTGACAGATGAAGAAACTGAAGATCACGAGAGTGAACTTAATTCCCCCCAGGGCCTCACAGATACCAAGCTGCGAAGGCTCAGCTTAGACGCAAATCTTCTTACTCTGGCCCAGCTGTGCCTTCCAACCCACCCCAGGACATCATGTTGTCGTTCAGTTGCTCAGCCGTGTCTGACTCACTGTGACCCCCTGGACTGCAGCGTGCCAGGCTTCCCTATCCATGACATCTTAGTCCAAAACAATTTCCCTATTTGTGCATCCCCAGGAAGTGAAAGTCTGCCTGGCAGTGGGCTCTCTGTCAGGGGAATGGAAAATCTTAAGGAAAAATGTAGGTTTTAGCAGTTTGTGGAATTCTCTAAGTCATTGATCTAGACACAGATGGGAAGGAATGCAGAGCTGTTTCTGGTCTGTTTTTTCAACAAGCAGTGAATCCACTTATTTGCACACGGCTCTGGCACAGTTGAAGCTGTTTAGCTGCTCAGTCATGTCTGACCCTTTGCGACCCCATGGACGGTAGACCACCAGGCTCCTCTGTCCATGGGATCCTCCAGGCAAGAATACTGGAGTGGGTTGCCATTCCCTCCTCCAGGGGATCTTCCTGATCCAAGGATCAAATCCACATCTTCTGAGTCTCCTGCACTGGAAGGTGGATTCTTTACCACTGAGCCACCGGAGATGCCCCTGGCACAGTTAATAACGAGGATTTATGGGGCCTTCCGTGGTGGCCTGCAATGTGGGAGACCCAGGTTTGATCCCTGGGCTGGGAAGATCCCCTGGAGAAGGGAATAGCTACCCGCTCCAGCATTCGTGCTTGGAGAATCCCATGGACAGAGGAGCCTGGCGGGCTACAGTCCTTGAGGGTCACAAAGAGTAGGACACATGACTGAGCAACCGACATTTTGACTTTTTTTTCAAGGGGTGACTTCTTTCCCTGCTGCAGGAGTAAATATCTATAAAATCTCCGCCTTAGATGGAAAGGCTGATTGGGCTATGAAGATCTGTCTTGATCACTAAGGGAAACCAAAAAGCACTTGGTGACCCCTTTAGGCTTCATTCTCTTTCAATCTCCTCTGCCGTCTGCAGCACTGGGAGGTGAGCTGGTGTTCAGCCCATTTACACTCTCGCTGTGTTTGGGGTCTCCACTCACCTGCATCCCCGACACGAATCCCTTCAAAAAGGCAAAGTCACCTCTTCCCCTCTTGCTGTGTTCATTATTTATTTGTGGCTCCCAGACCTACTGTGAATGTCAAAAGATATTTTCCATTCAGAATCAAATCTGGCTGGTTCCACCCCTGTATTTATATGAGCAGGTCTGTGTTTTCTTGCTGTAGAAAAGGGTATTTTCCGTTTAGAGAGCTCTTTGGGCTGAGCGCCCCACTCAAAGCCACACTGTTCTGATGATGCTTTTCTAAAATCAGTTCCTTTATCCCAACAGACTTTGTGAAAGTCTGTTGGGATAAATGACCTCGAGACACAATGAACCCCCCCAACCCCCTCCCATCCCCATAAGCTGGCAGAGCAAACAGCCTTAAGGAAGGTTGTTGTTCAACTGCTAAGTCGTATCCAACTCTTTGTGACCCCAGGGACGGCAGCACGCCAGGCTTCCCTGTTCTTCACTATCTCCCAGAGTTTTTTCAAACTCATGTCCCTTGAGTCACTGATGCCATCCAACCATCTCATCCTTTGTCGTTCCCTCCTCCTCCCGCCTTCAATCTTTCCCAGCATCAGGGTCTTTTCGAATGAGTCAGCTCTTCACATCAGGTGGCCAGAGTACTGGAGCTTCAGCTTCAGCATCAGTCCTTCCAATGAATATTCAGGGTTGATTTCCTTTAGGATGGCTTGGTTGGATCTCCTTATGTTGGCAATTTGTTTCCTGAACCTTCATGGGAGAGACTGCTGAAATCTGGAACCTAGACCCAACTGCATCAGTGGGGAAAGCCTGGCTGGAGAAAAAGCAGCGCAAGACTGGAAAGCACCTTAGAAATCACCCAGGAGAGTAAACCCCGAGCTCGCTTCCTCTAGCAGAACTCCTTTCAGCTGACAAAACTCTCACTTGCTGACTGGCTTGGCCATTCTTACCCCGGTCCTCCCCTGCGGCCTCCCAGGGCTTCACCCCGGGAAGAGTCTTCACTGCAGGGCAACTTCCTCACTTTACAGATAGGAAAACAGAGGTGCGGAGAGAGGGCGAGGCCTGCTCCAGGGCCGACAGCCAGTGAGTGACGAGGACGGCGAGCTGCCTCCCGAGTCGAGGAGGGACTTCAAAGGAGGACCAGGGCCGGCATCCTCGTTCCTCTTCGCTGGCTCTGATGTCAGCGCCTTTCTCCTGAGTGGGAACCCCTGGTGGATCTTCAAGCTGGGTTCCTCTCTGGTTTGTTCGTTTCTGATCCCCTCTTCGTGGAGACCACCGTCTATCTTTTTTTCCTCCTTGAAGCAGGTTGACATACTAGAGACCTTCCAAGGCAAACCGATTCATCCACCTCCCAGAGCCTTTCCCTTTGTGAATCATAACATACGTAGACAGCGGCCAGGGTTTTGTCGAGTGGTCAGGGGCACACATCACCTCTGGGTCACCGCCTTGGCCCTTCGAGGGCCTGTTTCTGATGCCCTCCTCACCCAGGGATTCTTCCTGGTGTATGTCAAATAAAAAGCAAGCGGCGCAAACCTAAAATGTCAGGATCCAAGCAAACTGCAAGACTAACCTGCTTAACCAAGCATTTCTGGGACGGAAGAGCCCTTTTGACGGATGCTTTTAGACTGTCTGCTCGCTCTCCATCCATCACCAGCTCTTGTTTGCCAACCCCGAGCAGATCATTTATATGTGCTCAGAATCCCGGGGTAATGGGCATGCTGTCGAAGTAAATGGAATAAACAAATTAATGCTTGAGCTTCTCAAATAAATCCAGTCGCATTAGACACACCTAAAGTCACTCAGTCTTGAAGACAGCAAAGTGGAGACTGTCAGGAAACGAGAGGCAGGTTTTTGTTTCAGAAAAAGCAAGAAGAGCAGGAAAAAAAAATCTCACTCAAAAGGCATGAAAATGTTCAAGAAATAAAGCGGGTCATGTTTTCACAGGGAGATAGTCACGATTATTTTTGAGGCCTTGTCTCCCAACTGCCTTTTTCCGTAGCCTCAACTCAGCTTATATTTCTAGAGCCTTCCACTGAGATTTGCATTTCAGGTCTTTTAAAAAGCGGCAGTGACAGTTACTTGACAATGACTGCACGTGCCCAAAGAGAAGATAAGGCTGTTACGCCTCCGAAAGTCACCCTTCGGAGAGGAGGAAGTAGAGCAAATTTTCACATCCTTATTGTCTTTCCTAATACACTTCGACGGCGAGTTTCTACTTGGCTTAGACACACGAGCTAGGGACACGCACGCCCAGGCACGTAATCGCGCTCGGCTGAGACCCCGAAGCACACCAGGCGCTGTCCTAAGGCCGCTGTTCGTACTCACCGTTTTGGTTCTCACAACAGCACTATACATCGTCGTCATCACCCTCATTTTCATATAAAGAAACTGCCAGTGTTAGACTCTTACGAGGTCACCCTAGAGTACTGTTCTTTAAAGAGGCAAAAGAGGAAAATCAACAAAGACTTGAAACGCATTGTACAGTTAAGGTCAATTACATTCAAAGCAAACATTTAGGGGATTCTCTGGTGGCCCAGTGGTTAGCACTCCATGCTTCACTGCCGGGAGCCCAGGTTCAGTCCATGGTCAGGGAACTAAGATCCTGTAAGCTGTGCAATGTGGCCTAAGAAAATAAATAAAGTAAATATTTGACATCTAGGCCTTTAAAAGTTTATGTATTTAAGTTGGCCTAAACTGCATTTTTATTTTTTAGATCTTTCAACCGGGAGGATAAAATGTGACCTTGTAATTGGGATTATTTTCTACTTCAGCATATGCAGTCTTGACTGAGCATAAACCATGTTTGGAAGACCCCGCTGGCAACAGTGGGAAAGCTAGTGACGTCATATTTGGATGTTACCGCCAATCCAGTCACAGGCAGGACTCACACACACACACACACACCCTCTCTTCCTCCTCCCAGAGCTGCGACTACAGTGAGGAAAGGGAGGCCTCTCAGAGAGTGAGCATCTCCTTAAACAGTCCACCCTAGATGACTTACTCGTCTCATCCTTACCCAGACCAGGCCCCCTTCTCTTCAATACAGACCGCATGCCGCAGTTTAATGCAGCAGAATGCAGTGCGGTCGTATATTCCGGTAAATGGACTATGAGGAACACACACATCTGTAGGTGGTCAAAGGGAGAGGGCTGGTGTAGACTTGACATCAGTGAATTCTGATTAGCAAGCGAAGCTGCCAAGCCAGTCAGCCTTGAGCAGGAACATTTCGAGGAAGAGGAAATGACTTTATTGCAGGAAGACAGCTGAACAGGAACAACTCATTAAAATGGGTTTGATGGGCAGGAAGGAGAAAGCAAACGATTCTCCAGAGCAACAGCAAGACTCGAAGTGCAGAAAGTAATGAGCTCTGCAAAGAAGAGCACCCCACCCACCCCGGGTGTCCCAAAGGTGAGGGTGCACGGAGCCTAGGTTTACTGAGTCATCTCAGCAGACAGGGGACACACCCCCTCCTCCATTCAGCACCTCCTCGTGGAGCACCAATCGCTCCCCCAGGCGCTGGAAGCATGGCGAGTGCAGAGCATGGGCAGACCCCAGGCAGGGTCAGCGGGGTCTCCCGGGTCAGCGGCACCGGGGCCTGAATCCCTTTGTCTGGGGTACCACGCCTGCTAGCCGCTTAGGAGGCTTCTTGGTTATTGGATCGACTCTCACAGTATCAAATTGCTTGTGATCAGGTAACTCTTATTTTACTTAACAATGACCCCAAAGGCCAAGAGTCGCGATGCTGGCAATTCAGATATGCCAAAGACAAGCCATAAAGTGCCCTAAGTGAAAAGGTGAAAACCTTCAACTTCACAGGCAAAGGTATGCTGAGGTCTCTAGACCTACAGTAAGAATAAATCTCTGTCCATGAGATCGTGAAGAAGGAAGAAAATTTGTGAGTCTTCCTGTTGTATCTCCAACTGCAAAAGTTATGGCCACAGCGCTTGATGAATGTTTCGTGAAGTTGGAAAAGGCACTGACTTTGTGCAACAAGGTATTTTGAGACAGAGAGAGAGGAGAGACCACACTCACATAACATTTCTTACAGTATGTAGTTGTAATTGTTCTGTATTATTGTATAATAATAATAGGATTGTTCTATTATTATTAGTTGCTGTTGTTAATCTCTTACTGTGCCGAATTTATAAATTAAATGTTACCACAGATGTGTATGTGCCAGAAAGTACACAGTCTCTGTACGGCCCAGTACCACCCGTGGTTTCAGGCTTTCACTGGGGGTCTGGAACGTACTGCTTCGCTGATAATCAGAGACTACTGTATTACAACTATTGATTTCATTCTGCGAAATTTGTATTTCTAATTAAAATAATATTCTATGAAATGGGAAAAAAATTTTTAATTTTTATTTTTAAAAAAATTTAAAATTATTTTAAATTTTATTTAAAATTTAAAATTAAAAAAAAAATTAAGTGTTTTGTATATGTTTGTAAATTCCTTTGTTTGCCTACTTCTCTACCCAGTGGTTCTCAAAGTGTGGCTCTCTGCCCACTGTGGGGCCAAGAGGTCTTCCTCATGGCTGGCCTCCTCCAACCCCAAAACTTTTCCTTAAATGTCTGAATGAGAGCAACTCGTTAATAACTGCCTATATATGTTTCGATAAGTTCAGTATTTTTAAACTGAAATTAGCGCTTTTGCGAGTTGAGAGAGTTTATGCATGGCTCCAATTCAGTGTTTTACTAATTCTGTGTTTTATTAACATCGCAAGGCTTCTACTGCACACGTGCATATGCAAATAGCTGAATTCCTGCAATTTGGGGGAAGGATGGGTGTTCATTATCAGCACTGCCTTGAATGATCATGTTTTTTAATTGCTGCTGTTCTTGCTTCTTAATAGCAAATTGTTGTTCGTTTTGCTCATCATTATCAATTTAGTTTGTTGTGTGTTGTTTTTAACCCCACAGTACGTAGTAATGAATATGTATGAATTTTTAGGCTATAATTTTCCAAACTCTCTCTGCTCTCTAAGCACTGGTTGGAGTATGAATCATCCATACCCTTATCATTACAGCAGATGCATACATACTCCTCCCTGAGATTTGCTCATGTGAGAATATCTCATTGGTAATGTGGGCAGTACATGGAATCTTAGCATGCAGATTACTCACAATATACTATCAAGGTAAATCTAATACAAGTACTGGCTTATTTTACATTTGTATGTAAAGTAATTGTTTTAAAATTAAAGAAGCAAACATGAGTTACTGTTTTAATTTTACTACATAATGTGTGCTCAGTCGTGTCCAACGAACTCTTGCAACCCCATGGACTGTAGCCTGCCAGGCTCCTCTGTCCATGGAATTTTTTCAGGCAAGAATACTGGAGTGGGTTCCCATTTTCTCCTTTGGGGATTTTCACAACCTAGGGATTGAACCTGTATCTCCTGCTTGTCAGGTGATTTCTTTATCACTGAGCCACCTGGAAAGCCTTATTACATAATAATAAACACTTAATGCATTTTTAAAACCAGATTTTGATGATGTGGGGTAAATCAAAATTGTGAATCATTTTCAAGGTCAGAATTCCCCAAAATGTGTTCTAACAGATGTTAATAGGTTTTCTGCAAATAATGAGTTTTTTACTCAGCTAAGTTGGGGCTAAGTGATGTGCACTGTGTTCCCCATTTACAGATTTGCAAGGCCCTTGAGCATCTTGTGATGGTTAATTTTACGAGTTAGCTGGGGTAGGTCACAGGATCCAGATATTTGATCCAACATCAGTTTTGATGTTACTGTGAAAGTATTTTTTGTAGGAGATTAACATTTAAATCAGTAAATTGATGAGAGTAAAGCAGACTGCTCTCTGTAGTGTGGGTGGAGTTGAGGGGTATTCAGTCAGTTGATGACTTTAAGAGAAAAAAGACTGGCTACCCTTCAGGAAGAGGGGATTCTGCCAGCAGGCCGCCTCTGGACTCAGTCTGCAGCATCAGCTCTTCTCTGGGTCTGCAGCCTGTTCCGAGCATTAGGGACCTGCCGCAGCCGCTGCAGTTCCTTAAAGTAAACCTCTCTCTGGATGATGCCTACAGACTTACAGATCTGTGTATACACATGTAGGTCTGGATGTATAATTGATACGCGTATCAGTTCAGTTCTGTCACTCAGTCGTGTCCAATTCTTTGTGACCCCGCGGACTGCAGCAGTCATGTATGTGTGTACAATACGCTGTGTGTGTGTGTGTGTGTGTGTGTGTGTGTGTGTGTAAATAGAGAGAGACCTCATATAGATACACATACACTTACATGTTTGAACAGCAAGGGTTTTGACTTATACCCAGATTTTTCAATACATGTTTACTAGGGGACTATGTTGGAGAAGGAAGTGGCAACCCCACTCCAGTGTTCTTGCCTGGAGAATCCCATGGACAGAGGAGCCTGGTGGGCTGCCATCTAAGGGGTCGCACAGAGTCAGACACGACTGAAGCGACTTAGCGGCAGCAAAAGCAACAGCAGGGTACTATATGATCTGGTGATCCAGGGTTGGTTAAACCCACAGATGGGGAAACTGCAGATACGGAGGGCTGACTCTAAAGTTACAGACAGATTTTCAACCAAGTGGAGGGTCAGCCCCTAACCCCTGTGTCATTCAAGGGTCTATATCAAGAGAGACAGAATACACACACTCACACACACATACACACACACACACACACACTCACACATATTCTATTGGTTCTATTTCTCTAGAGAACTAATACATATGTTAAGTCTCTGAAAAGTTCTACAATTTTTTTTTAAAAACCTATTTAACCTAGTATTTTCCCCATCTATTCAAATCATAGAACATTTTTCATATAACACCTGCTAATCTCGCAAGATACAACTTGGGGAATGCTTTTATCAGTCTTTACCGTAGGTTGGCAGCAGTACCTGACTCTGAATCCATTTGGTTCTGGAACAAATAACAGTGTCGGGACACAAGACCCCACGTCTTCTTCTGCACGTGGTGAAGGCAGCAGAAAATAACCGTGTGTCATGTGAGCACAAGGAGGTGAGATGTCCACGCGGTGAGGACAGGTGAAAATGCCTGCCCGTGGGATGGACCGCACGCCTGCGCTTTTGTCCAGGGCTCCTTTGAGGATGTTCTCGGGGACCGCGGAGTCATCCTGAAATACCATCAATCACGGTCCAGCAGGCACAGGGCGGTGCTCCCGCGGCGGGGGCCTAACAAGAAGAGCCAACTCTGTCTCCATCCGAGCCTCCTGCCTCCTCTGTCTCCTATTGTCCCTTCCTGAAAGTGTTTCCACATACGGTCCTCACTGACCCCCATTTATCCTTCAGATCTGCCTTTTCGGGACTACATCTCCTCCCCGAACCCACCAGGTCAGCCCACCCACCTTCCGGCTTCAGCGCATACCTTTGCTTTGGAGGTAAACATTGTTTGTTAATACCTGTCTTCGCTACTAGGCTGTGAGGTTCAGGAGGACTGGGGCCCGTTCCCATCCCGTTTGTTTTCAGCAGCCCCAGTGCTCGGGGACTGTCAGTGGGAGCTCTTGGCGAAGGAAGGGCGGTTGCAGGGGCGGTTCCCTCTCCTCACTTCTCTCCTGACTCTACCCACGCTAGCCTTTCTTTGCAGCCAAACCTGAGTGCTTTTCTCTCCTCTTTCTCTAAACATCTTCACCTTTTCAACCTTAAGAAAAAATCTATACCAAGAGTCTATGAACTGTTCATACATGTGCGTGTGTGCACACACATTCAGAGGCATGCTTGCACAACATGCATCTGTACACCCAGTTACTCCAGCGAATAATAATAAAATAACAAAGCTTCCCCAGTGGCTCCAGGGTTAAGAACCCGCCTGCAGATGCAGGGGACACGGGCTCGACCCCGGATCCAGGAGGATCCCCGGTGCTGCGGAGCAACTGAGCCCACGCGCCACAGCTGCCGAGCCTCTGCCCGAGAGCCCAAGAGCCGCAGCGCTTGGAACCCCTGTGCCCCTCGGGGGGACCACCGCCAGGAGGACCCGCGCCCCGCGCCTGCAGAGGAGCCCTGCCCAGTGCAACCGGAGAAGAACCCCCACAGCAGCAAAGCCCAGCACAGGCAGAAATAAAACAAAAAGTAAAATTTTAAAATAATAATACCAACTATCATTTGGCAAGTATAACTGTGAAGAGAGATGGGGAGTGCAGGGAGCAGTACGTCTGGGGAATGAGAGAGGCCAAATCCGATTACAGCTGCGTCACTTTCTGGGTCAAGTAAAATTGTGCAGAAGTTTTCAAACCTACAGAAAGAAAAGCAGCGGCTCGTCTGGTTCCCGGTCAGTCCCTTCCCCACCCCCACCACTGTGGCCGTGAGCTCCACCGCGGACGCTGGACACGGTATCCTCCTGCAAGGATCATCCCTGGAAACAAAAGTATTGAGAAAACCAATGCAGTGGCAAATGGACAGGCCCTCATTTCAGGAAATGTGGCTGATAGCTGGAGGGGTGACGTACGTGAGGACTGAAGGTGAGGCTGGCTGTGGTGGACACCGGCCCGGCCCCGCTCCCGCCGTGCCCCTGGGACCTCGGGCTTCTCACACTCAGTCCCCTCGAGTCACAACGGGAGGGTGAGGACGGCAAGGGTCTTGGAGCCGACGCAGGCCCACCCTGTCCTTCCAGTCCTGCCCCTGCAGGCAGGCCACTCGGGCCACCCAAACCGTGTCATCAGAAGAGGTTGCCGGCGTGGGCTATCCCCAGATGAGGCGCACATGTAGGGCTCTCCCGTGATCCCCTCTGCCTTGCCCTGGACCCCATCAAGTCTGCGGAGAAGTCTAGATCAGACTCCAGATGGGACCCAGTCCTGGCCAAACTCCTGGAGGAGCTAAGAGCATTTATATGCCTTCAATGCCCTCTTCGAGTCAACTCTTTCTCTAGCTGATACAAAAGCTCAAGCAAGAGCAAGCGGCTCTAACAACAATAAGCAATCTCTCGCTGGCCCCAGCACGCACGCTCACGCACGCGCGCGTGTGCGCGCACGCTCACACCCTCTGTTTGAGATCAGGGAGCTCCACACCAGAAATTCTAAAATATGTTAATTCAACTTTTATACTTTCAAACATCTGGACTCTCTAAAAATCTTGCTTTTTTGGTACAAGAAATGGACATTGAAGCACAGTAATCTCTCAAGTTTAAACTTAATAAGGATCACTTTTTAAATTTCCCAGAGAGCCAGGGCATAGCAACACTAGCATTCATGCATACCTGATCATTGATAATCCCTTAATTAGGTCACCTGTTCAACTGAACTGCAGTTCACTGATAGGATACTGAGTTATTCAGTCAGAATGCTTTTTATCAAAAAAAAAAAAAAAAAAGGCTCTTCAAACACCGTCTGTCCCGCTGAAGAAAACATTTGTTTTGTTTTGTTTTGTTTTTTGGTGGCTTGTGGGATCCTATTTCCCCAAGCAAAGATTTAACCTGAACCTTCGACAGTGAAGGTGCAGGGTCCTGATCACTGGGAAAATGTGTTAAAAGGTGCTTTTCCAGACACAGAGCCAAGAGACCAGGTCGTGGCACTTTTCACTACACAGGGACCTGCATGAAATTGTTCTGCACAAGGTACATAAAGATGGTCCAAACAGCATCATTTCTAAATGGTACAGGATGAAGGTGGGGCCACCAGAAGTCACAAAAACCCCAACTGCACAAAAACACACTTGGACTTACTCATTAAAATGCATTCTTTAGCTTCTCAGAGGAGCCACTTAAAGGTCACCTCCACTTAAAATCCTTGGCTCAGGAGCTCCTTGTTGCTTTATGACCCAAGTCTATTAAAATTCTTAGAGTCTCTGATGATGAAAATTCCAGCCAGCTTTTTTTTCTCTCTTCGTGAGGTTGAGGGGAAGAAAACCAACACATGAGTCTATTTGAAATCATTTCATGAATTTTAATCATAGCAAATGTGTTTTAACAGTAGTCATAAAATCAACATTACCGCATATACAAAGGACAAGACACCAGATCGGCGTACAAAAATACCACATATTAAAATCGGGTTCATTGGAAAACTCAGGACTTGCTAAGACACCACCTACCACAGAGAGAGCAAGCAAGAATGCTTTTAAGACATTCAGATTGATAAACAGCAGCTTGATATCCCCCTTATGAAGTCAGTATTTGGCAACATTTGGACAATATTCTCTACACAGCCCAGCAGCTCATTTATCTGTAGGGCTGTTTGGCCCCTGAAAAAAGATTCTAAAATAAATAATCCATGGAACTGTAAATGAAACAGGTAAAGGACTTGCGTTAACAGCCTCTGAGCAGCATTCATCTAGCCATTTTACTGGAGTACTAGTTATCAAGAAGGCCAGGAACCCCACCAGCGGAGCCGTCCAAGGGGCTGTGTGGCTTATGCTGGGAGCGTGTAACCATCCCAGGCTGAAACCAGCCTCCTGCAACTGCCAATGGAGCGAAATGGGAACTAGTGGTAGAATAAAATATGATAAATGACCACAACCAGGAGAGAAACCGAAATGTTCTTGAATGAGCCTTCCCAATAGTATCAACCTACTCAAGTCAGGTTACATCCACAGGCGTGGGCACCGCACTCCTCAGGTAAGAGGACATCACTGGAGTTTGTCCGTCATGACTGAACCGCCATCCCGAGAGCAGGTCCTGAAACTGTATGGTCTGCCGCCTGACACCCAGTAGGGCCTCCTCCGACGCTCCCATCAGCTGAGCACCTTCCCATGTCTTCAGTTGACACATCCTGAATTGAGTTCGCTGGGCTGTACTGGAACGACGCATTGTGCTTGGCTAAGTTAATTCCCACTCTTCTGTATTCTTCCTTCAGCTGGTTTCTGCCACGACTGACCTTCAGCTTCTGTTTGGCTTAGGAGCTATAGTCTCACTAGGGCTTCCTCCCTTTGTGCCACTGTCTTCTCACTTCCTGGGCGTGCCTGCCTCTCTTTTGCTACAGACTCAAGGTCACATCCCCACCGCCACCACACAGGGCCTGCCTAAAAGTCTGCTTGTCTCTCAGCCAGGAAAATGCAACCGGGAGTTTTCTGCAGCACAGTGAAAGACACCAGCTCTTGTGTCCTCCCACTCTCGAAAGAGAGGTGACATAGTTGCCTCAACTTGTTCCCCTTAAGGGGCACCTGCCTCATCTATTTCCTCCTTTTTCAGCCCATGCTCCTTCACTGCCATCATATCCAAATGTCTACTTCTGGATTCTCAAAATGCAAATGTCAAATTAAAAACTGAGCTTCCCTTTGGAACACTCTCATTAGAATAATCCAGTAACACAGCCCACGGAGATCACAGAAGACCTTCACAGGGGCTACCAGCCCTGCACCCCATGATGAGCTTACAGCAGTGTTCTAGAAGAACCAGGCCAGCTATAAGAGAACATACCTCAGAAAAACAAACAGAAATACATGCTGTTGCAGACTTCAAGAGACCCCTCAGTACTTTTGCCCCAAATATTACTGATTGTCTCTAAAAAAGATCATAATATGAATAGTATCAAAAACCTTAGACTAGAATAATAAAGTCCAGCTAATGAGATGAGTGTTTTCAAGCACCACTACATCATAAGTGAGATATAGACAGTGGGATACCCCAGGCAGTGAATCCTGAAAAAAAAATCATTGGCCCAACTGTGCAAGGAAACTTGTGCAGAAAAATGGAGCCATATTGCAAGAGTTCAAGAATAATGGTGCTCTACTCACGACCAACTGAGCAGAGCCAAAAAATAAGTCATTCGGAAGACAGAAATTAAATGTCCCACCCACTAATGTTCTTCATATGGTAGAACTCACCTCTTCATATATATGAAGTCTCGAGAGCTTAGTTATATAGACACTCCAAAGATAGCTGGTTTGACAAAATGGATGTGGCCTATAGCGTTTGTTGGAAAATTAATACCTAAATTCAACATTATATAACCCACATTGGAAAACATGACAAACATTTTACTTGACTTTTTAAGCTTCAGTTACAGCTAAATCGTGTGCCTATATATATGCATATATTTATCCTGTATGTATAGACATATATCTTTATACAGTGAATCAGTTGTGTCAGCAAAGTCAATGGCTTGAATTTCCACTTATTTTTTTAGAAATGTTTCATGTTTAACAAAATTCCGCAACTGGTCATCATCTCTTGAAATAGACTATCACTTTCAAACAGTTACTGAATTATCTTGACTGCCTCATTCTTCTCTGCAGTTCCCGTTCTGGTAAGGATTGCTTTGTGGGTAACGTTTTCCTGAGAATGATGAAAACGGTAAGGGACAGCTTCTCCTTCTGGGTCCAGGATGACAGACTAACTGACTGATGACACGCCTCGTGTGGAAACAAAATGCTGACTAGCTGGCAGCATCACTTTTCTAAGAGAAGACAGAAATTCAAACCACTGGCATCTCACTCCTCCCATACCAATAATCTTTGGACCTCTAATTTCCTCATGAGTCTAAAGAAAATCTATTATTGGGCAAAAAATGTAATCATTTTTCAGGACAAACTAAAGAGTCTCGCTCATTGACAAGTTCTATATTTAAAAAATCTGCTAAATTGAAACAAATGCATTTGATTAACATTATTTTGGACAATAAAAAGCAGACTAACCACTTTAGACATAGTGCAAGTTTTCAAATAAAACTATGAGAGCTCTTTAAATCAAAATCTAGACTGGAATAAATACTCTACTATCAGGAAGAGTCTGATCAATGAAAATATATCTCAAATTGAATTTTCTGCTTCCCTTTACTCACTTAAAAAGCAATTTTAGTAACTTTAATAACCTTCAGGTTTTTACATTCCATGGACGATGTTTTCCTAATGTCAAACAAAGTGTCATTGTGCAAGGATTCAAATCTTCAATTATTTCAGTGATGACGAAAAAAAAAGACTAAAACAATGTCAAATCTCACTCTAAAAATAGTACCTACATTTTAGTCTGGCATCTGAAAAACGATGCCCACCTATGCCCCCCTCAAATACAAGGACGAGCTGGCAGACTTCAAGGGCAAACAAAAACACTGCCTGTGAACATTGCAAAACAGGCTTGCTCTTATATTTCACACCTTACTAATGCAGTGATGAAGTTTGAGTAAGATGTTGAAAGTGAAGAGGGATTTCATTAGGCTTTCTTCTTTTTTTCTGTAACATTTACTTTTTGGCCACAAGACCCTAAACACAGTTTCCCAGTACAGGTCATGCAGGTCAAACATTTCACAGCTACTGTCTAACTACTTACTATTTTTGGACAATAGATTCCCATGCAGCTAATGATCCCAGAAAAGGGGCTTTATCAAGCACTCTTTTAAGCTTCACTGAGTTTTCCTTGGCCCAGAGTATCTAAGTAATGACCCCAAAGGGCAATCAATGCAGTTTTACTGTCATACTTGAGACCATTTATTTTTAAGCCCAGAAAGGAAAAAAAAAATTTAAGCCAACTGCATGTCACTAAACCACAAATTGTCTTCTCCACCTGCTGTTTACTCCACTAACACCCTGACGCTAGATCCCATGGCACAGCCCTCCAGAACTCTGCTGTCCGATAATGGTGCCCACTTGCCACACATGAGTGGCAGCAATTTAATTAACTTAAAATACAAAATCCAGTTCCTCATTCAGACTAATTTCATTTCAGTTGCCCAGTAACCAGTGTGGCTACTGTATTGGACAGCATACCTTCTAGAACATTTCCAGCATCACAGAACATTCTATTGAGCAGCGCCAATCATGAAGATCCCAAGGGCTGCACCAGTACAAGGTTTAACCATCAAGGGAACCACTCTTAAGTCACGTGCAAGATTAAACTTAACTATATTTTTAAAGGAAATATCTTATAGGTTTCTGATCATAAAGTATGACTGGAACAGAGAACCTATTGCCTTTTCATCACAACCTATGCCCCAGGTCATTGTACAAAATTTTCCAAAAACAATGCTTTTTGATAGCATACTTCACTCTACTTAGCATATTCAGCATTCTCTTGGTTATGTCAAGATCATTAATAAAGAAAAATCCATGCTTCTTATAGTTTACTATTTATACAACACTTACTGTCCTTTACAGGTAAAGTGGGAGGCAGGGGGGAAATCAATGTTTTGCAACTCAAAAAATTCAGATCGCATGTTCTCTTTGTCTATACTCATCCCTAAATCAACCCTCCTTTCATTTCCCAGAGAGGTAGATGCTAACTAAAACAAATATATAAATCTACAAAAACAAAGACCTTAAACAGTAGTTGAGTTAGTAAAGGGTATTCATCCACCCTGAAAGGAGATCGTAGCCCAGCAGAGATGGCGACAGGTCTAGGAAGGAGCAGGAGGAAACCGTCGTGCAAAGTCCTGGTCCCCCTTTTGCTGCAGAACAAACCGTCTTGCAGCTCTGTGGGTCTGAGGGGAGTCATCTAAAAAATCAAGCCACCAGAGGTTGCTTTCAGATCCGACTTGCTGTGCTTTCCATTGTGAGTTTTTTCACTGATGTGAACTGTGAGTTCTGGCTGATGGTGTCACTGGGCTTGCGTCACATGGGGTAGACGTGTTCTCAGGGTCACGAGTAAGTGCCAGAGGCCAGAGCAGTGGATGCCAAATAACATTAAACAACACTAAGCCTATAAGATTCTATCCGGCAGGCTGAGACGTCGCATACATGCGCGCACTCACACACAGGATTGCACGCTGATACGCAGGTACACAAATAAATAACTAGCAGGCAGAATCCACAATGGCTTTACATCAGTAAGACTCACACAAAAATTCTGATTTGGGTTGCAGGCAGAATCCACAATGGCTTTACATCAGTAAGACTCACACAAAAATTCTGATTTGGGTTGCTATTGTACCTTAAATTGTAATGTCAAGAATCTATCATAGAGCCGATTAATTTTGCACTGCTAAACTGCAATTGGGATTTTAAGTAAAAAGTATGTGGACATTTGTACTATATGGGTTTGTGCTAAGAAACACAGGGCACTGCATCATCACATATGTCAGTGTCTATATATAACCTACAGACCATGTAGAATTCTATCACACTACACTCCAGGGCTAGTCATTTCATATAGGACATAAACATATGTAGATATCATTCACAAAAATAATTTGAATATGGCATGACTTAACATTACAAGGGTAAAGTCCATTTGAAATGCAGAATCCTTAGTGTAACATTTCTGTGGGTTTTTTTCCCCAAGAGGAATAGAAATTAGGTCAGACATGCATCACAGCAGCCTGGGAGAGTTTGAGAAATTGAAACTAACCCAACAGTATATTAGGTTACGTAATAGAGGATAGTATTCAGCTAATATGATACCTAAATTATTAATACCAAACAAATCCTAGATTATTTGTTGTATAATGCCCAATAGCTTACACAATAAAATGGCATTTTAACCTAATTTCTAGTTTGAGATTTCAAATACATTTCCTAAAGGGCTAATGACGAATTTGAAAGATCTGAAAAACCCGAGTTCATATTTTTATATCAAATTCTCATGTCAATGAATATTAGCTTGGGATTCATTCATTATACTGTCATTTTATCTCAGTTAATGCCATAACTTTAATGTGCATATTTTGTGCTGCTTGAAGGTAAAAGTTGCTAAGTCACTTCAGTCGTGTCCGACTCTGTGCAACCCCACAGACGGCAGCCACCAGGCTCCCCCGTCCCTGGGATTCTCCAGGCAAGAACACTGGAGTGGGTTGCCATTTCCTTCTCCAGCGCATGACAGTGAAAAGTGAAAGTGAAGTCGCTCAGTCGAGACCGACCCTCAGCGACCCCATGGGCTGCAGCCCACCAGGCTCCTCCGTCCATGGGATTTTCCAGGCAAGAGTATTGGATTGGGGTGCCATTGCCTTCTCCGAGGTGAAAGTTAGCATGTAGGTAATTAAATTACCTCAGTCTTAAGGATTATTTCTAGCCTTACTTTTTGGAGGCAGTCACTGCTTATCTTTGTGTCCCATTTTCAGGAATTCAGTGGAACATGGACATATCTGTGAATGGGGGCGGGGGGGCTTGGCACGCACCACTTGCTTCATGAATTCCATAAAAGAAACTAGAACTGTAAAGCGCACAGCTATGTCTGAATGCACACATATTCAGGCATAGAATGTATCATTTAAAACCAGCAGATCTTTCTTCATGAGCAACTGTAGGCCATTAAACATTTAAGAACGTTTGAGAATTTATGATGAACTGGTCCACTTAAACTGGGAATGTGAATTGAATTGCTAGTTCACCTTGCCATTTTTCTCAATAAAAACATATCTTGAAATACAAGAGAAGATCTCACTTCTGCCCACAAGAAGAAACTGGAGTGTGGAGTGGTTGAACTCTCGTGGAGCCATCTCTTTCAGGAAATAACCACGGACTGTCTTAAAATGCCAGTGCAGGTTTGTTAGCAGTTACCTACACTCACGGCTGTGAGAACACATCAAAACTGGGAGAAAAGACAGAATCTTCTGTATTCTCCGTTTGTGCCTTACAGAATACAGGACTTGAACACGCAGAAGAGGAGCAAGTATGGAAGTGACACGTCTGTGACACCTCGTGGGGGGCCCAGGCGGCCACCGCTTCAGACTCTGGACACGCTCACGCCTACAAGTCTCAGTCCTGGGATTCTTCTGAAAAGACTCAAGACCTGAGGTAAATCAAATGACACACACACACAAATACACAATATTTACATTTAAAATTCTTATTTGTGAGATGGCTTGAGAAAAATTGGCATGTGGGTTTCCTGTGGGATTAGGCATTTCTCATTATTACTCAGTTTATTGCTCCCCTGTCGGGCCTTCGGTTTAATAAACACAATCGAGCTCTAATTGCAAGGGAAGAAAAGAGAAGGTACGTGACAAACACAGCACATTGGAAACGCTCGCTCAGACGTGTTCCTGAAAAGATAACTGTCCGCTTAACTTATTTTACTTTGGGTGTCATTCAAAACGGTATAAAAAGTCATACAACTAAATGGAGACAGGGTCTCATTTTCTCAAAAAAAGGAAAGAAACCAGCACTTCATGTTGCAGTTGAATTTTTACATGGATTTTCAGGTTTAATTCTACTTGTATGCAGAGCATCTTTGTTTTAATCTACCACATTTAGAGAAGATCACATGGTATGCACTTCCAACAGTTTAACGTCTAAGTAGAATAGGTCTATCTTGTAACATGATTTGGAGAAATGATAAATTACAGTCCGTTTAATAGGTGATTATGAGGATGCATGCAACCGTCTTCGAAGCTGTCGCCACCAGGGATCCGAGGGCTCCGCCTGCTTTCGGGCTGGGACCGCGGGTCTGCCCTTCGTGTCTGACTTCGGGTAATCAAATGGCGGCCCAGGGCCCGGGGGCCAGCACCCGGCCCCCCGGGGTCAGCGGCCCCCGCCTTCTCACCGCGATCCCCCCACCAACAGCTGCTCAGCCCCGAGCGGGCCCCCACGGAGCCCTGCCTGCGGCCCTTCAGCCGCAGGATATCACGGTGAAGCGCTTAGAAATGCAGGACATGTTGTGCAGCACGATGCCCAGGAGGAAGACCAGGACGCAGGCCACCAGAATGACGGTGCACACGCCGGACCAGGTGGAGCTCTTGGCCGCGCCCCGCCGCTCCGGCTCCTCGGCCGCCGCCTCGCCCGGGGCCGCGGGCTGCAGGGGCTGCTGCTCGGCCGCGGGGACGCTCACCATGGCCACCGCCTTCGGCTGGCCCCCGGGCAGCAGGCGGCAGCCCGCGTCGCCGGGCAGCAGCGCGCGCTCCTTGGAGACGGGCAGGGGCAGCATGTAGCACCCGTTGCTCGGGAGTCTGATGAAGACCGGCGTGTGCTCGGAGGCGTGTGGGATGGCAATGACCCCCAGCACCTCGGGGTCGTCCGGCAGCTGCGACACCGAGAAGCCCGGGGGCAGCCTGGTGGTGCCCCGGCACCAGGGGCACCGCACGTCCTTCTGGCTCGTCCGCATCTGCTGCAGGCACACGGAGCAGCAGGTGTGCCTGCAGTCCAGCAGCTTGGGCCTCCGCCGGGGGCTGTAGTAATTGAAACAGATCTGGCACTCCAGCAGCGAGTCCTGCGAGAGCGTCTCCATGGCGAGCGCCGGGCGCCGAGGGCAGGGCCGGGCCGATCCCGAGTCAGAGTCCGCCGCTCAGCGCGCTTCCTCCGGAGGGCCTCGCCGCAGTCGCCGGGGGGTCGGGGCGCTCACGGGCTTCCAGCATACTCAGGCTCGCGCATTTCTGAAGGAAACAAAAACGCACACAAAGTGAATTACTTCCAGCAAGCCGAGATGGATGTATTTCACTGCTCGAAAGTCTGGATGTCGGGTTAAACGAGTACAAGTTTCCCGCTCCTGAGACTGGAAGAGTCCTGGGATGTCCAGTGGACAATGAGTGAGCAAGTCCTCTCCTCGAATACTTTTCTTATTTCTAAAGAAACAAGCATCTCTACAGGGTATGCAATGCCCCCCAAATGTTCTACAGAGGGAGCCTGCTGTTTCTGTTTTATTGTTCTTCTGAACTGTTCTTCTAAACATACTGCAGAAATTCTCTCATTTCCAATAAGCTTCTAGCATTTCCTAAATTTCTTTCCTGTGCGCCTCTGACCTTTTCCTGACTCTGCTCACCATCCTGTAAGTGCTCATTGCCAGATACAGGCACCTCTACAAATCTAGGTACGTCACATAACCAGCTCACTGGATGGATGTGGGTTAGGACTATTCCTCTCTCACCGGTTATTAAAATGGTACCACCAAATAAGCACACACAGGTATTGGTTATCTTTCCCACCAAATCTCCTGAACCAAGGCAATTTCTGTCAAATGGCTTTCAAAAGAGTCAAAACAACCGCCAAATAACAACAATGAATCTTTAGGTCACAAAAATACACAGGATCACTAGTATGTTTCAGTCAGTTCTTTTAATTTCATGATTATTTGGGACTGCATCAACAGGACCAAAAGCAATTATCATTAATTCACTGATTATAATCAAGTATTATTGTCAAAGAAAACTGGCAAACAGCCTTCACCAAAAAAAAAAAAAAAGAGTAGAAGAAGAATGTTAGCCTTCTGGTATTGACAGGAGGCAGGATAACTTAGTTCAACTTAACTGGAGTTTAAGGAATCCATCAAATGTTTTAATAAATGCTGCCCAACACCATTTCCTATTGAAAGCATCCGAATTATGTGTTCTGAATGGAACCATGATGACTCTGGAAAAAACTGTTCAACCATTGTTGTAGAAATAATTGCTAGTCCTAGAATGCCACCTACACCCAGAAGCAGGAGCTAATAATATAGATAACCTCCTTCACATTTTTCTTAAAAAGAGAACCTTCTTTTTCATTCTGATTTCCTTTGTGAAATTATGAATACACCCCTCCACGGTGATTACGATTTAAGATCAAAATCAAAATGTAGAAAAAGGTTAAAGTCAGAAATAATCACTGATAAAAATTAATGCTGACAATCAAAAGAGAAACATTTTAAAATATTTGCTGTAGTTCAGATCAGATCAGTCACTCAGCTGTGTCCGACTTTTTGCGACCCCATGGACTACAGCATGCCAGGCCTCCCTGTCCATCACCAACTCCCAGAATCCACCCAAACTCATGTCCATTGAATCGGTGATGCCATCCGGCCATCTCATCCTCTGTTGTCCCCTTCTCCTCCTGCCCACAATCTTTCCCAGCGTCAGGGTCTTTTCAAATGAGTCAGCTCTCTGCATCAGGTGGCCAAAGTATTGGAGTTTCAGTTTCAACATCAGTTCCTCCAGTGAATACCCAGAACTGATCTCCTTTAGGATGGACTGGTTTTGCTGTAGTAAGAGGACTTAAATTATTGAAAATAAAATATAGTAACATAGCATTCAGAAGGTGCATATTATAATCAACTGCTCGTCTATCCGGAGAAGGCAGTGGCACCCCATTCCAGTACTCTTGCCTGGAAAATCCCATGGACAGAGGAACCTGGTGGGCCGCAGTCCATGGGTTCACTAAGAGTCCGACACGACTGAGCGACTTCACTTTCACTTTTCACTTTCATGCACTGGAGAAGGAAATGGCAACCCGCTCCAGTGTTCTTGCCTGGAGAATCCCAGGGATGGGGGAGCCTGGTGGGCTGCCCTCTATGGGGTCGCACAGAGTCAGACACGACTGAAGCGACTTAGCAGCAGCTCATCTATCCACTACTTCAAGAAATAGTTGCGGAAAAACTGAAATCTGCTAAGTGTAGAACTTAAAATATTCTCACCAAAAGAAAAAAAAGATTAAGATGTGAGATGATGGATGTGTTAATCAATGAGATGTGGGGAGTCCTTTCACAACGCATACTTATTTCCGTACTTTAAAGTGTCCATTTTAAATGTCTTACAATCTATTTTGTCAATTATACCTCAATAAAACTGAAACAAGAAATTAAAAAAATAAATATCTACTGAGTATCTATCATGCAAAAAACACAATACTAGCCATGATAGATTAATAAGATGAATCAGACCCAAAAAGCACTCCTAAGCTATTTAAAGTTAGGCAAGAATGAACTCATGAACGTATTTTCTCTTCCGTTCATTTATTCATTCAAATTCTCATTGAATATTTACCATGTGTCAAGCATTATGGTAGTTATTTTTGTCCTTTGTAACAAAAGACATTGTCACCACCCATAAGAAACTCCCAGACTAGAGGTACTTAAACAGCTATGCAATTAAATAGTTATAAATATAGTGACGCTTGCCTCACTGGAGCTGGATGGAGCAATCAAAGAGGCTCAGTGAAAAGTCTGGATTATGGAGAGGATTTAGACAGGTAAAATCAGGGGCAGGCTACTTTCAAGTTCAGAAACCAGCATGAGCAAAGGAAAAGGGGTGAACAATTAATTACAGAGTTACTTTTGTACTCTAGCTGTGACACTGGCTAGGTTTTCTCTAACACAAGAGTAACTTACAGATGCCATCTCTAAGATAGAGCTTCACAGTTTTAGGCTAGAAGCGTAGGTCTTTGATACAGACACCTTTGACTTTTTATTTTTTTAAAGCCTTTATTGCTTCTGTTTTTGGATTCTTGGCTGCGAGGCATGTGGATCTGAGCTCCCTGACCAGGCATCGAGCCCACACCCTCTGCATTGCAAGGCGAGGTCTTTATCACTGATCCACCAGGAAGTCCCTGGATGCCTTTTAAAGAAACAAAATTCACACAGAACCTGCACACACCCTCCCGCAGGTCTAGCTGGGGAGAGCAGAGCCCACAGGGAGGGGAGAGGTGAGTGGACCCAGGCCCAAGCCACAGGCCCCAGACCACAAACTGTGGACAGCCCCAAGTGCCAAAGACGCGGGATTCATCAGGGAGCCACGGTCAATAGACTGGAAAGAACTGCTGGGAAGCTACTGTAATATTAGACAAGAGATAAGGAGTGTGTGCATGTGTGTGTGTGTCTGAAGTCAACAGTGGTGATGAGGATGAAGAGATCAAAAGTGCTGACAGCTCGTACAGGAGTCAGGTGGGATCTGGCCACGTTGACAAAGAGGTTGTAAGGGGAAGAGGCAAAGGCCGAGAGAGAGGAGGGTGAAACAGACACGAGAGAAACAGGAAAGGTGGAGAGAAACACGATGAGTCCTGTTTGGGATGGACTCCATTTGAGGTGTGGGGACAGTGTAAGAAATCAGACACTCAGGAAGATGCTAAAGAATCAAAAGGAAGCTGAAAACATGGGTCTGATGTTGCAGAGCAAAGTCAGGACCGGGCCTGAGAGAGCTAGATGGCACCTCCAGAGAAGGGATCTCAACCAGAGACAGACACAGCAGACTGCAGCCAGGCACTTAGGGAGCACTTATTGTTAAGCCTGGCTGAACGGAAGAACAGGGGTGGCGAGGGAGGAAACCCAGGGACCCCTCCCAGCATGTCCCTCAGACGACAACGTTCCAGGCAGCCTGAGACTGTGAGGAGTGTGTGAGTGCTCGGTTGCTCAGTCGATTCCGACTCTGCGACCCCATGGACTGTAGCCCACCAGGCTCATCTGTTCATGGGATCCTCCAGGCAAGAATCCTGGAGTTAGTTGCTATTCCCTTCTCCAGGGGATCTTCCTGACCTAGGGATTGAAACTGGGTGTCCTGCATTGCAGGCAGATTCTTTACAGTCTGAGCCACCAGGATACATACACACACACACACACACACACACACACACGGCTGAAGGTTTGTGACTGAAGGGCGAGTTCAGGCATGGCCAGGCAGTGAAGGGCTAAGGGAGCCCTGGTGCCAATGCCTCCTTCCTTCCAACTTGGACACTGCCAGGTGTGGGCACAATCTGCCCAGGGCACTCCTGGCCCCTGAAGGGCAGCCGTGAGCCACAGCCCAGGGAGGAGGAAGGCTCGGAGTCCCCTGGCTCTGCCCCAAGACCTGCCACACGACCGTTTTTCAACAAAACCAACATGCACTTTATTCATGAATTTATGTTCCAAGTAACATTCACTTAATTGGTGTCGAGCTCCCTTAAGATTAGATTATACGACTCAATTTCCAACATATCCAAGTTAAAATTTCCAACTTTATCCAACAGTAGGCCTTAAAACAGAGGCCAAACACAAAAGCAGAGGGGAAACAGTTCCTCCCCTCTCTGCTCAGCTCTTCAAGTCTTTCTGATGACAGGACAGCCTCTTGATTTATACGCTGATTTGCTCTATGTGAAGCCAGCCCGAACTGAATTCCAGTTTATTTCCTGTCTCATAATTAGTAATGATGATGATTAGTTAGGTAAAGAGAAGAAGATTTATGAGGTTCTGGACCAAAGCTAAAGATGAATCATTCTTTCTCTCTTTCATCTCCCTTTCTTCCTTTCATAAACCCAAAAGATGTGAGTCAACTATAAAAAAAATAAGGTCCACATCAGCTACACAAGAGACTCAAAATTCCCAGTCGAGCACAGGAGACACAAGCACCACAGGCAGCCTGTCTTGGCCATTACTGTCCTTACAGGAGCGAGACGCGACGCTCAAAGCAAACACTCAGAGTCCAGAGGAAAGAGTGTTTGGGCAGAATGCACGAGCACAGGTACAAGCTGAAATACGCTGGGATGAGTTTTAAATGTCACTACAGTTTATTTTGAAAGAATGCAAAGGTTAAAAATAAAATAGAAACCAACCAGACAGACCACAAAAAGAGGAATAACAGCTAAGGGAGGGCCTTCTCAAACTAATATGTTTTACAAGATACAACTCATAGTCAACATATCTTCATAAAACAGTAGTTTTGACACTTCCCTGGCAGCCCGTGGTTGGGGCTCTGAGCTTCCACTACAAGGGACATAGGTTCAATCCCCGGTCAGGGAACTTAGATCCCTGTGTGTTGCACACAGCAGCTAACAAAAAAAAGTATACGCCTTAATTTTAAAATACTTAAAAACAGTCTCATAAATAATGTCAATTGCACAATATACAAATGAAAGGCCCTGAATCATCATTGAACTCAAAGCTAATTCATGCCCTGGTTTTAAAACCGCTTAAAAAACTGGGATGCGTATAAACAGAGGAAGGTGTGACTTGGAGGGAAAATGCCAGAACCAGACGGCGTGTACACCGTCCTTGTTGCTCAGGGTCCACCGACATGCGGTGCTTTACGATACCAGTGTATCTTCACAAAAGAAAATTTCTTCTTGTTAAAAAACTACATAATTTTAAGCATCTTTATTAAAGTGTGGGTGTGATCAAGTGCTCCCATGAATTTAGTGGGTGGTCTTCTACGCTGAGTTTTTGTAGTTTAGTGGCTTTCAGAAGTCCAGGCACATAAGGATAAAACAAGCTGATAAAATATATCCGTCCCTCGGTGTCTGTGGGGGACTGGCTCCAGAATCCCCTCTGCTGCTGCTTCTGCTGCTAAGTCGCTTCAGCCGCAAAATCCAAGAATGGAGGAGGAAACAAATCCACGAGCGCTCAAGCTCCTCGTTTAAAATGGCCTAGGACGCTGGCCCGGAGAAGGCAGTGGCACCCCACTCCAGTGCTCTTGCCTGGAGAATCCCAGGGACGGGGAGCCTGGTGGGCGCACAGAGTCAGACACGACTGAAGCGACTTAGCAGCAGCAGCAGGATGCTGGCCCTCTGTATCCTCAGATACGAAACCCTCAAACATGAAACTCTGGGATACAGAAGCTGCCAGCTACAATCCAGGCAGTTTTTCCCTGCTTACACTTTCACGATTCTTCGTACACTGTGACTTAGGTTTGCGACCGTGACATCAAGTATGAAGCCTCTCCCCAGCACTGTGACATGAGCTGATACGGATTACATCTGACTGGCCTTGATGGTTCCATCTGCGGTCCACATGAGGATCTTAAATTCAGTGGTCCCACTGAAAAAAACCTCAAGGTCAGAGATTAAACTAGTCACTGTATGCTGCCGGGAGCCAGCGTGAGGAACTCCGCCCGTGGCAAAGGTCATGAGGAAGGAGGCTCGGCATTCGCAAAGGCGGGATCGAGCCTCAGGAGTCCCCCTGGAAATTCTCAAGCATCTACCCCCAAAACCAGTCTGCCTACTTTACTGCTTTGTGCTCTCACCTACACCTCTGACTTTATGGGGGGCTGTCCCCTACCACCATCTCTCTCCTGAATAGGTTCTTCCGGCCACATGTGATTGTTCAGAGCCTCCCAACTGTGAGAGGCATAAGATGTTCTAAACTGTCTAAATACAGATTCCTTTGAGCAGTTAAAAGATTGATTAGAAATTGTATTGGTGAAGGGATTTTCACTTGTTGGGCCAATGTTTGCTGCTAAGTTTCCATATCCCTTACCTACTGTGTCCCTGGCAGTGTACTGATTACATTCAGGAATGTAAGTAGTAGCTTTAATATTTGTAACCTTGGACCCTTGAGTTAATTCTTTTTCTTGTTGTAGCCCACCACACCTTTGCCCTGTAGGAATGCAACTTTATCTAATGCTTTTGGAGGGTGGCGCCTGACTAATCACCTTTAGAGAAAAATAAGTTTTCTGAAGAAAGGGTCTTAAAATGTTAACAGGCCTCCGGGCCAGAAAATGATGCAAATCACCTAAACTTTATCATATGATAAGTTTGCAGGAAGGAAGCCTGGCTTGCTGCATGACTCTACCCCTTCCCCCATTATCCTCTATGCATAACTTAAGGTATAAAAAACTACTTTGGAAAATAAAGTGCGGGCCTTGTTCACCGAAACTTGGTCTCACCATGTCGTTCTTTCTCTCACCTTCTGGCTGAATTATTCAGCCTCTTTTCTCCACTGAACTTCCTCACTGAGCTATCCTCATTTAACCACTCTTTATACCTTTAATTAACATTTAAATAAGCTGTTGCTTCCTGATCCCGATGCCATCTCCCCTTCGAATTCCCTGGATCCACCGGGGCTGGACCCCGCAGTATGCTTTTCTTACTGTCTTAAAGTAGCATGTCTTTTTGATACAGGTCGTTTACTTATTCAAGAAAATGTAAATATTTGAAATGAGATTAGAGAAAATAATTACAATTCCATTTAATCTGGCATTTTGACTGGCAAGACCATTTAGTTATACTGGATCTTGGCAAACACTCTGATTAATGGCAAGAATGGGAATGGCTTGGCGGTGGCAGGTGTGTGGCTAACGTTTGCTCCTCTGGTAGCAGAGAGCAACCCTTCCAGGACACAGCTGCCTAACGCGTGTAAAGTCCAATTTGTGTAACAACTGTCTGTCTTCATGGAGAAGGCAGTAGATCCCAGGGCTCTAACAAATCTCAAATGAGAATTCTATCAGCCCAAACTTTAAAAAAAAGTTGTCCTGTTTTCTCCCATGAGCATCATGGTTTGCAGTATTTGATGATACAGAAAACCTGGAGAGTAAGAATGGTTACTTCAAAGTCTTGAGCAGGGACGTCCCTGGCAGTTCAGTGGTTAAGACTCTGAACTTCCACTTCAGGGGGCACAGGTTCAATCCCTGGTCAGGGAACTCTGATCTCACAAACAATGTGGTGTGGCAAAAAAACAAGTCTTGAGTGACCAGGGGGTATGGGGCAAAGGATGGTGCCAGTGCTGGAGGCAGATTGGCCGCAGTAGCAGAGGCAGGCGGGGTAGGACAGAGGTCACTGGCTAAACGGGCAGAGCAGCAGACCCAGCAGAAGGCAGTGGTCACCTGGGGACTCGCCACACAGCCATGGGACTAGCCTGGCTGGCACTGCCTAACGGGGTAACCACGAGCGAGCCCGAGGGGCACGGCCACAGCCTAGGTGCCGCGCCCTCCATGTGCCAAAGCTTCTGCTGCAAAAGTGCAACTAACCAAGCAGCTGAAACGGAACCACAGCCTCCAGAGATGTATTTACTCAGGAGCATTTCATTTAGGCCAAGGTAGGGAAAAGAGGGATGAATCGGACCCATCCACAACTTGGTGATGAACATTTAAAATCAAAGCATATTGGAATCAAGACATTTTTAGGAATTAAAGCCAGATTTCAGGATAATAAGCACTGGGCTTTGTTGGTTTGTTTGCTTTAGTATCTATCAGACAATCACTACTATTAGGAATCGGGAGAGAAAGCGTTTAGCTCCAGTTCTGCCCTTAAGTAGATGGGTTACCTGAAGCAAGTCACCTCTCGGTGAGTGCAAGGTCCTCTCCTCCAAGGACACTGGACTCGATGGACCCTCGAGTCCCTTCTAGTGAAGAGAGTTCCTTGACCTGAGTAACTGCTAACCACACGTGGGTTTTCAGCAAATGACAGAGCTGTCAGGCTGCGTGTTCTACAGTCACTCTCCTTATACCTGACAGATCACTATGCATATTAACTGTCAGGGATCTCATGCACGTTTACACGAGACATCTAAAATGCCATCTGCAGTGGGCGTCTAAAATAAACAGGAACCGCTGGAAGCTTCTTCCCTACTGTACGGTATAGGGAACTCTGCTCACTTTTACGCGGCAGCCTGGATAGGAGGGGTCTTGGGGAGAATGGATCCAGGTAGATGTATGGCTGAGTCACTCTGTTGTCCACCTGAAACTGTCACGACATTGTTAATCGCCTATATTCCCAATATAAAATAAAACGTTTTTTAAAAAAGAAGCTTCTTCCTTTATGCCTTGAATTTAATGAATGAGTATAAACAGAGCTAACACCCTAACAGAAAACAGCCACAACTTTGATTTGTAGCAATAATCAAAGGAATAACTATTTTATATCTGATCAATAACCATCTCAGCTCAAGCAAGATATCCCTGTTATCCAAGCTTGCTACCAGGTGAGGGTGAGGTTCCAACTGTCCCCTGAGGAGACGCCTGCATACCTGTCTGGCTCATACAGAAGCCAAGGTTAACACTGGCTTCAGACATACAGTTGCACCTTCACTTGCTCTGATCACCCAAGGATGGTGAAGAAAGAAAGGTGCAGATGGTCACAAAGATAGAGAAGAGATATAAAGGACTGTCCGTGGATCCCCAGGCTCCCTGGAGAGATGCAATGATAAAAGATGCCATGAGACAGACAGGTAGAGCAGAGGGGAAAAGGTCAGTTACTTCAACTCCTAGAATCTGAGGAGAGCTGAAGGAGCTGGGAACCAAAGCCAAGGGGAAGGGTCGACACAGCACTAGAGGGAGACTCTTCTCCAAGTGATCATACAAATTCAGTTGATCGTGCACAGGGCTTAGACAGAACGGCTAAGCAAAGAGCTATCATTGCCTGTTAGGGGCAGAGAGGATATCGGAGCCCAAGGAATCTAAGCTGGCCCACTATTCTTTTGACTCCAGACACTGGGGAGTAAGAGTCAGAGAGAAGGACACAGAAATATTCTTTATTTGATTAAGCACCCCATCCGACCCGTGCCAGCATTATCTCAGATAGCAAAGGCGGCTCTGAGCTCACAAGGCTCAAGAGATGCCGGAGTTTAAGGTGGTATCGCAAGGCGAAATCTAAAGATAGCCCAGTGCCAAGGAAGCACATTAAGTCACCTTCGGGGCAAATGGCTTGAGGGCCAAGACTGTGTGTTAAGGATTGAGGGGCTGTCAGAGCGGCAAGCATCTTGGAGAGTGGAGGCCTCTCTCTGCCAAGGGCCCCCACGGCCCCTGCTCTTCACGTGCAGGGGACAGAGAACCTCTGAAGGCCCCGACAACAGCCGATGTAAATATCTGCATTTTCTTAAAACGAGTCACACACGCACATCCCCAAGCCTATTTCTTACCAAACCACAAATTCCAGCACAAATTGAAACCTTGAGGCAATTTGTTTTTTTAATGTTTTCCCATGATATGTCATCTACCTCAGGGCCCACAACCTTCCTCTGTAGGGCAAACGAGGCGTCTTTTAGGCTTTGGGGTTCATGCAGGCTTTTTTGCAAATATTCAGCTCTGCCATCAAAGTGTCAAAACAGTCAGATCGAACGTCAAAGAGCAGCTGAGGCTGCGTTCCAATAAGACTCCCTTTACAGAAACAGGCCACAGATGGGATCCGGCCAACAGGACGTCATCTGCTGACCTCAGGCCTACATCGTTTCTCATCAGCTCTGCCCTTAATCCCTGAATTCAGTATATTACTCCGGAGACACCCATCCTCAAATCAGCTTATTGCTCTAACATGAGCTATCTCACCTGAGTTTTCTGTGAAGCCACAGAATGCAAAATATTTTCATAATTATTTGAGGAAGACATTAAGGGAGTATCAGCTTTACAACTGCATTGTCCTTTTAAATGACTATTCCCAGACAATAGGAGGAAAGAGCTGAGCAAAGAACATTGGCAATGGCCAACACCTGTAGGGCCCACCAACAGCAAATATCCACTAAGACCATTAGTGAGAACTTACAGTTAGGGCTCCAAACATTCTTCACACTGAAATACATGGTTCTACTGCTTCATCAAATAAGTGATGGTTCTAGAATTCCTTATGACAGCTCCAGACTAAAGACAACCCTCCATCTGATGGAACTTCACAAAGACCACGATAATGCCTCCTGATGGTCTGAACTTTGGATACAATGCTTGTTTTTCATCGGCATCGTCCTGCAGTAGCTCAACAAATTTAAACTTGGCAAGGTGAATCCTAGCCCTATACAGAAGCATCTTCTGATGGTTCAACTTTTGGATACATTTCCCAAATACATGGGCATCCCTTCAAAGTGAGATAGAACATGTGTGATTTACAATGAGAGAGCCATTCATCTGAGGCCTCTGAAGGCTGGAAGGAGATACAGGGCAAGAAAGTCTTGGCTCAATTTTTTAAAAACCATGTAATTGTTAAGACTCTCCCATTTTCACACATGAAAAAAATTTAATAGGTATAGTTCTTTTTTAATTATTTTTATTGGAGTATAACTGCTTTCCAGGCAGCTTAGTGGTAAAGAACGTGCCTGCAATGCGGGCGATGCAGGAGACAAAGGTTCAGTCGCTGGGTGGGGAAGGTCCCCTGCAGAAAGGAAAGGCAGCCCACTCCAGTGTTCTGGCCCAGAAAATCCCATGAACAGAGGAGCCTGGTGGGCTACAGTCGATGAGGTCGCTAAGAGTTGGACGCGACTTAGTGACTGACACACGCACACACACAGCTGCTTTGTGATGTTGTGTTAGCTTCCGTTGCACAGAAACGTGAACAGCTGTATGTATACATGCGTGCTGTGTCGTCTCAGTCGTGTCCAACTCTTTGTGACCCCATGGACTGTAGCCCGCCAGGCTCCTCCGTCCATGGGATTCTCCAGGCCAGAATGCTGGAGTGGGTTGCCATGCCCTCCTCCAGGGGATCTTCACCCAGGGATGGAATCTGCAGCCCTGTGTATTGCAGGCAGACTCTTGACCACTGAGCCACCAGGGAAGCCCCATAATGTATACATATATCCCCTCTATTTTGAATTCCTTTATTTCTTCAGAGTTGCTTCAAGTTACCTGGAGAACATTCTATATTAAACATTTGAAAAAAGGATGGCATATTAAAAACCTGGTGGGCTTTATGGCCGTCACTTTAAATAAGTCTATTCAAAAACCATTCACGAGATGATTTTCTTTGAGCAGAGAGTGTTTATTGCTTCAGTCTCCCTACCTACCCTCAATATCGATGATTCATCGCATGAATTAAGCCTCAAACTGAAGTTTCAAAGAATTCCTAAAGGCATCAGTACTAAAATTAAGCGCCACAGGGAGTCAGCTGTCAGTCTGTTCATTACTTCTGCTTTTTCTTACTTCCAGCTGCAGTAACTCAATGAGCGTTGATTTTCCATTTAGGCAAGGTAAGAAAAAAAAGAAAAACGTACAAACCCCTAAACTAGATATTGAACGCTGCTGCAACCAAAGGCTATCAATCACTAATTCATCTTTCCAAACCAAACGATAAATCCAAAAGATTTTTCCTCTTGCTTTCTGATATTTTTAAGTCACTTTGAGGTAAAATTTATCAGTGATAAAATGCACATGTTTTAAGAGTACAGTTCAATGAGTTCTGAGCAGTGAGAAGCTGTGAAACCACTGTGCCAATCAAGCTATTCCACCACCCAAAGCGGCCCTTGCCCTCACCCAGCCTGTCCCTCCTACCCCCACCCGGACCTCCAGCCCCTAAAGTCACTGCTCTGCTTTCTATCTTTGAATCTGTTTGTGTATTTAAAGCACTACCTGTGGGTTTTGACTTAGGGGAAAGTAGCGATATTTTGAGGGTACTTTCAGATTGTCCCAGGACCATGATTTCTGAAAACAAGGTGTTTATTCAACTTCACAGAGAAAACCCTAGTGACAAGCACTGCTATAAACGCATGCATTCAAACATGTACGGAGTAAGAGGCACTGCTCTCCGTTTGCGGGGTGGAAAAGGAAAAACACGGGGCTCATCCTTGCAAAGAAGCCATGCTCCTAGCTACAGGACCGTGTGACCTGGGCTTAAGGCGGGCGGGGTAGGGGATCGGGTAGACACGGAGAAGGAGCCCCTGTCCGTCTGGGATGCAGGAAAAGACAGCATCTCGACTCCAAGCTGAGGACACAGCGTAGGCAAGAGGCAGAGTTCCACGCGGGGCAGATGGGGGTGGATAGGAACGGGGCCAGCGCCTGGGTGCCAGCACGCAGCTCCAGGACTCCTGTAAGAGGGGACGGGGACAGCCCACCGGCCGTCCAGAATGAGCTCTGCCAGCACCCGACAAGCCCTCGGTGCCCGCAGCTGGTGTGACCGCGTCCCGGGAGGCGCTCAAGAGAAGGCGGGGCCTGCGCAGGGCGGCGGGCTGGGGGCAGCGCTGGCTAACCACCCACCCCGGGCTCCCAGCTCAGCGGAGAAGCGGATGACGAAGCGGGGGTAAGACACGACCGTGGCCACACGGTTCTGAAGCACGACAGGAGGAAACAGCTGGGCCCCGAGCCGAGGCCACTTCCTCTCCCGGTCCTAACGACTGAGCGCCTGCCCCCTCGGGGAGACGCGAGGTCACCGGGCGGCGAGACGCAGGCAGCAACGCAGACCCCACGGAGGCAGGGCCGAGACGGGGGAGCGGGGTCGGGGGGCAGGGGCCCCTCCTTCCTCCTACACAGAGCCTGGATTTTATCTGGGAGGTGAGGGGGCTTGTGAAGACTTCATAGGAGAGTTGTTATCCAGTCGCTCAGTTGTGTCCGACTCTATGACCCCATGGACTGCAGCACGCCAGGCCTCCCTGTCCATCATCAACTCCCGGAGCTTACGCAAACTCATGTCCATTGAGTCGGTGATGCCATCCAACCATCTCATCCTCTGTCATCCTCTTCTCCTCCTGCCTTTAGTCTTTCCCCAACAGAGTCTTTTCAAATGAGTCAGCTCTTCCCATAAGGTGGCCAAAGTATTGGAGCTTCAGCTTCAGGGAGAGAGGTTTCCCAACCATAACTACATTATTATTATGTTGAGCTAGTCTAAAGAATATAGCATGAAGTACATTCATAAGATTGAGTACATTCATAGAAGTGATTCATCTCCATGATCTATTTCCAGAACTTGTTCATTATCCCAAATAGAAACCCTATAGCCATTAAACAGGAACTCCCTACCTTCCTATTCCCCAAGTGCCTGGGAGCCTCTCTTCTGCATTTTGTTCCAAGGAACTACCTATCTAGGTAGGACCTCATGTAAGGGGAATCAGGTAATGCTTGTCTTTGGGGTCTGGTCTGTTTCACTAAGTATGTGTTCAAGGTCCATCCAAGTTAAATTAAAGCAAGTTTCAGAATTTGTCCTTTTTATGGCTGAGTACTATTCCACTGTGTGTGTGTGTGTGTGTGTGTGTGTGTGTGTGTGTGTGTGTGTGTGTGTTTTAAAGCTTCCCAGCAGTGGGGATGAATTGGCAGGAGTTCAGCTGAAAGAAAAGGATGGGGAAGGCTGGAATGAAAGCTGTGGGGATGGAAGAAAAGGGAAGAGCGAATGAAGAGGACTTGGAGACAGGATAGCAGTACAGTGCGAGAGGAGAGCAAGGGAGAGAGCGAAGGAGGGACGAGCGAAAGATGCCCAGTTTCTGGTTCAGACCACTGAATGGAGGTAGCAACTTTGAGGAGCATGGCTCTGCTGGAATGCAGCGAGTGGGGAGCATGGTGCTGCTGAAATGCAATGGGTGAGGAGCGTGGCGCTGCTGAAATGCAATGGGTGGGGGGCATGGTGCTGCTGAAATGCAATGGGTGAGGAGCGTGGCGCTGCTGAAATGCAATGGGTGGGGGGCATGGTGCTGCTGAAATGCAATGGGTGAGGGGTGTGGCTCTGCTGAAACGCAATGGGTGGGGGGCATGGTGCTGCCGGAATGCAATGGGTGGGGGGCGTGGCTCTGCTGGAATGCAATGGGTGGGGGGCGTGGCTCTGCTGAAACGCAATGGGTGGGGTGGGGCTGGCGGTGAGGGGTGTGGCTGGAGGCCACAGAGACGGCCAGTATACTCTACATTTTGAAACTGTCTAAGCACTAGAGTCCTGACTTCCACGGGGCGCTTAGACAACGATTGAGAAACTAGCTTTACCACATACTTTTATTTATATGAAGTTATATTTCACCAAGTCAATTATTAGACAACAAAGAAATAGGTATTTTCATTAATAGGCCCTCTAGAAAAAATGGAGGCAAGGGAGGAGAACAGTGAATCACAGATGTTTAAGTTTATAGAGATTAAACCTTAACAGTATTCCCATTCTTTTCACCTTTGAAAAGCTACAGTCAAATACCCGTAAGGGGGTGTGTGGGGCCAAAATGATCACTAGGGCATCACATTGTCAAATAAGGACTGTCTCTGGGCCCACAGCCATTCCTTGCCTTGTAAATTCCTTTCTCACTCAACACCAGGCTGTGATTATAAAATCAACGCAGGGGAACGCTGGATTCAGCTTCTCTCCCTTTCTTATTTACTCATCAGAGCTCCTTGCTCCTCTGTGAACAGACACGTCTCTAAATGGTACAACCTTAGATGGTGGGCACTTCTTTATAAATGACACAGCATTAAAGGCCACACCTACTCTCACTCATTCTAGTTTTATCTCAACTAAAACAATTCAACTTTCCAAGGAGGGGCAAACTGAAATGTGAAGTTATGAATGATCCAAACCTTTATACCCAAGACCGTGCACAAAGCATTTAAGCTGGCTGGGAGGAAAAAAATTTAGCAATTTAGGACACAGTGTTCACCACCTACTCTCACCAAGTACCTTCAAAGCAAAAAACACTGTAAAAATACAATCTCTGTGTCAAATAAAAGTAATAACTCATTTTATTGTAAAACTTGACATGTAAATGACTTCTGTAATTAACAAAAATTCTTGTTAAATATTAAAGCTTAGAGGTCTCGTCATCAAATAAAGAACAATTTACTTCCAAAACTTTGAAAATTATGTAACCTTTTTAGAATATAAATACATATTCTAAATATAGCATGTATGTGTGGCAATATATATGTGTCATGATCTGTTAGGATATTTATATATATATATAGGTCACATAAGATCCAATCCATTTTGTGGAAACTAACAGAGACAGACAATTCTTAAGTCAAACTGGTTTTGTTACAGAATTACTGCAATTTTTCTCCATCACATCAAATACATTCGATTCTAGAGGAAGTAAAATATTTAAGCCAGGTTTTTAAACAACTGATAGTCACAACATCTGAGTTAATCAGTAATGGCCAAAACTTAAAAACAATTTCTACCAATGCCTTTTGCAATATCCTTTTCATACTTTTTTGGTTTGAATAAAGTCATCCTAGAGTATTTTGGACTTGAGTAAGTAGGGAAGTTGGTATTGTTAGTCACAATATTTGGATTTTTTTGTGTTAAGTACATCTGTATAGACATAATACTTAACTAAAACTACTTAAAACATAAAACTGTGTATCTTTATAGGACAGAATACTTATTTTCCAAAGCTAGCTTCCCTATTGGCTCAGATGGTAAAAAATCTGCCTACAATGCAAGAGAGACCTGGGTTTGATCCTTGGGTCAGGAAGATCCCTAGAAAAGAGCACGGCAACCCACTCTAGTGTTCTTGCCTGGAGAATCCCATGGACAGAGGAGCCTGGTGGGCTACATCCATGGGGTCACAAAGAGTCAGACCTGATTAAGCAACTAACACATTCATTTTTCACACATGTATAGACATATTACCTAATCAAAACTACTTAAAACATAAAACTATGAACCTTTATAGTACAGAACACTTATTTTCCAAAGCTAGCAGCTCAGTTAAATAAAGTAATTGATAAGTCTTATTTGGTGAAAACGACTAGCCCAGTTCACTAAGGCAAATATTACGTTTACCAAATAGTCATGGACTGATACTACCCTGTTTCCTCAAATCTATTTAACCTACCAATAACTTACTATAAGAGTTCCAGTTTCATTTAAGAAAAAAATCTCTATAACTTATCTTTCTTAGAATATTCATAAAATGTATCTAAAACCAGGAAGCTAATATTTTGTAAATTACCCAAACTCTGAGTTTCAAACAGTCTGATTTAATAAGCATTCATTTAGTAAGTAGAAAGCAAATTAAAATAGAGTCTTTCAGGCCAGAAAATAAAACCGATAGGATTTTAGAAGCCAGCTCTCGATGGAGTCCACCTATGCTAGGTCCTGCCTGCTTTTCAAGCATTCATTTTCAACTACGAAGTGGTACTTTTCTATGCTTCACATTGCTGAGCTTTTGTCATTCTGCTCTTATTTTACGAGTACCTTTAATAACACAGTAAATCTATATCTGCTTAATTCAAGATACTCTTTCAAAGCAGAAGAAATGGTTAAGCATATTTCAAATCTTTATGCCAGTTACACAGTGGCAGCCAGCTTCCTCTGTTCCTGGTTCTATGCTTCTTCTAGTAAACTCAATGACTTTTACCAACAGAGAAAATAGCTGTTTCCTTGCTTTATGCATATTATGACATTTTTCATAGAGACATAATAATAGGAATAAAACAACAAATACAGATTTAAATGAAAATGGACGTCTCACTGGCCATTAGCTGATGTAGGTCATGGGAATCAGATTACATTGGTTTATTGAGACAGCCAGTCTATTTCAGAAAATAATTCTCTAATGCTCTCAAAACACCGAGTAAGTTAAAAGAAGGTCAAATTTAACCTACATCAAAAGGAGGGAAGAGGGAGCAAAGCCTTAAGGAAATTCAACTGTAAGGTGATTCACAGGGACCCACTGCTATAGCTGCAAACTCAATCCAACTTCCACCAGAACTCCTGTCCTTCAGATGCTCGCTTGAACTGTTGCAACTGCTCGTTTCCAATCTAGTGGAATGTCAATGAGACTGCAGATCCAGACTCGCACACAACACGGTTTCCTGAGGAAGCCATCCCACAGCTGACACCACTCAACCCGAGCACTGTCTATGAGTCTAGCCCGTTTGTTTTTCTTTAGCTGATGGGCTCTCGGGGCCAAAAGGACTATGCATGTTTAAAATGCCATCTATCCCCGAAGCTGGATTATAATAAGCAGATAAAGAGACAGGAACATTGTGAAAACAATTTGAAGAGATTTTTCTTTCTGTCCATCAATCCAGAATAGGGCAATACATCATCCAGGTGACCCTTTCCAATCATGGCTACTTTCAAAATCTGATTGCCATCTGCATTAAAAAAAACAACTTTATTCATAAGATAAAGTATCAAATACACTGGGAACACCAACTCTGTTCATCTTGAATGTGGTTAGCAAAACACTCATGCAAAACTGCTCCGTTCCACAAATCAGCAAGTCTTCATTCGTGCGATCAGCCATCCAGTGACTTATTTAACACCCACTATGCGCCAGGCACGGGAGCAGATGATACGGCCTGTGGGTACGTATACAATCTTCTTTCTGTCGTGCCTGGCTTGAAGCCCACGCTCCAGCCACTCGGAGGCACTTGCGTTTCTCTAAAAGCTAATTCCTCTCTCACTGCTGAGCTTTTGCACACACATCATTCTCCTAGCTTGGGGTGCTGTCCCTCCCTCTTTCAGTAGGGCAACACTCAGCCCAAATGCCCACCACCAACTCCAAGAAGCCTCCCCCCATCTTTCCACCTGGGTTAGATGCTCCTGCCATGTGCTCTAAGAAGCCCTTTTTATAATGATCATATTTCATTTACTTGTGTCTGCCCCACTGGAAAGGGAGCTCGTCAAGGGCAAGAACCTACACGCAGCCCGTATTTGGCCAAGTGAGGGGCTCAGTGGCCTCTCCTCCACTGGAATGAATGCCCTAAGACACGACCTGTCTTGTATTCGTTCCTTAGTATCTCGGCAACGGCTGGCATTCAGTGAGTGCTCAATAAATGCTTGGAGAATGAATGAAACCTAATTGAAATCAGGTCATTTTTGAAAAATTGAGGATACATGGTCACCAGTGTGTGTAGGCAGTTCCGAAACCATGAACATGACTGGATTCACCCATTAACAGTATGTTTGATTTTCTCTTCCCAGAATAGTGAGAATGGTGAGTTCACTGAAGAAGACAGTTACTATGTTGGTAACTAAACTTAGACGTTAAACTTGTACTTCGACAAAATAATTTAAATCTACGCCTCATAATGTCCACCGGAGGCTGAACAAATGAATTTCTGGGGTATGTGGTTCTGAGGCAAATATCTGCAAAAGCTCCCTGGGTGATTGTGTTGCCAAATAAGGGCCGAGAGCCACTGAAAACTCCTCACTCTACCTGAAAAAGGGCTCTAATCATCTACCCCCAACAGGCACTCCTTAACACTGCTCTTGAGAGAACAAATCAGGAGGGAAGTGTGTCATTCTCTATAAAGCTACTTATGACTTTACCTTCAACCCAGTATTTCTACTTTTAAATATTCAGTCTGAAAATATACCTCCAAAATACAAAATAACATGTTCACATGGTAGTTCCTTCCTTTCATCATTATCTGCAGCACCAGTATGCTGGGGAAAGTCATCCAAATCCCCATTCATGGAAACTAATTGTGTCTGTTCCCCAGTGAGTACCACGTGGCCATGCAGAAGGGGAAAAATGCTATGAGCTGCTCTGGATGAGGCGAGAAGACAGCAAGGTGAAAGATCAAGAAGGAGAGTAAAAATATTTTTTATTGCTTATTTATTTGCTTATTTCTATGCAAATAAACAAAAGAATAAATTCATTAACGTAAATGGTCATCAGTAAGTGGACAGATGGCAATGGAGAGAAAGGATACGGGGCTGCGGCCTCTCAGTGTATCTTTTGTACAGCTGTGACTCTTAGGTCATGTAAACATTTTACACATCCCTCAAAATAATTAAAGAAGACGGGGGGTAAAAGTCAACCCTAAAATCAAGTATAAACAGAAACAAGGGAAGTGATCTCAGATGGACAGCACAGCTACATTCAGTAGCTACTGAACATAAACGCCTGGCAACTCTTAGTCGGGTGCATTCTTTACTAGTAATAATGATGATGATGATGATGATACCTGTCAAGCAATTTTGAACCTTACTTAATTGGTTTGTTGTTGGTATTGGTGCCAGTGTAGTAGTAATTCTGAAACTATTTTGTACATACTACCTGCTAAAATAAGCAATTATATTGCTGTTGTTAGGAAAGAAGGTTTTCACACGGTAGGAAAAGGGGATATAAAAAAAATACTGAAACCAGGGAAGGTAAAAAGGAATCAGTTGTGCTGAATACAAACTGGAACCACAGGCATACAATCACAATTTAAAATAGTATATATGTATTTCTAAGTTTTGTCCACTGTAAAAGTCTAGAAACAATGACAGTCCAGTAACAATAAGCATGCTTCAACACTAGATCCTGGTTTCTCAATACTATTTCTCACTAAAAAGAACCTGAAATCCTTGGGAAATGGCTGATTTCAGGTCCGGAGCAGAGAAAATACAAAGTGAGAGCCGGGATCATTCCACAGTGCCATCAAGTAAGAGTGATGGGGGTGTGTCAGAAGCCACAAGGGTTAGCCTGAAGGTGCTCAAACTGCCGCAAACCTGGCAACCTCTGAACATGGGGAAGAACGACCGTCTGAATGTTGGTGTCTCCCTGAAACTGAAGCTCTAAGCCCAAGGTGATGGTGCTTGAAGGTGGGGCTGCTGGGGGCAATTGGGTTGAGATGAGGCAGTAGGGTGGAGCCCTCATGATGGGATCAGTCCTTTCTAAGAAGAGGAAGATGGTAGAGCGTTCTCTCCACAAAGCGCGGACGGTGAGAGAGCAGACGTCGGAGAACCAGGAAGCGAGCACTCACCGGGAACTGAACCTGCCCAGCCCTTGACCTTGAACTTCCCTGCGTCCAGACTGACCTTGAACTTCCCTGCGTCCAGACTGGGGGAAATAATTATTTGCTGTTCACGCCACCCAGTCATCCAAGATGACTAAGACAAAGCAACAGTTTACAAGACACTGGATTATAAAACGATCCGTGACTCCACAGTGATACTCAAACGGAAAAAAAACAGAAAGAGGAGTTAGGGAGGAAGAGTGTTGTTTTATAACTAACAAGTGCTAGTTTATAGATGAAAAAACCACCGATTAAACCTAAAGAACAACATTTTCCCATCTCCAGCACAGTGACTGATTTAGCCAAAGTCCATCAACAGATACTAAAATCACTGGGGGGAAGGTTTTTCAAAGACAGGGTATTTACTTGCCTCAAAGAATCAGTGCTCGGATTGCTTATTAAATGGTAAAAAGTCATCCTTACGATGCACAGATTGGGCAGACAGCACCTTTAACCAAAGATCTAATTCACCACACGTGTCACCGTCCTTCAGTGGTGACGCAACGGAATATCGTTAATATCAAAATGTCACCAACTCCCAGAGTTCACTCAAACTCATGTCCATTGAGTCGGTGATGCCATCCAACCATCTCATCCTCTGTCGTACCCTTCTCCTCCCGCCTTCAATCCCGCGTCAGGGTCTTGATGGACAGGGAGGCCTGGCGTGTTACAGTCCATGGGGTCACAAAGAGTTGGACACAACTGAACGACTGAACTGAACTGAATCAAAATGTCATCTTGATTTCACCACAAGGGTGCAAGATATGTAGGGCTGGTATGGGCTCCTCAGAACGGTCAATGCCGTGGAAAGGCAGAAAAAGGGGGGGAGGGGGCAAGGAGACCATTCTGTAACAGATTACAAGAGACTAAGAAGATGCGTAATTAAATACGATGCCTGAACTCAGGTGTGACCCAGGATTGAGGTGGGTGTGGGGGGGAATGCTATGGTGATAAAGGATATTGTTGAATATGGACTGTATATTTAATGACATTACCAAATTAATGGAGAATTCCTTGAGTGTGGTGAGTGTGATTTTGCGGGAGCATGTCCTGACACATGCTGGGTTGAAGTGTCACGATGCTGCAAAGGTGGTGAAGCCTTAAACTCGTCCCATTCCACCTGTTTAGTTGGTCCTTTTATGTCTAAGATTATAGGTGAGAGGAAGCCTCGATACAGCTACAGCAAGTCTCTCACACTTCTAGAAAAACTGCCAATCACCCTTTAGAAATTAGCATGGTGATCCACAAAAATAAAACTCCCTGACTGAACTCTACTAAGATTCAAACATTCAAGTCTTGACCCTCAGCACCTCAGAGTGTGGCTGTATTCAGAGAGTCTTCAAAGAGGTGATTCAGGTAAAATGAGCCCACTAGGGTGGCCCTAATCCAGGGTGACGATGCCCTTATAAGACGGGGGAATTGGGGACGGGCAGGTATTTTGGAGACCACGTGAAAACACAGGGGAAAGACGGTCATCTACAAGCCAAGGAGAGAATCCTCCGAAGCAACCCACCCTGTGGACACCTTGACTTGGCCTCCCGAACTGTGAGAAAATAAATTTCAATCTGTGCTTCTCACTGCGGCATCCAGAGCAAACTCACCCACTGAACGTGGTGCCTGTCTCGATTAAGCTTCTATTTTGCCAGGCAAAGGGTCTAGAGCAGCTCCTAGCTCACAGCGCCCAAATGCACTCTTTCCCTCCAGACTCCTCAGGGCTGGCCCGCAGGGTCCTTCCATGCAGGCGCGTTAATCACATCTCCCCCCATCCCCAGGCTCCGGGACGCCCTCCAACTCCTGGTTCCCACCTCTGTGCCTCTCTGAGGAAACATACAGGATGGTCCTCCTGCCTTGAAGGTGTCCCTTCACAACCTCTGCAAAATTGGAGGCTCTCTCCTCCTCAGCCCCTCAGCTCTTTGTCAGCACCTAGTAAGATCCTTCCCGTGAAGCATTAAAACTACATGTTCACTCACAACTCTTCCCCAAACTCTGGGGCCTCTAGAGCAGGAGGTGCATGTTCTTCATGCATAGACCACAGCATTTAAGCACACGCCAGGCATCTATATCTTCAGCAAATTAAGTTAACATGAAATACAAACAATCCTATACCGTCCATTTCAGCCTCGTCTGGCTTTTCACTTACTCAGCATGTTCAAGGGTCCGGAGCAGCAATCACCAAAAGGACTCTAAAGATCAGCCCCCTAACCAAAGGCAGAGGAGTAACACTTAAATCCCCCCATTTCAGCCTGTACTTGGAGCCAGCCAGATTTTCATTAGCATTAACAGAAATGAACCTCAGAGAACTGAGATTAAATGAAACATATCTCAGAGTGAGCTTAAACCAACCTCTCTTTCCAGAATAAACTGCTGTAATCCTTCTGAAGTGCCCGGCCAACCACTTCTCCTGTCCAACCTGGCTGCAGAGCATCTACGCACAGCCAGAGAGCGTCCCCGACGGCTGTACCACCGCGGAAAGCACGAGCTGGAAGAGCCACCACCGACGAGGCCGGCCCTGGAGGGTGCAGGGAGGGCAACATGCAGACTGGCGCCCAGACTCTGTTCAAAGCCCCCCGAGGCCCCTGCTCTCACTCCACATCCAGATCCATCAGCGTCTTAACCCACCCTTTCCTCGTGTCTCAACTCTTCGCCTCCCAACGACTCCCTCCTGGAGGACACTTGCCGTGTTAGAGCCTTTTATAGGTTGATGCTCCTTGATCCTCCACTGACAATTTTTCCCATTTACTCTTTCGTTCTTGTCCCCACTGGAATATGCCTTTGTGATAAAGACAACTGCTGCTGCTGCTGCTGCTGCTGCTAAGTCACTTCAGTCGTGTCTGACTCTGTGCGACCCCATAGACGGCACCCTAACCCTGGGATTCTCCAGGCAAGAGCACTGGAGTAGGTTGCCATTTCCTTCTCCAATGCATGAAAGTGAAAAGGGAAAGTGAAGTTGCTCGGTCGTGTCTGACTCTTAGCGACCCCATGGACTGCAGCCTACCAGGCTCCTCAGTCCATGGAGTTTTCCAGGCAAGAGTACTGGAGTGGGTTGCCATCACCTTCTCTGGATAAAGACAATACAAGCTGCCAGTTCACCTTCAACCTCTTCACCCATCTGCAATCCAAGCTGACCTTTGCCATCTTACACAACTTCAATAAACATAATGATTATCCACCTTGTTGCAGAATACCAAATAACTTCCCCCTCCCCTAAATCACTTGCAAGTTTCATGCCAGAGGTCCCATGACCCTCGTGTACTCAACGTGTTTCCTAATTCACTGCAGTAGGACCACTGACATGAGGAAATTTACACTGATACGCTACCACAGACCACACGCACATTTAATCAAATGTCCTAATACACAAGGGTAGGACCCAGAGTCACAGGCTGTATTTACTTGCCATGTTTCTTTATTTTTCTCCCATCTGGAAGAGGTCTTCAGTCTTCCCTTTCCTTTATAACCTTGACAATCTGAAGATCACCATCAATTATATTTTGGAGCACAACACAAAAGTTGTGTCCGATTCTTTGAGACCCATGGACTGTAGCCCACCAGGCTCCTCTGTCCATGGGATTTTCCAGGCCAGAATACTGGAGTGGTTGCCATGTCCTTCTCCAGGGAATCTTCCTGACCTAAGGCTCGAACCCGTGTCTCCTATGTCTCCTGCACTGGCCAGCGGGTTCTGTATCACTGGGGCCCACCTGGGAGTTTGTCTGATGTTTTCTCAGGAAGAGATTCAGGTTATACATTTTTGGTGGGGAGAGGGGAGATATTACAGAAGCAATGCTATCATCTTCCCCTTCTATCTTAGCACGTGATTGTATTATAGCTACTTGATCACTCAGGTCTCCAAGATTTCTCCAAAGTAAAGTTCCTCTTTAATCCCTCCTTTTGTATTTAACAAGTATTTTGTGGAGAGATAGCCTGAAGCTATGTAAATCCTATTCCTTATCAAGCTTTAACTCTCTGATTTTGTTTTTTAACATTTCTTTCCTGAATTAACCATTACATGATGATTACCAATGATTGTTAATTCTACCTTTTATTCTACATTTATTAGTATTATCTATCTTTGATAGAATGTCTTATTTTCCTTATTTATTTTATTCATACTAGTATGGATTCACCGACTTTATATTACTCAATGAATTGTGATTCATTACTGCTATATTTATTTTGATGCTGAAAACGACCCAGGTTGGGCTACTGGGAGCTTCTTCAACCTGACTGCTATGTCCTTCTGAAATGACCCCACCATTCTTTGAGCACTTCTTACTTTCTGGCACAAAAAGGTGTTTTAGGCTCATCTTATATTTCCCCTCCCCCAGGCCCAGAATGGCGTTTAGAAACCAAGACTTGGCTAATAGGTGTGCTCATGCCACTGGATATCTCTGCTCTGGGGCCTGTAAGTAGACACACCTAGAAAATACATGTAACCTCGGCGCTCTCCTGGAATGTTCAGAGTTTTGCTCCTATGAAGCAGAAAATCCTCAGCATCAGTCAAGCCTCCTGGAACCCTGCAGCCTGAACTGGTCTGTCTTTTCTCTGTAGCCCACAACCCTGAGGACCTGAGCCTGCAAAATGGGGTCCATCCCTCACAGCTCCCCCTCTTCCACAGCCTCACACTCTGGGGTCTGGAGCCGCCTAGTTCCACCTGATGAGTCGGCCTTGGTCTTGCTCCTAGGCATAGGAGCTCCTGCTTCTAACTCCTTGACTTCACAGGCGAACTTTCAGAGTCCCTGGGTCCCAGGCAGCCCAAGAGCCAGGCTTGCACTGAACACAACTCCATTTCAGCTCCCAGAATCCAGCATCTCAGCTACCTGTTTGCTTCAACCCTCGTTGAAAATCAGCACCAAAAAGTATTTAAATTCTTAATTGTAATCCACCTTAAACCTACATTAGGGGCTTCCCTGGTGGCTCAGAAGGTAAAGAATCTGCCTGCAATGCAGGAGACCCAGGCTCGATCCCTGGGTCAGGAGGATTCCCCTGAAGAAGGGAATGGCTACCCAGTCTAGTATTCTTGCCTGGAGAACTTCACGGACAGAGGAGCCTGGCGGGCTACAGTCCCTGTGGTAGCAAAGAGTCAGACACGACTGAGTGCCTAACACTTAACCTACATTAATCTCTAATGGATAAAAAAAAAAAATTCAATTGTGAAGCAAAGTATCTTTCTGGTTTGTGAGGGTGATATTTTGGATCCAAGGTCAGTGCTCCTCGACAGTTCTGAGCTTCTTTTCTTCTTCTACCTCTGACACCCCATTTTCTAAATCACTGTTATTCCTCCCTCTACTGATCTGCACAGCTTGTATCCCCGGAAGCATGTGTCTGTCCAGGTAACCTTGAGATGACCTGTAAGTCTTCTGGCCCTAATACCTACTGCAGGAGTCTGATTACGGGTGAGGAAGACAGGAGAAGCAGCCATTCACAGGAAAGGCGATCAGCAGTCAGCCTCAGTCCATTTTAGATTCCATCTTCTGCCTTTTAGAAATTCCTACAGGGTTCTCTACATGATGGATGTTTAATAACATTGTCAGGCTAACTAGCAGTGATTTCTAGTGGGTATCCATAAAAAGTCACTACTAAGGCCTATAATTTTGGCCCTTAGAGTTTTCATTTTTCCAAGGTGGGAGAGTCAGGTAATAAATATCTTCAGAACCACAATGTGATACGACAATAGCTATTAGGGCTCAAGGAACCAATATCCATGAAATAATCCCTTACCCATTAATAACAGTTACACAGTGTCATAGCCCAGAACTAGGCTGGGCTGCAAACCTTCCATCTTTACTGAAGAATAAATAAACAAAGAAGCACCAGCTGCGCCTGAATTTTCTTAGTGTGAAGTAGTAAGATCTTTGTTTCCATCACTGCAAACATGAATCCATGAATTCTGAGTCAAGGCCTCCCTTTTCTAGCCTAATGATTCTCAATTTTGGAGGGTTACAGATGGTTTTGAAAAAGTGAGGAAGGGTACATATCCCTCCATGTCTGAGAAGGTAGAGGTGCAGAAAAATACACATAAGCACACAAACAGAACTGTGTCTATAACTTCACGGAGTCTGATCACTGAAGCCCCGATAAAGAATGCCCTAGGCCATTGCTTCTCAGACTTCAATGTGCCAATGAATCACCAAGGCTGTTTTGAGTGGCTATATTCTAGAATAGAAATGAACATACTTTTTTCTGTACAGGGAGAGATGGTAAATTCTTTAGGTCCTGTGGATCTTACTGTGTCTGTTGCAACTATTCAGCTCTGCCGCTGTAGCAGGAAGCAGCCATATACAATAAGCAGCCATATACAACACGGTGCCTGTGTTCTAATAAAACTTTATTTATAGAAACAGGAGTCAGGCAGGATTTGGCCCAAGGGCTACACTGGAAGGTATTATTTTAAAGTCAGAACAAGGACAATAACAGCAAATCATAAAACTCAACTCAGTTATTTTTTTTAAGGATTCGCATTTATTTTTACCACAAATCTTGTCATAGTCACCCTGCTATTTACTTACCCAGCAATTCCCATCACTACATTTCTTCCTATTGAACAATGTGTTATGAACAAGCCATTGTTCCTTCTTCAGCCGACACAATAAGGATCAGAATAATTCCACATTATGAACATTTCCTGAAAGACCTCTTGCGGCCCAGCTCTCTGACTCGCAGCGAAGTTCTGTTAACTGACGGCTGACCGCGCGCACGATGTGGAAGCAGAGCGCAGCCTCTCATGTTCCCAGCCGCCCGCTGCTTCTCTGCTGTCATTTTGTTAATAAGCCTGGCAGCTGTCAGACTCAGGCCAAGTCACAGGGCTGTTTCCCCGGAGACTTGTTTCCATAAAAATTAGGGCCCACAGGCAGCTCCTCTCTGGCAGACCCTTCCTTCGTGGCCAAAGGTTAAACGCGCGACTACGGAGTGCCTTCCAGGGCGACCGCCACCCAGTCACTTGGTTTCCTCATAGGCTCTGGACAGACCCGAACGGGCGTCCTGAACATCCATCAGGCACAGCCACCCGACTCCTCAGAACGGGAGAGGGTTAGGTGGGGTTTCCTCCCAAGTGTCCTGCATCGTAAAGCTCAGACCTGGCTAGGTGCCGGCCGACCAGCTCCGGAGAGGCTGATAGAATGGCTCACGCGGGCTTGTACCAGGGGAATGTGGATAACCACTTCTGAGCGATTGGTAAGACTATTTTCTTTAGGACTCACGCACACTCCCACAGAAAAACCAGCTCCGGCTAGAAATGACTTAGGTTCCCAGTGTTTTTTCTAGCCATTTCTATTGGTTTCTCAAGTCAAGCCTCCCCAAATTAGATATCAACTTCCCTTAGGAATGGCGCTCTGGTATAAAAAGCCCTGATGGTATTCCAGTAAGACTCTACAGAGCACAGATCAGGTTATCATTTTGTATGAGAGCCAAAGTCAAATTCATGAGCAAATGTCTTCTATAAAATCCCAAATAATTCAAAGAGTTATCAGGAACAGAACGCTGGAAATAATAAAAATGACCCCGTAATGCCCCCCTTCACATGGCAAAGGCCGGTGGTCGGCACAGCCTGGCGTGATGAGCCACACCTGCGCTGGTGGGCTCTGTGCACTCGTTCTGCTATTCAGTGTCAGAAGCCTGTTTGGGTCTGCTGTGTTCACAGCAGAACGTTTTACCTGGAAGGGAAGCTCCCTTTCCTACACTCCCAGCACACACAGTCTACCAAAGTACTCATCTCGCATCTACCCAGTGACTCTGGAGGGTGATGAGGAGTTAGAGGAATAAAGCAGCTCCAATAATATATATACATATTTTTAAGGCGTATTGAAAGCATGGGTCTGTGGGTCGTTTGTGCTTAAAACTTTTACCTCCAAGGAGAGCAGTAAGATGCAGTGGAACTTGTTCTCTCAAAGGAATCTGCAAAATGCATGTTATCCTAGTTTTTAAAGCACTGATGACCACTTTAGATATTCACAATGGCCTTGCAAAAAGGTATTTTATTCACCTACTCACCCTAGTGATGAACAATTTATGCAGGGCAAGTAACAAAGGGCCTATTTCATTCATTTTCTCTATTCCTCCCAGGGGCCAGAAGTGGATCTGAGGGCAGAACGATGCTGGTGACACTGTAGGATTTTTATGCCAGGAGAGAGGCTGGGTTAAGAAGATTTTCTTGTTCATTTACAGGGGTGACAGCTCTGGCCGTGCTGTGGAGGAAGGGAAATGCTAGGGATGTGAGATAAAACTCGGTGAACAATGAAGTCAGCTCAGGGTGCCAGCTATCTTGCCAAGCCCACACGCCAGCCCCATGCCAGCGGGGCATACAGAGCGTGCCCTTCAAGCCGCCACTCAAACCAGCCACCTGGGAGCGTCTGTGCTAGAAAACATCAACCTTTCATCTAATTAGGTGCTGAAATTTAACATTTATCGTCAAAAAGTTTTCTTCCCTTACAACAGGTTCCGACAGCTTTTCTATCAGCTCACCTTACGTGGGTAGATACATTTATCTGTACTTGCCGCACTGCCCCGTTTGGGTGACTACCCTCCAAGCACTCACACACCCTACTCTTCGAGACACTGGCTTCCTACTGCAGAGGCAGAGGCAGCTGGGCTGACAGTCTTCCCAATTAAAACCATCTCCTAATAATCTCTGCATATGGTGAACCTGACCATGGTTGTCTAGTCCCATGAAAAGTGCAAAGTGTTAGTCACTGAGTCATGTCCAAGTGTTTGCAACCCCACGGAAATGGGTAGCCATTCCCTTCTCCAGGGAATCTTCCCAACCCAGGAATCAAACTGGGGTCTCCTGAATTAAAGGCTGATTCTTTACCATCTGAGCCACCAGGGTAGCCCGTTTAGCCTTGAAAGCCTGCTCAAAAAATTTAGCCAATGCGCACTTTATAATTCTCAGTCCAGCAACGTTGGCTCAACGTGGGCTTTTTCCTAAGCCTTTTTTTTTAAAATCCCCGAAGACTATCTTGAAAAGTGGCGACACTTTCCACTTCGCACGGAAAACCGAAACAACCAAGGCACAAGGGTCAGTCTTCTCCGCCTCTCCCACCGCTATGCCCACACGATCTCATCGAATCCAGTCTCAGCCCAACCTCAGGCCTCGCTTGGTGCTGTTCCTACTGCAAAGAGCCTTTTCACCATCTCCTTGGCTGGACAACTCTTCGGCCGAGAGGTTGAGGTGGGGTGAAAGGTGGTCCCAGAACACATGCACCCTCTCGGAGCACAGCCTTCCCCTGCCCGCCACGTTCTCCCACGTCTTTCCTTACACGACGTTTGCTGGAATGGAAGCCCCAAGGACTCATAACATCACCTCATCAGTAGGAAGGCAGACAAAGCGGTGCACTGACATCCAGGAGCACTGAACTGTCCAAAGAAAGGACTCAGCTTGGCCCGAGCCGGGGCCCCTGCACCTTGGAAATTCACTGTTCAGAATCGGAAACTCAACTTTGGCGGCTAATCAGTTTCAGGCCTCCTGCAAGTCATTCGCCCTCACTGATTTCAGACGTCTGATAAGCAAAAACACCTACACCTATCTCAGAATGTTGCTCTGAGGATTGAACGGGTTAGGAAGGTACCCGCTGGGCAGCCTGTAACAGCTGCTCGAGAAACACTGGCGCTTCTCCCTGACGCATCGTCTAACTTCACTTTAGGAGTAACGGTGACATTGCCAACAAGAAAACAGAACTTTCAGAAATAAATAGAAAGAAGTGAGTGGGAGGGCACAAGGAAGACGTAACAGAATAGCACAAAAGAGAAAAAACACACCTCACAGGGCAGCAAAACCTCTAACACACCAGCAAACCGGCTTCGCTAAAAGAATGCTTTCCATTTGCAGAAGGTCTGCTTTTGTGGCTGGCCTGAAACCCTCTGCTTGATGGCATAACATGCAGCGTTGCTCTAAAAAGGTTTGGTGTCGTTATAGTCAAGCTGCTAAAAGTGCCCAAAGTCTCTTGGCTCAGAACAAATTCCTACAAGTGTCCTGAATCTGTTAACGACGCAAAGATGGTTTTGCATCAACGGAAAATACCGGCATTGCATATTCTGCCTTGAGGCTTACTCTCGAAATCACAACAGCCACGGTGTAAACATTTCTTTTTCTAAAACATACCTCAGAGGAAGCCAGCCAGCAGGGTGATATAATTTGAAACGAAAAACTGCCATTCAAACATGGACAACAGTCACATCTGACTTCACCACTGGGGTTTCTCATAGACTTCTCATGGAATGGAATTCTTGCCCCCGCCCCCAGCCACCCACAGACCTGCTCTCCCCACAATCCTCCCCATTTCAGTTACTGACTCTGCGTCCCCAGAACAGCTCCATCCTTCCAGCAGCTCAAGCCAAACCCCTCAGCATCCTCTGGGTCACCTCTCTCAGACACACCTCATATTCCATCTACCCCCCTCAGCTTCATCTTTTTAAGAAGGTCCTAAATCTACTCTCTGCTCCACTGACCCCACCTTGGTCCAAGCTCCCACCCCTCTCACCTGGCACATTGGTCCTGTCTCTCTGGCCCTGTCCCCTTCTTCACTCCTGCTGCCTGCTCCCAGTATCGCATCCAGAGGAATGTTAGCCGCTCGGTTGTGTTAGCTGCTTAGTCGTGTTCCACTCTTTGCAGCCCCACCGGCTGTAGCCCGCTAGGCTCCTCTGTCCATAGGATTCTCCAGGCAAGAAGACTGGAGTGGGTTTCCATGCCCTTCTTCAGGGGATCTTCCCCACTCAGGGATCAAACCTGGGTCTCCTGAGTTGCAGGTGGATTCTTTACCATCTGACCCACCAGCAAAGCCCACAGGGCATGACAACAAAAGTCAGAGCAAGGGCTTCCCCGGTGGCTCAGTGTCTGCCTGCCGATGCAGGAGACACAGGTTCAATCCCTAGTCAGGGAAGATCCCACATGCCTTGGAGCAACTAAGCCCAGGCGCCACAACTATTAAGCCTGTGCTCCAGAGTCTGGGAACTGCAATCACCGAGCCCATGCACCGCAACCACAGAAGCCTGAACGCTCTGGAGCCCGAGCTCCTCGACAAGAGCATAGATCCACCCTCTGCAGCAGAGAAAAGAAGATCCAGCCAAAAATAAATAAATAAAAATTTAAAAAGTCAGAGGAAGCTGCAATAATCACCTTCCAGAAGCCCCACAAGGGCCACTCGTGTGAAAAGTAAAACCCAAGCCCTTGCAGGGCCCGCAGGACGCCTGCTGTCCGACCCCATCGTACGCCAGGGACCACCCCCGCCCCACCCACCCTGCTCCCTCCGTCCCGGCCCTGCCTCTGACCCCATCGTGCACCAGGGACCCCACCCACCCTGCTCCTTCCGTCCCGGTGACCCTGCCCTCTGCGTAGACTTCCCTAGATGCACGTGTGTCTTCCCGCCTGGGCTCCGGCAGGTCTGTGCTCAGCCCCCTTCTTAGACAGCCTCTCTGCCGGCCTGTGCACAGATTCCAACGCTCCCAGCATCCCCTCTCCCCCTCTTTGGTTATTTTTCCCCAGACAGGTACCACTTTCTAACACTTTATGTAAGCGATTTATTCGGTTTTGCATGGAGTCTAAGCCCCCAGAACACGAGTTCCCTGTACATCTCACTTGGTACCCCAGCATCCAGCACACCCTAGACACTTGACTGAAAAACTGCTTCGGGGCTTCTGTTACATCAGCCAACTAAAGTCCGAGGAGACGGCAGGAAAAACAGGTTCCCGTTGACTTTGTCCCAAGTCTCTCTCTGTCCCATGACACTAGTTAGTTTTGAAATTTTTCAACACTTGGCAAGAAATATCATTGCTTCCACAATTTTTCTGGCCACTAATAACGACACCGTGTTTGAAGGACCTATACCTTCTATGTCACATATGGGCAAAGAAAAAAGTTAATACCACTCCTTGACCATCATCTTCCCACAAAGGAAGCTGGAAGTCAGTGACCGAACAGTGAGTCACACCCATGTTCACTGAACACACAGGGACCTACCTGTCTGTGTGTGGCTGAAGCTGGGCACGGCTGCGTTTTCCTAAGGAGGAGAGAGTTAAGGAAGGGGCTGTGTAGGGTGGAGGGTTCTATCAAAACCCCCAGGGATCAGCCTCCGTGGGAGACCCCACCACCTCCGGGGCTGAAGGGTGAAAGAAGCGTGTTGTCAGCAGTCTCAGCAAACGCTTGTCCTGTAGCCCCCAGCAGCAGGCAAGAGAGAGGCAGGGACACTGGGCTCGGGCAGGGTTAGTCCCCATCGAACGAGGTGGAGGAGCACCGGGCTTTGATTCACTTTGAGGCCTCAGGCAATCCACAGTTTCTCAGCAGCTCCGTGTCCCTAACTCCAGGATAAATATGATGCTTCCTCATTTAAACCTGCCAGGGACAAACTGAGGTGAGTTAGCTAATATATCCTTCCTGTCTCCTTCAGAGGATCTTCGTTCCCAACCTCCTAACTGTGGATTTTGTCCCCAGGCAATAATACAGCAGGATGGAAAGCAAGTCTGAGTCAGACTCCTCTGGAAATAAAATGCTAGACCCTTCCCTGATGAGCCATTTGAACTTGAACATCACTTGGGCTTAAACAGTACATCCAGCCTGCTGTGCCTCAGTGCCCCTTCTCCGTAAAAAGTGAAAACCAAGAAAGCACGACCTCACACGACTGCTGGGTGACCGCGTGAGAGCATGCGTGCAGAGCCCTCGGGACACTGTCTGGCATGGAGTAACCACTCGAACGCAAACGTAATCATCGCAATCATTACCATCATTATCATTCTCTGAATCATTTTTCATAAGCAGCCTAAGTGGGTCTGGTGAAAGGACAAACTTTCCTTGCGCATTCTCTAGAATTCTTCTGTCTTTAAAATGATTCTCTTCTGGAAAAGTAGAGTTGAAAATAACACACACGGTTGCCGTGATCCCACCAAACTTGTAGCTCTAATCGCTAATGAAACGCAAGTTGCTGAAAAGCAGGACCAAGCTCCGTAGGCTTGATTACAGCACAATAAATGCATACCAAGGAAAATGTTGGGAAAAGAAGACTTCGTTTCAGACCACTTTCTATGAAAAAAAGATAGAACTCATGTCAGTAAGGGAAATCTGTTTGTGAATGGCACCTAAAAAGATAAGTTATAAAATAAACAATTCCATGAATCATAAAATAACCAAGTGCTTCTCTGAGCTCAGGGGTCTGGTGCAAGCTTCCTGAAGCTCCCACGTGGCTTCCGCACCCCATCCCTCACCCGTGAGGTCTCCTGGCACTCAGGAATCTCCATCTGGGCAAGGACCAGGGACCCCAACAGCTGGCGAGGCACCTCGCAAATGAGATGCCCAATCACCCGTCTGCTTTGACGCATGATTGACCATACAGCCAATCAGATCAGAGAACCACTTCCACTCCAGGGGGCCACTTGGCCCCCAGCAATGGGCCAACAATCTTCCTCTGCCCTGTTCCCTAAGTCTCTCGATGGCTACCCATGATTATAAGAAACAGCCCTTCCTCAGATCCTCAGCTGCCTCCCTCTCTCCCTCCTATAAGGAAGCTGGTTAGTAGCTAACTCGTGTACAACTCTTTTTCGACCCCATGGACTGTAGCCCGCCAGGCTCCTCTGTCCATGGGATTTCCCAGGCGAGAATACTGGAGTGCGTTACCAGGGGATCTTCCCGACACAGGAACCAAACCCACATCTCCAGGACTGGCGGGGAGGCTCTTTACCCCTGAGCCACCAGGGAAGCCTTGTGAGGACCCTGTGGTTGTGCCCAACAGTTACTCAGATAACGCAGGGTAACCTTTCCATTTCCATACCCTTAATTGCCTCCACAGAGTCCCTCTTACAATGTAAGGCAACACTCGTGGATTTCAGGGATTAGAACAAGGACGTCTCTGGGGCCCACGTTCAGTCTGTCAGAGTCAGGCCCGTGTCACTGCCATCACCACGATGCTCGCCCCTCTGCCCACCATCGTCACCTTTCAGTGGAAACTGAGGCTCAAGGCTGCATGCCTCACCCGGGTTCCCCGTCTGGAATGGGGCTGAATTCAAACCTGATCTCGTAATTCCAAGCCCCACTTCTTTCAGCCAGCCCTGCTGCCTCCCCAGATAAGGCAATGTTTGCGATATTATTTTCTTTTCCAGGCTCTCACCGCCCTGTTAACAAGAAGCGTTTCAACTCTGCCCCAGTCATTATCACTGCTCCTCAGCCATAAATGCCAAGTGGAAATTTCCAGTTCTGTGCACCCTCGCTGGTGAGCCTGCCTCGAGCCTGGCACTTCCCTTTGGCCCAGCACAACCAACAGGGCGCGGAGGCAGCGATTCATTGCACAGACTCCACATAACCACCCTGGGAGAGATCGCCTCACAAGAGAGTGTGCGGGAGGAGGACTTCGCTGGTGGCCCAATGGTTAAGACTTCGCCTTCCAGCGCAGAGGGTGTGGGTTCGATCCCTGGTTGGGGAACGGACTACCAAAACCTAAAACGGAAGCAAGAGCATAATAAATTCAGTAAAACTCAAAGGAAGCAAAGAACGTGTATGGGCAAGGGAGCCGCCTCTCAGTTTTAAAGGAGGCGAGCAATCCAAGCTTGCTGAAGCTGAAGCCCCAGCACTTTGGCCCCCTGACGCGAAGAGCCGACTCACTGGAAAAGACCCTGATGCCGGGAAAGACTGAGGGCAGAGGGGCGAAAGCGGATGAGGTGGTTGGATAGCGTCAGACTCAATGGACATGAGCTTGAGCAAACTCCAGGAAATACTGAAGGACAGGGAAGCCTGGCATGCTGCAGCCCATGGGGTCGCAAAGAGTCGGACACGACTGAGCGACTGAACAACAGCAAGGAGACCTACACATACCAGGAACAGTCTCAAGTAAAATTTATAGCGAAGGACTTCCATTTCTATCCTCCAGGTTTGAAACAATCTATTTAGAAAATGCAGAAAACTGTCCCCTTGGTGACCATCCATGGTTCCTTCTCTCTTTCTCTTAAGTGAGAGAACTAGAGAGGGCTGAAAGTGAAAGTTGCTCAGTTGTGTCCGACTCTCGTGACCCCATGGACTATACAGTCCATGGATTCTCCAGGCCAGAATACTGGAGTGGGTAGCCTTTCTTTTCTCCAGGGGATCTTCCTGACCCGGGAATCAAACCCGGGTCTCCTGCATTGCAGGCGGATTCTTTACCAGCTGAGCTCTCAGGGAAGCCATCAGAGAGGGCTGAGGGGGTGGTATTTAAAGCCTCATGGCTGGTCCCCTGGTGCGCAGTGTGACTGCAGCTGGGTCATCAGGATATTCTAACACCGTGAAGCCTGGGATCTCCCATCCCCTCCTCTCACCCACACATCATGGAGGAGAGAACCTGATGCTGAATCACAGGCACTTTAACAATGGGAGAAAGTAAGAAGCCAAGCAAATCTCACCGCCAAGCTTATACCTTGCCTGTGTCTGTGTTCAATCTAATGTGAAAACGGCGGTGAAGAAAAAAAAAAATCAATGTTGCATTGCATCAGAATGCAACTGGTATAGTATCAGCAACCTACACGATTTTCCTGACTAAGAACTCATTGTCTCTGTCCCCAAAACTATAACACAGCAGCAAAACAGGGCTTGTGAAGGTCATGTGGAAGAATTCAAACCGCAGAGGTAAAGAATCCTCCTGCCAAAGCAGGAGACGCGAGAAGCTCGGGTTCGATCCCTGGGTCAGGAAGATGCCCTAGAGGAGGAAATGGCAACCCTCTCCAGTATTCTTGCCTGGAAAATTCCATGGACAGAGGAAGCTGGCGGGCTACAGTCCATGGGGTCACAAAGAGTTGGACACAACTGAGTGACTGAGCACACACACCCCTCCCAGGGATCCCTACTCCGTACTTTATATGACCACACAGTGTTTCCAGGCCGTTAAAGAGCCCTGGGCCCTCGTCCTGACTCTGATCGCTGACTCACTGTAGAACCTGGACCCATCATCTCTCAATTTCTCTGAATCTCAGAGTTTTCATCTGTACGGTGAAGAGGGCTGGTTAAGATGACCTCCAAGGGCTCCTCTAATTCCAACTCTAAAAGCTTCCAAAGATCCATTAACAAAATTCACCACTGGCTGACTTCTATCTGAAATTAGATTCTGATTGAGCTGGTGAGTAAAAAGAAGACAATGAAGCTGACGTCCGAGACTCTTTAACAACTAAAAGCTGGAGAACACAAGCAAGCTGGTGAGCAAACACAGTGAAATCCACATCAGGTCCCTCTGCTGGGAAAGCTACGAAGCCTGGAGGTCCTGAGAGTTTATCCGCAGGAGGGTCTTCATTCCTGCTGCCTCTTGCACTCAGAGCCCCCCAAGTACCAACTCGGAAGGGATGGGTGGAAGGGGCGGTTATTCTCGGGACTCAGATCCCACACGGACATCGTCACCAGGGCCCTTCTGGCCACTGAACACAACTTTCAGGGTCACCCTGATCCAAGGGTTCACTGGCCCCGGAGAAAGGGCATCACTTTGCTACTTTCCACCGAGAGGGGAGGCGACCTCTGTCCTCTCGAGAGCCCGGAAAGCAGCCACAGAAAAAAGAAAGCTGATTCAAAGAGCTGTTGAGCTCTCTCAGGACTTAGCTCCCTGAGCTGCTAGCTCCATGGAACAAATACACCAGCTTAAGTGGGAAAGCTCAGGGGGGAAAAAAAAGTGACAGGAAAATTGAGGACTTGCTATAAAACTCATCTTCAAAAAGCCATAATTATCACAATAGTGTGTCACCTAAGCATTATTTACAAACATCCTTCTGCACAATCCCCGTCTTTGAACCGCCCTCATCTAGAGACACCACTATTACTCAGGATAGCGTTTTAAATTAAGTAGTAAAACGAGGAGAAACCAGGATTTTTCAATCAAAACTCTGCCATGAATATAATTAAAACTGACACAGGGAAACAGGTATCAAAGAGAAGGAATCTGGCTTTTTACCTTCATGCTGGTAATTCCTACTCATCAGTTGTACAATTCAGCTTTCAAAGACTGTTTTGTGCATGACTCGTTGGATAACCCTCAAAACTGGAAGGGGAAGGCGGTGTATTAGAAATGGAAATTCTTGTATTTTGCTGAAGAGAAAAAGGAGACTTAAGGATATTGAAAGGTGAGCGCAGTTGAGTCACAATGAACCCAGATCGCCGAACTCCTTATTTCAAACACTCCTCCGGGACGCCACCCAGTAAGCCTCGTTGATTTCATTTCTGTGGTGAAACCTAAATAACTTTTATATCAAACGCTGTTATATATTTTGCCCGGGCTTCGCCTTTCAACTTCAGGGCCTCAGAACACTCTGATTTGAATCTGGGCAAAATGAAGTAAACAGCAAAAGACTTCCCTCATGGCTCAGCCAGTAAGGAGTCTGCCTGCAGGAGACCCGGGTTCGATCCCTGGGTTGGGAAGATCCCCTGGACAAGGAAATGGCACCCCACTCCAGGACTCTTGCCTGGAAAATCCCATAGACAGAGGAGCCTGACAGGCTACAATTCATGGGGTCTCAAAGAGTCAGACACGACTGAGTGACTTGACTTCAATTCAAAATGTATTTCCAACTGCCACGTAAATGGGATTTTTCTCTCCAAGTAGCCGCAGGTCCCTCGCAGTCCGTTGTCGTTCCTGCAGTCAGTCCGCCTCCTAACCCACTGTTACTTTGTATAAAGGACCACGCCTACCCTTCCAGTCAAGTTCTAATCACACCGAGGCACAAAAGCAGCAATCACCCCACTCTCCACTTCCAGGCCCTGGCCAGCAATCAAAAATCTGACTGTGGGTCTCTGTTCATTCTATTTCTGGGTGATACCATATCGCAAAACACCTCTCAGCCTCAGCCCTGTTGATCAATAGTCGTTTAAAAGTAAATTTGTCATGGAAGTGTATAAACATCTACATTCAATAGTGTTTGCCAAAGTAATGCATTTGCCCCGTGATTATAAATGATCAAATAAGTGAAACAACACAGCAGCAGCAAAAACTGCGCCAGTCTGATAGAGAACAGGCTTCTGGACACGGGGCGGGACTGGGGAGGAGGGGGGGTGGGGTGGACAGGGAGAGGAGCGTGGACACGTACACCCTGCCTAATGTGAGACCACCACCGCTGGGAGCTCACCATCTGACAGGGGAACTCAAACAGGGCCCTGTAACAGCCTAGAGGGGCGGGATGGGGAGGAGGGTGGGAGGGAGGTTCCAGCGGGAGGCGCCATGGGTGCACCTGCGGCTGATTCATGCTGATGTTTGGCAGAAACCACAGTATTGTAAAGCAGTTATCCTTCAGTTAAAAACATACATATTTTTCAAACTGTTCTAGTATGTGCTGAGGTGGTGGGTATGAGCCTGGCTTTATTTCTGCGATCTTCACTGTTACTAAATCTACTGAAATAAATGAAGCAGGGCTAGAACCCAGAGTGGAGCCGGGTAGGCAAATGCTCTGTCCCAGACATGGTCTGTCCCAACCCTCCTTTCTCACAGCCAGAATCCCCTCCCCCGAGCCAGCCACCCCAGTTTCCAGGACCAGCCCCACCCTCCGTGGAGACACCGGGGTGGTGTTGGTACAGCCCCCCGGGACCACCCCCTCCCAGCCCCTCCGAGTGCTGGCTCCGCTGTGACCTCCTGCCCCGGCTCCACTGCCTATACCTGAACCCTCTCTTGGTTCCTTAGCCCTCGGCTCTGAAGCTCACTGGACTCCTGGCTGCCTCTCTGTCTCTCAAGCCACCTGGACCTGCTGTCCCTACAACCATGTGACTCTGAAACGAAATCAACTCCAAATACTCATTGGAAGGACGGATGCTGAGACTGAAGCTCCACTACTGTGGCCACCTGATGCAAAGACCCGACTCACTGGAAAAGACCCTGATGCTGGAAAGATTGAAGCAGGAGGAGAAGGGGACGACAGAGGATGAGGTGGTTGGATGGCATCACTGACTCAATGGACATGAGTTTGAGCGAGCTCCGGGAGTTGGTGATGGATGGGGAGGCCTGGCTTGCTGCAGTCCATGGGGTCGCAAAGAGTCAGACATGACTGAGCGACTGAACAACAACCATGTACCCCAGTTCAGGGAGCCTGTCCTGAGATGCTGGAGACTCTAGAAATAGTCTCCAATTCTGTCTCCCTCAGCCTCCTATCGCAACCCCTGCCACGCCCTCCCCCTTACCTCCCACCCCCACCCCTGGTCCCAACCTCCTGCAGCTCCTCCAGTTTATCTGGAAGTGGACTTCCGCCCATGGCCCTCACCAGGCACTCCTTCCAGGCCGGGCCTGACTCTTAAGAAAAGATCAGCGGCTTCTTCTCAACCAACGCTCTGCACTTCAGACCTTGTTCCTGCTTAAGTGCCTCTGTCTGAGCCTAACTATCGACTCGTGGAGACAGAGCTCTTGAAGAATGTCCTCCTCCTCATCCTCGCTGTTTACCTGGGATCGGCCAGGGGCCTGCACACGGCCGTCTATTAATTGCCTGTAGACACCATGATGCAGCAGATTGCACTATTTTCACACAGAGACGAGGAACCTGGGATCCCATTTTAATAAGAAATGTGCTCAGGTTTGGCTGGCAAGACTGGGGCAAAAGCAGGACCAGATGAGGCTGACCTGGCCTCCTTCTTAACGTATGAATCCTATCTGGGGAAACCCTATGCTGGGTCAGTTACCGAGTGCAAGAGGACGGGGAGGCACTTTCTAAGCCACACGGGCTGCTCTGATGCCCCTTGGACACGAGCCCATTACTGAGGGGGGCTGGGGCTCCCCGGCGTCCGAGTCACCTGCGTGCCCCGTTCAGAAGCCGTCTCGAGCTCACTCCACCTCGCAGAGCAGGACAGGGTAGGCATTTGCTCAAATTCCCACTTGAGTACTTCTGATAAAACCAACTGTTTCAAATAAAACTGGAAGGGCTTTTGTACTTCGCACTGGTACCATCTAAGTTCTGGGTTTCAGGCTTAGTTGACTTAAGTGAAATCAGCAACAGAGCAGGAGAGGGCTGTCTGGGTGCTGATCCAAGCCCTAAGCTGCTTCCAAAGCGCTGCATGACTCTCAGAGACCGCGTTCCCAGGGGCTCCATGATGCAATCATCAGAGACGCTCCATCACAGCTCCCAGCTCTGGAAAGCTGAGCTGCATCCCTGTCCAGGGGGAGTATATGCCACCCTCTGAAACACACTTGAAGCTGTGGCCTCAATGAGCATCAAGTTGTCTGCTGGGGAAGAAGGCAATGTTATGGGTTGAACTGTGTCTCCAAAAAAGATGTCCAACGCCCGGGAGCTCAGAATGCAGCTGGACTGGGGAACAGGGCTGCTGCCTGTGTCATCAGCTAAGATGAGGTCACACTGCATTAGGGGGACCCCCTAATCTAATAGCACCAACGTGTTTAAGAGAAGAAACACGAGGAAAGAAGGCGATGTAACGACAGAGGAAGAAGAGATCAGTGATGTATCTATGAGCCAAGGTTGCTGGCAATAGCAGACGCTGGAAGAGGCAAGGAAAGATCCTTCTTTACAGGTTTCAGATGAAGCGTGGCCCTGCCCACACCTTCAACCTGGACTCCCAGCCCCCAGAAATTCGAGACAAGATTCTCTTGTGTGAAGCCACCCAGCGTGTATGACTTCGTTACAACAGCCCTAGGAAAGGAGAGCCCAGGGGAAACAAACAACTGGGGGATCACAAAGACCTCTTGACTGAGAAGCAGTACCAAGGAGGAAGGAGGAAATACAGACGGTCTCCAGCTGAGGGTGGTTCGATTTAGGATTTTTTGACTTTACAATGGAGTGAAAGCAATGCGCACTTGGGAGAAACCAAACTTTGGATTTTGGATTTGCTCTTTCCCCAAGCGAGCAATTCCCGGTCCGCTCTCATGGTGCCAGGCAGTGACGCTGAGCACGGCTGCACGTCAGCCACGCGACCAAGGGCAAGCAGTCACTCTGTACCCAGACAGCCATTCTGCTTTTCACTCTCAGTACAGCATTCAATAAATCACATGAGACAGTCAAAACTTTATTACAAAATAGGTTTTGTGTGGGGCTCCCCTGGTAGCTCAGATGGTAAAGAGTCTGCCGGCCATGCAGGAGACCCAGGTTCCATCCCTGGGTCAGGGAGATGCTCTGGAGAAGGGAGAGGCTCTGTGTGAAACGGTTTTGCCCAACGGTGGGCTCGTGGAAGTGTTCTGAGCATGTCTAAGGTGGGCGAGGCTGAGCTACGGTGTTCAGCAGGTTGGGTGTATTCAAACCACTTTTTACTATGATATTTCTGACGTACGATGGGTTGATTGGGATATAACCTGGCTGTACGTGTTTGTGACCAGGAACGCCTTTCATAGTGTGGCCGCCTACCTGGCTGAACTGGAGGGAGACAGACAAGGCCCTGCATCCCTGGAAGGAGCCTTCCTTCCCCTAAGAACCTAGACCATCTAACTCAGGCCCCGAGGAGGGGAAGGAGCAGGGAGGGGGGGAGCGACAGAAATGAAAGGTTTCATTCCTCCCCATTTGAGCCAAAGCCCTGCCTCCTGCATCCCGGCCCTCAGTCCCTTCCCTGCTCACATGCTTACAGAAGGACCCTAATGGGTGTTTTCACAGCCATGATCTGGTGCAATCTTCATACCACAGGGAAGGAGGGAAAGTATTATCACTCCCATTTTATATGCAAGGAAACTGAGGCTCACACAAGATCACAAATGCAATGACCACCCTGCAAAGAAGGTCAGTTAACAAAGCAAAAGGCATGGGAGTGGGCATGGGGAGTGGGGGTAGGAAAAAAGCTCTAAATTTCATCTTAAAAAAAAAAAAAAAGATGGGGTCAAACGAAAGTTCCAAAGGGAATCAGATCTGTTGACCTTGGAAAGTGGACCTTCATCTGTTTCAGTCGTTCAGACAGCGCTGCTGCGGACACGATCCGCTGATTCTTTGACCAGATTGGTCGAGGGTCTCTGAGGAGAAAGCCCAAGCACGTAAGAACCCTGGCCTTCTGTCTCATTCGGGGCTTCGCTGTCTTCAGAAGCGTCTGCGCAAGCAGAGGGCCCTTCCCCAACCATCACCCTGAGCAAGCCAGGCCTCAGGGAGTGAGAGGCTGGGGGACCACAGACCCGCGTCCAACAGCCCGTGATGACTGGACGGACCAGCCCCTTCCCCGAAGTATCACCCTGCACAAGCCAGGCCTCAGGGAGTGAGAGGCCGGGGGACCACAGACACGCGTCCAACAGCCCGTGATGACTGGACGGACCAGCCCCTTCCCCAAAGCATCACGGAACAAGAGCAGAGATGGCAGGGATGCAGCGGGCTGGCAGGCACCCCAGGAAACGAGAGGGTTATGCCACAAAGCACTGGGCAGAAGAACTGGGTGGAGAGCTCTGACTCCAATCAGCGGACTCTTCCATGTAGTATAATCCTCCCCCTCTGGAAAACACCCGTCACTGGTCACCGAGAAAACGTGCCTTTCCCACCCCCAAACCCGTGGCCAAGATGTCAGGCACAGAGACCTCAGGAGTCACCACTCACCACCCCGAGAAATTTCCTCTGCGAAGTGCCCTCGCTCCCCATCTTGTCAGCTTGAAAATATTAAACACCACTGAAGGAAATTTAAGGTTTCTTTTTCAGATTTAAATGTCTACTTATTTCAAAATGAATTAGTAGTTCTCTGGGTTTCATAATGTTTAATTCATTAATGATAACTACAGCTCGAGAATTTGAAAGGGAAATTGCTTTCAGGATAAAATTAAATGTGAAACGCTGAGCGATGATTCACGGCTGTTCCTATCTAAATTACTAATCCATGTGACAGACCTGGTTGGCAGCACAAAAAAGCAATACTCTTTTCCCCCACTGCCTCAGAGACTTTGCCCAATTGTTTTGCAAACCGTCTAAACCCAAGTCCTAAATAATCCCCTGCCAGCAGCCTCCATTTCATTGCAGAATCTAGTTCTTAACATCTCTATTGCCTCAGAGAGGTTCAGGAGGGACTAATACTTCGGTGCCTCAGAAAAAAGAGTTTTCTCCACATTCGAGTCTAGATGTACAGTCCGATGAATTTCCAAGGCAACTCATTTTAAATTTAAGGCAAATATCCAGGTGGTATCTGTCCTCCTGAAAGAAACCTCCATAAAATTCTAAAAATGAGAGCTTTCTTTTAGTTTGCAAGGAAGGCTGGCCAGCTGAGAGTCAGTTACATATACCCCTGCTGGAACAACTGGGAGCTGGAACAAACCCTGTGGTCCAAAAGACAAGATAATATGAAGTTTCCAAAGCTTCCTGCAGCCCAGGTTACGCTGCCTCCTAGAACGTCACCTAGGTCTGCTCCTGCGCCAGCACCAGGGTTCACACCCTGACCAGGGTGGAGAAGCAGGGATGCTTCTGACCATGTGCCCCCAAAGGAACTCAGAGACCAAGGTCCCACAGGGCACATCTCCCTGGGAACTGCGGTCCAGACCACCCTGAAAGCCCAAAAACTGGATTCCCCCATCTCCAATCTCCCCCTCACTCCCCCCCACCCTGCATGCTGGTCCTCAGTGGCAAGTCAGACCCCAGGCAGCCCTCGGGAGTGCTCCTCCACGCCAAAGCTTTAATATGATGCTGCCTTAACCCTGGGGACAATCCACGGAAGGCGCCCTCAGGGTCCCCATACTGCAGGACAAGGCGAGTCAGCAGACATGCAATGCACTTGCCCAAGTTACAGGCCAAGAACATAGCAGAGCCAGGACACACACCACACTTTCTGCCCCGTTGCCCATGCTGTGGACTCTCTGATCACGCCACCCTCAGCTTTGAATATCCGACTTACTCCTTACGACCGGGCAGTAGGCCCACATGCCTGCCGAGGTCTGCAGGCCCTCGGGCGGCTTGGTTCACTTCCAGCTTCTCCATCTTCCCCACACTCTGGCTTCTCCAGACTACGAACCTGTTGTTCTCCACCTCTCCTCCCAGGAGGGCTCCCGAGACCCCCTTGGGTATCCCTCCCCTCCCCCACTTTCTGCTCCTGCAGTGCTACGTTCATTCCCGTCGTCAACCACTCACGGCTTACTGTTGACACTGGGGCTTCCCTGGTGGCTCAGCTGGGAAAGAATCCGCCTGCAATGCGGGAGACCTGGGTTCGATCCCTTGTTGGGAAGATGCCCTGGAGAAGCGAAAGGCTCCCCACTCCAGTATTCTGGCCTGGAGAATCCCATGGACTGTACAGTCAATGGGGTCACAGAGTCGGACACGACTGAGCAACTCCACTCTCACTGACACTGAGGGCACGTGTGGGTCTCCCCGTCAAATCCACGAACTGCTTCTCCAGGGCAGCGGCTCTGGCTCTTCCATGACCGGCCCCCGCACCCACAGCAGGGCCGCAGAGAGGCAGTCCCTAACCTTTACAACTGACGAATGTGCCATGACAAACGTGTTCAAAGCCAAAGCAGACCACAGACCCAGGGGCTTGTGCCACATTGACTCAGGACCCTTACAAGTGGAGAGGAAGAGACGGGCAAGGGGTTTTGTGCACTTTTTCAAAGCTCTGACTGTCAGGGAGCTTTTTTTCTCCATCAAGCATTCAAACATGGCAACCACGTGCTGGAGAGAACACCTAGCTGTCTGCTCACTAGCTAATGGGTTTATGAAGCAAGCCTGTTTCCGATTTTAAATCAGCAAGGGATAATCTTTAGAGGGGGAACTCAAGAGTCACCCATGTGTTACAAAAGCAAAGAGATGACAAACAATCCCAGCTCCAACTGGCTTTTATTGTTGCTTCCTGGCAGCAGAAGCGAGGGCAAAGAGATACTTGGAAGCAAGAGGTTTTGTAGCTGTCGGCGTTTTTCATTTTAAGGAGAGAGTGTGTCCACTCCCCACAGCTCTTCTGTCGACCCTTCTGCAGGGATGAGTTCATGCAAAGCAGCCGGGACTCCCCACAGCACCAGTCCCGACCATTCAGGTCGGGACTTGGCTCAAATAAACCCTGATGCCACTGACATACAAAAATAACAAAAAAAATAACAATAAAAAAACAAAAAAAATTAAAAAAAAACAAAAATAACAATTGCAACTCATGGTAATCGCTTAAATTATAAGATAATGTTCCTAAATGTTCCTCAACCCCTTAGAATAGTTGCGAATGTCCAGTGAATGCGATTTCTCTGCTGCTGCTGCTGCTGCTGCTGCTAAGTCGCTTCAGTCATGTCTGACTGTGTGTGACCCCATAGACGGCAGCCCACCAGGCTCCCCCATCCCTGGGATTCTCCAGGCAAGAACACTGGAGTGGGTTGCCATTTCCTTCTCCAATGCATGAAAGTGAAAAGGGAAAGTGAAGTCGCTCAGTCGTGCCCGACTCTTAGTGACCCCCTGGACTGGAGCCCACCAGGCTCCTCCATCCATGGGAATTTCCAGGCAAGAGGACTGGAGTGGGGTGCCATTGCCTTCTCCGGTGATTTCTCCTAGGTACTGTGAAAACACACAAAAATACACTCTATTGTTATGTAAATTTAACCTTCAGGTCATACCCTAGCTAAAACAAACACTACATTAAATCATTTTCCCTCACCTACTCAGAACTTAACGAGCCCCTGGGGGGCATTCTGGATGCCCCGGGCTCTCTTTCATAAACTCTTCCAAGGAGACTCCTGGTAACAGGATCACGCGCCATGCTGGGTGTCCTTTCCCTCCACCTCACCTGCAGCCGGCACAGGCCCTCAGAGTAAGCTCCTGACCCTAGAGGTTGGCCTTCACCCAAGTGTTGCCTTCGGTTCACAGCAACTATCTTTGCTATGTTCAGGGGTGTTGCTCCCAGGGAGAAGCATTTGCCAAATATTTTCTAACTTGTCTCTTTTCTTCCCCGTTTATTCAATGTCTCGAGAGCAGCCATGCCTGCTCGTGTCAGCTTGGAGACCTCAGGACAGAGGGCAGTCCAGCCCAGACACCCTTAGCTGACCCTGCAGGGCACCCACTGCCCTGGGCATCCAGAGAGGCCACCTCAGGTGACCAGGATAAGCATGGGCTTTAGAAGCATCTTCCAAGTTGTCTGCTAAATGGATGAGATGCATGCAGCGTATTTTGCCTTGCGGTTACGCAGAGGAACGGTGCGGGGCAGGACAGTCAGGACCAGGCGCTCCGGGCGGCTCCACAGAAAGGGCACGCAGCCCTCTTCCCAAGGGACTGAAAAGCAGGCAGAGTTGCCCATTCTTGAGTTTCTTAGGGTTCCCACTTTAATGATTAAACAGAAAAACTGAAAAGCATCCATTGTTCATAAAAACAACCTTTCATAAGCATGTCAGGTTCTCAGAAAAGGTTTTTAGAACATTCTAACATCTTGGTTTTCTTTGGAAGGAATGATGCTAAAGCTGAAACTCCAGTACTTTGGCCACCTCATGTGAAGAGTTGATTCAATGGAAAAGACTCTGATGCTGGGAGGGATTGGGGGCAGGAGGAGAAGGGGACGACAGAGGATGAGATGGCTGGATGGCATCACTGACTCAATGGACGTGAGACTAAGTGTTCGAACTCCGGGAGTTGGTGATGGACAGGGAGGCCTGGCGTGCTGCAATTCATGGGGTCACAAAGAGTTGGACACGACTGAGCGACTGAACTGAACATCTTGGTTAAGCTTGTGTGTTCTAGGAATATTCTAAGTTCTCCATTTCTTTGTAGGAAGGACTAGTTCAAGGAACTCCAGTCTTAACCATTTCCATCACCACAAAATTCTAATGAGGGAAATCCACAGAAACGCGAAATTTCTCTCAAATTTTCAACTGCTAACAATACAAGGAACCATGAAATAAAGACAAAACGGGAATGTGTATAAGCAGAAGCACCTTTGGACAGGAAGCCACGACAGCAGTCGTGTAACTGGGCTTCATGGAAAGCATCTGTGTTCCGTGATACAGACTTACACGCTGAGCTTGTGCCTTCTCAGTTCAACTCAGGAGGGAAAAGGTGGGCACGTTCGCCAGCTCGAGTCCAGCATCGCCATCTGTCCTTCCTACCACATCCTTCCACCCCTCTCAAGCCTGTCCTGGAAAGAAAGAACTGAAAATACGGAAATAGCACCTTACTGGACCCGCAGCTAACACGAGTCCCCTGCTTTCAGGATTATACAGCTGGGGTGGGGTGGGGTGTAGACAGCACAGCAGGAAGCCTTCAGTGGCCAGACTTCACTGCAGCTGCAGCGTGGCCTGTGCACTCCAAACAAGCTTTACCGATCACAGCCTCTGAGGATGGGATTTATTCTTGCAAACACACACAAGCAACGGCAGTTTAAAAAGTCTTCCTGTCCACGTCTGCTCACCTCCCACAGAGCCCGTCTCCACCAAGTGCTCTCACCTGCTCTGGTCTCTTCTACCCAAGGATGAGAACAAACCCCCTCCTCAACCCAGCTGTTCCTTACCCCCGCTTCTTCACCACTGGCGCGGCCCCTTCACACCCCTGCCGTCCCCCCAAAGTCGCGCCCGTGTGTCTCCTCAGAGCCACTGCCTGGAGATCCTGCTTCAGGACATCACTCATCTCTCCTTTCTTTCAAGGATGTGGAGAGAAGAAGACTTCTTTTAAGTTTAACCAAGAAATGGAAAGGATCAAAGTCCTATCTTCCCATCAGAAAGTTTGCAGGCCTCACTTACTCAGTTCCAAGAGAGAAACAAGTCAGGCCAAAGTAAGGGACCAGCTCCACCCCAGGAAAAGGCTCAGCTGGAACTGAGCACCCCCCACCTTTCTGGATCCTTTCTGGATCTGCCTTGCTTTGAAGCTCCCCTTACTCCTCCACCACCCATCCTCAAGTCTCAGCAGAGCCTGTACCAGCCCGACCACATTACTCCCTGCATCCTCTTTCTCACCTTCCCTCCGTCTGACCCCTCCACTCTCCTCCCACAAGCCCTGCACCTGCTTCTCAGAGGGGTTGGTAGAAGCCTGAATCACAGGGTTAGCTACTACACCCTTATGGAGGTGAATGTGTAACCCTACCCAAGGGCACTCACGTTTTAGCAAAGGATTTTGTGGCTCAGCTGGTAAAGAATCTGCCTGCAATGCAGGAGACCTGGGTTTGATCCCTGAGTTGGGAAGATTCCCTGGAGAAGGGAAAGGCTACCCACTCCAGTTTTCTGGCCTGGAGAATTCCATGGACTGTATAGTCTGTGGGGTCACAAAGAGAGACGACTGAGCAAATTTCACTTTCATGGGCATAAAACCCACAAGGAACAAACAACTAATTTATACTGATTGTCAGTCTCAAACACATCATTAAATTTCTCTGCCCGCTTCTGATTCCTCCCTCGGCCTTGTTGGGAGAATGGGTGAGCTAACACGTCCATAACACTGAGAGCAGCACCCAGCACCTTACGTGGGTCATGCACTGGGTTATCAGTATGAACCTGCACAGAAGCGCCCCCGAGAGATGAGAACGCGGAGTGACCTGCTGGGATCACAAGGCTGATCACAAGGAGCGGAGCAGGGATACAGCTCCGAGTCCACAGGAACCAGCTCATGCCGTCTTCTCCACACCACAAGGAATGAATCTCTAATGGTAAACCAAGGCCAGCAGGCGGCGGGGCGAGAGTGCGCCCGTTGGGGGTCTGTGGTACTCCGACAGCAGAAGGTCAGAAGGAAGGGCTGGACGGCCGGAGCAGGCATCAGGTGATTCCTGCAGCGCGGCCTGAGCCGCACAGGCTGAATGTCCCATCGGGGCTCATTCACGCCGTCTCTGAATCACAGTGACCTCAGGCTATTAACTCACCCCATGTAGACCCAGATTCTCCTGAGTATAAAATGGAAACCGTTTACTCGGGAGGGCGTAAGCCCCTTTCACCGTGAAGTGTTCGTGGCAAAAGGCAAAAGTTTTCATGAGGGAGCTTCCAGAAAAGGTCTTGAGGTCAGGAGGGCAGCAAATCAGTTGGTGTCCCCCGACATTCAGAAGGGGGATTCATAGAACAGCATGCTAGATATGAACATTTATTTAAAAAAAAAACTTAATACCAGAGCCAAGAAATATTGCTAATGACCTTGATACATATGGTTAACATTTCTGAATGAATTCTGAGCAGTCTGACTTTTAATCGCCAAAACACTGCTGAAAACCTACTCATTTCCATCATATGTTACAAATCCATAATCAGGCCTCCTTTCTCTCTAGCTTGTCCTACGTCGGGAAAGCATTGACTATTCCACCAGAGGAGACTTCCCTCGAAATAACCTCAGTATCCTCAACTGTCACATAATTCAGCAGCTACTCACTGCACTATAAGCCTGGGATGAATTTCTGGTATAGAAACAAAATGGCAATAATAAGATAAATTCTATCATAATAAGATAAATTATAATTCTATCCTGACCAGAGCACAGGGTAACTGAAATGAAAACTAGATTTTTAGCATTTCATATTTAATATTATGTCCATTGAAGATGCTTGTTTTCAGTATATTTTGCTTCTAATAGCAGTTATTTTTTCTTTTTTTAGATTTTTTTTTTATGTGGACCATTTTTAAGGTTTCTATTGAATTTGTTACAATATTGCTTCTGTTTCATGTTTCGGGTTTTTTGGCATGTGGGATTTTTACTTCCCTGACCAGGGATTGAGCTGCCTGCATTGGAAGGCAAAGTCTTAACCTGGGAGACTTAAATACACTGGACCAGCAGGAAGTCCCGGCAGCAATTGCTTTTTATTTGTACTTTTCAATACTGTGAAGTTTTGCAAGATCAGTGTATTATCATGCACTGGCACACTGATGCTACTGGCTGAGTTTCCATTCTGTTACTTGATACACAGCTTTGAGCAAGATGCTAAATCTCTCTGTGCCTCAGTTTGGTCATCCAAAAAATGGGGACAAAACCTGCTCCTATATTACTGTGAGGATCACACTGGGTGACTTGAGTTTGACAAGACACTAGATTTAGTGACTGCCAAGTACACAGTCAGAGCACCTGACCTGCCTCCTGAGAAACCTGTGTGCAGGTCAAGAAGCAAGAGTTAGACCTGGACATGGAACAACAGACTGCTTCCAAACAGGGAAAGGAGTAGTCAAGGCTGTATATTGTCACCCTGATTATTTAACTTCTATGCAGAGTACATCATGAGAAACGCTGGGCTGGAAGAAGCACAAGCTGGAATCAAGATTGCGGGGAGAAATATCAATCACCTCAGATATGCAGATGACACCACGCTTATGGCAGAAAGTGAAGAGGAACTAAAGAGCCTCTTGGTGAAAGTGAAAGAGGAGAGTGAAAAAGTTGGCTTAAAACTCAACATTCAGAAAACTAAGATCATGGCATCCGGTCCCATCATTTCATGGCAAATAGATGGGGAAACAGTGGAAACAGTGGCTGACTTTGTTTTTCTGGGCTCCAAAAGCACTGCAGATGGTGACTGCAGCCATGAAATTAAAAGACGCTTACTCCTTGGAAGAAAAACTATGACCAACCTAGACAGTATATTAAAAAGCAGAGAGATTACTTTGCCAACAAAGGTCCGTCTAGTCAAAGCTATGGTTTTTCCAGTAGTCATGTATGGATGTGAGAGTTGGACTATAAAAAAAGCTGAGCACCAAAGAACTGATGCTTTTGAACCGTGGTATTGGAGAAGATTCTTGAGAGTCCCTTGGATTGCAAGGAGATCCAACCAGTCCATCCTAAAGGAAATCAGTCCAAATTCATTGGAAGGACTGATTCTGAAGCTGAAACTCCAATACTTTGGCCACCTGATGCAAAGAACTGACTCATCTGAAAAGACCCTGATGCTGGGAAAGACTGAAGTCGAGAGGAGAAGGGGACGAAAGAGGATGAGATGGTTGGATGGCATCACTGACTCAATGGACATGAGTTTGAGTGAACTCCGGGAGTTGGTGATGGACAGGGAGGCCTGGTGTGCTGCAGTCCATGGAGCTGCAAAGAGTCGGACAGGACTGAGCGACTGAATTTAACTGAAGTACATAGTAGCAATTTTTTCACTTATAAAAGCACAAATCCAATTCAAAGATATTTATTTACCCAAAATTTTGCAATCTCCATACTTAAAGACTGGCAGGCCTTAGCTCTCACAGCACTGGGGCCAGCACCCCCACTCGCTCCTCCTCTTCCAACATACTAAACTCTCACTATTCAGAAGTGAGTTATGCGCATCAGCCCACTGAACATTCTCTGAAGGAGTAAAAATGCTTTCTCCATAACCCAGAGAAAGTGGGCTTGTTTTCTGAGAAAATGAAATAGGCCAGAGCCTGAACCAGCAGATTCCAGTTAATCAGTACTACCTGCTAGGAGTTTTTTGAGACTGATGGAGCCAAGATTCTATTAGTAAACAAACCTCAGGAAAGGAAAATTAAAGCTGCTTTACTCCTCAAAGTATTTTCCTAATCTATCTTAATAAGCATAGTTTCATTCTGTTTATTCACAACCATTTTTCATACCATACTAAATGAATTTTGTCTGATTAAGTTAATTTTAGAAATATAAATATGAATTTCATGCTTCTACTACTATTTGCACGCACTTGGGCTCTAAGTCTATTTTGTTCCCTGAAAACCTAACTCAACATCTTACCTTAAACCCAAAGGGAAAACCCCTGGGTTGAACAAAAAGTTCGTGGCAATGTGCCCTGAGACTGTCCTTGCAGCCACAACATAACAGCACATCAGGAGAAGACTCTATCAAGACAGTCACCACGTCTTTCCAACAGTAGACAAGTATAAACGAAGTCAAAGGTAGTAACCGACACGTTACACTTCTGAGTGCAGACACAAGATGGGCTGCCAAGATGCAGTGTCCCCAAAGAGGGCACTGCCCTTAATCAACCAGCGTCCATGAAGACATCCAAAAGGGCACGGGAAATACAGAAAAAGTTAGATCTCTGCAATCCCTAAGGAGACTGAGAACTAGTTAAAGGCGTAACAGTTCACACTCATATTTACTGGTCAAAAAAAGAGTAAGTTAGGTCATCAGAATGCAAAGAAGAATAAGGTGGACCCAGCCCTCAGAGAGCCCGCAGCTGGCCATGCCCAGGACCTGCACTAGGTCTGACAGACACAGAAGGCAGTAAAGGTCATTTTTAGGGGCCATGACCAAGGCTTCCAGGGGTGCAGTCAGTAAAGAACCCACCTGCCAATGCAAGAGAGGCAAGAGACACGAGTTCGATCTCTGGATTGGGAAGATGCCCTGGAGAAGGAAATGGCAACTCACTCCAGTGCTCTTGCCTGGAGAATCCCATGGACCAAAGAGCCTGGAGACCTACCGTCCATGGGGCCACAAAGAGTCAGACACGACTGAGCACACAGACTTAAATAATAACTGGGGATTCAGTGAAGGGATCTGAGCAGGGAACTAAAGGTAGAGTTATAGTTTGAATGACAGGGTGGAGTAGAATAGAGGAACAGAAAGTGTGTGCGCGCAGCTGTGTCCGACTCCTCGTGGCCCCAGGGACGGCAGCCCACCAGGCTCCTCTGTCCCTGGGATTCTCCAGGCAAGAATACTGGAGTGGGCTGCCATTTCCTTCTCCAGAGGATCATCCCGCGTCTCTGGCATCTCCTGCGTTGGCAAGTGGGTTCTTTACCACTAGTGCCACCTGGGAAGCCCAGAAGAATAGAACAGAAGGACAGGATTGAACACAAGAGCAAGCAGGTTGGCTGGCCACAAGCCAGGGGTTGGTGAGGTTCCCAACCGGGGCAGTGGTAAAGAATCCACCTGCCAACGCAGGATCCCTGTGTTGGAAAGATCCCCTGGAGGAGGAAATGGCAACCCACTCCAGGATTCTTGCCCAGAAAATCCCATGGACAGAAGCCTGGTGGGCTACAGTCCATGGGGTCCCAGAGGGTCAGACGCGACTGAGCACACACGCATGCTGGCCAGAGTGACCCGGCTCAGATGAGGAAAGGGTCTTCCAACCAGGTTCCCCGTATTCCAGGCAGGGTCCCATAGATAGCAACCCTCATGCACAGTCTGTAAAACATTTTAAATCTAGAGGAGATCGTAACCAGTCTGGGAGTAACACACAGAAACCAAGCTGTGTGACGACCTGAAGTCCTGCACTGCAGGCGGATGCTTTACCACCGAGCCACCAGGGAAGCGCCAACATGGAGTCACAAACCACTTCCGTTTTCAACACATTCAAGCGCCCTCTGCTCAGGAAACGTTTCCCTTGTTCCCACCACTCTTTTGACCTCTGTCCTCTCGCAGCCAGCCCTCGAGAGGGTCTCTCTCCCACTGGCGACACGGTTCAGCCTCAGACTCGTGATGACCACGCGGATGTGGGTTACCCTCCAAGTGGCGGGTCTGACCTCGCTGCTAAATTTCCAAAGTGGACTCCTGATGTGTCCCACGTCGGTGCTTCCCCTGCAGTTTGACATTTGTTACCACCCTTCTTCACCCAGGACCTCAGACTTGAGAACCTGTTTCCCTCTCACCCCTCATTCAATCGGTCTTTGAAATCCCACTGGTTCTGGCTCTGGAACGCCTCCCGTGCTCATGCGCAGCCCCCACTCCCGCGGCCCCTCTCCTGGAGTCCATCTCCCCGCCTGTGCTCTGGCCCCCACTGGCCTCCCCACCTTCGTCCTCCCACCAATCCACACTCATTGCAGCCAGATTAAGCTTCTGAGAGCACAACTCCACACCTCGTCCTCCCCGGCCCCCACGTCATCAGTGGCTTCCTGCCAAATAAATTCCAAAGCCGCTCTCCACCAACCACTCTCATCCTCCCCCCTACAAGTCCTGCTTACTCCATACTTCAGTCAGAAAGCATCTTTTGTTGTCCAGAAGAGAAGATCCACCCTCCCTCACACCTTGTTCCTGCAGAAACAGCACTGCACCTGCCCGCCTGTCCAGACGACTACCCACCTTTCCAGGGACGGTTAAATGCCACTTCTTCCAGGAAGCCATTCTCTAGCAGGAAGCCATCTGCCCCCTCTGAATTCCAAGGCCACTTCATCCAGTTATCACCTGGCATTTGAGCCCCGTGCGTACACACTGCTCTTCCTCCTACAGAGGCAACCTCCTATACGTGTGTGTTAGTCACTCAGTCGCGTCCGACTCTTTGCGACCTTAGGGAAACCTCCTATACGTGTGTGTTAGTCACTCAGTCGCGTCCGACTCTTTGTGACCTTAGGGAAACCTCCTATACGTGTGTGTTAGTCACTCAGTCGCGTCCGACTCTTTGTGACCTTAGGGACTGCAGCCCATCAGGCTCCTCTGTCCATGGGATTCTCCAGGCAGGAATACTGAAGTGGGCTGCCATGTCCTTCTCTGGGATCTTCCCAACCCAGGAATCGAACCTGTGTCTCTTATGTCTCCTGCATTGGCAGGTGGGTTCTTCACTGTCGGAGCCATCAGGGAAGCCCCATCTCCTATATGAAAATAATCAACAATGCACTAAATTAGCACTTTCTTACCAGGAAGTATTTGTGCCAAGAGCTATGGAGACACAAGACCATCAGCTGACAGCTTAGCAAAGAGATGATGCTCAACCCATGCAAAAAATAATGCAATAACATCAATAACTCTTTTTAATTATCATATACAGATGTTAGTTGAAGTCATAAAAATACAGGACATCTCAGAGAAAGTGAGTCATCTTAACAGAATGGAAAGTCTGCAGCAGCACGCCGCAGTGGCTTACAGCATAAACCCTGGAGCCACTGATGGCGGGGTTCTAATCCCAGCTCTGGCGCTGACTCCTCTCGTGACCCTGGGTAAATCACTTAGCCTTTCTGCGCCCCAATTTCTTGAAAATGGAGAAATTAAATTAGAGATATTAATAGTAGCTTCCCCTTAAGACTACTGTAATAATGATGCCCATACTGTATGCAAAACACTTAGGAGCCCAGCACAGAATTAGTGCCAGCTGTATCAGCTTGTGGTTCAGTCGCCCAGTCGTGTCCAACTCTTTGCAACCACATGGACTGCAGCACGCCAGGCCTCCCTGTCCTTCAGCATCTCCGGGAGTTTGCCCAAGTTCATGTTCACTGCCTCTCATCCTCTGGGCCCTCTTCTCCTGCCCTCAATCTTTCCCAGCATCAGCGACTTTTCCAATGAGTCGTCTATTGGCGTCAGATGACCAAAACACTGTATTAGCTACTCTTAGTCTTATTATTGTGAAAATGTTTTATATATAAGGGATGAAAAACAGAAGAATCAAAAATATTTGGTTCTTAAGATTTTTTCTAGAAAAAAGAGAGACTTTACCATCTTAAAGTCATCAAGCCAAATCTGCTCTGTCTGCTGAGTGGGAGTGTTTGCTTGACAGGACAGGTGACCTTCACCGGGGTGGCTCTTTGTACAGTGGACCGAACACTGCGAACAGGGCAGGCTCGGAGACCACTGACTCCAAACAAAGGCTTCAGCCAACGAAGGGCTCACCCACAATCTGCCGTTGTGTCCTGCAAACAAGCCCGCTGTTGTCATCCAGACGGGTGCCAAAGGAAACCGTCTGACTTACGCATTCCGGACAGCAGCTCCACGTAGACACACCACAAATACAATCAGCGGCTTCAGAGGAAATCTAGTACGAGGCGCTGACTCTGGTCTGATAAGCGAGCCAATCAGCAGCTTCAGAGGAAATCTAGTACGAGGCGCTGACTCTGGTCTGATAAGCGAGCCAATCAGCGGCTTCAGAGGAAATCTGGTACGGGGCGCCGACTCTGGTCTGATAAGCGAGCCTTTGGGTTCAGCTTTTTAAAGAACACTACTCCACCAGATTCAGCAGCGCAGAAGCATATGTGAGTCCATTTTCAAAGTCCATCACACCATATAGAGATTTACTTACTAACGGTGGGGAACAGCTGTGACTACGGGGTATCAACATCTGTCATTTCCCCCCCAAATAGGAAGATGTAGTAAACATAAATTGCCACAAATATTTGAACTTGAACTTGTGTTGCAGACACATATTCCTACCTGGGGAAATGAGAACTGCTGGGACATCTGATGTTTTATTACTTTTTACTGAAAATATTTATAGCTCAGGGCTGCTTGTTATTCACAGGTCAGAATTATTAGACTGGTAGAGTAATAAATCCACGTTTATCACCCTCTTGTTTTCTGATAAATTTTAGAAAGCAAAAGAATTTTAGCAGTAAGACTGATGTTACCTTCACAAGAACAAATAAACAAACAAACTCTCATTGTCCACGGTTAGAGTGTCTGCTTTTACTCACTACCTGGAATACTGGCACGGCTGCCCCACACAATCCCAAGCGTCAGGGAAGGTTAGGGAGGCAGTGGGTACGGCTGTTTAGTGGCTAAGCCTGTCCGACTCTTTCCACCCCACACACTGCAGCCCACCAGGCTCCTCTAGCCATGGGCTTTCCCAGTGAGGATACTGGAGTGGTTGGCCATTTCCTTCTCCGGGGGATCTTCCCGACCCAGGGACTGAACCCACGGCTCCCGCATCGCAGGCCGACTGTTCTACCCTTGAGCCGCCGGGGAAGTTCCCCTGGGAAGGTAGACTGACTGCCGAAACACATGCCCCAGGCCTCCCTGGCTAATGCCGTGTGGTTCAACGTCTTCACACTGCAGCCCAGCGCAGCCTGGCACACGAGGCTCTGCTCCACATGGTCATTCAGGACCCAGGCTCCTTCCCCCTGTGACTCCCCCGTACCCCAGGGCTTCCCGGTTCTCCCCGGCCCCCTGCAGCTGGCCAGCAGGCCAGGAAGAGAGTCGAGGGGCAGGAACACCCCGCCTCTCGACACCTCTCATTCCCACATACACCCTCTTGGTGAGAACCAGTCACGGGGCCCCGCCTCCATGCAGAAAGTAACCCAGGACCTCGGGTGTCAACTGGGGCGATTCTGACTCTCAAGGGGCACGCAAAAACGTCTGGAGACATCCGTGGTTGCTATAACTGGGCAACAGGCACCTAGTGGGCAGAGTCCAGGGATGCGTCCCCCAGGGCACAGGACGGTCTCCCCACAACAGAGTGAACCAGCCCCAAACGGCAATAATGCTGTTTTGGTAAGCATCAAGCCAGTTGTCAGAACTGCATGCACATCAGTGCTTGGATCTCCCACCATTTCCCACTACCACACACTCTCACCAATCCCAGCAAATCCACATATCGATAGTCTGTTCATCTGCTGCTTGTTGGTTCCTCCATTCACTCACCCAAGCTCTTAAACAAGACAAAGTCCTACAGTCAAAGAATTCACAGTGGAGCGGGTGAGTCAAGCATATATAGAATTATCAGATATGGGGATAAGTGGGATTTAGGGGAAAATGGAAGGAAAATTTAATTTTGCTTGAGAGAGTTGGAGGAGAATCCATAGGACAAATGGAACAGGAAAGATGTCTTGAAGGAAGCATATACTCATGGTTTTCCATCAGAAAGCTGTGTTTTTATTGGCAGGGAGGGGTGGACAAAAAAAGTGGTTCCAGGAAAAAGGGAACCGAAAAAACAAAGGGATGCCAATACGAACGGATATGATTTATTCCCTTTTTGTTTGGGGGGGAAAATAAGAACTAGGAGAGGAAGGTGACCAAAAACTGCCTTTTGTTCCATGCTTTTTAGCAATGTATTCATGAAAGTCTCAAGTTCCCAGCCATACACACGGGCTGTCAGTCAAGTGGTCTCTAGAGAAACACTTCCCACCGTCAGACTCCATAGGAACTTGTTAGCACAGGGCAAAGTCAGGTAATAGCCAGAAACCTCACTGCAAATTTCCCAACAAGACCTGTCGGGGAGTCCTCCAAACCACGCTGCCGCCAAGCCAACATGCAACTGACTCAGGCAGATGGCTGACCAAACGCGTCCATCCTTGTTCCCAAGGACAGGACAGGGCAGAAGGCAGATCTCCTCCTAAATTACACTGCACTGAGCCCGTTGGGTTAAAACAGGAAAGTGTTGCTTCTTCCCGTCTTGAATCCCAGCATCGAGAGTCGCTCCCAGCTCCCCAGAAGAGTCCTCCTGGGTTTATACCCCGGCTCTGGCGTAAATTCACTGTGTGACCTTGAAGAAGTTACAGAAGTTTCCAGAATCTTAGGAAACTTCCCTCCCAAATAATATGCTTAAAGCTCTTAGCACTTCACCCGAAACAGATAATAAACATGTGTACCATAGCCATCTCCTCCACCCCCCAAAACTGTCTTTCAATTGTCGTAAAACGCACTGTAGAAGCCACCCAAGCTTGGGAAGAAAAGCACCTGATGGGCTGTCATGTTGTTTTGTAGATTATTAACAGCAACTTCAATTTTCTTGGGCAAGATGCTATTAATCACAAACCAATCCCACCATGTGAACAACCGTGGCTCTTATTTTTAAAGCTAAAATTAAAATTTTAAGACTACCACAGTCCAACACAATTATTTACCTCATTGTTCTTTTCACTCACATTCTTCCTCCCTCAAACTGTTGTCTCTTATTTTTCTCCGTGACCAGCTTTGGGAAAACAAAGTGTATCTAACTGTACCATAGGTTACACTGAACGACACTAGTCACCTAGCACTAAAAAGCCTCATAAAAGGAAGATACCTGCTTCTTTTCAAGTCAGAATCTCTAAAGAGAAGTTAAAATGGGAAGGAAGCAGACTGCAGAACCCGGAGGCAAGTCAGCCCGTGCAGAACCGCGTCCTCCTACGGTGAGGGGAGGCACCTAGGGTCCTGGCGAAGTTGATGCTGACCACGTTCACGAAACGTGGAAACCGACGTGCATGGCGACGCCTTCTGCAGTCAGTCAAGCTGCTAAGTCACTTTAGTCGTGTCCAACTCTGTATGACCCCACGGACTGCAGCCCTCCAGGCTCCCCCGTCCATGGGATTCTCCAGGCAAGAGTACTGGAGTAGGGTGCCACTGCCTTCTCCGAGTCAGTCAAGAACAAGGAATAAAACAAAAGCTGAATCAACCAGAAGACCGAGGCTAAATCACGCCTAGACTTCAAAATTGATTATCACTGCCCTCCTAATTTACAAGGAATTCTAAATTGTCTGGACAGCATCTTCTTCAATTTCCACTGCAGACTGGACTTGACCCCGAGAGGATGCTATTCTAAGGAGTACATTAAAGACAGGGCTTGGCATCTGCACGGACAGATTTCACAAACAAGGTATAATCAGTCTGGAGTCAAATCCAAAGTGTTCTTTTTAACTTCTTAGTAAAGACATTTTTCCTTGTACGTCAATGAACCTCTTGTAGGTAAGTATGACTGGCCTGAGATGCAATTCTCAAAGACTTTACTTATTATTCTGATATAAACTTAAGGTGTATGAACAATTAATTTTTGAGAGCTCTGAATCCACTGTTGGGAAAAAAAATAAACTATAGATTCTGCAAAGAAACACTAACTGTCTGAACTAATATTTAGCATTTTGTGTGTAGAAATAAACACAATTTTAGTAAATGAGTTCTGTTTCCCTAAAGATTCCTCTTCCATAGATAAACTGCTTACCTTCTTCTTAGGTGAAGTAAGAAACCATGAAGAAATCTGTCTTATCAGGCACATGAGGGAATATGAGTTCTCAGTGTACACAATGATGAAACGGGAGTCTGATGGGAAGGTGATGTAAACGTCTGACAACTGCCCTTGGGTGTTCTGTGCTTGAGATTTACAGAACTGGCAACCAGCAGACTAATTACTGTTTCTGGCAGTTTGTTGCAGGTCCTAACATCCCCAGATAAACAGTTAACACTTCTCAAGAAGAAACAGAAAACAAAGGATTACCACTTGAAGCCGCAGCTAAAGACTAGAAAAATCTACGGCTTATCTAAGAGCCTGATCTGGTTGCCACCAACCAACCCTCCAAATTAGTAATGAAGATTCCGAAAGACGAACACTGGCCAACGGAAGCCCAGCCCTGGACACTGCCACCCAGGATCACGGGGCCAGGTCTGGTCCCCTTCCCAACCCCCGCTTGGAATTAACAGACTCAGCAGGAAATCCCTCCCAATCTCTGGGATTTTCCTCTGGGAGGAAAGCACTGTGAACACAAATGCCCCCATCACAGCCCACCCCACCACCACATTTACACACGGGCACGTTCCAGAAGCATCCCGCTGCAACAGAAGACAAGGCAGCTCACCTGCCGGTGTCCGGTGTTTCCACCAAGAAGAAAAAGAGACAAATCGAGAAGCACCTACGCTCCTAGATATAACAAATGCACTCGGGATATCAGCGCGTTAAGGAAGCCAGAGCGGATCTAGGCTTGCACATTTTCAAGTTAGGGCCCAGCCTCAAATCCAGCCTGAACTGGAACCCAGCTCTCAAAGCTGTTTCTGAAGATTACATTGATTGCAGCATTCCTTCAACAAATATTTATTGAACGTCGACTATGTACCAAGCTCTGGGCAACAGCCCTACCGGGCACAGCAAACACCACTGTCCAGGGGGAAATTTTTAAAGATTCCACTAACTTTACACTGTCCAGCTTTCGTGGCTTTATTAAAGCGCTCTCTTCTTTAAAGTAATACTAATGCTAATGAGATTCCATCCAAAGAGCAGATGCCTGGATAAAGAGGCTGGCCAGCCAGGCGGCTTTCTCCATCCTTCCCCCGTCCGGTTCTCTCCTGCCCACTCCCTTCCGACGGCCGTGTCTCTAACGACGTGAAAGACCTACAAAGCCTGCTTCAGGATGCAAACGACAACCACGGAGCAAGGACAGGACCCAGAAGTAGGGTGACCAACTGGTGCCAGGTTCCCTGGGACTATTCTGGTTTTTAAAGTATAAGTCCTTCCACCCAAGTACCCTCTTCGTCCTGGACAACCGAGTCGGTGGGTCTCCCTACCCCTAAGGAAGCACACCCCAGCAAAGGCAGGTGCGGATGTTACAGGAGGCCCTTCCCCTGCCTGAGTGAGGCCAGCGGGGAAAGGCGTTTAGCTGGTGCCCTGTAAGGAAAGCCCGTGGGCTACCTCAGATCCTCGCGGCCTCCTCAGCATCCTCCTGAGAAAGTCATTTTAAACACCACACCATTTAAGAAAGCTTTACAAAGACTATCCAATGACAGACTCCAATAACACGACGTACTCAAGAAATCCTCACCTAAGTGCCGTAGCTATAGGGATGGGGGTGCTTCCCTGGCTAGCTCCAGAGATCCTTGAGTTTATACCATAACTATTCATCCCAAGATTTCTGGAATCCAGCACCAAGACTGGGGGATGGTAAATACTGAATAGAACAGACCTTAACAGTAGCTCGGAGAAGGCAGTGGCACCCCACTCCAGTACTCTTGCCTGGAAAATCCCGAGGACGGAGAAGCCTGGTGGGCTGTAGTCCATGGGGTCGCTAAGAGTTGGACATGACTGAGCGACTTCACTTTCACTTTTCACTTTCCTGCATTGGAGAAGGAAATGGCAACCCACTCCAGTGTTCTTGCCTGGAGAATCCCAGGGACGGGGGAGCCTGGTGGGCTGCCGTCTATGGGGTCGCACAGAGTCGGACACGACTGGAGTGACTTAGCAGCAGCAACAGTAACAATAGCTGCCACACTGCAGTGCTCTGACGTGCAGGACGACATGCTGAGCACTTTACAGGAATGGCCTCGTGTACTCACGGTGACTCAGTGAGGTTGACTGACCTCTGTTTTCCAGGTGAAGAGACCATGGCTCAAGGTCATCAGGCAGAGTTCATATTTGAACCCAAACTATTTTGCTTCAAAAGCTCCATGTTTTCAACACTGCAACTGAATTAAGTTCAAGTAAGGTGGCCATTGAGAAACCCATATGCAGGTCAGGAAGCAGCAGTCAGAGCTGGACAGGGAACAACAGACTGGCTCCAAACAGGGAAAGGAGCACGTCAGGGTTGTATATTGTCACTCTACTTATTTAACTTCCATGCAGAGTACATCATGAGAAACGCTGGGCTGGAAGAAGCACAAGCTGGAATCAAGATTGCTGGGAGAAATATCAATCACCTCAGATATGCAGATGACACCACCATTATGGCAGAAAGTGAAGAGGAACTAAAAAGCCTCTTGATGAAAGTGAAAGTGGAGAGTGAAAAAGTTGGCTTAAAGCTCAACATTCAGAAAACCAAGATCGTGGCATCCGGTCCCATCACTTCATGGGAAATAGATGGGGAAACAGTGGAAACAGTGGCTGACTTTATTTTAGGGGGCTCCAAAAGCACTGCAGATGGTGACTGCAGCCATGAAATTAAAAGACGCTTACTCCTTGGAAGGAAAGTTATAACCAACCCAGATAGCATATTAAAAAGCAGAGAAATTACTTTGCCAACAAAGGTCCGTCTAGTCAAGGCTATGGTTTTGCCAGTGGTCATGTATGGATGTGAGAGTTGGACTGTGAAGAAGGCTGAGCGCCGAAGATTGATACTTTTGAACTGTGGTGTTGGAGAAGACTCCTGAGAGTCCCTTGGACTGCAGGGAGATCTAACCAGTCCATTCTAAAGGAGACCAGTCCTGGATGTTCTTTGGAAGGAATGATGCTAAAGCTGAAACTCCAATACCTTGGCCACCTCATGAGAAGATCTGACTCATTGGAAAAGACTCTCATGCTGGGAGGGATTGGGGGCAGGAGGAGAAGGGGATGACAGAGGATGAGATGGCTGGATGGCGTCACTGACTCAATGGACGTGAGTCTGAGTGAACTCCGGGAGTTGGCGATGGACAGGGAGGCCTGGTGTGCTGCAATTCATGGGGTGGCAAAGAGTCGGACACGACTAAGCAACTGAACTGAACTGAAGGTGGGTGTATATGTATGTATATATATACATATATATATAAAATAACAGGCCAAGAGCTGACAGAGGAGAGTACCAGATACATTTCTTTTATTCTCTCCACTTTCAGTTTTGCCATTGCAAGGGAAAAAAAGGCAGAAAAGCAGATCAGTTATGAGTTAAGCTCACACATGCAGCTAAGGCGAGGCAAGGATCTGAGTTAGAAGAGCAGCACTGTGCCTGGCAAGCAGCAGACACTCAGTATTTGGATAAATTTAAAACACAACCATGCCTAACATAAGGTTTCAGTTACTGATGCTCAGTGTTTCCAAGGCTACTTTACCCACCACCATAGGTGACTAGATGGAGCTTCTAAAGGGGAAGTGTGATGGAGCAGGAGGAGATGGACAGGCACTCATCCCAGTCACCGAGGGCTCCCTAATGCACGGCTGAATCAGCTGCTACTCACTTAAAATGATGGTTATCCTCATGGCTCACACAACAAAGGGGCAAATTCTCTAAACAAAGTACAGAGATCTATCCTCATGATCGCCAACCACTTCCAATCTCATTTCACCTCAAAGGAAGCAATCTGCAAACCTACAGAGCAACACAACTGCAGAATAATATCACACTAAGCACTTTGGTTTTGAGACATTTATCTCCATTCCATTCATTACCCGTCAAACGGAGAACACTATGTTAATGTATTCTTGGCCATTTTCTCCAAGCAGCTGAACACATTTCCTCTTTCAGAATAACATAATCCATAATGATCAAGCATTCCTATCATGTGAATGAGTATTCCAAAATCTAAAGAGGTGAGGGAAGCTAGATGTCTCTCCCAAAGGCACTTACAGCCACAAGTGAGCTAGGAGGCAGGTGAGTAGCCAGCTGTGGGCAAGGGCCACCCACTCATATCAAACTCAAACCCAGTCTCGTTGAGACTGTGGGCCGGCCTGCGAGGGTGTCGAGTTCTAATGCTTATGACTGTACGTCAACAAGAAGAGGGTTTTTTGGTTTGTTTTACTGTTGTTTTGGAAGAAACAGGCCAACTCACGTCAAAAACAGGCCACCAATGACAATTCATTTTGTTAGAATGATGACTCTCTGTGCGCATGTTCGCCTCCCGACCACTGGGATGCACACACTGCAGGCTGGCAGCTCTAATCCAATTCAACACTTACTCATTATTAATGTAAGCTGGGGAAGCTCTTAAAAATTAGTTTCTCTCTTCTTAACTTCCTTTCATTCTACAGGCCAAAAGCATCTATAATTCCTTTATCCCAATAAGTCAAAGTCATTTCTCTGCTATCAATGATTTAATATTTATTGAGCCCTTACTTTCTGCAAACATGGTGGGCAATACAAAATAGGGTCAAACTTCATCTAGTCTTCATCTTCAAGGAAATTATAAGAGAACTGAGATTCTGCTGTCTCAGTCTCTATACCTGCCAGCCCACAGACCCCTTGGGAAGAACTGTACCCCTAACCCTCTCCCCCAGCTGAGCAATGACTTGTGATATGTGGTCGGATGACAAACGACATCCTGGGAAGTCTTTTCAACACTTCTCCCGTTATGTGCACGAGCTTGAGTGGGTCTCTGCTCTCTGCAACTAAACAGAAAGAAAAAGACACTGCAATCTCAGGTGATAATACAGGGCAATTGTGACAAGTGCCCTTGGTAGAATGAATGAGTGAATACTGAGTGAAGTGAGAGGCAATTTTGCCAAAGGACACTGTAGAAGTCAAGGATCACTATGAACCAAAATGATGGAGTTAAACTTTTTAGGAGAGTTAAGAGCTGAGTCACCTTTAATGATGGGGTATCATGTGGGAGAGGACACTGCAGGCCACAGAATATTCCAGAATTAAGAAATAGGCTATGGAAAGCATTTGGGGGGACTAGTAGGCTAACCACTCCAGCTAATGTGGTACTTTCAAGCCAGGCACAGCAAAAGTCAAAGTTGGACAGGAAGTTGGGGGTGGGAAAGCCAGGCGTGAGAGTTCTCAGCTGGGAGGGAGAAATCAAGGAAGATGTGGGAATTGTCACTAAAGATGCCCAGTGCATCTATTAAAAAGCAGAACACCAGTGTCAGTAACCACGGTCCCCATTTGCACGGCATATGTTTCCACAGTATCTCTCAAAGCTTTTACCAAAAGCTCATCAGTTCTTACAGATCCTCAGTGAGGAGTACATGATGTGTGGTTATCTGGATTTACTAATGAAAGTGAGGCAGAAAAGTGACATTTCCTTTGGTAGGTGGGAATAAGATGGGGATGGGGGCACAGAAAGAGACAAGGCAAGCACAGAACACAGTGTCCACAGATTTCATTTCATCACGACTTCGCTCCCATCAGCAGCCCATCTGCATCTGATCATCCCATCCCTTGCCTGAAGCCTGCTCCCCCAGGAAGCCCATGTGATGTTAGAATAACCTTTACCACGCAGGATGTTGCAATGAGCTTAAGCCATGCAGGGATTTATAAGTCAAGTGGAAAATAAGGCATCCTTTCCACCCACCCCTGCACTCCCAGCAGACCACAGACATCCCCCAGCACTGCCCCCCCCAACACACACATACACACACACACACACACACAAAACTCCACAAAGAATGTGCTCCAAGACCACAGCAGACACACCAGGGCTCCACCAGGAAATCCCAGGCCTCAATAACTACCCAAAGGAAATGCAAGTCCCATCTACAGAGGAGGACTCTGTCCTTAAAAATGGCAGTAAGTCAACTGGCAAAAGAAAACCCTAAACCATGTAACAAGTCCTTATTTCATCCTGGAATACACGGTGCAGCTCCCAAAGCCCTGAAGAAGGGTCTGGAACCCCAGCACCTCCTCCCTTCCAGCTTCCACGACACAGAGGCCCGCCGTGCCAGCAGTCACGTGCCCTCCACCAGCGTCTTCGACCTGGATGGCCGACTTCACGGTGAAGGTGAAACAGTAGGAACTCAGAGGCCAAACACGATCGAGACATGTATTTCAGAGCTTCCCAGAGACCCTTCCAGACGGGACCCCAGGGCTTCATTCCCCGCGGCTCACTCTGCGCCTCGCCCTTAGCTGGGTCCTGGGGGTCTCGGGTGAATCTGCACCGATCCCCCACGGGTTTCTCACCTGCCCATCTCCACTTCTGAGCCCCGGTGGGTGCACTCCCTCAAGGGAGCTGGACTGGAGAGCAGCCTCTGGACTTTCAGTCAACACCGAGGTCCGAGGTCACTGTGACTCGGGGCCAGCGACCAGTTTACCATACCACTTGTCTGCAGAGTCGCTTTTGTTCAGTCACGTCCGACTCTTTGCAACTCACAGACAGCAGCACATCTACAGAGAGCCTTCTATAAAGACAACCTCAACCACCTGATTAGTGACCAGAAGCAGCACTATCTCACTCAGTTCCATACTTATGCCAAAGGGACATGTCAAACCCTAAACATTCTAACCGATGATTCATTCAGGCCCACTCTTGCTCTTTTTTGACCCTCAGCTGCTCCAAACAAGCTCAGGAAGGCTTAGACAAGAGGCAGATGGCGATGGAGAGGGAGTCTGGGAGCTACACCTCTCTGTTACATAACGCTCAGCACAGAAACCTCCCAGAACCAGCCTTGGGAACACCTCCTGGCTCATCACTTCAGAATAAACCACGACTCAAAACGGGCAAAAAGAGAAAACAGTTGTCACTTTGGTATTTGATGACCAATGTGCAATCCTAGTAGCAAATAGAACATCAACATATTAGTAAAAACAGGTCTGGGTAGGATCAGATTCTTTAAGAGACATACCATTTGTTCATTCAATCTACACTTATGTAACTCTCAACGCACCAGCCTAGACCTTGTAGGAACACACAAGGCCACTTGTGGAAGGTTGTTGGTGCTGCTCACCTAGACCCCGTTTCCCCCTGTTCAGTGCAAGGAGCAGCAGGTTACCCTTAAATGGGGTCACAGGAGGAGTCCTCGAAGCAGCATCAAGTCACTTCCGGGTCAGACCATGTCCTGGTCAGAGCAAGATCCTCAGGGCCCCCTGCCCCATCGCAGGGACCTTTCATCTAGGCCCCCGTCAGGATCACACCCCACGAAGCTGGGTCCTTGAGGGACTGCCAAGAGCAGGCCCAGCTGCTGACCGTGCTGGACACGGAGCGTGGGACAGAAAGAGCCGTGTTCAGCCACTGAGATCCGGAAGGTACGTGTCACGGCCGCGTGACCCAACCTATCTTGCTGACACCTCACTGCTTAAAAAAGACCGAAACCTGCCAAGGTCCCCCTCCCACTCCACCCCGTTTTCTAAGACAGAAAAGCAGAATTTACTTCAAAATTCAAGTGCAGCCCAAATAACACCTTGAAATGTAAAGGGCGCCAACAATGAAGACTGGCAACTAACAGTCTCTGAGATGCAGCTCTGAGAGAGCAAGGAATGAAAACAGAACGGCCACCAACAAGGGGGGAATTCAACCATCTGCATGGAATTCAGCAGAGGAGCTGGAACACTATGAAGAAAAGGTCCCCTTCCGACCACAGGCCCAGTCACGTGTGAAGCAGTGAGCACCCTCGTGAAGAAACACTCAGGCAGAGGCTGCATGGCCGCACGAGCCGCCTCCTCAGAGGCCCAGGACCCCGCTCTGTCCCCGCCTCGCTAGCATCCCCGAGCCTCGAGTCAGGTCTGCAGCGCTCCGTCACCCGGAAGCTCCCTGGAGGGGGTTCGCTTTTTCGTCTCCACACCCCACCCCAGTCTGGCCCTTGACAGTGCCGAGGCCAGCACCCACCAGGTCCTCGATAAACATCTCCCAAACGAAGTAAATGAGCACTGTAGGAAGAACTCAGCTCTGCAGGCCAAAGCCAGTCTCGTAACCTCTAGGGCTCCTCCAACCTAAGAACTAAAATGCACCACGGCCCACATCTGGGAGTGGGGAGCCCGCCCTGAAAAGGACAAGTTAAGCATCAGTGTGAGGCTTGACCAGGAATATTACCAGACTCGCTTGAAAACCACCGTGAGAGCGAGCCCCGGGCCCTGAGCCGGGCGCTCTGCTCTTGGACGTGCGCTTACACGTACAGGCAGCTGCTTTCCCGTGTGGAATTCTATGTTGTGAGGTATTTATTTTTTCTATTAAAAAAAAGCCACACCCTTTGTTTCTATTGCATTATTACACTCCTTATTATCCCATCACGTGGCTTTTCCTCTTGGGCACACACCCTGCATTATTGCTGACATCAAAATCACTTGTCAAAATACCTCTACCCTAGCCCCACTACACCTCTGATCTTTCCAGAGCACAAGTCTCTGTTTCAGCTGGGACAGGGTGGAAACTCATCTGCTTTTCCCAGAGATACCTGAATACTCTGAGTAGAAGAAAAAAATGCCAGCATCACCGACATCTTTTGAGGTCACCTTTCCAAACAAAATTACCCTAGAGGGCAACGACAGATCTTTGAAGTTTTTAAATTATATTTTTTTAAGGGATTTGGGCGGGGGTGGGGGCAAGGTGAAGGGAGAATGTGCCACAGATGTCGAGCGGGGACTGCAGTGTAAGAGAGCACACGGGCCTCCAGTCCTCGCCACCCCTTCCACCTACAGAAGAAATCTTGATCCACTCCTATCCATTCTTCTTCCCTGCTTCTCCCGGAGGACGCCCAGACTCTGCCCTCCAGGACACAATACCCACACCAAGCTGTCCTGAGCCATCTGAAGGTGAGGCTTTCACAGAGCCTTATCAAGATAACCCCAGGTCTGGTTAGGTTGCCATCAAAACAGAACTATGCTTGGAAAGGAAAGAAGAGGCCACAGTTTTTGGAAAAGAACCAACAACCTAGAGATAAAAGCAGACTGAGGGCCTAGTGGTTCATGGCTACATAAATGGAAACTTCGCTGAAGCTCCATTTTCCCTTCTCTTCTGCTCTCCCAACAGCCCTCCCACCCACCTCCCAGTAACTTAACTGCTGGCACATCCCTCCTGCTGTTGCAAATATTACAATGAAGAGATGGGGGAAGAGACAGCATTTCATAAGAAGGTTACTACATGTGACCAATGCCCTAACAGAGCACTGGTCAAATTTATAATCAGCCTTACAATGATACCTTTTCAACACATGATATTCCATTTACAGACTGAAGCCAAAATGTATTTCTACCGATAGGAAAGTAGACATATTCAAACCCCACATTCCCAGACAACTGCCGATTACATCAAAACTGCCCTAAAGGAAAGCCAGTGGAATTCACACAACTCCAAAGGCAGCCTGCCCTCAATGACTTCTTCAAAAGGAAGGTTTAAAGTCATTTGCAATTTCTTTCTCTAGACCAGGAGTTTCGGCGGTGCCCTCTCCTCCACACAGACAGGAATGGATGGTGTGACGCGGAAACCATCAGAGCCGCCCCTTGCAGACACCGCTGACCCAAACGACCCGGGGACACCCAGGCGCCTACGCGGATTATCGGGGTTTACCTGCATCTGTCCCCGAGGCCCTTTCGCCCCCTTCTGCGTGATGACATCAAGTGGAAATGGCACGCGTTTGGGAGGCAAAAGGCTGACAAGCAGGAAGCACAGCTGAGCCCGAGCTTTGTTCAGCCTGCAGTGAAATACACGCAGTAAGGGTTAGACCCGCGCAGCAAAGAAACGCAAGCGTCCTCCCGGGCAGAGCGGCGGAGCGCGGCACCCGGCCGGTGCAGGCGGCGGGGGTGTGGCGGGCTGGGCCGCCCAGGCGCCGAAGCGCGTCCTAATTGTCTTTATAGGCTCAGTGACCACCGCCCCCAGTCCTCTGCAGTCTCCCCCGCCCCTAAGTTATCCTCCGGGGGTACAGCCTCAACTAGCAACGATAACCCCTCGGAAAGAAAAACAAGAGAAGGCGCAGGACGGCATCGCGGAGTATGAGCAAAACGCCCTAGGTAAACCCGGCTACGCCGGGGCGCGGGGCGCGCCGCCCCCGCCCAGGCCGACACTCCAGCGCCGCGGCCGCGAGCATCCTTCCCCGCGCCGGGTCCGCCGCCTCCCCAGCTCGCTGTCCCACTGCTCTGGGTCTCTCCTCTCTCCACCCTGGGCGGCGCTCCCCGCCCCACGCCCACCCTCGGCGGGAGGGGCGCCGGCCGCCTCCCGGGCAGCGCCCAGCGGGTCCGGCCGCCTTTGTCCTGCCGCTGCCCTTCCCGCAGCGAGTGCTCCGGGCGCGGGGTCGGCACAAAAGACCCCTAACATCTGGCCCTCTCCCGTCGCCTCTCCTCCCGGGAGGGGCCGGATCCGCAGGGACAACTTCAGGTGCCGGGCAAGGCGCTCGACAAAGGCGCCCCAGGGGCGCATCCCCGGGGGGCGCGGGGTCGGGGAGCAGCCGGGGCGCGCGCACACGCATGTGCACCCCAGGGGCGCGCGGCGCGGGCCCGAGACCAGCTCCCAGGACCAGGGCTCCAGAGGGCATCCGAGGACTCGGCGGAGCCGCCGGGCGCGCCGCTCCCCGCCCCGGCCGCCGGCCCGACTCCGCCCGCGCTCGGAGAAGCGCACTCCGGGGGCACCTCCCCCGCGCCCCGTGGCTCTGCCCCCCGCTCCAGGGTCCAGAAGACGCCCCCCGCCGCGTCCCCGTAGGCGCCTCCCGGCTCCCGCTGGCCCAGCTCGGGGACGGCCGCTGCGAGGGCGCAGACATCCCCTGGCGCTCCCCTCGCCGCCCGCGACCCCGGGGGGTTAGAACGGAGCAACAAACCGAAACTCACCGACCTCTCCCCGCGGCGGGCTCGGGCGCTCCCTCAGAGGCGGCGGCGGCGGCAGCATCGCCGGGTCCCCACGCGCCCGACCCCCGCTCGGCCGGACGCGCGCCCCGCGTGCGGGGCGGGCGCGGGGGGCGCGGCGGCGGTGCCCGCAGCCCCCGCTCCCGGCGCGGCCCCTCGGGAGGCGCCCCACCTGCCCGGCCGCCCTCCGCGCTCCGGGCCGGACGCCGCCGCCAGCGCTCGGCTCCGAGCCTGAGCGTGTGGCGTCCCCGCCCGGGCTCCGGCTCCAGGAGGCCGGCTCGCTCCCCGTGGCGCCGCCCCTCCCCGGCAGCCCCACCCCCCGCGGGTCCGCACTGTCCGTCTGTCTGTCCGGAATCGCCGACCACCCCCGGGCTGAAGAGCTGCCCGCCCTCCCCCGCCGCACCCCAGGGGCCCAACCTCGGCGGGGACGCGTCGTGGTCCCTTCTCTGCGCGCGCGGGACCCGGGCTGGCCCGAGTCAGGTGTGAAGGAGGCCGGGCTCCGCCGGCGGGGGCGGGCCGGGGCGGGGCGAGGCGGCGGGGGCCGGTCCGCGGCGCGGGCCCGGACCGCGCGGGGCGGGAGACCGTCACGTTTCCAGAAACTGCGCGTCCGGATCCGCGTCGGTGCTGGTCCTTTCTGGCCGCCCCTGCGGGTTCCTGTGGCCCAGGCAGGGCGGGCTCTTGCTTTGGTAGAGGAGAAGACGCGGCCACAGAAGCCGGAATGACACCCGCCACCTGGCTCCCCAGGATTCGGGGCGGGGATGGGGGGACGGGGCAGGGGGTAGCAGGGAGGGGCACGTCCTAGGGCCGTGGGAACCAGCGGGACCTTGGACCTGGGGGTCCACCCTATTTCTCCACCTCGAAACATAACTCCTACCTTAGGGACAAGCTTTGCACGTCTAGTTCCTCTAAGAAAATCGAGGCGTGCCTCCGGTGTTGATTTCAGAACAGGAGAACCGAAGAGGAAGGTCGCTGGGAGAGATGTCTACACAGACTAAGACTATTCCGTGACTCTGGTAAAGTGAAGCCTGCCAGCTTTCCTAGATCTTCCTCACCAGGCTTCAGCTGAGTGTCCCTAGTCGCCCAGCGAAGCAGGCTCGCTGGGATTTGCTGGCTGCTGCAATGGAGATGTCTTTATGTCCTACTGTCTCGTCCAGGGGGCAAGGACCTCTTCCACATCTCATTGAAGTGCTTCTGCCAAGATGATGAAATGGACAGCATGCGTAGCACCCTGTGTGACCTACTAAAATTCACAATGTGCTCGACAGACCCTTCTTGTCTTGTCCCTTAAATAAAACCTGTTAATAGTGTTTCCAAATGTGCGGTCACTCAGCACATGCAGAAATCGGTCACCGAGAAGCATAAAGCTTCATGGATGTCAGGCCGCTCTAGGGTCCCAATTAAAACGTTCTCCTGGCTGACCCACGTCCTTCTGTTCCCTGAAGTTATATCCTCTGTTGTACGCCTGGCAGGAGTGAAAGTGGTGGTCTGTTTTAAGAGCAGACGTATATCCTCGCAGTAGAGAGCTTCAGGAGTCTTTATTTCCAGGCTCAACTTTAGGAGCCTGAAAACAAATTTTTTGTCCTTGTTTTTGTCGCTTTAATGAGAAGCTAATGAGCATATTGAAAGCTCTGATGTTAACCAGGAGCTTCGAATAGGATGGTGAGTGACAATACAGCAAGATTTTACTAGAAAAATTTAGCCTAGAAATATTGTTATTCAAAAGCGACATTAAAAGCTACGTTGAAGAAGCTACTTTCAGGGGTGGGTAATTCTTCCAAAATGTTTAAAATCTTTCTTTTCAGCTGCTTTCCAAACAATCCTGGGGAGGATTCAAGCACTCAGCCCGCTGTACAGTGAACTCTTCCACACTCACTCATTCATTCCCACTGGCTGGTCTTTGGATTCACGCCACATCATGGGTGTTCTGCTTCTGTCCAACCTTGTAGAGCCGCCACACAGGGAGGGTTAACTAACCGTGGGCAGACTGGGTTAGGCCATTCTTAAGATTAGTTGGGGGCCAGCACCAGGGCAGGGGAGACACAGGCAACGACATGTCGGAGAGGATTCTTCATTGAGACCCTTGCGGGAGCAAACCAGCTTGGAGCAGGCAGGGTTCAGAGCCAGAGCCAGCAGGCAGTGTGGTCGGAGCTTCAGGAAGGCATGCACCCCAGACAGAGGCATTGCCCACGTGTGGGAGTGAGATGCGATCAGGGTCTTCAAGATCCCAGGCCTTGAAGATCCATGGTTATCAGGATGAGGCCCTGGCTCTGGGGAGTCAGGTAAGGATCAGATGTTCCCGAGTTCACTCAACAAATGTTCCTGGTGGCTGGCCTTTGTCCCCAGAGCCCAGCCCTCGCATCAGGACAGAGAAGGAAACACACCCAAACCCCCACCCTCACAGAACTGTCATGCTGATGGAGGAAGCCGAGAACACACTAGATAATAAACGAGTACGAGAAATTATGTGTTGGGGAGTGAAAAGCAGAAGGGGGCAAATCAAGCCAGAAGAGGGGCATGGAGATTTTGCATTGGGTGAAAGCTGAAATTTTAGTTTGGTGGCCGCGAGGGCCCCTTGAGAAGATGCTTTTGAGGAGGGATCTGAGCAAAGATTTCCTGTTATCAGACAGGGTGCAGAAAGAGGGCTGTAACCTGCCCCCGAGCCTGCCACCCCACTCCCTGGGTGGAGGTTGAAATACTGGGACTGGGTTACAAGGTCAGTCAGACCAATAACATTGATGCTTAGTCACCTGAGGCTGAATTACCACTGCTAAAATCCAGGCAGGGATGAGTTATTCATCTTTGTACCCACAGCATCAAGCACAGATATCCAATAAATGTTTATTGAGCTGAACCCTTAAATCTCCGAGAACATGGGGTGGGGCTGAGATAACTATGGCCCCGTGATTCCCAGGACAGCCTTTCTATCAGGAAGATACTTCCACAGACAATGCGATAATCTTTTTTATCCCTTTTCATGACTGTCTTCCTGATCTTCGAGGGCAGAGATTCTATTTCAGCTTGGTCCCTGAGTGCCTGACGCTCTAAGAAGGAGGCAGAGATGAAATAGCACAGGGAAACGAACAGACCCTCCCGGGTGCTGACGGCCCTAAAGATCCGAGTCCAGCCCATTAGTGAGGGTGAGGTTTTTGTCTAACATGTCTGAGTTTTACATTTTAAAATCGCATCTTGAAACTGAACTATGGTGATAGCTGTACACTTGAAACAAGCGGATTTTATGGTGCATAATTTATACCTAACGTTGTTTTAAAACGTTGAAGTAGGAGCCAGGTTCAGACAGCTTTCGCGTGCTGTAAATAACCCCAAGAGGCATGTTGCACCAAACACATCATCATCCTTCCTAATCACTGTTTAAACCAAGTTGACTTGGATGAAATACTAGGGAAAAGTATATATTGGTCTCCACCCCTAGTTCCTGGCACAGAGCTCCCAAGTGATACGAACACCGGGAGCATCTTGTGGTCTAACATTTGGTCTCTGGCACTGGTTCCTGACATCACGGTGATAGAAGTGTCTTTTGTTCTGGTGAGGTGACCCTGGGTGGGCTCCTGGATGAGGACTGGTCACCAGAAAGACCAAGACACGGTCAGAAGCTTGGAATTTTCAGCCCTACTCCTTGTACCCCAAAGAACTTTGGGAGAGAGGCTGGAAATGCCGTTACTGATGGATCATGCCTGTGTGATGAATCCTCTGTACAATTGCCAAAGCGCAGGGTTCGGAGAGCTTTCCAGCGGTGAGCACGTAGAGAGGGGCGGGCCTGGAGGGGACGTGGACGCTCCGCCCCCTTCCCACATGCCTTGTCCCCTTGCACGTCTTCCATTTCAATGTCCAACTGTCTCCTTTTCCATATTCTTTTATAATAAACTGGTAAACAGTGAGTAAACGGTGTCCCTGAGTTCTGTGAGTTGCTCTAGCAAACGAATCAAACCCGAGGAGGAATCTCTGATTTGTAGCCGTGGGGTCCGGTCGAAGCACAGGCAACAATCTATCTGGCCGAGAGATTGGCGTCTGAAGTTGGAAGGGGGTACAGTCCCCTAGGACTGAATCCCCTCAATTCTGGGATCTGACATCATCTCCAGGTAGATATGTCAGAACTGAGCTAAACTACAGGATGCTCAGCTGATGTCACAGAGAATTACTTGTCTTGGCAGAAAAAGCCCACACATTTGGCAACCAGAAGTGTCAGAAGTGAGGCGTTCTACGTGACAGGGAAGGAGAAACACCCAGGAAAGTGAGTGTTTCCTCTGAATTTGCAAATTTACTTTTCCCTTGTGTGATTCTCGCCACCTTCGAGTATACATAGTCTTTTTAAAAGTGTAGAAAACAGTCTTCAAGTACATATAGTCTAAGATAGTTTACCGTTAATGATTGTTAAAGATAGTGCACATTTCAGGACTGATTTTTATTTAGGGGCTCTACATAAACCAATCTCAACAGACTAATTACACCAGTAAGGTATTCTCTGAGAGAGCTGCTGTATCTGAAACTGTCTAATCTCTTACTTATGTAGAACCAGGTATAATCTGTGTACTATGAGGCCTCATCTGGAATGAAATAACTGAAGTATTCTGAAAACTCCAAAGGATTTCATAGGAACCATATCCAGACTGCTTTTCTAACAGTGGCAATGGGTTAAACAATGCCATCCTTTTCCTTAACCTCATCTTTAATATGTACAATACACATTCCAAAACTGCTGGCTAGAATTACAGGGCCATTAGCAGGGGTGATATTCAACAGCTACAGGCAGCCGCCAATGTATCTGGATGATGATTGAAGACAATACGGCCATTTCAGTGTGTCCTGGCTGAGTGGCAGCTGCCAGTAACAACACCAGCCTCTGCACCCCCTCCTCACCCGCAGTATCTGCTGCTTTTTCATCATATTTACAGGTTGTGTGTTAGTTGCTCAGTCGTGTCCGACTCTTTGCAAACCCATGGACTGTAGCCCACCAGGCTCCTCTGTCCATGGGATTCTCCAGGCAAGAATACTGGAGTGGGTTGCCGTTTCCTCCTCCAGGGGATCTTCCTGACCCAGGGACTGAACCCGGGTCTACTGCATTGCAGGCAGATTATTTACCGTTTGAGCTACGGGAAAGTCCTATTTACAGGCTGAGGTTGAGTAGGATCCTCACTCCCTCCAGGAAGTCAGCAATGTCTCTGCTGTAAGCAGGGCAGAGGGAAGTCATTATATACTGGACCCCGTCCCTCGTGCCATCGACGTGAGACACCCCTCACTGACTGGCGGGTGGAAGCGGCTACAGTGGATCAGCCAGCAAAGGCACGGCGAGGGCAGCCCCTCTCTTCCGCATGCCCCCCACCCCCCCACCCCCTCAGCCCCGGTCCTGTGCTCGCTCCCTCCAGGCGCGCCCTCCTCTCCACCATCCGGGCCGGTCCCATCTCCTTCCCTGTTTTTTCTTCCTTTGGCTGTAAGGTTCCTGGCCCTCATCTGGCTCCTCCTCTCATGTGGCCGCTAAACCTGCTGCCGCAGCTACACTTAGTGCGAAAGTGCCGCTGTGAGATGGAAGGAAGAAGAGGGCAGAGAAGGCCCCCGCCCCTTCTCAAGGCCCAGGTCTGGATCCAGGACCTTGCCCGTGGGCCCCGAGCGGGCCCAGACCCCCAGGACCCACTCCTCTGTCCTCGCCTGCGTCCCCCCAGGGCTGGCCTGGCGCCCCCACCCCCGCCGCAGGCCCAGACCCGGCCCCCGACCCTCTTCTTCCCGCAGGCTCTGGTCTCAGCTCCCTCCTGCCCCAACCATTTAAACTCAAAGAACCCAAGCTGTTTCTCTGCTCCTGGAGCCGGAGGACCAAGTCGGAGCACCCTCTAGTGGTCAGGAGGAGCGATGGCACCTCTGACGTCTCCCAAGGTCAGCCCTTTAGAGGTCAGTGCAGGATGATGTCAAACAGGACGCTCTTCAGTACTTCCCACCTCTTCTTGCTTTCGTGTACTTCATCTGCTGTTACCTCCCTCTCTTCCCACGGGTGGAGTGTGCTGGAACGGTTGCTGGAGTAAAGCATCCCTTTGTGGTTGTTCAGTCGCCAAGTCGTGTCTGACTCTTTGCGACGCTAGGGACTAGCCCTCCAGGCTCCTCTGTCCATGGGATTCTCCAGGCAAAGATTCTGGAGTGGGTTGCCGTGCCCTCCACCAATGGGATCTTTCCGACCCAAGGGTCAAATCCGCGTCCCTTTTGTCTCCTGCATTGCCAGGCAGGTTCTTTACCACTAGCGCCACCTGGGAAGCTTGTGAGCAACCGCACCCTTTTGAAACTTTACAGAAGAAATGGAGACTGTTACTGTCTTGATCCTTATCACATATCCCTGCCTGACTATATACCTGACTATATAAAGTCTTTCTACTCACCAGGAATAGGGCAAAGTTCTTGAGGTGCTAGCTAACTGTGTTTCCCCTTTGCCTGGCAAAGTAATAAAGCCACTCTTTCTCTGTATTTCTGCTTGGCATTGGTGCACAGAGAGCCAAGATCTGGGCAACATTCTGACACCCCCCCACCCTCCGCCTCACAGTGTCCACAGCAGTGTGACAAGGTCACATAATCACCTGTTTTAAAGTATGTCAAGGCTATATATTGTCACCCTGATTACTTAACTTCTAGGCAGAGTACATCATGTGAGATGCCCGGGCTGGGTGAAGCACAAGCTGGAATCAAGATTGCTGGGAGAAATATCAATAAGCCCAGATATGCAGATGACACCACTCTTATGGCAGAAAGGGAAGAGGAACTAAAAAGCCTCTTGATGAAAGTGAAAGAGGTGAGTGAAAAAGTTGCCTTAAAACTCAACATTCAGAAAACTAAGATCATGGCATCCGGTCTCATCCCTTCATGGGAAATTGATGGGGAAACAATGGAAAGAGTGTCAGACTTTGTTTTTGGGGGCTCCAAAATCACTGCAGATGGTGACTGCAGCCATGACATTAAAAGACGCTTGCTCCTTGGAAGGAAAGTTATGACCAACCTAGAAAGCATATTAAAAAGCAGAGACATTACTTTGCCAACAAAGGTCCATCTAGTCAAGGCTATGGTTTTTCCATTAGTCATGTATGGATGTGAGAGTTGGCCTATAAAGAAAGCTGAGCACAGAAGAATTGATGGTTTTGACCTGTGGTGTTGGAGAAGACTCTTGAGAGTCCCTTGGACTGCAAGGAGATCCAACCAGTCCATCCTAAAGGAGATCAGTCCTGGGTGTTCATTGGAAGGACTGATGCTGAAGCTGAAACTCCAATACTTTGGCCCCCTGGTGGAAAGAACTGACTCATTGGAAAAGACCCTGATGCTGGGAAAGATTGAAGGCCGGAGGAGAAGGGGATGACAGGATGAGATGGTTGGATGACATCACTGACTTGATGGACATGAGTTTGAGCAAGCTCCAGGAGTTGGTAATGGACAGGGAAGCCTGGCCTGCTGCAGTCCATGGGGTCGCGAAGAGTCGGACATAACTGAGCGACTGAACTAAATTGAAGGGTGTTTACATTGCTGCTTCTCACCGTGACCCCCTGTCCCTTTAAAGCTCACTCAGATTTCTCCAATGAGACCCTTTTTTACCTACTGCGCAGGAAACCCTGTGAAGCCCTCCAGGTACAAATCCTTTCCACATTCCCCTGCTTCCTGTTTATAAAAAATAGGCTTGCTTCCTTCAGCCTCCTACACCTTCCAGAATTCCAAAAGGCTGATTCAGGAAGCAAGGGAATGCAGAAACAAAGGAGGAACATCAAGAAACAATAGAGCAGCAGGGGGCAGGTCCTGGTTCCTCCAGAGGGCATATACACAACAACAGCCTTGAGCCGCCTGCAGGGACTCAGGCCCCCACCTAGTGGAGGCTGGTGACCTCACGCCGAGCACCAGATGCCTGACAATCAGAAGAAAGTCAGACACCCCGCAGCCCTCACCCCAGGTTTTGCCTATAAGAACCTCCCCCCCAGCCCATCAGGGAGTTGGGATTTTGAGCATGAGCCATCGGTTCTCCTTGCTTGACCCTGCAGTAAACCTTTTCTGCTCCAGACTCTGAGGTTTTGGTTTGTTTGGCCTCTGGGTCAGGCACGTGAACTTGGATTTGACAGCATGCACTCTGACGATAGTTCATGAGATTTTCACAGCAAGTATACCTGGGGTGGTTTCCATTCCCTCCTCCAGTGAGGGACAGGGAGGCCTGGCACACTGCAGATGTGGGCTCGCCAAGAGTCGGACCCGACTCTGCGGCTGAACAGCAACAACTCTTAAGACCCAGGCTTCCCAGGTGGCACTAGAGGTCAAGAACTTGCCAGCCAGTGCAGGAGATGTAAGAAAGGCAGGTTCGATCCCGGGGTTGGGAAGATCCCCTGGAGGGGCGCACGCAGCCCACTCCAGTAAGAGGAGCGTGGCAGGCTTCGGTCCGCGGGGTCGCAGACACAACCGAGGCTACTTAACACGCTCAACGTCGGTAGGTCCTCAATCCTGGAACTGCTGTTTGTTCACCTCGTCCGCCCCGTCATACATACATCCCACAGCATCATGAGGAACACAGAGCCCGAGCCGTGCACACAGGCAGCGCCTAATAAGTGTTCAAAAATGACCCAACAGGAGTTTATTTTGTTCCTTGCAGAGTCTCATGCTCCCTACATCCCCTGTCAGGGGATTTTCTCTATGTTGTTTCTTTACAAATCTGTTACAACCTAGTTATTCCAGTTCAGTCAGACTGCGATTTAGGGTCATTTCCAAATCGATTAAAAAAAAAAAAAAAAGACGTGTTTGGCTGCCCAGGGTCTTAGCTGCAGGACTTGGATCTTCATGGCAGCGTTCAGGACCCTCAGCTGCAGCAGCAGGCCATTTAGCTGTGGCTGGCGACGTCTCAGCGGCGGCACGTGGGATGGAGCTCCCCAGGTCCTCCACAGTCTCCTGTGAGTGTGAGAGTCGCTCAGGCGTGTCCGACTCTGTGACCCCGTGGACTATAGCCCACCAGGCCCCTCTGTCCATGGGGTTCTCCAGGCAAGAATACTGGAGTGGAGAGCCTTTCCCTTCTCCAGGGGATCTTCCCAACCCAGGGATCGGACCCAGGTCTCCCACACTGCAGGCGGGTTCTTTACCAGCTGAGCCCCAGGGCACGCCCTCTGGTCTCCTCTCGGGGTGTCTGAGCTTCTTCCTGAGCCACTGACCCTGAACACCATGCTCCTCACAACCTGTCACTCCTCCCTGCCCACAGTGGCTGCTAGAAAGTCTTAAAACCATATTCGTGAGCAACTTCTAGCAGCTGAATATTTATCTTGGTTTTAATGCAGTAAACTAAGTCCAGCTCCATTTTAACTTCCTAACTTTATTTTTCCTTTGCTTCATTAAAAAGACACTTATCTTCCTCCATTTGAGTCATCCTTTATGCTGCCTTAAATTCTTTTTTCAACAATAGAACGAAAATAACATAAACGAACAATCACACATTGTCACTCGCTATCGGTACTTCCTATGCAATTTGTAGGGCTCAGTAGTAAATGAAACATGGGCCCCCTGCCCCAGAATGATTAAGAGTTTTGAAATGGTGACAACAGAGCATTACACCAAGCATTGCACTCTGCAGAGTGTGGGGCACAGGTCAGGCGTCCCTGAAGCCAGCCGGGAAATAGACACCTTTTATTTTACCACTTAGTAATGACATTTATGTTCACTTATCTCTCAAAGTTTGTTCAAGAACCATTTAAGGCCCAATTTGCATCGTGTACACAGGTGCATCGGAGGAGGCAGAAGCAGAGAGTTGAGAAAATTAAAGGTGTCCTTGGAGATTACATTTAACTAAAACTAATTATCCTATGAAATTATTCTCAGCCAGCTTCTTGGTTCACCTATCTCTGATTCATCTTCGCATTTCCCCACAGGCTGATGCCACCGTGCTATAGGAACACCAACATTTGCTGGCTGGCAGTTGGATACATATAGAAGGTTAGGAAAGCACTTTGGGGTTTGATCTGAGGATGTCTGGAGTTGTAGATTCAGTTTGGTAGGCAGTCAGTTAAGGAGGGTGGCGAGAGAGGAAGATAGATTTAAGAGTCAAAGATATTTGAGATGCTGGAAACATTTTATTTGGGTGGAAAAAATCAGCAAGCAATTGGAGATGTGAGATTGATTCACTAAGGGTTGGCCTGGTTAGATTTTAAAGCAACCTAGGTAGAAACTGGTGGAGAAGGCAATGGCACCCCACTCCAGTACTCTTGCCGGGAAAATCCCACGGACAGAGGAGCCTGGTAGGCTGCAGTCCATGGGGTCCCCAAGAGTCAGACACGACTGAAGTGACTTAGCAGCAGCGGCAGCAGGTAGACACTGGTGGGAATGAGATCACCAAGGAACTCCATAAAGAAAGAGAAGAGGTTCAAGGAGCAAACCACGCAAAATGTCCTTCAGGGTTCGGGTGAGAAAGAGGAACCACACAGGTGCTTTCTTTGTGGCCAGCACCCCTCCTGACTCATCTGCCACCAGGTTCTGGCTTTCATCAGAGATGCAGATCACTGACCCCATCCCTATTTCCGGAATACAACCTTGACTTTTCCAGCTCCTTGTTCTGTCTCCTGAAATATTATTTCTCTTCTCCTCCATGCCCAGTTATCTGCAAGGCCCGTCTCAGATGCCCCGCCCCTTCATCGGAGGCTCTGACCGTCCTCCCATGGGGACATGATCACTCCTTTCTTTAACCCTCATTGTGCCTCTTTGCAAAACCCTATTGCACTGTAATAGTTGTGAATTGCTGTAACAAATTAGTCCCAGATTTAGCAGCTTAAAAAAATACATTATCCCCAGTAGTTCCTGGGGGTCAGGAGTCCAGGAGTGGTCCAGTCAAGCAGTTCTGGTCCAGGACCTCTCATGTGGCTGCAAGGTATTAGTGGGGGCGGAGAGGGGCCAAGATGGGGCCCCCAATATTATATCTGACACACAGGAGGCTGGGGGTCCAGAGTGTATCAAAAAGAATGGCGTCCCTCACGCTGGGTGGAAGACCCGACAAATCATCAGCCAGACTTCTGACTCTCCTTCCCTGGGTGCCAACTACACCCCACTGCAGACAGATGTTTTCGGCACCTTCATGGATGGGCCCCCTTCCAGCTTCGTGGAGATGAGTCCTGCCCCACACGCTTCTGCCTTCGAGGCCAGAGTTGCTCAAAGCTGTCAGGCTTCCCCACCCCAACTCTCCTGGCAAAGATGAAAGAAGGGAAGGGTACAGTAACGCCTCTGCTCAGAGAAGCCAGTGCTCTGTCTTTGTGGTACAGCCTTCCTGACTGGCCTTGGTATGAAGCTGGCTTCTACCAAAGCACGTCAAAGGACCTTGATGTGAACTTGATGGGACTCAAACTCACTGCAAGCTCTTAGAGGACGTGGGCCTCACAGGTCACACCTCTACACCTGCCTCAGAGCCGGTCCTCCCCGAATGTCTAAAGGTCTGGCTTTTTTTACTTTCTTTCTTTTTAAATATATATATATATATATATATATATATTTTTTTTTTTTTTGGTCACACCAGGTAGCATGTGGGATCTTGGTTCTTTGACCAGGGATCGAAGCCATGACACTTGCTTTGGAAGCTCGATGTCTTAACCACTGGACCACCAGGGAAGCACTTTCTTTTTCTTAATTACAGCACAGCTGATTTACAGTATTGTGCTAGTTGCAAGTGTATATCCAAGTGATTCGCTTACACACATGTATGTGTATATCTGTACTCTGTTTTTCCATTCTTTTGTATTACAGTTTATCACAACATATCAAATATAGTTCCCTGCACTATACAGTAAACACGTGTAGTTTATAAAGGTTTGAATTTTAAGAAAGTGAAGCAGGGCTCAGCAGTGAGATACTGGAGTCAGTAAGTGCAGCTGCCACTTCCGGACATCTATCAGTGCAGGTAAGGGTAAGCCAGGGCCACCGGGAAGGAGTGGCATTTTTGAGAGAAGTTTCGAAGGCTGGTGGAAACTTCAGTGTGTTTGTCCACTGAGAAGGAAGAGGACACTGTAGAGCTAAGGAAGATGTCTAGGAATTATTTATTTGACTGACGAATTTGCTTAAGGTTGACTTAAAAACTGAATCTGTTTAAAAATGTAAGTTCACGAGCATTTGTAGGACACACACATACATATGTGCGTATATATACACCTGTACATGTATGTATGTACACACGCACATACAAATAGCTAAATATGTAGTAAGAAAAAAGATAATTTCAATCAATTCCAGGTGCCACAAATTGTATAGGTCATATTCTCTTACAACAATTAATGCAAATAAGAAAAAAGTTTCAATGAAAAATACTCGACTGTCTGACAACAAATATACTTCTTGTTCTGTTAGCATAAAAATACAACTGTTGAGACAGAAATTTGAACCACACAAATTAAAACTTAAAATATTTCACCACAATTTTGCCCAAAAACAAACTCCAAAGTTTTAAAAACTCTTACTGTTAGTCAAGAAATGTTGAAAGAGAAAATATAACCATTTGAATTTGGAAGCTAGAAAAAGATTATATAATATCTATAATGAAGAAAAGGAAGAAAATAAGAGAGGCAGAAATCTCTAAAAAGATTAGCGATGGGTCAATAAATTCAAAAGCTTTATATTTGAGGAAAAAACGAGCAAAATGGGTTACTTACAAATTAAATGAAGAAAAAATAGAAATAGCACAAGTTTAGAAATGATAAAGTAGGCAACAATTAATGTGGAAGGAAATTTAAATAGATTAGCGTATACATGCATACACAATTCTCTTACCGTGTTCAACTCTATGCTGATAAATTTCAAAATCTCGCAATTTGCTGAAAAAACGTATATTTCCAAAACTGATACCAGAGATAATATAATGGACTAGAGTAATAAAAATAAAATAAACTGAAAAAAACTATTAACTACTTCTGCCCTAAAGTTCCAGGACCAGATCATCTTACTAATAGATTCTTTCTCAAGGAATGGAAATGCATGTCCCCCGTGATTTGTTTCAGAGCGTGTAAAAATGGAAATTACTCCATTTGTTTTGTAATCCTTCCCTTCGCTTTCTTTTACCCCATCTTTCAGCATTTATTTATTTTATTGGTGTTTTACACTCAGTTAACCTCATATTCTATCAAACTTGCTGCCTCACAAAAACTGTTTAAAAAGTCTTTCTGCTTCTGAGAAGCTTTTAATAGGCCATGAAACATGTTTATAGATAAGAAGTAAACAGGAAGATGTTTTCTCCTTCTTTCCAGAATCCAAACTTTCAATAATAAATATCTATAATGTGGGTGGCACCTACCCTGCTTTTTAAGAAAAGCAAATGGTTTGTGAATATTATCCTGTCTTTTTGTATTTTAACTTTAATATGTAATTTGTTTGGGTTTGTTTAGCTTAGTTAATGTCTTTCCTTTTTAAAATCTCTGCAGATACTCAAAGGGCTATGCCAAAGTCTCCACTTTCCAATTCTTCCACTTGCACTGAGATTTTCCCATGAATGTTGTGTCTTACCAGTATTTTCCTGAATACCAACTGTTTAATAGTCTAGATCAGCTCTTAATAAACAAGTCAGAGTTATGCGCAAGGGAAGAAAACTTTTGACTCCAAGAAGATTGCCATCACGCTTGGCACACTCGTTGGAAATCTAAACAACCTGGAAACTTCAGAAATGTTTCCGATTTGCAGAGCTGTGTTCATCAAGTTCAAGGGCAAAACTCGTGGGAGGAAAAGTGTGCGCCCGCCCTTCTCTGCTGTGCCTCTTCTGTGGGGGCTGCAATAAGAGTATTTTCTCCACCCAGCCACAAAGATCTGAATCTCTCCAAAAGGAGAGGCTCTCGTGGCTAACTGAGTGCATCTGAAGTCATTCATCGTCCAACTTCACAGCGCCTGGACCACAGACGGGTATTCCCTTCCGTCTGCCTCCTTCGACTCCTGCTCTTCTTTCTCATGGACCTAACTGCATTCACGTTAACAGCCACGCACACGCACACACACACTTGAACATACTTACATGTACTCTAGATGTTTGCTGGAAGGCGCGGCTCAGCCTTTTGTTCCTGGGGCCTCGCACAGTAAGTAGCACACAGTTTACACTTAGCAAATGTTCTTTCCAACTAAATCAAGTCAAACTGAACTGAGTGTAGCTACAATAGAAGAGTGGAGCAAAAGCAGAGGCAGCGGCAGAGGAAAGCGTTTCTACTTCCGCCTGGGGGAGTTAGGAAACGCCCAAACAGAAATAACACAGAAACGTGTTCTGAGGAGCTATACCAACCGTTTCAACGCTGCAATTTAATTGCATGGAGCAAACATTTAATTTCAATAATAAATGCTCATACATTTTTTTTAACACAGCGTTTTAATCTTTGAAACCCTTCCAGGCACTAAATAATTGAATTTTCTAGATTACATTCTTCAAAATTCATGCACATTGATTTACTGTTCCCAGCAGAGCAGTGAAATGAAAATAGAAGCAAATTAAAGACAGCACAAAGCTCAGGACTCCCTTCCGCTTCATTCAGACCACCCACTTCTGAAGCAGTAGCTCCAAAGAGCAACAGATGGCCCTGCTTCTGTCTCAGAGAAGTGGGGAGCACTCGTGCCCACGTGGACACCAGCCTCACCTTCTGTGCCCGGGGAGATGGTCCAAGAAGACCTCAGCTCCCCTAGGCCGTAAGTGCAAAGGGGCGGCCTCAGAGCTTAGTGGGGGCTGTTCTTCTTAGCACTTACTTCTACAGTCGTTTCTTTCTTTCCCAGTAAACTGAAGAACTTCCAAGAATGATGCGGGCCTTTGAAGAACTCTCTGATCCCAGACAGTGAAGTTTCTGCCCTGGTCTATCCCGGTGCTGCAGCGTATGTACTTGTGAACAGATGTTTAACGGGACTTTCCTTGTTGACATATATTGTGGGCAGCCCCGGGCTGAGAACAACCAGAGAGCAATCCCTTCATCCATCTGCAACTTAGGTGAGCAAGACTGGGAACAGGAAAGGGTAAATCAGAGAAAGTTTACCAAGTGGCAGAGGGAGGTCTTCCTTCCACTCCAGGCCGGAAGTGGGGGCCACTGAGAGACCCCGCACAGAGGCTGGGGGTCTTGAAGAAGATGGGACTTCCCTCGTGGTCCAGTGATTTAGCCCAGAGCTCCCAGTGAGGGGGCCCAGAATCAATCCCTAGTCGGGGAGCTAGACGCCGCGTGCCGCACAGAGATCAAACTCTCCAGTGCCCCAGCTGAGACCTGGCAGGCAAAAAAAAAAAAATCAATTAACTAAGAAAGAAAACAAGAAGAAGAAGATGGTGGGAGGGCCAGGAAAGGGCAAAGAAGGGAAGGACCCAGCCCTTCATGACTGTCCCTGAGCAGAGGGTGAGGCCAGAGGTGTGGAAGGAAGAAGCTTGTGGTTGAACAGGAGGCTGAAGCTTTGAGTTAGACGAGAGAAGACATTTTAACTTTTGAAAAATGAGTCACCGCTTCCCAAGTGAGATGACTCTTGTAACTGAAAGCCACGAGACTTGCCCGTGGAGCTGAGAGAGCCGTAAAGGGAGACATGGATATTCCCACATCCTGGTTAATCCACTGAGATCATCCCCGTCAGCAAACTGGCTACGTTGCCTTAAAGCATCACCTCACGTGTCCTGATGTGGCCGAAATGAAGATGCTGCTACACAGCCAATTCTGTCCACTGTTGTGATGACCCCGTTGGCTTAACTACCGGGTATTCCAATAATTGCACGCACAGAAGGGTGACTGACTGACCACAGGGAGCTGCAGCTTTAGGCCTGTTTCCCCTTTTTCTTGTAATGTGGCTCTCGATAACACTGAATATTGAAATTTAGATCAAGCTGTCATTAACTTGACATTACGACTTGTCTGGATAATCAAAACCTGGCACACGCTCAGCGTAACTGTTGTTTCAAAACAGTTTCGGTTTTCCACTCGGAAACAGGCCAAGGGACTAACCTCCATGCTTAATAAGGACAAAGCTTAGCTGGAGAAACAAATTTCAGCCAAGCCTTCAAATGTCCTGAGCTTAAACTACTTTTTTTGCAAGCAGGTTTTTTTTTTGCAAGGACAGGATGCTTGAGTGACATATTCCAAACCCCTAAGTGATGGTGGAAATGGACTTGATTTTGAATCACTGAGACATAAAATGCTCAGGTCTCATTCAACACCTGTGAGGAACCGGGAAGGAGTTTCTTTCACTGTGAACTGCTTTCATTTTCACCTCTTGGAAGAGTCAGCAATCTGACCAAAAGAAAAAACAAAACCCTAAACTGTCAGGGGACGGCTACATAAATTAACTAATAAAATCGGAAATGCTTTGTAATCGTATGATAATGACAGTGTACAATAATAAAATGGCTCACAATTCGAATTTACAATCCCTACTTACTCCTTAAAGCCCCAGCATTTTAGAGATGAGATTATCTATTCACAAGGCTTCTGCCCAACTACTGTAAGAGGATTCTATTATGGGTAAACTGGAGATAAAATGAGAGTTTTAATATGATAACAGGTCAGTGGTTTTTGAATTGTTAATGTATAAAAGACCCTAGAGGCATATGCTGAATATATAGTCCGTGAAAGACAAAATTAAATAAACAAAAAGCAATTTACAAGCTGGAAAACATTTTTTAGTTCTCATGGAGCGTTATAACACATGTCCTCTAGCATCCAACTTAACAGGGCTGAGCTGACAACCACAGCAAAGAGGCAAGTGAATTAATTTCTCTTCACAGGCCCAGAACCTGGAAGAAAATGGTCTGTGGGAAAACATTTCAGAATTGAAAATGTGAACCACAGGGCAGACACAGGATTCCTGGGGGCACATAAGCTCCTGGGAATGAGATTCATCCTGGTGATATTACAAAACCATGAAGATGGGATGTACTTACTTATGCGTTCGTGTTTGCTGTACCCTACCCACTTCCAGAAGGGGGGTTTGTAGTGAATGCGAAAATTCTGGGGAGGAGAGGGCATCTTTTCAGTCTGGATCAGGCAGTATTTTGAACATACGCATGGCTGCAAGACTGTCATAATGAGTATGGTACCCACAAGATGTTACAGGCAGCTTCCCCTTTACCTGTGCAAGGATGACCGTGGCCGTGTAACTAACTTGCTTGTTTTCTGACTCTTGGGCCACAGATGCACAATTAGGCCGTTGACCTCTCACCCTGAAACGTCTGTGTGAAAACGGCATCCAGAGCAGGGAGATGCCCCCTTATCAGTGTTGCTGCATAGACGCCTCTCCAGGTCACTGCCTGGAAGCCTGAGAAAATCTGTCCCCACTCCTAGTGGGTGGTTTAGAAACAAGAGCTGCAGTGGTGGCTAGGGACAGAAGGATGGGGTTGAAAACGTACGAGAAATGGTCCTTATAGACTCTCCAATTCTCTGGTTTTCCAGCACCAACTGGGCATCCAACAATTCAATTCCATTCTGACACCAACTACCCAGAGTCAGTTCAGACCCCACAGGTGAAAGGGGTCAGTCCCACAAGGCCCCTTTCCCTTCTAATGCAGGCGGGATGCCAGGCTGTTTGCACTTCTGATTTGGCTGCAAATTCTAGGTTCCCACACTCTGCTCTCAGCTTTAGCCGTTTGCGAGAACAATTCACAGAACTCAGGGAAAATGCTGCACTTATCATCACACTTCATTATAGAGGGTGCAAGTGAACAGCCTGCTTATCACGAGGGACATGGGGCGAGATCCAGAAGACTCCTGAGCACACAGTTGGAGTCACTACCCTCCTGGCACACGGGTGTGTTCACCAACTCGGAAGATCCCAGAACTCTATCATCTGGAGGTTTTTATGGAGGTCTCCTTACACAGACATGATTGATTAAATCACTGGCCATCGGTGATGAACTCTAGCCCCTCTCCCCTTCTCAGAGGTTTAGGAGTGGGCCCCAAAGTGCCAACCTTCGAACAAGGACTTGATCTTTCTCGCCACCACCCCTCATCCTGAAGCTCACCGCCCCTAGGAGCTCACCAAAAGTCATCTCGTCTGCAAAAATTCAGGCTGAATGGTTGAAAGAAGCTTCTCATGGATGAACTCTTCTCATGGATGAACAGAAGCTTCTCTGTCTGACTCTCAAAGATGCTCCTAGGACTTCCCTGGTGGCCCAGTGGCTAAGACTCCGCGTTCCCAGTGCAGGGGCCAGGCTGGGTCCCTGGTCAGGGGACTAGATCCCACCTGTGAAACCAAAGATTCTGCACGCTGCAACCGAGACCGGTGCAGCCAAACCAAAACGAAAAGGGTGATCCCATCACTTCTACACTCAGGAAATTCCAAGAGTTTTAGGAGCTTTGTCCAGGAATCATGGACAAAAAAAAGAGATATTTATTTCTTTTTGTACCACCCAGGCGCTATAGCATTAAGCTTAGAAGGCTCTGCGAGACCCCCCTCCAAACCAGCCTCCCACAGTAAAATAAAGGGAGGCTCACTCCCTTCTTCCCTCCAGGAGCCCTGTGGCACACTTAGTGGGCATTTCAGCTTTGTTCCATAAGCATTTCCCGTAAGCTGGCTGTGAATGTCGGTCACTGCAGGGGTGGTGGACATGACCTCAAGCTAGTCTGTGCCACGGGCTGACATCTGTATGGTACACTGAAGGGCTCTGGCCCTGCTCTACCCCATTCAATCCTGTTAACTGTCCTACAAAGGAGGGCCTGTTCTACAGATGAGGAAACTGAGGCTTGGACAAGTTAAGGAAGGCCAAGGCCACATGCTAGAGTGCTGTGGAGATGTGATTTGCACTCAGCTCTGTCTGACTCCGGAGTTCAAGTTCTTCACTCTTCACCACTCGGTCTCCAAATCATCAAAAGAAAGCAGACTGCTGTGGAAGGGACCACAGGCTTGGGATTAACACAGTCAGCAGCGATCCCAAATAATGTAAGAGAACACTACAATAGATACCCTGTAATGTAACGATGGCCCTGATAGTGAGACCCTCACCGTGAGCGTCTTGGGTCCTCTGACGAGGCGTTTTCAGTTACTGGTAACATTATGGATGCAACTACAGAAAATTTCATATAATCAAAACAAAATTTAAAGAATGTTTTTTAAATTTCTGGCCGTGCCATGCAGCATGTTGGATCCTCCTCAGCCAGGGCTGAACCTGCGCCCCTACTCTAGGAGCTCAGACTCTTAACCCCTGGGTCACCAGGGCTGAACCTGCGCCCCTACTCTAGGAGCTCAGACTCTTAACCCCTGGGTCACCAGGGCTGAACCTGCGCCCCTACTCTAGGAGCTCAGACTCTTAACCCCTGGGTCACCAGGGCTGAACCTGCGCCCCTACTCTAGGAGCTCAGACTCTCAACCCCTGCGCCACCAGGGCTGAACCTGCGCCCCTACTCTAGGAGCTCAGACTCTTAACCCCTGCGCCACCAGGGCTGAACGTGCGCCCCTACTCTAGGAGCTCAGACTCTTAACCCCTGGGCCACCAGGAAGTCCAAAACAATTTTTTTTTCCCTTTCCATTATACTTTAATATTGTGTCCTTATACTTCTTACACTTCTTCTTGCTTTTCAAAAATTTTTTAAAAGGTAAAGTTTCGTTCACAATAAAACTTCACTAGTTCAGATGCCACTAATTCATAATCAGTGTTACCTTAATAGGAACTGAGCTGAATTTTACTTTTGCAGACACTTTCCTAATAAATCAAGAGATTAAATAGTTGTATGAGATTTATATTCATTATTGGGCTCTGGAGTACTTTATTATTCTCAATTAAAATTCTGCATTGCTATTTTGACTATTTTTATTATTTTTAAGTCCTACTTGCAAAACTTAATAAAAAGCAAAATATAGTTCCTAGCATATATAATATAGAGTGTAGAAATTAGAAATATTTATGCAGTAAACATTTGTTTTCCAAAATTTGCATAATCAATTTAGCAAGTTTCTGTTTTTTAATGCATGCATTCAGAAAAATCTATTATTTCGTGGTGTAGTTAACATAATCCTTACAAAGAATGTAGTTAGGGTGGTTATTTCCTAGGTAATGCTATCTTTCATAGTAAAAATCACAACCTCTGAGACTGCAGTAGTATTGGGATTTAAAAGTTATTTAACCATAAATTTCTAGGGACACCCCAAGTGTTCTTTCAGGCTATAAAGTGTTCGGTTGCTTCATAAGAACAAAGCAAATAGTCTTCTTTATGGAATATTTGCTAGATTAAAGGACTCCTTTTTCCTTACTTCAGTTTCATGTCAGATGTGAATCTCTATTTTTAGCCAGGGAACCACGTGGACATCAGTGGTCCCTGCAGAAGAGCTGGGTGTCTAAAGAAGAGATAAATACAAATACCTTGGTAATCCCCTGAGTGGCTTCCCTCTCCATCCCACCACCACCCCCAAATCTGTGAGTCTTACACTTGCTCTCAGTAGTGTTCAGAAATTTCAATAGAAACAGAAATAAAGTTGGACCCTATAGCAGACCCTACTAAAATGAAGTTGGGTTTTATAGAAATAAAAATTAATATCAGTGGTTTAGCAGTGAAAGCAGGAGACAGTAGCAAATTTTCGCTGGGAAGGCTGCCCCCAGGGCACTGAGGAGGTGAGCTCAGCAAGTGAGCTCGCCCGGCCGCTGCCGTGGAGGCTGCCTGTGAGGGCTGACGCCATCCTTCCTTCAGCTATCGCAGGCCCTGATTACAGAAAAATCTCCTGATTGAGGGTCGGCAAATCTGAAGTTTGAGATGCTACATGACACGGTCACATGTAAAGGCTGAGGGGTCTGAGCAAGTCCATTATCCAATCTCCTCATCTCACAGATGGTGTCAATGAGAAACTGGCTTTCCAGGTGGGGCCAGTGGTAGAGAACCCGTCTGCCAATGCAGGAGACACAAGAGACGCACATTGGATCCCTGGGTCGGGAAGATCCCCTGGAGGAGGAATGGCAACCCGCTCCAATGTTTTTGCCAGGAGAATCCCAGGGACAGAGGAGCCTGGCGGGCTATGGTCCATGGGGTTGCAAGAGAGTCAGACATGACTTAGAGACTAAACAAGAACCAACAAAGAAGAAGAAACGGAGGTTTGGAGAACTTTCAGGAATTTGAATATGGTCAAAAAACTGGTAAATGCTGAAAGGTGGGGATCAGATCTGGACCCGGAAACGTGTACCTCCAAATCCCCGTTCATAAGACCACCTCGGGCCAGCTGCATGCAGCAGGCCAGCCCATACCCTGAACACCCCAGAGGTGCGCAGCACGGCGGTCGTGCCCTGGACCGTGGGAATGCAGCCACGGCGCACAATGTCTAAGAGGAGCTGCCAGACACGGTGGGGGCTCCACGCCGCCAGAACACCGGAGAACAATCTGACGACACTGGTTCGCCCTCCGCCGAGCGTTCCTCCATGGCTACACGGCCTGGTTCACTTGTTCTCTGTCACAGAAAACGCACTACGTGCCTCCATAAACCTCAGTGGCCACTCGAACAATCAGTGACTTTGCTCTAACAGAGCTTTTAGGGAAGTGGTGGTTGAAGTTGAAAACACTATAGTTCTTGCCTGAAAAAGTCAAGAAACTTCCTTGTGGTTTGTAGACACTAGCTCTGCATGAATTTAGGATTTTTCCTCTAAAGTATTAGAATTGTAGCTCAGAAGACCCAAGACAGTGACCACTAACTGAACCTTGTGAATTTTTTCTCATTTACCCGAAGGCTTGGGAACGAAAGCTCAGAAATGGGAGGCAGAGACAGAAGAGGACGTTTCTGAAGCACGCTCCACAGAGGAGAAAGAGAGTTTGGGTCCACGTTCTTCACAGTTGCATTTTAGGGGCAAACGAGTGGTTTCAACGGGTAGAGAGGCATGGGGATCACAAGAGCAGACACGGAGGCAGGGAAGCTCATGGAGCATGCGAGAGCCGTGAGGTCAGTGCAGCCAAAGCAGTGTGTGTGCGTGTGCGCACGTGCACGTGTGTGCGTGTGTGCGCGTGCACGTGTGTGAGGGTGTGCGCGTGCGCGTGTGTGCGTGTGTGCGCACGCATGTTCGTGTGTGTGTACACGTAGGTGTTCACCCACATCCAGATGTGTACACACGCGGGGTCATCAGTCAGTGCTGGCTGATGGCACAAGAACGGTAATGGGAGCAGCTGAGCTCAGGCCTTCACTGAAAGGGCTCCCACGACGTGCTGTTTGGAAGAAGCTGCTTAGAAGGCTGGTGGGGAAGAAGCCCTCAGATACAGACTAGTCCTGCATTTTAAACAGCCCCAGCCCTGGGGGCTAAGGGTAAGCTTTTCTATCTTAACTGAGGTTTAAATGAACAGGCTAGTAGAGGCTTTTCCAGTTATGCTAATATCTGATGCCAATTATCATTACAGCCTTAGTTTTAAACCTGATCTTTCTGCCCTTCTGCAGTCATCATTCATAACCTGACTCACATATAGAGAAGCTTCACAACTTTCATTGCCAAATACATATATATATGTTTCAATTTTTAAAGTTCTTCTATTACAAAATTAAGATGACTTTTATTGTGAATTTTTAATAGAAAAAGAATTTTCCCCTAAACATATTCATGTTATTAACTTCCACAGAGAGTAATTTTGTGCTATTCAGTGGTTATCTCTAGACTACAGGTTGGTAGACAGTTTCTATTAGATGGCAAATATTTTAAGCTTTGCAGGCCCTACAGTCTCCATCATACCAACTCAAAGGTTGTAGCAAGAAAACAGCCATAGACAACATGCAAATAAGTGAGTGTGGTTGTGTTTCGATAAAATTTTATTTAGAAAACAAGTCAGAAGCAGATTTGGTCCCTGGGCCATAGATTGCTAACTCCTGCTCTAGACCGACAAAATTTTCTTTACAATCAAGAAACGCTTAACCCATTTTTGTAACCGGTCAATTTTAATTGTCTTACGGTTCCATTTTCTCTGTGCTGACCATCTGGATCAATCTTATACGTATTTATGCAATCGTCACTTCCTCCGCTCCTGGATGAGTACTGTGTAGCTTAGAAAGCACTCAGAAGAGGGGTTCCTTCTTGGTCCAGCGGTTAAGAATCCACCTGCCAATACCGGGGACATGGATTCAAAGCTTGGTCCAGGAAGATCCCACATGCTGCAAAGCAGCTAAGCCAGTGAGCCGCAACCACGGAGCCCACGGGCCACAGCTTCTGAAGCCCGCGCGCCCTAGAGCCCCGCTCTGCAAGGAGAAGCCGCGGCGGTGAGAAGCCCTCGGACCGCAAGAAGAGTAGCCCCCGCTCCCTGCAACGAGAGAAAGTCCGCACAGCAACGAACTCCGTGCAGAGTTCAAAAAATGATTAATCTTAAAAAAGAGCATTCAAAAGAATAGTTTTTACCATTTTACTTTCATTTTTAACAAGACATTTACAGAGTTCCTTTAGCTCATGAGAGTCTTGTAGAAAGTGTGGGTAGGCACCCACGCGCATGGCCCCTATGGGGACAAATCCAGAGAGGCGGTCTGGCCAGCCTTGGCTTTGTATTTTAAGATTTTGTTAAAAGCTTGACTGGGAATTTTCTCTGCACTTTTCAGTTAAAGGGCCAAATCCCATTATTCTACTATAAAAATAATCTTAATCAGGTAAGCCAAGAATATGGTGGCCATTTACCTTATAGAAGCAAGAGAATTCATGTCTCAGAATCAAAAGTATCTCGCCCATTATCTTGTAATAACCTGTAACAGAGTATAATTTGCAAAAAATATTGAGTCACTGTGGTGCACACTTGAGATGAACAGAACACTGTAAATCAACTAAACTTCAACTTTTCTAACAAGCGCCTCGGATATTGGCAGGTCCCGATTATCTGCAGACCCCTTGAAGTAAAAGAAAATGAGACGGGCACTCTATGGATGCAAAATTGGGCACAAGAGTGAGTTTTACTCTAGTTGAGAAAAGAAATCTCAACAAATAATAGCTTTTAAACGTCTAAAAACTGAGAAATACTATACTCATTTTATTTCAGATTACCTTTAGGATTTCCACTTAAGATACTTCCTTCCTGTCATATTTAAAATTTTTGGCTGGTTAATAATTATGGAAAAATATTTTAATCAAGAATTTTAAAATGCCCCAAAGCAATTCAAATTGCTCTTGTGTCGTATGTTGTGTATTTGACACGTGTTATCGAATTATTCTCAGTGTAAGAGTTTTTTTTTAACCTTTTACTCTTAAATAATTTTAGATTCACAGGAAGTCACCAGAGTTTTGTTGCTGGAGTTTTTTTTTTCATTGTCACTTGTTTCTTTAAACCACTCTGCTGTGTTGGTGGTGATTTTGCTACTTCATCTGGAACCACCGAACTTCAGCAAGATAAGACGCATCAGATATTTTAAAATTATCCCAACTCAAATGCATTGGGATACATAAAAAAGGTGCAATTTTACACATAATTGTATGTGTCTCTAGCCCTGCTGTCACTGTGCTACCTACAACCACTGGGATTCACATAAACTTGGTTTCAAGAAATTCCCAGAAAATAATGAAGTTGCAGCAGAAGCAGTGGTCTTCATTCATTGCAACACAAAGCTCCGCACACTTAGAGAAATGTGTGGTCACGCAAGCACAGTGCTTGGGCTTGAAAGGGGCCTCGAAGCTTTCAGCTTCCTCCACTTCGCGGTAAGCCCACCTCTGACCTTCGAAGTCACTTAGTTTAGGCCTGGCATCAATCACGCGTCCCCAGTGGTTAGCCAGCCTCTACACAAATGTCCCCTGTGACACTGAGCTTATTACCTCCCAAGGCAACCCAGTCCACTTTCAGACAGTGTATTAGTCAGGGTTCTCCAGGGAACAGAGCCAGTGTATACGAAGAGATTTATCATAGATACTCGGCTCGCACAGAATGGAGGCCAAGAAGTCCTGTGATCTGCTCTCTGTACACTGGGGACCCAGGAGAGTGGTGGAGTGACTCCCTCTGAGTCTGAAGGCTGGGGACCCAGGAGGGTGGCGGTGTGACTCCCTCTGAGTCTGAAGGCTGGGGACCCAGGAGGGTGGCGGTGTGACTCCCTCTGAGTCTGAAGGCTGGGGACCCAGAAAAGTGGTGGTGAGACTCCCTCTGAGTCTGAAGGCTGGGGACCCAGGAGGGTGGCGGTGTGACTCCCTCTGAGTCTGAAGGCTGGGGACCCAGGAGGGCGGTGGTGTGACTCCCTCTGAGTCTGAAGGCTGGGGACCAGGAGGGCGGTGGTGAGACTCCCTCTGAGTCTGAAGGCTGGGGACCCAGGAGGGTGGCGGTGTGACTCCCTCTGAGTCTGAAGGCTGGGGACCCAGGAGCAGGGTAGGAAGGATGATTCCACTCAGTTGGAGAGTGTGAACCCGCCCTCCGTCTGCCTTTTTGTTCGTTCCGGATTCGCGATGGATCGGCTAATGCCCACTCACCTTGGTTTGGGCGTCTCCTGTACTTGGTCTACTGATTCAGATGTGAATCTCTTCTGCAGACACCCTCACAGACACACCCAGAAATAATGTTTAACCAAATATCTGGTACCCTGTGACCCAAACAAGCTGACACATAAAATTATCATCACAGTCTTGAATTATTATAGAATTCTTCCTTATGCCAAACTAAAACCCACCTCCTAATATCCATTAGCTAGTGGTCCTAAGTCTTCCCTTTGAACAATAAATCTAAATCATTCTTCCGCACAACGGTCATCCAAATATCTGACAACTGTGTTTGTGTCATCCACTGTCTTAATTTGAGATTCCTACTGACTCAAAGAACATGAGTTTGAACAAACTCTGGGATTTCATGAAGGACAGGGAAGCCTGGCATGCTGAAATCCATGGGGTTACAAAGAGTCAGGCACAACTTAGCGACTGAATAACAGAGAAGCTGACCCTGTTATAAAAATTTGTTTCGGTGCAAATAGTTTATTTGGGACCTTTTCCTAGGAAACACCAGCAAGGGAGCAGGGAGTTAAGCCAATGGAGTGTCTGTTATCAAGCTACTTACCCTCTGAGCAACCTGGGCTCGTTCCTTCCAGGAGACTCTGGAAGTCAGGGTAGAACCTGGGCCTCAGAGTTATCCCATCTAAAGGGTGAGGGAGCCAGGGATTTATACACTAACCCTGGTCAGTTATCACCTGAGGGCTGTTCTTGAAAGAGATTAGACTCCGCTTCCAGAGAAAGCCCTTAAACAGGGCGATGCCTAGGCTGCCAGGCGGACCCCAGCAAGCCTGCCCTTCCCTACTGGAGGGGACGTGGAGGCATGCTCTCCAGGCCATTCTGCCCTGCGGTCTCTGAGGGTTCTGCACACAGCACAGCTAGGGTATCTTCAGTCCTGTTCCATCAGGTGGTCTTGGTTTTGCCATTTTTTTCTTCTTAGAACTGAACACAACACTCCCTGTATGGTCCCTCCCTCATTCACCCAACTCCTAGTCCTAGAAAGAAACACGCCCAACACAGAATAGGCATCATCATTAATTGAAGATAGGAGAAAACATAGTCAGGTTCAGTCATGGAAGCAGCTTAAGTAGTATTTAAGCAAATTCGATGCCAATGGAGTAGGCCTGGTGTGGTCCTGATCCAGAGTGTCCACCGAGGTTCCTGAATGGCTTTTACTAGAACCATCTCCAAGTAAGCCAACTGGGAAATTCTATTTCCTTTAAAAATTCCAGACAGATTCACTCTCTCCTGGTCCCGTATTGCTGGAAAGGGTGTTCTTTAGTGCTCTGCTATATATGCAAAGAGAGCTCAGCCTAAGATTAAATTATGGAGAAGGCATGAAAATTGTTTATGCTGAATAATCAAACATAGTAAGCTTTTCGCCACAAAGTGACAGCTTTCTTCCCGATGACTCATTGCCGCAGCAGCTTCAAAATATATTCACACTTCTTCGCTGCTCCTGTCTTCAGAAAGTGGGGCCTAATTTCCCTCCCCTTGAGTGTGGGTTCTACTTTGATTCTAACAAAGAGAACAGAAGCAACCACAGGAGATTCCTGACGGTAGGTCCTAAAGCGATTAATAGCTTCCTCGAGGTCAATCTCTTTTACGAAGATGAGGGAGCCACGTGGTAAAGACGAGAGAGAGCAGTCCTCTGGAGATTCTGCCTGCCAAGAACCTGAAGCCTCCAGCCAAGAAGAGCAGTGGGAATGAGTCATCTTGAAAGCAGGTCAAACCTGCAGATGACTGCAGCTCTGGTTGACTTCTTGATGGCAGCCTCATGAGAGGTACTGACCAGATCCACGAGCTCATCCACACCTGGGCTCCTGACTCTCAGAAACTGTGAGACCACATACATTTGAATTTTCTTTTTTAAGCTGCTATGTTTTGGGGTGATTTGGCTCACAGTAATCGATAAGCAATACTTGCAGAATGCATACATGGCCAACTGGTCTTGTTAGATAATGAAAAATTATCAGCTTTTTAGCTAAAAGTGACAGGATTCTTGAACCATGAACTTGAATACATGAACCGTGAACTTCCAGATGTTCAAGCTGGATTTAGAAAAGGCAGAGGAACCAGAAATTAAATTGCCAACATCCGCTGGATCATCAAAAAACAAGAGAATTCCAGAAAAACATCTATTTCTGCTTTATTAACTATGTCAAAGCCTTTGACTGTGTGGATCACAACAAACTGTGGAAAATTCTGAAAGAGATGGGAATACCAGACCACCTGACCTGCCTCTTGAGAAACCTATATGCAGGTCAGGAAGCAACAGTCAGAACTGGACATGGAACAACAGACTGGTTCCAAATAGGAAAAGGGGTACGTCAAGGCTGTATACTGTCACTGTGCTTATTTAACTTACATGCAGAGTACATCATGAGAAACGCTGGGCTGGAGGAAGCACAATCTGGAATCAAGATTGCCAGGAGAAATATCAATAACCTCATATACGCAGATGACACCACCCTTATGGCAGAAAGGGAAAAAGAACTAAAGAGACTCTTGATGGAAGTGAAAGAGGAGAGTGAAAAAGCTGGCTTAAAACTCAACATTCAGAACACTAAGATCATGGCATATGGTCCCATCACTTCATGGCAAATAGATGGGGAAACAGTGGAAACCGTGTCAGACTTTATTTTTGGGGGGGCTCCAAAATCACTGCAGATGGTGACTGCAGCCATGAAATTAAAAGACACTTACTCCTTGGAAGGAAAGTTATGACCAAACTAGACAACGTATTAAAAAGCAAAGACATTACCTTGCCAACAAAGGTCCGTCTAATCAAGGCTATGGTTTTTCCCATAGTCATGTATGTATGTGAGAGTTGGACTATAAAGAAAGCTTAGTGCCAAAGAACTGATGCTTTTGAACTGTGGTGTTGGAGAAGACTCTTGAGAGTCCCTTGGACTGCAAGGAGATCCAACCAGTCCATCCTAAAGGAGATGAGTCCTGGGTGTTCATTGGAAGGACTATGCTGAGGCTGAACTCCAATACTTTGGCCATCTGATGCAAAGGGCTGACTCATTTGAAAAGACCCTGATGCTGGGAAAGATTGAAGGCAGGAGGAGAAGGGGACGACAGAGGATGAGCTGGTTGGATGGCATCACCAACTCAACGGACATGAGTTTGGGTGGACTCTGGGAGGTAGTGATGCACACGGAGGCCTGGTGTGGTACGGTCCACGGGGTTGCAAAGGGTCGGACACGACTGGGTGACTGAACTGAACTGAACTGACAGGATTCTTTCTTGTGATCATTGTTATGAAATCTCCATTTCCCTCCAGTTCTTAATGAAATTTTAAGTCATTTATCAATAACTTTCATTACCCATTCTTGAATTGCACATGTCTTTACCTATCTCACCTCCCTCCCCTCAAGTCTCAGTCATCTCAGTAAGGTTTCCCAAGCTGTGCTGTGCGTGCTCAGTCACTAAGTCGTGTCCAGTGCTTTTGTAACCCCATGGACTGTAGCCCACCAGGCTCCTCTGTCCATGGGATTCTCCAGGCAATACTGGAGAAGGTGCCATTTCCTTCTCCAGGAGATCTTCCCAACCCAGGGATCAAACCCGAGTCTCCTGCGTCTCTTGCATTGCAGGCAGATTCTTTACCACTGAGCCACCTAGGAAGCCCCAGAGCTGCACTACCAGGACACAAATCCCATCGACGGCTGACCTCTGCCCCCTTGCCCTAAGGCGCACAGAATAAATTTCTTACTTGGAGTGGAGCAGGATCAGTGGGCATCAAAAAGGCTTTATTTCGGTATGTTTCATTATCTTTTTATCTTTCTTTTCCTCATCTCTTTCCACATTTTATAATCTTAACATCTGAAACTCTCAATCTGATTTTGACCTAGCCCATAAAAATGCCTTCCTGACTTTGGTGGCTTGTGAGCAAAACAAACAACCCAGCCAGCCCATGGACTCTGGCCAATTAGTGTTTCAGCAGAGTATTTCTACCTAAGGCAAGGGCTCCCTGTCCTTCCCTCACCACTGGGAGTGACAAGACAGTAGATGGGGGCTGGGAGAAGAACCCGACTGTCCTCTGTGATCCTGCTTCTCTGACCAGAACCAACAGGCTTCCCTATGTGGTGGGTTGAACTCACCTTGTTTCTTTTTTCCCCAAACAGCTGCAATTGCAAGTTATTGCTTGCCAGAACTTATTTTTCTTATACCTGTTCAAACATCTATGAGTGAGAAAAAGCTGATGAAAGCGAAAGGATACTCCACTGTCCTCAAGTTATAGGTGACGAAAGAAATGAATGCATACTGATATCAGAATAGGATCAGGAATACTTTTTTTTCCCTACAGTTATGTCAGAACTAGAGAGTGAAATAGAATACTGGTTGTGGGTATATTGCTCCATATTCTTTAAAAAAAAAATGTGTGCATTATTTGGAACTTCCAAGTCTATTAGAGCATGGCTCATCACAGTCACTGCACTGTAATTATCCTTCAAAAGAAATGCATGTTCTACCTGGTAATCAAAATCCTCGGGGTGAGTCAGTGAATTAATGAGTATCTCAGCTGGTGGGTTTGCACCTCTGATCTTAGCCACTCAGTTCAGTCAGTTCAGTCACTCGGTCGTGTCTGACTCTGTGACCCCATGAATCGCAGCATGCCAGGCCTCCCTGTCCATCACCATCTCCTGAAGTCTACTCAAACTCATGTTCATAGAGTCCATGATGCCATCCAGCCAATGTCATCCTCTGTCGTCCCCTTCTCCTCCTGCCCCCAATCCCTCCCAGTACAGGGTCTTTTCCAATGAGTCAACTCTTCGCATCAGGTGGCCAAAGCATTGGAGTTTCAGCTTCAGCATCAGTCCTTCCAACGAACACCCACACTCAGGTGCCCAAAAGCCCCGATGCCGCTGTCCCAGAGCCTACTTGGAGTCTCTTCCATCTGTGTGCTTTTATTTTGGGGTCTTTCTTACCTCCTCAATTCATACTTTAAATTGAGATTTCGTAAGCCAAGCCAAATCGGTGCATTTCAAAGGTTTATTCTAATCTCTTGCATTGTTCTGTAATTATGAGTTGGGTCCAAGCAATTCAGAATTGTGTGCCAATCCTGAAGTTATTCCAAATTGCTGATTTTGGAAATCAGTATTAGAAAGTCTGGCACACAGTAGGCATACAATAAATGGTTATGGAATCCTGGTGTATATATACATGTATTTTTTTTTAATCTGAGATAAAATCTACTTTCAATAGACGGTAGAAGCAAGATGTTCCTGACACATGACAGACTGACTCAAGGCATCTGTGATAAGAGGGAACACTGAACAGAATTCCTGGAAGAGGTGTGTTCGCTCAGCGTCCTTATTATCATGTCATCTCCCACTCGTCATTGATTTTCTCAAACATCCAAAGACATTAGAATAAATTATAGAGTCTTACAGTTATTTAGTCCATGAAAATATAGAATTCAGGAATCTATCCAAGACTTGTCACTACCTGAGCTAGAAGGGCCTTTAAAATATACTCTGATGGACTCGAGTGCTAGTATGATAGATTGGCCCTAGGGGTTTTCTTTTGATAAAATGAAAGAGAAGGAAGAGAGAAAAAAGGGGGAGAAGTGAGAGAGAAGGGGGTCATCCAAACCCCAAACTCAGCATATTCATATGAGCACATAAGACCGAAAAGATGCAATGTCAAAATTAAATTTGAAAATTCCATCCTAATTTTATGGATGAGGAATCCTGCCCCCTGTCCCCATAAGATGAAGGCTTCCTATCTCCTTATTCTGGTGAGGAAAAGAAATGAGAAAGATTGATGAAAGCACCTTTCTTTCAAAAGTCTTCTCTTTCAGTTCAGAGCAAGGAAAATTAAAATACCAAGCAAGTTCATCCTTCATGGTACGCCTCTTGTCTCCTTTTCATCTTTCTTCTACTTTCCAGATTACTAATTTCTCAGTCACCTTGTTTTCACTCCCTGTCTGATGGTAAGCATGTTTATAATACTTAATATTTGTTATATCCATAGATGCTGGGACTTTAGCACTTAATATTTGCCATATACATAAGAACTCAAAGAATTCATGAATATTAATTTGGTGTCCCAAGCTATTTCAGAAATGAGAGTAAGGAAAACGAGGCTTAGAAAATCGAAAGGATAATTGCTATCTTGAGTGAAAACTTGAGGGCTTCATCTGGATGTGGGGCCTCCGACACAGTTCATCGCCAGCTAAATGACTGTAGGCGAGGGTATCCGTCAGTGTAAGTCAGGTTATGCTGTGGTAACAAAGAGCCCCCCAAACTCAATGGATTACAACAATTCAGGTTTACTTCCCTGAATTCCCACATCCATCACAGGGTGGTCACGGCTTGGTGACAGAGGGGAAAGAGCGTGCACACAGTAGATAACACGCTGGCTCCAGAATCTCTCTCCCGAAAGTGGCTCCTGTCACCTCGACTCACAGTCTGAAGGCCAGAGCAGGTCCAGTGACTCGCCAGTGGGGCAGGGACAGTCTTCTCACCAGGAGAGGCAGCAAGTCTTGTGAACGTAATACTATCGACCACAGTGAGAGACCTCACTTGCTCAGCTGTGAAAAGTTGGGTCTAAGGTACCCCCCAGATAAAACTTATAAAGTAGTAAGTCAGAATACTATTTGGCAATAAGGTAGGGCAGTATTGTCATTATTATTCATATCTGCCCACTACACCAACACTCTAAACTCAATGATTCCTCATAAAAGCAACAGAAAAACTTAGGAAAGGCTTCTTGCTCAGTCATGCTTGGCCCAGCTTTTCTGGAAGATGCTTCCCAGCGACAACCAATACAGGAGCCCCTCCCTATCCACAGTGTTACTTTCCACGGTTTCAGTTACCTACAGGGAACTGTGGTCCAAAAACGTGAAAAGGAAAATTCCAGAAATAAACAAATTGTCATTTTTAACTTGCACGCCCTTCCGAGGAACTGACGAGAGCTCTGGTTGTCCTTTTCTATCCTGCCCAGAACAAGAATCATCCATTTGTCCAGCACGTCCCCCCATTAGATACTTTGTAGCCACCCCAGTTATCAGAGGGACTGTCATGGTATCACACTTGTCGTGTTCCAGTAACTCTTACTTTACTCAGTAACGACCACAAAGCACAGAAGTCGTGATGCTGGCAGTTTGGATGCACCAAAGAAAAGCCATAGAGTGTTTCCTTTAAGTGAAAGGGTGAACCTTCTCCACTTCATAAAGAAAGAAAAAGTCACATGCTGAGGAGGCTAAGATCTACATTAAGAACGAACCTGTATCAATAAAATCGTGAGGAAGGAAAGAGAAACCTGTGCCCATTTTGCTGTCACAGCTCAGTCTGCAAAAGTTACGGCCACAGTGCGTGAGCAGCGCTCTGTTAAGACGGAAAAGGTATTAAACCTGACAATAAGATATTCTGAGAGAGAGAGATCACATGATTTTATTATAATATATACTTATGCTGCCACTGCTGCTGCTAGGTCGCTTCAGTCGTGTCCGACTCTGTGCGACCCCATAGACGGCAGCCCACCAGGCTCCCCCATCCTTGGAATTCTCCAGGCAAGAACACTGGAGTGGGTTGCCATTTCCTTCTCCAATGCATGAAAGTGAAAAGTGAAAGTGAAGTCGCTCAGTCATGTCAGACTCTTAGCGACCCCATGGACTGCAGCCTACCAGGCTCCTCCATCCATGGGATTTTCCAAGCAAGAGTGCTGGAGTGGGGTGCCATTGCCTTCTCCAAATATATACTTATAACTGCTCTATTTTATTATTTGTTATTGTGCTTAACTTCTTACTGTGCCTAATTTATAAATTAAACTTTATCATAGGTAGGTACGCACGTATGTACAGGAAAAACATGGTGTACACAGGGTTTGGCACTATCCATGGTTCCAGGCATCCTCGGGTGGGAGGTCTTGAAATGTATCTGCTGAGGATAAGGCAGGACGGTGGTGTTCTTTCCAACCCCAATTCTATGATACTCTAACACAAAAGGGGTCAGCAAAGTGCAAGAATTCTGTTAAATCACTCTAGCCACGATTTTCTTTAAAATGTATCTGCTTCATAGTTATACCTAAAATCTCAAAACACTAATCTAGGGACTCAGGTGGTCCAGCAGTTAAGAATCGGCCTTCCAGTGCAGGGGCCGTGCTTAGCTTCTCAGTCATGTCCAACTTCGTGACCCCATGGGCCATAGCCCCCCAGGCTCCTCTGTCCATGGGATTCTCCAGGCAAGAACACTGCAGTGGGTTGCTGTTCCCTCCTCCAGGGGATCTTCCCAACCCAGGTCTCCCCGGCAGGCATTATAGGCAGATTCTTTACCATCTGAGCCACCAGGGAAGCCCATGATGGGGACTCAGATCTAATTTCTGGTCTGGAAACTAAGATCCCACATGCTTCAGGGCAGCTAAGCCCACGCACCCCAACTAAAGAGCCCGAGCTCCACCGTGACCCAGCGCAGGCAAAATTTTAAACACACACACACACACACACACACACACACACAAATACTAATCTAAGTCTGCTAAGCTTCTCACTGGAACTCTTTGCCCCTGAAGTTATCTTACCGAGAAGGAAGTCAGAGAGCCCCATCCAGGCTTGGCCTGTGCAAGGAAAACCCATGAGTTTCTGGTTCCCATTCAGTCTATAGCGAGAGAATCATATTCTTTACCTGATTATATAAAAATGGGAGGCTGATCCTAAATACTCACAATCCTTTATTAAATAAAATTCAAAAACAGGTGTTGGGAGAAGGAAAGGGACTAAAAGTTACCAAGTGATTTATATACTACAGGTTCAGAATGTCTTACTGGAAATCCTTGGAGTGTGATATGTTTCAGAATTCAAAATTTTCAGGTCTCAGGAAGGTAATAGAGTGCATATACCAGATATTAACACCATCAAGCTATATGAAACTGAACTCATATTTAAGTATTCTAGCATTGAATATGTATCAAATATAAATGCACATAAGTATAAAAAATAAAGACAAAGAATAACTTTATGTGTGTTCAGAGCTGATTTTTTTCCAATCAGTTTTCTGCAAGCTTATGATAAAATTATGGGTGTTCAGAACTTTCAGAATTTGGAAATTGTAGATAAAAATTTGGGGCTTTAATTTTATTTCACATTTCAGTTCAGTTCAGTCACTCAGTCATCTCTGACTCTTTGGGACCCCATGAACCACACGCAGCATGCCAGGCCTCCCTGTTCATCACCAACTCCCGGAGTTTACTCAAACTCATGTCCATCACGTCAGTGATGCCATCCAACCAGCTCATCCTCTGTCGTCCCCTTCTCCTCCTGCCTTCAATCTTTCCCCAAATCAGGGTCTTTTCAAATGAGTCAGTTCTTCACATCAGGTGGCCAAAGTATTCGAGTTTCAGCTTCAGCATCAGTCCTTCCAATGAACACCCAGGACTGATTTCCTTTAGGATGGACCAGTTGGATCTCCTTGAAGTCCAAGGGACTCTCAAGAGTCTTCTTCAACACCACAGTTCAAAAGCATCAATTCTTCAGCACTCAGCTTTCTTCACAGTCCAACTCTCACATCCATACATGACCACTGGAAAAACCATAGCCTTGACTAGATGGACCTTTGCTGGCAAAGTAATATCTCTGCTTTTCAATACACTATCTAGGTTGGTCACAAGTTTCCTTCCAAGGAGTAAGCGTCTTTTAATTTCATGGCTGCAGTCACCATCTGCAGTGATTTTGGAGCCCCCAAAAATAAACTCTGACACTGTTTCCACTGTTTCTCCATCTATTCGCCATGAAGTGATGGGACCAGATGCCATGATCTTTGTTTTCTGAATGGTGAGTTTTAAGCCAACTTTTTCACTCTCCTCTTTCACCTTCATCAAGAGGCTCTTTAGTTCTTTCCTTTCTGCCATAAGGGTGGTGATATCTGCATATCTGAAGTTATTGATATTTCTCCTGGCAATCTTGATTCCAGCTTGTGATTCATCCAGCCCAGCATTTCTCATTATGTACTCTGCATATAAGTTAAATAAACACGGTGACAATATACAGCTTTGACATACTCCTTTTCCTATTTGGAAGCAGTCTGTTGTTCCATGTTCAGTTCTAATTCTTGCTTTTTGACCTGCATACAGATTTCTCAAGAGGCAGGTCAGGTGGTCTGGTATTCCCATCTCTTTCAGAATTTTTCAGAGTTTATTGTGATCCACACAGTCAAATATATCACATTTAATATATTCCTATTTAGTGATCTGGATGGCACCTCACTCCAGTACTCTTGCCTGGAAAATCCCATGGACAGAGGAGCCTGGTGGGCTGCAGTCTATGGGGTCGCTGAGAGTTGGACACGACTGAGCGACTTCACTTGCACTTTTCACTTTCATGCACTGGAGAAGGAAATGGCAACCCGCTCCAGTGTTCTTACCTGGAGGATCCCAGGGACGGGGGAGCCTGGTGGGCTGCTGTCTATGGGGTCGCACAGAGTCAGACATGACTAAAGCGACTTAGCAGCAGCAGCAGCATATATTAAGTGGAGAAAAGCGTGAATAGTATACTACCTTTACCTTGGGCAGGGTAATGAATATTTGCTTATAATTTTAAAATTTACTCATATAAAAAAAAAAAAAGAAGAAGAAGAAGAAGAAAATGTAAACCTAAAGCTGAACAGCGGAAGCCGGGGGACAGGATGGAGAACACAGGGATAAAAGCCAGGCTGCTCTGAATATACCTTGACTACAAAGAAGTTTTTAATTTAAGAATGTGTAATCCTTAGAAGTCTTAAAATGAAGCAATGAATGGGCTAGAGCAGAATCCAGCCGGCGGCATAACCACACCAAGAAGGATTACTTCAGTGACTCAAAAACACAGAATTTAAATGAAGATCCTTTAGTAGAATGTAACCTCAGTATGGCTTCCCAGGCGGTGCTCGTGGTAAAGAACCCGCCTGCCAATGCAGGAGAGGCAGGTTTGATCCCTGGATCAGGACAATCCTCTGGAAGAGGGAATGGCAGCCCACTGCAGCATTCTTGCCTGGAGAATCCCATGGACAGAGGAGCCTGGTGGGCTACAGTTCCTGGGGTCACAAAGAGTCTAACAGGAGTGAAGCAACTTAGCGCACACCAGACCTAGGGCAGGAAATGAACAATATAAGCTTGAAATACTTCTCATCCCAGAAGACAGGTCAACCACTGTGCCCCGTCAAAATGAGTAAGGGGTCAACTCAAAGAAGCTCAGTGGCCCCAGACGGGACAACTTCAGCATCAGTAAGAACACAGTGGATTGAAGCCCATCAGATATGTCTAAGTCTCTGAAACCAACTCACTGGTCACTTTCACAGGATGCTGACACCAACACATTATTTCTGAAAACAGGTCAATAAGGGGAAAGAGTCAAGCATTTAATCTACCGTTCCTCTACAATCTATCTCTGGGTTATCACAGAGTTGATGAGGAAACATTTCTCTTTACCAAAAAAAAATTCTCTCTCTAGTAAACAGGGAAGGAATGATAGAATTAGAATGCCCTTCTTTTGTAATTACTAATTAAATAATTTAATTCAGCCATTGCTCTTCAACGGCTGCTGGCATAATAAAAAGAGATAATTGTATGTTATATTTTTTCTGATGGAAGTGGTAAAAAATAAAACTTGAATCCAATCAAGCCTCCAAATTTTGTTTCTAATTTATAGCAAATATAGGGGACAGAGAAAGATATAAAGTGACATGAAAGTGAAAGTTGCTCCGTTGTGTCTGACTGTGCGACCCCATGAACTATACAGTCCATGGAATTCTCCAGGCCAGAATACTGGAATGGGTAGCCTATCCCTTCTCCAGCAGATCTTTCTGACCCAGGAATCAAACTGGGATCCCCTGCATTGCAGGTGGATTCTTTACCAACTGAGCTACCAGGGAAGCCCATAAAGTGACACAGCAGGGATGCAATAGACAAAATCTTATGTAATAACACATTGTTTTATTCTAATGTTTTGACAACTGGGGCCTTACTAAGCATGGGAAACTGTCCTCTCACGGGTAACCAGTTACTAGAAATAGTGAAGAATTCACACTTGACAACACCTTTATATACACACTGGCCAATCCAGAGTCAACCCCCCAGCCCCTCAACTGGGGCTCTTACACTCCGTGGCAATATTTTTCTGACCTATTACTCCAGGGCCAGGCACCCGACAACTGGAGCCTTATGGAGCCCACTGAGACGCAAACTAGCCAATCTTTTTTTTTTTTTTTTTAGCTACACTGGGTCTTCGTCGCCGTGCGAGGGCTTTCTCTAGCTGCAGTGAGCAGAGGCTTCTCTCTAGGTGCAGCGTCAGGCTTCTCACTGAGGGGGCTCCTCTTGCAGCAGAGCTCGGGCTCCACGGCTCGTGGCTCAGTGGTTGCAGCTCCTGGCTCTAGAGCAGAGGCTCAGTAGCTGTGGGCCCACAGCCTTAGCTGCCCCACAGCATGTGGGATCTTCCTAGACCAGCGTCTGAACCTTCGCCTCCTGCATGGCAGGCGAATTCTTAACCCTTGGGCCACCAGGGAAGTCCCAAAGTAGCCCGTCTTCAGCTTGCTTGATGCCTTGCTGGCCTTTCCGTGGAAACTGCAATGACAGCTCGTGCCCTCATTTCCTCCCCCTCGCCCCTGACGCTTTCTCACGTGGCCTGCCATGCCGTCTTCCCTCAGGAACTGTGAGTCACAGACTCTCTTTTCAGTGGCAACTGTCTCTTGATCTGTGAGCCTCATCATACCTGAACAGTAATAGAACCCATTCTTTATCTAATTATTTTTGGTCACAAAAGAGAAAGTTGTTCAGTTGTGTCCAACTCTTTGCAACCCTGTGAACTGTATCCCGCCAGGCTCCTCTGTCCGTGGGGATTCTCCAGGCAAGAGTACTGGAGGGGGTTGCCATTCCCTTCTGCAAGGGATCTTCCAGACCCAGGGATGGAACTCAGGTCTCCCACATTGCAGGCAGATTCTTAACCATCTGAGCCACCAAGTGGCTTGCAGGATCTTAATTCTCGGCCCAGGGATTGAACCCAGGCCCACAGCAGTGAAACCTAGGAGTCCTAACCACTGGATAGCTAGGGAATTCCCATAAAACCTACATTTTAAAACATCTTGACTGTGTGAAAACTCGGCAAGACAAATAAGAAACAAATTGCAAGGAAATTTATCTCAGTTTAAAAAAAAACATAGCACAGGGATAAAATAAGAGAGAGAAAGAATCTTTGGTTAAAAAACTCATAAGAAACATCAACTAATTCCTAAGTATGAACCATATTTTATTCTGAATTTGAACCAACTCTTAAAAACATTATGAGACTAATGGAGAAATTTGAATGCAGACTAGGTAGTGATATTTGACATTTTGAAATGAATGATCATACTTTTAGGTATCCTCATAGAATTGTTGTTATAGTTTTAAAGGGACACTTTATCTTTTACAGATTCATACTGAAATATCTGGGCTTCCTAGGTGGTTCGGTGGTAAAGAACCTGCCTGCCAATGCAGGAGTTGCAGGTTCAATTCCTGGGTGCGACAGTGGGGGAGAAGGGAATGGCTACCCACTCCAGTATTCTTGCTTGGAGAATCCCCATGGACAGAGGAGCCTAGCGGGCTACAGTCCATGGGGTTGCAAAGAGTCCGACATGACTGAGCAACTAACACTTCACTTCAAAAATCAAACCTAATACTAATGATTGTCTAAATAAACAACCTTCATGTCTCCCCCTTACTCAGGGCTAGAAATTGCACTAAGAGCGTTAGGAATAGTATCCTTTTAGTCCTCAGAACAGTCCTTCAAAGGATGAAGTTTTGCCAGCTCTAAGGATGTTCACAGGGAGCTCAGGGAAAGGGATTACGGTAGTCCCAAGGTCTGAATTAACCTCGACCACGACAAAGGATTAGAAGCCTGGACACTAGTGTGAGTCTCCAGATACGACTTGGTTCTGTCATCTGTGACTCCTGAGATCATCCTCAAGGAAAAAGACCCTCTGAATGTCAGTAATCTGCTCTCTCCGATCTCCTTCCAGCAACGACTATCAAAAGCAAAGCATCCTGTGATTCTGTTCTTTCTCTGAATCCAACATTCCCCACCAGGGATTGCACAGCCTTTGTGTTAGCTTCTCACAATACACAAACTGTCTGGGAAAGCCAATATATTCAGAACTCTTCCTGAATTTGCCTTTTGGGTTTCCACATGGAAACAATTACAAGGACATAAAAACGCAGCTAGGAACACTGTTGACGCCTCTCTCCTAGTTCTCTTGCCCCTGCCCCATGCCAGGTCCACTGTGTGGTGCTTGCCACTCTTTTTCTTCACACAAACATCAAATGTCCGCCTGAACACAGCAGCTGTAACCAACTCATGCCTCCATGGGGCAGAGTGAGCGCTGCTCTCTCCTAGGAGAATTTCACCTGACTGAATTTAGAAAATTAACCATGTCTTGAAAGGGTTAGGGTGTTCTTGGATTCAATTTCCTCGTTATAAACTTTAAACTGTTTCCTAGTTCTGGTGCATTAAATCCTGGGCCTGAAAAAAAAAAAATTTGTCCCTGATGTAAGTGTTAGAAAGAAATGTAGGTCTGGACTGTACATCAGTGTTTAGGAGTCAGTACTTTCTCCCCTCCTCTTAGCCAGTAGGACAGAACTAGGACAGAAACCATGACCTTAAGTGAGTTTAATCCTTCCAGTGAGACGACTGTCTTGCTCATCAGACACCAAATATGACAGCATCAGAGGTCACACTCAAAAGACCCATCACCTATCACTTACATTCCCACTTCAAAATTAAATGCATGAGCAAATCTTTGAAAGTATCTGAAAAGTAACATGTTTTCCCTGTTTGATGTACAGGTACTATTGTAAATAGTTCACTTAATAAGTCTATTATTTGTTTCTGAGTTTGACCCCTATTCCTCTGAGAGGTTTCTTTCTTTTATCTGTAAACGTCACAATTCTTCCACTCATCCTTTAAAAGCCATCTAGTTCATCTTTCCATCTTTTGTGATTCATTCCCACCCCCCCCACCCGCCCCGCCACACACAATCTTTTGTGATTGATTCCCCCCCCCCCACCCGCCCCGCCACACACACACGTTTCTTTGGTCTACAGACCTTGAGCGCAAATGTATCATTTAGCCTCAATCACTTAGTAGCAAGTTGCCTCTGTACACATTTATTACTTCTATTCATAATTAGTCATGATTAACTAGATTGGAAACTCTCCAAGGGCAGAAATTGTTTTCTCTATTATTTTATCTTCTAGTGCAGGGCCTGGCTCTGAATAAATGATCAATTAACACACAGCAATTAATGATTTGGGCCAGTGTCAAGTGTACGGAGATGATGGTTTAATCATAATCACCTGCGATAATGACAACACTCACATCACCTTTAAGTCCTGTCCCTACTGGCTAACTTCTTCCAGAAAATGCTTATGAATTTTGCATAATATTGCTGGCATCTTGACATTACTATTGCCTGAGATTTATAATCTTATAAACCATTTGTCACTGAAATAATGTGGAAGATAAAAGTAATTTCAGTAATACATTGAAAATATTCTGCTGTTGAAATGTTTGTATGTACATCATATAAAATGAGGAGAGACATGTTTTAGAAATGTCCTAGGCTGGTGACAAGATTGGACAAAGCAGGGCCACCATGCCCTGGGCAAGGATGCCAATAACTTGCAAAGCGCCAATTTTCTCGGGCTCCAATGAAAGGTTAACTGGGGCTCAAAGAGAACAAAGGGACCTGCTTACCTCTTCCTCTCAGCTTCTCGGGGGGGACTGGGCTGAGGACTAGTCATCAGCCGAGAATACTTGCTCCCCACCCAGACCTCTTGCTACGTGATAATCTGTTAGAACAAGTGAGATATGCTGACTTCCAGGAGCCAGGAACCCACGGTGGTGGAGCGGGGTGTGGCACATTTTATCTTGCAGCAGGGCTGCAAGTGTCGCATCGCAGCCGAAACATGACTGTTCACTCATTCAGCAAATGTTCCCGACCCTGTGGCCAGGCACCCCTCACACTCTTGATATCTCACACAGTGGCGGAGACGGAAGGTGCACCGAAACAAGTACCACGCCAAGTGCCAGGGGAGCCCTCCTTCCTGAGCCCAGGCCACAGTCTCCAAATCCAGTTTAGAAACTCCAAAAATGCTTTAGCAAGAAGCATTTATTTTCCCAAAATTCAGGAGCTCATTCCTAATCCCCTCAAAAAACTTGGGGATAAAATCCAATAATAGAACATTGCCTGAAGTGTATTCCCAGGACCACTAGGTCTGCAGGATGATAATGGCTGTTACCCAAAGAGGGAAAAAGAGGAAAGAGAGGGTAATTCCTGATCAGTGAAGTCTAGAAACTGCTGATTTAATTAATGTCGGATATTTTTTTAAAGATCCTTTAAAATGTTAATACTCTTTATGAGTCACTAGGAAAGGATAATATTCCCTGGAGTTAGATAGATGACGATTTCTTTCTTCAATGGACGTTTTTCTCATGTACATACTTCAAGATTGTTGTCGAGCTTCCCCATTCTCTTCATGGGGCTTCTCAGGTGGCTTGATGGTAATAGAATCCACCGGCCAATGCAGGAGACACAGGTTTGATCCCTGAGTCAGGAGGATCCCCTGGAGAAGGAAATGGCAACCCACTCCAGTATTCTTGCCTGGAAAATCCCACGGACAGAGGAGCCTGGCCAGCTACAATCCATGAGGTCACAAAGAGTCAGACACGACTGAGTGACTCAGCACACACATACACATTATTTCCATACCCTCTTCCAGGAGGAAGACAGCAGGCTGAATATCAGCACAGTACAAAGGGGATATCAAAACATGTTTATCTCCGTGGTGAACTGTTAAGGCCCTACAGGGGGGTATAAATGCATTTCAGATAGCCAGGAGGTCCTACTGAACAGCACAGGGAACTCTGCTTAGTGTTATGTGACAGTCTGGATGGGAGGGGAATTTCGGGGAGAATGAATACATGTGTAAGTACGGCTGAGTCCCTTTGCTGTCTGCCTGAAACCATCACATTGTTAATCATCTATACTCCAATACAAAATTTAAAGTTTTTTTTTTTAAAGGATATAAATTCATTTCAAAGATCAAGAAATGATGAATGGTGGATTTTTTCAATGCTTTCTTCCTAGTTCTAATACGTGTAGACAAACTACTTTTCCCATCTCCTAGGACTGTTTGTACTGACCTTAGAGGGCTCTACTTTAAGCTTACAAATTGGAATACAAGCTTGGTTTCCTGTTTCTCCAGCAGAATTTGGAAAATATGTTGATGCAGCTTAAAAAGCATCCACAATAACGCAGACGATTAGGTGGACTAGCTTTCGGTAGATCAAAGCGGCCTCTGCAAAACTCAGTGCTATAGATGTGAGTTCTGAGCCAGGGCTGCGTACTCGAATCCCCTGGGGAGCTTACAACACACCCGGATGCAAGCCTGCCCCAGATGAACTAAATCAGATTCTCTGGTGGTGAAGCCTGAGAATTGTTATTTTTTAAAACTCCCCGCAGACATAGAGAACAGACCCGTAGACACAGTGAGGGAGGAGAGGCTGGGGCAAGTGGAGAGAGCGGAGCTGAAACGTGGACATGACCGTGTGGGAAACAGACAGCCTGTGCGCATGCGCCGTGCGACGCGGAGAGGGGGTGGGGGGCCCCGTGACAGCGGAGAGGGCGGGGTGCGGGGGAGGTTCGGGAGGGAGGGGACACGCGCACCCCTGTGGCTGATTCATGTCGGTGTAGGGCAGAAGCCAACACAAGGCTGTAAAGCAGTTATCCTCCAATTAAAGCAAAACGCAACAACTCCCGGGTGCCTCTCATGCACAGCCATGGTTGAGACGCACCGCCCCGAAAGGTCCAGCTGTTGTCACAACAGCCAGTGACCACCCCGCCTCACTCTCAGGACTTGCTGGTTTGGGGAGCATTTGCCGTGTTACTTGGGTTTCTCTTACCTTGGGCGTGGGGTATCTCTTCACAGCTGCTCCAGCAAAGCCGCAGCCGTTGCTCCTTACCTTGGACGAGGGGTATCTCCTCACAGCCGCCCTTCCTGACCTTCAACGTGGGATAGCTCCTCTAGGCCCTCCTGCGCCTGCGCAGCCACCGCTCCGTGGACTGCAAGGAGATCCAACCAGTCCATTCTGAAGGAGATCAGCCCTGGGATTTCTTGGGAGGGAATGATGCTGAAGCTGAAACTCCAGTACTTTGGCCACCTCATGCGAAGAGTTGACTCATTGGAAAAGGCTCTGATGCTAGGAGGGATTGGGGGCAGGAGGAGAAGGGGACGACAGAGGATGAGATGGCTGGATGGACAGACAGCCACTGACTCGATGGACGTGAGTCTGAGTGAACTCCGGGAGTTGGTGATGGACAGGGAGGCCTGGTGTGCTGCGATTCATGGGGTCGCAAAGAGTTGGACACGGCTGAGCGACTGAACTGAACTGAACTGAACTGCCGTGTTACATTAACTTGCTTGAGCTGCCGTAACAAAGCACAACAGGCTGGGGGACTTAACCCACAAAAACGAAGCGTCTCACGGTTCCGGAGGCTGGAAGTCCAAGCTCAGGTGCTAGCAGGGCTGGTTTCTCCCGAGGCCCCTTGTCTGCTGGGCTTGCAGACGCCGCCTCTCACTGCACCCTCACGTGGTCCTCCTCCGTGCGCTCCTCCTCCGTGCGCTCCTCCCCAGCGCCTCTGCTTCCACCAGCCAGGTGGGATCAGCGCCAAACCCGACTCCTCATTTTAAGCGAACCGCCTCTTCAGAGGTCTTTGAAGTACAGCCACATTCTGAGGTACCAGGGGTTGAAGTTTCAACACGTGAATCTGGGGGGAGATGCAAATCACCTCATAACAGGTGTGACAGGAGACCCCAGAGACTCCAGGAAACACTGCACACCATCACACCCACAAAACTGACACTTTTTCCTGCTTCTGTGATAGTGGAGCATGTGGCATCACACACAGACAAAGTCGCCCTACCTAGTTACGGCCCTCAAGATACTAAAATTTTGAATACATCCCACAAACCTTAAAAAAACAAAAAAAAACGAGGGGGTGAGGAAATGCTTTATTTATGACTTTTGTAATTGTGGTATTTATAGATATAACATCTAAGTGACCAGAAAGATCATATAAAATATTATTGAACAGACAGATAACCACAACTAATATACATGAACAGGCTTCCCAGGCAGCGTGAGTGGTGAGGAACCTGCCTGCCAATGCAGGAGACATAAGAGACATGGGTTCGATCCCTGGGTCAGGAAGATCCCCTGGAGGGCATGATCAGTACAAATATTATACCAACATAAACCAGTTATCTAAATTTGATCATCTTATTAAGCTTGTAGTATCTTCCCACTAAACAGCTGTGGGTTTTGCTGGGCACTTTAGTACTTTTGAAGCCTGACACCTTGCACTTTGAGAGGGAAGGAACAAAGTTTTTATTGTCCATGTGCTTTTGCGTCTGCGTCTTTTTTGCAGCTCCGGAGGTGCCATCAAGAGATTTATCTGAGGAAGGGCTTCACCTGCCAGAGCTTGATTGTTTGCAGATTCACTGCAAAACCCACTTACCTCACGTACTGTGCAAATCAAGTGTCTCTTTTCACTTACAGAATGAACCCCTGAAGCAAGAGAGCTATACCACACCTGCCTTTTTTCCTCCTAACTCTGCTCTTCTGGCTGTTTCTATTTGTGTTTCTGAACCAAGTGTGGTACCAGGTGTGGCTTGAGCTCAGGCAGTGATGTATTCCTTGTTAATGACTGAAAAGTCAGGAATCTAGGTTTACGGTGATCTCCGTCAAGTGGTAAATGATGGAGACTCTGGTTTATGTGTCATCTCTCTCTGTTTGACCTGGGAATGCTGATATCTTTGATTGTTGAATCGCTAATGCAATCATTGTATACAGTGAGGAGAGAGGCGTTCTTAGAAATATCCTAGGCTGGCGACAAGTTTGAACATAGAAAGCAGCGCCATGAGGCCCTAAAGGATGAGCTTTCTTGGGCCCCAGTTGAAGATTAACTGAGGCCCAAAGAGAACCAAAGCCTACCCACCTCCCCCCAGAGCCTCTGAGAGCTGGGGTTATGGCTGGTCATGAGGCAGAAGCACCTCCCATCAATGAGGTCACGCCAGTCAGTTCAGTCGCTCAGGCGTGTCCGACTCTGCGACCCCATGAATTGCAGCATGCCAGGCCTCCCTGTCCATCACCAACTCCCGGAGCTTGCTCAAACTCATGTCCGTCGCGTCGGTGATGCCATCCAGCCATCTCATCCTCTGTCATCCCCTTCTCTTGCCTTCACTCTTTCCGGACATCAGGGTCTTTGCCATGAGTCAGCTCTTCGCATGATTCTGCGCAGAGATCGCGTCACTCAGGAAACTTTTCTGTGCTGTCTGGAGCAGCACACAGCCTTTGAGATCCACAGTGGCTGGAGCCACGAGCTTCTCTGTTCTGTTTATTTTTTAATCTCTGGCTGAGGTTATAAAATTGAAGTTGTTCTTATATGTGAAATTTTTTTTTCCTTTTTATTTCCTTGTAAAAGGAAGATGAAATATTTTATCACATTCTGTATTTGTGGCTACCCCATTCCTCTCTTCTCCTACTTTTAATTTTCTTTTCTTGCCCCCCCCCCACAGAACTTTTTGGAAATTAATTGGCTGTAAATATCTTTCATCTATTGAAATGATTGTGCACATGATAAATAATGAATCAGATAAAGGAGAGAAAAATTAGCAACAGTACAAAGTTACTCGTGTTTATGAAAGCACTTTGCTTCACTGGCATACACAAGCACTCATATAAATTCAAAATAAAAATTTTTAAAGGTTTAACATAAATTTGAAAGGAGGAAAATCTGAAATAAATAAATTCCAGGAAGGAGGAAAATCAAATGTTAATGCTTTCAACTTTGGCTCTATAAGAAAAAAACTTCAAAGGCTTGCTGAATCTATTCCTCAGAGGAATAAAAAAGTTTAACTCTTGGATAAACTAATGGCCTTGATTACTGGTTATAAGATAAAAAGCAAAAGAATGCTAAGTTACTTCAAACACAATTTAAAAAATTTTCAATATTAGGTTTATAACTACAGATGTTCATAAAATATAAATCTTTTGAAAAGTTTATCTTGTTCAATGTGAAAATTTTAATTCAAAGCAATGAATTATGTTTCTCCCTGATTTTAACACAATACAGAAAACAATATTATAAATTATACAAAAACTTGGATTTATCATGGAAAGCTTAATCAATCCGAATGCTTTAAAGTTTCATGACTCAAGGAAATTTGCGTTATTACAAAAATGTAAAACTATTTGTCCAACTAAAGTATAACTAATGTCATATAAAGGGTCTCATTAAGTTTATAATTCTATGTGTCATATACATACAAAATCATGTAAATATATGAAATCAAAAATATGTATTTATTTGGGTGTTCTGGGTCTTAGTTGCGGCATGTGGGGTCTAGTTCCCTGACGAGAGATCGAACCTGGGCCCCTGCATTGGGAGCAGGGGGTTTTAGCCACTGGGCCACCAGGGAAGTCCCCCAAATTCCTAATTTTTAAATTGAGGTGAAATTCACGTGGCGTGAAATTAGCCATTTGAAGTGTCCATGTCTGTGGCATTGAGGACACTCTCGATGTTGCACAATCATTGCCTCTGCCCAGTTCCAGAACCAGACGGGGTGGTCATCACCCCAAAACGAGACCTCAGGCCACTGAGCAGTCACTCCCTGTTCCTCCCTATCCCCTTGGCAGCTTCCAAGCTGCTTTCTGTATCTATGGGCTTACCTGCTCTGGATATTTCATATGAATGGAAGTAGGCAGTATGTGACCTATTGTGCCGGGCCTCTTCCACTGAGCGTAATGCTTTCGTGGTTCATCCACGCTGGAGCATACGCCAGCACTTCATTTTAATAGCTGAGTAATATTTCGTTGTAGTTATAGACAGCACACTTCCTCTATCCTTCATTCACTCATGGTGGACATCTGGTTGCTTCCACAATTTAACTATTGTGAACAGCACTACTATACATTTTCATGTACAAGTATTTATCTGATACCTGTTTGCAATTTTTTAAAGTACATATCCAGAAACGGAATTTCTGGGTCTTATGGTTATTCTACATTTAACTTTGTCAGAAACAATACATTGTTTTCCAAGTGGCCATTCTATCCTACCAATTAACTTTAAGACTTTGAACTATTAGTAAGTCAAGCTATTAGTATATATTAACATGTTGTACACCTGAAAACTCTAGTTTTACTATACTCTTGTCATCAGCTAGCTGGTTAGAATGAATGTAAAAACCTACTACTTTAAGAATTTTTTAAAGACGTCTTTGATTGTAGAGAGGTATATATGTAAGATAATGGATGTATTTTGTTTTGCTTTAAATAAAATTGGTTTTGCCAGAATATGAAAGAAGATAATAGAAGGCAATTTGAGGATATACCACAAATACAGAAAGAAGAAAAAACTAAGCTCAAGAGCCTGGGCTTATAATGCCTGCATATAGTGAATTTGAAATAAGTGAAGAAATAGGTTAAAAACGTTTGCAAAGTTGACTGGGTGGTAATCGATTTACCCATAAGGTGGAAAGAGGCTTGTGCATCATTGACTACAAATGGCTACATAAATGGTAATCAAAAAAGTAAAATAAGAATTTGGGTCTCCTGGTAAGATGGTAAACTGATCCTTGAGTATAGAGAAAGCTTCTAACAAAGACAAAGACAAAGAGAAGAGTGAAAATGTGGTCTGTGCCCGACATCAGTGGTTCCCTTCTCACTAAAATGCCGTGTGACTTGTGTTTGCTGCACTTTTGTATTAATTTTAACAAAATGACTTTGAAAATAGGGTTCCGGACAGTCATTTTTGTGTCTTGCTGTGTTTCCTCTAAGCATTATCTGGAAGCATTTCCTGTCTTGATGCAGCCACGACTGAGGCTCCGATAATGGCTCCTCTGGGAGCGCTCTTCAGTACTGCCTTTCCAAATTCAGGGCCCAGAATCAGAGCTCTACAGCTATAAAGCTACCTACTGTACCTACATCGTCTTTGGAGTTCCCCAGAAGCCCACCGGCCACCACAAAGATTTGATCTCTCACCTTTCAAAATAAGAGATTGTAGAAATAATCTGGCATTCTCTAGTTTTAATGTACTCAGCACTGTTGTGTCCACCATATGAAAAATCAGCAAAAAGGTAAACTTTCTGTTTATTACATATGAATAAAATGTTACTGTTAGAAACATGCCTACATTCACGTACAAAGGTGGGCAATATGACTTTGAAAAACTAGATTAATTTTTAAAAGACCCTTTATTTTCAATATAAATTCTTTTGCCAATCGATGATAATCAGAATCCACTTTATCAGGTAGATCAAACACTCTTGGAGATTTGACAGTGCGCTCATTGTTTACAATGTATTTATATTGTACCCTCACAATAAGCATTAACTAAATCCTTAGAAGTCAGTTGCTTATTGTATTTCAGTAGAGGATTCTCCCTTCATGGATCACAGCCTAGCTGTGGCTAAGGGGCTTGTGTAACTCAGTGACGCTATGAGCCACGCCGTGCAGGGCCATCCGAGATGTTCAGGCCATAGTGAAGAGTTCTGACAGAGCACGGTCCACTGGAGGAGGGAATGGCGTTCCAGTTCAGTCACTCAGTCGTGTCTGACTCTTTGCAACCCCATGGACTGCAGCACGCCAGGCTTCCTGTCCCACTCGAGGATTCATGCTGTGAGAACCCCATGAGCAGTATGAAAAGGCAGAAAGATATGGCACTGGAAGATGAACCCCGGGTCAGACCGTGCCCAGCGTGCTACAGGAGAAGAGCAGGGGGCAGTTACTAGTAGGCCCAGAAGAATGACGTGGCTGGGCCAAAGCAGGTCTGACACTGTTGGTTACCATACTAAATTAACAATGACCTTTGAGTCTTGTTGTCCAGAAGCATTTTCTGCTTTTTTCTTATACTCACCTAAAGGTCCCTGCTACAAAAACAGATCAGAGATTGAGTTTTCTGGGGAAAAAATATCAAAAGAGCTCCAATAGAGGACTGAATCAGATGTTCAGGACAGTTATAAAGTACAAGGCTAGGCTCACGGCCCATTATAAGACAACCTTATAACCTTCACCATCTTCATCACACTCAACAGTGAGACAGTCTTGAGACGGAATCCGGACACCCAGAACCTTCCTCCCCGCAAAGCAAATGACTTCGTGGAGATGAACTGTTCACTCTGAGATCCACAAAACATAAATTAACTCCCCAGGACTAAATGAATGGGATGAACTGACCTGGCCTGTGGCCTGTGTTCTACTTCCAGTGCTCACGTTGGGGAAATTCTTCTCTTCCTTCTAACCCAGCGCTGACCCTCAGTTTAATGGGCTCCGCCTGTTGAAACTAGTTTGAAACCCTCTTTAAATGGTATCTTGTTCCAACTGGATCCTGACAAATGGGGATGAGGGAAATCCTACGGAAGATTTATTTATATAGTAAGTTAATAAATCACGAGAAAAAGCAAGAACAATGATTCTACCTTAAAAAAGGATAAAACTGGCAACAATGGTTACATATTTTACCAGGAACCTTTGCTAAATTCCTTCATTCGCTGTATCTGTGGTCATCACTTTCATGTGGGCCTGCTAAATTGCTTCAGTTGGTCCAGACTCTTCATCTTCTCAGGTGTCCCAGTGGGTAAAGAATCCACCTGGGGTATTGGAGACTCAGGTTCTATCCCTGAGTCAAGAAGATCCCCTGAAGGAGGGCATGGCGACCCACTCCAGTACTCTCACCTGGAGAATCCCAAGGACGGAGGAGCCTCTGGGCTACAGTCCACGGGATCGCAAAGAGTCGGACACGACTGAAACTTCTAGCACACATTACTTGCATAGGTTTAATAAGAATGTGTTCTTTTTCCAACCAGGGTACAATGGATAAATCAATCTGTATGATGACCTAAAATGACATGTATGTAAATGATCATGTGTGATATCTTGGTACATTCTCTTACGTGTTTCACAGAGGGGAAAAACTGGATCACAAAACTGCTCATGATAATGGTTTTCCTTGGCCTGGGGTTTGCTTTGGGTGCTATCTACTGTGTCGATTATGCCAATTTGAGCTGTCGGTATTCTAAATATGTTTATCTGAAAATAAATAAATAAGCAAATAAAAATATATAAGTAAATATCTTCTGGGGAAAAGATTCTATACTGTAATCATAGTATAGAATTCTCATCCAAGGAGCACAAACCCAAGGACTGCGTCCTCAGTATCGTACAAGGCCTTCAGAGTCCTCCCATGAACCTGGTCCACAAGCTGCCCTGTGGCTTATGGAACCCCAGCCTCCATCCAGAAACATCGACCAGCAACGGGATGTCAGTGAAAGGGAGACCCTGACACGCTGCAATAGCTCATTTTATTGTCAGTGTGTCTGGGTCACAGGATGCCCAGATGTTGGTGAACATCATTTCTGGGTGTGTCTGCGAGGAATTTCCAGATGAGATTAGACTGAGTGAAACAGATCTCTGTCCAGTGTGGATGGGCCTCTTCCAGTCCGTGGAGGGCCTGAATGGAGCAGAAAGGTAGAGAAAGGGAAGATTCTCTCTGTCTGCCTATTTGAGCTGGGGTACCAGTCTCCTCCTGTCCTCAGCCTGGACTTACACCATCGGTCTCCTCCTGTCCTCAGCCTGGACTTACACCATCGGTCTCCTCCTGTCCTCAGCCTGGACTTACACCATCGGTCTCCTCCTGTCCTCAGCCTGGACTTACACCATCGGTCTCCTCCTGTCCTCAGCCTGGACTTACACCATCGGTCTCCTCCTGTCCTCAGCCTGGACTTACACCATCGGTCTCCTGATTCTCAGACCTTCAGACTCAGATACCATCAGCTTTCCTGGGTCTTCAAATTGCAGCCAGCAGACTGTGGCTTTCCCTGCCTCCACAATGACATAAGCTGATCCCTTACAATAAATCTATCTGTCTGTCTGTCTATTTACCTATCTACCCACCCACCTGTGTGTTTGTCTATCATCTCTCAATCATCTGACCTATCATCTATCAATCACCTTATCTATCATCAATCTACATATTTATCATCTATATGTCTATCTATCAATCAATCTCCTATTGGTTCAGTTTCTCTGGAGAACCCTGACTAACCCTTACATCCAAAACCTTACATGCAAAGCCCAGTAAGAAGTGAATTTGAGGCTTCTTGGGTCTCAATCTCAGTGGACAAACAATGAACTTGAAATACTTTTGAGACATAAAGTTTATATCCCTAGGAGCTTTACGAGGCCCCCAGATATAAGCAACTCTTAAGCCTTAATTCCATGTTGTTCTCATTCTTTTGAATGCAATGAGAGGGTCATTGTGTATTAAACACTGATTGCTCCTATGAAAATAAAACTTTTCCAATAAAATAAAATCACAGTCATGATATGGAGTCGGAAAATCCCTGATCATCTTACATGGTCTAATCCTCACCTTAGGGGAGGGAAGTTGGACAAAGGATGGAGTTGGGAAGCAAAGCAGCTATTCTGCTCTGCTTCCATTGTGGTTAAGGCTATGACACACCACAGGCAGGAAACGGGGGGGAAAGAGAATCTGCGCCTTCACACAAACCAGAAACGATAGGGTCGCTCTATGTCTGGTCCCCAGGATGATAAAAACTCGGACAATTCCTACAGACATGAGCTTCACAAGCAAAACATGGCTTAATGTCTGGCCTTCTCAACACCAATGTATACGGATGTGACGATCATGTGAGAAAGTTACTGCTTTCCACCGTGAGCAAAAGAATATACATTTGAGCAGCTTATAACCTGTGGTTTTCTCCCTTTTGTTGTTTAATCACTGAATCACGTCCGAATCTTTGTGACCCCATGGACTGTAGCCCACCAGGCTCCTTTGTCCATGGACTTTTCTAGGAAGAACACTGGAGCTGGTTGCCATTCCCTTCTCCAGGGGATCTTCCTGACCCAGGGATCGGACACACATCTCCTACACTGCAGACAGATTATTTACTGCTGAGCCTCCCGGGAAGCCCCCTTTACTGGGGTCTGTATTTGGAGGGCTGGTCCTTTTGATTTCTGATTCCCTTCAATTCTTTGCCAATTAACTTTTTCTCATTTCTTCTTTCTAAATGGTTTTGTCTGTTGGTTTATCAAAACCTGAGGAAAGCCCCCACATTTTTATAACCAGGCACTACCACAGATGGAGCTTCCCTCCTAGCTCAGTGGGTAAAGACTCCACCTGCAATGCAGGAGATTTGAGTTCGATCCCTGGAACGGGAAGATCCCCTCGAAAAGGAAATGGTAACCCACTCCAGTATCCTTGCCTGGAGAATCTGTGGACAGAGGAGCCAGGTGGGCTGCAGTCCGTGGGGTCACAGACTGGGCAAGTAAACCACCACACCACAGATGAGAGTTTCTCTCTCATTTGGGGCATTTGTTCACGAGGATGTGAAATGTGACTCAGAAGAGGGGCTGCCCTGAGCCCTGGATCCTTCTCCCCTCCCAGAGGCACCCAGGCCACAGGCTTGAGTGGTCCTACAAAGCGGGTTCCACATGTATATGCATACCTGTGGTGGATTCATGTCAATGTATGGCAGAACCACTACAATATTGTAATTAGCCTCCAATTAAAATAAATTTATATTAAAAAAAAAAAGCCAGCTCCCCCCAAATGGGGGCCCGTCAGCTCCGTGGGGCTACTGGTCTGCAGGGAAGGACTAAGCCAAAGGGTGTGTTTGTTTCACTGTCCCCAGTGTCAGGGGGCCCTTAGCGAGGTTTTCTGAAGGACCCAGCATGTCTCCGTCTGCAGCATCTGTGAACGTCGCCCTGTGCACCCTCATCTCGTTACATTTCCATAAGCTCTCGTCCCAGTTATGCTCAGAAGACACAGCCCTCGAGTCCCAGAAATAATGTGCTAAAGCAGAAAAGAAAAAAAGTTTAAAAACCGCACAGCTATTCTTGGTCATTTTAATGGTGAGGCGCTTCAGATTCTCTATAAAATGAAAGAAATTCAATTGTGTGAGATCACTAGGTCACAATCTCCCCAAGAACACTGCTATTCAGAGCCAACCATCTTTCTCAGAGGGGCCTGCAAAGTTTAATAACATCAGTCAGCTGCAGTGAGACCCTGTGAGCCCATAATCCCAAAATGAGCCTCTGCGTGCCGTCTATTACGGAGGAGCTCCAGTCCACCTGGGTGCGATTGTAGATCAAAGGTGACACTGAACACTGCCTTTGAAATTTCAATCACAGCCTTAACCACCCTGTGATTCAGCCAATAGCAGTCCTGTGGCTCTTTGGGAACAGAAGGCCACCTTCACGAGGCTGGAGGAGACGCTTCTGCCGCAGTGGGAAGCGGAGAAGCACACACAGTAAGACTAGGTGACGCCAGCAGTGTTTGCTGAGTTACCGGGCCGTGACACAGGGTCGCTGCGTCCCTTGTACCACGCTGGGTACGAGATATTTTTGTACAGAACTTCTTCTTTAAAGAATTTACATGTTAAAACATCTTCCCTCTAGTCACTTAACAGTCAACACAGCAGAAGTGAAATAAGCACAGAAGGAAGGAAAAGCGTGATTTCAAACTGCGGTCTGCCAATGCCTCCAACAAAGATGGATCTCAAGTAACTACCATTGGGTGAAATAGTGAGTCTATATTGATAAGTTTCCATTTACATGAAGCTCAAGAACAGGCAAAATTAATCTATGAAATTAAGATTAACCTATGAAATCAGAAAGTGGCCGCCTCTGAGTGGCCTTATTGGCCAGGGGTCCCAGGATAAAGGAAATGGTGTTTGCTTACACAGGGATAAGCATGTGCAAAAGTCCACCAGGTTTTACGCTATGTAACCTCACTGTTTGCTCTGACTGTGCCCCCTAAAGTTCTTGTTTGAAATCCTAAACCCCAAAGGTGATAGTTTTAGGAGCTGGGGCATTTGGGAGGTGATCAGGTCCTAAGGGAGAAGCCCTCGTGAATGGGATTGGCGCCCTCATAAAAGCAGCCCCTGAGCTGCCTCACTGACTCTGCCCTTTAAGGACATGGGGAGAAAGTGCTGGCTGCGACCCAGGAAGAGGGTCTTCGCCAGAACATGACCATGATGGCAGCTTGATCTTGGAATTCCCAACCTCCAGAACTGTGAGCCAAAAGTGTCTGCTCTTCATAAGCCACCCAGTCTCTGGTATTCATTATGGCAGCCCAACTGGAATCAGACACTATATAAATTATGTCTCGATTTTTTAAAGTTTTTTTAAAAAAATCCACCGCTTGCACACTTGAGCTGTAAAGCTGGGACTCGGACCACTCTACCAGGAGAGCAAGGGTCCAAACCCACTCTCCTCGCACTGAATCGGACCAGTGAGGCCGCGTGCTCCTTGCTGTCCGTCCCCATGGGGCGGTGGTCCCGCTGTTCAAAGAACGCCCGCCTGTATCTTCCTCTGTATAGAAACGCTGCGATGCGGCTGGGGCGCACAGTTCTCTGTGCGCATGCTCAGTTGTCAGGCGCGTCCACCTCTTTGCAACCCCACTGACTGTAGCCCGCCAGGCTCCTCTGTCCACGAGATTCTCCAGGCAAGAATACTGGAGTGGGTTGCCATTTCCTTCTCCAGGGGCTCTTCCCGACCCAGGGATCTAGCCCTGGTCTCCCGCATTGGAGGCGGATTCTTTACTGTCTGAGCCCCCAGGGAAGCCCCACAGCTCTCTGCGTGCTCGCCCAGCCGGGCAGCAGTTTTTCCTCCCAGTGTCCGAAACACCGCCGTGTGGCCGCCATCAAGATGCTGCGCCCGGCCGGGCCTCCCCCACAGCCTCCTTCCCTCTCCACATTCTCACCTGGGAACAAAAGCCCTAGACCGTGCAGTCCGTCCTGCAGACCACCCGAGTCCCTGACTCTGCGTCCCCTGGAGCGTGCCCACCCACCTTGTCATCTGGTTTATTGTCTGTTTTCCTTTTTAATCGTGATTCCCACGTGCTCATGGCTGCCCCATCCGTGAGTCAGGGAGCGTGCTGCGACCTGAAGCTGCACGGGAAGGCGAGACCCGTGAGCCAGACCTCAGCCCCGGGCCGGGCCGGCGCGCGATGCAGACGGCTCCTCCCCTCCTGCCGCCGACCCCGACCAGGGCCGTGACTCAGGTTCTACAGTTTGATTTGCACTTTCAGTTATTGAAGAGCGGTCTGTGCAACACAACAGGGCCGGGACGCCATTAGGCCTTGGGACTGAGAAGCTGAGGCAGAACAGGAGTAAATTTGAAGATGCGCTTTGCCAAGCTTGGGAGCAAAGCTGCACTGACGAATAAGCACCATTCTAGGCTTTCACTTTAGTGCGGCGATGTTTTTAAACGTGAGCAGAGGAACCTTTTCCATCAGTTTCCTTCTACTGGCAAGGTCCCTGGCAATATCTTTGAGATCTGAGAGAAATAATCACCTGTATTTTATTTTTGTCTCATACCCTGGACCAGGAACAAAGGATTTTCACTCTACAGAAACCAGACAGCATTCTCTGAAACCTGACGTATTCCTTCAAAGCGTTGGCACTGGGCTTGAGTTTCAAAATTATATTTTTCTCTCCAAACCATCGTCCTTGTCTGTGCTATCGGGGGTGTCCTTGTCTGTGCTGTCGGGGGTGTGCTCTTATAAAGGCTCAACTTTAAATTAAAACCCCAGCGTAAAGGAAATGCTACACATATTAACCACTTAAGTAAAACAGCTTTCTGCATCCACGTTAATTCTGTTCACAGGCTACGCCCAGGCCCAAGCATATTATTTCTTATTTACATCAAAGTTCTATATTTACAAACATGATTTACACTAGTTTAGTTTGTCAGCCCATATGGTATCTTTGAAAGAGCAGAGCTATATTCCCATTTCACAGGTGAAAAAAAACAAAAGTCAAGGATCAGTTAGAAACTTTGTGCATGAGAAAGCGTTTTCAGGGCTTGAATTTCCAATTCATGTCATTGTTTCTACAGTTCAGTTCAGTTCAGTTGCTCAGTCATGTCCAACTCTTTGTGACCCCATGGACTGCAACACATCAGGCCTCCTTGTCCATCACCAACTCCCAAAGTTTACTCAAACTCATGTCCATTGAGTATCAGTGATGCCATCCAACCATCTCATCCTCTGTCGTCCCCTTCTCCTCCTGCCCTCAATCTTTCCCAGCAGCAGGGTCTTTTCAAATGAGTCAGCTCTTCGCATTAGGTGGCCAAAGTATTGGAGTTTCAGCTTCAGCATCAGTCCTTCCAATGAATATTCAGGACTGATCTCCTTTAGGATGGACTGGTTGGATCTCCTTGCAGTCCAAGGGGCTCTCAACAGTCTTCTCCAACACCACAGTTCAAAAGCATCAGTTCTTTGGCACTCAGCTTTCTTTGTAGTCCAACTCTCACATCCATACATGACTACTGGAAAAAACATAGCCTTGACTAGATAGACCTTTGTTGGCAAAGTAATGTCTCTGCTTTTGAATATGCTGCCTAGGTTGGTCATAACTTTCCTGCCAAGGAGTGTCTTTTAATTTCATGGCTGCAGTCACCATCTGCAGTGATTTTGGAGCCCAGAAAAATAAAGTCTCTCACTGTTTTCACTGTTTCCCCATCTATTTGCTATGAAGTAGCATGGGACCAGATGCCATGATCTTCATTTTCTGAATGTTGAGTTTTAAGCCAACGTTTTCACTCTCCTCTTTCACTTTCATCAAGAGGCTCTTTAGTTCTTCTTCCCTTTCTGCCATAAGGGTGGTGTCATCTGTATATCTGAGGTTATTAATATTTCTCCCGGCAATCTTGACTCCAGCTTGTGCTTCATCCAGCCCAGCGTTTCTCATGATGTACTCTGCCCAGAAGTTAAATAAGCAGGGTGACAATATACAGCCTTGATGTACTCCTTTCCAGATTTGGAACCAGTCTGTTGTTCCATGTCCAGTTCTAACTGTTGCTTCCTGACCTGCATACAGATTTCTCAGGAGACAAGTCAGGTGGTCTGGTATTCCCATCTCTTGAAGAATTTTCCACAGTTTGTTGTGATTCACACAAAGGCTTTGGCATAGTCAATAAAGCAGAAATAAATGTTTTTCTGGAACTCTCTTGCTTTTTTGATGATCCAACGGATGTTGGCAATTTGATCTCTGGTTCTTCTGCCTTTTCTAAATCCAGCTTAAACATCTGGAAGTTCATGGTTCACCTACTGTTGAAGCCTGGCTTGGAGAATTTTGAGCATTACTTTGCTAGCATGTGAGATGAGTGCAATTGTGCAGTAGTTTGAACATTCTTTGGCATTGCCTCTCTTTGGGATTGGAATGAAAACTGACCTTTTCCAGTCCTGTAGCCACTGCTGAGTTTTCCAAATTTGCTGGCATATTGGGTGCAGCACTTTCACAGCATCATCAGTTTTACCAAATTGCGGGGAGCTGCCCGTGAGAACGGGGTCCTTTGTCCGAAGGACACAGCTCTGGGAGCTGCCTCAGTCCTTGAGGGTTTGCTTGCAAACATAGCTCTCTGTCCCGCCACCCCAGAGATTAGGCGCTTATTTACTGCAGGCACCTGGAGTTCTGTGCAAACTTCTCACGCACAGAAAAATGTTATCTGGTGTAAGAAATAATAACAGGGAGCCATTCCCATGCTCTCAAGATTTCTTGTGACTGTTTGTAAGATGTATAGGCTAACCAAAAAAAAAGGTCAACTGTTTTGTCTCTCTCACGCTTTTCTGTATAAATATGAGATGTTGAATAAAGTTGGTGTCAGACTGCGTCCCTTCGTGGTGACGTGTCTGAACCTCTCGACCCCATCTTTGTAGTCTCTTGCTTTAGTTTCTTTCTTAGCCCCGCCGTGCACGTTCTCGGGACCTGATCGACTTTGCCGGCTGGCTCCGGCACCAAATACCATGGTTTCATATTCATGATTTCCCCATCAGCCACCCTCCTGCCCTGGTCCTGCGTGTATGCTCAGCCGTGTCTGATTCTTTTCGACCCCAGGGACTGTAGCCCGCCAGGCTCCTCTGTCCATGGGATTTTCCAGGCAAGAATACTGGAGTAGTTTGCCATTCCCTTCTCCAGGGGATCTTCCCAACCCAGGGATCGAACCTGCGTCTCCTGCATCTCCTACATTGCTTTACCTCTCAGCCACTGGGGAAGCCCCAGCCACCCTAAAGCACCGTTAGGAGTATCAGTCACCGAGGCTCACGGATACCTAAAGGGGCGCTGATCCTACTGAAGCCCGATTCCTCAGTGTGGGCCTTGAGGGGACGGAAGATAAACTCTCTGAAATGGCTCCACTCTGAGCCGTTCCGGATGGGGTATGGTGACCGGCCTTGTCACTGCCAATTCACAGACGCTGGTCTCATGGCATTCACCGAAGTCCTCGATGGTTCTGGGCCTCTGGTTCTCCTTTAATGCCACACATAGTTCTTTCTGCGTTTACCTGTTGCCCAAGGAAATGTGAGGATCACTTCTATTATTGTCTGTACTGCATGTAGTTAAATAAGGTCGACATGGGAGCATTTTTTGGAAACACATGAATATTTATTTTTACTGAAAAATGGCTGCTGAGTCCCCTAAAACATTCTCTCATGACGCAGGTCCAAAAATCTTTGCAGGCGTGTTGATTATAATGTTCTCAATGGCTGTAAAGATGAAAAGGCCTGTCTCCTAAAGGAAGAATGTGTCAGCCCTGCCTGGAGATGGCGATGCCTTGAGAAGCCGGTCACCTTCCTTGATCAGAGAATCGCCTGCACGTGGTTCTGTGAAGAGCGAGACCAAAATGCTGTCAGCTGAAATGAAGGCTGGAGAGCTAGTCTGATTCCCAAATGTTTTTTTAAAACTTGTCAGCTGGTTCCAAGACATTACCTACCACTGTTCCCATTACTAATCGGGGTGCTTTCTGCTATACAACAAATGAACTAAAACTGATTAGTTGGTTTCATTTCCTGTAAAGTCTATTCATCACTAAGAAGTACCAACCCTCATGCTTATTAAAATGCTTATTAAAATCAGAGTGTGGGCTGCTTACAACCTGGGGCTAAGTCAGTTCACTATAAGAGAATTCAGTTTGCATCTCTTCCCAGCCCAGCCTTGTGGGACTTTCCCTCACCTTTCCCTAGGAGCTTGAGCAAGTCTCACTCCTGGGTTCCAAGCCTTGAGGCCATGAGCTCACTGGACAGGGAGAACAGGCAAGGTGTTCCTCCCTGGCCGCGTGAATCGCCGCCATGGCGCCTCCTTGCCAATCTCAGCAAAACCAGGCTCCTTCTACTGCCCCAAGGCTGTGTCTTAAACACAAACAATACTCCACCTTTGAAAACTTCATTTTAAAGCAATTGTGAGCAATGTAGAATGTATCCCGACTGACCTCTTCCAAAACAACACCAGCCCTGGATCCAAAAAATTGTTATTCTTGCAAGTAGACAGCTCTGGGCCACTACGACCGTCATGAGAACTATTAGGGGACAGAAAGATAAGTGTTTGAGTTTTTAGAGACTCAGAGTGCTTAGATGAATGGAAAGAAGACAGAATTTGGTGCAGTTGATAGCAGGGGAGGGTATGGGTTAGAAATAACCTACTCACATACTGAATGGTTTGCCTGGCTGTAATTCCAGTTGGCCTCTGACTCCACAGGTTCCTAATCTGCAGATTAAACCAACTGCAGAGCAAACATATATGTATATGTATGTGGGCCTCTGTGGTCTCTCAGCTGGTAAAGAATCCGTCTGCAAGGCAGGAGACACCAATTCAATTCCTGGGTCAGGAAGATCCCCTGGAGGAGGTCATGGCAACCCACTCCAGTATTCTTGCCTGGAGAATCCTCATGGACAGAGAAGCCTGGCGGGCTACAGTCCATAGCGTCACAGAGTCAGACAGGACCAAGCGACTGAGCACAGCACAGCACATACAGGTATATACATATATATGTGTGTGTGTGTATGTATGGATGTGTGTATACACACACACATATATATCTAATTCCAGAAAACTCCAAAAAGCAAGACATTTGAATTTTTCATCTTCTCCTCCAAGGCATCTTCCCAACCCAGGGATCAAATCCGCATCCCTTGCATCTCCTGCATCGGCAGGTAGAGTCTTTACCACTGCCCCCTGGGAAGCTCCTATTACCAGATGACATCATCTCGTACTGAGGGCTTTTTCCTGGGAGAGGTGAGCACTGCCATCTTCATCTTTACTAGTGTGTTGGTGGTGAGCATCAACTTCACACTGATCCTTCCCTCTCGGTTCTGAAATACATCCCTGGATCTTTTCACTTCGTTTGGCTTTTGTGTGTTCATTCCTATCAGGAATGCACTTAATCAGCTTATCTAGGTTTCCCAGGGCGTCCTTTTGGATCTAATTCTGCTGGATTAGAGGAAAGCCACATGGTGTCTATACCTGTTGCTATGAAGGACTCCTTGGATGTGCTCTTGGAACTGGCTGGGGCGGGGGTCTGGGGTGGGGGCATCACGGCCCAGGCCACAGCCTTTGAAAGGCGCCTGCTGGGTCACCTTTCACACTGAGCCAATGGCCTGTGTTCTGGGAAGTGACCTTCTCCAACTTCTTTCTGCAGGAATGCTTGACCACCAAGTAGATTGTCTGGGGCCCCTACTGTCTTTAGTAAGAATGTTTCCTTCCCTTTATCCTTCGACAATATTTCTCAACCTCTCCTGGTAGCTGTGTTCCTAAGAGCTTTTCTGACTTTTCAACCAACCTCCATCTAACTCTGCTCTGACAGTGATGCCGATTGCCTCTACGCTTTCCCTATGCTATGCTATGCTAAGTCACTTCAGTTGTGCCCGACTCTGTGTGACCCCATAGACGGTAGCCCACCAGGCTCCCCAGTCCCTGGGATTCTCCAGGCAAGAACACTGGAGTGGGTTGCCATTTCCTTCTCCAATGCATGAAAGTGAAAAGGGAAAGTGAAGTCGCTCAGTCGTGTCCGACTCTTAGCGACCCCATGGACTGCAGCCTACGAGGCTCCTCCGTCCATGGGATTTTCCAGGCAAGAGTACTGGAGTAGGGTGCCATTGCCTTCTCCGACGCTTTCCCTAAAGGACTGCAATCAGCCCTCTCTGTCTCTCTTGCTGTCTCTCAGTCTCTCTCTCTCACACACGTGCACCCACGACCATCTCAGACCCCACTTTAGGAAGCACTCTTAGAAATGCTGCTATTATAGTATCTGGTGTAATTTAAGCAGAACAAGATCGAAAGTCTGACAGTGTTCCTGGAAACAGATGATCCTATTATTGCCAACAGTTTGAAATCTTCAACTGCTCACATTTTTCAAACCACTTTGCCAAATGGCTAAAAATGCTGCAAGCCTGCATTTTTTCAAGTCGTATTTTTGATGTTCTTTATGAGAGGGGTTACCTCTGGCCCATGTCCAAATGGATGGGAAAACGCTAGCAAAATATAGAAGAAATATCTGTAGTGCTTAGATATTGAAGGGGAGACCAGGTTAATGAATTTCAGGTATAAATCATCCACACTAGCCATTTTATTGCTCTTTCTCTGGAACAACACTGCCTTAAACTTCTCTAAGATGGACTTAGAATATACAGAGCTTCATTATTCAGTAGATTAGGCCTCTGAGAAGAGCTGTGTTTTTGTCTGAGATGAGCCATGTTGGCGTTTGGTGCTGTGTTAATGTGTATAATTACAGAACAGAGCCTGAGGGGAAAGGGCAATTCTAAAATAAATATTTTCCAAAAAAAGAGCCTCAAAGGAACTTTTAGTTCTGATTCTTTGCTCTTGCTCCATCCTCTCAAGAAATATAACTATTTGTCCTTTAGTTCTTCACTCAAAACTGATTCAAGGCTTAAGAAATGACCTCTGATCCCATTCGGTTGACCCTGTCCACAGGGAGAGCCATGGGAGTAAGGAGCAGGACATTCCGTGGTCCCTTTGGAGAGAAGACAGCTGGTTTGGAAACCTCACAACGAGGACTGGAGGAAGGTGGATCCGATCGGGAGAGGTTGGTCCACTCCTCCCTCCAGCACCTGACATGACTTGCGTCCCCACCAGACTAGAGGAAGGAGCCCTGACCAGGCCAAACGGAGAGATTAAGCTCCCCCAGCCTCCCCCTCGGGGGCTTCCCAGCTGGCACTAGAGCAGGAGACGCAGAAGATGGAGGTTCGATCCCTGGGTCAGGAAGATGCCCTGGAGGAGGAAATGACAACCCACTCCAGTGTTCTTACCTGGAGAATCCCATGGACAGAGGAGCCTGGCGGGCTACAGTCCCTGAGGTCACAAAGAGTCGGACACAGCTGAGCAAGTAAGCGTGCGCACACACACACACACAACCTCCCTCCAGTCCCCCTTGGCTCCTCTCCCGGCATCAAAGGCTCTAGGCAGTCTTCCCATCTCCTTATTCAAAACTGAGTCTCTGCTTGTTCACTCACTCACACAACCACAGGGGCCTAGGTACACAGGCAGAGAGCAAAGCCTTAAAATAAGAGGGAAGGTAACCCTGAAACTCAGCCTTCCGTGTCAGTCACTAAGTCACCAGGAGACATTCCAGAGACCCTCACTGTGATCATGGGTTAACACAGGTAACCTGCCTAAGAACTGTTTCAGGTTGAGCTTGTGAAGAACAATAGTTCCTCATTATAAAAGGAGGGAACTGGATCGGGTCACTGTTGACTTTTCCGACTCTGCGTGTCTGATTCTCCAGCCTCAGCAAGCCCTCGGGTAACCGCAGCTCTGGCCGACATCATGACTGCAACCTCGTGACCAAAACTGAGCCCAAAGCACCAGCTAAGCTGCTTCTGATCCAGAAAAAAAGTATTACTTTTAAGCTGCTAAACCTGGGGGACCATTCGATATGCAACGATAGATAATTAATATACCGGGCGTGTGACGAAAGGCAGAATCACTGGTGACCACAGCCCAGAAGTGCGGTGACACCTTTACACACACAGACTCACCTTGGAAAGCTGACTGTGTCATCGTGTGCACGCATGCTTAGCTGCTCAGTCGTGTCCGACTCTGTGCGACCCCGTGGACTGTAGCCCGCCAGTCTCCCCTGACCATGGGATTCTCCAGGCAAGAGTACTGGAGTGGGTTGCACACCCTCCTCAGGGGATCTTTGCCTCCCACCAAGTCCAGGCGTTATCTTGCCTTCTCAGGATTTACCTTGCCAAAGATCTGAGAGTGCGAGGGGAGAGCAACAGTTCCAATCTACGTTACAGTCTGCAGGCCAGTAGAACCAAATAAAGGTAAACAGAGGGTCAGGGTGAGCAGATGAGGGAAGAGTGGTGCGCACATCCTTTTTCCCAATTCTCAAGTGGTTCTCTAAACAAGATGCCAAGACCTGGAAGAGCAGCTGGACTTTCCCCGTAAGTCATTTTGAGCCCCACTCCCACCGCACCCTTGGGCGGCATCAGGTAGTCAGCCTTACAAAAAATTCTCCAAGAGTCATCCATCCAAAACTGTTATCACTCAGTGTGACTCCTAACATCTCCCGCAATAGTGTTGGTAGAGAATTTTTATGTAGTGACTTACGTCACCTCTGTAGCCCACGCTATTTTGAGAATTTGACAAGAGTGTTTATACATCTCCATGCTGGTGTAATCGAAACCGTGTTCGTTTTATTTGTACAGTATTGTGGAGTTAACTTACTCGCTGGGGTCGGTTTAACTCCAAAGCTCCCCGGGCCTGCCGGAGGCACCGCGTGGGACCGGCGCTGGTGCAGACAGCGGCGCTCAGCTGTGTCCGGTTCAGTGTTGTCCGGATTTCAAAGTGACCCAGAGTTTTGGCAACAACCCCAAACGTCATTTTCCCAAACACAGATCAAGGAACTTCTCCCAAAAGACTGAACTCCAAGTGGAAAAACAAATATAGAATATAAGCAGGGGAGGAAATGCAGTCCCCACCCTCAAAAAGGATTTGTAAAAATTAGTGCCAAATATTTTATGAAAGCCCACAAAACCAAAATGTTAGGAAAAGATATCGAAGAGTGTTATATGTCTTGCTGAAAGAATAGAGATTCTTGGAAGGCTCTTTTGCACTACTTTTGCAAAGAACTTTTGCAGATTTTATTAGTCTACATTTAGAATACATGCGATTAGGAGTGAGATGTAGGTCTAAATATTTGTGCTCAAGCTTCCAGTTCTCTGGCACCTGGTTGTTACTTGGCAGACACCAATGGGAGGGCACAAGGCAGGCCGAAGTCCCCAGGAGGGGCCCGACAGATGACAGGTCTCCAGGACAGCTTGGCTGGCCAGCAGCCCACGATCCCACCAACCGGAGCACCTAACGCTGACAGAACCTTGTGCTCCTAAAAGCTGGGGCTCCCCCAGGAACATGGTGATAACAATCAGAAACGGGGTATGCTTTCTCGAAACCAGATAAGAATGAATGTCTTTGAGGTTGCAGAATAGGTCGTCCTAACACAGCGAGGGGCTAACTGAAGTACTTGCAAGCAGAGACGCACTGCTTTTCCAACTCTAGTTTAGTTTCCCATGACCTGGCGCCCATCTCTGCAACTTAGATAAGTGGCAATAATGTGGGTTCTCGCTCTTCTAGGTGGATACCATGTGGTGTGGGAGGGGAATACAGAAATGACTCATAAACTCTCTGAGGGTAAGCTGTTTTTGAGTCAAAATGGATCTAGTCCAAATTGGACCATTGAGTCAACTGTTACCTTTGATCTTTTTAGGTGTAGAAACCCAGAAATTTGCCTCTGGGCAAAGCCAAGGTTAGAATCATGATCCCTTTGATATACTAGCATCTTCTGAAAGTCAATTTACCTGCTAGGCTGCCCCAACCGCACTTCACTACTTCTTCCCTGTGGTAAGTAGACTTCAAACGGACTTGACACAGGTCGATAGCGGTGAATTCCTCCAAGGGTCTTCCTGAAGCGCACCAGGCAGGGAGACCCAACAGCAGACAAACGGTCCTGGGGACACCCAGCAGCAATGCCAGAATGTCCAGCGGACCCGTCCCCAGCAGTATTCGCTGGAGATACTTACGGAAAATTCACTCACAGGGAACAGAGGATGTAAACCCCTTTTCTAAACGCCGATGCAGGTGGAAGGATAAGAACTAGCAGATGAGAGTGGAAAGCTCTCTCCAGGTATCTGGAGGATACACAGGACCCCAAGAGGGCCACAGCATATACAGAGGCGTGAGGTAAGAGCGGCCCAGACACATTTTCTGCAGCTTCACAGTTTTTCCAAGGAAAAACCTGAACCAGAAAGCACAGCCTCCAGAGGACGTGGTGATGGGGAGCCTACGTTGGAGGCTCCTTCGCGCTGTCTCTCCTGGTTGGGGGAATGACATCATTGACAAGTCATCTTCAATTATGTCAGGAGTTTCAGGGACAGGGAGAGAGAGCAACAGAATTTAAAAGGGACTGAAAGGTAATGTTCCTTGGGATCCATTCCCAGTTCTATCACTGACTCACCGGATGACTTTATTATTCCCATTGTTACTAGGGCTATTTTATTGCAGATTGATACAACACTTAGATTTGGAGGTCAATCTAGGACCTCTCCTTGCTTTAGTATCTAAATTAAATGTAGAACTTTCTTTGAAATGCAATTAGGGAGAAAGGCAGATATGAAGGTTATAAAATCTAAGAGAAACAGAGTTTGGAATTTTGATGAATAATCCTCCTTCATAAAAAAGTTTAACTTTTAGAGGTGAAATTCATGTAACAAAATTTACCATTTCAAAGTGAACAATCCGGTGGCGTTTAGAACATTTACAATGCTGGACAGTCATCAGCTCTGTCTAGTCCAGAACATTCCCAGCCCTCCAGAGTGAATCCGCACCCCCAGGGAACTGTCACTCTCCAGTCTCCCCTCCCTCCACTCCCTGGCAACCTCCAAGCTCCGTTCCGTTTCTATGGATTTATCTATTCTAGATGTTTCATGTAAACGGCATCGTAACCTATGCACTGCTGGTGTCTGGCACCTCTCACGTAGCACAGGTGTTTGAGTTCACCGTGTGGTGATCTGTACCAACACTCCGTTCATTTTCACACTGTGTAATATTCCACCGTGAGCTGGTGTGTTGTGCAACTTGTCCCTCCAGCCATCTGTTGACGGACATTTGGGTTATTTCTACCTCTGGATTATTGTGCTTCTCCCTTCACAAGTTCTATCCTCCACTGTCCACCGACCCCCCCCCCCAACATACCCTGAACTTTCTCTTTTCTTTACTGTATATCTCCCAGAAGACACTAGAGACGCAGGTTGGATCCCTGGGTCAGGAAGATCCCCTGGAGGAGGAAACGGCAGCCCACTCCAGAATTCTTGCCAGGAAAAGTTCATGGACAGAGGAGTCTGGCAGGCTACAATCTGTGGGGTCGCAAAAGTCAGACACGACTGTGCACACAGCCACACGCCCCTTTGGGAAGACGCACATTAATGTTAGCTTATCTCCAGTGGCTTTTCTGCAGGGCTGAGAACAGAAGAGAGGGTGTGGGTAAGAAAATGAGAAAGGAGAAGAGTTTGGGGAAGAAGGACAAAGAAAGAAGGGATGGATAGGGGGATACTTGGGGACACCCTGGCGAAGCTGGAAGCACAGGAGACAGCCTGAGGAGGAGGAGTTTGGACAAGTGGTCTAGCTGTGTCTGCAGGGCTCTGCGGAAGTTTCCTCAAAGAGATTGAGAAGGCTGGCTGAAAGGTCACTTATGCTTTTTCTTCTGCTGCCCTCAGGAGAACATTATCCAAAAGTCTGGTGTTTTGAGCCCCTATAGGGATTTTTTTCCTTCCAGATTTCTCTGAGTATTGTTAGTCTAGATATTTTCATAAAAGAACGTCAGGTTGAATGCATTTGAATCCTAAGAGAATCTTTCAGAAGGAGAAAACATCAGAAAAATATTTCAATAACAGCTAACTGAAGAAAATATTGGTATCTCTTTCCTTTGGTGTTTCCCCATTAAAGGAATTGTTCAGTTAGTTTTAAACTAATGACCAGCTATTCCTGCCACTGGCAAGATGACTGTAATTCATGTTTCTGGAAAACGAAAAAACAAACCGACTTTAAAATAAGCCAAACCGAAGCATCAGCCCATAGAGAAAAGTGAGGTACATCTGTGAATATGACCCACATGTTTTCTTAATGTTAAAAGAGAGGAGATTAAAAAAAAAAAAAAGGCAAGGGAGAGGGTACATGTTTTTCTTCACTTTTGCTAACATGTGTATTACCAAAACCAATCCTGTTTCTCCAAACTGTTTTAAAAACTTGTGAAGTCACTGTTTGGGTCTAAGACCCGGAGGCCTGATAAAAGCTTGTGAAGTCACTGTTTGGGTCTAAGACCCGGAGGCCTGACGCAACCAAGCAGCTGAGCCCACCAGCTTGTCTGGGAAAGAAGGTTTAGGTACCACACTTCCTAAAGCCTACGAGTCCTTTCTTGGCAAACTCACTCCTTTTTGTCATCTTTAGGGTCATGGGTGCTTTAAAAGCAAGCAGCGTGCAAAGCTGGGCACCAAGTAGAGGGGCAACAGAGAGGGCAGAGTTTAAACAAGAACATCTGTTTGATGGAGCAAAGTCCAAAACGCATCAGAAATAACGCCAGACAGGAAAATCACTTGTTAATTTCAATTTGATATCCTGGACGCCTATTCCAACGTTGAGCAATATTGTCAATGTGTGTGTGTGTGTATGATAATTTCTATATTTAATTTAAAAGTTACCTTTGGCACTTGTCCAAATGAGAAGCCCAAATGCTCCACTGCAGATCAAAAAACAGATACAGTAGAAATCTCTGGTACTAAAAAAGGTACAGTAGCAATTTTTGCTTTAAAAGGAACCTATCTTTGCTAAAAAATACAGGGGCGATCTCTGATGCTAAAAAGCTACAGTGGCAATCTGCTGCTGTGAATGGTAATTATCTCAACAGCCAGACATCAAAATCCTGTGAGATATCCTCTCAAGGCCCAAGGAGAAGGAGGTAAGTGGTAGCTGGATTCATATAAACAGAATTATGTCTTTTCTTGGGACAGAATGTTTGTTGCAAACAGCAGGATCTACCAGTTCTTAACTCAAAAACCAGCATTTAAATTCCAAGGAGATGAAATAAAAGAGGCTGTATTTTTTAAAGAAAAGACAGCTAAACCACAAACTGGCTGATAGCAAGAAGATCCAAAACAGTAATTTTCAGTGTGGTCCCCAAACCAGCTGCACCAGCAGAAGCATCACCTAGGAATTTATTACAAACGCAAATTCTCTGCCCCCACCCCAGACGGGCTGAATCAGAAACTCCAGGAGTGGGACGCAGGGGAAACTGTTTCAGCAAGCCCTCCAGGTGATGTTGACACCTGCTACATTTAGGAAACTCCTGATGTAAAAATGAATGGATTGCTCTTGATTTGATGCCCCAGTTCTTAAAGTAATAATCTGTGTATTTATTAAACTGGAGGATGGTCTTTTCATCAGGAGTATTTAAATATTAAAAGCAGAATCTGCCAACATGACCACTTGTGTTGACTATTTTTCCTCCAAGGGTAAGAGTGTTTTCATAAGGATTTTCGGAAGTGCAAACATAACCTAGCCATTGTGAGAAGGAAAGGAGCCCGGTGATATAATGGGGCCAGAAGGGGCTCTTCTGCCGAGACAGGCGGCACTGGAGAAGCAGCCTGCAGCTTGGCTGTGGCTTGCATATTGGCTGTGGTCGCACTGGAGAAGCAGCCTGCAGCACTTGCATGTTAGCTGTGGCCGTCGTGTTCTGGCCCAGCAGTTGTGGGAAAAGGGAAGTTCAGAGAGAAATACACAGGACCAGGGGAAGGGGCTTGTTTCCAGCAGGAAAGTTTTTTGTTTTTTTTTTTTTATAGCAGCACTTTGTTTTGTTGTTTTTTTCTTTTAATGTGTTGATTCTCACATATATTTTTACAAGTAACATTTTGGAGAAATTTAGGAGACTCAGTAAAGCAAAGTAAATAATATTTCACAATCTCACTACCTAGATAAAACAACTGCTCAAATTTTTATGAGTTTCTTTACAGTCTTCTTTCTTTGTACTTTTATAAAATTTAAAACACACTTTTTCCAGCCTTACTGAGATATTTTGACATATAACACTGTGAAGGTTAAGGGTGTACAATGTGATCTTTTGGTACAATATATATTACAAAGTTATTATCACAATAAGGTTAGTTAATATAGTCATCATCTCAAATAGCGAACAGTGTGTGTGTGCTGAGGACTTTCAAGACCCACTCTTTCAGTAACTTTCTAATATACAGTGCAATATTGGTAGCTGTAGTCACCACACCACACACTGGATGCCCAGAACTTACGTTGTAACCGGAAGCTTGTACCCTTTGACTGCCTTCATTCACTTCTCCCACCCCCTACCCTTGGCAACCAGAAGTCTACTCTGTTTCTTTGAGGTTTTTTTTTTTAGATTCCACATATAAGTGAGATCACGCAGTGTTTGTCTTTCTCTGTCTGACTTATTAGCATAATGCCCTCAGCTTTCATCTGTGTTGTCTAAAATGGCAGGATTTCCTTCTTTGTTTGTGGCTGAATAATTTTCTCTCTCTGTATTCATTCACTGACAGCCACTTAGGTTATCTCCACATCTTGGCTAATCTTGTAAATAATGTGGCAAGTAATTTGGCTACAAGCAATCACTTTCTAAACAACACAGTCAGAATAAATGGCCCCTTCCAGCTATGGTAAACAGAGGAGTGTGTGTATTCTTGCCCCATGGACAGAGGAGCCTGGCATGTTAGACTCTTGTGACCCCAAGGACTGTGCCCACCAGGTTCCTCTGTCCATGGGGATTCTCCAGGCAAGAATAGTTCAGTGGCTTGCATACCCTCCTCCAGGTTATCTTCCTAACCCAGGGTTCAAACCCAGGTCTCCCGCATTGCAGGCAGATTCTTTACTGTCTGAGCCATCAGGAAAGCCCAAGAATGCTGGAGTGGGCTGCCATGCCCTCCTCCAGGAGGAGGATCTTCGCAACTCAGGGATCGAACCCAAGTCTCCCGCACTGCAGGCGGATTCTTTACCGTCTGAGCCACCAGGGGAGCCCAAACAGAACAGTAGACACAACAAAAGAAAACAAAGTTAGAAAAGAATCGAGAAATATATTCCTAAAGGAGAGCAGAGAGCGGGGGAGGGGAAGAGAGGAACTGTGATAAAGCTTCAGAACTTGGGGTCAAGGGGCCAACATCAAGCCCCTTAGGGAACCGTAAAGGACTTACCCTTAAAGAACATACAGACTAATAAAGGGAAAGTCTTAAGAACAGTACAAAACATAATCTCAGTTTAGCCCAGCCCAGCGGAAAGTGAAATAAAGGAAAACTGAGGTGCAGTGCAAGGTGAATTTTTAAAAAGTTGGTTTCTCCAACTGGACAATGCACAGAGATGCCAGGGCAAAAACGAATGAAAAAGAACAGCGGGAACAACAGCATCAATTAACACGGTGATTCTCAACAGGGGTAGGGAGGAAGTGTGCCCCCCGGACACATTGGCAACATTCTCGGTTGTCTCGGGGGTGGAGGCCGAGGAGGCTGCCCACCAGTCTACAATGCACGGAACAGCCCCTCCTCAAAGGAGTGTCAGACCCCCAAGGGCAACAGTGCCCAGGCTGAGAAACTGTAAGAAGTATTGGGAATAGCTTTGCGTATGCAAAGACGGTAAAAGATAAAACCTGGACCCCCTTTTGCTCATTCTTCAAGAAGTCACTCAGCTATTCCGAACTCTGGGTGACCTCTGGCAGCTTCCGGAGCGCCTGGCTCCCACGGTCCTGCAGTGACCAGCGTCTCGTACTGCGGTGATTCCTGGGCTCTTGTCTACCCCTCCCACAGGACTGTGAGTGCACCAGTTAGGACAGACTTGTTTGCGTCTCTTCGTATTCTTTATCATGCTCTAAGTGTTTGGTGACTGTGAGCTGAGTGGGTGAGTGAGTGAATGGACCGGAACGAGGCACTAGAGACCTGTGTCTTGAAGGTGTGTGTCAACTGTAACATTCATCTGTGACCAGCACCTCAATCCAGATCACGTTTAGCTTATAAGGTAGACCCAGCCAAACCAACAAAGTTAGAATCAGATGGTCCAGATCAGGGTAGGAGTTCCCGTACCGGTCACACCTAAATGAGATTCTAGTTCTTAACCGAAAGCTCTGGAATTAAAGGCATTTACTGAAAATGACCAAAAGAACATTACAGGTAGTGTTCTGTATTTGCAGATAACATTATATGTGCAGATATCATTTATAATTTAAACATGTTTTACCTCCATGGATTCTTATTTCATTACAAATATCTCTTCATGCTGAGCTGGCAGAAATGTCTGACCACCAGGGTCAGCAGTTGTCTTGAACCTCCTGGTGGTTCTGAATGTGTTCGTCTCGGGTCACTTCTCCTGGGTGTGTCGATGAGCACCCAGCTGTCAGTCACTTCCTCCTGGGTGGTCTGTCTTCCCCACTGAGAGCTTTGGACATTCACCCTTATCCTATGCAGTTTCATCAGGATTATCACTGCCTTTCAGGTTCCATGCTTACAGTACACTTTGCGGTGTCCTTATTTTCACTGAGTCCTAATAATTACTTGCTCCCTGTTCCCCTAGATAAAAGGGCTCTGCAAACTTTTTCTGTAAAGAGCTGGATAGTTAATATTTTAGGCTTTCTGTCACATCTTCTGTCACATTTTCTTCTGTTGTTTTTTTTTTTTAATGACTTTTCAAACATGTAAAAATCACTTTTAACTCGGAAGTTACAACAATTTGCCAGCTTCCATCCTAAAACCCCAGTCAGAACAGCCCAAGCCACCAGCACACCCTGTTCCTATTCTTCACCTCCATCCATCCCTAGTCACTCCAGCTTCTTACTCAAGAGCACACACACCCCTGCATATGTGCACACGTGTTTCCACACTGTTATAAATTGCATCCCGATTACCAGGAGTTAGTTTGAATGAGCTGAAAGCCGGGGTTTCTGCAGGACTGGAATCCTGACTTCCAGAATTGTGATTCTGAGCATGCGCTACAGGGAGACATTTACTGGTGGTAACGGTCTTGGCCCAGTGCAGTGTTTCCCGTACAGTCAGCAACGCAGGGACTTCCCTCGTGGTCCAGTGGTGAAGAACCCACCTGCCAAAGCAGGGGACATGGGTTCAACCCCTGGTCTGGGAAGATGCCACATGCGTGCAGAGGCTAAGTCCAGCGCAACCACTGAGCCCAAGCACCCTAGAGAAGCCCGCTTCCCGTGGGAAGAGTAGCCCCCACCGCCCAACTAGAGAAATAGAAAAAGAGCTCTCACAGCAACAAAGGTCCATAGCAGCTAAAAGAATTAAAAAGGAGGGGGAGCATTTGGATTGTTACCCAGGATATGCATATACAAACACATGCACGTTTGAAACAGAAATTCCACGAAGTAGCACCTCCCCTTACCTCAGGCAATGCACTTGGATGTTTTTCTCATCCATTCTATTGTACTTCATTATTTTTAAAAAGGCTGTCACCACTCACTAAATTGCTTTTATGTTCCACTAATTAGTTTTGGCTTTCAATTTGAAAAACAGGGATCTAGAATACTCTTTTTAGAACATGGGGAGTTAAATAGAGTTTTGTGTACTGACCTGGGATTCTAACCATCATTTATATCATTGTTTCACTGCAAAAATGTATCCTTATTTCTTAAAAACTAGATTAGAAACCAATTTGGGGAATTCAATCCGTCTGTAAACTGGGGACTGCCAAGGTCTAAATCAGGAACATTTTTACATTAGGAGTTCATTTAGAGCAGGACAAGAAAAAGCTGACAATCTTCCTAAAGTAATTCCAGTACAATTGTCTGCTTGGGAACAGAGCTTATCAGGAAGTAGTCAACCTTAGCATTGATGCAACTTCTTTTCCCTTTGAAAAAGAACTTAATTTGAATTTCCAACGACAGCACTGACACAGTTCATTTTCCCATAACATGTGGATTGGAAATTAATGTATTTGTTCAGTTCAGTTCACTTCAGTTGCCCAGTCGTGTCCGACTCTTTGAGACCCCATGGACGGCAGCACATCAGGCCTCCCTGTCCATCACCAACTCCCGGAGTTTACTCAAACTCACATCGATCGAGTCGGTGATGCCATCCAGCCATCTCATCCTCTGTCGTCCCCTTCTCCTCCTGCCTTCGGTCTTTCCCAGCATCAGGGTCTTTTCAAATGAATCAGTTCTTCACATCAGGTGGCCAAAATATTGGAATTTCAGCTTCAGCATCAGTCTTTCCAATGAATATTCAGGAGTGATTTCCTTTAGGATGGACTGGTTGGATCTCTTTGCAGTCCAAAGGACTCTCAAGAGTGTTTTCCCACAACACAGTTCAAAAGCATCAATTCTTTGGCACTCAGCTTTCTTTATAGTCCAACTCTCATATCTATACATACTACGGGAAAAACCATAGCCTTGACTAGATGGACCTTTGTTGGCAAAGTAATGTTCCTGCTTTTTAATATGCTGTCTAGGTTGGTCGTAACTTTTCTTCCAAGGAGCAAGTGTCTTTTAATTTCATGACTGCAGTCACCATCTGCAGTGATTTTGGAGCCCAAGAAAACAAAGTCTGTCACTGCTTCCATTCTTTCCCCATCTATTTGCCATGAAGTGATGGGACCGGATGCCATGATCTTCGTTTTCTGAATGTTGAGTTTTAAGCCAAGTTTTTCACTCTCCTCTTTCACTTTCATCAAGAGGCTTTTGAGTTCCTCTTCACTTTCTGCCATAAGGGTGGTGTCATCTGCATATCTGAGGTTATTGATATTTCTCCCAGCAATCTTGATTCCAGCTTGTGCTTCTTCCAGTCCAGCGTTTCTCATGATGTACTCTGCATAGAAGTTAAATAAGCAGGGTGACAATATACAGCCTTGACGTACTCCTTTTCCTATTTGGAACCAGTCTGTTGTTCCATGTCCAGTTCTAACTGTTGCTTCTTGACCTCCATACAGATTTCTCAGGAGACAGGTCAGGTGGTCTAGTATTCCCATTTCTTGAGAATTTTCCGCAGTTTGTTGTGATCCACACAGTCAAAGGCTTTGGCATAGTCAATAAAGCAGCAGCAGATGTTTTTCTGGAACTCTCTTGCTTTTTCCTTGATCCAGCAGATGTTGGCAATTTGACCTCTGGCTCCTCTGCCTTTTCTAAGTCCAGCTTGAACATCTGGAAGTTCATGGTTCACGTACTGTTGAGGCCTGGCTTGGAGAATTTTGAGCCTTACTTACTAGCATGTGAGATGAGTGTAAGTGTGGGGCAGTTTGAGCATTCTTTGGCATTGCCTTTCTTTGGGATTGGAATGAAAACTGACCTCTTCCAAAATGTACTTCTGCAGTTGCCTGTAGGGTTTTCTTAGATCTACTAATTTTTGTTCCTTCAGTTCCAGCTGTGTCTCAGGTAAGATCTTTCCCATCCTAACTGTTCTTGATGGGAAGAAAAGTCAGGCAGTTTGGGAAGTATTTCCCCAAACTTCATCAAAGCTACACTCAGGCTCTTTCAGAGTATCATTAGGAATGACAGAATTTGGCCTTATTTTTAAGGGGTTTACAAACTTTTTTGTTTTATGTAAATTCAAACAACAGTATAATCCAATAAACCATGTATGCATCAGTAGTTATCCTCAGGCTTCTTTTAGAGGTCTATGAATTAATCATTTATGCAATTATTTTAGAAGATACTGGTGTTTGGAAGTATATGGCTGTATCCTGCCAATTTCATCACTTTAAAAATGCATTCTACCATCATGTACTTTTTCTGCCCCTTGAAAATAAAACTAAGTATCCCTTCAAGTTGGTGGCTCAGATGGCAAAAAATCTGCCTGCCATGCAGGAGACCAAGATCCAACCCCTGGGTTGGGAAGATCCCCTGGAGAGGAAATGACTACCCACTCCAGTCTTCTTGCCTGGAGAATCCCATGGACAGAGGAGCCTGGCGGGCTACAGTCCGTGGGGTCGCAAAGAGTCGGACACGACTGAGCGACCAACACTTTTACTTTCCCTTTTCACTTTTATCCCTTCAAGTTGTTCAGCAGAAGGATAAATAGCTTCTATCTGAAGTTTCAACTCAGAGGGACATAAAATATAGTGTCTAGCACATGATAAGCCACTCAGTAAATGGCAGTTTTTCTTCTCTTTTGTTTTGTTGCAGATTCTGATTTTATTTTTTCTTCCCCTTTTATTGAGATATAATTAACACACAGCACTGCTTATGTTTACCGTATACAGCCTCACAGTTTGACTTAAATGCATCTTAAAATGATTCTCACAAGTTTAGTGAACAGCCTTCGTCTCATATAGATACAAAATTAAAGACAGAAATTTTTTTTTTCTTCCTTGAGAACTCAAGATTTACTCTCTTAACCATTTCTGTATAATATAATTTTATCATGTTGGACATCACATCACTAGGTGGCGCTAGTGGTAAAGAACCCACCTATCAACTCAGGAGACTTAGGAGAGATGGGTCGGAAGATCCCCTGGAGGAGGCAATGTCCACCTCTCCAGCTTTCTTGCCTGGAGAATCCCATGGACAGAGGAACCAGCCTGGTGGGCTACAGCCCATGGGGTCGCAGACAGGACTGAAGCAACTTAGCACGCTGCACGTTACAGCCCCACTGCTTCCTTATCTTATTCCTGGGAGTCTGTAATTTTTTACTGCCTTTCCTGGGACTTCCAGTTCCAGCTGGGGCCCTGAGCACTGGTGTTTGCTTTCCATCCCTCACTCTGCCCCTTTGCACCATGCTGCCTCCTTCAGTTGAGATCCAGTCACATGGTGGTAAAGGGATAAATCCATAATGACACAGAGAGTGGGAAAGGGACAGCCACTGGACACTTGGTGGAGAAAAGGCCAGCGCTGACTGACCACAATGCTGCCAGCCTGCAGGATCAGAAAGGGAAATAGAGGAAACTGGGCATAAAGAAAAGAGTTGGCTCGGGACAGTCTTCCTCTGGTTGACAAAACAGCCATGACTTTGGAGCTGCAAAAAGAAACAATAAACCTAGCACACAGTGTAAAAACAGATTCAGTTCAGTTCAGTTCAGTCACTCAGTCGTGTCCGGCTCTTTGCGACCCCATGAACCCCAGCACGCCAGGCCTGCCTGTCCATCACCAACTCCCGGAGTTCACTCAGACTCACATCCATCGAGTCGGTGATGCCATCCAGCCATCTCATCCTCTGTCGTCCCCTTCTCCTCCTGCCCCCAATCCCTCCCAGCATCAGAGTCTTTTCCAATGAGTCAACTCTTTGCATGAGGTGGCCAAAGTACTGGAGTTTCAGCTTTAGCATCATTCCTTCCAAAGAACACCCAGGACCAATCTTCTTGATTACTGGTCCTCAAACTTGGAGCATCCCTTCATGGAAGATCGCAGCATAATTACAGAACAAAATGTAATGTTATCCACTTTGACTTGATATACGGCGGAGCCTGGTGGGCTGCCGTCTGTGGGGTCGCACAGAGTCGGACATGACTGAAGCGACTTAGCAACAGCAGCAGAGTACATCAAGAGCGGGGGTTTTGGAGGCAGGCTGCCTGGATTTAAACCCTAGTTCTGTCTTATCAAGATGGCGATTAAGTAAAGACAAGAGGGTGGAACATGGGCCTGTCCCGGAGGAAAGGCAGGGGGATCCAGAAATGCAAGGAAGTCGAGGCAGGAGGAAACCTGGTGTGTTTGGGGAGCAGGCATGTCCTTCTTTGGGGGAAAGTAATAGGAGGTGAGCCAGACACTGCACTTGAAGCCACTAGAAAAAATAAAGTAATATCAAAAATTAAGAAGGATCAATGAATAAGCAATCTGTGAGTAGTCAAGAGTTAGCACCCTTTTTTAAGATGTCCAGGTCACCACCAGAAGAACCAGAGATGAGGACTGTTCGGAGTGGCTGACAGAGTCCCGTGGACAGAGGAGCCTGGCAGGCTGTGGTCCACAGGGTGCCGAAGAGTCAGACACGACTGAGTGACTGAGCGCACACACTGGGACATCACACTGGGGGTGGGAGGGAAGGCACACGCAAGCACGCACACTCCCTCAGTCGTGTCCGACTCCTTGTGGCTCCATGGACTGTAGCCCCCAAGCTCCTCTATCCATGGGAGTCTCCAGGCAAGAATACTGGAGCGGGTTGCCATTTCCTCGTGCAGGGGATCTTCCCCACCCAGGGACTGAGCCCGAGTCTCTTGCGCCTCCGGCATTGGCAGGTAGATTCTTTCCTCCTGGACCACCTGGGAAGACCCAGGAGGAGGTAATGAGGTATTTTATTATTATTATTATTAAATCTTCTACACAACAACAACCAAAATACCCATGTGCATATAATTTTACTTTGGTTAAACAGAAAAGAAATTTAAAACTCTCCAAGTGGAAAAAAAAATGTATTTATCTGCAATGAAAGAGCATATAAATCATGCAAATCCTGTTAGGATGAAAGAGATCCTAACAGGATTTGCATGATTTATATACCCCTGAAGGAATCCCACAGCAAATATGTCTCAAGTGGATGCTTTACCTGTGAGATTTTGTGTCTGCCTAAAAACGCCTTTCCACACTCTGCTATTTTCTTAGGAAACGTTATGCAAATCACTTTACAGGTTTCTGCTGGTACAGCTCGGTAATTACCACATTTTCTGGCCTGAAACACTCAGAATTGCCACCCTTTCTGAAGCCTCAGATTCAAGGTGGAGTACAGCTGACCCAGACCCCAAGGAGAAGCAGATGAAAAGGTGCAACTTGAGAGCAGAAGAATAGAAAGGAAGGGTTTTGAAAGTTCCTCGAGTTCACAGTTCCTGTGTAAGACCAGAAGAAGGAAACGGCAACATCTGGCTACCCATGCAGCGTGATCACAACGCAGGAGCACTCGGGAAATGGTTATTGCTTCCCGAGGCTGCTCACTGAGCTGGTGTCATCGGTGGTCTTTTATAGAAGACACACAGAGCAGGGAGTTCATACGCTAACCGTTAACCAGAAACTTGCTTTGGAGCTAACCAGGAGCCCAGTCAGATTTCCCCCTTTTAATTCAAATATGAAGAACTAGTTACCTAGGAGGCAAAGGGATGATAAACACAACATTCAGAACTGCGGTCAAAGAGGATCAGACAGAGATCTTCTAGATGGAGAAGGGGCGGAAGATTGAGGCCATGACAGATAGTCTTCCAGCCCCTAAGTTAGGTGGTGAGTCACGGGAGTTTGTATTATCATCATTAGCTTTCATTATTTAAGTTCTTTCGCATGTGTCGGATATTTGTAATATATTTTTAAAGGAAAAAAATGTAAGTTGCCTGAAAGAGAGATATCTAACGCATTACCCGGCAGTATCCCTCCTTCTGAATACCATTCAGTTGTATCTTCCTTTTTTACCCATCTTTCAAGTTCTTCCACAACATTTCAGCGCTTCAAAAAAATACTGTGCAGATTTAAAATCACGGCCACTCAAGCCCAGGACCTGTGCCCTCTGAAACCCTCAGGACCTCAGGGGTTTAGAATCACGGCCACTCAAGCCCAGGACCTGTGCCCTCTGAAACCCTCAGGACCTCAGGGGTTTAGAATCACGGCCACTCAAGCCCAGGACCTGTGCCCTCTGAAACCCTCAGGACCTCAGGGGTTTAGAATCACGGCCACTCAAGCCCAGGACCTGTGCCCTCTGAGTCCCTCACGGCCTTTCAGCTGCTGACTTTTATCATTGCAGGCCTTCTGCCCCACCTCACTGGTTTCTGGGCCGCCTTTTGTCAGCACTCACAGAAAGGTACCCTCATCCTATCAACTCTGGTTGGGAAAGTGGTGTGTCCCACGGTCAGACTGACCTCACAGAGGTCATCATTTCTGCACCAGAACACCACAACCTCTTTCCTGTGAGCAAGCGCCCTTCCTCCCGTGCTGACTGAGGCCCTGGAAGCTCAACGCGGGCTGGCCCAGACCGCTGCTCGATGGGCTGGGAGAGCCCCGCTTTCAGGGGCTGAGCCGGGCTGAGCTTCTAGGACACGGCTTGCAGGCTCAAGTGATCATGCTGAAGGAAGCCTTGTTGAACCTGGGCAGGGACTGGCACTGGGGGCTGGCCTGCACCAAGAACTTGCACAGGGACTGGCTGCCACAGTCCCTGCAGGCTGACTCCAATACGGACCCCAACCACCCCCCGTGTGTCTGCTGGCCGCTCCTGCATCAGCAGATGGAGTCCACTCCCTTCCCCTGAATCTGAGCCTGCCCTGGAATTGCCCTTAATCAATTGAACATGGCAATTGACTATACTCTAATAAAAACTTTTAAATAAATAAGTTCAAAAAATATGTATTGTAATAACCTATAACGGAAAAGAATGTGAAAAAGAATATATATGTATAATCTAAATCACTTTGCTGTATGCTTGAAACCATACATTACAAATCAATTATACTTCAATAAAAATTTAAAGAAATAGAGTATGGCAGAAGCAAACTGGTGACAGCTCCGGGTCTAACCTGCACAGTGCCTGGCACTTTCTCTCATTCTCCTAGAAGGTTGAGCTTCCTCGGAGCCCAGATCTCTGGCAGAGACGCCACACGGGGGGAGACCGGGAGGGAGAGGGGCACGGCAGGCTCTGGCTGTGCAGTCACCTGGCTGGAGCAGTGGACAGGACGGTGACTCTGTCCTGGTTTCCCACAGGCGCCACAGGTAACAGAGTACCACAAATTGGACAGCTTAAAGCAGCAGAAAACTTATTCCCCCACAGTTCTAGGGCTTCCCAGGCTGTGTTAGTGTAAACAATCCGCCTGCCAATGCAGGAGACTCAACAGTCACAGGTTTGATTCCTGGATCGAGAAGATGCCTGGAGAAGGACACGGCAACCCACTCCAGTCTTCTTGCCTGGAGAATCCAAGCAGAGAGGAGCCGGGCGGGGCACTGTCCATGGGGTCACGGGGAGTCGGACATGACTGAACCTGCACACACACAGTTCTAGAGGTTACAAGTCCAAACTCAGCGTGTGTCATCGGGGTTGGCTCCTTCCGGAGATGCTGAAGTGGAATCTGTTCCTTGCCTCTCGCGGCTTCTGCTGGTGGCCCGCGATGCTGGGAGGCCCCTGGCTACAGCTCCATCACCCAGCCTTGGGCCTCACTGCCTTGCGGGCCCCTCCCTGCGTCTGTCTACATGTCCTCTTCCCCTTCTTGTAAGGACACCGGTTATCTTGGACGTGAGCCCACCCTCCCTCAGTATGACCTCATCTTAACTAATTATATCTGCAAAGATCATTTTTCACCAAAAAGTCGCATTCTGAGGCTCTGGGTAAATGTGGATTTGGGGAAGAAACGATTCAACCTAATGCAGAAATCGTCTGGAGCATTCCAGTCCCAGTCAGACCTCCATGGAGAGGAGCAGAACTAGAGTTAGCTTCCGCTGTGCCTGCCCAAATTTGCAGAATCATAAGCGAGGGACTGGTGGTTGTTTTACAAGCCACTACATTCGGCGATGGTTTGTGACACAGAAGAGATAACCAGAAGAACCCTTTTGAAACATCGGAGAGGTGATGTGACCAGTCACTACCTTGAATTACTAAGTATGCGCTGCTAATATATAAACAAAGCTGCCAGTGAAAGGAGGACAGTGAGATTTTTGTAACACGCTATTGCAACCTTCAGGAGATGTCCTACATTTGATTTCATTTAATTGTTTTTCTTCACCCAAGTGTTTCTGAGACGTGATTTCCTGTTTAAAATGAAAAGAAAAAAAAAAGAGAGAGGGGGGTGGTCTATGTCTCAGAATGACTGTAAAATGCTGAGTAACATGGAAGGAATGTGAAACGCTCTGACCTTTAGAAGAGAGGCTTCTTTCTTATACGGACAGGAGATTTTATTATACTTGATAGCCCCTGGCAAGAAAAAGGAAAGGAATTGACTGTGCTACAGCCAAGGTCCTAGTCTGTCAAGATCAGAAGGTGAACAGACTTGAGGTGTGAAAACCATGAGGTCTGACCCTGGCCAGGTGTCCAGTAATTCAACCCTCATCTGGCCCAGGCGAAAGAGACTTTCAAGCCTGCAACTTCTGGGAGCCTTGGGTCGAACCGGATGAGGAAATGATGGGCTGCCAGTTTTCCATAACAACCTCCCAAGGCCATGCAGGGTGAGAGATGGCAAATGTCAGTCTCTCGTGACCCTAGGGGCAGCAAAGCCTGCTGAGAGACTGTTGGGTAATAAAATACAATGGGGCGTGGGGGGAGTTATCCAAAAGGGAATGGGTTGTGACGATCAAGCCTACTGGGAAAATAATCACGAATCTTCATGGAGAGACAAGGACATCGCAGATTCAGATGGAAGTCAAAACATAGGGGTCCTTTCCACTTATTAAGCATGAGCATTAGGAACGCTCCCTGTGCCTTTTGACGTTTCAGATTCCTCATTTGGAAAAGGGGAATAAAAATGCCCTACTTTCCTCAAAAGGTCACTCTGAAAAACGTGAAATTATAAATATGAAACCAGTTTGAACACTCCAAAAATGCATGACCAAGATCAGGTTTAATTATTATTATTCAGCATATTTTTAAGCATGCTCATGAGACAAATATTTTCTGCAGTCCTTATTTCAGATATGGCTGATTAAAAGGAATTACTAACAAAACCTGAATACACCACTATGTATAAAATAGATAATCAATAAGGACCTACTGTATAGCACAGGGAATGCTACTCAATATTCTGTAATACCCTATATGAGAAAATAATCTGAAAAAGGATGGATATATGTGTATGCATAATGGAATTGCTTTGCTGTACACCTGAAATGAACACAATATTGTAAATCAGCTTACAGTATTTTTAAATATTTACAATATTATTGTAAATACTGAAAATTTGTTGTGCTTAGTCACTCAGTCATATCCGACTCTTTGTAACCCCATGGACTGTAGCCCAGCAAGCTCCTCTGTCCATGGGATTTTCCAGGCAAGAATACCGGAGTGGGTTGCCATTTCCTTCACCAAAGGATCTTCCCCACCCAGGGACTGAACGCACATTTCCTGTGTCTCCCGCATTGCAGGCATATTCTTTAGCTATTGAGCCATGCTTCAATGTAAAATAAAAATTTTTTAAAAAGAAAGAAAACCTGGAGAACAGTGCTGTTGATGGCAGCCATAGTCTCATCGACAGAATGTTGAGCTCCTGACTTCTGACTTCCCATTTTCCACCCTGTCCAGGAATTTCAGGACTTTCTTCTGCAAGCTGCTTCCTCTAACTCTACTCTCAAGTATTTGCAGCAATGATACCTATTTTCAAAGCGTGGGCTTCCAGTTAAAGTCCTCCAGGAAAACCACCCTCCTGGAATCCCCACACTAGACGCAGCCGTCACTTCCCATTCCCTGTCAAGTCAAAGGCAGACCACTGCCAAGACAAAGCTGTGTCTGGAGCATATGCTTTCTCCTTGGGGTCTTGATTACCAGCCAGTTTGGCATCTTAGGAGATAATGAAAAGAGAGAAGACTGAATTTATTGTTCTCTGCTACCACAAAGTCTCTTGACATTTGGATTTCCAAGTCAATCTAAAAGAAAATAAGTATTAAATTCTGCTAACTATGCACCAAGCAACTTAAAAAAAATCTGTCATCCTTACAAATATCTTCTAATATTGATAATATTACATCTTTTCCCCATTGTGCTGTGCTTAGTCATCAGTCATGTCCAACTCTTTGCAACCCCATGGACTGTAGCCCTCCAGGCTCCTCTGTCCATGGGATTTTCCAGGCCAGAATACTGGAGTGGGTTGCCATTTCCTTCTTCAGGGGATCTTCCTGACCCAGGGATGGAACCCAGGCCTCCCGCGTTACAGGCAGATTCTTAACGTTTGAGCCTCCAGGGAAGCCCATTTTCCCCGTAGGTAAATAAGAAAACCAAAGGTCAATGCTCTAGTAACTTGAACAAGGTCACAGACACAGATGTATCGATAGCAGAGCCAGAACATGAATCTAGGTGGTCTGACTCAGAAATTCAAGCTCTTGCTGTTACACAACCTTGTCTGGGGCTTTCACATAAGACATAGGGGATGGGCATGAGGCTGACGCATCCCTTCCGCACTTGGCTTGCTGCTGCCCTGCTGCTGTGAAGGAGCGTACAAGCCGTGGCATGTCTGTCTTTCGGTGGAAATTCAGTCACCAGGTTTTGCTTCTTTTGCCTATGGTGTGTGTGTGTGTATATATATGAGTTCTCCTTTTTTCCTTTCTTTTTTGGTAAGCTAGCCCGCTTCATACTCTGAGTCGTTCTTATTAAATCTAACGGTTTCTTCAGTGCTGGTTCAGTGAAAGCCTAAACTTCCCAAGTATGACACTCCAGACTCTCTGTGAGCTGGTCCTTTCGCACTCCTGCCTCATCTCCCTTCATTTCCCCTCATTTGTCCAAAGCACCAGGCAAACCGTATTAAGAACCACTGCCCTCGGGGCCTATGTCTACATATTTTCTTATGATGCACTTTTCAAGTAGAATGATGTTACCGTCCAGGATTAATGCTTGTCAATATTTCAAAATTCTTAATAGAAATTAAAGAGTTAACCTGAAATAATAACTTCTTAGACTAAAATATTTAGTGTTTTGGCTTTTGGCCAAAAAAAAACCCAGTATGGGAATATTGATTATCTTGTCTGATTAGAAATTCTGATTACCAATAATACATGGCTTTTGCTATTAGATTCAGAAGTGCCTCTTGAAAAATGCAAATTTATTTATAATGACAAAATCTTTTTGAAAGCAACATGGCTTGAGGAGGGGATAGGTGATAACAGTGTGGTTTGGTGATAAAAAAAAATCTGAGGAGCCAGTGGACCTACGGTGGTCTTTATTGCAGCACATTTTGTTTTATTAAAATTCTACCTATTTTTGGCATCTTATATAAATGCTTCTTCACCCATGAAATCTTCCCCTAAATCGTCAGAGAGAAGTAATCCCCTTGCCTTTTGATCCTATGACCTGGTAGATATACTGCTCTTACTTCTGCATTTTCTTGGGCCTAAGCTGCTATCAGTTGTAATCTGTATCATTATTCTACCAACCACAAAGAAAGAAAAATACTAACAACTAAACTATGCCTACTACACTGACTTTATCATGTGAAAAAGTACAAAAAACTTCATGTCACAGACTCACGAGATCCAGCATCATGAGTACTTTACTTCCCTTACCGGCTCATTAAGAGGGAGCGACTATGTCTTCTTTATTTCCATTTCCTCAGGACCTCATGTGTGTGTGTGTGAAATTCACGCAGGCATGTCTGACTCTTTGTGACCCTATGGACGGTAGCCCACCAGGCTTCTCTGTCCATGGGATTCTCCAGGTAAGCATCCTGGAGCAGGTAGCCATTTCCTTCTCTAGGGGCTCTTTGCAATCCAGGGATTGAAACCAAGTCTCCCTATTCTATGCCTTATACGTGCTATATATTCAATGTGTGTGCTATATTGAACTCTTAGTTTAGAATTGTCTAAGAGTCTCCCAAAGCCGGGTGACTGTGAGGCTCATAGTGAAATTTCATGGACTGTTTCTGCTTTTTGCATATACTTAGAGATCAATCTAATCTATAAATTAGACAATAAAGTTAGTTAGATAATAAAGAATCCTAACAGACCAATTAAACAATAAAGAATCCTAACAGATTTCTCATCTTCATATCGCTTAGAACTAAACATTTTTACCAAAACACTGTTTGTTAGATTTCTATTTTGAGAGCCTTTTATTTAACTTGGGGTATAGGACAGAAAATTTCGTATTTACTCTTGAATATTGGGCCAAGTCTCCATCAGAAGTCACCTGAAATCTCTTTACTCCCAGCACCCAGTGCTAAGACTACTTCTGATGGAGACTTTTTTGAGGACTCTGGAAAGAAGACAAAGAAGGTTGGCGGAAGCAGAGAGAAGGGGATTGCTGATCGGTGGGCCTTTGACGGACACTGGGAATAGGACGATGAGTTTACCATCAGATATTTCACCGATTGCTTTACTAATAAGTAGCTGAATGATTCGGAGAAGGCAATGGCAACCCACTCCAGTATTCTTGCCTAGAGAAGCCCTTGGACAGAGGAGCCTGGTGGGCTGCTGTTCATGGAGTCGCACAGAGTCAGACATGACTGAAGCGACTCAGCATGCCGGCATGCATTGGAGAAGGCAATGGCAACCCACTCCAGTGTTCTTGCCTAGAGAATCCCAGGGACAGAGGAGTCTGGTGGGCTGCCGTCTACGGGGTTGCACAGAGTTGGACACAACTGAAGCGACTTAGCAGCAGCAGCAGCATTGGGCGAAGAGAGGAAAAGCATAAAGAAGCATAAGGAAAGAAGAAAAAGTTCCCTCAGAACTGAAACCTCTTGTCTTTGTACCTGCAAGATACCATGGTCTTAGTGAACCAACGGATGTTTAATTAGCTGGATAGGGATATTGTTGATGAATGATACATCAGTCATCTATTATTACAATAATTCTGCACAACAGACTACAGCTAAGCCTCTGTGCTGCCAACAATACACTTTTGTTTAGTGCGCATGGGGTGGCTGGGTGCTCTGCTGACCACGGTTGGACTTGCCCACGCCCCTGGGAGTCAGCTGGTCTGGGCAGCTGGTCTGGAGGGGCTCCACTCCACACCCCGCCCATCCTCCGCCCGGAACCGCAGACGTGTCCTCACAGCAGCTGGCAGAGCATGCGAGAGCGAGCAGAAACACACCAGCTTCCTAGACCTCAGCTTCAAACTGCACGCCATTTCCCTTGCCTCGTTCTATTGGCCAACAGGATAACATACCCGCACAAAAGCCAGGAGGCAAGGAGACACCCCTCCCTCTTTAGAACGAGACTTGCTAAGTTGCACGGCGAAGGGCATAGGAACAGGAGCTTGTGAAGAACTGGCATCTATGATGCAACTCCCCCCACATGGAATAAATCACATCTAACACGTAAATATCCATTCAGAGTTTACAAAGCAGGCTGTTGACTAGGTTGTGTCTGACTCTTTTATGACCCTGTAGACTGTAGCCTGCCCGACTCCTCTGTCCATGGGATTTCTCAGAAAAGAATGCTGCAGTGGGTAGCCTTTCCCTTCTCCAGGGGACCTTCCTGGCCCCTGGGGTTAGAAGGGATTGAAACCGAGCCTCTTGCATTGGCAGATGAATTCTTTACCACGGAGTCACCGAGGAAACCCTGAATTGGCAAAACAGATACACTTATTCCTGCCCTACTGAAGCAAAAAGGAAACTCAAGGAACTCAAATAACTTGTGATACATACCAAGTGATTGGGATGGAATTCAATCGGAATAATCAAGTATATTAAACTTACAAAACTTACTAAAAGCATGGGGTTAAGTGATTCAGTAAAGGGCTAGGTCAATTCAGAAGAACAATACTGAGTTTTTTATCTTGAGGAACAACCAACCACACCCAGAGTTTCTGGGGAGTCTGCTCTAGCTGGTTTCTAGGCTACATACATAAATAAGAATTGGGGCTTGTTTTCACACAAACACATTAATTCATGAAGAGATCGGGCTAAGAGTCCAGGGAATGATGAAAATCCAAACTGGTGACAGCAGAGATGCAAACAGCATCACACACTGATAAACTGCATATGGATTTTCTGTCTTGAACTGATTGGAGAAAAAATAGTTTGAGGTGATGAACTGTAACATGTTGGAAGTAATTGGTTTAGTAAGAAAAAGGGTGTTAATTTAAAAATATCAATACTCCTACCCTCCTGGTGAATTATGTAGAGACAGAATGAAATCAGAGCTGCCCAACGATCTGATAGTTTATGGTTTCATTTACTACCACGTATGTCTCACAGGCATGTACTCAGAAGAGAAGGCTTTTACAATTCTGCCAGAAATACTGCTGCCTAAATACCCACTCACTGAAATTTATATTCAGAGGGAGAAAGCCTCTGAAGTTAAGGTCACCTAATCAAAGAGGGATTAGGGGTAGAAAATAAAAGATTAATTGAAATTCCCAGTAACTTTCCAATCATCTTACCACTAAATACAGTTGCCCCTCCATATCCAAGGGTTCCACATTCTCAGATTCAGTCAGTCATAGATCAAAAGTATTCAGGAAAGAAAAAAAAAATCCAGAAAGTTCCCAAAAGGAAACTGCACATGGCCAAGTATTTACATAGCATTTTGATTGTATTGGGTATTGGAAGTCAGTCATACAAATAGAGATGATTTAAGGTTTTGAGAGGGTGTGCATAGTGTATGCATACACTATGCCATTTTATATCAGGGGATTACGCACCCGCATGGATTTTGGTATCTGTGGGGGGTCCTGGAACCAACCCCCAGAGAATACCAAGGGCTCGGCAAAGGTACTTAGAGGAACCGTTCCCTGAGGTTTCCCCACCACTTCCTCCAAAGGACCCTTGCTCTTTGATCTCAGAGCACCCTACTCTGCTCTCTGGTTGCATTATGTCAATTGTAATTTACTATTTCTTCCTGTGAGTCTCTTTGCAACGCATGCTGCATCCTAGCCGGTAAGCCTTATGAGGGGAGAGTCGTAAATTTCTCATGCATCTTGTATCCTAGGACCTAGAACAGTACTTGGTTCTAGGTCATTCATACATTCACAACGTCATTCACAACATTTGTCAAATGAAGAATTGGTCCAGCATAGCCAGTCTTTATCACTTCTACCTCCACAGCCCATTCTCTGCAAGCCAGCACCACAGAGGGCACACAGCGATGTGCCCTTGATTAGCTGTCCCATCCCCCTTTGCAATGGCTTCTCCTTAAGAGTAAGACCAAAGTCCTTAACGCGGTCTGCGCAGCACTGGGTAGTCATGCCCCTTCTCACCTCTTTGTCCTCCCTCTTGACTTCTCACCATCAAGCTCCAGACGCAATGCTTCATTGCATGCAATGCTCCAATATTCTGCGACTCTGCCAGTTCCGGGCCCACTGCATGCGTGGCCCCTGCCCTGGGCACCACTTTGCCCTCTCTTTTAAGTCTTACCTCCCAGCTGCGAGCCCAGCATCACCTCAGGGAAGCCTTTCCTGACCCCCGTCTGGTCAGGCATCCCGTCCCCGGCTCCTCCTTGAGAGTACAAACCACGGTTGTTGTTTTTCACTGATTTGTGTGCAGTTTGATGACTGTCTGTGTTCCTCCCCGACAGGAAGTTCCATGAAGGCAGGAACTGTGATGATTGATTTCTGCTTACCAGCTAATACTCAGGATTTTTGCTCACAATCAAATATCCAGGCCTTGAGCACTGTGCATGATCAGAACCCAGAAAACATATGTTAAGTGAATCAGTCAATAAAAGGGACACACAGATATGCGCGTGCGTGCACGCACACACACACACCCCTTCCATCTCTTCCCTGTCTTCCTTCAGGATGAGTACATAAGACCACAGATCTGATTCTAAAAATATCTTCTGTTGGTACACCACTAGATTTGAATTTATTGGTTTCAGCTAAGAAACAAGTTCCAACCAGTTGTCTTAGCTTCTCTGCTAATCCATGGTAAAAATTTTCTCATCACACACTACCTCTTGGCAATCTATTCATTTTGTAAAAAGACATGAAAGTATCTTGTCTTCATGGAGAGACTTCATTCAAAGTATCCCTTCTTACTATCAAACCAGTCATTAGTGAGCTTTCCCTTTATAACTCAGCTTACCACGGTTTACCACTTCTGTGTTTAAAACTCCTTCTACGCCCACCCCGCCACAGACGGCCACAGCTTGTTTGCAAAGAATGCCGATCGTGCTTTCAAACAAAACTGCTCCCATATGCTTGTGATTCATTTCCCCCTTCCTGCCTTTGCTTCATTTGTTTTAGAATTCACGTTTAATTTTGAAATGGTTGCTGTGAAGGGAAGTGACTGGGGAGGGGAAGAATCAGGAGACAGAGACACACAGCTGGGGGCTGAGGGAGAGGGACGATGCTTGTCTGACACACAGCTGGCATCAAAGGCTGCTGGAAAAGCCCTGGAAAGGCGGTCACGTTCCCACTTGATCCTTCCCTTCCAGCTGAAAGTACGGGGATAGGGAAAACACAGAGATGCAGAGGCAGTCTCCTGTTCCGGAATGCACGACAGTTCCATGGTTTACATCACAAGTGAACCCGAGATGTGCTTCAGTTGCTGACCAGGGTGACATCTGGAAAAGTGCAAAAGCATGCTTTCTCCAGAGAATATTAATGAAACTAAGGAAGGAGTGGGGTGATTGCTTCTTAGAACTCAGTGCTTGACCTTTTAAAGGAGTCAAATGTTTGTAGTATAAAACTAACTTGGCATTCCTGGACAATTTATCCCTTCAACAAATGCTATTCAGCATCCTTTATGTGTCATAGCCTTTGCTAGGTGTCAGGGATACAACAATGAAAAAAAAAAACAACAGATATCCCTGACTTCACAGAGCTTACATTTTAACAAGGGAGAGTAGACAATTAAACAACCAGGCAAGAATATACATGTCAGAATTTACTAGGCGCCATGGAGACGGTAAGCAGGGGAAAAGGTCGTGCCATGCAAGCGAGTGAGGTGGCAGGGCTGGCGTTCCGAAAGGAGAGGAGAGGCAGAAGGACTGCCCTGGTGGCCCAGTGGTTAAGGGAGGGGATGCGGGTTCCATCTCTGGTCGAACTAAGGAACTAAGATCCTGCGTGCTACTAGAGCAACTGAGCCCGCGCACGTCAGCTACGGAAGCCCGCGAGCTCAGGAGCCTGCCTGCCGCAACTAGAGAGGGTCCGTGCACCCCAAGGAAAGACCCGCATGACGCAGCAAAGATCCCACATGCCGCAACCAAGACCCAACAGATCCAAAATAAAGAGTAGTCAGAGAAGGTGTCATCTGGCAGGCAAAGAAGTAAGCCTTGTGGCTACAGAGGAGGTGGGGGAGGTGGAGAGCAAGCCCAGCAGATGGGAGAGCAAGTGCAAAGGCCCTGAGGCAGACAAGTGGGGCTCTCGAGGTACACTGCGGAAGACAATGCAGAGTGCAAGAGCTAATGCCAGACGCCTCAAGGGGCTGAATTCAAGAGAGCTCTGTTGTCTAGTCTGGGACTCAGCAGAGGAGGAGTCGGTGAAGGAGACTAAGCAGGGGAGGTGACTGCAGCCTCTGAGGCTGATACAGCGGGCAGGGTGGAGTTTAAAGCAAAATAATGCAAAATTACAAGTCAAAAGTATAAAATGAGTATACATTTAGAATGTGGAAAGAGATCGCCTCCAAGTTAAACATTTTAAAAGCTGGCAGATACCATCCATAACATGGCATTTAAAATTATTTAACTGCCTGATGCTCTCGCATGATACACTTGCTGACTCTGAGCCCCTCAAGGGCACCTCGCACATGTGTGTGCCTGTGTGCGGAGTCACTGCAGTCATGTCCAGCTGTTTTGTGACCTTGGGGGCTGCAGCCCACCAGGCTCCTCTGTCCACGGCATTCTCCAGGCAAGAGCACTGGAGAGGGTTGCCATATCCTCCTCCAGGGGACCTTCCCAATCCAGGGACGGAACCCGCGTCTCATGTCTCGGGCACCAGGAGGCTGGTCTTCACCCCTGGCACCACCTGGAAAGGTCCTACATCCCTATAACACTTTCTTCCATACATTTTTTGGCTGTGTACTTTTTGATCAACTTTTCATATTACAATTATCTTCTGTTATTATTTTCTAGAGAGAAAATGGAAAAGTAAACAGTCTTCTTTCTAGCATGACTGATCAGTTTTTAAATTATTTTTCATTTCTATGCATAAAATGCATAAAATTGGTATCTTTACACGCAGACTACCATGCTGTTTACCGTCCTGGTAGAAATTTGAGTTCCACAAACACAATCTAATCTGTTAAATTTGATTTCAAACAATTCTTTTTTTTTTTAATTTAAAATATACAGCACATGTTATTATTGCATTCTTCTATATTCCTGATGAGAGAACTGCCATTTTGTTAAGGTATCAAAGAATTGAATTTCACAGAAAGAGCATATTGTTTTATACATTTGATGATAAGAATTTTCCACAGACTGCTTTTGAAGCTTTGTTTCTCTTTCACTCCCACGAACTTCTGGTGCTATATACCAGAGCAAAGGCTCACCGGGACTGTGACTCAGTTTCTAAGCAGAACCTTTTGTCTTGATGCCAGTTACCTCAGCACACCAGGCATTAGAAGTATTTCTCAAAGCCATTCCTACTCCAGAGGAATAGAAATAACTCAACTGTACACACAATAAACTACAACAAAAACACATAAATATATCCCCCAAAACCCGAACTAACGGTATCTCCAGCTCAACCTGATCTTAGCTCCGTCTCTAAAATGTTTATCATAGGAATGCCTATAGCCATTCCAACATCATCTGACAAAAGGGGAAATTTTAGACTTCGTAACACAGAAACATTCAAACATACAAAAGTAGACCAATTAGTATAGTAAATAAATTCAATAGTTACTGACTCATGGTTGATTTTGTTTCAGCAATTTTTACCTGCTTTCCTTCTTGAAGAATTCACAACATTTCATCTACAAAAGTTTCAAAATGTACTTCTAAAACATAAGGATTCTTTAAAAATGACTACAAAATTAATAATATATTTTTATTAATAAAATAAAAATAAAAATAAAATTAATAATAAATTAATCATTAACATTAATAATAAATTTTAAAATCCTACTACAAAAAGTCCTATTTTATCCTACTACAAAAAATTAATAATTACTCCCTTGTATCATATATTGGGCTCAAATTTCTATCTCATGAGATGCTGTATATTTATTTTTTCTTGTTATTTATTTAGGGCATGAGATTATTTGTCCTGCAGCGTCTGCCTCAGTCTGTATTTTTCCAACCACATCCCTATGGTATCATGTGTTTATCGTGTCTTCCTGTCTTCTGTCCTCTTCATTGAGAGTTGGATCTAGAAGCTGCATGAGATTCTGGTTTGACATTTTCTGGCAAGAATACGTCAAATGGTGGTGTTAGAGGCACTTAACCATCTGGTTGTCCCTTGCTTCTGGAGGCTCGCCGCTGCGGATGATCACTGCCGCCTCAGGACGGAGTCCCCAAACAGGCCCGAGGAGAGCGATTCTGTGAAGGCGCCTCGGGAGACCAGCATGGCGCCTGTGGGAGACGGTGAGCCGTGCGGGAAGCAGGACCAGGAGCGAAAACCAACACCAGTGTGGCCTCGAGCGCAGTCCCGCGGAGGGCAGCTTCTGAGCAGCGCAGGCAGCACCCGACACCGCGCCGACTCGGGGCTGCGTCCCCACACCCGCGCCTTCCAGCGACGGGCCAGGACGCGCGTGACGCGAGGGGCTGCGTCCCCACACCCGCGCCTGCCAGCGACGGGCCAGGACGCGCGTGACACGAGGGGCTGCGTCCCCACACCCGCGCCTGCCAGCGACGGGCCAGGACGTCCGTGACCACGAGGGGCTGCGTCCCCACACCCGCGCCTTCCAGCGACGGGCCAGGACGCGCGTGACACGAGGGGCTGCGTCCCCACACCCGCGCCTGCCAGCGACGGGTCAAGACGTCCGTGACCACGAGGGGCTGCGTCCCCACACCCGCGCCTGCCAGCGACGGGCCAGGACGTCCGTGACCACGAGGGGCTGCGTCCCCACACCCGCGCCTTCCAGCGACGGGCCAGGACGCGCGTGACACGAGGGGCTGCGTCCCCACACCCGCGCCTGCCAGCGACGGGCCAGGACGCACGTGACCACGAGGGGCTGCGTCCCCACACCCGCGCCTGCCAGTGACGGGTCAGGACGCGCGTGACCACGAGGGGCTGCGTCCCCACACCCGCGCCTGCCAGCGACGGGTCAAGACGTCCGTGACCACGAGGGGCTGCGTCCCCACACCCGCGCCTGCCAGCGACGGGTCAGGACGCGCGTGACCACGAGGGGGTGGCGGGGGAGCCCCAGAGAAGAGCGGAGGCCGGAAGGCTGCCCATGGATTGCAGGGACGGTCTCTACGGCTCCTACAGTCCTGTCTTCACCGCCCTGTGGCCTGCGCCTGAGGAAGGTCAGTCCTGTGGTACGCTTCTCCTCCCACCCGCGACCACAAGGGCCGTTGTTTCTAAGCAGACCTTCCAGGCCGTCCTGTGGACAAGCTCCGTCCATCAGCGGAAACAGCACACTGTGGCGGAGCAGTGAGCTCCAGCAGCATCAACACCTCTTCTTCACACTGCCCACTTCAGAAATGAACGCCCGACTCTGGAAAGCAGGGAACACACCAGCGCTTCAAATCTAGCCTCATAAATATTAGTGCTGTCGTTCATTCCCTAAAATATCGCCGTCCGTAAAACTGAGGTGTTTCACTTTGTGTGTGCGTGCGTAAGAAATTCATCCATCTGTACGGAAAGTTCCGTGGGGAAGTTTTCTCTTGGGAAGGCCAACCCCCCGTCATCTCCCAGCATTTGTGCGCATGGACCATACCTCAGGGACTCCATGTACCTATGAATGAACACTGCGTGCTGCTAACCAAGGTCGAAACCCAGTAAGAAGCAAAACCGTGGGTGACGACGTGGAGTTACCCAGGGCCCAGGCTGCTCATCGTCTAACCAGAAAACCTCCAGCTCATTTAACTCACCTGTCTCTCGCCAAGTTCTGGCTTTTGCTAAATTCTGACAGTTTTCCCGTCACAGTTTCTCAACTCTGTCCCATCCCTTTCACTATCTTTTTTCAAAGTCAGAGTTGTTCCAAGGAAACGCAAAACTTGGTTAAAACTAATAGCCAGACAGACTTGGAGAAGAATAAGCAAGGTCTCAGAACAACAGAACCTGGAGAGGGAGGAGGGGGAGGAAGGGAAGCCAGGGCAAGTCTTGCCTTGGACTGGGGGGCAGCAGGAGCTGAGAGTGGGAGAACTGAGCTTGTGGATGAATGGATGTGTTAACAGTAACCTTAGCTCCTTTGTTTGACCAGGATCGTCTCATTGCCGGCATTTGCCAGCATCACACTGGCAGGGGAAGGGAACGTCTCAAGCACCTCAGATCCCCTGTTCGATGGAAACCGCAGTTCACATCACAACCCCCTTCTTCCTTCTTGCAGCCTCAACTCCAAACCAGTTGCAACTGAGTCCATTCAAAATGCTGCAGCCAAGAGTCTCTTTACTGCCTCCCTGCTGGACTAAGCTGCAGCGGGTGCTTCTCTGGTACAGCGCTGGGGGCGTTAGCACCTCCAGGTCCTTGAAGGGGCACGCTGGACGACCTTGCTGCCCTTGCATCCATCCAGACCCCCCCACTTCCCTCAGAAACCGTTTGCCCTAGCACCGCCCCGTGACCTTGGGACATTTCTCAGAGCCTACCTTCTCGACGAGAACCGAGTCCCAATGCCACCCCACCTCCCCGTGTTTCCCGTCATCAGCCACTCACCCCAGATCCATGCCAGCAGTCTTCGCTCATCAACTGAACAATGTGCGACTCTGAGTTCCTAGTGCCTGTCTCCCTGTCATTCCCACGTGCTGCCAAAGAGAGTGCTTTCACCATCCTTGCGTGACCTGCCTCCAGTTGGCCTTTGGTGCCCCCACAGGGCAACAGGGAGAAGCAGTTTTGTTATTTCACACCCCAAAAGATGAAGGATCACATCTCTCGTCTTTCCCCAGTAGGTTAAATGTGGAGATGACCCTGACATCCAGAAACAGAATTTTTACCCCCAAATTTGGCTTTGCAGGACAGCTGAGATGCTGAATGGTTCACAAAAACGCAGCAGAACCTAAGACAGCTGGCATCTGCACGGTTTCCAATCGGCATGTGAAAACTGTGGCAGTATAAAATTGTTCTCTGGGCTTCCCAGGCGGCACTGGTGGTAAAGAACCCACCTACCAATGCAGGAGACATAAGAGACCCAGGTTCAATCCCTGGATCAGAAGGATCCCCTGGAGGAGGACATGGCAACCCACTCCAGTATCTTGCCTGGAGAATCCCATGGACACAGGAGCCTGGAGGGCTGTGATCCATGCGGTTGCAAACAGTCAGACAGGACAAGCGACTTAGCATGCACGATTTTTCTCTAATTGTTTTTCTTTTAACAGAAACAATATTGTAACTAAATAATTATGGAAAAATTGAAAACACGAAAATGTTATAAAAGAAAATCGAACCATCTCTAATCCCACTGAATGGAAATGATGCTATTATTTTTTAGGGTATTACGTGCCTGTATTTTTCTACTCAGGCAATACATTATTGTATCTAATTTATATACTATAGTATGGATTGCTTATTAATATAAACAACTTCAGTTATTTTTTGTGAATATACTCTGCCTCCTTGAGAATCCTAAAGAATTACCTTTCACCGTGTAAATTCTTAATACTTGGTGAGTTCATTTGATTTTTTGTGAGTCCATGTGATTAATTGGACTACTGTCATAGAAAGTTTATGGCAGATTTTGAGATCAACAGAGTTACGTACTGGTCTGTTTTGTACCACCTAACAGTCTATGACCTGAGCAAGCTTCTTAAATGTGTGCCTCAGTGTCCTCTCATTTAAAGTGGCGATAATTGATGGTGTCTACTTCAGAGGGTCACTGTGAGGATGAGCGCGGAAGGTTCTCAGCCCAGAGTCTGCGTCTGGAGGCTCTCGGGGAAGGGCAGTTCCCTTTAGCGTCTCTGCCGCCTCTGTTTTACGGGCTCAGCAGGTAAAGAATCCGCCTGCATGTGGAGACCCGGGTTCCATCCCTGGGTCAGGAAGATTCCCTGGAGAAGGGAATGGCAACCCACTCTAGTATTCTTGCCTGGAGAATCCCATGGACAGAGTATCCCAGGGGCCATGGGTCCATGCGGTCGCAACGTCGGACACGACCAAGCAACTCACACACACACACACACGTATGTTTTACTCTCATACACACAGAGTTGTAGCTTCCTTAAGTGCTAAAATAATAAGGAAACCTTATTTTGTAGTAATTAGAATTTCGCTCTGAGGTTCCTGGAGCCACCTTTATCTCAAATGATGTTCTTTGTAAATTTACATTTCTGCTTTTTTGTCAAATTCAACTCCTCTTCTCCTTCAGGAATCGCCTTAGTGTCACCGTTGGCCTTTGCTTAAATACCACCTATTATGCTGGAGAGTTCATCACTTCTCCTATGGACAGAAACAAATATTTATCACAATTTCACACTTAAAGTAATATCACTTACATTTGCACTATATTGAAAGTAACAGGAAAACCAACTAAACAGTGGCTTAAAAAAACCAAGGTTGCAAGGTTTTCATATAAAGAGTCCACCCCGTTTCTACCTGTCTGCCCCTTCTTGGGCTTCCTCGGTGCTCCGACAGTAAAGAATCTGCCTACAATGCAGGATTCCTGGGATCAATGCCTGGGTGAGGAAGAGCCCCTGGAGGAGAAGATCTTCGATCTCTGTGCCTGGCCTGGAGCCCCCTGTCTGTAGGAACTCTTCTACAGCCCCAGGCAGTGCCTCTGCTTTCTAGCAAAGCGCGAAAATACGACCTATTGAATCAGGCCTTTACAAAGAGGGTTCCCAAACGCCTCACCAGGCAACGTGCTCTTACACCTCCTTGGGCAGACTACAGCCACATGTCACTGCAGAGGTTGACGTCAAAGTTTCATAGGACCATGCGGAACAAAACTGAGATTCAGTTCATGAAAAAGTCTAAGATAATTAATGTTGGCTCCACAAACAGCTGTGTCTGCCATAAGAGTTTATCCATGTCTGCCTTTTATTCCTTTCCACTTTGAAAGAAGAGCAGTCAGAGGATCTGGGAATAGCTCAAAGCTCAAGGGACCAACTCAGACCCACCTGGGAAGTAATGGGCTGGGGGATGATGAGGCCAAGGTCAGTGGGACCACTGAGAGCAAACAGGGGAAGCAGAATCCTCCATCCCTGGGAAGGATGCTTCATGAAGGCAGCTTCTTCCCCAGGAAGGATGTTTCATGACGGCTCCTCCGTCCCCAGGAAGGGTACTTCATGACAGCTCCTCCATCCCCGGGAAGGGTGCTTCATGATGGCTCCTCCGTCCCCGGGAAGGGTGCTTCATGAAGGCACCCGGAGGACCTCCAGCTGCTCTGGCAGAGCGGGGAGGCTGGGAGTGGGAGGGAGCAAGCCGAAGACTGAAACAGAAACAGCTGCTGGCAGTGCCTGCTGGCCCAAAGGGGATGGTCTGTGCACACTCAGTGGACCTGCTCCATTCCACCCATTCATATGTAGGAATCATTGCTTCCCTCACTTCTTAGGTGCTTGGAATGACTCTTTTCCCATTTAAGATTAATATGCACCAGCTTACTCACGGCTGTCAGCCTGGACTTGTAGAAACACCATACTCGGGACACCAGTATATGGTGCTCGCTTAGCACCCGTCACTCTAGGAGTTTCATTTTTTGTGGCTTATTGCAGACGTCCCCCTGGGGCTGAGCCCCTCGCTTGTCATCTGTTATTTGTCTTCATGATGACCTTCACATGCCTCCCTGGCTTCAGCTATCACTCCTAAGCTTCTCATCCTAGGATCTGACCACGTGCCAGACCCTGACTGAGCACTGAAAACGTCACAATAAATAAGACACCGTCTCCATTCTTAAAGACTGTATGGAAAAACTCACCCCTCCTCACGGGTACAAGTGGGAGAAGTCTTCCAGGAGGAAGAAGCTTTGATCCAGGTCTAGGATGGACTACAAGAAAGACTGAGACTGGATGCTAACAAAATTGCACCTGATTTCTATGCAAAAATAGTGCCTTTCCATTGATGGGCATAAAAATGGCCTGAATAAATGGAGAGATATGGCATGTCTCTGGATGAGGACATTCAACATTATAAAGTTCTCAGTTTTTTTGCTTATATATGTATTTACTACATACATGTGATACATGATACATAAAAATGCTATCAAACTGTACATATTCAGTTAGTGAAGTGAAAGTCACTCAGTCGTGTCCGATTCTTTGTGACCCCATGGACTATACAGCCCATGGGATTCTCCAGGCCAGAATACTGGAGTGGGTGGCCTTTCCCTTCTCCAGGGGATCTTCCAAACCCAGGGATCAAAGCCAGGTCTCCTGCATTGCAGGCAGACTCTTTACCAGCTGAGCCACAAGGGAAGCCCCATATTCAGTTAACTTGGCTATTTTTAGTCAATATTAGGTTCCTATTTATGTTGATAAATGTAGATCTTATCCATTAGTTTTAACTGTTGAATTGAGTTCCACTGTATGAGTAAGCCAGTGTATTATTTTCCTACTAAGAGACAGTTATTTTGTTTCATTTTTTGTTTGTTTGATTTGTTTTGCTTTTTTTTACATTTTCAGAAAAAGAATGTTTTAGGCACCTTGAAGGGTAAAAACCAGAGTGAAAGAGCAGACAGCTGCGTGTAGTTGAGCAGGTCTGGAAAAAGACAGTGAGAGATGAGTTACAAGCGGTAACACGGGAAACAGCTGGGGACTAGCTCACAGAAGATCTTATGTGCCATGAACTCCCATATGTACCTGCATTTGGCCCAGGACTCTTTTCTAAGACTTGATTAGTCAAACCAGGAGGGACTCCCCCAGGATTGCATTTGGGCATCTCACGTTGAACAGGAAGAAAACCCATCACCTTGGACTGCCCTGGTGGTCCAGGGGTTAAGGACCCGCCTGCCAACGCAGGGGGCACGGGTTCAACGCCTGGTCCGGGAAGACTCCACACACCGAGGCGTGAGTAAGGCCGTGCACACAGCTACTGAGCCTGTGCTCCGGAGCCCACGCTCTGCACGCAGGGACGTGCCGCAAGAGAAGCTCCCACACCGCAGCTGGAGGAGCCTCCGCTCACCTGCAGCTGGTGGAGCCCCTGCTCGCCGCAGCCACAGAAAGCCTGCATGCAGCAGTGGAGACCTGGCACAGCCGAAAATAAAAGTAATCAAGTTTTTAAAAAAGAGAATTCAACATTCTGCCTTTAAATGCCCTCTTCCTCTATTTTTTAAAAACCTAAACCAAGGTACTCACATCCACTGAACATCCAAGCAGAATGACCCACCATCTGTGTCTGCCTGCTCCATCCCACACCTGCTGCGTCAAGTCAATGGAACAAGCCTGCAGCAGATTCCAAACAGAATTCTTGTCCCTGTCCCTGTCAGAGTGAAGGTTTACCCAGATTATTACCTAGATTACCGCCATCTATGCATCTTAAAACCCTCCAAGTTAATAATAACTGTCCTAACAGGCCTACTTCAAATATGACATTTGTGAAATCTCCTCCAATTGCTCCTCCTTGTCAGGAGCTATCAGCTTCCTTTCTGGGCGCCCAGAACGCTTTGGACATATATAAATTATGCCACATACATCACGAAAACCCAAGTATTCATTTACATGTATCTTTCTCTCTCGCTGAAATATGAGTGACACACAAGAGGAACGCAGTAAATCTTTGTGAAAGGATCAAACAAAACAATTACAAAGAATACTTAGAAATAAGGAAGATTATTAGTCTAGGTTTCTGGAGAAGAGCATGGCAACCACTTCAGTGTTTTTACCTGGAGAATCCTGTGAGTAGAGGAGCCTGGCGGGCTACAGTCCACCAGGTGAAGAGTTGGACACGACTGAAGCAAACTATTAAGATATTAAGAAGATATTAAGAAGAGATGGCAGAAGATATTAAGAAGAGATGGCAAGAATACACAGAAGAACTGTACAAAAAAGATCTTCACGACCCAGATAATCACGATGGTGTGATCACTGACCTAGAGCCAGACATCCTGGAATGTGAAGTCAAGTGGGCCTTAGAAAGCATCACTATGAACAAAGCTAGTGGAGGTGATGGAATTCCAGTTGAGCTATTCCAAATCCTGAAAGATGATGCTGTGAAAGTGCTGCACTCAGTATGCCAGCAAATTTGGGAAACTCAGCAGTGGCCACAGGACTGGAAAAGGTCAGTTTTCATTCCAGTCCCAAAGAAAGGCAATGCCAAAGAATGCTCAAACTACCGCACAATTGCACTCATCTCACACGCTAGTAAAGTAATTCTCAAAATTCTCCAAGCCAGGCTTCAGCAATATGTGAACCGTAAACTTCCTGATGTTCAAGCTGGTTTTAGAAAAGGCAGAGGAACCAGAGATCAAATTGCCAACATCCACTGGATCATCAAAAAAGCAAGAGAGTTTCAGAAAAACTTCTATTTCTGCTTTATTGACTATGCCAAAGCCTTTGACTGTGTGGATCACAATAAACTGTGGAAAATTCTGAAAGAGATGGGAATACCAGACCACCTGATCCGCCTCTTGAGAAATCTGTATGCAGATCAGGAAGCAACAGTTAGAACTGGACATGGAACAACAGACTGGTTCCAAATAGGAAAAGGAGTACGTCAAGGCTGTATATCGTCACCCTGCTTATTTAACTTCTATGCAGAGTACATCATGAGAAATGCGGGGCTGGAAGAAGCACAAGCTGGAATCAAGATTGCCGGGAGAAATATCAGTAACCTCAGATATGCAGATGACACCACCCTTATGGCAGAAAGTGAAGAGGAACTAAAAAGCCTCTTGATGAAAGTGAAAGAGGAGAGTGAAAAAGTTGGCTTAAAGCTCAACATTCAGAAAACGAAGATCATGGCATCTGGTCCCATCACTTCATGGCAAATAGATGGGGAAACAGTGGAAACAGTGTCAGACTTTATTTTGGGGGACTTAAAAATCACTGCAGATGGTGATTGCAGCCATGAAATTAAAAGACGCTTAGTCCTTGGAAGGAAAGTTATGACCAACCTAGATAGCATATTCAAAAGCAGAGACATTACTTTGCCAACAAACGTTCGTCTAGTCAAGGCTATGGTTTTTCCTGTGGTCATGTATGGATGTGAGAGTTGGACTGTGAAGAAGGCTGGGTGCCAAAGAATTGATGCTTTTGAACTGTGGTGTTGGAGAAGACTCTTGAGAGTCCCTTGGACTGCAAGGAGATCCAACCAGTCCATCCTGAAGGAGATCAGCCCTGGGATTTCTTTGGAAGGACTGATGCTGAAGCTGAAACTCCAGTAGTTTGGCCACCTCATGCAAAAGGTTGACTCATTGGAAAACACTCTGATGCTGGGAGGGATTGGGGGCAGGAGGAGAAGGGGACGACAGAGGATGAGATGGCTGGATGGCATCACCGACTCGATGGACGTGAGTCTGAGTGAACTCCGGGAGTTGGTGTTGGACAGGGAGGCCTGGCGTGCTGCAATTCATGGGGTCGCGAAGAGTCGGACATGACTGAGCGACTGATCTGATCTGATCTGATCTGAAGCGAATTAACAGACACCCACACAGTCTAAGTTTCAGAAATGGGAATATTGAGAACTAACTCACAGGATTTGGTAGATAACTTAAAAGTAGGCAAAAAAAAAAAAAACCTCCAGGTAGCTAGTTTGAACAAGACTCAGGATGATTGTGCCCTTCTCTGGTGGCTCAGATGGTAAAGCATCTGCCTACAATGCAGGAGACCTAGGTTCGATCCCTGGCTCAGGAAGATCCCCTGTTGAAGGAAATGGCAACCCACTCCAGTACTCTTGTCTGGAGAATCCCATAGACAGAGGATCCACGGGGTCCCAAAGAGTCGGAGGCGACTGAGTGACTTCACTTTTCTTTCTTTCAGGATGATGAAGTCTGAAAACAGACACATTAAAACAATCGTAGCCCTTTTTGAATTTCAAAAGCAAGTGAAAATTTCATTCTGTGTCTGGCCCCAAGAATTAATCAGCAACAAATGATACCAATAGGGACACAAAAGCAAAGATAACAGCAGCCCTCTTGAAAAGCCAGACCTTACAAGCTGGAGAATATGCGTGTGCTTAGCTGTTCATTCGGGCCATGGGGTTCTCCAGGCAAGAATACTGGAGCGGGTCGTCATGCCTATCCCCAGGGATCTTCCCAACCCAGGGAAAGAACCCAGGTCTCCCGCTGGAGAATAATCTACTTTTAAAATGTCTTGTGTTAACAGTTATATCAAGTTTGATGTCCCTTAATACTTCAAAATGTACTCAAAATGCTTTCTTCCTACAGAAAATCCCAACAGCCTTCATGGCTCTGGTCCTGTCAAAAGACGGGCAATCCTCCATGAACTTGCTGGGGAGACTGGACAGATACATTGGAAGTGGCCAGAGATGTAGGACGGAGGAGACACTCTCACCCTCACAGACCCACGTGGAACCGTAACCATTGCAAATGAGCAGAGCCCTGTGGCACTAGCTTCAAAAAAACAGTAAGATGCTAAATACTGCTTTCCATTTAAATAGAGAAAGCTGCTGCTGCTGCTAAGTCACTTCAGTCGTGTCCAACTCTGTGCGACCCCATAGACGGCAGCCCACCAGGCTCCCCCGTCCCTGGGATTCTCCAGGCAAGAACACTGGAGTGGGTTGCCATTTCCTTCTCCAATGCATGAAAGTGAAAAGTGAAAGTGAAGTCGCTCAGTCGTGTCTGACTCCCAGCGACCCCATGGATTGCAGCCCACCAGGCTCCTCCATCCATGGGATTTTCCAGGCAATAGAGAAAGCAGCAGGTATTTTTTCCCTGCAGCAGGTATTACATTCTAGTTTCATTACTTAATCTGTGCCCTCCTGCAGCCAGGCTGTTGCTGGCACTGTGACGGGGTGGGGCGGACACATAGCCGGTGCCTGGCGGTCAGCCCTTAACCGTCAGCTGGAGACCGTCTGAGTGTGACTGTTAGCACTCGGCAGTTAGTGTGTGTCCGTTAGCACGTGACTTAGCCGGCGTCTGTTAGCAGGTGGCTGTTAGTGCGTGACCGTGAGCCCGTGACCGTTAGCTCTCGGCTGCTCCCAGTGGCGCTCTGGCAATGACTGGCATCACAGGGGTGCCGCTGTGGCGGTCACCTTAGGTCACAGTCCCCAGGACCTGCCCTGTCGGGGTGGCCAGAGGAGCCTGCGGGCCGCCTGGGCCCCGGGCACCTTTGTCTAACAGTGAAGATGGCCGGTAGGGTGCGGGGGCCTGGCTCAGGGGCAGTGCCGGCCGAGGTCTGCTTCCGCGACGGGTCCCGGAATGTGAGAGGGCCCAGGGGCCTGCAGGAGAGCTCCCGGGAGCGTGACTGCCCGCATAGGGACCCTCCTCTCGGCCGGGGCCGGATCTCAGAGGGCGAACGTCAAGCTCGGGACCTTGACCAAGCAAAAGGAGGGGTGATGAAGCCGCTTTTCTTACTACGGGGTGTAAGTGTTAAAAGCAGCACAGAGACTTGGAGACACAATTTAATGCCTCCCTTTCCCTTTCTTGTCAGAACAGAGAATAACACTTGTTTTGATGGAGGTTTATACGAACATGACCATGGCCTGACCTACGTGGACACCTGCAAGAACAAAGAATCCCACACCAAGAAGTTTGTGACAACTAACCACACCACTCCCTCACCTTCCCAGTGCAAGGGCTTTGCTGAAAGCTTTCAAGGAGTTGGGTTTTGTTTTTTTTTTTAAGCATGTCTCCTTGCCTGGCCCGGAAACAAACCTTTCTTTGCTCCAAACTCACACATTTCTGTACTTTGGCCTCACTGTGCATCAGGCACAGAGACTGTGTGCAGTAATGGTCCCACATTCTTCATCCACAGAGAGATTCCACTGGATGGCTGACACATTCGCTTCCAACTCCTTCCCCTTGCCCTTAGTGATGACAACCCTGTGATGATAAGAATGTCCAACAGCTGGAAGGTGTTGCAGCCTTTATCTAGGGGGCCTCCTGGGGGCCTCTCCTTGCCAGTGTGACAGCAGAGACCCAGTATAGCAGAGGGAGTCCACTGACAGCATTGTCCTGAGCTGTTTATCCTTCTAAGGTTTCAGCAACTCTGGAAGAATAAATCAAACCATCTTGGGACAGACTCAGGCCATTCAGACCATCTGCTCTGAAAAGAAATAGAAGAAACTGAGAAGCTTTACAAATATTTTAGTTGAAGGAAATGCCATTATTTAGATAGTAGTAGCAGGCAAAAAAATAAAGCTTCCAGAATTTTCTGCTTAAAATTTTTAGAAACAATTTTCTCCTCTTTCTTTTCCTTATTGTGATTCTAGTGATTCAAACTGAAAAGCCTTGTGCAATAAAGGATAACAATTCTGAACAAAGTGCCATTTTGAAAATGATCTACATGTAGATTAAAAGTTGCTGGAATTTCCTAGGTAAGAGACGTCCCTTTTAAAGCAACTCCCTGGTTCTGTTTTCTCAGCTCCTTAGAATACGAAGCTAACAAGGTCAAGGTTTGGGGTTTGCTGTCCAAGTAAGTAAGTTACCATCAGAGGGAGAAAGGAACAACGTCCTCACTGGCGGCAACAGTATCCTGATTCCCAAAAAGCACATCCGTGTGCTTGTCTCCAGTTCAGTAGACAAGTTCCACCATGTCTCCACGTGAAAAGCGGCACGACCTTGGAGCGTCCCAGCATCCCGCAGACAGGGACAAGGCCCTCACGAATCACATGGAGGCTGCAACCATGCTGAGAGCCACTTCCAGGAGCCTCACTGTCCTTGTCTGTCTCCCTGGAGTTCTCTGGCGCAGGAACACAATTCCTGGCTGAGATAGGAAGGCAGCAGGAAGAAGCATTGCTGGGAGGAGAAAATCTGCTCCATTTTTCTGACGGCTTTATGCTACTTTTCCTTTTTTCTGCCCCTTTTGGGTAAACTGATGCACATAACCCTTTGGATCTCAGCTACTCTCTTCTATTTTTCTCCTACCCCCACTAGCTGTTCTGTCCACCTACAAAGCCTAAGGAAAACATGATTGCAAATCCTGCCTGCAGTGTGGCTCAGCTGGTAAAGAATCTGCCTGCAATGCAGGAGACCCCAGTTCGATCCCTGGGTTGGGAAGATCCCCTGGAAGAGGGCATGTCAACCCACTCCAGTATTCTTGTCTGGAGAACTCCACGGACAGAGTCACCTGGCGGGCTACAGTCCATGGGGTCACAGAGGGTCGGACACAAGTGAGTGACTAAGCACAGCACAGCACACAGGATCTCTAACCATTTCAAGTTCCTTAATCCAATCTCCTAGCAACCCCATGGACCGTAGTCCACCAGGCTTCTCTATCCATGGGATTCTCCAGACAAGAATACTGGAGTGGTTGCCATTTCTTTCTCCAGGGGATCTTCCCAACCCAGGGATCGAACCTGGGTCTCTTGCATTGCAGGCAGACCTTTACTAACTGAGCTACAAAGGAAGCCCCCTAGCTGACATATAGAGGCTCAAGCAAAGTTCTTTAAAGGGAGAGAGAGAGAGAAAGGGAAGGGAGGACGATGGGGTAGATGAATGAACGAAAGAGAAATTCATTTTGTTTCTTGATCTTTGTTGTTGTTCGGCTACTAAGTCGTGACTGACTGACTCTGTGACCCCATGGACAGCAGCACACCGGGCTCCCCTGTCCTTTACTATCTCCCAGAGTTTGCTCAAACTTATGTCTGTTGAGTCGGTGATGTCATCCCACCATCTCATCCTCTGCCACCCCCTTCTCCCTTTGCCTTCAATCTTTCCAGCATCAGGGACTTTCCCAGAATCAGCTCTTCACATGAGGTGGTCCAAGTACTGGAGTTTCAGCAATCGTCTTTCTTGAAAGAAGTCACATTTGCTCTGTTGGCAGCCAATAGAACTGATGGAATTGGCCAAGTTGAATTTGATGAGGCAGGAAATGGGGAGTTTAGTAGAGCTGACTGTAGCACTTCAGGGTATATTCAGGAGCAGGGCTGTAACTTCGAACTGCCAGTCAGAAAACGGGAGGGGAGAGGCGACCAGGTGGGAATAGAGAACAGCGCAGGTCCTCCTGATAGGCCTGTTATTAAAGGCCGTCGAGGAACAGACAGCAGTCGCGAGCATCTGCAGTGCGTTGTTGAAGCACTCTCTGCCCTGGGCCAAACCCACCAAACCTGATCCAGGCCCCGCCAGCTTCCCGATGCCGGTGCCTCCCGGAGGAGCCAGTCCATCAGACAGACGAAGGAAGCAGAGCACCTCATGCCACACTAGGGCAGAGACCCAGGGGACAGCTCAAGGGCCCACCTCTCCATGTTCCTCCCTCTCAGACCTCCACGGCCTCAGAAGCAGTAAAAGCAGCAGCTCCATCCAGCCTGCAGACTCACATGGGATAAGACCTCATGAACTGGAACGTCATCACACGAGACTCACGGCTTCACAAGGGGCTCGCCACTGGAAGGCATCCCTCTCAGGTGCAGAGAGTGTGCTCACGGTGGGCCGCCGGGCCCTGGCTCATGCTGAGTCTGGACCAAAGGCTGAGCGGACTCGCGTGCAAGGATCCCGTGGAAAATGCCCTCACCTCGATGAGGTCACGGACGCCACAGGGTCAGGGCAGGTGAGGCCGTGGTTTAAAGGACAACCAGATGCAGGACTTCCTGGCTTTAACTGAATCCAGACATATAAGTACCAAAACTGAAAAAGCCTCAGGATCTCTTGACTACTTCCAGAAAAATACGGCAGGAATGTCCTAGGAAAGCCATCAGCAATCTTGACGTTATTTTACTGTTCACACGTCAGGCTGAACTATGGGGCTCATACTCATGACCTGGTGAGCAGTATGGCTTAGCCAAGCAAGTGCTAGAGCAAGTGCTCCATCTGAAAAGTGGCTGATGAGTCTGTAAAAGTCACCTCCCCAAGTGTGTTAGCTTCCTTGGGCTTCCATAACACATCACAAATGGGGGACAACAGTGGAAATTTATTCTCTCATAGTTCTGGAGGCCAGAAGCCCCTGGTCACCTTGTTCTCTCCTTCCTGCCTCTTCCAGCTTGCAGTGGCTCCGAATATCCCTTGGGCTAGGGCAAATCACCTCGATCTCTGCCTCGGTCTTCACAAGGACTTCTCCTCCTTCTATCTTCCCCTTTTCTCTCTATCTCCTTTTTTGGTATCTGTTCATTTATTTATGGCTGCGCTGGGTCTTCATTGCTGCACCCAGGCTTTCTCTAGTTGCAGCAGTTGGGGGCTACTCTGCATCGCAGTGTGTGCGCCTCTCAGCACGGGGGCTTCTCATGGAGCATAGGCTTCTCATCGCAGGGGCTTCTCATGGAGCATGGGCTGGCTTCTCACGAGCGTGGGCTCTAGGAGGCGGGTTTCAGTAGCCATGACTCACGGGCTCAGCGGTGTGGCACACGGGCCTAGGGGGCGGGTTTCAGCAGCCGTGACTCACGGGCTCAGCGGTGTGGCACACGGGCCTGGGAGGCGGGTTTCAGCAGCCGTGACTCACGGGCTCAGCGGTGTGGCACACGGGCCTAGTTGCCCCACTGCATGTGGAATCTTCCCGGACCAAGGACTGAACCCACGTCCCCTGCACTGGCAGGTGGACTCGTAACCACTGGACCACCAGGGAGGTCCTCCTTTTCTGTCTTTTCTACGGACTCTTGCCGTTGGATTTATGGCCCACCTCGGTAATTCAGAATGATATCATCTCAAGAGTCTTGACTTTACTACTCCCTCAACGACCCTTTTAAACGTCACAATTCACAGGTCCCAGGGGTTATGATGTGGACCTATCTTCAGTGGGATCCACAATTCAATCCATTACACTAAGCGTCTTCTGGTCTTCCAGGACTTGACAAAACTCCAAGTGCTTGAAAATATTCCCTTCCTTCCAATATTTCCTTCCTTCCTTTAATGCTGATTAAAAAGAAGAGGGAGGAAGACAGCTGACATGTGCCTGAAAGATGAACGGTAAGAATCTGGGTACACGTGTGCTCCATGCCCGGTGCACACGTGTGGGCAACTTCAAGGGCTTCCCAGGTGGCTCAGTGGTAAAGAATCCGCCTGTAATGCAGGCGACGCAGGAGACAGTGGTTCGATCCCTGGGTTGGGAAGATCCCCTGGAGGAGGGCACAGCTACCCACTCCAGTATTCTTGCCTGGAGAATCCCAGGGACAGAGGAGCCTGGCGGGCTACAGTCCATGGGGTCACAAAGAATCAGACATGACTGAAGCAACTCAGCACACATACAGGCAACTTCAAAAGCATGTTTTCCTAATTATAGTGGATTAGACAAACACAGCTGAAAAAGTCTACCTTTTATGCCACCTGCTTAGGTACAGTAACTGTGTTTACAGAAGCAAAAAAATCTACAAATGCTCTTATGCAGATTTCAGGATAGAATGTTTGAGGGGAGACTACTCTAAAATTTTTTTTTTAAAGGCCTCATGCTAATTGTGGGATCCTGGGTAAGTTATTTATAACCATCCTGTGCTTTGGTTTTCCCATCTGTAAAATAGTAAAATAATACCTCCTTCACAGGGTTATTATGAATATCAAAAAGGTAGTATTTGTAAAGCATTTAAAACAATGCCTGGCACATTGTAAGGGCTGTATAAGTCTTATCACAATATTTTAAAAAGCTGTAATTAGAAACCACACTAAGCATTGAAGAGACACTTACAAATACATGCATATCAATTAAAGTTCTTGGGGTGTGAAAGTAAAAGATGCAGATAAAAATTTTAAGGAAAAGAATGGCTTATGGAATAATTAGGAAGAGTTAAAAAATGGCTGGAACCAAGGGAAGCTGAGCAGCAGAGGAGACTGCCAAAAGGGACTGCAAGGACATTGCTGGGCCGTTCTGACCCGTTGACCCCAGTTTGGAAGGGATAAACAAACAAGTATATACGACTGAGCGCGCGCGCACACACACACACACACAGATAAACAGCACGTAAGTGGAACTTTCGACTTGTCATTATCCACAGTGTTCTCAGAAATACCAGTAAAATCAATCCCTCTTTTTATTGCATAAAGATGTGGTGGAAAGTTACTCATTGGAAGGTTACTGGACGGTCTCACTTAGCCATCAATGACTCCTGAAATTTGAATCTTAGTGTCTCTTTGTTTTAGCTTGAAAATCTTGCCCAGAGCTCAGATTGGCCTGGCTTGGGTCAAATGTGTACCCCTAGTCAACTGTGGTGAGGGAAGTCATTAAAAACCATGTCACCTGCTAGAGACACGTGGTTAGCAATGGAGGCAGTTACTGCAGAAGAAAGAGAATGCCACGGAGATGGCCCAGCTGAGCGCCACGCACTCACACCGCATATTGGATTTAAGAACTGATGGGAATTATAATCAAACCTAGAATAAAAAGTTTTTAAAAAGAACTGATGGAAACTAATTCATAAAGAAAAGCACATTCACGAAGAAAAACACTGTGTTCTAACATAACTAAGGGAGGGGAGAGGAGTGACCTGGGAAGAGAGAAATAAGTAAAATAAAAAGCCAGGGAATGCACAAAAATTTAACTAGTAATCACCTTCTCTAGCGGCAAGTCACAAGAAAAGGTGTCAGTACTTGTCATGAATTTATTTTTCTGGTAGAGGACCTAACCTCAGATGCATAAAGACTTGGTTCAATTTCTAGTTGACTGGATGTCCATCCCTTACTACTGAAGGTTACCAGTCCAACATGACTCATGCAGAGGCAGGGAAAATTGCCAGTACTTTTTAAAGTTTTCCCACAATAAAAGTAAAAATGAAAATGTTTTTTCGAGCTCTCAGAAAAAACAAAGATTCAATTAAGTATATGACACTATTTTTTGAAACAGTGTGATAAATTGAGGTTTTTAAAACATAAAGGTATGTAGGGACATTTCTGAAGTATGTGTACTAGGCTGAAGGGGAACTCAGAGGTTGGATGCGCAGTCAAGCAAGTGGAAATTTGGGGCATACTCCTATCTTTTCTCTTCACAATGCATTCATCAGGTTAAATTCCCCAGTTTGGACCCATAGCAACTGTGAAATGTATGCTTTAGGCTGGTAAGTTTGAGGTAGTTTGCTATGCAGCAGTAGATAACTAATATCTTCATTTTTATTTGTCTGACCTTTTATCTATAGATCAAATCCATGGGCTTCTTGCCCTTGGTACGGCCAGCATTTGACTTATTTCCAAATATATTTGATCAGGGAACGTTTTTTTATTATGACATCTATTTGTATCCTCAGAAACTCATGCTCCAAGGGATATACTTTGAGAAATGCTGCTGTGTGGCAAGTACTCCAATGCTCAGGGTGGTGACTTGACAATTAACGACCTGTATTAGTGTCTCTAAGGAAATTAATAAGTGATACGTTAGTTCTGAAACATTTTTATAGAATGACTATTAAGAGCAGAAATCCTGCCCACCTTTTTTAACAAACCATGCTGATGCAGAAATGGGAAAACGCTGCAAGATATTAACATTACCATAGTATTGAAAGCACCCACCCTAACAATCCCATTCTGTAACACTCTACAGATGGAGAGAATGTCTATATAAAAAGAACTCTGAAAGGCTGAGAAGTTACCGAGCCATCTCCTGTCCCTTAAAGTGGCTCTCAGAACTGCTTCAAGGGGACCCTCTCCGAACCACTGAGCCGGGTTGGCTCACCCTCCTCTGGGGGTGGTCAGCCCTCCTACCAAAGGGCATCCAATGCGTGTCCGGAGCTCACCTGGTTCTCCCCAGGAGAGCACCAGGAGCCCGCAGCTCGGTGCCATCTCGAGACAAGCTCCCTTCAGCTCGGCCCGCTCCATCAGAAATGACGTCTTTGATGGCCCAGTGGTGGATCAGAGGCGGAGGGGCACACGTGTCCCCGGCCACCACAGAAGTGGAGGTGGGGTGCGGGTGGGGGAGATGCACGTCCTCACGTCTGGGCTGGAGAAACTCAGGGCCAGTTTGTCATGAGAAACAGTGAGTGGTGGGTGGATTTTCTAGGTGTGTAGTTCAGCTCTATCATGGTTCAATCATCTGAGGGGATTATTGTGAGAATATGCCTGGTTGGGAAGGTCCCCTGGAGGAGGGCATGGCAACGCACTCCAGTGTTCTTGCCTGGAGAATCCCATGGACAGAGGAGCATGGGCAGGCCATGGGGTTGCAGAGTCAGACACGACTGAGTGACTAATACTTTCAAACTACCACTTATTTCCCTAAAAAATAAAAAAAAGCACTTTGTGTTCTGAATATAGCACATTAAATAAAATGGTACAGAGAATTAAAGCATTAGTAACTTACAGACAGGCTGCAGGCAGTTTCCTAAATCCTTAGAGTTTCCTCCAAGATTTATTCATGCTCCATGAGACAGTGGTTTTTGGTCATTGTTGTTGCTCAATATTTTCCCAACCTGATATCCCCACCTTAATTCTTACAGCATTTCTAATTTAAACACATGTTAATCAGCAAATGCCTTAAGTCCTGACTTGAAAATCTGGTATTCATAGTTTGGATGAAAAAGTAATTAAATATCTTAAACAGAAATACAATTTACTAAATTAAAAGCCCAGGGCGGAGTAGAAAGACGAGTCCTCATCTTCTCCTGCCAAAGCACCAAAATCACAGCCAGCTGTTGAGCAGCCATTGGCAGGAAAACACTGAGCCCACCCGAAAAAGATACCCCACGTCCAGGGACAGAGAGGAAGCCACAGCGAAACAGCAGGAGAAATACATTTCACTTACACTTTATTTTTCTGTTATTCAATATAAAAATACGCATTTCAAAATACTTCAAGATATTGTGATAACCCGTGCAAAAGAAAAGGCCCAGCGTGCAAACTCTGTCCCCAGGTGGGTCTGAGTGGTCCTGTCTGGGTACTGCAAGGCCGGCCCGCAGCGGCAGGGGCGACCCCTGTTGTGTAAATTCACACTGACTTGAAATAATATTAAAGAGACATGCTTCAAAAATCAAAATAAAAATAAAGTACAGAGCACCTTTTACCCTGTTGCAATAAAATATTCAGTAATTCCTCTGTGTGAAACTCTGGAAAAAGATGAAAGGCAAAACTAGATATAAAAGGAAAAATAGCAATGTGTTTATAAAGTCAGTTTTCTCTGACTTGTGAAAAGACTGATCAAACGCCCTTTGAGGCGCTGTGGAGGTTCACGGGCTCCCCATCTGCCAACACGGTTCCAGCCACAGCGGCTTCCTCACCGTCCACCTCGATTCTGTACCACAGACTGACACGATATCTCATATTGACATCAGCACATCTTTTTTTTTTTTGTACTACTGTATGCTTTTGCTGTTATACCATGAAATACTATCACAATACTATTTATACTTCGTCATAAATAGGCATTAAGAAAGCAGTTTGCCAAGCTGATTTTTGAATCTCCTAAATTATATTTCTTCACTCACCTGCCAATTTGAAAAATCTACTAATCTGTAGAGGGCTTTTCCTCATCATTAATGTGAATTAGTGATGCTATAACTTAATTTAAAATCAATTATTTTTTTTTTAATGGGACTCAGACCAAGAAAGCCTAGCATCAGCCAGACTCTCCTGGCACATTATGGGCAAACACCCAACTCCACAGTGATATGTAAAGGTCACTTCAAGAAAAATCCAAGTAAAAATTACTCTCAAGATGTTTTGTCCATTACAGTTAGTTTATAAATAGAAATTAAAATTTAATAAGAAGGCTTTGGGCCTGTGGCACAACCTGAAAGAAAAGCAGCTTCAACATGGATTCTTATGACAGTGCCAGCAAGTTTAACCACTGATTAAAGACTCTGCCAGGGGCTTTTCCCTGGAGGTACAGAAGTTAAGGCTCCACGCTTCCAGTGCGTGGACGGCACAGGTTCAACCCCTGGTTGGGCGAGACCCCGCGTGCCGTGCAGTGCACCCCGAAAATAAATTAATCAAAGATTTCTGTTGGAACAATGCATAATAAAAGCTACGGAAATTAAAGTTATTAAGTCTTACAATTAAAAAACACCTGCAAACATTTTTCTCCACATCCTGATTGTTTTTCTAGTGCTGTTGAGTTGTTAGAACTACTTGCAAAACCAGTGCTGAGAGCTGATGGATATTTATGGGGCCGCCTGGTGATTTCCTTCAAGTTCAGCCAGTGCACTGATTCCGGATGTGATCAGCACTGCCCCCTCAGGAGCATGTTACACAGGAAGCTGTACAGTGGGGGCTGGAGATTGCTATGGCTGCTCTGAAACATCAGTGAGAAGAAGAGCTTCCAACCAGAGGGAAAAATGAAAATGGAGAATGCCTTACGAGGCTTTTCCACAGGTGTAACCACCATTTCACGCACGCCAAACCTCAAGAAAATGGAAGCTCTTTTATTCCAGATAACCTGTAAATTCAGAATTCCACATGTAATTTCCTTATACATGCAGAATGTGCTACACGTTGATTTCCATCTTCTTAATGAATCCTTGACAAGACTTTAGTTGAAAAGGAGAACGAGAAACAGCCCCTGGATGCTGAAAGATGGCTTTGGCAACTTTATATGACGTGGCTTTTGGGTCTGCCACACAGACTGAGTTTCCTTGTCGTGAGCATCTGAGCTAGGCAGTTGAGAAACACCATAAAGATGGTCATGGACATGACAATCACGTAGTGGCTGATGCTGCAGGAGAAAAAGAAACATGTTACAGGTGGACAGAACACTCAAGAGGAAGAGCATAAGACTCCGCTAACATTTCTAAACGTACAGGTGATCCTTGAACAACTCAGGGATTAGGGGTGCCAAGCTTCTGAGCAGTTGAAAATCGATCTACAACTTTATAGTTGGCCCTGAGCATCCTAGGTTCCTAAGTATCTGTGGTTTGGTCTCTTTGCCCTCAGCCAACCACAGATCATTAGTACTGCAGCATTTACTATCTAAAAAAAAAATCCACATATAAGCGGACCCATGCAGTTCAAATCCATGTTGTTCAAAGGCCAACTGCATATACAAAATACATAAATTATAAAGGATATGAATGCTTTTTAAATAGAATCAAAATGTTAAAAAGAATGAATTTGTTGCAGAAGTAGTAATGAAAGTAAGTAACATTTTGAGACAGCTCCGACAACTATAACCTGACGTGAAGCTGGTATTAGCAGTGCCCGTGTCTCTGTCACCATTAGAAACTGAGTTTAAACATCTAGCTTCTACAAAATAAATGTAACTTTCCCCTTATAATTCTCATATCCTCTGAATCACAGCCACAGACTCCCCAAGATGTCCCCAGATTCAGTAATATGGTATTTTAGAGCATGGCATTCCATACTTTGACAAAAATACAGGCCACAGAGAAAGAAAGAAAGATGTTACTCAAACTCAAAGTCAGTGAAGTGGAAGTTTTAGTCAAAGAGTCTAAACAAAACAAAAAGGACACATCTCTCTGCTAATCTGAGTCAAACCACTGCGTGCCAGACTTCTGGAAAAAGAACACTGTTAGAATTACTCAATCCCAGCTCCCATCTATCAGCAATAGTAAATGTTCAGTTTTTCTTTTTAAGCACCATACTACATTGTCCACGGCTTGATAATCAATTTGCAAACATGGAAAGAAATTGAGGACATAGATCTGACAAACGTGCAATAGAGCAGAGGTCTCCCACAGTGAATGCCAAGCTGAGCTTCGGATGACACTGGCAAGTTACTTATGTACTAGGCCTATCAGAGTTACACTGAAGGATCTAACTTCATAATAAACTTATATCCGGCTTCCCTGGCGGCTCAGCTGGTAAAGAATCCACCTGCAATGCGGGAAACCTGGGTTCAATCCCTGGGTTGGACCAGGGTTGGACCATAAAGAAAAACTGAGCACCGAAGAATTGATGCTTTGAACTGTGGTATTGGAGAAGACTCTTGAGAGTCCCTTGGACTGCAAGGAGATCCAACCAGTCCATTCTAAAGGAAATCAGTCCTGATTGTTCATTGGAAGGACTGATGCTGAAGCTGAAACTCCAATACTTTGGCCACCTGATGCGAAGAACTGACTCACTGGAAAGATTGAGGGCAGGAGGAGAAGGGGACGACAGAGGATGAGATGGTTGGATGGCATCACTGACTAGATGGACATGAGTTTGAGCAGGCTCCGGGAGTTGGTGATGGACAGGAAGGCCTGGCATGCTACGGTCCATGGGGTCGCAAAGAGTTGGACACGACTGAGCGACTGAACTGAACTGAGAGTTACACCCTTCAACAAGCTGCTTCGCAAGGATGGCCCCCAGGGCAGGCCCCAGGGAACTTGTCTTAAGAATATCTGGGAAAGTGACTGCTGGGTGAATGTAAAATAGGGCAATCACCTAGAGGGATGTGGAGACTAATAAGGAAAAGGGAAAAGAGGCTGGCAGTCCACCCTCCCACTCCCCCAATAACTCTGGTCCAGCGGGTGGGCAGCTCCCCAAATGCCAAGTTGCGGGCTCTATACCAACTGAGGCAAAGCTTCAGGGTGCTCACCCATAATGGGTAAGGCCCTCAGGCCAGAAAAGAAGAGCCTCTACGCTAAGCAGATTTATTTTATTTATTTTTGGTATTATAAGCTTTTAAGTAAGAATCTCCAATTATGAAGATTTATAGTTTGATAATATTTTCTTTGGAATGGCACTGGTTAGGGCATTCTTATTTAGAATCTTTCTCTAGATTAACTGGTTAATCTTATAAAGTAAATTTGAAATAGAAAAAAAGAACTGGCTAATTAAAAAATAAGAATGAGAACTAGTTATGTCAGAAATCTGGTTCTGGACTAGGGTAGGCTTCTGACCTAAAAAGAAAACAATACAATTGGATCTTTAATTGCTAGACAAATACTAGCATTAAGGCAAGATTTTTGAAATGTTTGTTTTCATTGTAAAAATAATGGAACAGAATATTGGACGTGGACTTCTTTCCTGCTTAAATTTATGTGTGTGTGTGTTTGCATATATGTGTTTTGGTATATTTTTAACATGGAATGGATATGATATAGATCTTATCTACCACTTAATTATGCAGATTTCACAAAGCCATTTTCCAACTTTAGTAGCCACAGTGGACATAAATCACCAATAATTATCTATTTAAAAATGAAAATGATGACATTTCTCATTCTATAGAGCCCTCCTGGGAACAAAATGATCGAGATATTCATTTTAACAGAATACTCTTAAAAACCTCATGCCAAAATAGACAATATTATGTTACTAAAATTATGTGAGTTATGCTGAAATTTTATCACACAGAAGTTGGTAACTGGTTGACTGATCTTAGTTTACGTGTCTTCCAAAGGGGAGCAATTCAAGCTCATCACAGCACAGAGGTGCCCAGAAAACATGGTATTAGAACACTAGAAACTTTCAAACGAACAAAAAAAAATCAGAAAACTTTCCTTTTCCGGGAGATGGAGTAGGTGTATTTTCCCCTATTCCTCCTGCCAAGTGCAGCTAAAACCTCTGGATGCTGTGTATAAAAGAAACCTAAGGAGACTGAACAGTGGAAAGACGACAGATGGGTCAGGAACCTTGGGACCCAGGGAATGACACGGTGGTTGAATTTGCTGGATTTTCTTCTTGCTGGCAGAAACTGGCCAACCAGAAAAGCCAGTGTTCATAGACTAAGAACCCCAAACAACCCAACGTGGTAACAAAAGCCTACTCTCTCCAGTCACGGATGGATAAGGAAAGGGGCGGCCCCCAAAGATGGAAAACTTTCAGACACTAGCTGCTCCATTTCAGCCAGACAGCACAGAAAAAGGCAGCTCTGCTTCCGCCTGCTCTGCAAAGGCCGAGTTGGAGCACACAGGTCTACACTCACGCTGCTGGGATGGGGCAGGAGTCAGTCCTAACTCTCATCGTTTTCTTCCAGCACATCCAGTCCGTTAACAGATTCCACTCGCCTCTCTTTCGGGATACTTTGTCAATCTAGCCTCTTGCCACCGTTCTGAATCGCTGCCCTAGTTCAAGGGCATCATCTCTAGCTGAGCCTCTTAAGTAATCGACCTCTTCCCTTTCTTGGCCCCTCAATGGGTTCTCCATCCTGTGGCCAGAGTGTTGCGTTAAAGTGTAAAGCGTATCAAATACGTCCCTGCAGAGTCTAATGCTTTGCCTCACTTAGAATAAATTCCTAATTCCTTACAGTGACCTCAGTCTAAACCGTAAGTGATATCACCTGTCTTTCTGAACTCTCTCCCTACCATCTTTCTCCTTGTATCCTTCTCATCATAACAGTGTTCAAATTTTCAAAACTATTTGATGACATCGGGAAACGTGACTTTCATAGAAAGTCAACTTAAAAAAAAAACCCAACCCTGAATACATTTGCATATAAATTAAATCTAAAACGATATATATCAATCTGTTGGACTCTGGGGCTGAATTACAGTTGACTTCTTATTTTTTCTATGTGCTTTCAGTATTTTCTACAATGAGCTTATGACACATTTCTTTTTATGAGACGACTACAAATTATGGTAGGCTTAGACACAGCACTCCTAGGCTGAGCTCATAATTTCCACAGATACCTCCTCTATCCCATTTCTGTTCCTCACAGGACATTTCAAAATCTTCAATGGATTCTGAGATCAAAATCCTCAACCCAATAAGCTGGATGTAACGGTCATAACTTGTTCATGTTATGTAAGAAGGCTCACTCCCCAACCCAGGGACTGGAGTTTGGAGTCAGCGGTGAGAGGAGGGAGAGAGGGAGTGTAAAGTGCCCAGGTTACAGCCTCAAGGACCAAATCCAGGCAGCCCAGACTGACCCTGGTTCCCTGGGGAGGCCATGTTCCATGGGGAGAGCAGGCAAGGAGGTCAGGAGGCAGACGGACGAGAGGAACGCCATGAGGTTATACCGAGAGTACACTCCAGAAGTGTGTACAGGGTGTGGCCCATCCACACGGTGGAACACCGCTCAGCGGTGAAAGGGAACAAAATACTGACATGCTGCAACACAGGGGAATGCCAGAAACGTCACACTGACTCAAAGAAGCCCGACATAAAAGACTACATGTCATCCGACTCCATTTCTCGAAATGCCCAGAGCAGGCGAACCTGTGGAGACAGAGAGCAGCCTGGCGGTTTCCTGGGGCTCGGCATGGGAACTGGATAGACCAGAATCAGGCATGGAGGAGTTTTCTGGGTGACGGAAAGATGAAAAAACTTGATGGTAGTGATGGTTGCACAAATTCATCTATCTGCTGAAAGTCACTGAAGTAATTTAAATCGTTTAAAACTTTAAAATGGATGGAATTTATGATATATAAATTATACCTCCATAAAGCCATAAAAACAAAAAGATTATATTACAGCAGATGATTTTTTTTCCATTAAATTCTGCTATCACTTTTAGGCCTTTTATCACTTCTAATATTTTTTAAAATCTTTAAAATATTAAATGACTTGATCTCTGAACAAAGTAAGTTTTGTAAAACCAGAAGGCAGGTGACCCCGCCTCAATCTGAGTGACAATCTATCTCTAAAGGGTTTTCCACACATCACCTATCTCCTCGACCTGAAATGGCCTGAAATCACGGATTCTTGGCTCGTTTAAGCTAACACAGTCGGCAGGGAACAGGTGTGAAGCTCGTTGTCTCATAGTCTCCATGCGACTGAGTCCAAGGTATTCAGTTTGTGATAGCTTCCATCAAGTCTGGGAGCCACCACAGCGTAGCAGACTTAAAGGAGCATCAAATTTCTATCTGAAATGAGTTCAGCTGTTCCCACTCTCTCCTCTTGACTGTTCTGTCATTTAAATCCGCAGTTCTAACCCCTGAAGAAGGAAATGGCAGCCCACTCCAGTATTCTTGCCTGGAGAATCCCATGGACGGAGGAGCCTGGTAGGCTACACTCCACGGGCTCGCAAAGAATCGGACACAACTGAGCGACTTCACTTTCACTTTTTCTCAAGGTGTGCATCATATGAGACGGTGGAGGGGCAAGGTGTAAGGGTACAGAATCACCAGGCAGGTCTGTTCAACCCACACAATGGGTGATGAAAGGTTGATGATTCTTCTCAATTAGGATAATGGGCAATCGAAGCTGGTCCTATCTGTCAGATGTACTGGGAAGACACAGGTGGAGACTCATTAATTTTAATAAAGCTTAATGTTCACTGTCAAGAGTAAAGAGATTTTATGGTGCTTATTAATTACATTTAGGAGGATATTAAAATATCACTGAACTTAATGATAAGTTTTCATACAAGGAGAAACGACGCTGTAGCTGTCATTTATATTGTGGTGACGTGTAACAAGAGCGCTTGGAGGAGAGAGTCCAGATGAATCCTGCTGTCAAACTAAAGCGCCGACTGATGGGGATGATGATGCGCCTCGTACAAGTGCGTTTAGAACATACATTTAAATATGCTTTTATAGTTATGAAAGCTCCCTCAATAGCACTTTTTCTCTAGTTCAAAAAAATACTACTTCTCTCAGAATGCAAAATAAAGGCAATACTCTGTAAAGTTTATGGCCTGCCATAAGTGAAGAAACAGTGTAAAATATTAAATCAAGAAAATACGAAATTATAGCTCGGTTGGCCCCACTCAGTTTCATAGCCTGGGTAGGATATTTTTCATATGGCTGTTAAAAGAAAAAAACACCCAATGCCAGAAGGTTCTCCAGAAAACCACTGAATTTACACTGATTGTTTCAGTTGATCCTACTGACTGGAGTGTATTCCTTTAAGAGTCTCAATTTAATTCTGCTAAGATCTACTCCAAAGATGCACTTCAAACATATTGAACTACATTTATAAACAGATATCCTGCCTCATGCCCTAGCGATTCGGTCTTTATTTTTAAAGAAACCATTACTAACCTGGAACTAACGGCTGAAGAATCTCTCCAGCCCATTTTGAAAGCCTGCTGCAGTGCCCAAACGATACTACAGACACTGCAGATACACAGGCTGTATTCGTGTACTGCATTCGAGTCCTCCTCAAATTCTGGGACAGACTCTCACCATTTATACATTTAAAGAGCAATAAAGTAGAGAGGACAGAAGGACAACATTCCATCCCTGAGAATAACAGGCAGGGAGTGGCTGGACTTATTAGCTGTGTCACTGATACAAAGGGCTTTAGAAGTAAGATTTGTCACCAAGGCGAAGCACCACAGGAGCACAGTTCGAATGACCCAAGCTCCCACTAGGGAAGCTCCGCCAGTGAGTCTAACAACATCTGCAACGTGACAAGGAGCAGCTTGGCTTTTCGAATGCATATTCAGAGGAATAATTAGAAAGCTGAAACTAAGACCAACGTTCTCACAAATAAAATGCAGGGAAAGTAGCATAATGAAGTCTTGATATATGAACCTTGTTATGTGGTGCTTAACTTTGAAGTCTTAAAGTGTATTTTCCCCCACTATCCAAGTCCTTTCCTGCCAATCAATTAGATGTATATGAAGACACATGAACCACTTCCGCCCCTTAGACCTATATCACGTGGTTCCCTGCGGCTCTATATACCATTACTGCCATACAGGATGTGAAAGGAAGATTTTAGAGTCCTAACTCACCAACAGAAGCAGCAGCAGCAACAAAAACCTCACTGTGCAGCATCAACTGGGCAATTCCGTTTAGGAAGCCCAATTCTACTAACTCAGAGTTCATTTTGTTTCTCCATCCCAACCTCTTCCATCTCCCCACCCCTCATTATCTTCCTTTCTTAAGTGGGAATCTTTTGTACAATACAATAATAGACAAAGAAGACAAGCAGAGCAGAGCGAGGAGGAATGACCGGCAGAGGATTCAGGGAATTTACGTAGGTTAGTTCAGTGCCCTCAGTCTGATGAATAGAACTGAGCTCTGAAATCGTCTCTCAGAGCAAGCATCCCATTTAACCTAGGGGAGTTAGACCGGTGAGGATGAAGCGCTGAGACTGAGATAAACTGAGGTTTAGCAGGCTTCGTACCTGGCCGTGCCTTTAGCCTCTTCCATGCACTCTGGGTTTTTAATGTTGTATAGATGAGGATGTAATGATTACATGGAACAAATGGCATGAGCCAGGACTGCGCCAGGTAAACCGGGGTTACTGTATGTGCAGGGCAGCTGCCTTTAGAGAATACTGTTACTACAAAATATTTCTACAGCATAGTTTTTACCCTATGTAGCATCAATTAACTATGTATTATTTTCCTATTTATCATAAGTATAGGGCTGGCACATGGAGTTAACATCCTTTTCTCATGGTTGAGGGGCTCTCAGTGAGGGGCTGTTGGTGCATCACAGGCTAGGAGTGCTAAGGCCCCGTTCTGTTTCCCTTGGTTTGAATGATGCTCACTGTGTGTTTTATGCCTCTGCAGTCTCTTTTTTGCTATTATTTTGTGCTCTGATGAACACTTTATTCCCATGATGGTTGTGTAAAGGAATACAAGGAATAGGCCCAGAGGTACCACACACATGCCAAGAAGAACATCACGCTAGATATTAAATTGGAGTTTTGCAATGGCTCAAAGCCTGTTTTAAAACCAAGCAAGCATAGGTAACAAAAATAAAGATAGATTAGACTACATCAAAATTTAAAACTTCTGTGCAAAGGACATAATCAACAAAGTCAAAAAGCAACTTACAGAATGGCAGAAAATACCTGCAAGTCATCTTATCTGATAAGAGGTTAAAGTCTAACATACATAAAGAACTCCGCCACTCAACAACAACAAAAATAACTCTATTTAAAAATGGGCAAAGGACTTGACCAGACATTTCCTTAGGAAAGACACACAAATAGCCAACAAGCACATGAAAACTGCTCAACGTCAGTAATAATGGGGAAAAGCAAATCAAAACAATAAGATGCACTTCACATCCGTCAGGGTGGCTACTGTCAAAAAAAGAGAAGAAGAGTTGGCGAATCTTCTGCACTATCGATAGCAATAAACTGGTACAACTGCTACGAAAATCACGCCAGCAGCTTCTCAAAACAGTGAAAATATAACCACCGTATGATCTGGCGGTCTCATTTCTGGGCATGTATCTCAAGGAACTGAAACAGAGACTTGAATGGATAAAATGAACACCCATCTTGCAGCAGCCTTGTGCACAGCGGCCAAAGGTGGCACAACCTAGGTGCCCACAGATGGAGGAATGGACAGCATGTGATATACACATTCAATGGAATATTATTCAGCCTTCAAAAGGAAGGGAATTCTGATCTGTGCCCCAACATGGATGAAGCTTGAGGACATTATGCTAAGTGAAATGAGCCAGTTACAGAAGGACAAATATTGTGTGATTTCACTTACATGAGGTACCTAGAGTAGCCAAATTCAGAGAGATAGATAGTAGATAGTGGATTCCAGGGGCTGAGGGGAAGGGAAAATGGGGAGATATTGGTACAGAGTTTCAGTTATGCAAGATGAGAAAGTTCTGGAGATCAGCTGTACAACAATGTGAAATCACTTAATAAAACTGAACTGTACACTATAAGCCCCAGCAAGACAGTAGGCGCTGCAGCGGCTGTGAAGAGATGCCCCACGTCCAAGGGAGGAGGAGAAGGCGCGGCAAGACAGAAGCAGGGGGTGAAACTGTGTTTAGAATCAAACCCCATTCCCACCAGAGACGCTCACAGGGCTCAAACAAACCCTGTGTGCACCAGGACCCAGGGACCCACAGAGACTGAGCCAGAACTGTGTGCGAGCATCTCCTGCGGAGGTCCGGGCTGGCAGTGGGCTCCCGCAGGGGCAGGGGCTCTGGGTGCAGCAGACCTGGGCCTGGCACAAGCCCTCTTGGAGGAGGTCGCCATTAACCCATCATAGAGCCGCCAGAACTTGCAGAGGACTGGGAAACAGACTCTTGGAGGGCACAACAGAACCTTGTGCACCAGGACCCAGGAGAAAGGAGCAGTGACCCCACACGGGACTGACCCAGACTTGCCCAGGAGTGTCCAGGAGTCTCTGGCGGAGGCGTGGTCGGTGGTGGCCTGCTGCAGGGCTGGGGGCACTGAGTGTAGCGGTGCCTACATGGGACCTTTAGAAGGAGGTCGCCATGATCTTTATTACATTCACCAAAGTTTGGCCCCAGGTCAAATAAAAGGGAGGGAACACAGCCCCATCCATCAACAGAGAATAGGACTAAAGATTTACTGAGCATGGCCCCCCCATCAGAGCAAGACCCAGTTTCCCCCTCAGTCTCTCCCATCAGAAAGCTTCCATAAGCCTCTTATCCTTCAGTATCAGAGTGCAGACAGACTGAAAACCACAATCACAGAAAACCAGCCAATCTGATCACATGCACCACAGCCTTGTCTAACTCAATGAATCTATGAGCCATGCCATGTAGGGCCACCCAAGACAGGTGGGTCATGGTGGAGAATACAGACAAAATGTGGTCCACTGGAGAAGGGAATGGCAAACCACTTCAGTATTCTTGCCTTGAGAACCCCATGAACAGTATGAAAAGGCAAAAAGATAGGACACTGAAAGATGAACTCCTCAGGTCAGTAGGTGTCCAATATGCTACTGGAGATCAGTGGAGAAATAACTCCAGAAAGAATGAACGGATGGAGCCAAAGCAAAAACAACACCCAGTTGTGGATGTGACTGGTGATGGAAGCAGGGTCCAATGCTGTAAAGAGCAATATTGCACAGGAACCTGGAATGTCAGGTCCATGAATCAAGGCAAATTGGAAGTGGTCAAACAGGAGATGGCTAGAGGGAACATAGACATTTTAGGACTCAGTGAACTAAGATGGAATGGAATGGGTGAATTTAATTCAGATGACCATTATATCTACTACTGTTGGGCAGGAATCCCTTAGAAGACATGGAGTAGCCATCATGGTCAACAAAAGTCCGAAATGCAGTACTTGGATGCAATCTCAAAAACGACAGAATGATCTCTGTTCGTTTCCAAGGCAAACCATTCAATATCATAGTAATCCAAGTCTATGCCCCAACCAGTAATGCTGAAGAAGCTGAAGTTGAATGGTTCTATGAAGACCTACAAGACCTTATAGAACTAACACCCAAAAAAGATGTCCTCTTCATTATAGGGGACTGGAATGCAAAAGTAGGAAGTCAAGAAATACCTGGAGTAACAGGCAAATTTGGCCTCGGAGTACAGAATGAAGCAGAGCAAAGGCTAACAGAGTTTTGCCAAGAGAACACACTGGTCATAGCAAACACCTTCTTCCAACAACACAAGAGAAGACTCTACACATGGACATCACCAGATGGTCAACACCGAAATCAAATTGATTATATTCTTTGCAGCCAAAGATGGAGAGGCTTTATACAGTCAGCAAAAACAAGACCAGGAGCTGACTGTGGCTCAGATTATGAACTCCTTATTGCCAAATTCAGACTGAAATTGAAGAAAGTGGAGAAAACCACTAGACCATTCAGATATGACCTAAATCAAATCCCTTATAATTATACAATGAAGTGAGATTCAAGGGACTAGATCTAATAGCAGAGTGCATGAGGAACTATGGTTGGAGGTCCGTGACACTGTACAGGAGGCAGGGATCAAGACCATCCCCAAGAAAAGGATGTGCAAGGCAAAATGGTTGCCTGAGGAGGCCTTACAAATAGCTGTGAATAGAAGAGAAGCAAAAGGCAACGGAGAAAAGGAAAGATACACCCATTTGAATGCAGAGTCCCAAAGAATAGCAAGGAGAGATAAGAAAGCGTTCCTCTGTGATCAATGCAAAGAGAGGAAAACAATAGAATGGGAAAGAATACAGATCTCTTCAAGAAAATTAGAGATATCAAGGGAATATTTCATGCAAAGATGAGCACAATAAAGGACAGAAATGGTAGGGACCTAACAGAAGCAGAAGATATTAAGAAGATGTGGCAAGAATACACAGAAAAACTGTACAAAAAAGATCTTCATGACCCAGATAATCACGATGGTGTGATCACTCACCTAGGGCCAGATATCCTGGAATGCAAAGTCAAGTGGGTCTTAGGAGGCATTACTACAAACAAAGCTAGTGGAGGTGATAAGAGTTCCAGCTGAACTATTTCATATCCTAAAAGATGACTCTGAAAGTGCTGCACTCAATATGCCAGCAAATTTGGAAAACTCAGTAGTGGCCACAGGACTGGAAAAGGTCACGTTTCATCCCAATTCCAAAGAAAGGCAATGCCAAAGAATGCTCAAACTGCCGCACAATTGCACTCATCTCACATGCTAGCAGAGTAATGCTCAAAATTCTCCAGGTTAGGCTTCAATAGTATGTGAACTGTGAACTTCCAGACGTTCAAGCTGGTTTTAGAAAAGGCAGAGGAACCAGAGGTCAAATTGCCAACATCCTTTGGATCATTGAAAAAGCAAGAGTTCCAGAAAAACATTTACTTCTGCTTTATTGACTATGCGAAAGCCTTTGACTGTGCAGATCACAACAAACTGTGGAAAATTCTTCAACAGATGGGAATACCAGACCATCTGACCTGCCTCATGAGAAATCTGTATGCAGGTCAGGAAGCAACAGTTACAACTGGACATAGAACAACAGACTGGCTCCATATCGGGAAGGAAGTACATCAAGGCTGTATATTGTCAGCCTTCCTATTTAACTTATATGCAGAGTACCTCATGAGAAACGCTGGGCTGGATGAAGCACAAAGTGGAATCAAGATTGCCAGGAGAAATATCAATAACCTCAGATATGTGGAAGGCAATGGCAACCCACTCCAGTATTCTTGCCTAGAGAATCCTGTGGACAGAGGAACCTGGTGGGCTGCTGTCCATAGGGTCGCATAGAATCAGACATGACTAAAGCAACTCAGCTTGCATGCCTGCATGCACTGGAGAAGGAAATGGCAACCCACTCCAGTATTCTTGCCTGGAGAATCCCAGGGACGGCGGGGCCTGGTGGGCTGCCATCTATGGAGTCGCACAGAGTCGGACACGACTGAAGTGACTTAGCAGCAGCAGCAGATATGCAGATGACACCACCCTTATGGCAGAAAGGGAAGAAGAACTAAAGAGCCTCCTGATGAAAGTGAAAGAGGAGAGTGAAAAACTTGGCTTAAAGCTCAACATTCAGAAAACAAAGATCATGGCATCCGGTCTCATCACTTCATGGCAAATAGATGGGGAAACAGTGGAAACAGTGACAGACTATCTTTCTGGGCTCCAAAATCACTGCAGATGGTGATTGCAGCCATGAAATTAAAAGATGATTGCTCCTTGGAAAAAAAGTTACGACTAACCTAGACAGCATATTAAAAAGCAAAAACATTACTTGCCAACAAAGGTCCATCTAGTCAAAGCTATGGTTTTTCCAGTAGTCATGTATGGATGTGAGAGTTGGACCATAAAGAAAGCTGAGCGCTGAAGAATTGATGCTTTTGAACTGTGATGTTGGAGAAGATTCTAGAGAGTCTCTTGGACTGCAAGGAGAGCCAACCAGTCCATCCTAAAGGAGATCAGTCCTGAATATTCACTGGAAGGACTGATGCTCAAGTTGAAACTCCAATACTTTGGCCACCTGATGTGAAAAATTGACTCACTGGAAAAGACCCTGATGCTGGGAAAGATTGAGGGCAGGAGGAGAAGGGGACGACAGAGGATGAGATGGTTGGATGGCATCACCGACTCAATGGACATGAGTTGGAGTAAATTCCAGGAGTTGGTGATGGACAGGGAGGCCTGGAGTGCTGCAGCCCATGGGATTGCAAAGAGTCGGACACGACTGAGCAACTGAACTGAGCTGAACTGTACACTTTAAAATGATTAAGGTGGGATTTTTATGTTATATATATATTACTATAATTTTTTTCTAGGCAAATTTTATAATTATCAAGGGAAAGGATAGTAGAAGCTGACAGTGCATTTTTGCAAAGTACTCTGACGTGGTGAGGGGCCCTGCAGCATCACGGCAGCCTGGGAAGACTGACCTTAGAGGGAGCTGGAAAAAACTGTGCCTGGGAGCACAGAAGAACTTCAGAGGGTCAAAGTGAATCGAAGCCTGAACGTTAGGGACATGACACCAGGAAGCCCCAGGGACAGTGCTGTCATCACCCCGGTGGTGCGGGTGTGGTCAGTGCCTCGTCTCCAGACACACATCCGCCTCACTGTTCACTCCATGGAATGCACTTGCATGAAAGAGGCAGTCAAGATTCCTAACGCTTAGGCAATGATTCACTTGTGTAAGCAACATCTACAATGTTACAGCTCCAGCACAAGCAAAGTACACGGCCCCTCACTTGTTTGCCAACAGAATGTACACTGTAGTTTTGTATTCAAAGTTCTCCAAATTAAGGTTCTCAAAAGCTATTTGCTAGAAATTTCTTTATCCAAAACCAATGGTTTCTGAAATTCTAATTATCACACTGCAGATACGAGGGCGTCGGGCTTTTTACGCCTCTGCTTTGCCCACATCCATTCTATCTTCCCCAGCCTCTAAGTTCCCAGCTGAAATTACACTCTTCACTCGGGGTTCAGCCCATATGCCGACCTTGCACAACGTGTTCTCGGTCACCGAGGCTGGAAGCGAAGCGGCCTCTGCTCTGTACTCACCAAGCCCTTAACCACACGCTGCCTGGTATCACAGTGATTTTGTCTTACAACCTGACAGCAGGGGCCAGATGCTTCCAGGGCTGGAATATCCGTTATATGTTACACAGAATCTCACACTCAGTGCCTGAATTCCCTACAAAACACTCTGATGCAGTCATCTGTCTCTAGAGGTGGGGCATCACCAAGTCTGGAGGAGGCAATGCCATTTGTCTTGGGTCCTTGATAACATCTGGGAATGCTTTATGGATGGTGAGAGTGCTCACTACATAATTTCTTCTCAAGAAATGATCTGTATATTAAATGTATACACATACAAAAAAATGGAACCTCGGTATGCCATGTTATTGCTAAAGTGTTTCAGAGCTGGTTTCCTCCTCTGTAAGACAGAAATAATTATACTTTCCTCATATCATTGCCATGAAAGTAATGAAATAACATGTACAACTCCAAATACACTGTGTACAGTAAGTGACATTTAAATACTCAGTGGTAAGAATCCGCCTGCCAGTGCAGGAGACCTGGGCTCGACCCCTGGGTCAGGAAGATCCCCTGGAGAAGCGAACGGCAACCCACTCCAATATTCTTGCCTGGAGAATCCCATGGAAAGAGGAGCCTGGAGGGCTACAGCCCATGGGGTTTGCAAAGAGTCAGACATTACTGAGCTACTAATATACACATTATATCAATTTAATACCTTTCTCAATAATCAGTAATCTTTCACTTTCCTCACTTGCTACTTAATTTAATCTGGCTTTCCCCTAGGTTTGGGTATAAGTTTTTTTCTATGGCAGAACAATGCAATACTCTAAATGGTTTCTGGGAAGTTTCAGGGACCCTAGAATGGTGATTGCATCAAATTCCTTAAACCAGTTGTACTGAACATTTCTAAAGAAAGACACTCCAGAATTTTCCAGAGAAAAATGGTGACTATCTTTAAATAAGCAACATAAAAGTCTGGGAAAGAGAGAAAGTAGCTTTGGGACAAAGAATACAGGACTTCCAGAGTGGATTAAGGGCTGAGGCTGATGCCAGGAGATGGAAAACAAGATGCTCAAAAGGGGCTTCTTTTCCTTCCCCTCTCTCTTTCCCTCCCTCCCTTCTTTCCTGCCTCCTCCACAGCCCTCACCTTTTCTTCCTTCCTTTTTTTTTTTTTTTTGATGAAACAGTATATTATGAGAGAGGAAGAAAAGAAGGTAATTTGCGGGGTGTGTGTTGAGGGGAACATTCTGCCAATTAAGTCTTAGACGAAAGACTGCGGGTGACAGAAAGGAGACGGGAACAACCGTGTTGAAAGGAACGGGGTCCACGAGGCACTGCCGGGAGACGGGTGTGAGCACGAGGCTGGGACGCCTGTAACTGGACAGACAGGCCAGGAGTCCTCGCTCAGTAAGTACTCGTTGAAGGGTCCACGAGGCACTGCCGGGAGACGGGTGTGAGCACGAGGCTGGGACGCCTGTAACTGGACAGACAGGCCAGGAGTCCTCGCTCAGTAAGTACTCGTTGAAGGGTCCACGAGGCACTGCCGGGAGACGGGTGTGAGCACGAGGCTGGGACGCCTGTAACTGGACAGACAGGCCAGGAGTCCTTGCTCAGTAAGTACTCGTTGAAGGGTCCACGAGGCACTGCCAGGAGACGGGTGTGAGCACGAGGCTGGGACGCCTGTAACTGGACAGACAGGCCAGGAGTCCTTGCTCAGTAAGTACTCGTTGAAGGGTCCACGAGGCACTGCCGGGAGACGGGTGTGAGCACGAGGCTGGGACGCCTGTAACTGGACAGACAGGCCAGGAGTCCTTGCTCAGTAAGTACTCGTTGAAGGGTCCACGAGGCACTGCCAGGAGACGGGTGTGAGCACGAGGCTGGGACGCCTGTAACTGGACAGACAGGCGAGGAGTCCTTGCTCAGTAAGTACTCGTTGAATGAAAGCAGGGAAGACTAAGTCAGTCGGTAAAGGGGGAAAAGGTCCTGAATTCTGGGATCCAATGCTGAAAAGAAATCTCAAGTGGAATACTGAGTAGAAGGTAACCAAGGTCGGCAAAGGTGGCGAAGCTCAGGAGACTTCCTGTTCGGGGCCTTGCTTAGGGGTATCTTGCTTCATCACGATGTTCCTGAATTTGCTCTTGACTCTGTAGCCCCAGCAGAAGTCCTTCTAGAGCATACGCAAAGCCTCAGAATTTCAGGGTCACCGCGATACTGTGGCGTGTCTTTAACTCTTTCAACTCCCCTAGAAAGAGAGCCTTCTCTATGTAGAAGGTTTTCCTCTCAAACAGGGATGTGAGCCTCACTATCTGCTGCCTCTTCTGACATAAACAAGAAGCCACTGTGCCAGCCATTTGGTTGGCGGTGTGTGCCCGGGTATGTGGCACCTGTTGGCACCCTGTCTGCCCCGCGACAGCCTCTCCTAGCAGAAAGCCACCTCCTGCCTCACTCCCTGTGTCTCAGCGTTTTCTCTTCGAGGAAATGACTCTGCTCTGTACCTTTAACAAAGGCTCCTGGCCCCAAACAGTTCTTTTCTGGCTGAAGACGCCCTAACTCTTGGCTCACTCCCTTCTAATCAGTATCTCTTTCTCCTGTAGATCCTAAATTTATATTATTCAAAAGTTTGCAACAATCACAAATATAGGATTAGACACAAAGCCACTTTTCCGAATAGGTTATCAGAATTACAAAACAAGGACTTGGGGCAATTCTCTCCAGGGAGACGCAGTGAAGGACAGTGGGGATACACAGCCGTGAGACCCAAGAGCTGCTGCCTGACCTGTTCAACTCTTCCCAGGCTCCGTGATGCGAGCGAGTTGCAGGCTTTCAGGGCCACAAGGTCCTCGGGGTAAAATGAGGCAGTGAGCATATCTTGCTGTGGAAAACAATGTCTATGTCACAGTGCCGAGATAAAGATCACGTGAACTAACAGACCCGAGGATCCTGTAAACACGGTGGTAATACCAGCATTGGCAGAGCTGTGACGGGGGAGCCTGTGCCCAGCGTCCTGGGCCTCCCACCCAAGTGTGAGCCTCCGTCTCGCTCTGCCTTTTCCAGAGCACAGACGGACCTCTGCCCTCTGAGCTAGCTGCCTGTCTGTCTCTAAGCCCACAGCTCGAATACCCAATGGCTGGTGTGATTCTGCTGCAACACGCAGCCTGGTTCTGACTTGTGCGGACGGGTCACTACCCTGCTCTGGAAACGAGCTTGTTCTATTTGGGCCCGCATGCTGGGCTCCAACTTAGACAGAGGCTTCCCTGGGGGCTCAGGTGGTAAAGAACCCGCCTGCAATTCCGGAGACTTGGGTTCAATCCCTGGGTTGGGATGATCCCCTGGAGAAGGAGTGGCTACCCACACCAGCGCTCCTCCCTGGGAAATCCCATGGAGAGAGGAGCCTGGTGCTTAGAGTCCATGGGGTCTCAGAGAATCAGACGTGACTGAGAGGCTAACACTTGTACTTTCAATCAGATCCAGGGAGGTTCATGCCTTCCAACTGGGATATCATCCCTCACACCTGCTCACGAGTGAAACGAAACCCTAATAAAGTCTCAAAAGGAGGTTGGGTTTTCCCAGGTGGTTACTGCCCTCCTTCTCCTCCCCTTTCCAAGCAAGCTTAAGAGAGTGGTCAAGACTGAGAACTACCTCCTGACCTCCCATTCCACTTACGCCTTTTCCCTTCATTTTTATATGAGTCATACATGCAGTACTAAAACAGCAAAATAATGGAGAAAGACTCCACTGAAAAGCGACAGCCTCGTTCCTCTTGCTCACTTCTCAAGCAACTACTCTAACCTCCTCCTGTTTTAGACCTGCTGGTGGTTGCCTCTGTGGCATGAATCAGTATCTTAATGTTGCTCTACTGATGCATCAATTTAAAACATCTCTTACTAAGTTCCTGCTAGGAGAGAGGGAGGATTTGGTTGACTTATACCATACCCTACTCATGTCAATTTTAGGCAATTATTTTAGTTCTGTTTTTCCTTATGAATCAACTTTGAGGTATAATTTATATACAAGAAAATGAAACCATTTTAAGCATCCAGTTAAATGCATACTGACAAATGATTCACCCACGTATCTGTCAGCACGCTCAAGACACGGAACACTTCCATCACTCCAAGGTTCCCACTCACGCATTCACAGTCATGCTCACCGTAATTCCCAGGCCCAGACAGCCACTGATCGGTTTTCTCTGACTGCAGACTACTTCCGTCTGTCCTAGAATTTTACATAAATGGAATACTACAATATGTACTCTTAATGCACCAGGTTTCTTTCACTCATTATAAAATATCTGAAATTCATCCATGTAGTTGAGTTCACCAGTCATTCATTTCTTTTTATTAATAAGAAGTTTTCTATTTTATGCATAGAGCATAATTTGTTTACCATTCAAGTGCTGATAAACATCTGGGAGGTTTCCAGATTTTGATTATTAATAAAGTGTTAGTCACTCAGTTGTGCCCGACTCTTTACAACCCCGTGAACTACGTGGCCCACCAAGCTTCTCTGTCCATGGAACTCTCCAGGCAATGATACTGGAGTTGGTTGCCATTCCCTTCTCTAGGGGATCCTCCTGACCCAGGGATCCAACTAGGGTCCCCTGCATTGCAGGCAGATTCTTTACCATCTGAGCCACAAAGCTACTATGAAAATTCCCATACAAGCCTTTCTGTGGACCTATTTTTCCCTTCTCTTGGGTAGACGGCTCGGAATAGAATTGCTGTACAATTCAAAATATCAATTAGAGGGTGGCATTTATTTAGGTTTTTAAGAAAGTCTTGTTTTTCTCTAAGTCTACCTCCCAAATAGGGCAGTTGCCAGTAAGTTGTGGGTGTGTAATAAAAATCGCTAGGTCGTGTTTTGGGATGAGCAGGAGAGGGGCCTGTCTCTGTCCTTTGGGCCGGGGGCAGAGGGAGCTCCAAGCGCTTGAGTGGAGACAGGTTTCCCAGGAGTGGGAAGCACCTGGACGCAGCGGTCGCCCTGTCTCTTTGCAGCTGTCCTCAGGTGCTCCCGAGAGTGAGATCCTTTCTGCACGGGGATGGGGGAAGCAGAGGTGTGGGCAGACTGCCAGCTCCATCACTGGACACAGAGATGGTCAGGTCACCCCCGGCCCCCCTCCTCATTCCTACGCACCCCGTCACCGTCCGACTGTCTGAGCCGTCAGGGTGCCCGGCCTTCGGCAGGACTGCTAAGAGGCTCTGGGCTGCTGCTTCCTCTCTCGGATTATCCATCTTCCAGAAATCTGTTGAACTTGCATTTGCTGATGATCGTTTTTCTATTCTCTTTCATTTTGGCTGGGTTTGTTATTTCATTGAAGAGTTGGCAGAGAGGAGAAAAATGATTATCTTTGGCTTGCAGTCCTCACCCAGACATCAATGAATCTGATTCAGTGCAGACATAAGTGTTAAATCAGCCCTGAGCCGCCCCTGGCCAAGCTCATCAGTGGCTGCTGCTTAGCCCCATGCACATCTTCACGTCTTTCCCTACTCGCTCTCCCTGTGACATCTCGGTGACCTTCTTTCCCGAATGTTCTTTGGATCCCACAGCTCTGCTCTCACCTGGTTGCCTCCACCCTTAAGCTCCCCAAGAGCTCCAGAATGTGCTTCTCATCCCCAGCAACTCACTGGTGCTGCCTGGTTGAATTGAGACCATGGATATTTAAAAATGCTTTGTGTTTTATGCTTGTTATTACTGACAATAACAGTGAAATGTGTACTTTGAAGAAAAAAACCTGCCATGTAAAGATAAACCTCAAGCTAATTAGAGAAAACCAGATCTTTAGTTTGTGTAACATAAATTCATGATGCTGTGAAGAAGTGCCTGTCTTCACGTGAGGAGAAGGCAATGGCACCCACTCTAGTACTCTTGCCTGGAAAATCCCATGGTTAGAGGAGCCTGGTGGGCTGCAGTCCATGGGGTCGCTAGGAGTCGGACACGACTGAGCGACTTCACTTTCACTTTTCACTTTCATGCATTGGAGAAGGAAATGGCAACCCACTCCAGTGTTCTTGCCTGGAGAATCCCAGGGACGAGGGAGCCTGATGGGCTGCCGTCTATGGGGTCACACAGAGTCAGACACGAGTGAAGTGACTTAGCAGCAGCAGCAGTCTTCACGTGAGAAGTACGTCCTCTTCATTCTTTGGCACTTCCCAAGGGCCAAAACCAATATAGGTCCCTCCCACCAAAAAACAGGGGGATGGCTGCCAGGGCTGGTGGAGGTGAAGAAGTGAGTTGTTTGCAAGAGGAAACAGGTATGGAGTGGATGTTAATGACAGCTGGGTAACAACGTGAATGCACTTAGTGCTACTGGAGTCTGCACTTAACAAGGGCGAAGGTGGTAAACTTTATACTACGAATGTGCCTGCTGTCGCTCAGGCGTGTCCGACTCTTTGCGACCCCATGGGCTGTAGCCCACCAGGCTCCTCTATCCGTGGGAATTCCCAGGCAAGAATACTGGAGTGGGCTGCCATTTCCCTCTCCAGTATTATGTATATCTGGCTACAATTAAAAATAAGATATAAAGTCTCACATATCAAAATGTTACCTTTTGTCAGGATATTTTCCAAACAAAATTCTGATCTGTATCTAAACTTAAACTATGAAGCGAGTAAGGAGAGGGGTGTCAACACAAGAAACAGTCGGAAAGATAAAGAGACACAACTGCAGGGTGATGTCAATAACAGTGGTTTCCACTTACTGGAGGGAACGTGATGCCAGGCACTGTGCTAAATGCTTTACATGGGTTAATTCACTCAAAACGACTCCAAGAGACAGACGATTAGACACGTCAAGTCAGCTGCTGACAGGCTCACAGCTGGACTGGGAGAAACAGATCAGCCCCAGGAGTCTGGGTTAAAGCCCTGCTCTGACCACTACCTGCCTGGCCAGTCTGGTGTCAGAGGGTGGTGAGGAGGACACATTCGGACTTCCCTAAGCTGCAGGCTTAAGAGGCTCACGAGACCAAACCAACGGCCTACGGGGCCCCCTCTCTGTGCCGGGCGCACCGGGAGGGAGAGACTCCCGGTGGCTGACTGCGGGGGGAGGCAGACGGGCCGCAGACACCAGGCGGACACGCCGAGCGGCCTCAGAGGCGGGGACCGAGGGGAGGACCGGGAGCCGGGGGCTCGTCCAAGCCGCACAACCCCTGGCTGAACAAGTACCGACTAAAGAAATAAAATTCACCTATAGAAATGTATTCTATCTCTGACTGCATTTGAAAACAGACCGGTAAAAGAATCAACCTCACTTTCTTCCCCTCAAAGAAAAGAAATTTAACAGACTGTGGCCATCCTTGATGTTCAAATGACAATAAGGAGGATACTGACTTTTTGTTCAGATTATACTTGAAGTAATGATGTTACAGGGATCCCGTGTTAAAATGTCCCCACACTGAAGATTCCAGGAAGCGTATGGTGACCATCTGAAATGTAAACTGCAGCAGAAAGTTCACGTTGCAACCTGAAGCGTGCACTGTCGTCCAGACAGAGAGATGAGGGGAAAGCAGACACCGGAGTGAGCCCCCCTGAAAGCCCAGATTCCAGCAGCTCTCCTCGCACCTGCCTGCTGCCCTGCGTTCCTCTCAGACCCCGCCTGCTTTTGCAGCGTCCCAGGAGAACAGCTGGTAACGTGCTGACGCAAGAACTGGAGGGACGGGTCTCACCTCTAAAGGCCAAAAGTCACTGCTGCTTGCGACACTTACTTGTTTCAAGAATCAAGTTACTTCTTGAGAGATTGCGATACAAGTTACTTCTTTTTTTAACTACAGTCTTAAGAATTCTACACCATATATAGATATTCTATACTATACACAGTGAATGCATACTATACCTTGTTCCAATATCAAGCCAGCTGCCATGATCTTTGATCAAGAAGAAAAAATGCTGTAAAACAAAACAAGATACAGGCCCATTAAACACAAAGGCTACACAGAGTCAGGCTAAAAACAACGTCGCTTTAGGACTGTGTCTTTCAGATTTCCCTCAGAACCGCTATCTGACTAGAATCAATAAGAATTCGCCTTTTATTGAAATTTTCGCTTGGACTAAAATGAGCAACAGCCTAAAAGCAGAAACAGCATCTCCATTGAGTGACATGAGCACAAAGGTGACCCTGTGCACAGCTAGAGAGAAGGCGGCACCGTCAGCAAAGTGACTAGTGACACGGAGGCTCCGCGAGCAGAAGCCAGTGTCTAATCATCATCCTGAAGATAAACTCTTTCAGGAGCTTTATAATCTAGTGCCTGATTCAGTCAATGATCAGGTGTGTGTGCTGGGTGTGTGTGGATGTGAGATGAGTGTTGTCACTGGAAGTACAGGCAGGACAGGAGCTCAGAGGAAGGGGGCAGACTCCAACTAGGGCGGACCCCAGCCAGGGAAGGCTGTCCCAGCAAGAACTCTAAACGTCTAAGCGACAAGTAAGAGGTGAAGGGGAGGCTGGGGAGGTCAGCAGAGGAGCGTGATCTGACAGAGGGGGTAACTATGAGCATCAGGAGCCCACGGCCAGGCTGAGTCCAGGAAACAAGGGCAGGGGAGATGCACGGCGCCGGGCACAAGCAGCGCTTTGCCCGCACGCAGCTCTCCAAGCTGAGCTCAGCAGTCTGATTCTTCACACAAAATTAACCACAGCATTTAAATTCCCTTCTGTTAACATGTCTCTGCCTTTCTGCCACTCTGTGAGCACACCTGAAAGCCCAATCGTCCCGACGTTATGTGAGGTCCATGTCAGGAATACATCCAGTTCAATACAGCATAAAAGTGCTCTCCTCGGAGCCAAGTGACGAGGACTCTGATTTGGGAAGCTGTCCTAACAGCCTCGTCACCTCCAGCACACAAAGGTGACTAGCGAAGAGGGACCCTTCTCTAAAGAGAGGGCGGCTGTGGCCGTCAGCGACTACGGGGCGTCAGCAGGTCCTGCCTGACAGGAGCCTTTTGCCTCAGGGACCTCAGCCACTGGACGGTATTATCCGGTCATTTATGTTCAGGGCTCTGGGTCGTGTGTTATCAGCTCCACCTCCAAAACGGCTGGAGATTAAAGACAGCCGTGGGAACGTGACTGAGCCCAGTAAAAAGTCTGGCCGTCGCGGCTCTGCCGAGCGCTGTCGCTGTCAACGCGGGGGAGCCCAGCTGTCCCCGCTCCACGGGGCGGGAGGCCAGCGCTCCACCACGGGACCCTGTTGGACTCCGCCCTCAGCACATCTCCCCTTTGCTCATCTGCATCTGCTCCTTCCACTGTAACGGCCTTCCCTGCTGGCCCAGATGGTAAAGAATCTGCCTGCAGCGCGAAAGACCCGGGTTCGATCCCTGGGTCAGGAAGATCCCCTGGACAAGGGAATGACTACCCACTCCAGTACTCTTGCCTGAAGAATTCCCACGGACAGGGGAGCTTGGTGGGCTACAGTCCATTGGGTTGCAAAGAGTCGGACACGACTGAGCAACTAATGCTTCTCCCTGTAACAATTCACACTTGTGAATATTAAGAGTCTTCAGTGAATGCTCTGAGTCCATTCAGTGAATGATTAGACATGAGGGTAGTGAGGGGAACCTCCTGGACTTGTAGGTGTAAAACAGGGTCTATCTGTTCATGCTATGCTATGCTATGCTATGCTAAGTCGCTTCAGTTGTGTCTGACTCTGTGCGACCCCATAGACGGCAGCCCACCAGACTCCCCCATCCCTGGGATTCTCCAGGCAAGAACACTGGAGTGGGCTGCCATTTCCTTCTCCAATGCATGAAAGTGAAAAGTGAAAGTGAAGTCGCTCAGTCGTGTCCGACTCTTAGTGACCCCATGGACGGCAGCCCACCAGGCTCCTCCGTCCATGGGATTCTCCAAGCAAGAGTACTGGAGTGGTTGCCATTGCCTTCTCCGCTATCTGTTCATACACTACATATAAGAGGCCCAGCTACCTGTCCCTCTCTAGAACTCGTTATTAGAGCTGTGGTCTTGATAATATTATCCTCTTTCCTATTTCCCTTCCTTCACCCCATTCTTTTTCCTTTTTCAATCGGACTAAAACATTAAAAATCAACATTTCAAGTAGGAAAATGATGTATCACCTGACTCTAAAGCTACCTCTTCATGTTACCTTCCTATGGAAGTTAATACAATGCACCATAGAAGACCATGTATAAGATACAGGTTCTGATAAATCAAGTTAGATGATTTTTGACACCCTAAGAAGAGCATTTGTACTGCATTGAAAGTCAAAAAAATAATAATAAAAAGAAAGTAATTTATGTGTAACTTACACCAGCACTTATAACTCAGTATCTAAAGAGTTCATATACAGACATGCACTCATATTTCATTTGATTAAATTAACTTGTTTAGCTTCTCAATCTTATTTATATTGAATATCCAGTAATGTCTTACCAAAGCCATGATGTCTGATATGTTGATAACCATGAGGAAAAGACTGGAAAAAAATAAATAAAAGATACATGTAACACAGTGAGCACATTTTAAAAGCATATTAATATCAAAATTAGAATAATCAAATGACCTAACATTCTGGTATTAGTATTTCTGCTTCTGAAAATACATTTGACAAAAGCTCTTTTCACATTATCATGGACTCCTGTCCCACAGTGATGGGCTGGACTTCAAAAATGTTACTTAACATTTTGAATATTTATTTTAAGTATATGAAGGGACATGAATTATGATTTTTTTATTAAGCTTTTCATATAAGATAATTACAGATATACATGTAATTGCAGAAATGATATAGAGGGAGCCCATGTACCCTCTTCTTCTCCAAGACTCTTGAGAGTCCCTTGGACTGCAAGGAGATCCAACCAGTCCATCCTAAAGGAGATCAGTCCTGGATGTTCATTGGAAGGACTGATGTTGAAGCTAAAACTCTAATATTTTGGCCACATGATGAGAAGGGCTGACTCATTTGAAAAGACTCTGATGCTGGGAAAGATTGAAGGGGGGAGGAGAAGAGGATGACAGAGGATGAGATGGTTGGATGGCATCACTGACTCAATGGACATGGGTTTGGGTGGACTCCGGGAGTTGGTGATGGACAGGGAGGCCTGGCGTGCTGCCGTTCATGGGGTCGCAAAGAGCTGGACACGACTGAGCGACTGAACTGAACTGAGCTGTTGCACTCTCTGCCCGGTTTCCCTACTGGTGAGTCTTTCAAAGCTCCAGGACAATATCACAACCCGGACACTGCCACCGGTGCTGGCAACACACAAAGTGTTTCCATCGTCACAAGGATCCCTTATGATGCTTGTGTTACAGATTTTACTCTGGGTGGTTTTACCTTTTTACAGTGTTATTTGGTGTTCTTTCTACCAAGTTTAATTTTTCCTGGGCCACATTTTTTCAGTGCTCTAGGGAATCGGAAGGTTGAAGACCTTAAGTCAGCCTTGTGTCTAAAAGAAATGTCACAATGTGCAGTAGCAGCCATTTCCAGTTTTATCTTATGCTACTAACTTCTACCACTAATTCAGCAGGTAAGTTTTCAGTTTCTATGGCATGCCAGTCACTGTGCTTATTGCTGGTAATACATCAGGTGACCAGAGCTTACCATCTAACTCAGGGAGACAAATAATAAATAGAACGTTTGCAATAACAATACAAGGTCAGGTGGTGTTAAATGTTAAGAAAAGTGGATTGACTGGACGAATATCTACGAGGAGGAGACATTTAAGCAGAGACGTGGATGAGCGGAGCGGACCACGAAACCGAATGAGCAGGAACACTACCGGGAGACCTAGCGTGGACCTACAAAGGGCGTGCGGACCCAGCGTGGACCTACAAAAGGCGTGCGACAGAACCGTGCATGGCGCCCAAGGAACAGCGAGCGCGCAGCCGGAAGCGGAGTGCGCGCAAAGGGCTGAGGGAAACGAGGACGAGAGGTGCAGGGCGGACCACAGGGCCACAGCCAGGGCTGCAGAACTGGTCCTCGCTGGGAAAAGAAGCCCCTGGAAGGTCTAAAGTCTGCACTATCCGTTGCGTACATAACACTTCTCGGAGGACAGGAGTACAAGCAGGGAGGTCAGCTAAGGGTCCGCTGAAGATGAATGATAATAGTGGGCTGTGGTGGTGATTGAGACGTGGACAGAAAGATGACACTGGTGACATTCAGCAAGTGGAAACACCAATGAGGGATGGGCGGACTTGAGCTTCTGCACTGGGTCAGATGAAAAAACAGGAGGAGCAGCTAGAGGTCGCCAGGAGGAAAGGGACTTGCTGAGTTCAATGTGCGCAAATTGAGTGGGTCAGTATAACATTCCGGGGAAATGTCAGTGACTTATAAGGGTTTAAAAGTCAAAGAGAAGACATTTACAAAGTCACACTTTGCCTTCTTTGCCTCAGTTCTCTCCCTTTGAATTCAGTTGTATTAAATACTTAAATACTAAAACTGTGTATTTAGTTTTTCGCTGTACTAAATAAATTTAAGGGACTAGATCTGATAGAGTGCCTGAAGAATTATGGATGGAGGTTCGTGACATTGTACAGGAGACAGGGAGCAAGACCATCTACAAAAAAAAGACATGCAAAAAAGCAGAATGGCTGTCTGGGGAGGCCTTACAAATACCTGTGAAAAGAAGAGAAGCGACAACAAAGGAGAAAAGGAAAGATATATCATTTGAATGCAGAGTTCCAAAGAAGTTCCAAAGCAAGGAGAGATAACAAAGCCTTCCTCAGCGATCAATGCAAAGAAATAGAGGAAAACAACAGAATGGAAAAGATTATAGATCTCTTCAAGAAAAAGAGAGATACCAAGGGAACATTTCATGCAAAGATGGACTCAATAAAGGACAGAAATGGTATGGACCTAACACAAGCAGAAGATATTAAGAAGAGGTGGCAAGGATACACAGAAGAACTGTACAAAAAAGATCTTCACAACCCAGATAATCACGATGGTGTGATCACTCACCTAGAGCCTGACATCTTGGAATGTGAAGTCAAGTGGGCCTTAGAAAGCATCACTACGAACAAAGCTAGTGGAGGTGATGGAATTCCAGTTGAGCTATTTCAAATCCTGAAAGATGATGCTGTGAAAGTGCTGCACTCAATATGCCAGCAAATTTGGAAAACTCAGCAGTGGCCACAGGACTGGAAAAGGTCAGTTTTCATTCCAATCCCAAAGAAAGGCAATGCCAAAGAATGCTCAGACTACCTCACAATTGCACTCATCTCACACACTAGTAAAGTAATGCTCACAATTCTCCAAGCCAGGCTTCAGTAATACGTGAACCGTGAACTTCCAGATGTTCAAGCTGGTTTTAGCAAAGGCAGAGGAACCAGAGATCAAATTGCCAACATCTGTTGGATCATCGAAAAAGCAAGAGAGTTCCAGAAAAACATTTACTTCTGCTTTATTGACTATGCCAAAGCCTTTGACTGTGTGGATCACAATCAACTGTGGAAAATTCTGAAAGAGATGGGAATACCAGACCACCTGACCTGCCTCTTGAGAAACCTACATGCAGGTCAGGAAGCAACAGTTACAACTGGACATAGAACAACAGACTGGCTCCATATCGGGAAGGAAGTACATCAAGGCTGTATATTGTCAGCCTTCCTATTTAACTTATATGCAGAGTACCTCATGAGAAACGCTGGGCTGGATGAAGCACAAAGTGGAATCAAGATTGCCAGGAGAAATATCAATAACCTCAGATATGTGGAAGGCAATGGCAACCCACTCCAGTATTCTTGCCTAGAGAATCCTGTGGACAGAGGAACCTGGTGGGCTGCTGTCCATAGGGTCGCATAGAATCAGACATGACTAAAGCGACTCAGCTTGCATGCCTGCATGCACTGGAGAAGGAAATGGCAACCCACTCCAGTATTCTTGCCTGGAGAATCCCAGGGACGGCGGGGCCTGGTGGGCTGCCATCTATGGAGTCGCACAGAGTCGGACACGACTGAAGTGACTTAGCAGCAGCAGCAGATATGCAGATGACACCACCCTTATGGCAGAAAGGGAAGAAGAACTAAACAGCCTCTTGATAAAAGTGAAAGAGGAGAGTGAAAAAGTTGGCTTAAAGCTCAACATTCAGAAGACGAAGATCATGGCATCTGGTCCCATCACTTCATGGCAAATAGATGGGGAAACAGTGGGAACAGTGTCAGACTTTATTTTTTTGGGCTCCAAAATCACTGCAGATGGTGATTGCAGCCATGAAATTAAGACGCTTACTCCTTGGAAGCAAAGTTATGACCAACCTAGATAGCATATTCAAAAGCAGAGACGCTACTTTGTCAACAAAGGTCCATCTAGTCAAGGCTATGGTTTTTCCAGTGGTCATGTATGGATGTGAGAGTTGGACTTGAAGAAGGCTGAGTGCCAAAGAATTGATGCTTTTGAACTGTGGTGTTGGAGAAGACTCTTGAGAGTCCCCTGGACAGCAAGAAGATCCACCAGTCTATCCTAAAGGAGATCAGTCCTGGGTGTTCATTGGAAGGAATGATGCTGAAGCTGAAACTCCAGTACTTTGTCCACCTGATGCGAAGAGCTGAGTCATCTGAAAAGACCCTGATGCTGGGAAAGATTGAAGGCAGGAGGAGAAGGGGATGACAGAGGATAAGATGGTTGGATGGCATCACTGACTCAATGGACATGAGTTTGGATAAACTCCAGGAGTTGGTGATGGACAAGGAGGCCTGGGGCGTGCTGCAGTTCATGGGGTTGCAAAGAGTCAGACATGATTGAGTGACTGAACTGAACTGAGTCTCAAGTTAAAATTACTACACACACACACATACACACACACACACACACACACTTTGATGAGTCTTCTATTTCTTGTCCCACATGTGCCGAGCACTTCTTGAAAGAAAGTGAAAGTGAAGTCGCTCAGTCGTGTCTGACTCTTAGCGACTCCATGGACTATAGCCTACCAGGCTCCTCCGTCCATGGGATTTTCCAGGCAAGAGTACTGGAGTGGGTTGCCATTTCCTTCTCCACAAGCTCTTCTTATTTAGACTTGAATTAAAAGTCCTTCTTAAAAAACTGTGTTCACTAACAGAGATGCAGGAAAGCACATGTCTGTCACTTTACTAGTTTTTTTTTTCTTTAATTGCATATAAGTCACTATTTTCTATGTGGTATTGACAAGGTATAAGTGCTTTTAATGTTAAATTCAAGTAAAAATCCTGTAAAAATATACTAAATTAGACTAGAAATAAGATTTCTACTATTTTTAAACCATGGAAGAAAGCCTTTTTTTAAAAAATTATTATGGCATACACATAATAATATGCTATACTCAGTTCTAGCCTAAATTCATCAAGAAGAACATGCAAATTTATTCTAATATTCATTATTTCTTTCAGTATTGAATATTCCAGTTTGATTAAAGAATAATAAAACTGCTAGGAGACTACATATTTATCTCAAGTGTCTTTCAGAAAGGCTGATCAGTCCTGTGCAGATGAAACAATTTCATTGCTTCAGAAGAGCAAACAGTTGGGTTGACAGCTTCTCTTCCAGTCTTTGATTACTTAACACATTGATTGTCCCACAAATTCCTAGAAACTCAGAAACAGTACTTCCTATTCCATTTGTCAAAAGTTTAGTAATCAAGACTGAGAAACCACATAAATTAGGGACATCTAGAAGCTAATTTCAACTGATATAAAATGACATAATGTTATAACACATGTATCTAATACACATTTATGAGAGAATCCAAAAGAAAACAGGATGATATCACCTGGAGTTGTAGGCACAGCTATATCTACAATGAACAAGTTACTAACTACAAGAATTTGACATTTATATTTTATAGTTTTCTAGGGGGGGGTTCCTCTCTAGCTGGGGGCATTCTAATAATATTTTATAGTTGAAAAAGCATATTTTTATGTTACAGGCTATAATCAACTATTTCCTCTAATGACTACACAATTCTGGCTAAAAGGGCGGAACATTTTTTCCCTCATTTTTATAATAAACAATCTATGTTACAGTATCTTAATAGCAATCACAGAAAATACCATCAAATGTTTACTTTCGTTTCCTAAAAGTGAACAAATTCAAAGCATTCATCTTACCTTTTTGAAGATAATTGAGTAGTTACCTGAACAGCTTCAAAAGCACACATCACAAGAACAAAGGGGATTAAAATCTGTTTGAAAGAAAAACAAATGATGCCGTGGGTGCCTGTAGCATTTGAAGAAATACTTCGATTTCTCACAATCTATCTGTATTAGTGGAAAGCAAATGCTGAAATACAATCAAGATGCCAGTGGCATGTAGAGTAGTGATCAAATGGATTTAGAAATCCACATCAAGTGATCAAATGGATCTAGAAATCCACGTCAGCAGCAGAGGCAGAAAACGATAACAACAAACGTTTCAGATAAAGCCTAGTCCAGCTTTTTGTTCTCCTGAACTCATTATAATAATTAACGACTATGTTCAAATGATCCCAAGAGGGTGTGAAAGGCACACAGGCCCAAATCAAATTAATTATGAAGCCTGAAGATCTGACTCACAGATCCTTGAACTCATCTGGTTATTTGTCACTACAACTCTGTTAACATGATTTAACTGCCTAACCGTTGCTTTCTGTGGTTTTATTTCAATACTAATTTATTCCTGATTATAAAATTCATACTCGGTAAAAAAAAAAATGGAGAAAGGTATAATAAAATTTATATTGGTTGAAAAAAAATCCTATAAGCCAGAAATAACACCATTAATATTTTGAGATACTGTTTTCCAATGACCAGTTAAAAATACACACACATGATGCTTAAACAAAGAGGGGAGGGAGAAGATATGGAAAAGAGATGATGCTCACAACTACATAAGATTCCTGTTCAAGTGAAGACTACATGAGTGAAATAGAGTTCTAAGAGGACTTTCACTTCCAGCCACATCAGTCAATAAAAGTGACCAAATACATTTAGTCAGTAAAGCTTACTGAATTAAGCTGGAGATTACAGATTGAGCATTTAATGTAAATTTTAGTTTTTCTTTCTTTTTTTCTTGTTTTTAATTAAAGGCTCATGATCTTTAACAGACTGAGAAAAGAACTACCACCATCAAGAAAAATGTACATAGACTAAAGAAACTATTAATACACATTTCAAAATAACAGAGTATGTGACATGAGAAAATGAACATCTTTTTAACATTTCCTAAAATCACCTTTGCATTTGTGCAGTAACGAAACAGGATATTAATCCTATTAAGATATACATACTTTCAACAATTATTACTTATGTAATCTGAATAGGAAACAATCAGATTTTAGGCAGATATTAGTTCTTGTATTTAAACAAGTACATACTAAGTATATAAAATGTGCCAGGCACTATGGTAGAGGGAATAAGACAAGCTTAATAATCCTAGAGAGAAAGGGAAAGAATGTGAATTACATTCCACTGGAGAGTCTGAACCCCTGGAAAGCTGATAATTTGTCATTATCTTAGAATCCTCAGGACCCAGCTGGTGCTGATAAGCCTTCAATGACATATTTATTGAATGAATAAATCAATTCTAGGTACAAGGATTATGAGAAAAGATGATAACGTGCTGGTAGTCTTGTGGGTGGGGAACACGGCTTTGGGGAACCTTTCATCTTGAGGAGCAAGGCAGTTTTGATCCACCCTTCACTTCCCAGGCTTTAATCACCTTTGATAGGACTTCCTGGGACTAACAGAGATTCTCTACTTTTTTGAAGTTAAATGGGCTTAAGACTAAACCAAGAAGATTAACTCTATTTTGGAGCATAGGCTAAAGCGTCCCCCACTCCCATTCAGCAGTGTCTGAGAAGGCGTCTACTTTCCAGCTACTTAGCTCTGCCACTTCATAATCTTAATGTCACGTGTCACATGATCTTCATGGGACAATGAGTTCCTAATCTTAATTAATCAGTATCTTAAGAAAAGAAGAAAACCAACCTTCCACATTATCAGGGCTCCCATCTTGAAAGGACTAAACACGGTCAGAAAGCAGTAGACGGAGGAAGGGTCAAAGCTAAGGAATCAACAAGAAAAGGGATTTCAGAATTCACATTATTGCAACTTGAATGTTCTGAAAAGGATGTTTAAATTAACTTTCTGAAAGCTATTCTTACTATAACACAAGTATACAGTGTATCAAGAATTATTATGGGGGCTTTTCTGGTGGCTCAATGGTGAAGAATCCACCTGCCAATGCAGGAGACACAGGTCTGATCCCTGATCCGGGAAGATCCCACTGGCTGTGGAGCTACTGCGTGTGCGGTGGAGCCTGGGAGCCGCACTGCGCCCATGAGCCGCACCTACCAGAGAGGAGCCCCCGCTCTTCGCAACCTGAGAAAGGCCGCATGCAATGACAGAGATGCAGCGCAGCCCAAAGTAAAGAAAGTAAATATTGTCTGAAAAGAATTGTTACAGTCAGTAACATGAATGAGATAGACTTGTATGTGCCAATTTCCAAAACACATCCTTCAGGATAAAAAGCAAGAACAAAATCCCTAATTTGTATATTTTCTGGTTATATATATATGGATATATATAGTTGTTATTTAAAATTACCTGTTAACAGAAGCTATATTTCCAGTTCCAAAAAAGGCTGTCACTAAGAAGAAGACCTAAATAGAGTTAAAGGAAATGCCAGAACAAGTCAGAATCCATAGAAGCTCCTTTTCGTTTAGAGAAGGCATATCTGTTCTACCACGAGGGTAATTTGCTTTCTCTACTTGTACACTTGGTGGTAAATTGCTGAAAATGAGTGTTCCACCATATTTCCTTGTGAATGCATTTGGAAAGAACCAGGCTGAACAAGCGACATACTAAGAACAGCAAGGCCTGGGAGTCACACTCGCTCGTCACCGGTCACCTCGGGAAGGTTACTATTTTCCTCCCCTCTCACATAGGCATTGGATTAGTGTTATCTGTAGCTGGCAGCTAAAGATTAAAAAAAGAAGTGATAGACATTTTCAGCTGAAACACAGTTTCAGTTCAGATATGCTCGCTGGGTCCACTATACATGAAATGGTTCTTCGGGAGGCTCAGGAAGAAATAAGATGCCGTGTTTTAAAAGAATTCAATTAGAAGATGAGAAAGTGTTAAACATCTTTTTGACATTTCTTCAACTTATATTTGTAATAGTGCAGTAATAAAAAGTAGATATTAGTTTTATTGGTGTCTAAGAACTTACTGCTAGTAAAGCATTTAAAATAGTGTTTGGTCCCCTGAAAGTGCTCGATAAATGTTAGTTACTTTATTATTATAGGCACATACACAAAAGTGGTACAGAACAGTGAGGAGGAAGGATGAGTCACGGCAGATCTCACTGAAGAAGTGGTATCTGAGTTGGTGACTTGAGCCTTAAATATATTCATGGTTCTATCCATTCAACCAATTCACTAACCAACCAATATTTATCACCTAGTATGTCAGAAGCAGAGCTAGGCACTAAGAATATAATTATAAATACAACAGTATAAAGTGCTCATATGGTAACTAAAATTTTGATGATAGGTAGAAGTGGGTAAGATTCATTAAAGGTAAATAACGGGAAAGTAAGCGCATTAATGAAGGGTACAGAAAGTTGAAGCAAGAAATACAGATTGGTGGCATATTAATAAAAAGCCGTGAACTTTATTGTGGAGACGTTCAAGAGTCAGCAAGCATTTTCAGTGAGTGATACAAACAAGAAATATCAACAACAGTGAAATATTTGATCAGGGAGACTAATAATTAGAGGCAGGAAATTCAGATATGAAGCTCTTTTAATAGTCCATAAGTTGGGGACCAGGAAAGTCTGAACCGGTGTGGTCAGAGTGGAAATGGAGGAGAGAAACCGTGGGACCTTGGTCAGGGGCTAGTTAAATATGACAACAAGTTTGACGGCCTGGGAACACAGCAACAACATTAAATGAGATGAGGTCAGGCAGAGACTGACTTTGGAGAGGGGTGGGCAGTCGTCAGTCAGTGTGGACATATATTTGGTGACGCCCAGCAGGATGTGGTGGAGCTGGTGGTAAAGAACCGCCTGCCAACGCAGGAGACATAAGAGATGTGGGTTCGATTCCTGGGTCAGTAAGACAGCATGGCGATCCAGTCCAATATTCTTGCCTGGAGGATCCCATGGACAGAGGAGCCTGGTGGGCTACAGACCACGTGGTCGCAAGGAGTCAGACACAACTGAAGCGACTTGACACGCACGCAGGCGGCAGGAACGGTAGTCACGTGACTCTAGAGGTCAGGGCTGGAGAGGTCGGTCTCAGAGGTGTGTGCACAGAGAGAGGTGTCAGTCCGAGCTATAGGAGAGGGTGCCGCTACCCAGGCACGCTTAGAGGAGGAGGTTAATGACAGAGCTCAGAGGAAAAGCATGCATCGTGTAGGAGCAGAGGAAGAGTGAGTTTTCGTGAAGGAGAATAGAGGTGGTGTAGGACCTGAGAAGAGAGCCTGGATCGTGTTCTGGAGGACAAAGGAAAAGAAAGACATCAGTTGAGGCGAATACTGTAAGAGCGGTCAAGTGAAACCAAACACATGGGACTGTGCGACGTCCACTCCTGGTCTGCAGGCCACACACACGAGAAACCAAACACACGAGAGTGTGCAGGCCAGGAGAGGACGTCAGCACAGCAAGGACAAGCATTCAAAGGCACCCGTCTAGGCTGAGGAGATCGCACATAAATGGGGAGGAAATGGTAGCAGCAGGGAGCTAGGCTGTAAACACTACGGACAGATGAAGGATAATTGAGGAGGAGGCAGGGCTCAGCAGAAGGAGCATCTTATTAGCACAGGCTGAGTGGAAGGAGTCGGCAAGACAGAAAGCCAAATTGAGAGTGAAGGCAAGAGGCAGAGGAGAGAAGAGGAGCACTGATCTCCTGGACCTCAGTGGTCCAGACTCCACTGTGTCCGTTCAAAGGAGATACCTCCCGATGGACACCTTGAAGCCGGTCAGCTCGCCTTTCCAAAGCGAGACGGTATTCCCGTTACATTGTCTTTCAAACTTCTAACGCTAACAGCTGTCACACAAGGTGATCCAGCAACCTCGTGAGACATGTTATATGAGTACCATATAAAGTACACATAAAAACATACAGACCTAACACATTTGTCTGTTGCATCATTCTTTATGCTTTTCTACAGTTTCAGACATTTTCTGAAGTGCAATCTGTATGAGAAAACCGTGTTTGGGAGGCCGGTGAGACAGCCTCCAAGGTTGACACCACTGTCAAGCGACCGGTGGAAACCGCACCTCCCGCTCCCCAGCACTTCTCTTATTCCATTAAATGGGAGGCTGCAGCGCCTTAAAACAAAACCCCACAGAAAGGATACAAGGAAAAAGGCCCTGCGGATGTCATCCAGGCAGAGGTCTCGACACTGGGCTGCGTCAGCGTTACAGGCAAACTGGATGGTGGAGACCTGTGGGGTGAGAAGAGAGATAACGCACAATCCCTTCCCTCCACCTGCAGGGCAAACTCACTGTCTCAGCTACAACAGCCAGGAAGATAGCTTGTACTGACACACAAAAAATAGAAATCTCTTCCTGCAGCTTAATTTCACTTAATAAAATCTGCCAAGGTAAAACACACTGTTAATAATACACTGAACAGAGTTGTAGTAGTGCCGTACGAGTAACAAAAGCGACACTTGGGGTTCCCTTACCCTGTACAAATGCTTCACTTATCCTGTATAAATGCTTCACTTATCCTGTACAAATGCTTCACTTTAAAAGCACTATTATAATCTTTCCCTTTTCTAACACCTGATTTCTCAATGTTCTGATCTTCTCAAACTCAGGTATAGAAAGACATTAAAAAAGCATTGATAAACTAAATATTTCTCTGTATAAATAAGTAAAATATTTCTGTCCTGCTAAAATAAAAACTCTCTCAATTTCAACAAGATGGGTGCACTCTTGCTTAACCCCCCTTCCCCCACAAAACAAAAACTCATGGACAAGTTTGAAGGGAGGCTTTCCCTATCTCCCACTTCCCATGTAATCTTCTACTAAGTTCGGAAGATGCTTTAATCTTCTTCTTTAGAAAAAGACGTATCTTTCAGTTAAAATATAGAATTTAAAAAATAACACAATGAGCCTCATTTTTAATTTAATAATATTTAGTTATTAAAATATTGAATATTTAATACTAAAGACAGTCTGATCATTTACTTAAATCTAATTAAAATTACTTTTTTATGTATTGTTTTAATATTTCAGGGCCGAAAGCTTAAAACCAGTAATTACTCAATAATATTTCAATAAAATTTCTTTATTGAAATTATTTATTCTAAGTCATCAAGTACTCTGCGAACTCAACTAGAACCAGCTAAGGCTGAATCGATGGATCAACTATGAAGGTATTTTCCTGCAGCATCCATTTTATCTGACCTCAGTAAAACTGTAAATATTCTATCATCAATTTCTTATAATTATCTTCAGTTTTGAAATAAGGGCAAGAGATATCAATCAACTCTCCAGCCCAGCATGATAAAGGTACCCTTAATATTTGGTTGGCTTTTAGCCAATTCGAAGGACGTTATGTTGAATAAACAGTCTGAGATTTGGACGGAGGCCACGTCACTACGGCGACAGAGTAAGCGCTTTGGATTAGAATCACTAGAAAGAGAGACTAACCCTGGGAACACATGTCTCACTTCACGGTCAGACTCATGCGCTGACGTGTGGCAACACGAATATTCTTCCAACAAAAATAAATGGAAGGAAACAAAAATTAAATGTGAAAACAAAGGGAAACAAGATAAATAACACTCTTTGCCCTCTGTTCTTTCACTTATATTAATGGCTTTTTACATCAGAGAGTCACAAACAGTCTTTAAGAAAAGCCCAACCCATATATTCATAAAACAATAAAATCATGCTTTTCTAAATGAAAATTTCCTTACAAACTGTTTGACTTAATTTTTAACTTAATTATTAATATGTTAAGTAGTACAGATTTTTAAGTAGAATTTTTTGTTCTGGCTGTGCTGTGTGGCATGTGGAAATCTTAGCTCCCCAACCAGGGATCAGATCCACGCCCCCTGCATTGGAAGCGCAAAGTCTTAACCGCTGGACAGCCATGGAAGTCTTAAGTAGAATTTTTGATGAAATATTGCAACTTCCTCATGGGATTAGAATGCGACTATTTTAGTATTCTCAAATGCAAGAGCGCTTTTGACAAGCTACCTTCTGTTTACAGGAGACAACAGAGTGCTGCAGGGTCTCTTGCTCCATGTGTATCCAGACAAACATCAAACAGGACAGCACTAACGGAAAGAGAGCTTCATACCTGAGGGGTCAGGGGTGGGCATGGAAGTGAGAGGGCAGAAACGAAAGGAAAAAATTAAACACAAAGGCAAGTTAAAACAATTTTGATAATACTTCTAAGTTACATTATCACAAAATTTAATTTTTTTAGGTTTTCCAGAGGAAGAAAGTAGGGAAAGAAAGCAACATTTAAATATAAACTCCAACACCATCTTTTTTTGAAATTTATCAAAACTGGAGACCATTACGCATTTAAAATAGCAGAGATATTTAAGTCACTCGTAAGGCAAATGACAGAAGTGCACCAACAAAGAAAACATAAGGCAAAGGCAAAAGTCATCAATATAAAGAGAACAGCAAGATAAACACTTCAAATTTCTTTAAAAATGGGTATAATACAGGAATACAAACCTCTCAAAAAGAAAAAAAGAGCCTATACATTAAAATATGTTTGACTTTATGGAAAACTGATATAGAAATTAAAAAATAGATTACACAGCCACTTAAAATATTTACTCATTAAAAAAATAATCCAGATAAAAGTATAATAAAAGAATAATTATAAAAGTATAATAAATACTTCCTGTAAGGCAATCCAGTACTATGCATCAAGAACCTCAAAACTATTCACATAGTACAATCTAATAATGTTCCTTCTAGGAATTTACCCTGAGAAAATAATCAGACATATGCACCATGATTCCCATATGAAGACATTTGTTGTAATATGTTTACGGAAAAGAAAAACAAGAAAACAAGCTAATATTCACAGGGGAGTTTGATTAAATAATGTACAGTACTTCGCGAGGCTGGTGTATAACGTGGAAATTATAATGTGGACAAAGGAGAGATGTTCATGAGATGACACAGTGTCAGACGGTTTTCTAGTCCTTTTCCGCCCGAGTTTAAGGCGTGTTTCATTTCTGTAATCCCCCAGACACTCTCCACATGACAGCAGTTGTCATCTGCTCTGACCACGTTTACTGACGCCTTCCCCAGTGGTCTGCAGAGTCTCTGCCTGCGCCAGTCTTCTCTCCACACAGGCCCACCTCAGAAGCACTTGCTGATGAGCTACTTAACTGGGTGGAAGTTGCAACACAAAATTAAGCAAACCAAATCGAAACAAAACAACCTGTATTTCTCATTCAACTTTTTCAACTACCGAACTCTAATCCATATGGTACTATTTCCTAAACAAGAGAAAGCAAGAAAACCAAAACCCTTTAAATGTGACCACCAATCATAAAACAAGACCCTGAAAATTGGGCAGAAGAAAACATTCAGCTTTGAGAAAGCATATATAAATCACTTGGTATATACGGTTTAGAACATCCAAGGATACGAACAGACAATACACATGCGAGAAAACACTACTAGTAAAACAAGTGCAGAAAATACCCAAAGCTGTACTGTTTTCGGCCTACTAAAATAGCTTTTGATATTCTTATGTATAAATTAAAGTACAAATACTGCGACAGATATGATGAAGTGCGTCTCCTCATAGGTTGTTGGTAATATTATAAACTGGTGCTGTTCTTAAGACAAAAGTAAAAAAAAAAGTTCATATTCTATGGCCCACTTATAATACAGCTGAGAAGTGAGCAAAGAAAATAATCTATTAATAACTATATAAAAAGCTTATGCAAAACATATAACTCAAAATATTATTTATGATACTAAGAATTAGAAATAAAGTGACCAAAAATAGGGGAATAATAAAAGCATCAAGGAGTAGCGATATTACATAATATTAAAAATCTATTAAAATGATTCTTAGGAAGCCTGTAAACCACCTGGGAAAATGCTTCTAAAATTAAGTAGAAAATTAAGATACAAAATAGTACATGGACTATCATTAATACTGTATTAAAAAGATAAGTACAGAGCTAAGACTGGAAGGAAATATGACAGAAGATCAAGAGGAGGGGTAGGGTTAGTATATGATTTTCTTCCTTATCTCTACTTCGCAAAATGTGATTGTATGATGTTTACAGTGATTTAAAAAAAACAATTGAAAAGGAAAGATTTAGAATGCCTCCATCCTAGCCATTCTTGAATATACGGTTCAATTTTCACCTAAGTCCGTGATGGCACCAATTCAATCCCTTTCTCTAGTCATTCTTTATATCATATTTTCACAATAAACTTATGATAATTTAACTGCAGAGTACAGCATGAGAAATGCTGGGCTGGATGAAGCACAAGCTGGAATCAAGATTGCCGGGAGAAATACCAATAACCTCAGATATGCAGATGACACCATCCTTATGGCAGAAAGTGAAGAAGAACTAAAGAGCCTCTTGATGAAGGTGAAAGAGGAGAGTGAAAAAGTTGGCTTAAAGCTCAACATTCAGAAAACTAAGTTCATGGCATCTAGTCCAATCACTTCATGGCAAATAGATGGGGAAACAGTGAAAATAGTGGCAGACTTTATTTTGGGGGGCTCCAAAATCACTGCAGATGGTGATTTCACTGTAGCCATGAAATTAAAAGATGCTTACTCCTTGGAAGGAAAGTTATGATCAACCTTGACAGCATATTAAAAAGCAGAGACGTTACTTTGCAAACAAAGGTCCGTCTAGTCAAAGCTATGGTTTTTCTAGAAGTCATGCTGAGCGCTGAAGAGTTGATGCTTTTGAACTGTGGTGTTGGAGAAGACTCTTGAGAGTCCCTTGGACTGCAAGGAGATCCAACCAGTCCATTCTGAAGGAAATCAGTCCTGAATATTCATTGGAAGGAATGATGCTTGAAGCTGAAGCTCCAATACTTTGGCCACCTGATGGCGAAGAGCTGACTCACTTGAAAAAACCCTGATGCTGGGAAAGATTGAAGGCGGGAGGAGAAGGGGACGACAGAGGATGAGATGGTTGGATGGCATCACTGACTCTAGGGACATGAGTTTGAGTAAACTCTGGGAGTTGGTGATGGACAGGGAGGCCTGGCGTGCTGCAGTCCATGGGGTCGCAGAGTTGGACACGCCTGAGTGACTGAACTGAACTGAATTGCTGCATTATATAATTGCCTAACATTGTAAAATAGAGTCCACATTTTATAGACGTTCACAACTGTTACAGACCTGGGGTATACTAATTATTCTATCCGTATGTCTGTCTAGTGTTCAGGATACTAGAAATGTGAAGGAACACAACTGTTGACTAATTGAATCAAGGTGTACTTTGAGGATAAAAAAAACATGATCTTAAAAAATATTTGTATTTATATGTGAAATTATTCTTTCCTACCACATAAAAATAGAAATTCCATAGTTCAACAAATAGTGCTACAGATTTACTTCTTTTCAAAACTATTATATACAATTTTTGTAAAATGTAGGTGAATAAATCTGATAAAGACAATCTTCTTATGAGACTTTATTTGAGACAACTAATATCTCATATAAAGTCTCTGTATCTGAATTAATAAACTGAAATACCAATAAAATGTCATTATGGGCTCACAGTGTACTTAAAAGTTAGACTAAGTTAGGATCTGTTTAGTTTGGTCTCTGTGACAACTGAATTGGGCTGAAAAGACATTCAGTTTATATTACACTTTGTTAAGCAAAGGAATAATCAAAATTTTGGAAAAACATGTTTAACCAACTTAAGAAAACTATTTTTAAGTATTACAATAGCTTCCATTTGCATAAAAATAATCAAATGCTGATTAAAAATGAATCTTCTTTATTCACTTAATCAAGGATGCATTGTTAGAATTTAGAATTTCTATTAATGTACTTTTGTAAAGTAATAAAACTGCATTTCTTTTAAATATCCTGTAATTCTCACTATTCACACTTATTCACATAGAGAACCCTCTGGGTTGTCCAAAATAGTGGTGTGGAGCAACGGCAGGCGGACTACGTTTTGCAAAACTGATTTGCCATTGAAAGATGTACTAACTGAGATTATTAGGCTCCTGTTTCAGCTACCTCTGTTTTAATTATTTTTGCAAAGGTAAATACTTTTTGATGTTGCAAAATATATTTCTTAATACATTCATTAATAAGGTCACACTCATCATTAGTATTCTGATTTCAGATGTGATTTTTCACTTTTTAGATTTTTTTAAATTAAACATGCTTATGATAATCTGCTTTGGTATCTTTTGACAATGAAATTGATAATTTAAAACACTAGAATACTAAAAAAATTTTTAAATAAAACATAAAACACTAATACTTTCCCTAATATAAGTCATATGATTAACTCACTCTACACTATGAAATATTTTTGACTTAAAATTCAGCTTTAATTACTCTTCCTTCCTTCTTTTATTCCTAATCCAGGAAACCAAATCTATTTCTAGATTTGTTTGAATTTTTGAATCTATAATACATTTCTTTAAATATTTAGATTAAAAGATATAGATTGCTTTAGAATTTAAAGGCTCAAAAAAGATCTTAAAGTGACTATGTAGGAGCTGGCACATATTCTGAACACTCTTAAACATCCACCTCCTAAAGACAACCCCCGGGTGTGATCTTAATGAAACTTGTGTGTTGTCCCAAATGGAGGGTTAGAAATGATTTTTTCTTCTACTTTTTAAATCTAGACTAAAACCTTGTGCATATTCTAATTCATAGGTACTTTAATGGATTCTGATTATAATTTAACTACTTATCCTGAAATTTCACCAATAAAGGAGAAAAGAGTGAATAGCATTAAGTCTTATTATGTTTACACTCTTGAGTAAGAACATGCTGATAGACTTCAAGTTTTATTTGAAAACTGAAAATTCTAGGCCTCAAGTCAAGGTGACTGGTGAAAATGTCCAAGTTGTTCATATTACATCTTCACAGACACACAACAGATCAGGTTCTGGGGGAGAAATGAAAAAACAGGTATGGGGAACTTTGTTAAGAGAAAGAGACTACAAGAACTCCTGGGTTCTAGATCACTTAGGATGTTAGAGTCTATATGAAAAGATTTTGAGAACATCCCTCTAATTCTGATATAGGAGATATTAGGCTTCCCACAAAATGAACCCAAGTCTTGGACACAAAATGGCTTTACAAAATCATATATAAACTATTGATAGAAATTATCTGTTGATAGCACAATGGTGAATCCCTAGGTTTATTCTAATTGAGATCAAGATCCTATATTTAGACTGAATTTTGAAACTCAGTAATGTGCGTATTTTTTGCCCCCATAAGGATTTAAGTAAAGATGAAATAAAATTTGAAAGCAAATGAAGAACGCTGTTCTTCAGAGCAGACACGGAGAGTATCATTGTTCTCACTGATTTCTAGAGAATGCTTCAGACTAACCCAAATCAAGCTGTTCTTTTTTGGTTTTACAAGAAAACTTCAATCTTCAATGACAATGTATTCTCTCACTTTTAAGAAAATATTCTAAAAGGTTTCTGAATCAAAAGGAATATTTGTACTATGACATATTTAAGGGTAAATATAACAGAAGATGTATTCAAAAAAGAATGAACAAATCAAAACATAATTTACAGTGGATGAAAGGAAAGCAACAAAAACTAAAATTTTTATAAGTCATTGTTTGAGATTTAAAATTCCTCTACAATCTATCTGAACTTTCTAACACTGTATGTAAGCAACATTTTAGCAACTTTAGGAAATAAACAGAAACACAAGACAACAGGTAATACTCTGAAAACGGTACGACAAAGAAAACTGCAGAGAACAGATAAAGGCATAGACAGTTTTTACAGAGGAAAAATGCTTGCAATGCATTCTCAAGATTCACATGTTTTTCATTTCCAGAGGTTAAATACTTAGAGAAAGGTCAGTATATCATTTAAAACTTGCTACTAAAAATTAAAATCTTAAAACAGTTTATACCCTGTACTTAGAAGTAGGTAGGTCGACATCGAGGAAACAAGAATGCTGAACAATCGATCAAAGAGGACCGGAGGGCTCAGGAGAGGCATGACGAAGGAGGAGGCTGCAATAAAACAGATTTGGGTGGAGTCAGTATGAGGGACACAGAGTACAGAGTTTAAAGCACTGAATAATCTATTATCACTTACAGCATTTATTGTTGTGTGACATTTAAAAGGAAACTACACTTGCCCTACTCATTTTTGTAAGACACTTAAAACTCCATATGTTTAATGACATTCCCTCACTTTAACCACATTTTAGTTCAGATTTTTTCAGTGTATATCCTCACTCTTGCTCACTGTAATAACTCCTAAGAGAATAACGTAAATAATAAAAATAAATATTACTCAAGATTCAGCAACTTTTCTCTTAATTAGACATTTAATTCAAAGACAGAGGTTGATTTTCCCTAAACCCCACCCCTCCCCGCTTTTCCCCAAGTTTTCCCACTGCAAAGTATTGCATTGAGAGTTACAGCATGCTAGTTAGAAAAGGAGACAAGAGAAAAGGAGTTCACCACTCAAGAGAGCTGTAATAGGAGTAATCCAAGTAAGGGAAGTCATCTTTCCTCTCAGGGTCAGAAAGCAGTCACGTCACTAGGGAGAGCAGATGAACTGGGGCAGGGGTGGTTACAGCTCAGCTAGGAAAGAATCCGCCTGCGAGGCAGGAGACACTGGTTTGATTTCTAGGTCAGGAAGATCCCCTGAAGAAGGGATAGGCTACCCAGTCCAGTATTCTTGGGCTTCCCTGTGGGTCAGACGGTAAAGAATCTGCCTGCAATGTGGGAGACCTGGGTTCGATCCTTGGGTTGGGAAGATCTCCTGGAGGAGGGCATGGTAATTCACTCCAGAATTCTTGCTTGGAGAATCCCATGGATTCTGGTGGGCTACAACAGTCCATGGGTGGCAGAAAGTCAGACATGACTGAGCAGCTGAGCACAACTAAGCATAAACTTCCCAATCTTGATTCTGGGAAGAAAATGTGCATAATTTCCTAACCCTCCTGGTTAAGATTGGCAATATGTGCCCCACTCTGCTAAGCTGTATCAGTTGGGTCTGACTCTCTGCAACCCTATGGACTATAACACACCAGGCTCCTCTGTCCATGCGATTCTCCAGGCAAGAATACTGAAGTGGGTTGCCAAGCCCTCCTCCAGGGGATATCCTCCCCCAGGCATCAAACCTGCCTCTCTTACAGCTCCTGCAGTGGCAGGCAGGCTCTTTACCATTAGTGCCTCCTTTGGAATTAATGTTTCAGTGGAGAAATAGCTCCAGAAAGAGTGAAGGGATGGAGCCAAAGCAAAAACAATACCCAGCTGTGGATGTGACTGGTGATGGAAGCAAGGTCCGATGCTGTAAAGAGCAATATCGCATAGGAACCTGGAATGTCAGGTCCATGAATCAAGGCAAATTGGAAGTGGTCAAACAAGAGATGGCAAGAGTGAATGTTGACATACTAGGAATCAGCGAACTAAAATGGACTGGAATGGGTGAATTTAACTCAGATGACCATTATATCTACTACTGTTGGGCAGGAATCCCTCAGAAGAAATGGAGTAGCCATCATGGTCAACAAAAGAGTCTGAAAGGCAGTACTTGGATGCAATCTCAAAAATGACAGGATGATCTCTGTTCATTTCCAAGGCAAACCATTCAATATCACAGTAATCCAAGTCTATGCCCCAACCAGTAACACTGAAGATGCTGAAGTTGAACGGTTCTATGAAGACCTACAAGACCTTTTAGAACTAACACCCAAAAAAGATGTCCTTTTCATTATAGGGCACTGGAATACAAAAGTAGGAAGTCAAGAAACACCTGGAGTAACAGGCAAATTTGGCCTTGGAATACGGAATGAAGCAGGGCAAAGACTAATAGAGTTTTACCAGGAAAATGCACTGGTTATAGCAAATACCCTCTTCCAACAACACAAGAGAAGACTCTATACATGGACATCACCAGATGGTCAACACCGAAATCAGATTGATTATATTCTTTGCAGCCAAAGATGGAGAAGCTCTATACAGTCAACAAAAACAATACTAGAAGCTGACTGTGGCTCAGACCATGAACTCCTTATTGCCAAATTCAGACTTAAATTGAAGAAAGTAGGGAAAACCACTAGACCATTCAGGTATGACCTAAATCAAATCCCTTATGATTATACAGTGGAAGTGAGAAATAGATTTAAGGGACTAGATCTGATAGAGTGCCTGATGAACTATGGACGGAGGTTCATGACATTGTACAGGAGACAGGGAGCAAGACCATCCCCATGGAAAAGAAATGCAAAAAAGCAAAATGGCTGTCTGGGGAGGCCTTACAAATAGCTGTGAAAAGAAGAGAAGCGAAAAGCAAAGGAGAAAAGGAAAGATACAAGCATCTGAATGCAGAGTTCCAAAGAATAGCAAGAAAAGATAAGAAAGCCTCCCTCAGCGATCAAGGCAAATTATAGAGGAAAACAACAGAATGGGAAAGACTAGAGATCTCTTCAAGAAAATCAGAGATACCAAGGGAACATTTCATGCAAAGATGGGCTCAATAAAGGACAGAAATGGTAGGGACCTAACAGAAGCAGAAGATATTAAGAACAGGTGGCAAGAATACACAGAAGAACTGTACAAAAAAAATCTTCATGACTCAGATAATCACGATGGTGTGATCGTAGACCTAGAGCCAGACATCCTGGAATGTGAAGTCAAGTGGGCCTTAGAAACCATTACTACAAACAAAGCTAGTGGAGGTGATGGAATTCCAGTTGAGCTATTTCAAATCCTGAAAGATGATGCTGTGAAAGTGCTGCACTCAGTATGCCAGCAAATTTGGAAAACTCAGCAGTGGCCACAGGACTGGAAAAGGTCAGTTTTCATTCCAATCCCAAAGAAAGGCAATGCCAAAGAATGCTCAAACTACCGCACAAGTGCACTCATCTCACACGCTAATAAAGTAATGCTCACAATTCTCCAAGCCAGGCTTCAACAGTACGTGAACCATGAACTTCCAGTTGTTCAAGCTGGTTTTAGAAAAGGCAGAGGAACCAGAGACCAAATTGCCAACATCCGCTGGATCATCAAAAAAGCAAGAGAGTTCCACAAAAACATCTAGTTCTGCTTTATTGACTATGCTAAAGCCTTTGCCTGTGTGGACCACAATAAACTGTGGAAAATTCTGAAAGAGATGGGAATACAAGACCACCTGACCTGCCTCTTGAGAAATTTGTATGCAGGTCAGGAAGCAACACTTAGAACTGGACATGGAACAACAGACTGGTTCCAAATAGGAAAAGGAGTACGTCAAGGCTGTATATCGTCACCCTGCTTGTCATGAGAAATGCTGGGCTGGAAGAAGCACAAGCTGGAATCAAGATTGCCAGGAGAAATATCAATAACCTCAGATATGCAGATGACACCACCCTTATGGCAGAAAGTGAAGAGGAACTAAAATGCCTCTTGATGAAGGTGAAAGAAGAGAGTGAAAAAGTTGGCTTAAAACTCAACATTCAGAAAACGAAGATCATGGCATCTGGTCCCATCACTTCATGGGAAATTGATGGGGAAACAGTGGAAACAGTGTCAGACTTTATTTTTTTGGGCTCCAAAATCACTGCAGATGGTGACTGCAGCTATGAAATTAAAAGACGTTTACTCCTTGGAAGGAAAGTTATGACCAACCTAGATAGCATATTCAAAAGCAGAGACATTACTTTGCCAACAAAGGTTCATCTAGTCAAGGCTATAGAGAAGGCAATGGCAACCCACTCCAGTACTCTTGCCTGGAAAATCCCATGGATGGAGCAGCCTGGTAGGCTGCAGTCCATGGGGTTGCTAAGAGTCGGGCAAGACTGAGCGACTTCACTTTCACTTTTCACTTTCATGCATTGGAGAAGGAAATGGCAACCCACTCCAGTGTTCTTGCCTAGAGAATCCCAGGGACAGAGGAGCCTGGTGGGCTGCCGTCTATGGGGTCGCACAGAGTCGGACATGACTGAAGTGACTTAGCAGCAGCAGCAGCAGTCAAGGCTATGGTTTTTCCAGTGGTCATGTATGGATGTGAGAGTTGGACTGTGAAGAAGGCTGAGTGCCGAAGAATTGATGCTTCTGAACTGTGGTGTTGGAGAAGACTCTTGGGAGTCCCTTGGACTGCAAGGAGATCCAACCAATCCATTCTGAAGGAGATCAGCCCTGGGATTTCTTTGGAAGGAATGATGCTAAAGCTGAAACTCCAGTACTTTGGCCACCTCGTGCAAAGAGTTGACTCACTGGAAAAGACTCTGATGCTGGGAGGGATTGGGGGCAGGAGGAAAAGGGGACGGCAGAGGATGAGATGGCTGGATGGCATCACTGACTCGATGGACATGAGTCTGAGTGAACTCCAGGAGATGGTGATGGACAGGGAGGCCTGGCGTGCTGCGATTCATGGGGTCGCAAAGAGTTGGACACGACTGAGCGACTGAACTGAACTGAACTGAGAATGAAGACAGATCCCTCGGGAGGGCATCCTGGATGAAAGGCTTATGACTGTTTAACCATGAGGCAAGTCTGTTAACCCATTTAGGCGATCTCTTATTACTCTCAGGGAACAGAAGAGCACCAGAACATAGTACCACCTGAACACGTTTTTTAAAAAAATCCAAGAGTAGTCTGTCTATTGTCATGTAGAATAAATTTAAATAGTAACTCCAGCAATCAAGATAATTTAAAAGGAACAGTCTACATAAAGCCCATAATGAAATAAAACTCATACAGTGAAAACAGAGTTACATTTACAAAAGACGCTTCTTGTCCAGCTCCACTTACACAATGACCACAGTGTCTGGAAAAGGTGCAAATCAAAACTTGGAGAGACACATGTCAGTTTCCTGCTGTATTTTTATACATCTGCTTGGATTTTAAGAGTAATCCAAGGTAAAACACTCCTATCCCTTAATGCTCCTTGTAAGGCAAAGATCTGCCCAACAATCTTTTTTATTAAAATGATGAACAAAAAGCATTTTTAAACAAATAAAGGTTAACTGCACAGCACATCATTCATAGGCATGACAAACTGTCGTCTTCTCCTTTTTTTAATGAAAAATCTGGACTTCCCGTCTGCCCCTGCCTTCCAGCTGGAAGGAAGAGGCTGCCTTTAAATGGCGTGTTCACTCCACATGCACATTCTCCAGAGAACGACAGAGGAGAGCGCTCTGAAACACACAACTGGCTTTATAGATGTGTGAGGTGTTGGGAGGTGACTAAGCAATGTTATTTTCAGCAAGGGAAATACAGATGAAATTTAACTGCTTCCTAGTCCCTGTGTAAGAACTGAGAATTTATGAACTGACATGAAACTTCAGCATAGCAATCTCTTCACAAAACCTTCTTCCCCCCTGGAATCACTTTTTATCAGGTGTGAATAAATATGCAGCCTTATTATCAAGTCATAAATATTCTCTCAGGAATTCTTATTAACACATGAATGCTCACAAGAGTTCTAATTTTCTTTATCAAATTCTAGCAAGAGACAGAAATAATAGGTACTCGTTATTTTCTCACAACAAATTTGTTTCAGTAACAATAATACAGATGTAAATGGATGATTTTAAGATGTACCCTGATGGAAAGTCACCTCATTCGATTTGATTGACCTCTTACCTAATATTGTCCAGCTAACAATCTGATTAAGAAGAGGCAGTCCTTGTTTCTTGAGTAGACTGTGATGGGTGCCGTACACAACACACATGGAAAACACGACGCTCAGCATCTGAAAACAAACCCAGAAGACGTGAGAAGAGAGGAGGTGGGGAGCGGCCAGGTATATATTGGAAAGATACTTAGAAAACCGCTTCAACCGCTGGAATCTGGCCAAAATGCTATTGAAATTGGACCAGCTCACCTTCCTGTGGCCAAGACCAAGAGTCGGAATTCCTGGACTAAGCAAAGGGCCGTCCTTTATAAGCACGAATGAGGCACTCTACACTTTCAACATACGTTACCACACTGTGTCTGCTTGGGAATACGTTCTCAATCTTGAAGGTTTCTTAAATCACGGGCATGCAGAGGGTGGACTGCACACAGCCTGGTGTGTCTGCCTGAATGTCTTCCCCCTCTGGCCTCACTCACGGCAGGTCTGTTTACACATTCAGTACACATCTGTGGCCTGAGGGGTCACTGGTGCTGAGAATGCAAGGACTGTAGAATTCTTTAGGGAGTACACATAAACTGGCGGAGCTGGAAAACTATGGCTTGTAGGCTGGTGCTTACTTTTAGAAATGCTGCTTTATTGAAATCTTGTTTTCTTTACTGTTGTAGTCACTCCCATTCGTTTACCTATTGTCGATAGCTCCCTTTGCCCTGCAATGGTAGAGCTGAAAACTGACAAGACTCCATATGGCCCACAAGCCTAAAATATGTACAATCTGGCTCTTCAGAAAAATGTGTGCTGACCCCTGAATTAGTGGATTAACAGCCAGTTTAAGAAATGAGCTAAACTATGGTTGTGAACCAAGTAAACTCTCTTCAAGTTCAGATTAGCAACCTGATCACCAAATCCTAAAGACACATTTAATTTACTCATGTTTTCAGTGAATTAAGGAGAAATGCTGTCAATAAATCTATGACACAATCCAAGGATCCTTTCAATTGTAAGACACATTCTCATTTCAGGTACGTTAAAATGTGAAAAAACACAAATCTTCAAATCAAACATATATGTATACATGGTACACAACAGAGGAGTGAATGCAAATTAATAAGGTTAATATAAGGGAATTTTTTTTTAATCAGATTTACCTTATATTTAGGAGCATTTCTAACAAAATCCATAAGAATTTTAACATGGTATTTTTTGTTCCTAAGAGTGAGATGCAGAAACACTCACCTTTGTCAAAATATTCACTATTGCAGGTAAATTTTGTCAAAGCTACTATGGTTTAGTGTAAAGCCAATCCGTGTACCAAATACAATGAAAAGATATGTTTCAATGGCTTGATAGGATCTTTAATGAAAATATTTCTCTTTTTCATATGTTCTGTGTTGTTCTCCAGAATGAGTTAACATCTTTCATGTGTTGTATATTTTAATTTGTGAGTGTTCTTAGAACAACTATTATCCCAGCTTTACTCTGAGTAAATTTTTTGAGAAGAGTCAGATATGTTTTCTTTTTAATCAATGTTCTAGATGTGGCTTATTTTTTATTGTTTAAAAGGAAAAAAAAAAAGTGACTTCTATTCTTATCTACAGTAAAGCTATCATTTTACAGAATATGACATCATATAACCTCTTACCACCCTATTGAATATTGTCTCTACTGATTAAAAACAAGCAGACTGAAGCTCTATTACTGAAAATCACACATCTACGTACAAAGAGTAGCTGGGAATTAACTCAATTTGGAAACATCAAGTTCAAAGTTCTTGTCACCACTCCAAAGCCACCAACCAAGGTGAAGTTTATTTTCTCCTAGCATGTCATCTGAAGTCTTAAAGTGGCTAATCTTCATATAAACATACTCAGCGGCTGCTTTCACTTCAAAGAACTTATTCTTTCCTGACCCTAAAGAGGACAACACAGAATCTCAGAACAGAAGAAGCCCTTTTCAGTTCAACCTCTTGGTCAATACCTCTTCAGTTTAGTTCAGTTCAGTTGCTCAGTTGTGTCTGACTCTTTGTGACCCCATGGACCACAGCACGCCAGGCCTCCCTGTCCATCACCAACTCCCAGAGTTTACCCAAACCCATGTCCATTGAGTCGGTGATACCATCCAACCATCTCATCCTCTGACATCCCTTTCTCCTCTAGCCCTCAATCTTTCCCAGCATCAGGGTCTTTTCCAATGAGTCAGCTCTTCGCATCAGGTGGCCAAAGTAGACTTATACCTCCTTAATCTCTGCTCTCCAGGCATTTAGCGGCGAGGGGGCAGGGGGCAGCTCCTGTTGACCTTTTTGCTACTTTAGAGAATGTATTTCCTTTATTCCTTCTAGAGAATGTATTTCCTTTTAATATCTTAAACAGAAAACTCTCTTCTCTGCTCTTTTTATTGAGTAGTAAAAACATGATGGCATCTTAAGAACGAGATAATTAAATACAACCATAAGGTGCATTTTATCATGTCATATATATAACATACTATTGAAAATCTGTAACCCACCTGTAATAGATGTAACACCAGCTCTTCATTTATAAAACTATCTTTTCTTTTTATGACAGATGTTACAACAAACAGGGAGAGTAGAAGAACCAGCAAGCCTGCACCCACTCTGTTTTAAAACACAATTCACAATAGAATAGGTCAGTGGCAAACTTATATGGAGACTATTTATAAACTTCTTTTCCTCTCAGCCTGAGTCCTGCTCATCTGTATCAACAGTGTTTGAACAGGACGGACAGGGAGAGACTGATGAAAGGAGCGGAAGGGTCTTTACAGAGACAAGAGAATCAGAGCAATGGGAAGTAACAAATAAATCAAAATGTTTGAATTCATCTTTGCACATGCTGTTTACAGTTTAAAACAACTGCAAAATGTTTTCACTTAGTAATCATAAGGTATGGCTAAGAGAGAATAGTCCTAGAATTCAATACTGTTTTTTGAGCTCTGCAGATAAATTGATTTCACAGAATAATTTCTAATCTAAGTCCATAATTATTATTCTCACAGAAATGAGAATAAATGTATTAATTTTTAGATAACACATACTTTAAAATTAACATATACTTTAAAAATATTGTTGTGGTTTCTTTCAGTTAAAAAGAATACCCTCATCTATTAAAGATTGAGTTAGACTGCTAAAAAATTTCCTTACACAGAGTTCAAAAGAAAGTAATGAAGATGATTACATGATCAGAAAACAAGAGAGTAAAAGGTAATGAAATAATGATCATTTAGCTTCCCAATACACACATACACACACAGCCAATAGATTATATGATAATAATTTAAAATTAAAAACACAGGTAACCAGTAATTTTACAGATTCGTTTGGGACACATTGAGGGGAAATAAACCTAAGAGCAGCAAGGAGAATTCAAGTAAGGTATAAAGAATTTTCTAACCGCATACATGATTAAACATGAGAAAGCTGTCAAGGTGCACAGAGATGCCCCCCTCCCCAGTGGAGATCTTTATGTTCAAAGTAGAAGAGAATTTCATCTTTCTAAGGCATTAAAAATGTGGACTTGCTCAAAGGCAAAGACAGATTGTATCAGTCATCAGCAGCTTTTTAGACCTGTTAATTTCAGCAACTGAACATGTTTTTCATGTGAAATCATGTACTGGTTCCCCCAACATACAAGAGCTTCTAGACATTTTTTAAATTGTTGGAAATTTAAGTTACCACTGGCACAATTTCATTTTTTATGAAGGCCCAGAAGCATCTTCAGGGAGTTTCAATGCCTCTCAGAGCCGGGCCAAAATGATGACTCATGGTTTAGTATTAATATTTTAACTTCCAGGTTGTTCACATGATTTTAAACTCATGGCCAAGATGTGGTTCATATAGTGTTGATTGAGAAAAACAATTGTATTCAAAAGAAAGTAAGTTAAAATAGTGTCCATACACTAGAAAGATATCTGGCTTTCGTCCTACAACAGGCATAAGTGGGAACACGGCCAGTAGCAAACAGAAGAAAATCCAACTCAGCGAGATGCTCTAAAATAAAGAAAAAAGTTATCTTTAGACATTATGGTACAAACAACTGTCTTCGTTGTTTCACAGACTACATGGTTGTGAAACTAAGAGGAAAATTCAAAGCCTTACATTCGTTTAGTCTAAAAGTAACATAGCTACTACCTGTGAAGGATCTGTTAAGTTGGAGGCTCTCTATTAAGTATGATTTAGGTATTATCTCCTTTAATTCTCACAATAACCTCAAGAGGTAGGCTATATTATTCACAGTATTTCAGATTAGGATACTGAGCTCAGAGACGTCAAAGTGTGTAGCACCAGATCTATGACTAGTAAATGAAAGAGCCAGGATTTAAACCAGTATTTAAACTCTTTCAAAGCAAGCACTTCATTCAATTCTTTGTGCATGCTCAGTTGTGTCTGACTCTTTGGGACCCCATACTTTAGCCCACTAGGCTCCTCTGTCCATGGGATTATGCCAACAAAGAATACTGGAGTGGGTTGCCCTTTCCTCCTCCAGGGGATCTTCCTGACCCAGGGATCAAACTCACATCTCCTGTGGCCCCTGCACTGGCAGGCAGGTTTGTTACCACTGAGCCAACCGGGAAGCCTCATTCAATTTATAGTCTACCGTACGCTGATGACATCTTCGAGAAAGCTGGCCTACTATGAAATGATTACATCCAGGAGGGATAAAAGTAAAAACATTTCTGTAGTTAGATTAAGGCCAAAAAATTATCAATAATTCCACTAACTGGAACATCTTGTAGGTTCTCATAGAAGAGAAAGAAGAAATGTCTATCTTCGTGCTACTTCCACCAAAAAGCATCAAAGTGGAAACATGAGAATATTTTTTGTAGCACATTGTAATTGCCTATATAGTTAAAGGCAGAAAATCAGGGGTAATTACAATAATGATTCAGTAAAAAAAAAAAAAAGTTGTGAAATATGAAGTATAGGATGATTCCTTTCTTCCTCTTTAAGAATGAATGTGTAGGAAAAAAATCCAGAAGAGTTAACAACATGCAATGTCTGGGTGACGGGACTGTGGGTGGTTTTTTCCTAAATCTTTGCTTATTTGTGTATTCTCATTTGTCTTCAGGGATACATGTAATGCATAAAAAATAAGCTCTGCAAAACATACACAAAACAAACAACAACAACAAAAAACCCCGAAAATCAGGAGTAATTCTATTTTAAAATCATCTATCATGAACAAATTCTTCTCCAGAGAAAGCATGATGGGGCCCTGGACCAGGGGACGTGACCCCTTGGATCTGAGCCCAGAACACGGCCCCTCCTGCCCGCGCTCTGCTCTGGGCAGCTCCTCGGTGGCATTTAGACATTTGAGGCTAAAGGAACCTAGGAAGCCTTTCAGAGAAGGATGTATCAACTGCACTTCTTGAGTATTTCAATCACCAGAAGATGAGTTCACTTTGCTATGAAAATCTACACGAATCACTGACACCTTTAAGTCAACCTCAGTCCTCCTGTCAAAAGGATCAGGATCTTTATGTAAGGACACATTCTATGCTTCTCTTAAAAAATGAACAATTCCCAGAGTTAAAACACATATCCAAAAAAGTCACTACGAATCTGCCCAGGGTTGAAGTGAGTAGTACTTGTACCTTTGCTCGAGTCCACAGCGCAGTGATAAACGGCCAAGCGGCGAGTGCAACGAGTCCAGCTGTGAGCATGTAGCGGTAGAAGAAACTGAGCACCTGAGAATGTAATTCAAAGAAGACAGGGAAAAGGAGGTCACTGCCAACGAGATATGCACGTGCATGAAAGAGACCTGAAAACGTGTAAGTGGTAAATTACTTACTAATACTTCAACTCCCAGGATAAAGAGCAAGAGGTATCCAAGGAAGCGTCGTGGAGGGAAGGTCGACAGTAAGGTGACAAAGCCTTGAATAACTGGGATTCTGTGTAACAGGATTATTTAATAAAAAATTATTTATAACCTATGTTGAGTATAAAAAATTAGTTCTCGTATAGCAAAACATTAAAATCCTGTGTGTAGAAATCAGGAAATTTTCAATTCATAGATCTTTCAAAAACTAAGATAATTTCTAACAGATTTGTTTCAATGCTTTAACTTACCTACATCTTTTTTGAAAAAAACATTAAAATCTTGTGTGTAGAAAACAGGAAATTTTCGATTCATAGATCTTTCAAAAACTAAGATAATTTCTAACAGATTTGTTTCAATGCTTTAACTTACCTACATCTTTTTTGAAATCTGTAAGTATATTAGGAAAAATGTATCTTCTGAATTAAGTTGATAATGATCATAATAATTTGCTTGGTTTTTTATAAACATTAATGACAATAAATGAGTCTTACTTGATCTGAGTTAAAAAATTTTGTTGTTCAGTCGCTAAGTTGTGTCCAACTTTCTGCGACCCCATGGACTGTAGCCTGCCAGGCTCCCCTGTCCATGTGATTTCCCAGGCAAGAATACTGCAGTGGGTTGCCATTTCCTTCTCTAGAGTTTAAACACGGGCACATGCAATTACAGATACAACATCAGAAATAAAATAAATGAACCCAAATGAATAAAAACTGACAACATTTTTAAAATTCACTAAAATTAATTTTATATTGAAATCTCAACTGTCTTCAACTTAATCTAGGTAGAGAAAATCTTAATTGCACTTTTTCATTGGGCAAAATAACCTTTTCCAAACTCAATTTAAGATGTCACTAATCGTACACTAATTATAATTAAATGTGACTTCACAACCATTTAAAATGTATTACATACTTGAGTACGTTTTACTTTTTATCACTAGAAAAAATTTTTTAGCATTTGTAGTGCGTTATTAAGTAGGCAATTATAAAATGTCAGTATGATTTGGTTTATAACCTTTTCTAATTAAAAACTGGTTACATATTGTCATCAAAACAACTAAAGTACCATGTAGGGAAGAAAAGCTAACACCAGTCAAAAGGAGAATATTTCTTTTGTTCTCAGCAGTGATGATTCAATAAAATCACTTAGTTTTTTTCTAGAAGAAAAGTGAAATTTGATGTTTTATTTTCTTTATCTATCAAAAAGATACAGAACACAGCGTATTTTCAAAATCACAGTGTCCCTTAAAATTTAAATATACATGTGCTCTTCACAAATAGAACATTTAATAATTTAGGAGGGAATTTTAGATAAAACTTCTCATTCTAAAAAGTTTTAAACCAGAAAAAATGACATTAGAAAAAATTGATTTAAATATGTGTAACCAGCAATGTATTCCTTTCAAATGGAAAAGTAACAGGCTGTTCTTTCGTCAGTGTCTTTTTACCTTGTATTTGAAAAAGTTAATATTTAAAATATTTTAATATTAATTTTTATTTTTGATATTAAGAAGAGGTGATCAAAGCTGGAGTTAACACAAATTAGAATAGAAACATACATTGTATCGTTTCAAACGTGCTTGCCAACCCTGACAAGAACCTTATTCTGCACTGTCATTCCCTGGTCTGCTTCTGGGGTCTGGCTTGCTCAAAGGATGCCCAAGATTAAGTTTATATTCTAGACTACTGGTGCAGATGCAGAAATCAACACGGTCCACACCACGATCCTCACTTCCTATGAACATGAACCAACCCAGCGTTTCAGCAATTTTGTTTTAAAGAGCACGAGAGCTCGGCCTTGATGTTTTCTATGATGATAGAGTCCATTTCAAGTTCAACCTGTGAGGAAGTACTAAAAGATGGAACCACAGCATACAGGAATAGTCTCCCCTAATCCTTGCAAGTACACATTACTAGATTGAATTTAATTACAAACTTTCATTCATCTAGGTTTACATGATAGCTGAGAAAGGAGGGGCAATAATGTAAGGAGCCAAAGCATGCAAACTGCCTCGTGAAAGATAAAGATAGGCTGGAAACTGGGACGATGAGACTTCAAAAGGCAAGCCACTCCTGACACAGAACAATCCATGTTAATTATTTTGTTTTCACTCCAGATTTTTCTTCTAAAAGATATATGAAGAAAGGAACCGAGGCCAAAGCTGTCTCAGGGAAAAAAAGATGAAGTCAAAAGGGAAAAGTAAAATAAAAAGCGTATTTAGGGAATTCCCTGGTGACCCAGTGGGTAGGACTCCATGCTTCCACTTCTGAGGGCCTGGGTTTGATCCCTGGTTGGGAAACGAAGACCCTGCAAGCTGTGAGGGGCAGCCAAAAAAAAAAGAGGATGTTTATATGCACCATTTATGCTGTTATACATGAAATCAGAGGGCTGGGAGATTTGACAGTACTGTAAGTCTCTTTCATGACTTATGCTACAGAAATCTACTTATGCTACTTAATGCCTTTGAAATACAGATGTAACTGTCAGTGAAGTGAGAAACAAGACCACAAGACACATTACTTACTCTCTGAGAACCGCGTACCATATTGGCAATGGCAACAAACAGTATACGTAGTAAGTCCAGGGACAGGCTTGAATCAGCAGGAAGAATGTGACGGAAACGCCAACGGCTACAAAAGCACACGGCAGGAGACGGCTGGGGTTCTGCAAGTCAAACAGAACACTGAAAACACTCTTAAAAGACATTTTATGAAGTAAAGGAAACATATTACTTTCTTTCAGTGACTCCACAACTAGATGATCGATCTAAGAACTGCATTTTAAAAGAAACCTGTCACTGGAGAATAGCGGGAAGCCTGGGACTGCGGCACTTAGGCAAGTCTCCATTTAAGGGGACGACGTTCCTACAGTTTGCTGTCAAATAACTCGTCTGGAACTCTGAGCATAGCTCTCCTTAGTAACAATTTATAGATGTTGACTGAGCTCACTGCCTAGCGCACAAAAGCCCACTGGATCTACAGTAAACGGTGGAACTTCATTGGGAACAACGCCTCTATCTGTTCCAGCTTCAATTGACCAGCCGCGCACGCTGCTCTCCCCACCGCTTAACCACAGGAGGATCGCTCGGGCACATCTTCGCTCCTGCCCCCCGCCAAGCAGCAAGGGAGCCGCTCAGTGGCAGCGCGTGGACGCGGCAGGCCTGCGGGTGCTCTGGGCCGGGAGCAATGAGGCCCGTCGGGGGCAGCAAGGCCAGCGATGAGGACAAGAGCGCGCCGATGAAGGCCGCGCTAACTGCAGCGGGAGGAAGGAGCAGGACTGCAGGGCCAGGCGGCGCCCTCTCGCCTCTGCTCCTTGTTTCCCCTTGCCTTGCTGCCCACGCTGAATAAGAGGAGAATTACGAATTACCTTCTGGAGCAGGTGAGGTTAGGGAGGAAAAGCAAATGAGTTTCCCCCTTTATAATTCCTCCCTTCTGCTCTAAAATGTCACCAGAAAGGGAGCGAGGAACCAAGGATAAACTAGAGCAGGGTTTTAAAAAGGAAGGTAAAACACAGCACTGTGATTAAGCGTTTGGAGCTACACAGATCAGAGTTCAAATCCTGCTTCTGTCAAATCCTGCTCCCTGTATGACCATGAGCTGGAGAAAAAAAAAACAAAACTTGAAGATTCTGAGACTTAATTTCATCCCATCTATAAAGTGGGAATAATAATATCCGTATCTATTTATCAGGGCTAGTCATGGTTAAATGAGATTATGAAAAGAGCTTACCAAAATGCCCAGAATATTACTACTGCTTAAGAAATAACGGCTCCTATTATCGCCTCTATTTTCCTTCTCTCCTCTTCTTCTCTGCATTAGTCCCAGCAGTCAGTGGAGAAACCTACCCAGTGACTGGCCCTGGAAATGGAGACACAGGCCAGACAGGATGGAGGACCCCGAGCAAGGGGGCAGGAGGAGAAGGGGCAGAACGCAGAGACGGACAGGGAGGGCCCTAACGCGGAAGGTGCCTGAGGCAGGCAAGCACTGTAGGGATTGAGACTGGTTTCACATCACTCTGAGAAGAGCAAAATCGTAAGAAAATAAATTTAAACAAGTACGTAAAAAGATCCTTGAGGGATCTTCCAGGTCAGCATAGTATCGTATAATTATCCAAACATTTGACACATAAAGCAACAGACATTACAAATAAATATCTACTTGTAGGAAACCAAATCAAAAAGAAGTCAGTTCAGCTAAAGTAAAAATGGAAAGAACTTTAAATAACAGGAATGGGAGACATTTTCTCCCTCATCATAATTAACTCAGGGCCTTTCCAGATCCTCCAAAAAACACCTGAGGATAATGAACCATGCTGTGTGCACTGAGGTTATCCCTCCACCCAACAGTTCTTAAGTCACACGGTCTATGCCACGCTCTGTACGAGGTGCTGACCAAGAAGGAATTTAATCCACACAGAGATGGAATCACGGGGCTTGGTTTAAGAGGTTAACCTTTTGAGATTTACCCAAGTAACAAGGGAACAGGAAAGCATGCAGATAAATAAGGATATTTACTTCTAAAGCAAAAGACGTCTGAACTAGCAAGCAGAGAACGGATGCAAGTTAAATGCAGAGTTCAACTTGGAGGAGCTGTGGCAAATTACCTTTAAAGAGAATGTTCACTGCAGACCTGTCTGTAATGGTGATACATCAGAAACAACCTGTATAGTCTGAGGGACACTGTCAGGCAGAAGTGACATCAACTTTGGTGGTGGTTGTTCAGTCGCTCGGTCGTGTCCCCGTGTACGACCCCATGGACTGCAGCACACCAGGTTCCCTGTCCTTCACCATCTCCCGGAGTTTGCTCAAACTCGTGTCAAACTCCCAGAGTTTGCTCAGACTGAGTCGGTGATGCCATCCAACCATCTCATCCTCTGTCACCCCCTTCTCCTCCGGCTTTCAATTTTTCCCAGCATAGCTGGAGTCAGACCAAAAGTTAATTTCAGCGCTTCTGTTCTATTTGCCGTCAGTCTGGCTAAACCATTTGACTCACTTTCACTCTCTTCACTGGCTAAACCACTTAGCTTGTCTCACGTCTGCTCCCACGTCCGGAGAGGAGGGCAGTGTTGGCTGGGAGCTCCTCTCTCCCTCCCTCCCAGCCGTCGACCAGCCCCCTTCTCGGTGACGTGCGGTCCCTCCAGGGAGCCGGGGTACCGCGCACTGCTGAAGCCTCCATGCTCCCCAACCGCAGGCACCAGGCTCTGCAGCTGCAGCTCCCTTACCCCCAACTGCTCTCCACGGCCCCTTTTCGTCAATGCTTCCGATTTCTGGCAATGTACTCTTCCTCCCAAACTGCTTAGATGCTGTCACTTCACTAGATGATAAACTCTCACTGAAGAAGAACCAGAATGTTTTCGCAAACAGAACCAAAGGGTTCAAAATACTTTTAATGAACTCAACTGCAGTGGTCAGTTTGGGGCAATTTTTAAAATACTGTTTATTTTATATTGGAGAAAAGACAACTAACAATGCTGTGATGGTTTCAAGTGGACAGCAAAGGCACTTGGCATTACTACCCAGCACTCAAACCTCACTTCCTCCCCATCTTAGCCGAATGGCCTTGTGCAAGTTACTTAAACAACTCCAGTCTCCTCTTTTGTACAGCCTGCTTCCAGCACTGTTACAAGCTTAAAGGGGCAAAATAAACTTCAAATAGCCAGCTGAATGCCTAGATACATCCTTCACTAAAACATCTTTGTTTTTGTCTCTTTTCCTGTCATGTAAGAAATTATTTTTATTCTAGCCCATTTCACAATCATTCAAATAATGAAAATTACTTGGGTTAAATAATTTAAGATGCATTAAAGCACTATAAAAATGCAATAAACACTACTGTTCTTCCTTCCATTATAGAAAAATAAAATATAAAGTTGAAAAAACTTACTGTTGGAAATGTGTACAGACTATTACTATCAATAATACACCATCCGGATATATTACTTTTTAGAAGATTTGGACAAGGTAATCATCATTAGAGAATGAAGTAAAGAAAATGGAAGTGGCATATTATCCCTGGTAAATGACAGTAATAAATTTTAAAGAGTAAAGTATTTTAATATAGTAAACCATATATGTACTGTTATATTTTCTCAGTTGTATAAAGTATTACTAAAGAACAGGGGTTTTTTGGTTTTTTTGTTTGGTGTTGAAAGTACAATAAATGAGGGACTAGTTCTTAAAATGAGGATTAGAGGAAGTTCTGGAAATTCATGTTTAAGAATTTTAGAAAGATGAAAAAGGGAAGGACAGTTCCAAAAATATATCCATATTGTTTTAAAAGGAACATTTTGAACAAGTGATTTTATTTCTTTCCAGCTCCTAAACTTAATATCAGATGAAGTTAAATATATCGCTCTGAAATTGTTTTCTGATTACCTATACTGTAGAAAGATATGGAATACTTATAACACGCTAAATAAATATACAAATAAACAGAAAGTCCACACAGTTAATGCCATAGGTGAATGTAAACTACACAGCTACCTTTATAGCTCTCTTCTGTTACAGGACTTATTATTGATACGCTCTTTTCCCCAGTAAAGAAATAGAGATTTCTGAGAAAAAAAGACCCACCGTGACAAAAGCGAGAAAAAAAGACCCACCGCGACAAAAGCGGACGAGAGAGCCGGCCTGGAACAACGCGTACCCTAAGCGAGCGCTCTACAGCTGGTCAGATTCCATTTCCTTCCTCAGGCCTTTGGCCTGGCAGTGTCGCCTGAATCTTCAGTTTTTCTGAACCTACCTTGGCCTCTGTGCTAACGCCTCTCATCAGGTTGCAGTGAGACTTGATGATCAACAGAGACGCGTAAGAGGTCCATCCCACGAAACCAAGGACGACGTTGAAAGCCAGGAAGAACCTGTCATAGGTGTGGTAGTAGGCCAGGCCTCTCAGGGCGAGGTGGATCAGCTGCCTACAGAGCGAGACCTGGAGGGAGCGGGGGCACAGCGGCCACGCGGAAAGGAGAGAACCAGGCGTCAGGGGGAGGGAAGGTACTACAGTTAACGTAACTGCAGACGGCACAGCAAAAACAGATTCTGGTTGTTCAAGGGTCTTCTTGCAAGGGATAAATAAGAAAAAAATCCTGAATAAAATAAAATTTAAAATCTTGATAAGAAAGGATATTTTAAGTGCAAACTATCGATGAGATGTGTAGTGACTTTACATGATTCATTTTGTGAATTCATTCTCTTCAGAGGACACATGAAGGAAATGGCTCTTTAACTCACAGACTTAGCGGGTGAACATGTGGTTGCTGGGGAGGCGGGAGGGGACAATCAGGGAGTCTGGGATGGACACGTACACACTGCTGTATTTAAAATGCATAACCAACAAGGGCCTACGACGTAGCACGGGGAACTCCGCCCACTTACGCGGCAGCCTGGCTGAGAAGGCAGTCTGGGGGAGAATGGGTACATGTATGTGTATGGCTGAGGCCCTTCGCTGCTCACCTGAAACTATCCCACCAGTGTTCCTTGGCTACACCCTAATACAAAGTAAAAATATTTTTTAAAAAATGGCTCTATATGTCCCTAACAGAAAGGCCCATATTTATATTTTTTTACTTTATTATTATTAGATTACCCAAATCAGTTATAAAGTGAAAGTCACTCAGTTGTGTCCAACTCTTTGTGACCCCATGGACTATACAGTCCATGGAATTCTCCAGGCCAGAATACTGGAGTGGGTAGCCTTTCCCTTTACCAGGGGATCTTCCCAATCCAATCAGTTACAAAACATTATTAAAATAGCTTAATATTTAAGAGGAGAGTAATTTGCCATTGAAAAACTATAATAAAAATAAGCATTAGAAATGCCATTGTACTACTTAGGCAATTTTAGAAATGAAAATAGAATTCTCTTTTACTTTAAACTTTTATGACCATTTAACAAAGAGGAAAATTTATAAAAAAGACAACGGGGTAGGAATTGGGAAAAGTCAAAGCTTCAGAATAAACTATTAAATTTATAATAGTGTGAAAGTGAAAGAAAGTGAAAGTGAAGTCGCTCAGTTGTGTCCAACTCTTTTCGACCCCATGGACTGTAGCCCACAAGGCTCCTCCATCCATGGGATTCTCCAGGCAAGAGTACTGCAGTGGGTTGCCATTTCCTTTTCCAGAGGATCTTCCCCACCCAGGGATCGAACGCAGGTCTCCCGCATGGCAGGCAGATGCTTTGACCTCAGCTACCAGGGAAACCACATGATAGTGTGAAGCCAGCTCTAAATGTACGAGTATGTCACGTTCTAAAATACCACGCATAAGCAGGATGACAGAGGCTTGGGACATACTTTCTCATTACAGAAAATAGCAATCGTTCATTAACAACATTAACCTAAAAAAGTTCACCTACAACATTGTCTGAAATTAGAGAAGTCTATCCATGGGGCCAAAGCAGCTGCTTCTGAAATTCAGCCCTTCCATGCAGGGTCAGGACAGCTCCCTGGCTGGCTCACTCTGCTCTCATCATATCTGCCCCTCTCCATACCTGAACGATCAGCTATTTATACACACAAGGCCTGCATACTTACTGCTTCATCATACTTTTTCTGTTTTATGTAGTATCTTGCTTTTCTTAAAATGTTGGCCTGTTTAGTATCAGATAGCGACCTATAAAAGAGAAAAAAAAAAAGGCTTAGGTTTAAAATGTTTTCTCATTTCAATTATATTTTTGCTTTTTTTTTGCTTGATTGAAAATAAAAGAATAGAATAGTGAAAATTGAGAAAGAGGGAAAGAAACAAACTCTGAGCCAAACTGCATCTTTGCTGGTTATCTGAACTCTCCCGAGAAATAGTTTATAGTTAAATTTGGTTTTCTGGACTCAAAGTTGCAACTGCCAAACTCCACTTAAAACAGTCACACAACACATCACTGGAAGAAATGGAATGCTCTGGCTAACAAAGAAAAGTATGATTAGATCAATAGAATCAGTGAAACAGCAAACGAGTGATGTGCATTACAACACTCAGCCCTCTCACGCTTGTGGTAGATGTAACAGACAGGGCGGATTCATTACCCTATCTTGTGTCCCTGGGGGTTTCCCTGTGGCTCAGCTGGGAAAGAACCCACCTGTAGTGCAGGAGACCCTGGCTAGATTCCTGGGTCGGGAAGACCTGCTGGAGAAGGGATGGGCTACCCACTCCAGAATTCTTGGGCTTCCCTTGTGGCTCAGCTGGTAAAGAATCTGCCTGCAGTGTGGGAGGCTTGGGTTCAGTTGTCCCTGAGCCAGACAGGGCCCGACAGTTTTCATTATCAAAGAGAGCTGGGCAGAGCTTAACCAGCAAGTAGTCAGTCAAAAATCTGAATCGATTTGCAATTTTGGTACTCTACCATATACTTTTTTGGTTTCCCTATCTTTCATTTCTCTTTCTACCGTTTCCCTACCCTGTTTTACCACAGTAAAAACCTTAAAGACACAGGAACAACACTCCTAATACTGCATAAGTAATTTTTAAATAAGTATAAACACAAAATTGAACACAAACTGCTTAACTAGAATCTACATTCCTAAAGTGCATACCTTTACATTATAAAAGTGTAAAAATGTTGAAGAATGTATTAGGTCAGATCATATGATGCTGATGTTTCTGTACGTCAAAAACTACTAAAAATTTTTTGACAATTTCATATAGCTCAACATATAATCACTTGTCTTTTTTCTACTTGGTTTCAGTAGCTTCTAAAGAGGTAAGATGGTGACTTGCAGGAAAGTCCTCTTTACGCATTGTTATTAATTTGGGTGGGTCACAGACATCTTTCAGGATCTGAAACTCACTCCAGAGTTTTCAAAATAAACATGATTCAAAACCTTACATAAGATTTTAAGAAAATTCAAGAACCATAGAAACTCATCTATGAGCTCCCTCGAGTTCTGTACAGACCCCTGACTAAGAAGAATCCGTGCCCACTTCGAGGAATCTCAGATCCTCCAACTCATGGGAACCCACACACTCTGTCAGGGCTTCCCTGTAGCTCATATGGTAATGAATCTGCCTGCCATGCAGGAGACCTGGATTCGATCCCTGGGTGAGGAAGATCCTCTGGAGAAGGGGATGGCAACCCACTCCAGTAACCTTGCCTGGAGAACCCATGGACACAGCAGCCTGGGGGCTGCAGTCCGTGGGTAGCAAAGAGTCAGACATGACCGAACGACTAACACTACTGTTAAACACTTCACCAGACTGGAGGAAGATCCCGGGACTCACTGGGATTTGGAGGAAAAGGTACCAGGAAGCAGGAATTCATGAAGAAATATAAGTTACTTCAAAATGTTGCCATGACCCAGTTCTCTGTCTTTCAGACACCTCGAAGTTTGGAATATCTTCTTAGAAGTCTCAGAAATGGAATTACTGGGCCAAAGAGCACAGGCACTCATTGAAGGCTACATCTAAGATGTAATTTCAAAGTTCTAAAGAAACCTCCTAAGATGATCTCCCTTCTCCTTGTTCTAATCCACTCCACATCCTAAAATCTTCTAATGAACTTGAAATTGAGATGGGCATCTTATTGTCTACTTCATCAGTTCTAAACTTCCTGGACTACTGATGACCATCTCCTTCTATTCTATTTAATTTCCTGTTATCCCAAATATAAACTCTCAGCTTTATAAAATGGTTAAGCTTTTCAATCATCACCTATCTCGTATTCACGTCTGAGTTATTATTCATAAGGATCCTCTTGTCTCTGCTTTCCAAAATCAAATCTGCATCATCCTTTATGACCCACTCCAAATCTCACCTCATGCCATTAGCACTTTAGTGTGGTCTAATCACCAATTCATTTCTCTCCAACTAAATTTTAACCTCCATGCAGGCCGTTAATTATTTTCATTAATATCAATAATGCTTAGGAAAGTGCAAAGCACATCAATCAATATATCTTAATTGATTAAAGTGCCATCAAAATATCGCAGACCTAAAACAGGAAGAGAACAGAGGCGTGCTCGCTGCTCTTCTGAAAGCACCTAACACTTTCTAAAAAGAGGGGAAAAGCTTGTCCAGAAATTAATTCCTGGACATCAGAATGTTCATTAAAATGTTCTAAACAAACCTCACTGGAGCATTATGACATTAAAGACTCTTATTCCCCATGTAATTTGTTTTTTAGTTTTCTGTTAAGTTGAGAAGGATACAAAATAAGTCTTAGTATCACGTATTTTAAATATAAAGAAACTTTATGAAAAATGGAAAGTCCAGAATTAAGGTACGATATTTTAACATTATGGAAAAAAAGACAAAACAAATAACAACAATAAGCTAAGTGGGGGGTTGGCAAGGAAGTAGTCAAAGGAGCAGCACATATAAATTAAAGTGAAGAAGGGGTCTGTGTGCTCCATACAGGTAAATCTTGAAAATCAAACTGAACAGAAAAAGGAGAACTGTAAAAAAAAAAAAAAAAGAACAGATTTTAAAAATGGGGATTCAATGATATTACACCATTTTATTTCTTAAGAGAAAGAAGATCTAAAGAAATATGGTAAAATGTTGACATTTCTAAAACCTGGATTGTAGGCATAAAGATTTTTATTATAGTCTTTATTCTTCTCAGTGTGAAGAGTTTCATAATTAAAATCGAAAAGATGTTAGCAAAAGGGATATATACACAGACATACGTGTGCACTCAAGATGCACCTACAGACATGAGAGACTGCAGCCTTGCCCACAGGAGCAAAGGCTGTGAAGGGCGGAGCACAGGCACGGGGACGTCCCACGGGCATCTGTGTGGTTTTTTATTGTGGAGATGCATTAATTTCTCATTCATATTTGATGAGCCAGATTTTTTAAATAAAATAATTAACATTAAAATTTAACCACAGCTTGATGGAAAAACTCAGGCATGCCAATGCTCCCACCAGTAACAATCTGAAAGCCTGACCAAACAAAAGAGGGTGGGACTAACGGAGAGAGCAGCATGGAGACGCATGTATCACCATGTGGAAGTTAGACAGCCAGTGGGAATTTGCTGTCTGACGCACGGAGCTCAAATCCGGGGCTCTGTGGCAACCTAGAGGGGTGGGACGGGGTGGCATGCGGGAGGAGGGTTCCAGAGGAGGGACATACATGCGGCTGACTCCTGCTGAGGCATGGCAGAGACAACACAGTGTTGTAACTAGCCTCCGATTACCTTCTTTAAATAAAATTTTTAAAAATAAATAAATTTAAAGGTACTGGAGAGCTAGCAGACCATCAAGAACTGAAGAGCTGGGAGCCTAGAGAGAAGAAAACCACACAGAAGGAAACCAACATTCTAAAAACTGTGACCCTTTGAACATCCCGATACCAGGAAAAACACTGAGAGCCTGGGCAGACAGCCGCTGCTGAGACCCAGAGAGTCCAGCAAAGCCCCCGGCAATGTGACCAGACTGCAGAGACAAAAATGCGGCAGCCCATGCAGCCAGGACTTGGGGACCCAAAAGAGAATGAAACAAATAAAGACTAAAGAGAATAAAATAAATTAAAAGACAAGAGAATAAAAATAAATGACGTTCATTCTGGATTTTTAAAAAAGACACGAAAAGAAAGCTATCTGGAATTACTTTACCTACTTTAATACAGATTTTGAAGTGAAGTCTGAAGATGAATGAGAGGAGTTTTATAAGAAGAATTTATACGTGGAAAACTCAGATAAAAAAACAGAGGCCAAGTCCTGGTAAGAGGGGAAATGAACTTTAACATCAAGTTTTAAAAGAATCTATTATCAACATGTTAAGCTTAGCTAAAAAGTAAAAGAGAATATAAATATTAGTTGTGCACATTTCTTTGCTGTGCTTGCTATTGTTCCATTCTTCTCGTGTAGTTGTTTGAATGCTGTAGATGAAACTAAATCACGTTTCAGGATTAACACGAATTTCATCATCAGTTTTTCAGGGTAAACTAGTATTTGGAGAGTGAAATCGCTGTAAAAGGCTACCCTTTGAAGTATTACATCTTATCCACTTACATTTTTATTACAAAGATATTTCACTTGCTTTAGAGATCTACCTAATGATATTTAGAACATTCTTTTTTAGAATATCTATTTAAAGGACATTATCAAGAAGACAAAGACAGAAAACACGGGATAAAAAATTATTTCTAGAATAATCAGCATTCCTTTAGACTGACCAATGATGTAGAAGCTTATATTTCATGTCACAATAAAGTAAATATTTTCCTATGTAGGTATATGATGTATAAAAGTTACTCTTTTAATGATTATTTTGAGTTTAAGGTAGAAAATTACACTTACAGTAAATAGTAAGTCAGACAGATGAAGTGGTAGAAAGATTCACATTAAAACCAATATTTAAATTTGCTCTAAGGTAGAAATGAGAAGTTTTTTTAAAGCTAAAGCAAATGAAGTATTACTAAGTATCAGAGGAACATGAGGAGAAGGCGATGGCACCCCACTCCAGTACTCTTGCCTGAAAATCCCATGGACGCAGGAGCCTGGTGGGCTGCAGTCCATGGGGTCACAAAGAGTCGGACACGACTGAGCGACTTCACTTTCACTTTTCACTTTCATGCATTGGAGAAGGCAATGGCAACCCACTCCAGTGTTCTTGCCTGGAGAATCCCAGGGATGGGGGAGCCTGGTGGGCTGCCGTCTATGGGGTCCGCACAGAGTCGGACACGACTGAAGCGACTTAGCAGCAGCAGCAGCAGCAGCAGCAGCAGAGGAACAATGGAAACAGAAACGACTGAAGCCTTAATATTAAAATACCCTGAGGTGAACAACTATCCCTTATAATCCTTATAATTTTTTTTTCAACTAAACTGAGGCACTTTTGAGAGCAGCATGAAAATGAATAAAGGAAATAGCATCTAAGTGAAGGAAGCCCCGATCACTGGCCGCTGCTCGCCGAGCCGGGCAGGAGGAAAGGTGTCCTCCCGGCCCAGCAAGAGCGCGCGCCGCCCGGCCGCCAAGGAGGAGCCGCGCAGCCCTGCCCGAGCCCTCCCTTCCGTTGCGGCACGCCCCTCCTCTGCTCTACAGGTGCGCCTACGCTTCACCATTGTCTGCTTGTCCCAAGTTGCAATTCTCTGCTATTCCAAGATAAACTCCTTTTGCTGGTTAAAAAAAAAAAAAAAGGTCTAAGGGAGGACCTTTAATCTGTATCAGACTGAAAGAAATGTAAAAAAATATATATATCTTTTATTATTTTAGTGGAAAAACATATTGAAATATTTTAACATTTATTTCCGCTCCCTGAATTTATATGGTGATTTTTAAGTAAAATATATTAACAAAATGTTTTGGCTTCAAATGGCAAGATATTAATATACTATCCCAGGTGGATAACCCACCTGCCAATGCAGGAGACTTAAAGACACCTGGGTTCAATTCCTGGGTTGGGAAGATCCCCCAGGAGGAGGGCATGGCAGCCGCCTCCAGCATCCCTTGGACAGAGGGGCCGGGTGGGCTGCAGCCCAGGGGGTCGCAAAGACTGAAGCAGCAAAAGCACACAGCACAATATAATGTCTCCTTCCCGTCTCCATTTTTTCCTATGCTATCTCTTAAGAGACCTTTCTTATTTCATGGAATTTTTTTTAATTTTTTTTTTTTTACTCTGGCCTCTATAGTACACAATTTTTAAATAGGGTATGTTTTTCCTCCAAGTCACCTTCGCAGGCAAACTACTTTTTCTAGTCATGCAGCCCCACCTGCTGGTCACTTCTAGGCATAGCTTTAGGGTCCATTAGACCCAATTTTAGTTTTGAGGGGTTTTTTTGAGCAGTTCTATCTGTCATGAGCATTTCATGATTTTTATTCTTCCTTGGAGGTCTTTAAAATATACAAGAAAATAAAATTTACTTACTTTTAAATAACAGAATAAAATGCTGCTTAGTCGCTTCAGTCGTGTCCAACTCTGTGCAACCCTATGGACTGCAGGGCTCCTCTGTCCATGGGATTCTCCAGATGAGAAGACTGGAGTAGGTGGCTATGCCCTCCTCCAGGGGATCTTCCCCGCCCAGGGGTCGAACCCGGGTCTCCTGCACTGCAGGCAGAGTCTTTACCACTGAGCCACCAGGGAACACATGGATCCACTGGCCCCTTTAACAAGTTTAAGATGTAAGATTCTAGCAATCTTGTTTTTCTGAATCTTGATGATACATTTACTATTTCATCACCCTAAGAACTATGACATTATTCATCAATTACTCATGCTAAAAAAGACTAAATAAGACAACGGAAGAATGGTAAAGAGACATTAATAAACCAAAATCTAGTGATGCTGGTGAAATTGATCACCTGAGCAAAATCTCAAGACTGAATTTTCAGTTCTCAATACCTCAGAGATAAATTTTCTCACACGTACCAATGAGTGAACAATATATTTATAAGAAGAAAAAAATACAGTACTTATTCAAGAAGGAAGGATTTCATTGAACAATTACTTGTAACAAGAACCTGAGTGAGTGAGTGATAGTCGCTCAGTCTGTCTGACTCTTTGCGACCCCATGGACTGTAGCCTGTCAGGCTCCTCCGTCCATGGAATTCTCCAGGCAAGAATACTGGAGTGGGTTGCTATTTCCTTCTCCTGGGGATCTTCCCAACCCAGGGACTGAACCCGGGTCTCCCACATTGCCAGCAGTCACCAGGGAAGCTCTGTTGTACAAAAAGAATGTGTAACCTCAGTATACTTTCATCTTTTATAATGTTTATGTGCCAATAATTATATTGTAGTTTCAAAGCAGACAATGTTGACATTAGGTGAATATATAAAGGTGACTGAAAGAGATGTGTAGAAATGAAAAAAAACTCATTGGAATAGAGAAAATTAAAGAACCCACTGTACTCAAATGATAAATGATGATAACTGTTTTTCCTGGTATACTGAGCATCTATAATACGAAAAACAGGATACTACTCATAATATTTAGAAATAAAATATCTAGGAATAAAATAATGAGAAATGTATATTGGGTGAAGAATGATAAAATTTTACTTAGGGATATAACAGAAGATATAAATAAATAATATTCAATACTGTAAAAAATGTCAATTCTCTCCAACTGCTTCCTAAGTATATTAAAATAACTAAAGAATTTTATATACAACTGAACATGATTCTAAAATTTATATGAAAGAAGAAACTTCTTTTTTATCTGTGCCCATAGACTGCATGACTTTATGATTCATGCCAATGATTAAAGTATCTATCTTTTAAATCACTTTAATATTCACCATTTTTATTACTTATCTATTTTGCTGCGTTGCACAGCTTGCATACTTTTAGTTCCCCGCCAGGGATGGAGCTTGGCCCACATCAGGGAAGCACCAGGCCCCAACCACTGTGCCACCAGGGGATTTTCTATTTTTTATTTCTTTTTAAATTATATTTTATAAAAGCTATATATATTAATATATTTGGGCTTCCCAGGTGGCATTAGTGGTAAAGAAGCCAAGTGTCAATGCAGAAGACATAAGAGACACGGGTTCAATCCCTGGGTTGGGAAGATCCTTTGGAGAAGGAAATGGCTACCCACTCCAGTATTCTTGCCTGGAGAATCCTATGGACAGAGGAGCCTGGCAGGCTACAGTCCATAGGGTAGCAAAGAGTTGAACACGACTAAAGAAAATTCTGAAAGACATGGAAACACCAGACTACCTGACCTGCTTCCTGAGAGAAATCTGTATGCAGGTCAAAAAGCAACAGTTAGAACTGGACATGGAACATCAGACTGGTTACAAATCCGGAAAGGAGTACGTCAAGGCTATATATGGGTCATGCTGCTTATTTAACTTCTATGCAGAGTACATCATGAGAAATGCCAGGCTTGATGAAGCACAAGCTGGAATCAAGATTGCCGGGAGAAATATCAATAACCTCAGATATGCAGACGACACCACCCTTACGGCAGAAAGGGAAGAGGAACTAAAGAGCCTCTTGATGAAAGTGAAAGAGGAGACTGAAAACGTTGGCTTAAAACTCAACGTACCGAAAACTAAGATCATGGCATCTGGTCCCATCACTTCATGGCAAATAGATGGGGAAACAATGGAAACAGTGACAGACTTTATTTTTGGGGGCTCCAAAATCACTGCAGATAGTAACTGCAGTCATGAAATTAAATTACACTTGCTCCTTGGAAGAAAAGCTATGACAAATCTAGATAGCATATTAAAAAGCAGACATCACTTTGCCAACCAACATCCATATAGTCAAGGCTATGGTTTTTCCAGTAGTCATGTATGGATGTGAGAGTTGGACTACAAAGAAAACTGAGCACCGAAGAATTGATGCTTTTGAACTGTGGTGTTGGAGAAGACTCTTGAGAGTCCCTTGGACTGCAAGGAGATCCAACCAGTCCATCCTAAAGGAGATCAGTCCTGAATATTCATTGGAAGGACTGATGCTGAAGCTGAAACTCCAATATTTTGGCCACCTAATGCAAAGAACTGACTCATTTGAAAAGACCCTGATGCTGGGAAAGATTGAAGGCAGGAGGAGAAGGGGATGATGGAGGATGAGATGGTTAGATGGCATCACCGACTCGATGGACATGAGTTTGATTAAGCTCCGGGAGTTGGTGATGGACAGGGAGGCGTCGTGGTGTGCTGCAGTCCACGGGGTCGCAAAGAGTCAGACACGACTGAGAGACTGAACTGAACTGAACTGAAAGTGCCTTACACACACACACACACACACACACACACATATATACACAAATATAATTTTTAATAATAATAAATAGTACAGAGGGGCATAATGACAACCAATAAATCTCTGCCCCATCATTCTCAACTCTCAGCTTCCCAATACAGAAATGAACCCCTCCCTATGTCTGCTCTGACCAAGTCGTCTCCCTCAGTTGTTCCAAATCACGTCACATCTTCGGTTGTCACACACTGTAAACAAATGTTTCCTTTTCCTAAAGTTTCCACTGCAAGAGGGATGAAGAAATGATGACTTCTAGTGTTTCCTCTAGCTCCTCATCAATCCATATATTACTGAAAATCCATTTCACTTCATTTGAGGTCTACTTGCTGTTCTAATTTGGAAGACTGGCCTCCCCTTTCCTCATTCCTGTACAATTTATCATTCCATGAGGTTTTAGACACATTTCCCATTTTTAAACAATGCACCCTATACTCCTCCTTTTGTAAAGTTTGAGCCACTTTTTGTCTTATGGATAAAACAGCTTCTCAGATACTTCTGAGGATTTCAAGACTTTAATGTTTTTCATCCTTTGCTATTCCTTCAACTATCTATTTCCTCGTAAGTTAATTTTTTATTTTATCTTGGGCTTTTTTGGTCATGCTGCAGGCTTTTGACACGTGGTGCTTTTCAGCCAGAAAAGTTTGCAGGCAGGATGGGTGAGCCAATGGATGAGAATCAGCCCTTCTGTCAGGTCCCCAGCTGACACAAAGCTAGCAGCGGCTGCCAGGCAGGTGCTGAGCTTCAGAGCAGGGCAAGGTCACGGTCAGCTCCCAGGCTGAGGGGAAGAAATCAGGCAACGTGCACTTGAACCTCCTGCAGAAGAGCATCTCCCTGGTAAGTCTTTGTAAGGTTGTTGACCTAAGGTAGCTGTTATTTTCAACGTCCTGTGTATTTTCTTCATACCAAGAATTGATAAAATATTTATTTAGTTATTTATTTAGTTAGGTCTGACTATACTACTGTGTTATTAATAAACAGATGCATATGATATCTATATGATATACTATAGGGAACATTCCAATTGGTGGATTAGAATTCTAACTCTAATTCTAATTGATAAAGACTTGGCTTATAGTCTTTATAAGCATATGTGATGACCTTACAGCTAGGGACACTCTCCAAATGATAATTCTACCTTTGACATATATAATTAGTATAATATTTCACTAACATTATTATATATATCATTATATTATATAATTAATTTTGACTTGTGAAATCCTAATTTCGCTTTGTTTTTGCTCCCCTACACACACACACACGCACGCACAGAAGCAAGCTGCCATGCTGACTGGTAATTACGTGATTCCGAGGGTAAACGCTTCGAGTTCGCGACTGTTACACCAGTGCTGTGTTGTTGCCGTCGTTCAGTCACTAAGTCGTGTCTGACTCTTTACAGCCCCGTGAACTATATACGCCAGGCTTCTCTGTCCTTCACTATCTCCCTGAGTTTGTTCAAATTCATGTTCATTGAGTCAGTGATGCCATCCAACCATCTCATTCGTATCGTCCTCTTCCCCTCCTGACCTGATCTTTCCGAGCATCAGGGTCTTTTCCAATGAGTCAGCTCTTCGCATCATGTGGCCAAAGTATTGGAGTTTCAGTTTTAGCATCAGTTCTTCCAATGAATATTCAGGGTTGATTTCCTTTAGGATTGACCACTAGTGCTATATGGAGAAGGAAATGGCAACCTACTCCAGTATTTTTGCCTGAAGAATCCCATGGACAGAAGAGCCTGGCGGGTTAAAGTCCATGGGTTGCAGAGTCAGATACAACTGAAGCGACTCAGCACACACTAGTGCTATAGAAGATGGGTTCCCAGGTGGTGCTAGTGGAAAAGAACCTGCCTGCCAGCGCAGGAGATGCAGGAGATGTGGGTTCGATTCCTGGCTTGGGAAGATCCCCTGGAGGAGGGCACGGCAGCCCACTGCAGTATTCCTGCCTGGAGAATCCCATGCACAGAGGAGCCTGGTGGGCCACAGTCCATGGGGTCGCAAAGAGTTGGATACACCTGAAGCAACTTAGCACGCTGTGTAAGTTGTCAAAAACGACTCCAGTGAAGTCACGCAATCACATCCCTACTACCCATATTTGAAACAAATTTTATTTATTTTGGTCAAGAGAAAAATCCTTCCTAATTCAATGGGAATCCTTGCTAACTGCACACGATGCCCCAGGAGGCGCCCACCAGAGTGGATCAGCCAGGTTTTGTCTCAAATAACCCCGTTCCCAGTTCAAGGAAAGCACATCTTTCTGGGATGGGACAATCTGCTCCCCACCAAAACCTGCTCTTCTCTTTGCCCAAGCAGTTGTCAGTGTTTCCCAGAAGTAGACCATTGGCCTTTTCACTTCATACGTTCACCCTAGGCCTCCTACACGTGCAATGGTTTCCACCACCATCTTTATGCTGATGGCTCCGATATCCTCCTAACCAACTCTCATCTCTATCTTGTGATCCAAATCCCTATTTCTAACTAATTCATGTATCTTCAAATGCAAGTTGAGCTCAGTAGCCTCCAGCCTCACCTCTCACGCCAGCTCTCCTTTCTTTCTGTAAGCCAGAATGGCATGAGCATCTCCCTCCTCGGCCAGGCTAAGAGCCGCACCCCTCCCCAGTCAAGCCGTGCTGAGTTTATCTCCTTCATGCTTCCTGTCTTTCTACACCCCTGTATCCCCTCTACGAGCCACTCAAAGGTATACAGCACCTGGTTCATTACTTGCAAAATGACAGAAGAGGCTTTCATTTGGTATATGACACTCATGTACACAAAAGAGACAAATTTTCTAAGAACCTAATCTATTGTGTCAAGCATTCAAACTCAATGGAAAATTCTTTCCTACAAGTTAATAAAAAACATAAGAGACTTACTTAAATGGTGTAAACAAAAACGATAAAGTAGCTTCTTTTTTCTGAGTCATTTTTACCTGGGAACCAAGCGTGAAAATATTTTATATTAGATAAGAGAAAAAAATGAACTAATTTCATTTCGAAATACAAATATCCATTAAAATGGTTCTTCAGCGATAGAAATAAATGGAATTTTGTGTTAGTATCCTACTTCATAAATATTTAAAGAAAATGTTAATGCTATATAGTACCATTACAACACGCTGAGGATGAAGTATATCAAGCCTGCAAAATGTCATATAATTAAGCTATACTTTTTAACTCTTAGGAAACAAAATAAGCCATGCTGCATTAACAGTATTATGAATAACAGCCAAGTTTCAGTAAAATGGTCATTTCTTTAAGTTGTTAATGCAAATAATAATATACGCAGAACGACATGAAATGCTGCAATCTCTAAAACTACTTCTACAAGGCAGATTCCATTGACAGAGACTTGGTTTGTAGTCTTTATAAGCATATGTGATATCTACCAATTCGGGACGCTCCTCAGAGCTAATTCGACACCCTCAAACTGATTCATGAAAAGTGCATCTCAGAAATGTGAAACTTCAGGACACTAGTCAAATACAAACAATTTAAAGATAATAAATAATGAAAATCATTTCTTAAAATGCAAAATCAAATATTTTCACAAGATATATTCAGTTTTAAAATTGGAATCATGTCCATATTTGTGTGTGCTCTTGTTTTACCTTGAACTGTTCAAGAATCTGTACTGCATTTGTAAACATGCTCTCTGCTTTGAAGAGATCAGAGGTATTAAGCATATCCACAGGAATGATTCCCTGTAAATAATAAACACTGGTTTAATATTAGCACTAACAAAGCTCAGGTTATTCTTATAAAACAAAACAGACTTACAAGGGAAGCAATAGAGATAAGACATATGGACAAATAAATTCTTAGAATAATTAAAAAATATTTTTTTAAATTGTAACTGAAAAATGTTCTATTACTTTTCTCACAAAATACATATAATAAAATAAATAAAGCAAAAGAGATGAATTCAGTCCAATAAAACCTAAAATTTATCAAAAGATTGCTACATGGCAGGCAGTGCACTAAATGCTCTGCACACACGAAACGCTACTGTGGCGGGCCACAGCCAGCACACTAAAAAAAAGACATAAGAAAACAGGAGTGTGCTCTCAGGGCTTAGCTGCTAAATCTGTCCAGCTCTTGTGACCCCACAGACTGTAGCCCACCAGGCTCCTCTGTCTATGAGATTTTCCAGGCAATACTGAAGTGGTTTGCCATTTCCTTCTCCAGGGGATCTTCTCGACCCAGGGATCGAACCCGGGTTCTCCTGCACTGAAGGCAGGTTCCTTACCGACTGAGTGACCAGGGAAGCTCCACACTGTTACACTGTATGTAAAAGTGAGGCTGTTTTCTGCAACTCTGGTTTCAGTTACAGACACACACACACCTTTATGACTACAGGGGTCAAACAACAGAGCTCTGAGGCAGATGATATTAGTTTTTTAAACTTTGAGCTGAAGGGCTAAAAAGAATGGCTGATGGGAATGGATTCTGTTTGTCTTTTAGGTTTTCAGCTTCCAGCTCCCATCTTAAAAACATTTCCATTGGAAGCTGAGATATTAGATGGAGCATAGTGGGTCTAACGAGGTCCCCTGCCTTCCCATACTGAAGGGTAGACAAGTAATCCAGGCTGGACCACTCAAATGCTAACAAACACTGGAATTGAAGCTTTAGGGTCAAGGAACAGACGGTGCAACAGGCACAGTGCGGGTCGGTGACCCTGCAGACTGGCTCTGCCAAGGAACTGCAGTGACTTTCTTTGTCCTGAGTCTCTGGAGCACTGATCTAGCAAACCAGCAACATCTTTGTAATAAATTTTCTTTAAATGGATTCAGAAGCACATAAAAAGTAAATTTTACTGTACGATAATTTTTCTTTTATTCTGAGAGTTGATAAGAAAATTGTACTCTTTACCACTGAATTAAGAGGGAAGGGAACTCCAATAAGAGCTGCCATCAACGGTGCAACATCAGCCTGCAAACAGAAGAAGTTAAATCTAAGACAGTGACAGATCAACAAGGACATTAAGTAATTTAATTTGTATAACTGTATTTTGAAAGATAACCATGATATCCATTTTAATCCATTATCATCAAATACTTATTCCATGCACAGTAGATATTGATCTCTAAAAAAATGTCATTTGCTAGAGGTACATGAACGTATGAAAACCTAAATTTGAAATCACTAGGAGCCCCCAAAGTAAAACATATAAAACAGAAAAGTCACTTATTCTACAAGTTAAAAGCCTGACCACCTAATGTAACAGTTTTTGGGTATTATGACAAGGATGCTTACTAGACAGAAAATAAACAGCAAAAGTAGACTTCAACTAGATATATACACATATATTATATATTAATTAAAGAAAGAATACAGCAGAAGGAGGTTGGCTGGCCAGTCAGTGACGTCTAGAAAAAGGCATCAAGCAGGATAAGAGGCTCTTTAGACAGAAGTCCTCGAGCACGGCTTTGGAGGCCTGGAGAACCCCAGGGACGGGGGAGCCTGGCGGGCTGCCGTCTATGGGGTCGCACAGAGTCAGACATGACTGAAGAGACTTAGCAACAGCAGCAGCAGCTCCAGGTCCAAGTGTCCAGAAGAGCGGTCCACGCATCCAGTCTCCATGGCCTCACCTCCCTATCCGTCCTTGGGCTGCTCTAACTTGTTTTCACTCTTTATCATCCTGTAGACTGCACTCACTACAGAACTAATAACCTCCATTTTCTACATCTAATTGATTGCTTTTGTATTAGTCCCAATAATGTTTCAGGCAATCAAGTGCTTGGCTGTCAGAATGCCCAATTTCAAACACTTTGCTTGTGATCTCTGAGACCTTGGGCAGGTTATTTCAACTCTCCAATGCTTCAGTTTTCCTTGTCAGTTAAAAATTAAATAAAAGTTTCTCCCTTACAGAATTACGGCATGATCCAATGAGACAATTTATAAAGTACTAGTGTGTAATAATCCCACACTAACCAGCAGCTGCAGACGCTGCTGTGATTATAATGATCCGACCACTCGGCACTGTGCAGACCACCCCCTCTGGGTCTCTGTAACCCCGCAGTTAGAGTCTCCAGTCTCCTACTTTCTCAGTTCAGTTCATTCAGTCACTCAGTCGTGTCCGACTCTTTGCGACCCCATGGACTGCAACACGCCAGGCTCCCTGTCCATCACCAACTCCCAGAGTCCACCCAACCTCACATCCTTTGAGTCGATGATGCCATCCAACCATCTCATCCTCTGTTGTTCCCTTCTCCTCCTGCCCTCAATCTTTCCCAGCATCAGGGTCTTTTCCAATGACTCAGCTCTTCACTTCAGGTGGCCAAAGTACTGGAGTTTCAGCTTCAGCATCAGTCCTTCCAATGAACATTCAGAGCTGACTTCTCAAGCCCTCATTTAAAGTTGGAGTTTCGTCCCAGGCTCTCAGTCTGTCTCACTTTCACCATCTACGTCCTCTTTACCAAGCCCCATCTCACAGAAACCTGACAACACCCCTGGCCGCCTGATTGCACCCTCTCCTTCCCCAGCCTCCACTGCTGGCCTCTGAATTGTCCTCCAACAGAGAGACGACCCTGTCGTAAAACCTCAGATCATGCCACCCCCCAGGCTTCAAACACTAGGAGGGCTTCCCCCAACTTAAGGATGAACTCCACAGGCCCACGAGGCCCTGCACGGTCTAGCGTCTGCCTTCCGCCTCCCACTGAACCACGGTGTCTGTGCTCTGTTCACCTGCCTTCTTCAGGGTCCTTTGAAGTGGCATGTGCCCCTCCCAGATCTCTGGGCACCCGCTGCCCCTTGGCCTGCGAAGCTCCCGCCTCCTGCCCTGGCCTGGCCTCGTCTACTCAGGCTCAGTCTCAGCTCAGGCCTCAGTTTCTCAGGAAGCCTTTGCTGACCACACAGCCCACCGGACAGATCTGCTCTACGCCTTCATGGCTTCCCAGGCCTCCTCTGCTGCACTTATCACCGCTATAATTTTACATTTATTTGTATGATAAGTAAAGATAAATGTAAAATTTATCTTATTCCTAAACTATAAGCTTCCTAGGGGAGGGACTGTGTCTCTTTTTTCTTCACCATTATAGCTGTCACATGAAGTTTAATGTTAGTATGTCAATGCTGAGTGTCAGTGCTAATGTTTGCACAGGGCTTAAACATACTGCAGACGCAGAACGACACTGGCGGAAGGGATGACTGCAGAACTCTCATCTAATGCAGGTCTGAAGCAGCGTTCAGAGAGCAATGGCATTCACTGTTTGATTACAATCCAGTCTGGCTATAAATAATACATGCTCTTATTTTATGAACTTCAAGATATTCCTATCCCTCTGACAGTGGTTTTTATTGCAAATTAATAGACTGCTATCCAATTCTACACATTTTCATTTGCTTGGGTAATAAGCATTCATCTGGAGAGATGAGACCATTCTTAATATGCTGAGAAAGAAAAGGCTTCTGTAAGCACACAGCTGAAAATGAGACCCCAGGCCTTGGTTAATCCTCCACAGTAAGGAAGTCCAGCTTCTGAGGTGAACGTGTGAGGTGACCTGGAGGAGGTGTAAGATATTCCTGCCATTCTGGAGGACACACACCAACGATACCATGCCTTTCACTTGCAGACAGCTATCTACATAGCACAAGAAAATTATGTGCTTCCTACCTCAGGTGAGGCTGCCAGTCTAACTATTCGATCGGCCGGTGCTGTCCTGTGGTGTAAGGTCTCCTACAGTGTAAGGATTCCTATAACGTAAGGTGAGGCTGCCGGTCTAACTATTCGATTGGCCGGCACTGTCCTGTGATGTAAGGTCTACAGTGTAAGGATCCCTATAATGTAAGGTGAGGCTGCCGGTCTCACTATTCGATCGGCCGGCACTGTCCTGTGATGTAAGGTCTCCTACAGTGTAAGGATCCCATAATGTCAGGTTTCTAATCTATATACTCTTGTCACTTTTTCCCACTGCATTTGTAAAAATTTGGGGGTAGAATTAAAGATAAAACTTGTGTTAATAAAAGAGAAACAGTAACTGACACACTAAGAGGAAAGAAACCCACCACGGGGTTTTATTAGATCTGTGCTGAAAGCAACTGAGCAAGGCGCCCATGACAAAAAAGCCTCACAAATGTAACAGGCGTGCACATTTCAATTTGCATCATAAGTCTGTAATTAGCCAGTGGTATTTGGAGGAAGTCTTCTCCTTTCAGTTTTATTTGAGGCTGCTTTATTTTGCCAAAAAAGGATTACTCGGGGTGAAAATATTCACACTAGCAGGATTTCTCTTAGTAAATGAAATGTTTTAGAAAAATCTTTTATCATCTTTAATACAATTTTCTTTCCCAGATTTTTTTTGTTCTAAACTTCTTATAGGAGAGAAAATTAAATTTGAACATGATTAAATATAATGAATACCTGATTAATATCTTGTCTCTTCCAATTCTCCAACTTCCATTCTGAAAGATACAAATAAACATAAGTGCTGATGTTAAGAATTAAAAAAAAAAGAAGTTATTTTATTATTACAGGTGGTCAATGGAAAAACAAAGTATTGGGACAGTCGATTTTAAGCCAAGTATGAACCACAAGGGTGCTAAAAAGGCAGAGCTGCAAACTTTTTTAAACTAGAATTTTAAAAGAGTAACTCAATAAAATATATTTGATGTTTTCTGTAATAGTTTATTAAACTTCCAAAATGCTCATTAGGGGATAATTGTTTCAAAACATCAAAAGGCTAAGGAAGGAAAGATGGAAGCAAAAGGCACAATGATAACAGCTGTCACACGACAGCAGCGACAGTCCCGCTCCGATTACTAAGGCAGCCGACCGTCCGGTAGGCAATCTAAGCTGTTCCTTTTTGTAACAGCTGCTGCTGCTGCTGCTAAGTCGCTTCAGTCGTGTCCGACTCTGTGCGACCCCATAGACAACAGCCCACCAGGCTCCTCTGTCCCTGGGATTCTCCAGGCAAGAACACTGGAGTGGGTTGCCATTTCCTTCTCCAATGCATGAGAGTGAAAAGTGAAAGTGAAGTCGCTCAGTCGTGTCCGACTCCCAGCGACCTCATGGACTGCAGCCCACCAGGCTCCTCTGTCCATGGGATTTTCCAGGCAAGAGCACTGGAGTGGGGTGCCATTGCCTTCTCCGTTTGTAACGGCAGCTGCTTGCAAAATACATGAACGTTTTTGGCTCTGACGCTCCTGCCACCACTGATTCCAAATGTGAGAGCAGCACATGCTTAGCAGCTCAGTCTGTCCTACTCTGTGACCCCATGGACTGCAGTCTGCCAGGATTCTCTGTCCATGAGGATTCTCCAGGCGAGAATACTGGAGTGGGTTGAAATCAACTGCCAAAGTAAAGTTCTGTTTCCTAAATACAAACATACCGTTTAACCTAGCTCCTACTTAGACCCAATCGAATCCATTAACAGGCTTCCCTGGTGGCTCAGTGGCAAAGAATCCACCTGCCAAGCAGGAGATGCAGGTTTGATACCTGGGTCAGGAAGATCCCCTGGAGAAGGAAACGGCAACCCACTCCAATATTCTTGTCTGGGAAATCCCATGGACAGAGGAGCCTGGTGGGCCATGGTCCGTGGGGTCTCAAAGAGTTAGGCACAACTGAGCAACTAAACAACAAAAACAATCTATTTAACACAGAGTATAGGAATACAAAATGATGCAGCTGCTTAGGAAAACAGTTTGGCAGTTTGGAAAAATAAACATAAGGAACATATGACTGTTATTACTCACCTAGGAATCTATCCAAGAGAAATAAAAACACATACCCATACAAAAAGGTTCGCTGCATCATTGTAAAATAGCCCAAATGTGGAAACCACCCAAATGCCCATAAGCTAACTGAACAGAATATGATTTATACACATACCATGGAGAGGGGAGTGAGGAGCGACTGCTAATGGACAAGGGTTTTTTGTGGGGTGGGGGAGAGCAATGAAATTGCATAGTAGAGGCAAAACCGTGTGAACATGCTAAACAAAATTCAATTACAGACTTTAAAACGTGAATTTCATAGTATGAGAATTATATCTCCAAAAAATTCAAAAAAAGACAGAACATGTAAGAAAACTTTAATATATAAACCCAAAAATCTTCTAGTAGAAACACCTAATACAGCTGTGAGTTCACATCCCTGGAGAAGGTTTTAAAAAGAAAATTTCCAGGCCTCAACCAGACTCATGGAATTGAAATATCTAGTGACAAGGTCTAGAAATCTGTAATTTTTAAAAAAATCTATATTCTTAACAAGTACTTTGAATGAGTTGACACAACTAATTCAGAGAAGGACACTTGGGAGGAATTTATTTTGTCCAATTAGTAAAAGCTCTGAAGATTCTAAAAAGACCCTTACCTTACAAGATAACCAGAGCTCCAAGGAAAAAGAAATTCCTTTTTATCATGGATTGTGCAAGAGGCTTGCACAACAGAGAAGGCCTTCAAAAGTACTAGAGACAGGGCAAAGTCTGCCCAGTTTTGAAACATAAATTATGACATATGTGTGGCTCATCTGATTGATAGTCTTTGCAGGTAAGATCTAAGCCAAGGGTTTAATCTGAGTCCTAGAGTAACAAGGTTTGTGAAAAAAGAATAGTACACTTGAACTTTCATAAGGCAAATAATAATGTGTATTTTAAGCTGAATATCATAAATGAAATATAAACTATACAAAACTAATACACAGAAATAGTAATGTCACAAATAACAAAATGAAAGCTATAATTTGAAAAGTCATTTTTTAAAATTAAACTTTGATTTTAAAATGTCACATTCATAAAAACAATAAAGGTAAGCATACCTACCTTGCAAATATGAGTCATCAAATTTCTGAGCTGACACTTTTTGGGGAAGCCTGATTCCAGCTCCCCAAGCGATAAAAGGAGTACAAGTCTCTAAAGGATGACCAGCTCCATGGGAGCCTACAAATAAGACCCAAAGAGCAATGTAAGTACATAAAGATGAATCTGTACCTGATTAACCTAGACCTAAATATTTTTTAATACTTCGTTGTAAAGGGTTGACCCATAAAGAGCTAATTTCCGCCACCACACTCCCAAAAGCTTGCATCTCTATTTAACAATTAGTTTTAAAATATTCTCCAGGCAAATCAGAGCATCACAACAAACAGGCAGAAAGAAAAACCAGAACATCCGTGGAGTGGCTCTGGTTGAAAGAAGATTAAGAGCAACAACAACCAAGGCTTGGAGGAGACGCCACCAGAGGGCAGCGAAGGCAGAAACCACAGGGAAGGCTCCTCTGGGGAGTAACCGCCCAGGTTTGGGGCGGGCGGTTGAGGCCAGATCTGCTCTGAAGAGGACAGCAGAGTCTCGGTCTGCTTTTCTTCCTGGCCACTCTGGCTGGTATAGCCCAAACCCCCTTATAAAGTGGGACCCGCTCATCAGAATTCTACACTGTGATTCGGGGACCCAAGTCTCCGCTTTGCCTTGATTTGCTCTCTGGACACTGTGTCTGCCTTGGGAGTCTGGCAGAGTGGACAGTCTCCTCTAGTGGACAAGGTCAGTAGCCCTAGGTCCCCCAGCAACACCACCTTAAACTCACGCCCTATGCCATCACATACAGTTACTTCTAGGTAGATAACGTGGGTTTGGGGGAGGGGGGGTCCCTCTGTGTGTGGGTGTGGGTGTGCACATGTGCACACACTCAGTTGTGTCCGACTCTGCAAGCCTGTGGACTGTAGCGCTCCAGGCTCTGTCCATGGAACTTTCCGGCAAGTATACTGGAGTGGGTTGCCATTTCCTACCCTAGGGGATCTTCTCGACCCAGGGACCGAACCCGTGTTTCTTGTCTCCTGCACTGGCAGGTGGATTCTTTATCAACTGTGCCACCTGGGAGGTCAGATGAGAATATATTCCTTTCGTAGTTAAAAGAAACACTAAATAAGATTAGTCTTTTTTACACTAACATTTTATGCATACTATTACGTGCTAGACACTTTGCATATACTAAGACATCTAATTCTCTGCAATACCCTCAAATATTTGCAAGCTACATTAACCACTACTTTAATCATAAAGTATATATCACTTAGAGACAGACTAACCCCAGTCCGTCATTCCATGGTCAGCGGTAAAGATAAATGCTGTTTTCCCATCATTTCCATAAAAATCTTTAACAGTAGACTCAATTTCTTTCAATTCTTTATCAACTAATTTAATATTGTCTGAATATTCCCTGTTTAAAAAGAAAAAGAAGAGCAAATTATATTAATTACATTAATTTGGCAAAATCAAATTTATTCAACACGAATTTATGATAAAGTCAATAACTCCCAAAATACTTTCAGATTTCAACCTTAATGTTTTTAAATCAGAGCTCTGTAGATTGTTAAAATCACTTTTTCCTCTCTTAAAGAAGTAAAACAATCTGAAATCATTTTCAGAATTTTTTTTAAAAAAAGTATTGATCAGCAAATAGATTTTCATGAATGCTTTTTAAGTCTCAAAGGCAACAATGATGACTTTTAAATTCATGTCTCTAATAATGTAAACTATGTTGCTTTTGCCACATTTATCAAACAGGTTAAGTATCACTGTTTCAGCTATAGAATATTTTCTTTCTTTAGTGTGTTTATGATATGATATAATACATTTTGGACAAACTATATTTAAGCTTTCCATACAGTTGAACAAGGGGTGGTTTAGTATAAGTTTTATTACTTAAGACAATGCATTGTGTTAAAGATGAGAAGCATGAGGTATTCATTACTGGAAGTTAATAGACTTTACTACCAGTTAGACTAATCTAAATCTAATCTAAAACGAAAAATAAAAGCATAATATGAATTCTTCCTATCTTATGCTCTGCAAAAGTGAGAAAAACAGTTGCTGTTTTATATAAGGAGTGCTACTGAAATATAGGATACAAAACTTTATACTATCATCTGCTAGATATAGCACTGTTTAAATGGAATGTAAGGAACAGCTAGTTACTTTTTGTGATATAAATATTATCATAAAAATGCTTTTTGTTTCAAAATTTATTACAATCCTTCTGAAATATAATCTTTTTCTTTCTGCTTTGATAAATGAGTCATATGGAACACACGTACAGAACATATTTTACTTATATTAATGTGTAGTGTGGTCACAGCACATGTGATTTTAGCCACAATATCATACTACATATAACTTAGAATGTATTCTAGAGTTATTTAAAATATAAGTTCTGTTGTGATCATTACAAAGAAGACATTATAGTACTTTAAAAGTTCAAACAGAACAGGGATTTCCCTCAAAACCATGAAAGTAAGCGTGGCATTAACATTACCTTGATGATGGTCGATGAGCGTGTCCATTTGTGTCTATTCCTAATAAATGTAAGAAAAAAACGATTTTGTCTTCATTTACTTTAGAAAACAAAGATTGGTTGTTTCTGGCAGCATGAAAGAATTCCTATATGTAACAAATCAGTTAAAAATTTTTAGTTCATTAATTTTATTTAAAAAATAATTCCGATAAAACATTTAATTAAACTTATACAGAACTAAAAAACTAAATTGTCCTATTTTGTTTAAATTTGTCCTCAGGACCTACCAACACAAAGTACTTGTCAGTTCAGACATCTACATTCAAAAAACAAGTGAGCTATTTTCCGTGTTATAATTAGGCTGAAAAAAGATTATAGAGACGGGATCTCAATTTCATGAAATTCTAATAATACTGGAGAACTATTTTGACACGAGCCAACAATAAAACAGCACTAATGGCACAGTTTAGGAACGCTTCCTGAGTTTAAATGTTTTCCTGCTTCTTGTCCCGTGTTAGCATCCCAGTTCAACCATAACCTCTCCCTTGGAACATAGCAAATAGCCTATTTCTACTTTCCCAAGACTCGTATCTGTGCTTCACAAGGTATGATAGAAAAATGTCCACATAATGAATGGAAATACAGTTCAAAAATGATTAATTTCACAATGATAAACTGGGTTCATAAAGCCCTCTGAGAAGAGGGCTCATCCTGTACTTGCACACACATGAACGTGTAAGCAAGCACCTATGGAAAGTACTTTTAAATTATTTTGAATAAGTCAACTGACTGCCAAGATATAGAATGATTATTCACATAAATGTCTTTAACTATATAAGATGTTAATTTTAACAAGGTATTTAACTTTCCAATAAAAGCCTGAAGTATTCCTTCAACGAATTCTTCATTATTACAAACACTAAAAAATATAAATGGTGCCATTAGAGAAACTATCTATTTCCGAATAGGAAAAAAAAAAGGAATACAGATGAAATTAAACATAAATAAATATAAATATAAATAAACATAATCATCCTTAAAAGCATAAAATGGCCCCCTAGCTTTCATATACATTCTAATTAGCCCTAAGAAACTTTAAATCTAGATGGAAATGGGAAGTTTTTCAAGATTAAGGACTTATATTCTAAAGATGTAATTGAAAAGCTGACGAGAAACAAAAAAACTTAGCAATTGAATTGGAGTCAAATTTACAATGTTTCATGACTGATATGATTCAGCTTTGTAAAAAGTGCTATTCATTCAAAAGTGGACACACGATCTGGGAAACCATGAAATACTAACCTTGCAGAGCTCAACCTGACAGATTCCCACCGCCTTGTAAAAAGTCGGTCTTCTGCACGCAGGAGGGGATATACACTCCTAGCTTCTTCCCCACTCCCAATATTTACTACAATTATGCCCACCAACTCCATTTTTTTCTTAGCTCAAAGGCACTTGTTCCTTCTTGTACTTAAATATTTATTATGCATTATGGGAGAGTGCATGCATTCTCCCTTTTTCTCCAAGTAAAACTTCTGATTTTATGGGACCATGTCAGTGCTTCAAACTTAAAACCTACATGTTTCTTATTCTCTCCCATGGCTACCTGTCTGTACCTATTTGGTTATGGCCAATGAGACAGAAATCAAACACTTCAGTCAAAAGACGATGGGTCTTTTGAAATAAATTTAACTATTTATTAAGGTCTTTTTGAAATAAATTTAATTTAGTAGAAGAGAAGGTCCTTTTCAATTCCGTGTATTGTTGACCTAAAACACTGAAATAATAGCTGGAACTCCAGCATCTCCTGTCATAAGACGACTCAGAAGCTAAGGCCACGCTCTGAGGACAGAACAGACGCTTAAGAGACCGGGTCTTAACGACACTGGGGAGCCACCACGGCAACCTTGGACTGCATCAATCCTGGGCTGCCTACTGGCATTATCGTTCACGGAGAGACAAACAAACTTCAAAGCAATATTTTCCTCTATTACAGAGTTCCTTTGGAGCCCAAGTTATCATTATGCTGTTGGCCTGAGATACTCTTCTCTATATGCAATCTGGGTCCAACCGTTTCTTTGTTTCCTAGGCTTCTCCATAGATTACCTCAAAAGTCACAGGAAGGTCTTCCTCTAACTGTTCGGCTTAGATTGGACTTGGATGATTTCATATTGTTGTTGTTACCTGATTAATGTACATACCTCTATCATATCTTACGAAATTATGGGGAATTTTTTTTTCTGGTCAATAGCAGTGTTGAAATAAGGTAAAAAACGCATAGAATCAAGCCAGCCACTAACTCTGTCTGCCTATCCACAAGGAATCAAACCCATGATGCTGCACATTTTTGGCTATGCTTATGAAGTTAGAAGCCAAGGGCCTTGAAACAAATACTAATGTAAATTGATTATATTAACAAGTGATACTGGGCAAAATCATTTGCTAATTTTGTAAAGAGATTTTATTTAACTTGAAGATTTTCACTTTTATTTTAAGTAAGAAAAGAAAATCTTAAGGAAAAAAATTCTAAGGAAAGAAATAGGGTTTATCAAAGAACATATTGAGCACTTTATTATGCATTGTGGGAGAGTGCATGCATTCTCCTGATGAATATGCAGACACCTACTGACTGTTTACAAACAAGCAATAAAAAATGACTGTGTTTTGGAGAGCCCACAATGTCAGTCCAGAGACACTACTGGTAAAAAGAAGAATCACTAAAGGTCAGTCAATGAATGCCTCTTACAATAGATGAATTATGAGTTCCAATTTTGAGATGAGAAGGAAGAGAATGATAGATAGGAGTCAGCCAATATCCAGAGTTTAGATTTTCTCACAATTTCTGAAAACATAAATTCTATTGGATTCCTGGTGAAACCATGAGGACTGACACTAACAAAGAGTCCAAAACACAACCTGTATTTCTTAAAGGGACTCAAATGTTTTATTATGATTAACTTATGAACTTGTTTTTTGATTATCTAATTTTTCTTTACAAATATGTAAAATATCTACCTTGTTTTACAATAAATGCCTTAGATTTGAACATTCAAAAGACTTTAACATACATCACTGCTTGTAAGAGACTGGTTCTGTGGTCAACAAAAGACCAGAAAGGTTATTCTGGGGTGAATAACCTCATTCAGCAAATGAGGAATGAAATGTGGGGTTCCTGAATCCCATCCAGGGCTCACTTCACTGTAGAAGTGGGGAACTGAAAAGGGTTTACTTTTTCAAATTTTTTAAAAATCTGTATGTTTAGTGTAGAATGTGCAATTTCTTAGAGTCCAGTCTTTTCAAAATAGTATGCTACAATAAGGAACTTTCAAATTCATCCAAGCAGAAAAAACTAAGATGGATGTATTACCAAAGCAGTTTCTAGCACACTAGGTACAGGTACTAGACAATCCCTGCACATTAGACAAATACCTGCATCTAGTGTGTTGCAGCGCAGCCACTCAATAGCACGTACCTTCACATGATCAAAAACCCACGTGTCCAATTTTGTCACATCGTGGGCACCAAAATCCTCACTGGATGCATCGTAACTCTCTGTAAAAATATGGCTTCTAAGGTCACCTGAAGAGGAAATTTGGGGGAAAACATTTTAACGATACGCCATGGACCACAGTGCATGCTTGAGCATATGCTGCTGCTTTTGTTCTCACAATAACATTTTCCAATTTTACAGACACAGTTCAGTTCAGTCGCTCAGTCGTGTCCGACTCTTTGCGACCCCATGAATCGCAGCACGCCAGGCCTCCCTGTCCATCACCAACTCCCGGAGTTCACTCAGACTCACGCCATCGAGTCAGTGATGCCATCCAGCCATCTCATCCTCTGCCGTCCCCTTTTCCTCCTGCCCCTAATCCCTCCCAGCATCATGGTCTTTTCCAGTGAGTCAACTCTTTGCATGAGGTGGCCAAAGTATTGGAGTTTCAGCTTTAGCATCAGTCCTTCCAAACACCCAGGACTGATCTCCTTTAGGATGGACTGGTTGGACCTCCTTGCAGTCCAAGGGACTCTCAAGAGCCTTCTCCAACACCACAGTTCAAAAGCATTAATTCTTCGGCGCTCAGCTTTCTTCACAGTCCAACTCTCACATCCATACATGACCACTGGAAAAACCATAGCCTTGACTAGACCTTTGTTGGCAGATACAAGTGAGTTGTAATTTAAAATGCTAAGAAAAAAAAATCACAATGCTAGTTAGTATATAATAGCACAAAAGTAAACAACGGAGTTTGCCTTCAAGTAAGAATGAAACTAATCAAAGAATTTGGGCATCTAGGAATGGTACAATCTAAAACAGATTAAATCACCTGTTTTACAAAATTCCCTAACCAAGAAGAAAATTCACATATTTCAATTCTTTTGTTCATAAAATACATGCATTTTCCTCAATATATAAGAAAAAATATTGATAACTGCCAAATAGTTTGAAAGGGTCAACAAATATATTAATCTTAAACACTTGTATGATTTTATTAAGGATCTAATCAACCTAGTGAATTTCTGTGTTAGCCTCTTAAAGGTCAAAAGGAAGAGATATAACAAAATAATGACAATCTCTTTTAAAAATGAGAAGCTAAGCTCTAATGATCAGAGAAGGCAATGGCACCCCACTCCAGTACTCTTGCCTGGAGGATCCCATGGACGGAGGAGCCTGGTAGGCTGCAGTGCATGGGGTTGCTACGAGTCGGACACAACTGAGCAACCTCACTTTCACTTTTCACTTTCATGCATTGGAGAAGGAAATGGCAACCCACTCCAGTGTTCTTGCCTGGAGAATCCCAGGGACAGAGGAGCCTGGTGAGCTGCCGTCTATGGGGTCGCACAGAGTCGGACATGACTGAAGCGACTTAGCAGCAAGCTCTAACGATACCGGTTCCACTCCTCAACCATTCTACTCTTCAAATCCCAAGTAAAGATCTGAGTGGGACTGTAAATTACTATAAGAAATGGAACACTCCTATTGGATTGTCTCCAGTTAAGGCATTGATCCTGTCCTATGAACTGCAGTCAGAAGTAGGGAGGTGAGTTTAGTAAACCATAGCAACTTCATCCTCACCACTGCTGCTGCTGCTGCCGCTGCTAAGTCACTTCAGTCGTGTCCGACTCTGTGTGACCCCATAGACGGCAGCCCACCAGGCTCCCCTGTCCCTGGGATTCTCCAGGCAAGAACAATAGAGTGGGTTGCCATTTCCTCCTCCAATGCATGAAAGTGAAAAGTGAAAGTGAAGTCGCTTAGTCGTGCCCAACTCTTAGTGACCCCATGGACCGCAGCCTACCAGGCTGCTCCGTCCATGGGATTTTCCAGGCAAGAGTACTGGAGTGGGGTGCCATTGCCTTCTCCGATGACCAACCTAGACAGCATATTAAAAAGCAGAGACATTACTTTGCCAACTAAGGTCAATCTAGTCAAAGCTATGTTTTTTCCAGGAGTCATGTGTGGATATGAGAGTTGGACTATAAAGAAAGCTGAGCACTGAAGAATTGATGCTTTTGAACTGTGGTGTTGGAGAAGATTCTTAAGTGTCCCTTGGACAGCAAGGAGATCCAAACAGTCCATCTTAAAGGAAATCAGTCCTGAATATTCATTGGAAGGACTGATGCTGAAGCTGAAGCACCAATACTTTGGCCACCTGATGCAAAGAACTGACTCATTAGAAAAGACCCTGATGCTGGGAAAGACTGAAGGCGGGAGGAGAAGGGGATGACAGAGGATAATATGGTTGGATGGCATCACCGACTCAATGGACATGGGTTTGGGTAAACTCTGGGAGTTGGTGATGGACAGGGAGGCCTGGCGTGCTGCGGTCCATGGGGTCACAAAGAGTCGGACACGACTGAGCGACTGAACTGAACTTCAAGCAGTATGAGTTTTTGGACCTGCTCTACATAATAATGTTCTGTAACTATCGTACAGAAAATTCTGAGTATCTGTTTTGCTTTTGAGATATAGAATAATCTTTAATAATTCCAATTATTATAATTTATAGTATAATTATACCCATGGCTAAAGGTCCAAACCTTTTCATTAGGTGAAATGACTACAGTGCTCCCACTAAAAAGCACTTAATAACATAAAATTCAAGTGGAATCCAGCTGATTCTAGAAAATGATGCAAATGAATTTTCTCATCAAGAGATTTCTCATATTTGCAGATTCATGCACAGAAACACAACAAATACAACCAATCTCAATGGTATGATCTGAATACATGAAAATAGAAGTTATAAATCTTAACATTTAAATCTTTATGTGATTATCTACTAACTTCTTACTAATCAAAGTAAGTGAACATCACCATCATAATGAGATCATTGTAATAAGCATTTTGGTCAATATTTCACATGAATTAACTTATTTAACTCCCCAAACAAACCTATAAGATAGAAATTATTATTATCACATTTTACAAAAAAGAAAACTGAAATTTAGAGAAGTTATCTAACTTACCCAAAATTAGAAAGCTGTTAGATGTTAGAATTATATACCATTTCACTGAATCCAAGGTATTTAAACTGTATAATCCAACATTTTAAGTATAACTAAAATGAAAAAAAGTCAAACTCACACATCTATTATAATATACACTCACTTCAGAGACGTTAAATATGTCAAAACATGTATCTCATAATGAGTAAAATGTAGTATATATTTTAAATTACCATACTGATTTATTGCCTACTTAGTATCTGGGGAAATATAATCCGTGACTCCTACCTTTGGCAAACATAGCCAGGATGTCTGGGCTTCCCCAGGACCATGTGTACCTGGTTTCATTAAGAAGAGAATCAAATTCTACAGGATTTTCCTTCCATCCTTCAGGTAATTGAGAAAAAAAAACAATGACAATAGTAATATTTAGATGGTGACGTATTGGTATGGCTCCTGAAGTATTTTTCAAATAATAACAAAGAGGATTAACTGCAGAAAAAATGCAAAACTAACAACAGATTTTGTTACCTGTATTATACTACAAATTTTTTTAATAAAAAGCTTACAACAGTTAATTGACTTCTTACTAAAATACAGAATCACTTTTGAACTTCTGAGAGTTAACATCTAGGAAAACCAGAGATCCATGCAGTCCTATTCTATCAACAGGACATGATGATATAAGATTAAAGTTTTATTCTTGAGTCAGTCCCAGTGTGTGTTGAGTTAGGCAAGCTAAACGACTTGTCAAAAGGGTCTCAAAACATACTTCGCTTTGTGTCAGTACAAAAGAAGCAACTGCTTCAGTATTAAAGAAGCAATATTTATGCAATCAATTTCTTCATGTGATAAAAATCGTCTAAAGAGACAGTACCTTTGGCAACTGCGCTGACATCTTCGTAAAACCCTGCAATCATGGCCACGTGCCCGGGCCGAGACTCGGTCGGCACACGCGTGTGAGAGATCCCCCAGCTGCCTTCATTCATTATGATGTTCCTAAAAGATATCATAGATGAAGAGTCAGCATATACTATGATCACAGGCTCTGCTAAGGCTTTAGAAAAACAAAATCACCACAGAAGAAATCCAGTCAAAAGAAGGAGTCAAAATTTAAGAAGGAATCTTTCTGATCCCAGCTGGGCTCAGTGCAGTTCCTCCCACCAGATGGATTCTGTAGTGTAAGAAAGCCCAGGCAAGACAAGGAACCACCCAAGCAGTGCACAGAATCACAAAACAAAACACATGCTACAGCTCTAAGTCACAAAGTACTGAAACGCTGTGTTACATAAGAAATCACCGACACACAAAGTATTACTTTGTCAGCGTTAAATTTTATTAGGTGTGATGATGGTGTTGTGATCATGTTAAAGTCCTTGTCCTTAGGAGATACACACTGAAGTGTTTAGGGGTAAAGTGTTAAAATATTTTGCTTTCAAATTATTCAGGAAAAAATAATTAAAGTTTAAGTGTGTATGTGTTGAGACAAGAGAATGAAAACATGAAAAATGTTTAAAATGGTCATATCTAGATTAAGGATATACAGATGAATATTCATGATATAATCCTTTCAACATTTCTATAGTTAAATGTATTTCAAAATAAAAAATTAAGAGAGGAAACAGCTATACTCTCAATTAGGAGTTAAATTATCTTTCTAAATTTGAGATTAAAACAAGTCAAAAGTTTTTTTGCTAAAATGTATCACCATTCTTTGTCTAAGGGTGATTTGCAAAATCTGGAGAAAAATGCAAAATGAACAGTAATGCCATTGCAAGGGAAAGGTCAGCAGAGCAACAAGTTATGAAACACTAATTCATTTGTAACAGTTTTCAAGCTAAACTCTCAGGCCTCAAAATGTTCTGGAGAGAAGTACCTAAAAGTGCTGATTTAGATACTTTTAATTGACTTATAACCGCAGACTGGCAAAATACATACATAAAAAGTCAAAGGCTTGAAAAACCATTAAACCACATGTTAAGGGAGAAATATTTTTTAACTTCTTCAGTTCTATAATGGAAACTGAACTCAAGCAAAAAAAGGGAGGTATAAAGCAATGTGGATACCTCTCTTGAGAAACATTTGATCAGATCGTATTTTTAAAAAAACGAAGTGAGAAACAAAGAAAACCTATCAAAAAAGGCTTCAGAAGCAGCTAGAATGGCAAACAACACACAGCAGATCACCTGGGAGCCCTTGGCCCCCCCAGAACACCCCAGGGAGAAACAGGCACGGTCAGAACAGCTCATCTTTGCCTTAACAACCAGTATATTTTAATGTCATTAACTTTGCAACGAACTACATTTCTCTCCTCTATGACAACTAAGAAATTCAACCAAATATATCACCCCAATTTTTACACTAGTCATAGAAATTTGCTACATATTTTTGTGTATTGAACCTAACCCTAACAATCTTATTTTCCTACTCATATTTTCCTATTGCCCTGAGTTGCTTGTTTCTTTGTATCCTTTAATATATTATCCATTTCTTTGACGCACCATAAATTTATTCCTGGAAATCTGACATAGAATTCAGGTTCATTCATTCTTCTAGCAGTCAACAAATATTTATTAACTGCCTACTATGGCATCTGGTCCCATCACTTCATGGGAAATAGATGGGGAAACAGTGGAAACAGTGTCAGACTTTATTTTTTGGGGCTCCAAAATCACTGCAGATGGTGATTGCAGCCATGAAATTAAAAGACACTTACTCCTTGGAAGGAAAGATATGACCAACCTAGATAGCATATTAAAAAGCAGAGATACTACTTTGCCAACAAAGGTCCGTCCAGTCAAGGCTATGGTTTTTCCAGTGGTCATGTATGGATGTGAGAGTTGGACTGTGAAGAAAGCTGAGCACCAAAGAATTGATGCTTTTGAACTGTGGTGTTGGAGAAGACTCTTGAGAGTCCCTTGGACTGCAAGAAGGTCCAACCAGTCCATCCTAAAGGAGATCAGTCCTGGGTGTTCATTGGAAGGAATGATGCTAAAGCTGAAACTCCAATACTTTGGCTACCTGATGCGAAGAGCTGACTCATTTGAAAAGACCCTGATGCTGGGAGGGATTGGGGGCAGGAGGAGAAGGGGACGACAGAGGATGAGATGGCAGGATGGCATCACCAACTCGATGGACATGAGTTTGAGTGAACTCTGGGAGTTGGTGATGGACAGGGAGGCCTGGCGTGCAGCGATTCATGGGGTCTCGAAGAGTCGGACACGACTGAGCAACTAAACTGAAGTGAACTGAACTATGTTTTAGGAACCAGAGATAATGTGTATAAAACAAAGTCCCTGCCTTAGTGGAAGTTGTACACGCTGAGTAGTACTATAAACAAAATCAAAATAGGGTAGAGGGATAGGAAGCAATGATGACAGGTAGGGACAGGGGAAATGTAGACAATTTTAGACAAACTTCCCTTGAATTTGAGCTTTAATCTCCCCACAGTAGCATTAGGAAGGGCTTTTGAGGGGCTTGCTATGAATGAAAAAAAAGAATAGTTGATTACAAGAACCCCACAGGTCCAAAAAATTAAATATTTCTTTTCAAAGCCACTTAACAGAATCCAAAATTATCATATTACAAAGTGATGTAAATTTGGAAGGCTTTATTTTATAGAAAATGTATTATGAACTGAAATTTATATTTTTTAGATAAATACCTTTGTAATTGGTAATTCACTGAAATTTATGCTTGTCATTACTTAAAAATTGAACAGTCTTACTTTACAAAAAAGAAAAAAAGATAATATACTGAGTTGTAAGCCAGGATTCAGAAATTAGGACAAGTGAGGCTAGGCAGCCAAGGTCATGCATTTCAACCACCTGGTATCAACTTCTACAATAACAGAAGTAACTGTAGAAGGAAACACACTTGCTAATTTCTATGACAGAGGCAGAGGCATCCGTGCCCTGCTCTCTTTTTCATCATCACCCCTCCACCCAACATGAGATAGACAGTATCAGTGTAACAGTACCAGTTGACATGCTTACCTAACAAACGGTGCCCTAGAATTTCCATCTTCATCTAATTCATAAAGTTTATCTGCTCGCAGGCCATCAGCAACAAACAGCATTAGTCTTTTTGCTGGGGGAGGCAGGGGCGTAAACTGAGGAGTCATTCCATGAACCAAAGGAGAGGTAAAATAAATGTCGAAGATGGAGGCGAAGAACACGAAGTGTACGAGCAATCCCAAAGTGACGTACAGCAGCATACCCAGAGGAGCTAAGCGCCAAGACGCGCTGCAAAGAGGCAACAGAGTCAAAGCTGGGTGAGCCTCAGCGCAAACAAATATGTGTTCAGTTTATTTGATGACTAGAGCTGCCTGCCTCATTTTTCAGTCTCAGAAAACTTCTTAGTTTGGTGGACACTTCTTACTTCCTCCATCTTTCAATAAGCTTCATTGTTCTGCGGCTACTTGCCTTATCTACATAGGTAATCGTTTTCAAGTTGTGGGAAGAGGGCTTCCCTAGTGGCTCAAATGGTAAAGAATTAGCTGGCAATATGGGAGACCTGGGTTCGATCCCTGGGTTGGGAAGATCCCCTGGAGATGTGGAATGGCAACCCACTCTAGTATTTTGGCCTGGAGAATTCTATGGACAGAGGAGCCTGGCGGGCTCTAGTCCGTGGGGTCATGAAGAGCTGGACACAACTGAGTGACTTAAAAAAAAAAAAAAGGAGAGAGAGAGTTCTTAACATAAGATCTACCCTCTTAAATTTTTATGTGTAAAACACAGTATTTCAAACTATAGGCACTGTTATACATCAGATCTCGACAACTTACTCACTTTGCATAAGTGAGATTTTACAGCCATTGAACAACCACTTTCATTCCCCCACCACCCACCCACCATGAGTTTGACTCTTAGATTATCTCAGACAGGGAGAGATGTGCACATTTGTCCTTCTATGACCGACTTGTCTCACTGAGCGTTATATCCTCAACGCCATAACCATTACATTGGCCAAAGCTTGGTATTGTAATGTGTTTAATTTTGTCCAGTCTTTTAACTTATTGGGGTTTTAATTTACATTCCCCTGGTGATCAATAACGTTGAGCTACTTTACATGCATGTAATGGGCATTTTAAAATCCTCTTTTATCCCCTTTTCATTTTTTTAACTGTGTTTTTCAAAGAGCAGCCAGTACTTATAAATTCTGAAAGTTCAATGAATTAATTTTTATTTTGGCAATTGTATTTTGTGTCCCACCTAGGGAATTTTTGTAGATGACAACACTTTCTTTAGTACACTTTTAATATTTTTATTTTAAAACAATTTCAAGTTCAGAGAAAAGCTGCAATAATGGTACAAACATCCATACACCCCTTAGCCATATATCTCTAACATTATCATTTTCCTCTGGTCTTTGCCTCGTCTCTTCAACTTACCCCTCTTGTGTGTGAGTGTGTGTGTGTGTGGAGGGGTATACTTCAGTGCTTGTTTTCTGACAATAACGATACTCCCTTATGTACCTACGGTGGCTACCAACTTCAGTAAACTCAGCGTCAGTATTTTACCTAATCTACCATCTATACTCCAACTTTTTGAAGTGTCCCAGTACTTTTCTTCACAGCATTTTTATAGCTTTTCTGAGGCATAACTGGCCTATAGTAAGCTGTGTACATATTTAAAGTGTATAATAATCACAGGAGAGAACATACTCATATCCCTCAAAAGTTTCCCCATGCCCCTGTGGTTCATCCCTATATATTCCATTTTTAATGTTATTGTAAATGGCATTTTTTATTTCAGCTTCCCCTCATTAGTTTTTAAATTACCACTGATTTTTACATATTCACCTTGTATTCTGCAACACTGAAAAACTGTTTGTTATAGTAGTTTTTATGGAGATGCCTTTTGATTTTCCAAGGAGAAAAATTATGTCACCTGTGAATAAAGGACTTCTTCCTTATCAATCTATAGACTTTTTATTTATGACTCATGCTTGCACTGTCTAGGACTTTGAGTGTAACGTTGAACAGGCGTGGAAACAACAGAAATCCCTGCCTTGTTTCCAGTCCTACGGTGCAAGCCGTCAATTTTTCAGGTTTTTTTCATAGATTCCTTTTGTTGTGTTAAAGAAGTTCTCTTTTACTTTTACTATGCAGTTTTAAAGTTGTGAATGGAAAATGCTGGATTTTGTCAAGTGCTTTTGACAAAAGCAGACATGAGAAGGGAGGATCACGTGAGGTCCTCTCGCGAGAGAGGACCAAGGCCATCTGGATTTTCCCTTTTGGTCTCCCCTGGCATGGGGTCTCCCCTGGCGTGGGGTCTCCCCTGGCGTGGGGTCTCTCCTGGTGTGGGGTCTCCCCTGGCGTGGGGTCTCCCCTGGTGTGGGGTCTCCCCTGGCGTGGGGGTCTCCCCTGGTGTGGGGTCTCCCCTGGCGTGGGGTCTCCCCTGGCGTGGGGTCTCTCCTGGTGTGGGGTCTCCCCTGGTGTGGGGTCTCTTCTGGTGTGGGGTCTCTCCTGGTGTGGGGTCTCCCCTGGCGTGGGGGTCTCTCCTGGTGTGGGGTCTCCTGGTGTGGGGTCTCCTAGTGTGGTGAACTACAGTGATGGAGTTTCAAATGTTAAACCAAGCTAGGGTTCCCAGAATAAACTGAACTTAATCATTAAGTATTATCCTTCCTCTATACTCTTGGATTTTATTTGCTAAAATATTTAGCATTTTAAATTAATATTTACTAGCGATATTAGACTATAAATTTTTTTTGTAATATCTTTCTCTGGTTTTGATGTCAGACAATGCAATGGGAAGTGTTATTACCTTCTATTTTTTGGCAGAGTTTGTGTAGAATTAGTACTATTTCTTCCTTTATTGCGTAACAGGATATCAATGGCTCAGAGTTTCCTTTGTTGGAAAGTTTTAACTATAACTCAGTCTCTTCACACCCGGAGAGACACTAAGAGCGCCCGCCACTTGCTGAGTGCGTTTGGTGGTTGTATCTTTGGTCCATTTGTCCATTTCATCCAAATTGTCACATTTATGATTCCAAACTGTCCATAATATTCTGTTCACTTGTTCTTTCTTCTATCCTTTAGCTCACAACTCTTCTTCAGGTATCATATTTAGTTACGCAAAGTAACTCACTTTTCAACTCATTTTAATTCATTTCAGTAAGATCTTAAACTCTATTTACAACTAAAGTACATATGGTATCTGCCTAGATGTAGAGAGGCTCCCATTGACCTAAACACTCCTCTCTACCATGGAAACCTGAGTACTCTCCTTATCATGCTCACTAATAAGGAAATATCTCTATCATTTCTCACTTTCTTTTGCATTTACAAATAACTTCCTGGACTTACGTTCTTTCTTTTCCCCACTATTGTTACACAACTTTTTTGTAAAAAGTATCAAAGTGTCTGTGTTAAAGGATAATACAAATTTTCCTCTACCCTAAAGCTTACTGAAGTAGTAAAACAAACATTTTATTTGAGAACTTTGACCCTGAAGCTGTAATAGCTAACATAAAAATCTAGCTCTCTTGTATAGTAACAGTGGGATCTTAGGTCCCTCCCGGGCACTTTCCAGCATCACTTCCTCAGGGACTACTCAGTCCAAATCAGAAGCTCAAACCTTTACTTCAGTTTATAATTATACAGCTATGACTCTGACTGTTTGTAGTAATGGCTGCCTCTATAACTTCATGCTGATTCCAGGAAAGCAAGACAGGCTTTCTCCAGTACTCAGCCCAGTCCTGGGCACTTAGTCAGGGCTATTAAATTACCTAGGATTATCACTTCATGGGAAATAGATGGGGAAACAGTGGAAACAGTGTCAGATTTTATCTTTTTGGGCTCCAAAATCACTGCAGATGGTGACTGCAGCCATGAAATTAAAAGACACCTACTCCTTGGAAGGAAAGTTATGACCAACGTAGATAGCATATTGAGAAGCAGAGACATAACTTTTCCAACAAAGGTCCATCTAGTCAAAGCTATGGTTTTTCCAGTGGTCATGTATGGATGTGAGAGTTGGACTGTGAAGAAAGCTGAGCACCGAAGAACTGATGCTTCTGAACTGTGGTGTTGGAGAAGACTCTTGAGAGTCCCTTGGACTGCAAGGAGATCCAACCAGTCCATTCTAAAGGAGATCAGCCCTGGGTGTTCTTAGGAAGGAATGATGCTAAAGCTCAAACTCCAATACTTTGTCCACCTCATGTGAAGAGTTGACTCATTGGAAAAGACTCTGATGCTGGGAGGGATTGGGGGCAGGAGGAGAAGGGGACAACAGAGGATGAGATGGCTGGATGGCATCACTAACTCGATGGACATGAGTCTGAGTAAACTCCGGGAGTTGGTGCGATTCATGGGGTCTCGAAGAGTCGGACATGACTGAGCGACTGAACTGATACATAATATTTCAGTGATTCCAAAAATCATCCTTCACATACTACTTACATTATAGCTGCTGCTGCTGCTGCTGCTAAGTCGTTTCAGTCGTGTCCAACTCTGTGCAACCCCATAAACGGCAGCCTACCAGGCTTGGCCATCCCTGGGATTCTCCAGGCAGGAACACTGGAGTGGGTTGCCATTTCCTTCTCCAATGTGTGAAAGTGAAGTCACTCAGTCCTGTCTGACTCTTAGCAACCCCATGGACTGTAGTCCACCAGGCTCCTCCATCCATGGGATTTTCCAGGCAAGAGTACTGGAGTGGGTTGACATTGCTTAAGCACATATAATTAAGCACTATTATAATTTAAGTTTTCTCTTTTTTTTTAATCACTTTTTATTCAGATTCAGTGAAAAGGAAAACTTTTTCATGGATGAATCATTTGGAAATCACCTAAACAAATTAATAACTACTAAAATTTTTAAAATACATGTAACCATGTATCAATAAAAGCCATTTAACTTATACCTCTGGGATGTTCACCACACACTGAAAAACAATGTCAAAAATTACAATATGTAAAAATGTATAAAAAATTAGATATTTATAAAACTTTACATCAATGAAAAACTTGCACTGAAAATATTACTTGTGGTTATTTTAAAAGTACTAAAACAAAAAAATAATTTTTTAATCAAGAAAACAATTGAGGTGCTTGGAAAAGAGCAATCTTTCATATTTTTATCACTATCATACAAGCATCAATGACTATCCAGATTATTCAGTGAAACAGTGGCTGTAAAGACCTAGATTAATGCAAATTTTGGTAAGTAGAAAGAAAATTCCTCAACAATATTAATGGCAAATTATTATTAAATAGAAATCAGCAGTTGTTAATAATATCCTAGTATGCACTATTAATATTTCTTCAACATTTTTAATTGATAAGCAAATTTCTATGCGCTAGTGGAAGAGAAAAGTACTTACTGAGACGACTGGCCAGTTGATTTGTTAGGGGCTTGGAAAGGTCACACTGACAAGTCCATGATTACAGGATGTGAGGTAGAACCAGGAAATTACAGATGTGCCGTAGGAAGCTGCTGATCAAGGAAGAACTTCTACATCCAACTTCTTACAACTCTCTAAGGAAACATATTTTAAATCTATTTTCAATTTTCATTTTAGAAATCAGATCCTAAAGATATTCCCTTTGGGGCCTACCACCTTAACTGCTTTTTCTGGCTAACGCTAATAAATGACTGACATCAGGTCTGTTTTGCTTTACTTTTAAAAATCTGTCAAATATTTTCAATACACAGTTACTGCTACTGCTGCTGCTGCTGCTCTTGCTAAGTCGCTTTAGTCGTGTCTGACTCTGTGCGACCCCATAGGCGGCAGCCCACCAGGCTCCCCCGTCCCTGGGATTCTCCAGGCAAGAACACTGGAGTGGGTTGCCATTTCCTTCTCCAATGCAGGAAAGTGAAAAGTGAAAGTGAAGTTGCTCAGTCGTGTCCAACTCTGTGTGACCCCATGGCCTGCAGCCCACCAGGCTCCTCCATCTGTGGGATCCTCCAGGCAAGAGGACTGGAGTGGGGTGCCATGGCCACACTAGTAGTATATTAATTGATACATGATTATAACATTTGTTGTGTACTAGGTACCAGGTACTGTGACAAACACATTCCTAATTCTGTGTATCTCCTTGACAGAGGAGGCTGAGAGAAATCAAGTAACTTTTAAAAAGTCTCATGGCAAATAACTGGCAGGACGGGGATATGATATGACTGTCAAGCACAATCCTTGACAGGAAGATCCTAAATGTGGGGACTTTAAGTACCACAGATGTGTAAAATTCCCATTACACAGGCAGAAATATTGCATATAAATAACCCATTTCTAAACATGCCCTTTCCATGCCATTCCCTAATCCTTCCCATTTTTCATTCCAGAAATTGTTTCCATTTTCAATCTCTCTGGCAACTCAATTACAATAAAGATCAGCAATCCTTTTAGCTAAGGACTATGAAACAACAAGAATACACAGAAGAACTGTACAAAAAAGAGCTTCATGACCCAGATAATCCTGATGCTGTGATCACTCACCTAGAGTCAGACATCCTGGAATGTGAAGTCAAGTAGGCCTCAGAAAGCATAACTACGAACAAAGCTAGTGGAGGATGGAATTCCAGTTGAGCTATTTCAAATCCTAAAAGATGATGCTGTGAAAGTGCTGCACTCAATATGCCAGCAAATTTGGAAAACTCAGCAGTGGCCACAGGACTGGAAAAGGTCAGTTTTCATTCCAATCCCAAAGAAAAGCAATGCCAAAGAATGCTCAAAGTACTGCACAATTGCACTCATCTCACATGCTAGTAAAGTAATGCTCAAAATTCTCCAAGCCAGGCTTCAACAATACATGAACTGTGAAATTCCAGATGTTCAAGCTGGATTTAGAAAAGGCCGAGGAACCAGAGATCAAATTGCCAACATCCGCTGGATCATCGAAAAAGCAAGAGAGTTTCAGGAAAAAACATCTACTTCTGCTTTACTGACTATGCCAAAGCCTTTGCCTGTGTGGATCACAATAAACTGTGGAAAATTCTGAAAGAGACGGGAATACCAGACCACCTGATCTGCCTCTTGAGAAACCTATATGCAGGTCAGGAAGCAACACTTAGAACTGGACATGGAACAACAGACTGGTTCCAAATAGGAAAAGGAGTACTTCAAGGCTGTATGTTGTCACCCTGCTTATTTAACTTCTATGCAGAGTACATCATGAGAAACGCTGGGCTGGAAGAAGCACAAGCTGGAATCAAGATTGCCGGGAGAAATATCAATAACCTCAGATATGCAGATGACACCATCCTTATGGCAGAAAGTGAAGAGGAACTAAAAAGCCTGTTGATGAAGGTGAAAGAGGAGAGTGAAAAAGTTGGCTTAAAGCTCAACATTCAGAAAACTAAGATCATGGCATCTGGTCCCATCACTTCATGGCAAATAGATGGGGAAACAGTGGAAACAGTGTCAGACTTTATTTGGGGGGGCTTAAAAATCACTGCAGATGGTGATTGCAGCCATGAAATTAAAAGATGCTTACTCCTTGGAAGGAAAGTTATGACCAACCTAGACAGCATATTGAAGAGCCGAGATATTACTTTTTCAACAAAGGTCCATCTAGTCAAAGCTATGGTTTTTCCAGTGGTCATGTATGCATGTGAGAGTTGGACTGTGAAGAAAGCTGAGCACCAAAGAATTGATGCTTTTGAACTGTGGTATTGGAGAAGACTCTTGAGAGTCCCCTGGACTGCAAGGACATCCAACCAGTCCATCTTAAAGGAGATCAGTCCTGGGTGTTCATTGGAAGGAATGTGCAAGCTGTGCATTAAATCACAAGTGCTTGCTGCGCTCCTAATAGTTTGTTACCGAAGTGGAGTGAAGTGAAGTGAAGTCGCTCAGTCGTGTCCGACTCTTTGCGACCCCATGGACTATAGCCTACCAGGCTCCTCCCTCCATGGGATTCTCTAGGCAAGAGTACTGGAGTGGGTTGCCATTTCCTTCTCCAAATTCGAGACTATCGGGATATTCCCAGATCCAAGCAGATCCCAACGTCCCCAATGCATTTTCTATTGGCTCTGTCCCTGTGCCGCACCCAGGCCCCTGGGGCCCGCAGGCACGAGGCTGGGAGGGCGAGGAAGAGGAAGCAAACCCCCTTCCGACCACCGGCCCTGCCCGGCACCGGCCACCCCTGCAGGGAAAACATCAGTACCCGGCAGCGCACACAGCAGGAGCGAAGGAAGAGGGGGCAGTGCACCCCGGCGAGCGCCAGTGTCGGGGCCCGGCGCCTGTCCCCACTTCTCCCGGACTCTACCTGGGCTTGAGCAGGTCAGGCCTGACCTCGGGAACGAGGCCTCGTCAGCGCGAAGGCGGGGCCCGGCTGCGAGTCAGAGCTCCCCTCTGGCTCAGAAGAGAAGGTTCCTAAGCCACCGTCACAACCGCCCCCCAACCACGAAAGGTCCCTGACACTTACCTGGCCAGAAGCTACTCTCGCGATAATTCTCGCGTCAGCCCTCCAATCCCCGCCCCCACCTTCTGCGACCAATCAAAAAGGAGTGGGGCGGGGCTTTGCCTTTGAGCTGGGCGCGGGGCCCCTCAGTCTCTGCTCACAAGCGTGGGGAGCAGGCGGGGCGGGGCGGGGCGGGGAGAGGAGAGGGGCGGGTCACGCGCCATTTCTCGCGAGACCGGGGACCAGGAAGACGCCCGCAGAGCCGGGCTGCTGGTGCAGCTGCGGCTGAAGCTGTGGCTGCTGTTGCCGCTGCAGCCTCCGGACGATTCGCCTCCAAGCCTGCGCCTGGTCTCCAGGTGAGGAGACGGGACGTGGCAAGGCCGGGGCTGCAGAAGCGAGCGGCGACCGCTGAGGCTGAGCCGGGACTCAGGCCGCGGCCTGTCAGAGCCAGACAGGGAGGCGCCCACACTCCTGACAGTGTAAGATGGCGGCGATGGCGCCTGGAGGTGGCGGCTGCGGCGTGAACCCTTTCCTCAGCGATTCGGACGAGGACGAGGACGAGGTCTCGGCGACCGACGAGCGGCGGGCAGGACTTCGGCTGGGTGCCGGGGGCGGCCTAGACCCGGGCTCTGCGGACTCGCTGTCGCCCCAGGACCCCGTGGCCTTGGGGAGCAGTGCCAGAGCGGGGCTCCCCGGGGAGGCTGCGGCGGCGGCCCTAGGGGGCCCTGGGGAGACCCCGGCCCGCCTGTCAATTGATGCGATCGCGGCCCAGCTGCTGCGCGATCAGTACCTGCTGACCGCCTTGGAGCTGCACACCGAGCTGTTAGAGAGCGGCCGTGAGCTCCCTCGGCTGCGCGACTACTTCTCCAACCCTGGCAATTTCGAGAGGCAGAGCGGGACCCCCCCGGGGACGGGGGCGCCGGGGGTCCCCGGGGCAGCCGGCCTTGGAGGCGCAGGAGGTCGGGAGCCGAGTACGACGTCGGGTGGGGGACAGCTCAGTAAGTGAACGACGGCGCTGTCCCTCCGGCTGGGCTGTTGGGGTTGTGGGGGGTTATTGTGGGGAGGGGGTGCTTGTGGGCTGGTGCTGAGTACTGGGAGCGTTTCAGCTAGAGGGTTGGGGCGGGGGGCGGGCGGTGATCTTTTACAGTGGAGGCCAAAGGCTCTGGCAGCGACTGTTCTCTCCCTGCCTGCAGCCTTGCACCAGCACTGTTGGTGTCGATATCTATTAAACATCCGGAGTTTCTAGTTCACTGGCTACTACATGACCAGAAGACTCCCTTGCAACCTTGGTTTATCGCTTTAATCGTTTTTCCATTCTCTCCCATCTCCTGAATCGCCACTACCAGGAAACAGTGTTCCTTATGTTGTTCGCAGTAATTATTTGACTCCAAGTCAAGAGAGAAAAGAATAGGAAATGTTGTTGCTCTCTCCCCGAAGCCAGATCCACTTGAAGACCCTTTGTCTTTGGGTAGAGTTGATTACTCAAAAGTTGCATCTTCTGCTGCATAAAATTTGTTCAGTTTAAATAAACTCAGTTTCATTCACTTTCGGTTCCTTAATTTCAGTGGGTGTCCAGAATTATAGGAGTCTAAGGAGCAGAGTAGGCAGGTTCTCCCTGCAGTATTACCTCCTGGTCTCAGTACCTTGTAGGCTTTTTTCTCTTTGGAAGTTTAGGAATTAACTTTTCTGCCTCATTGTAATCATTGTTAACTGTGTAGAGAGGTCGTTTACCTCATTCATCATGTATTTATAAGTATTCATGTCTTTAAAACGTACTGCCAAGAATGCATATTGGAGTCCCAGTACCTATCCTTCTTAAGAGGCATCTTAGATTTTCCCTTACTAGTGGTATGAGGTTTTCAATGTGTTATGTGAGGCCAACTGAAATTTGCTCACACATGTTAAAATACATGATTTAAAATTGTAGCCGAACTGATGGTTTTTTGTCAGTACTTTTAAGTGGTGCTAGAGACTGAGATAGCCTAACTTCAGTTCAGTTCAGTCTCAGTCATGTCTGATTCTTTGTGACCCCATGGACGGCAGCACGGCAGACCTCCCTGTCCATCACCAACTCCCGGAGCTTGCTCAAACTCGTGTCCATTGAGTTGGTGATGCCATCCAACCATCTCAGCCTCTGTCGTCCCCTTCTCCTCCCGCCTTCTATCTTTCCCAGCATCAAGGGCTTTTCTAATGAGTCAGTTCGTCCCATCAGGTGGCCAAAGTATTGCAGTTTCAGCTTCAACATCAGTCCTTCCAGTGAATATTCAGGACTGATTTCCTTTAGGATGGACTGGTTGGATCTGGTTGAGATGGACTCTCAAGAATCTTCTCCAACACCACAGTTGCCTAACTTAGATGTAACTTAGTTAGATGTAGTTAAACTGCAAAGAGTGCCATTTTCCATCAAGGTAAATCCAAAGCAGTCTTCTCTCTTGAGTATGGAGTTTTCTCAGCAGGTGTAACTTCCTTACTCAGTACTGTAGGATTATCTTCCTTTTCCTGAAACCGGTTTTTCTGTTGCTGACCTTTAAGACTATAAAATGTAACAAAAGAGCAGTGTAACAAAATTGTTAGACAGCTGGCTTTTGTTTGTTTGTTTTAAGGTTTTTGAAGTGTCTAATAATGATTTTCACCTGATAAGCTCTTAATACTTCCTCAAGACCCAGCTCAACTCTCATCTTTGTCAGTACTTCCCACGCTACCAAGGCTTCTTTTCACTGTACTACCTTCAAACCTCAACCATAGCCTTTAACTTTTTATTTTGATTTATTAACAGTATCATTTCTCTCCATTAGATAGTCAGCTTCTTGAGGGACATCTTTTTATTACTCACAGTTTGTATAGTCCCTGGCCTGTCGTTGAACATAACTGAATTGTATCTGCTATGTTTTTCTACTGTATAGATATAATGAAATAAGTTATTCCTTTATAACATTATTTTATTTAATTTAAAAGAATTTATTAATCTTTTCAGCCTACCTTATTGTGTGGAATCACTGTTTATAGTGAAAATTTCTGTTAAAAACTGTTTTGCACAGAAATAGTTACATTTATAATTTAGGCTCTAAATATAGCTGTGTTTTAAAGTAAAAGTTGACTTGTAAATGCCTTTGCATTATACATTTTTATAGTTTCTTGAAATAACTTTAGCCTTGTGATCACACGTCGGGATTTGGCTATAACCACACATCCGTGTGCGGCGGTGCTCTGCCATGGTTTACCTGGACCTGTTTGGGTATAACTCAGAAGCACATTATTACATAATATATTTTCAAGTGAATACAAAACAGATGAGCAGTAGGGGAAAAAAATCAGAGTTATCCATAATCCAACCAATAGTACTTGCCTTTTCCGTTTTTTTCTATGCATATATGTTTAAAAGCAAAATATGGATTAAACTGTTTTTGTAGCTTTATATTATTTGATAGGCTATAATTTTTACCATCAACTTTGAGGTAAAATTGCATACAATAAAATGTGCCCATTTGAAGTGTACAGCGTGGTGAATTTTGGAAAACAAATTACTACTACAAATAAATGTCTGAGGACATTTTTATCATCCCCAGAACGCCTTCATTTTCATTTGCATTCTGTATCTCAAGCCCATCACTGACCATAGTAGAAAACAATTTTCCAACCTGGGCCTAGGCACTGTTGGAATTCTGGGCCTGATAATTCTTTGTTGTGTTAGAGTCCTGTACATTCTAGAATGTTTAACAGCGTTGCTGGCCTCTGTGTCCACTGCATAACAGAAGCAACCACCCAGCCCCCATTCCCCAAGTTGTGACAGTCAAAAAATGTCACCAGCACCGTCCGAGGAAGGGGAGGGCAAAATTCCCCAAGTGAGAACCACTTCCTTAGATAAGTTTTGCCTGTTTAAAAATTTCATACAAATGCAGTTTGGAGCATATAGTCTTTTCTGTATGGCTTCCTTTCCTCAGTATAATGTTTTTGAAATTCATTCAAATAATGCTTTGATGTGTAATAGTAGTTCATTCCTTTTTTGGTTTTTCCATTCATCTGTTATTAGACATTTTTTTTTTCCCATTTTTGGCCTATATGAATAAAGCTGCCATGAACATGCTTGTATAAGTTTTACAGAGACATATGTTTTCATTTCTTTTGGATAATACCTAGGAATAGAATTGCTGGTTCATATAGTTAGTATACATTTAAATTTGTAAGAAGCTGTCAAACAGGTTTTCCAAAGTGTTTCTATCATTTAAAATTTCCATCACCAGTGTATGAAAGTTTCAATTTCTATACATCCCCCAAACCCTTGGTATTTTCAGGCTTTTTATTTAACTCATTCTAGGAGAAGGCAGTGGCACCCCACTCTAGTACTCTTGCCTGGAAAACCCCATGGACCGAGGAGCCTGGTAGGCTGCAGTCCATGGGGTTGCTAAGTTGGACATGACTGAGCAACTTCACTTTCACTTTTCACTTTCATGCATTGGAGAAGGAAATGGCAACCCACTCCAGTGTTCTTGCCTGGAGAATCTCAGGGACGGGGGAGCCTGGTGGGCTGCAGTCCATGGGGTCGCACAGAGTCGGACACGACTGAAGCGACTTAGCAGCAGCAGCAGTGAGAGTATGGTGGTATTTCATTGTGGTTTTTATTTCTTGCGGACTAGTAATGCTGAGCTCCTTCTTTCAGCTTTTGGCCATTGTGGGGTGTCTCTACTGCTATTGCATATCTTTTGTGCAATGTCTGTTAACAGCTTTTTATTGAGTTGTAGTTGTTTTATATATTCTGAACCCAAGTCCTCCAGCAAATATGTGTTTTCCAAGTTTTTTCTCCTAGCATGATTTGCCTTTTCATTTTTTAACAATGTGTCTTGTGAACAAAAGATTTTCATTTCATTAAGTCCAGTTAATTGTGTTTTTCCCTTAATGATTCATGGTCTTTGTTTCCTAAATAAATATTTGCGTATCCTAAAGTTGCAAAAATTTTCTTGTGTATTTTCTTCTAGAAGTTTAATAGTTTCTCTTTCTAAATTTAGGCCTATGATGGCATCATAAAAAGAAGAAATATTTCTAAAATATTCCTCCTATAATTATGCAGATACTTATAGCACTAGCTTTAGTATAATTTAAATCCAAATGCATTGTATATCAAAATATTAATATACTTAAATGTCTTAATACAGTCAGAAAATAGATAAATGCTAAAATAAGTCTGTAAATCTATGGTTAGTACCATGTTTTGAAGATTTTGACTAAGATTCGGATCATACAAATTATATTTTAGAAACTCTGAGGATGAATCTTTCTTTAGGACCAGACTACTGCTGGTTATAAGGGTCCTCTGTATTCAGTTCTACCATGTTAATTGTTGCTAGTTGGATTATTACTTTATAATACTCAATACTTTTTGGTTGATTGTAAACAGTATAAACATTGATAGTGTGGATTATCTAAAACATTAAATTATTTTTGTTTTTATGTATTTTTGATTAATGTGTGTCTGATCTGAAAATTCATAAAACTTCAGAGTAATAAATGTATAGTCAACAGTGGTTTTCTTTGTTTAAAGATTTCTAAAAGGCTCACCTGGTGGCTCAGATGGTTAAGAATCCAACTGCAGTGCAGGAGACCTGGGTTTGATCCCTGGGTTGGGAAGATCCCCTGGAGGAGAACACGGCAATCCACTCCAGTATTTTTGCCTGGAGAATCCCCATGGACAGAGGAGCCTGGTGGCTACAGTTAATGAGGTCGCAGAGAGACAGGACTGAGCAACTAAGCACACACAAAAGCAGTTTAATTTTGTAAGATTTACTAAATTGTTTGCCCCAAAGTCTGTATTATCTGACCTAGATAATAGTATAGTGGTAATTCTAAAATACTTTAAGAAGTCTTCATACTATCTTTTTTCTTGCCTAAAAGAGTAAGTCAAATGTATAAAACATATAAAAGAACTATAGCTTTTTAAATTTGATGTTTTCAGTGGAAGAATTTAAAATGAGCTCTCATGGAGTCTCAGTGTTTGGTAAATTGTAGCATCCTTGTGATGGTCCTGCTAGGTCCACTTGATAAACTGATTTGATCTTTTGCATGTAATATTGCTTGCTTGACTATAGACACACATTAATTATATATTGTCCTCTCTATTTTTGCCAGTTTAGCCAGTTTGGTTTCCAGTTAGATTGCAAGATAAAAGTTGTGCCAATTCCTTTGGCACAACTTAATTACAAATTACAGTATTTTATGTAGAGAAATGATATTCTACTCTGAGCCTTCAAGGTCTAATCAAAATCAGAAAAATTGCCTAGAATGAGTCAGCTCTGTAGAGACAGTAAGTGGTCAAATAACATGCCTTTCAGTGATGAATTTTCTTTTATTCTGTAGCTATCATGCTTCCAGATGTTCTTAAGGCAGCTTATCAGGAGCCATTTATGACTGACTTTAATAATTTAACTTATAAGCCTGCAGACTTCTTGAGTTATCTCTCTCCTTTTTAAATACTCTTTCACTGTCCTGCCTGTCTTTTCTCAGAGCTCTGAGAGAGCACTTGGTTCACTGTGCTCTGTCCCCTTCTTTTATCACCTGTGCTGTGATTCCCATCTTCCAAAAGTTCCCATCTCTTCCACTTTAACAAAGCAGTTCCTCCCCGGTAGGTTGGAATTGGGTTTAGTGCTTCCTCTGGCTTCTAACAAAATATCAAGAGAATATTTCTGATATATTAAGTTCACTGCTTTTAGCTGAGTGAGACTTGCTACTGTTGTCTGGACCATATTCAGTTCAGTGGCTCAGTCTGGTCCAACTCTTTGCGACCCCATGAACCACAGCATGCCAGGCCTCCCTGTCCATCACTAACTCCTGGAGCTCGCTCAAACTCATGTCCATTGAGTCGGTGATGCCATCTAACCATCTCATCCTCTGTCGTCCCCTTCTCCTCCTGCCTTCAATCTTTCCAGACATCAGAGTCTTTTCAAATGAGTCAGCTCTTTGCATCAGGTGGCCAAAATATTGGTAGTTTCAGCTTCAACATCAGTCCTTCCAATGAACACCCGGGACTGATTTCCTTTAGGATGGACTGGTTGGACCTCCTTGCAGTCCAAGGGACTCTCAAGAGAATTCTCCAACACCACAGTTCAAAAGCATCATTCTTCTGCACTCAGCTTTCTTTAAAGTCCAACTCTCACATCCATACATGACTACTGGAAAAACCATAGCCTTGACTAGACAGACCTTAGCTGACAAAGTAATGTCTCTGCTTTTTAATATGCTGTCTAGGTTGGTTATAACTTTCCTTCCAAGGAGTAAGTGTCTTTTAATTTCATGGCTGCAGTCACCATCTGCAGTGATTTTGGAGCCCCAAAAAACAAAGTCAGCCACTGTTTCCCCATCTATTTGCCATGAAGTGATGGGACCAGATGCCATGATCTTAGTTTTCTGAATGTTGAGCTTTAAGCCAATTTTTTCACTCTCCTCCTTCACTTTCATCAAGAGGCTCTTTAGTTCTTCTCATTTTCTGCCTTAAGGGTGGTGTCATCTTCATATCTGAAGTTATTGATATACTACTACTACTACTAAGTCATTTCAGTTGTGTCCGACTCTGTGCGACCGCATAGACAGCAGCCCACCAGGCTCCCCCGTCCCTGGGATTCTCCAGGCAAGAACACTGGAGTGGGTTGCCATTTCCTTCTCCAATGCGTGAAAGTGAAAAGTGAAAGTGAAGTCACTCAGTCATGTCCAACCCTCAGCGACCCCATGGACTGCAGTTTCTCTCTTATATGACTCATTTTTTACCCATGTCTTTCAGCAGCTTCAAACTTTTTAATTCTTGTGGAAAGTCAGATATTTTCATTGCCTCGAACAGTGACTTGTGTATAGTTGATATTCAATATTTTACATTGACCAGTAAATTTATGAAATTATGTACAGCTCAGTATTATAGGAATCCAAAGAAGTTTAGTGCATATCCTTGAGCATATTATGTTCTTAATGGAGAAGCAAGACTAACACCTGAAAGTCTATAGAGTAGTTTTCTGTGGTACAGGTAATAGTGTAAGCATTCAGATATAGAAAAATCATTGTTGATTGTGATAATTGTGGAGAAAGTAAAATTTTAATGTGATGCTTAAGTATGAGTGAAATTTTAATATAAACAGTAACTTTCTTATTTGGCCATATTTAGAGTCTTCGTCCTGAGTGAGGAAGAGGAAAAGGAAGTGAGGGTAAAGAGAAGATAATGTTTATTTTATATTTGGCCTTGTTTAAAACATTGTCTGGGAACATGGTTGCCGTTATCTGGCTCACAATTAATTGATTCCATTTGGGTAGTTATAAAAATGCAGTATGACACTTCAAGCCATTGTGGTACATAGTTTAACAGGAAACAAGATAAGGGTATTAATCATCAAACAGGCCTTTTTGTGTTAAAAACTAAATTTACACTTTCTGCTCTAGAGATGACCTCACTGTCTGCTGTTTTGTTTCTTTGCTTGTTTTCTAAGCACCTTTGTTGGAAAAAACAATTCAGGGTTGGCTCAGTGTTCGTTTTGTTTGGGTCAAAAACTACATTTTTTTTTTTTTTGTATGGTGGCTTTTAACTGTGCCTACTACCTTAACCCCCATGGTTTTAGGATGATTAACTGGAAAAGAGCACTTACCTTGGTCTAAAAGTACAGTCTGCGTATACCTAAATTGTAAATATCGATTGAGAAGGGCCTTAAATATTAATAACCTATTTTTTCCTTCAGATAGTTGTTTTTATTGGCTTCTATGTGTATGTACTGTAACTAACTAAACACACACAACACACACATCTGTACTGTAAGAGTTGATGATAAAATGTGGTTTCTAAATTATTTATACTAAAAACATACTTGTTGATACTTAAATAAATTGTGTTCTGCTGTTTGGCCATATTTTGAACACGATGCCTCTTTGGTTGACTTTTGGGGGATTTGCATTAGTTTAGGATTGATGAGAAAGCAATGGCACCCCACTCCAGTACTCTTGCCTGCAAAATCCCATGGATGGAGGAGCCTGGTAGGCTGCAGTCCATGGGGTCGCTAGGAGTTGGACACGACTGAGCGACTTCACTTTCACTTTTCACTTTCATGCACTGGAGAAGGAAATGGCAACCCACTCCAGTGTTCTTGCCTGGAGAGTCCCAGGGACGGCGGAGCCTGGTGGGCTGCCATCTGTGGGGTCTCACAGAGTTGGACACGACTGAAGCGACTTAGCAACAGCGGCAGTGGTAGGATTGATCTGCTTCAACTCCCTTATCATATGAATGTTTGTGGAGGTATTACCATTAACTTTTTTTTGAGATCTAATCGTCATGACATTTTACTAGTTTTAGATGTCCAGCAGAATGATTTGATACATGTCTGTATTTTGAAATGATCACCACAGTAAGCTTAGTTAGCACCCATCACCACATAGCTACACTTTGTTTGTTTTTTTCCTTTGATGAGAACTTCTGTGATCTACTCTCTGAGCAGCTTTGAAATACACAAAACAATATTGTTAACTATGGCCACCATGCTGTACACTTCATCCCCAAGACTTATTTATCTTGTTGGAAGCTTGTACCTGCAGTTAATTTTTTAAAGTGGTTCTGGCCCCATTTCAGTGGAGCATGTGAAACTGGTAACTCTCCAATTCCATATGTGCATATAGTTTCTACAAACTAAGGAAATCTGCACAGGAAAATCTGAGAAAGTTGGATGTAAATTGTCGAATTTACTTTAAAAATAAATTCTTCAGATTTCTGAGAAGTGAATACTTGATGTAATTGAATACAGCAATGGTATTTACTAAGATTGAGCAAAAGGTAACTATAACAGGATCAAGAAGAGTGTTCTAGAGCTGATGTGTTTGTATTATAGCAAGCTATGTGATAGATCTCTCACATTGATGTGAGTAAAATAGAGAAATATGAGCTTGGTAGAAGAGTAACAGTGGAAACGTGTGGCTGATAAAACAGTAGTTGGTCTGTGCCGGTGTGTACCACCTATACTTTTGAAAGTGAAAGTGAACTTGGCCTATTTTTTGAAGACCGCCGAAAAATTGATGCTTTTGAACTGTGATGTTGGAGAAGACTCTTGAGAGTCCCTTGGACTGCAAGGAGGTCCAACCAGTCCATCCTAAAGGAGATCAGTCCTGGGTGTTCATTGGAAGGACTGATGCTAAAGCTCAAACTCCAATACTTTGGCCACCTCATGCGAAGAGTTGACTCATTGGAAAAGACCCTGATGCTGGGAGGGACTGGGAGCAGGAGGAGAAGGGGATGACAGAGGATGAGATGGCTGGATGGCATCACCGACTCGATGGACTTGAGTTTGGATGAACTCTGGGAGTTGGTGATGGACAGGGAGGCCTGGCGTGCTGCAGTCCATGGGGTCGCAAAGAGTCGGACATGCCTGAGCGACTGAAGTGAACTGAATGGGTATGTTACATCCTAATTAAAATAATTGTTTAAAAAACACACTGGGAACATCTGTACTTGAAATTCACGTGAAAATGTAAAACATTTCTATTTGAGTAGCCACCATAAGTTAAAGAAGTAAAACTGTACAGCGTAGAGAGCTAAGAGCACAGAGTTTGGAGTCCTGGCTTTGATCCTGTTTCTGCCACTTTTTTATTCTCGTTTCTTAATCTCTCAGTGCCTCAATTTCTTCATCTAAAAATGAGGATTGAGGACAGCAGTACCTACCTGATAAGAGCTGTTATGAGAGTCAGCTGAATTAATATTTATTATCATCTGCAGTAAGTGTATGTAAGTGTAGAATCGATTATTGATATTAAAAGGCAAACATTGGATTTAAGATTTTGTAATGGTTCATTAAAACCTGCCTCCATACAGTTAATGCATTGTATTTTATATCTGTAAAGGCATTGTACCTCCATTTTTGTAGATATTTTAAATTACATTCATATAATTTATTTTTAAATATTTTTTTGTGTGTTCCTCTTAGGCAATGGTTAGTTATTTGATTTTATGACCAACACATGATGAGAAAATGGGATTTGTCTTTTTGGAGCTTACTAAAATTTTTTTGAAACCAATTATGTTGCTGTCTACAGAACAAATATTTAAAAGTAAAGGCAAGCAGAGCTAGACAGATTGCAGTAAGGAGAGGTTACAGGCCAGAGACAAGCTCCGTGACTCTTTTGTATGAGAAACAGAGTCAGACAAAGGAGGAGAGGGTAGACTATTCAATACACTTTTCTCCTTCTAGAGGGAAGTTCTTTCTTTCTTTCCTACCATATACATGCACACATCAAAACAAAGTTTCCAAATAAATTGAAATACAAAATGTGGGAAATGGAACTTGAAGACTTTTTGAAGGAAATATTAAAACATATTTATGACCTTGAGGTAAGATTGCTTATGCATAAAAATTGTAGACTTTGAAGAGATTGATATATTTGTATCACAATTAAAATTCCTGTATGTGAAAAGATAGCATAAAGTAAAAGACAACCATAGACTAGGAGTACATATTTGACACATAAATATAGTAGTCAAAAAGTGTTTCAAATATAGAATCTGTATAGAATCCCTGCAAAGTAAGGGAAGGAAAATAACCTAATGGAAAATAGGCAGAAGCAAACCAATGAAAAGTTGCTCAAGTTCACTAGTAATCAGGGAAATGCATATTGTAAAACCTATACCTGAGCTTTTGGCAGAATATGAAGAGGTCTGACACTTAGTATTCCTCATATGGAGGAAGCAGGCACCAGTAGAACTGTCAGTACAACTACTATAAAATATGTTTTGATAAAATACAGTAAAACTGAAGGCGGTGCACACCGGTGAACCCAGCTTTTCCACATATAACTATTTATCTAGAACTTAACGAGGATGCATAACGAGGTGTGTACAACGTTGGAAGCAGTGCTTTTGGCCATACATAGTGGAAACACTACTGCTGCTGCTAAGTCGCTTCAGTCGTGTCCGACTGAAGCGTCCATCTGTGGTCGTGTCCATCTATGCGACCCCATAGATGGCAGCCAACCAGGCTCCACCATCCCTGGGACTCTCTAGGCAAGAACACTGGAGTCGGTTGCCATTTCCTTCTCCAGTGCATGAAAGTGAAAAGTGAAAGTGAAGTTGCTCAATCGTGCCCGACTCTTTGCGACTCCATGGACTGCAGCCTACCAGGCTCCTCCGTCCGTGGGATTTTCCAGGCAAGAGTACTGGAGTGGGGTGCCACGGCCTTCTCCAGTGGAAACACTAGTTATAGTATATTCATAGAATGGAGGTCTTAGCAGCCTTAATCAGATCTATTGTGAAGCATCACACACAGTTCAGTGCCATTATGTACATTTTCAAATGCATAAAACAATATATTATTTGTGGGTACTTAGACTCCGGGAGTTGGTGATGGACAGGCAGGCCTGGCATGCTGTGGTTCATGGGGTTGCAAAGAGTCGGACACGACTGAGTGACTGAACTGAAGTGATATGTGCTATAGGTTTAAAAACATCAACTAGAGTCACACTGAATCCATGGCTGCGATTGCCTTTGAGGAAGGAAACATTGCTAAGTTGCTTCAGTCGTATCGACTCTGTGCAATCCCACAGACGCCAGCACATTAGGCTCCTCTGTCCCTGGGATTCTCCAGGCAAGAACACTGGAGTGGGTTTCCATTTCCTTCTCCAATGCATGAAAGTAAAAAGTGAAAGTGAAGTTGCTCAGTCGTGCCCGACTCTTCTCAACCCCGTGGACTGCAGCCTACCAGGCTCCTCCGTCCATGGGATTTTCCAGGCAAGAATACTGGAGTGGGGTGCCATTGCCTTCTCCAAGGAAACATTAGGGACGTGAACTTTATTTCTTTTTAAATTTTGCAAAATGTTAGCCATTGTTCATATCAGGTGGTAGCTATATGATGATGTACTTTGTACTTTTCTTTCTTGAGTCAATTTAAGGTATTTTTGTCAAATTTTGCATGTAATAAATTCTAGCAAAACAAGAAACATTTGTAATGGGAATTACAGCTCCAGTGTTCTGCCATTAATTGACACCAAATCCTATAACTATGCAGTGTACACCGAGTTTTGTGTTTCTAGTGATGTGAAATACGAATATCATCTTGACTCTGGTATATGAACACAAAGAATATATTCTGCATTGTTAAGTTATTTCTGCATATGTGTTTGGTACATGTCTGCCTTTTTTGTTGCCTTATATTGAATATCTGTCTTGTATCATCTATTAAATTTGCACAGTTCAGTTCAGTCGCTCAGTTGTGTCCAACTCTTTGGGACACCATGAATTGCAGCACGCCAGGCCTCCCTGTCCATCACCAACTCCCAGAGTTCACCCAAACTCAAATCCATCGAGTCGGTGATGCCATCCAGCCATCTCATCCTCTGTCGTCCCCTTCTCCTCCTGCCCTCAATCCCTCCCAGCATCAGGGTCTTTTCCCATGAGTCAACTCTTCGCATGAGGTGGCCAAAGTATTGGAGTTTGAGCTTTAGCATCATTCCTTCCAAAGAACACCCAGGACTGATCTCCTTCAGAATGGACTGGTTGGACCTCCTTGCAGTACAAGGGACTCTCAAGAGTCTTCTCCAACACCACAGTTCAGAAGCATCAGTTCTTCGGTGCTCAGCTTTCTTCACAGTCCAACTCTCACATCCATACATGACTACTGGAAAAGCCATAGCCTTGACTAGACAGACCCTCATTGGCAAAATAATGTCTCTGCTTTTCAATATGCTATCTAGATTGGTCATAACTTTCCTTCCAAGGACGAAGCGTCTTTGAATTTCATGGCTGCAATCACCATCTGCAGTGATTTTGGAGCCCCCAAAAAATAAAGTCTGATACTGTTTCCACTGTTTCCCTATCTATTTGCCATGAAGTGATGGGACTGGATGCCATGATCTTAGTTTTCTGAATGTTGAGCTGTAAGCCCACTTTTTCACTCTCCTCCTTCACTTTCATCAAGAGGCTTTTTAGTTCCTCTTCACTTTCTGCCATAATGGTGGTGTCATCTGCATATCTGAGGTTATTGATATTTCTCCCGGCAATCTTGATTCCAGCTTGTGCTTCTTCCAGCCCAGCGTTTCTCATGATGTACTCTGCATAAAAGTTAAATAAGCAGGGTGACAATATACAGCCTTGAAGTACTCCTTTTCCTATTTGGAAGCAGTCTGTTGTTCCATGTCCAGTTCTAACTGTTGCTTCCTGACCTGCATATAAGTTTCTCAAGAGGCAGATCAGATGGTCTGGTATTCCCGTCTCTTTCAGAATTGTCCACAGTTTATTGTGATTCACACAGGCAAAGGCTTTGGCATAGTCAATAAAGCAGAAATAGATGTTTTTCTGGAACTCTCTTGCTTTTTCGATGATCCAGCAGATGTTGGCAATTTGATCTCTGGTTCCTCTGCCTTTTGTAAAACCAGCTTGAACATCTGGAAGTTCATGGTTCACGTATTGCTGAAGCCTGGCTTGGAGAATTTTGAGCATTACTTTACTAGCGTGTGAGATGAGTGCAATTGTGCGGTAGTTTGAGCATTCTTTGGCATTGTCTTTCTTTGGGATTGGAATGAAGACTGACCTTTTCCAGTCCTGTGGCCACTGCTGAGTTTTCCAAATTTGCTGGCATATTGAGTGCAGCACTTTCACAGCATCATCTTCCAGGATTTGAAATAGGTCCACTGAAATTCCATAACCTCCACTAGCTTTGTTCATAGTGATGCTTTCTAAGGCCCACTTTACTTCACATTCCAGGATGTCTGGCTCTAGGTGAGTGATCACACCATTGTAATTATCTTGGTCGTGAAGATCCTGTTTGTACAGTTCTTCTGTGTATTCTTGCCACCTGTTCTTAATATCTTCTGCTTCTGTTAGGTCCCTACCATTTCTGTCCTTTATTGAGCCCATCTTTGCATGAAATGTTCCCTTGGTATCTCTGATTTTCTTGAAGAGATCTCTAGTCTTTCCCATTCTGTTGTTTTCCTCTATTTCTTTGCATTGATCGCTGAGGAAGGCTTTCTTATCTCTTCTTGCTATTCTTTGGAACTCTGCATTCAGATGCCTATATCTCTCCTTTTCTCCTTTGCTTTCGCTTCTCTTCTTTTCACAGCTATTTGTAAGGCCTCCGCAGACAGCCGTTTGGCCGTTTTGCATTTCTTTTCCATGGGGATGGTCTTGGTCCCTGTCTCCTGTACAAGACAGTAGCGAAACACGCCATTCTTTGCTCACAGATGATTGGTACCTGTGTGCCAGCTTCTCTGTTCTCAGTCTCCTATTGCTATTTTACCGTGAAGGTCAGTTTTATTTGGAAGGGAAATTTTGAGAGTCAGTTGATAATTCTTACTGTCATGTTGACAAAGATCTCTTTTAGGATACATTTGACATGTTTCAAGCAGACAGAATTACAGCAATAGCTTCTTATTGCACTGTAATAAGTATTGCAGAGTATTGCCCGCACATTACACTGTATGGGGAGTCTTGTAAATATTCTGTATATATGTGCAGAAATAGTACCACCATTGGAGAAGTGTGTAGCAGCAGCCTTAAAAGCTTCTAATTTTTTTATTCAAGAGTAGTTCCAGATTATAGGCATTCTTTACAATCACTGTAAGGAATAAAGCTTGTGTGTGTGTATGTGTGTGTTGGGGGATAGGCAGTGTGGAGAATGGATGTATGAATAAGGAGAAATGTCCAGAGAGTATGAGATGAGATGATGAGAGTAACGAATATATCACCAGAATCTCTTAGTCATATTTTATTATGTTCTTAATGTTTAATATTTGCATTGTGGTAAGTTACAGTAGTAAGAATACTGATTTTTGCCTCTTGAACCTTCTAATAAGCTGTCTGTAACAAATAGGTAGCTTGTATTGATACGTGGGTTTTTGAGTCTACAGGCTCACTGAACTCTTCCTAACAAGTTTTTTTTTTTTGTCTGTAAACAATGTTGTCTTCTGAGTGTAGTTTTGATCAAAATACATATAATACAAAGGTTGGAAAGTAAGATGTATACTTATATACTCTTGGTAGGACACTCTTTGAGAGTAATTTGGTGGTATCAAGCACATTTTAAAAATGCATGTTCCTTAGTGTCCAGTTCCATTCCATATTTTATTAAAGACAAGCTCGTTTGCATCAAAATTATTGAACCTAGATTTTTTTATATCTTCTACATTCAAGTAAAGGTGTCAAAGTTTTACAACAACCTGAATGTCCAACAGAGGGGGATCAGCTAATTAAAGCAGAGTGATCTGCATGTGCTGACATGGGATGACAGAAGATACATTACAAGTTGAACTAGTTAGGATGCACGCAATATTGTGAATTGTTTCCATTGACCTACAAAAAGGGAGAAACTGGTCTATGCCTAGCGTATTTCTGAAAGGATATGTACAGAAGAGTCTAAGCCATGACTGGTGACCCATAGGGTGATGGTGGCTGGTGAAGGTGGGCTCACCTTTTATTTGTGTGCCCTTTGGTATTTTAGTACGTATCATGTCTTAAGTGGCAAGACTGGGATTCCAAACCACATCATCAGCTGCCAGGTTTTCATTCTTTTCATTGCAACACAACTACTGTTTTGTCCATTTTAAAGCACAGTTAAGCAAATGTTCTTGAGTCATTTTAGTATGTGATCAGGCAAAGTATCTTAGTAACCCATTCAGAGTATGTCTTACTGACTCAGAGTAGCCAGTCATTTTAATGCAGAGGGCAGGTCGGGTAGAATAATATTGATCATTTAACAAATAAATGGTAAACTGTAGCACCACACCAAGACAAAGGAGAGTAATCATTTGCTGAATGAAATTCACCTATGGAAATCCACAGAGTTGGACTAGTACGTCCTTCTTCTTTTCAGTCCCAAGGCTTTGGTGCATGGTGACATCTCAGTTTCCGGTCTAGTCCTGGAAGACGACTAAGCCTCGAGGAGTGGGGACCGCGGTTGCCGTCATGGGTGTGACCTTCTCCACATTTCCTCAGCAGTCAGAAGTGATGTTCATTTGTTTCTGAAACCAGTTGGTCCTGATGAGGTGGCTACTGCTGCTCGAGGTGCTGTCACCCTGTTCTCTGGGCTCTTCCCAACCCTCCGTCAGCCCTGTGCTTGTGTGCCACCCTAGTTCAGGCCTTAGCGCTCATCTGGACCTTCAGCTTTACCTTATCGCTGGTTCCTGTGCCTTTAATCGGCTCCTCCATCCTTAATTGATTTTAAAAGCAGTTTGTTCATGTGACTCTAGCTAAAACCTTTTAAAATTGCTCTCATCCAAGACAGTTTTTTTGAACGCTTTTTGATAGCAGAATTATATATTGCAGAAAAAAAATTTACAAATCTGTTTAGGAATTTAATTTTTCCCATTTTTGCACAGTATATGATAAAAATGACTTTGCAGTATTTTATTGTAAATATGCCTCATAAAGCTCTCCCTGTACTTCTGTTTGTCCTGTGTGTTCATCCGCACTGCCATATACAGCCCTTTGTTGTGCTCACGTCGTTTACTTAGTGTTTCTTGAACTTGCTTTATGTATTCTTGTCTCAGTGCTCTTGTCCGTATTATTTTTCCTTCTCTTCATGTTCTTTTCCTCCATCGTTCTTTTCTGCTTTCCAGATTCTGTTTATCTTTAAGGGAAGGTCCAGTTAATCTTCCTTCCTCATAGTGGTCTCTAAGTCCTCTGAACTTTGTTTGTATGTTTGTTTGGTCTCTCTCTCATGGAAATTAATTATATGAAACTTGTGACTGTGGTACTGCTGCTCTTGTTTTTGTGTGTTGATGTTTTCGCTGACTAGATTCTTTTTTCAGCTGTTTGTTGGAGTTCCTGTCTCATATAGCTTTGTCTTCTTTCACACCTGGCACAAGTGCCCAAAGTAGGCAGTTCATAAATATTTATTTAGCATGAATAGAGAAAAGAGACCATATTTTATTTCTCTTTTTGTCACCAGTGCCTAATATTGTGCCTGACAAATAAGCCTTTAAATAAATGTAGATGGTATGTTAAAGAGATGATCTTTAGGTATTGGGATCTTTTAAATATGTAACTTTGGAATATTCCTTGTAAAATTAGCTTTTCCCTCTGTAGCCTGAGGAAAGTTGAGTCCAGGTTGACCTTACTGAGATCATTCACAGTATCAAGCCCAACGTGGCTGGTATCTAGGAGATGTGAGCCTGCAGGCTTTCACATGTTGCTCAAGAAAACTAATGGTTTAGAGCACAGGCTTTGGCGTCAGAGGGCTTGAATTAATATTTCTACTCTGCTCCTTCCCAGTTGTGTGAGTCTGGGATAGTCTCTTTATCCTTTACTGCAAAATGCAGAAGGTAACAGCTCCTGTTTATCTGTGAAAAATATCTGGCACAGAATAAGTGGTCAGTTCAGTTCAGTTCAGTCACTCAGTCGTGTCCGACTCTTTGCGACCCCATGAATCGCAGCATGCCAGGCCTCCCTGTCCATCACCAACTCCCAGAGTTCACTCAGACTCACATCCATCGAGTCAGTGATGCCATCCAGCCATCTCATCCTCTGTCGTCCCCTTCTCCTCCAGCCCCCAATCCCTCCCAGCATCAGAGTCTTTTCCAATGAGTCAACTCTTCGCATGAGGTGGCCAAAGTACTGGAGTTTCAGCTTTAGCATCATTCCTTCCAAAGAAATCCCAGGGCTGATCTCCTTCAGAATGGACTGGTTTGGATCTCCTTGCAGTCCAAGGGACTCTCAAGAGTCTTCTCCAACACCACAGTTCAAAAGCATCAATTCTTTGGCACTCAGCTTTCTTCACAGTCCAACTCTCACATCCATACATGACTACTGGAAAAACCATAATAGCCTTGACTAGACGGACCTTTGTTGGCAAAATAATGTCTCTGCTTTTCAATATGCTATCTAGATTGGTCATAACTTTCCTTCCAAGGAGGAAGCGTCTTTTAATTTCATGGCTGCAGTCACCACCTGCAGTGATTTTGGAGCCCAAAAAGATTAGGGTTAGGGTTAGGGTCTGACACCGTTTCCACTGTTTCCCTATCTCTTTCCCATGAAGTGATGGGACCGTATGCCATGATCTTCGTTTTCTGAATGTTGAGCTTTAAGCCAACTTTTTCACTCTCCTCCTTCACTTTCATCAAGAGGCTTTTTAGTTCCTCTTTACTTTCTCCCATAAGGATGGTGTCATCTGCATATCTGAGGTTATTGATATTTCTCCCGGCAATCTTGATTCCAGCTTGTGCTTCTTCCAGCCCAGCATTTCTCATGATGTACTCTGCATAAAAGTTAAATAAGCAGGGTGACAATATACAGCCTTGAAGTACTCCTTTTCCTATTTGGAACCAGTCTGTTGTTCCATGTCCAGTTCTAAGTGTTGCTTCCTGACCTGCATATAAGTTTCTCAAGAGGCAGGTCAGGTGGTCTGGTATTCCCATCTCTTTCAGAATTGTCCACAGTTTATTGGGATTCACACAGGCAAAGGCTTTGGCATAGTCAATAAAGCAGAAATAGATGTTTTTCTGGAACTCTCTTGCTTTTTCGATGATCCAGCGGATGTTGGCAATTTGATCTCTGGTTCCTCTGCCTTTTCTAAAACCAGCTTGAACATCTGGAAGTTCATGGTTCACGTATTGCTGAAGCCTGGCTTGGAGAATTTTGAGCATTACTTTACTAGTGTGTGAGATGAGTGCAATTGTGCAGTAGTTTGAGCATTCTTTGGCATTGCCTTTCTTTGGGATTGGAATGAAAACTGACCTTTTCCAGTCCTGTGGCCACTGCTGAGTTTTCCAAATTTGCTGGCATACTGAGTGCAGCACTTTCACAGCATCATCTTCCAGGATTTGAAATAGGTCCACTGGAATTCCATAACCTCCACTAGCTTTGTTCGTAGAGATGCTTTCTAAGGCGCACTTGACTTCACATTCTAGGATGTCTGGCTCTAGGTGAGTGATCACACCATCGTGATTATCTTGGTCGTGAAGATCCTGTTTGTACAGTTCTTCTGTGTATTCCTTCCCCCTCTTCTTAATATCTACTGCTTCTGTTAGGGAATAAGTGGTCAGAAAGTGTTAAATATAATAATAGCTAATGCTGTTAATAATAACCCTCCTCTTTACCTGACAGCTGTTCATATGGTTAAGTCATCCCGCATTATAGAAACTTTACCTTTAGTGAATAGTCAATAAAGTTTCAGTGTTTGCCTGTTCCTAAGTGTAAGTCTTTTAATTTGATATTTAACTCAGTGAAATCTTGTGACAAAGAAAAGACAGTGAACTGGAAACTGGGAGACTTAAATTATACCCCGAGCTTCTCACAAAGGTTAATTTGCTTCACCTTTAACGTAGTCTGATTGTATTGTTATTATCTGTGTACCTGACTGAATTCCAGTGGTTTATAAGCTTACTCAAGGCTAGAGCCAAGTCTTACTGAATTTGTATCTTTCTCCTCCACTCCATGGATTAGTAAATATACACTGAATGAATACACACTGTTTTTTTATTAGTCAAGATGAAGGGTTGGGCTGTCTCTAAGATTCCTTCTAGCTCTCAAATATTTTGAACATAGGGGCCAGTGAAATGAGTCCCCATGTTAGAGAAGAACTGAAGACCACGAAATCTAAATGTAAATTTTGCCACTGAGAAATTTCTAAGATCCATTTTTTAATTTAAATGGATAATATACTAGAGTGTTTATGTGTGACCTCAAATTTAGATATAATTATTTTTAAGGTAAATTTGTTATCTATTACTGAATTTATAAACTATATACTTCTTTTCTTTGCTTTAACCCTAACCCATGACACAGGTGTAGTTCAGTAAATGATCTTTACTAAGCAAATTGAAATTTAAATCTAATTGCTTGACATTATTTTTATTTAAATCCATTAATTGTAAATTGGGTACTTTAATGACTTTTTAATTATAAAATGCCCATATTACAAAAAGTATTAATTGTAAAAAATTTAAACAGTATAGAGAGAAGTATTCAGAAATTTTAAGTCTGTTCTTCAGAATCAGTTATATCTATAGTCTTTAAAAATTATTCTTTAATTCTTTATTGTATTTTCCTGTTATTAACCTGGTACACAGTAGTTGTTCACTGAATGTTCACTGAATTAACCAATGCAGTTTACCAGTCAGGAGCTGATCAATTTTTCTGATACATTTTTCTTTTACAGTGCTATTGATATCTAATTTCTATAAAAGATAGCTTTTCAAGAATCTGAAACTAATTTTTTTAGCTATTGTAAAAGTACATTCTGTCATCAGTACTAAAAGATTAAATGTATATAAATAAGACTACTCTCATACAGTAATTTATGAAATCAGTCTGCATGCCTTGTAGTTACACTGTGTCTAATGGTTTTAGTTTTCAGGACTACTGAAACTTACATACAGGTTTTACTGGTTTGCCAGCTATGACGGAAGTCCCTGATCATTCAGTTTCTGAGTTACAAAGTGAATTACTAAGAAGTTACACAATCTTGGAATTTGAAGAAATGCTTTGCAGTATACTGTATATTAGAAAGTGGTAATAGCTTCTTTCTTAAGAAAAGAGGCTAGTTTTTCCAAACTCTTCCTCTTTTATATCAGAGTATTTGGAAAGGTATGTGCTTGCCCTGGAAAAGAATTCTGGTTGAATCCAAAGAAACTTATTTATCTAGAAGCTATAATCTTACCTCAGTTCAGTTCAGTCGCTCAGTCGTCTCTGACTCTTTGCAACCCCATGAACTGCAACATGCCAGGCTTCCCTGTCCATCACCAACTCCCAGAGCTTGTTCAAACTCATGTCCATCGAGTCGCTGTTGCCATCCAACCATCTCGTCCTCCGTTGTCCCTTTCTCCTCCTGCCCTCAATCTTTCCAGCATCAGGGTCTTTCCCAATGAGTCAGTTCTTCTCATCAGGTGGCCCAAATATTGGAGCTTCAGCTTCAGCATCAGTCCTTCCAATGAATATTCAGGACTGATTTCCTTTAGGATGGACTGGTTGGATCTCCTTGCTGTCCAAGGGACTCTCAAGAATCTTCTCCAGCACCACAGTTCAAAAGCATCAATTCTTTGGTGCTCAGCTTTCTTTATAGTCTAACTCTCACATCCATACATGACTACTGGAAAAACTGATAAATCTCACCTATTAGTATTAAATTCCAAAGTATATTTTATATACAAACTGTTATAGGTTAACTCCATCAAAGTTGAAATTACTTTCTTCCATACATAATTATTTTCTGACATGGCATATATTTTAATACATCGGGAGATTGCTTTTACTTTTATGACATTAATGTTATTGTAGTTTAAAAGATATTAAAGGTTTTTTTCCTTGGAGAATATAAAATTGTTGGCTTGGAACTAAAAAGAAAAAGAATATATTTTTCAATGGTCATAATAATACCAAGACAGAAATTAAGCTGCATTTGCTTTCTCCAAAGACTCTTTCCTATTACAAACTTCTGGAGAAATAGTTTAGTGGAGAAATATGTATGATGATCAAATAGGCTCTAACCTAGTAGGCCTGTATGTCTGACTGAAAATACCAGAAAGAGAAAGAAATACTTAGAAAACTAACATTAGATACTTAACATGTAGAAATATATATTTCTGAAATCAACAACCAGCATCATACTTCACCATTCATGAAACTCAGGAATAAAACAGTGAGGTCTGCTACACCACCACCAGAATGTTGGTTGATAAAGATTTATCCTACTGGGTGTACATGTTTTAACACACAGGTTGGAGACATGAGACGAGCTAGTGAGGAGCTAAAACATTCTTCTGAGTGTGAGCAGAGGGACTAGTCCTCAAGAGGAGCTTCTGATCAGGGCAGTAATAGCAAAACAACTTACCAGGAAAATCTGGATGCTAGTTAACATGGTCAAAGAAAGTGAACAGAAAATTTGCACACATACACTCAAAAAAGGTAGATAGCCATCATATCTTTAAAAGAATGTTCAAGTTCACCAGGAATCAAAGAGATGCATAATTAAATAAGACAACCTTATAGTATATGTTAAATTGGTGAGATGAAAAATAATAATACCAGACATTGACAACTGCTGTTGTATACTGTGGATGGAACTCAGATTGCTGTGCTTACTTAATTTAGAAAGCGGTCTAAGCAATGTGTATCCATCGCCTTATCAATATGGCAAAATCTCACTACATGATCTTCATTTTTAAAAAGCAAGTTACAAAGATGCTAGTATCCATTCTGTTTTTGCAGAAATGTATATGTGTACTTACACAAGGGGAAAAGAGTTCAGAAAAGAATATCTAGAAATTCGGGGGGGGGGGGGTGGAATTAATAATCTCTGATCATGTTTCAATCTTAGTAAGATTGGAATGGTTTATCTACTTTTCTATGTACCTCTATTTTTATAATTATTTATAGTATGTGTATTTATATAATTGGAGGAAAGAGCTCTTATTTTCAGTATGGTACAAATCATTGGAGAAAAGTCATTAAAAAAAACAACAGGAAATTTGAGGTAGTATACATATAATGATCTGAGGACACCATTTTATAATATATATTAGTTATTTACCAGGCAGATGTATTCATAGGTCAGTGGTCTATTCCAGTCAATCATTTTGTACTTTTACTTGTTTAAAAGATGTATAAGTAAAAAGCCTTATGAAGTTTATCCATTATATTTTGAAATTTATTTCCTTTCTTTTTGTGACACATTGTCTAACTCTGGTTCCATTTCAAACAGTAGAAGTAAAACAAAATTATTTATTTTGTAATTTAAGACAATAAGAAATCATAGCTATTTCCCAGTATTAGAACTTCAGTTATTAAATTCTAGGAGTCAGTGGATCCTGGACTTAAATGTGAGTTTTTCTGGTCCCCTTTGTACATCCAGTTTTTTTCCAACATTTTTTTTTGAAAATTTCCAAACTTAAGAAAGGTGGGAAAGAATTTTTACAGCTGATATCTACCACCTTGATTGTGTGATTAAATTTTTACTGTGATTGCTTTATCTACCACCTCGATTATGCAATTAAATTTTTACTATGATTGCTTTATCTCCAATTTATACAACTCTCCCTGATCCTCTACCCATCTGAAAGTTCATCTTATTTTTTGTACATTCCAAATTAAGTTGCAGATTATCAGTATTGATGGTGGTTTAGTTGCTGAGTCGTGTCCAACTCTTGCAACCACATTGGCTATCACCTGCCAGGCCCCTCTGTCCATGGGATTCTCCAGGCAAGAATACTGGAGTGGATTGCCATTTCCTTCTTCAGTGGATCTTCCCGACCTAGGAATCAAACCCAGGTTTCCTGCACTGCAGGCAGATTCTTTACCGACTGAGCTACCAGAGAAGCTTTTCAACACCGGTATACTTCCCTCTAAATATTTCAGCATGCCTATCACTGACTCGGGCTCAATGTTTAGAATTCACCTTTTTTTCCTGTGAGGCAAGTTTAAAGACAGTAAACTATGTGTCTCAAGTGTGCTATTTGATGAGCTTCAACACATGAATGCGCTTGTGATGACCCAGCCTCCTGTCCACTCGTGTCAGCCCGGAAAGGTCCCTCACACCTCTTCCCAGTCACTCAGCCCCTGGTCCTTTCAACCACCGCTCCAAGAACCACTATAATGATTGTTTCTACCATAAATTACTACTGTCTATTCCAAAACTTCATGTAAAGGAAATTACACAGTGTGTATTCTGTATAAAGATTCTCTCATTCATCATAAAGCACTGAAATTCAGTCATGTAGTTTTTTTATGGCTGAGTAATATTCCTAATTTCACCCTATTTTAATATGAACTTTTGAGATTTCTATAGTAAATACTGTTATTTGATATTTCCTGGTTTATGCTTAAATAAATTATGCTCTAATGATTTGATGTGTACTTGATTCCCTGTTATTTGTTTATACCATCTTACAACATAAGTTAATAGTAAGTTGTTATTTATCAGATATAATTAAAGTGCAGAGAAATTAAATGCTGCTCTGAATACAAACACAGTGTTCTCAGAAGAGTACACAGTTCACCTTAATAGGAGTTTAAAGATAAGAGGTACATTGATAATAGCGTAACTCTATTTGAAAGCCAACCATTTCAATTATTGGCATATACTGATTGTTTTAAAAGGAGGGGGGGGGCCATATGTGATTTCAAATCTGTATTTCTGTCATCTGCATTTATTTGCCCAGATAGCGCTTTCTAAACAGATAATCTGTTCCTTAGAGCAGTGGGCACTCTGTAAGTAGCATGACTTAATGAAGAGTTGACCTATTGTCCCTTCTTTGCATTAGCTAGGTACATCTCCCTTAATAAGTGTCAGCTTTGATTTCTTCCTTCAAGTGAGAATTTTTACAGTGTATTTTTCTGTTCAGAGACACTTAAAAATCTGCCTAAAGCTAAGAACATTCTACCACCCCTGCACAGACCTCCTAAAGCCCCTGCGTTCATCTTTTGCATCTCATATTACAAATTCAGTAAATGGAGTCTTCAGGAATCACCTTGTTTTCTCTCTTTTACTTAAACCTACATTCAATTCAATACCAGGACATGTTTTACACCAAAAAATAACCCAAATCTGCCCACTTCTCACATTTCTAGCACCTCTATTCTAGGCCAGATCTGATCATCTCTCACCTACACGCCTCTGTATGTATGCTGCGGCTAAGTCAGTTCAGTCGTGTCCGACTCTTTGCGACCCTGTGGACTGCAGCCCACAGGTTCCTCTGTCCGAGGGATTCTCCAGGCAAGAATACTGGAGTGGGTTGCTATGGCTTCCTCAGGGGATATTCCTGACCCAGGGATCAGACCCAAGTCTCTATGTCTCTTGCATTGGCTCAGGTTTGTTTTTTGTTGTTGTTGTTGTTCTTTTTTACCACTAATGCCACCTGGGAAGCCCTTACATGACTCTAGTAGCCTCTCTTTTTTAATTTTTATTTTTAATGGAGTATAGTTGATTTACATAATAGCCTCTGAGCTGGTCTCTCTGAAAACCACTTTGCTGACAGCAGCCAGTTTCTAAAAATGTATGTGTTTCTGTTGTTTTTCCATTGGACTTGGAATAAAATCCAAATTGTTTGCAGTTCTGTTCTCCTTAGCTAGGCTGCTTGCATTATACCCTGCGTGTGTCTTGTTCGGGAGTTAGAGATCTGGGCAGGGAAACTTGAGTTACCTCAAAGTACTTTACTTAGTATGAGCATTTTTACGTTATAGTTGTAATAGAATTCCTACACCTTAGAATCATAGTTTATTAACTGGAGGAAAAAATCATAGGTAATTAATTGATTTCCAGGTGCTTATTTTGGCAGTTAAATAAAAAGCTGTTTAATTCTTCTTCTTTTTTTTTTTTCTGTTTTTGATTTATTACAGATCGAGCCGGGAGCATCAGTACCCTTGATTCTTTAGACTTTGCAAGATATTCAGATGATGGTAACAGGGAAACAGATGAGAGAGTGGCAGGTAAGAGTCTAAAGACAGATTTGGATGTTTTTGACATTCCAGAAATAATTAAATGACTTGAAAAATTCTCTTTCTTCTACAGTTCAGTATGTGAATAGAATTAGATAGTTATCATATGAAGTTATGTTACTAATTTATTGGTTTCAGGGAGCATTCCTGAATGTTCAGCAGCCCCATCCGCTCTTTCCAGTGATGCTCTGAGTTCTTGGTTATGTGTGCCTGCGACTGCTGAGTTCTGCTCACATCTAACAGTTTACAGCCACATAGTTATAAAACTGGTGGAAAGCAGGTGTAAGTCAGCCATGCTTTAGTGCAAAGTTATTTGGACCTTGCTCTCCTCTTTCCTTTTATCCTCCAGACCAGGGCTAAGTAATATTTACATGGTATGCTGCTGCTACTGCTAAGTCGCTTCAGTCGTGTCCGACTCTGTGCGACCCCATAGACGGCAGCCCACCAGGCTCCCCCGTCCCTGGGATTCTCCAGGCAAGAACACTGGAGTGGGTTGCCATTTCCTTCTCCAATGCATGAAAGTGAAAAGTGAAAGTGAAGTCGCTCAGTCGTGTCTGACTCGTAGCGACCCCATGGACTGCAGCCCACCAGGCTCCTCCATCAATGGGATTTTCTAGGCAAGAGTACTGGAGTGGGGTGCCATTGCCTTCTCCATTGACATGGTATATACCAATGCAACTCTGCTGATGGTTAAAAATTGGTTTACATACTTCCATGCTGATTGGTGATCAAAACTTTGTCTTCATTCCTTGGATTCTCCGTGGCCGCCACTGCATCCCTCTAGAAACTTCATTTGACTTTCCTGTGATCCTGAAAATAAAGGTTGTTAATACTTGGTCCACTCAGGGCTTCCTGGACTTTGCCCATTCCAAAAAGAAGAGCAGCATCCTTTTTAGTTGCTTGGTTCCTCATTCCAGTCTCCTTCCCCTCTCCACTCTCCCGCCAGTTTTGCCTTTTTGGCATTGCCATTGGATCTGTAGGGACTTCAGAAGACCAATTTGTACCCTCTGTATTCTGCCCTCATCAGATGAGGCCAGTTGGATTCTTCTGGGGGGTCCACCCTGAATTTACCAGTATAGAAGCTCTGGCTCCTCAGATGTCAAGGGACTGGCACCTTTCTGGTGCTTCAGGCTGTGACTGTTAGTTATTGAAGTAGTTCCTGAATGTCTTTATAGGAATTGTGGTTTTCATGGGACGTTGACTCTGAGATAGACGGGAAGCCACCCTCAGTTAGGCATTTTCCCGAGCTGGGGTGGTGGGCACACCTGGTGTAGGAAAGATGCCACATGAGACAAGTGGAGCCTGTGAGGGCCCTTTGGGGTCAGGGAACATCCACACTGTGGCTCCCTCTCTTCATCAACCCTGTTGAATTTTTTTCCCTTTACTGGAACAAGGTTGTTAAAACCTGCCATATATTTGCCTGTTCTAGTCATCATGAATAAAGATGAGTGCTATTGAGCGCTAATTTTTATAGAGCACTTGCTCTTTTCTGAACACTTTGTAAAAGTATCTTAACGCATTAAGTTATAGAATTATCCTCATCTTCCACTGCCCAAGAAACTGAGGCACTCAGAGAGTCTTAAGACTTTAGTGGCAGAGTGAAGACTCAAATGTAGATAGCCCAGCAGCAGAGCCCACGACTGATCATACCATATGCCACCTCGTAGAGTGAAGGATTAAGTTTGACCTATGTAAAATGACATTCCAATATGTGCTTTTCATTTCTTGCTTGAGAAAAGAGCTATTGAATGTTTAAAAATCTCAAAGAGTGTTACATGAGTTAAGGGGGAAAATGATGTAATCATTTTTAGTTCAGCAGAGGCTCAGAGAGGATGCGGCAGTGAGAACAATAGCAGTGTCAGCTGAAGGGGGAAGTCACTGGAAGACTCAGTGCAACTGCCGCCTCAATTGTCATGATTTAGTCCTAAGCATTGTTAGTTGACAGATGACACGGTAATTATCTCTTCTCAATTACTGGTCTTTCAATTAGCTTCTAAGTTACTGCCAATGGTTAGTAAAGAGCTGTGTCGAAAGTGCAAATCACATCAGTAATATCTGAAAATTAGCAAATCAAATGGGAATTATTTCAATAATTTTAGGACTTATCCTCCTAATTACATCATTTGTTAAGTGGCATTATGTTATATTTAATTACATAGTAAATGTTGGATGTTATATGTTATTTATTAAGTGTTAAATACATGATATTTTAGTTTATTTGAAACTAATGACTCATTTGAAAAGACCCTGATGCTGGGGAAGATTGAGGGCAGGAGGAGAAGGGGACGACAGAGGATGAGATGGTTGGATGGCCTCATCGACTCAATGGACATGGGTTTGCGTGGACTCCAGGAGTTGGTGATGGAAAGGGAGGCCTGGCGTGCTTCGGTTCATGGGGTCGCAAAGAGTCGGACACGAATGAACAACTGAACTGAACTGAACCAAATATATTTAGTTTTGTATATTGTATTATTGTTCAGATGGTTATGTATTTGAAAAAAACTTCAACCCAGACATAGACCATGTAATTATTTTCATTCCTCTAATTTTTATTTGAAAACCTAAAGTCAAATTTAAGAGGTTCATCGTTATTCTTGTTATTAGGTATGCTAGTATTTTTAATTAGGGGAAACATGGATGTAAAAGCCAGATGTTATAACTAAGCAAAATATCATAACCAAACATAACTAAGAAGGAAAATTTTAAATAGTTGGTAGTTTTGACCTTGTATTTTTAATCTAAAGATTATACTCTTTCTCTAAGTTTGGGAAAATAAAATAATTTTTGCTTACTATATAATGCTAATATATAAATACATGCAGTCTTGAGAAAGACAAATAGTATGTGATATCATTTATATGTGGAATCTAACAGTAATACCAGTGAATCTATGTATAAAACACAAATAGACTTACAGACATAGGAAACAAAGCTGTGGTTCTGCAAAGCGGGGAGAGAGAGGGGGATGGGACAGGTTAGGAGTATAGCAGTAACAGATACGAACTACTAAACGTAAAATAGATCAGCAACGAGGGTTTACTTCATAGCACAAAAGTTTATATCTAATATCTTGTAATAACCTATAATGAGATATAGGCTACAAAAAATGGAATGACTATGCTATACACCTGAAACGAACACAATATTATGAGTCAGTGATCCTTCAGGATAAATGCATGAATGGATGCAGTCTTTCATCTTCACTGGGAAAAGGAAGAAAATACATGTTATTCCAAGAAAATAACCTTTAGACTCTTAGGGCTCTTGTACCATAGCCTGTTGTTGAATTAAGTGTGTGATATGTGGCTGAAAATTTAAATTAATCACAATTCCCATTTCCAAAGAGACTTTTGTCTCTTTACTAACCATTGATAGTAACTTAGAAGCTAATTGAAAGGCCAGTAATTGAGAAGAGATAATTACCATGTCATCTGTCATTGGATCACATGTAAACCTTACTGAGAAAGAACAAAAATCTCTTTTTGATGTTCCTGTACCAGTCTCGGGCAGAAGGAGTTCATAGATAACACAGGCTTTGAGTCCATTGCCCCATGATGCAAATGCGAGTCTGCTCCAACCATTAGTAAACTGTTTATCTGACGTATATGTGTGTGTGTGTATGAGAGAGATATATACATGTATGTATGTGATGATTTTCATCATCATTTTCCTAAATTTAAAAATCTGGTTATAAGTCTATGCAGGTGTTCCTTTAATGAGGAAAAGATCTCTAAATGAACAGATGTTTATAGAGCACCATTATTTTGAGTTTTGTGCCAAAAGAACTAAGACTTAACAAATATTTTAAGATAGTAATGATACACACTGGCATATATCCCAAGTCATAAGCGCCTCATCTAGTACCACTGATACAATACCAGTATTAGCCAACCTTGACTGAGAAATAACTGTTTCAGCCAATCTAGAACGGCTGATAATGACGTAGTCATTAATTATTTTGGTAAGATTATAATATGCAGTATTACAGTATACCTATATCTTTGCAGTTGTTACTTTAGCTCCACTAAAATGGCATTCAGCAGTATTGGGCTAGTAGAGGCTGGGGCGGTGCAGTGAGCAGGCTGGTAGCTGGTGCCTACAGTGTGTTTTAAAAGCATTCACTTCTTCAGACATTCTTATGAAGAATTATAATGTTTGAAAACTACTTGGAGGTCGTTTGGTATAATATATTGCTTTACAAAGTAATAAGTCTTGAGTTTTAATCCAATATCTTTGAATAAAGAAGTAACAAATACGTATGTGTGTAAATATATCTGTTCAGACCTTTCATGGAAAACTTTTCACATAACTGCAATTATTTGATCATACTGTGCCTTTATAGAGATGTGCTATAGCTTCAAAGATATGCCTTTGTCTTTTAAAGTCTGTATTATATATTAAGAAACATGCAGCAGAGTGAGTTCATTTTGATAAGCACTAGCTTTAAAAGCAGTGGTAACTTCTAATGGCATTTGGCAATGTATGTGTAGATGTGCATAAAAATATAAATTCTTGCCGTCTGACATGGGTTTTTCTGGCTTTCTGTGCCTTGATCATTCATTGTTTTGCTCTTGGTCACCTAAACTTTCACCAGTTGAATTGAGTTGTTTTTTTTTCCCCCACAGTTTGTGTTTTAACCAATTTTTGGTTTTTTTTTTTTTTTTTTTCATATTCTATCATTCTGGTACAGGGCATTTCTGATCTGCAATTGTTCTGTAATATGTCTTAGTAAATTGTAAGTGATACTGAAAGTATGATATGTGTACTTACTTTGCTATAGTGAAGTGTTTTTAAATCAAAACCTAGAGTTTTGAAATAGAAGAAAAGTAAATCTATTCTGTACTTACCTTACACATCAAATCTGTGCAGTCTGACTTTAAATACAAACTCTAAGAGCTTCCAGAAGTGTAATTTTTAGGGAAAATGTTTCTACTTTGTTGCACAGAAAGGTTTGCAGATCAGCATTGCTGACGACCAAAAAAAAAGTCATATACACATCATCTGATTTTTACTGTGCTTTCATGTTGCTGCGGTGAAATTCTGTGCATCAAAATAATTGGCCTTCATGTACTAGATGTGATTCAGTTACATCTTAAGTTTTTAAGGAAAATGTGCAAACTGAGTGAATTCTATTTTTTCCATATATTTTTATAGCTTTGTTGTCTCTGATAGCATTTCATTTGCCATCTTCTTTTTTCTGTTTATTAGTCAATCAGGAAAAAGTTGCATCTCTAAAGTTTTAAATTTACTCATCTTTATGCAGAACTATTTAGATAATAATTTTTTTAATATCCAGTTGTGACAAAGATCACTTAATTTTCTCAGAGCTTTACTTCACAGAAATGACTTTTCCCTCCAATACTTTTTTCTTCAAAGCAGTATTTATATATTTTAAAGAAAATTCCCAGTAAAGACATAGTTAAATCTTGTTGATGATGAAACATTTCAAAAAGCTCATTAAAATGTTTCCTCAATATTCATGTTTATTGTATTAGAGTCTGCAGTAACAGGAGGAATCTTTAAGTTTCATTAGTACCTCTTAATGTGAACAAATATCTATTTGAAGAGTTGTCAGAAACTTTGAAATTCTACTTAATTTTATTCAGTATCCTTAGATAACTACACTCTTATTAGAATTGCACACAATCATTTGCTTTAGAATGATTTTAATTGTAACTTAAAAAACAAACGTATGTCTATTCTTTGGCTTTAAATGAAACCTAAAGTAAATCCCTTGGAACTTTTTTTAGATATGTATTTAACATATCTGTGCTTGTTTACAGAAGATATATACTTGTTTATAGAAAAATTGATAGACATCCCACATTTGTAAGATACTTAAAACATACTTCTTCAACATCTTAATGAAAGAATATATTCACTGTTTCTGTATGTTGATTTAAAACATTATTCTAGATAAATACTTTTTTTTAATCCTAAGATTTTCTTTAACTGTATTTGCTGAACTTCATCTAAGTTTTGTCTTTTCCCCTAAATTATGTCACCTGGAAACATTCCATTCCATTTCCTACCTAGACTGAGTGAAGCACAACACCCAAGGTTTTTATTTGCCTAAATGAGAGTCTGCCATAGATTTTATTTTTAAATAGAGCTATTCCTTGTCAGACAGCTAGAACATGTGATCAGTAGTCCCCTGTATTCTAAAACTATGGAAAACATTCACCAGTTTGCTTGCAAATCAACTCTGCTGCATGCGTTCACAAGTTTCATAAAGATTGCATGCTTTCTGTTTTCAATACAAATTGTATTTTTTTTCCATACCCATCCTTGCTTTTTATTTTTTATTTTTGTTTCCCTTTTCTTGGTTGGATGCCTGTGTGTGTTTATTCCAAATCCCTGTCCAGTCCTGGAGTTTGAACTACGGAAAGCCAAGGAGACCATTCAGGCCCTCCGAGCCAACCTGACAAAGGCTGCAGGTGGTGTACATACAACTTTTTTGAGACTTTTTCTACTTTGACAATGTAGAAGTAGCTGAGATATTTTAAAATGTAAAAGAGTAAAATATTATTTGTATTTTCTTCCACCAGAACATGAAGTTCCTTTACAGGAACGAAAAAATTACAAATCAAGTCCTGAAATTCAGGTGGGTGAATGACAGATCTAAAAGTATCTTCCATGTGAAATGGAGCACAAGTATTGAAAGCAGAAGACTTACAGTACTGTTTCCATCTTCTGTCTGTCTCTAGGAGCCAATCAAACCTCTTGAAAAGAGAGCTCTAAACTTCTTAGTCAATGAATTTTTATTGAAGAATAACTACAAGCTGACATCAATAACGTTTTCAGATGAAAATGATGATCAGGTACAGTTTCCTTTTTTTATTTTTTTTTTACAATAATTTGTTTCCTTTCTAATTTATAATGTACTTATTTCTTTTATCTAGCTTTAATTTTTTTTAAAGGTATACATACAGTAAAATTCCATAACACCAAAATACTGAATAGAAAAGAAAGAACATTTCAAATTGATGAAGATTGGTTTCTATTTTAAGAAATTAGAAAAAGAAAACTAACTGAAGTCCAAAGAAATTAAAAGGAAGAAAATATTAAAAATGAGAACATATCAGTGATATGGAGAAGGCAATGGCACTCCACTCCAGTACCTCTTGCTTGGAAAATCCCATGGACGGAGGAGCCTGTTAGGCTGCAATCCATGGGGTCGCTGAGTCAGACACGACTGAGCGACTTCACTTTCACTTTTTACTTTCATGCATTGGAGAAGGAAAGGGCAGCCCACTCCAGTGTTCTTGCCTGGAGAATCCCAGGGACTGGAGAGCCTGGTGGGCTGCCGTCTATGGGGTCGCACAGAGTTGGAAACGACTGAAGTGACTTAGCATAGCATCAGTGATATAGGCAACAGAGAACAACAGAGAAAAATTAATAATAACAAAAAACTGGGTTTTTGAGGTTAATGAAATTGGTAAACCTCTAGCCTGACTTATTAAGAAAAAGCGACATGAAGCAAATTATCAGAATCTGGAATGAGCAAAGTTATATCACTATAGATATCTACTAGACTTTTAAGGAAAAAGTAAAGTAAATGAGCAAGGTTATATCACTGTAGATACCTACCAGATATTTAAGGAAGAAGTAACACCACTTTTCCACAAACTCTTCTAGAAATTGAAGAGAAGGGAATTGTTCATAACTCATTCTATAAGACCAGCATAATTCTGATTTCAAAACCAGATACAGACCTGGCTAACAAAGAAAATTGCAGGCTCATTTTCCTCATAAGCATGGATATAGAAATTCTATATAACATTTTACTATATTAAATCCAACAGTGTGTAAAAGTGCTAATACAGAATGACCAAATGGTTTATCTGAGGAACATAAGATTGATTAGTCCAAAAATCAGTCATTGTAATTCACCATTTTAAGAAACTTTTCAAAAGAGAAATGATATGATCAGCTCAAAACACTTGACACAATCAAACATGTCTTTCCTGTAAAAACTTTAAAGAAATTAGGAATTGTGAGGAATTTCCTCAGATTCATATAAGACATTTATAGAAAAACTATCACTAACATCATACTTAATGATGAATGATACGGAATAGATAAGGACTAAAACAGGAATATCTGCTCTCACTACTTCTATTGAACATCATACTGAGGAATCTAGCCAGTACAAGGCAAGAAAAAAAAAATAAAAGGCATATATTTTGGAAAAGAAGAAAGAAAACTTTCACTGGTAACATGATTCTATGTATCGAAAATCCTATAGACTGCTTATAGTGTTAAACACTATAATAAGTAATGATAGACAAGCTGTAGGATTCAAGGTCAGTAAACAAAAATGAATTGTATTTATGCTAGCAACAAATAAACATTCAATTTTAAAGATAACATTTATAAAAGTGTCAAAAAAATAGGAAATACTTAGGGATAAATATGATGAAGGATTATGCACTGAAAACTATTATACATGCTGAGAGAAAATAAAGAAGACATAAAGAAGAGACATATTGTGCTAATAGATAAGATTCAGTATTGTCAAAGTATCCATTTCTGTAAATTGATTTGTACTTTTAATACAATCCTAATGATCTCGCCAGTTTTTTTTGTAGAGGTTAGCTTATTCTAAAATTTCTGTGGAAATGGAAATAACATAGTATAGCCAAAACAACTTTAATAAAGAATACAAACTTAGGGGACTTCAACTAGCTGACTTTAAGATATTATAGTTCAGACAGTATCTTACTGATATAAACATAGATCATTGGAACTTAGTGGAGAGTCAAGAGATTAGCTCACACATAGATGATCTTTTGATGTCTAACAAAGCACAAAGTAAATTCCATTCAGTACCAATTTACGATTGGTACTGTACCATTTTGATATCTATATACCTCCAAAAATGAACTTTGAACCATACCTCACACCATACACAAAAAGTAATTCAAATGGATCATGGATTTAAATGTAAATTCTAAAGCCATAAGGCTCCTAGAAGAAAACATGGAAAAATTCATTGCAACCCTGGAAGGCAGGCCAAGATTTCTTATATATGACACCAGAAGTATGGTGTTCTTCATCAGATATTTGTTCTCATCAAAGTCAATAGCTTCTACTCTTTGAAAGCAACTCTAAACAAATGAAAAGATGAGCCATAGATTAGGTAAAATATTTCAAGTAACATATCTGATAAAGAATTTCTATCCAGAATATTTAAAGAACTCTATAAAATGAATAATAAAAAAAGACCCAATTTTTAAAAGAATGGACAAAAAATTTATATAGATGATTTTATAACAAACATATATACATGATTTATAAAAAATATAGATGATTTATAACAAAGAACCTATATGGATATCAAATAAGCACATGAAAAAAGATGTTCTACATCTTTAGTCATTAGGTAGATAAAAATTAAGTCACAATGAAATCCCATAGCACACTTATTAGAATGTTTAACTGAGACTGTACCAAGTCTTGGCAAAGATGTGGAGTAAGTAGAAATATCATCATTGCTCATGGGAATCCAAAATGGTACAGTCACTTTGGAACATTTTTTAGCAAGCTATTTTAAAAAAATTAAAACCTTCACCACCTATATGACTTGATCATTCTGTTTCTAGATATTACAGTCCAAGAGAAGTGAAGGGAGATGTTCATACCAAGACTCCTACGCAGTGTTCACACCAACTTTATTTGTAATAGCTGACATTAGGGAGACAACCCAAGTATCCAAAAGCAGGCAGTTGAATAAAAAATTCTGATGTATCGTTACATCAAATGCTAACTCAGCAATAAAAAAAAATGAACCTCTGACAGATGCAACATAGATTACTCTGAAAATCAATAATCTGGATGAAAGGAACCAGGCAAATAGAGTACTTGCTGTATGCTTCCACTTACATAAAATGCTAAGAAACATAAACCTGTAACAGTGATGGAAAACAGAGCAGTGTTTGCCTAGGAACGGGGCGTACGTGAGGAAAAGGGGAAGTTTTGCAAGCGGCCGGTCAAACTCTAGGGAGTGAGCAAGTTCATCTTTTTTTTTCCGTAGCTTTGGTGTTTAATCTTTTTTCTTTTTTTTCTCTGCTTTGTTTGTTTATGTTTGGCTGTGCTGGGCCGTCATTGCTGCTCTGACTTTTCGCTCTTTGCAGCGAGTGGGGACTACTCTTCAGTCGCAAAACTCGGACTCTGGGGGTGTGGGCTCCAGTAGTTGCAGAACATGGGCTCAGTAATTACAACTCCCAGGCCTGAGATCAAACAGGCTCAGTAGCTGTGGCACACAGGCTTAGTTGCTCCATGACAAGTGTGATCTTCCCAGATCAGGGATCGAACCTGTGTCTCCTGCATTGGTAGGCAGATTCTTTACCACTGAGCCACCAGGGAAGCCCCCAAGTTCATCTTCTTGATTGCAGTGATCTCTTCAAGTGTGTAGTCAGATGTCAAAACTTAGCAGATGGCACATTTTAAGTTAGCTTGTGGATTTAAGACTTCCCTGGTGGCTCAGACGGTAAAAGTGTCTGCCTACAATGCGGGAGACCCAGGATCGATCCCTGGGTTGGGAATATCTCCTGGAAAAGGAAATGGGAACCCACTCCAGTATTCTTGCCTGGAGAATCCCATGGACAGAGGAGCCTGGCGGGCTACAGTCCCTGGGGTCGCAAAGAGTCAGATTTAAATTGTGCCGTTTGTTACTTATTAACTATATACCCCAATAAAGCTATTTTACAAAGGGCAGTGCAAGTGCTCCTCAGTTCCGTCTTCTTTAGCCACTGGATGCTGCTCAGTGGTATCTCACCCGACCTTAAAGCAGCTCTGTCCTAGGGCCCTCACAGCTTTCACATTTCGCCTCTGGCTAAAAGGTAAGACTTTTTACCTGAATTTATCTTTGATCATTTATCTTAGTGGCCTGGTTTTATCTTAATGGCTCTAAGATTACCTAAGATTATCCCTGACTAGCCTATAATCTTCTTGAGGCTAAACGAATCTCTTGTTCATCTCTGTGCCTGCGTGTATAGTAGCACTCGGTACATACTTACTGATAGTTTTCTTACATTCTTATCTGCATATAATCATTATCTTACTGTTTTTTGGTTCCCTCTTGCCAGTTCTTTCCTTTACTTCCTATCCTTCCTTTCTGTGGTGTTATGTGAAATTTTCTTATTATAAATAAAGTCTTTATTTTCAACTTCTCTCTGAATATCCCTTTTTGTTTGTTTTTTTAAATTTTATAAATGTATTATTTTTTAATTCTTTGGTTGTGGTGGGTCTTTGTTGTTGCACGCGGGCTTCTTCTAGTTGTGGCGAGCTGGGTCACTGTTCATTCTGGGGTGCATGGGTTCCTCACTCCTTGGTTCCTCTTGTTGCGGAGCACAGGCTCTAGGCGCGCAAGTTTCTGTAGTTGCGGGTGGCAGGCTCAGCTGTTGTAGCCCTCGCGTTCTAGAGCTTGCCCTCAGTAGTTCCAAGGCATGTGGAATCTTCCCGGACCAGGGACGAAACCCAGGTCCCCTACATTGGCAGGCAGGCTCTCATCCACTGTGCTACTAGGGAAGTCCAGAATATCCTTTTTGCTGTAAAGAAAGCTTGTCTCTCCACTGAGTACCCTGTTTCCCTTATTTTCCAAGTATGAGGTGGGGGTGCATCTCACACTCCTAGACACTTCCTGACTCCCAGGATGTTATTCACCGGGCACATACACTTTGACATTATCACACAATTATGTTGAGTTTTCAAGATAGTAGCAATAAGGAAAAGATACATCTCAAAAATGCAAGATAAAACCACCACGTAGATTTTTTTATGTTACTGTTTTTTATCTTTTAGGATTTTGAACTATGGGATGACGTAGGATTAAATATTCCAAAACCTCCAGACTTACTGCAGCTCTACCGAGATTTTGGAAATCATCAAGTAACTGGGAAAGACCTTGTGGACGTGGCCAGTGGTGTAGAAGAAGACGAATTAGAAGCTCTGACACCAGTTTTAGGCAACCTTCCTTCAACCCTTGAAACTCCTCAGACTGTAGAGGTGAGAGGTATTAATAATCAAGTCCACAAAAAGTGTTTAAGCCATGTAAAAGCAGACTATGAGATGTTGAGTTTCTGTTTTTCTCCCATTTTGATTTTAGAACTCCTTGCTAGTACAGAAATTAGAAGATAAAATTAGTTTATTAAATAGTGAGAAATGGTCTTTGATGGAACAAATCAGAAGACTTGAAAGGTTAGTACTTAATCATCATTTCTATAAAACCTCTTAAAATTATTAAAGAAATTGACAAATTATATAAACATATAAGATAATATTTCAGTTGTAAGGCATAATTTTTCATATTCTAATACTTCTGGGGAAAAAAATCTTATAATTGTGTATATACTTAATGTGTTCTTCACCGCCAAAAGTTGTTAATCACTGTAATAATCATAAAATCATATATGTCTTAGAACCAAGGAGTAAGATATTTTTTACTTTCTTCAGGTTGTATCAGTAGTAATAAAGGAACTTCTTCGTGCTAGTGTTATACATATTTTCCATTCATTATTTCATTTAATTCTTATACTCATGATGTGGGTTAGATGGAATTTTCCACATCTCACACACGAAGAAGGCTAAGTGATAATCCAAAGCATAGTTTATAAAAATATTTTTATGTTTTGTTGTAAGAGTTTGTGGCTACATTTCTATATGAAGCATCAATATCTGTGGTACAGAAAAGATTAATTAGTTGCCAAATCACTTTCTATTAATATGTTATACTTTTAAATCATTAAACCCAGTATGAGGTTTATGCTATTGCCAAAGTCTTAAAAAATACAATTTTCTTCTCTAATAATTTGTCTTTCTTTTACAGTGAAATGGACTTCCTCAAAAATGAACACTTTGCCAGCCCTGTAGTTTGTGACTCTGTTCAGCCTTCTTTGGATCAGTCTCCCCACAAAGACTCTGAAGACAGTGGACAGAATTCAGTTATAAATAGTTTGGACAAGGGAGAAAATAAGGATGTCCATCTTTCAAAATCAGATGAAGTTGATTCTACTGTTCCTAAAGAGACTTTCCCGCATTCTTTCCCCAGGAGAGAAAGAGAAGGAATACCATCTTCTTCTCCATCAAGTAAAAACACAGTCCATTTTGATAAACCCAATAGGTTAGTATGTGTCCTGTGTTTTGAAATGCATCTTTCAGCTATTTAGTACATTCTCAAACTAGAAGAGTTTCAGTTGTTATTTTGCATATCAGATACATGAATTTTTATGTGTCTGGCATGAACTTAACACATAGCAGAGTCCACATCACTGTGAAAAATCACAAGTAATTACTAAGTTAAATTGTGTTGCAGAGGAGTAGACCATGAGTGAACTAGGTCCTGTTTTAGCTCAGTGCTTAAACCCATAAACAACATGCATGCTCTCTGGGCTGTATTGTACCCAGTGCTTTTACCTTCTCTGTGTTCTACAATCATCAGATTCAGTAGAAAGTTTTGATATTAAATAGTTGCCTTTACTAAAAAGGTGATTAGTTCTTGATCTTAGTCCTTTTTTCTGTTTCTGCTTCCATTAGTAACATTGTGTCATTAATATTATCTTAATTCGTTTAATTTTTATTGAATCACAATGATTGAACTTAGATGAGCAAAGCAGGGTCCCTTGCCCATCATGATTATGTTTTCTAGTAGAGGAGACAAAAAGTGTTTACATTATAATGTGGAAAAAGAATATTCTCTGAGAGTGGAATATTTATTGAGTTCTTTTTATATATCAGACACAGTTCTAAACGCTTTACATATGCTAGCTTAGTTAATCCTCACACACACCCTGTGATGCATTCTGAGCCAGTCATACTTCCTCCTCCTAATAAATGGAGGAGTATTATAGCAAGTGTTGGGATGTAATAGGAAAGCATGACTAATTTGTTTTAGACTTAAAGGTACTCATTATTAGTGAGAAGTATTTGATTTTTTTTTTCCAAAGCAAACTTTTTGACTCATATGCCACAACTTTGTGTGTGGTTGTGTGTGTGTGTGTATGTGTAGGTATTATGAGGGGGTCACAGGATTGAAATAGACATGGCCCAGTCTTCAAAGTGCATTTAATCTAATATGGTTAAGATATAGTCATAAAAATAATGCAGTGGCATTTATAGTAGTTCCATATATCTCCTCTATACTCCAAAGCCACTCTCAGGAGAAAGATGATTGTTAAATTTGTCCAACTAACTTTTTTAGCTCTTAACTGTGTGTCAGGCAATGTCAATGAAGAGTTTGAAGTTTAAAGAAGAGTGAAAGTGTTAGTTGCTTGTCATGTCTGACTCTCTGGGACCCCATGCACTGTAGCCTGCCAGTCTTCTAGCTGCTGCTGCTGGCAAGTCACTTCAGTTGTGTCCAACTCTGTGCGACCCCATAGACGGCAGCCCACCAGGCTCCCCCGTCCCTGGGATTCTCCAGACAAGAATACTGGAGTGGGTTGCCATTTCCTTCTTCAATGTATGAAAGTGAAAAGTGAAAGTGAAGTCACTCAGTCGTGTCTGACTCCTAGCGACCCCATGGACTGCAGCCTACCAGGTTCCTCCGTCCATGGCATTTTCCAGGCAAGAGTACTGGAGTGGGGTGCCATTGCCTTCTCTAAATGAAGCCACTAGAGAAGCCCAAATGAAGAGTATAATAACAGTAACCAAACATATGGTACCCTTCGGTTACAGACTTTACAGTATGAGAGAGACTGTCAGGCAATTATAATATTGCAAAACGTAGTAATATAAGAGAAGTTCAGCTTGCTTGGGGAACACACAATCAGGGTACCTAACCTGGTCGTCAGAGTAGGAAAGATTTCAGGGAAGAAGTATTTTCTAACTTTATACCTAATGAGTAAGAAGTGAACCAGGCCAAGAGATAAGAGGAAGTCTTCCCACTAAAAGGGACTAATAGGAGCAGAAGAACACTGCACTTGGAAGCAAGAAAGGGTTTATGAAGACTGAAGCAAAGCATGCAGATGAGAAGACAACAGAGGGGGAAGTCGGAGAATTAAGCTGAGACCAAGTCACATAAGCTGTGTTAACTCATTTTAGAGACTTGGAACATGATGGTATCTAAGTTTTAAAAGAAGGTGGGGAAAACCACTAGACCATTCAAGTATGAACTAAATCAAATCCCTTATGATATACAGTATAAGTGGGAAATAGATTTAAGGGACTAGATCTGATAGTGTCTGATGAACTATGGACAGAGGTTCCTGACATTGTACAGGAGACAGGGAGCAAGACCATCCCTAAGAAAAAGAAATGCAAAATGACTCTCTGGGGAGGCCTTATAAATAGCTGTGAAAAACAAAGGAGAAGAGGAAAGATATACCCATTTGAATGCAGAGTTCCAAAGAATAGCAAGGAGAGATAAGAAAGCCTTCCTCAATGATCAGCGCAAAGAAATAGAGGAAAACAATAGAATGGGAAAGACCAGAGAACTCTTCAAGAAAATTGGAGTTTCCAAGGGAACATTTCATGCAAAGATGGGCTCAATGAAGGACAGAAATGGTATGGGCCTAACAAAAGCAGAAGATATTAAGAAGAGGTGGCAAGAATACACAGAAGAACTGTACAAAAAAGATCTTCACGACCCAGATGATCACTATGGTGTGATCCCTCACCTAGAGCCAGACATCCTGGAATGTGAAGTCAAGTGGGCCTTAGGAAGCATCACTGTGAAGAAAGCTAGTGGAGGTGATGGAATTCCAGTTGAGCTATTTCAAATCCTAAAGGATGATGCTGTGAAAGTGCTGCACTCAATATGCCAGCAAATTTGGAAAACTCAGCAGTGGCCACAGGACTGGAAAAGGTCAGTTTTCATTCCAATCCCAAAGAAAGGCAATGCCAAAGAATGCTCAAACTATTGCACAATTGCTCTCATCTCACACGCTAGTAAAGTAATGCTCAAAATTCTCCAAGCCAGGCTTCAACAATATGTGAACTGTGAACTTCAGATGTTCAAGCTGGTTTTAGAAAAGGCAGAGAAACCAGAGATCAAATTGCCAACATCCTCTGGATCATGGAAAAAGCAAGAGAGTTCCAGAAAAGCATATATTTCTGCTTTACTGACTATGCCAAAGCCTTTGACTTGTGGATCACAATAAACTGTGGAAAATTCTGAAAGAGATGGGAATACCAGACCACCTGACCTGCCTCTTAAACCTGTATGCAGGTTAGGAAGCAACAGTTAGAACTGGACATGGAACAACAGACTGGTTCCAATTAGGAAAAGGAGTACTTCACGGCTGTATATTGTCACCCTGCTTATTTAACTTATATGCAGAGTACATCATGAAAAACACTTGGCTGGAGGAAGCACAATCTGGAATCAAGATTGCCGGGAGAAATATCAATAACCTCAGATATGCAGATGACACCACCCTTATGGCAGAAAGTGAAGAACTAAAGAATCTCTTGATGAAGGTAAAAGAAGAGAGTGGAAAAGTTGGCTTAAAGCTCAACATTCAGAAAACGAAGATCATGGCATCTGGTCCCATCACTTCATGGCAAATAGATGTGGAAACAGTGGCAAACTTTATTTTTGGGGGGTTCCCAAATCACTGCAAATGGTGATTGCAGCCATGAAATTAAAAGACGCTTACTCCTTGGAAGGAAAGTTATGACCAACCTAGACAGCATATTAAAAAGCAGAGACATTACTTTGCCAACAAAGGTCCATCTAGTCAAGGCTATGGTTTTTCCAGTAGTCATGTATGCATGTGAGAGTTGGATTATAAAGAAAGCTGAGTGCAGAAGAATGATGCTTTTGAACTGTGGTGTTGGAGAAGACTCTTGAGAGTTCCTTGGACAGCAAGGAGATCCAACCAGTCTATCCTAAAGGAGATCAGTCCTGAGTGTTCATTGGAAGGACTGGTGTTGAAGCTGAAACTGCAATACTTTGGCCTCCTGATGTGAAGAGCTGACTCAATGGAAAAGACACTGATGCTGGGAAAGATTAAAGGCAGGAGGAGAAGGGAACGACGAAGGATGAGATGGTTGGATGGCATTACTGACTCAATGGACATGAGTTTGAGTAAACTCTGGGAGTTGGTGATGGACAGGGAGGCCTGGCGTGCTGCAATCCATGGGGTCGCAAAGAGTTGGGCATGACTGAGCGACTGAACTGAACTGAAGTTTTAGAAAGAGTCCTCTAGAGTAGTGGTAATTAGAGGGTAGCAAGAACCGAAACTCGTGGGATATCTGTTGGAAGAGTCCAAGAAAGAAATGGTGGAATTTCCTGTATTGGAAAGACGTAGATAGATTTGTAAGATAGTTAGAAGGTAAAAAAAATTGATTGGATTAGGAGGTTAAAACTAAGGGAAGGATAAAGGCTTTCTGGCTTGGGCAGTTAGATGCCTTGTAGCTCCCTCCGCTGAAAGATTAGGGGAGTGGGGACATAATGAGCAAACAGGCTTCAGCTTTGGCACACTAAGTCCATAATCAGGTGCTCCTGGGGGCTACTTTGTGGTGTATACTAAATAACCTCTGTTATGTAACCTTAGATGTCACCCCTTCTCTTCGTAGATTGAGCACATAAAATACAACCCATAGTTACAATATTATGAATACTATTACATAGAGACCAGTGTTATTTTACAAATATAAATGTTTTAACCTTCTTTATTAAACATAAATAGGCTAATATTTTCAATTACAAAAAATCCTTTATTTAAAATATATGTGAACATTGAATGAGCCTCTCCTTCATTTATTTTTAATTTTTTATTCTTTTATGAGGGTTCCTAACATTGAGGGTTATCATTATCATGATACAGATCTGCAAAACTTCTCAGCAACATACCAGGTTAGCCTTTGCAGCCACTCTTTACCTTTCTGGGACCATAGAGAATTAGGGAAGGGGGGAAAAAAATCCTCATTTCAGGTTTTGCAAACACTTTCTGTAGTCATTGACCTGCCATACAACTTCAGGTTTAATCTATTAACATTTATAAGACATTCATTCACATAATATCAGCTCCTTTAAGCTCAGCTGCTGCTGCTAAGTCGCTTCAGTCGTGTCCGACTCTGTGCGACCCCATAGACGGCAGCCCACCAGGCCCCGCCGTCCCTGGGATTCTCCAGGCAAGAACACTGGAGTGGGTTGCCATTTCCTCCTCCAATGCATGAAAGTGAAAAGTGAAAGTGAAGTCGCTCAGTCGTGCCCGCTGTTGCTATTCCTTTTTCCCTGTATGATTCTCCAGTGAAGTGACCTTAAATCTTTTGTGGCTAAGAAATTCAAACATGTGTAAGGTAGGATTCAAGTAATGATGGGAATTAAAACCTGCAACTTAGTTTCTCCTTAAACGCCAGTTTAACTATTCGATATTGTCCCATTTTCCATCATTGTTTTCTTCTAGGAAGTTGTCTCCTGCTTTCCATCAAGCACTACTCTCTTTCTGTCGAATGTCAGCAGATAGTCGTTTAGGATCAGAGGTAAGTTATACCAGATTCCTGCAACTTTCTTAAAACATTCCGTTTTTCTTCTTAGCATTTTACCCAAAAAATAATTGTAATACAACTCTGTTTCAAGTAAAAAAATCTAAGAAATAATTCCAAAGTTTTCTGCTTTCAAGCAAAGTAGTTGATTATTTTTATCTTTGGATTAAAGCTCTGTTTAGTAAGACAGTGACTCTATACAGTATAGTTTTAATTTTTTATGTCTACCAACCTACAATTATATGCCTCTTTATGGTGTAATTTAGAAAACCAAGTCAGGTGTATATATTATTTATAACTTCAGTTATTTTTAGATTACTCCATTTTTAATTTCTCTAGGATTGATTGTCTTTGATTGCAGAGTAAATTGTCTCTCAGATTTCTTTTCATCAAGTCCTTTGTAACTGTTATTGCAGGCTTATCTTAAAAGGGTATTTTTTTCTCCTTTCTTTATACTTCTCCCTTTCTATTAATACCTTTCTTGCGGTTGGTTCCATGTCACCTCTTCTGAGCGTCTGTCCCACGGTGTTGTTAACAATCTGGAGCTAGAGAATGGTTTGGATGCAGTCTGCAGTTCTCATTGTAAGACTCGGGCAGCCCCCATGGACTTCCCCTTGCATGTGTTTTCATTATACAAGCTTCTCTTTCGCCTTAACCAAAGATCGTGACTTTGTGGGTACCTTTCCCCCCAGAACAAAGATTAAAAGCCATTGAGGCTGCCCCAGTCCTGTGTTATCGCTATTTGTTCCCAGAACTGAAGCCTAGTAAGCCTCCTTGTCTGCTCCCTTGCTTCTTCCTAGTGTTTTAAATCCTTTTCTGGTCTACAAAAATGTCTGTCCTGTTTGGAATCTCAGGTTGTTCTTGTTTTTGTTTTCCTCCTCATAAATTGTCCTTTTGAATGTGTGTTTGAAACAGAAGTGACAGGGTCCAGACCGTAGCCGTGAAGCCCCGTCGCGCACACGGCCCTCCAGCGCAGCCTTGACTAACCCTGTGGTCTTCCAGGTGTCTCGGATTGCGGACAGTGAGGCGAGCGTCATGCTGATGCTGGGGCGCTGCCTGCCACACATCGTCCCTAACGTGCTGCTGGCCAAGAGAGAGGTGAGACCCAGAGAAGTACTGTCGTCCCTAGACCATCCTGTTGTCCATTTTTCGTCATTTTGAAGTTTAGTGTTATATTTTTATTTTGTTAAAGTCTATTACTTGCAATCATATTCTTACTTTTGTGCATGCATCTCTGCTCCTAGAGAATGGTTTTACACCTCTGTCAGGTGAGTTCAGTAAAACTGCATGGATTCATGTTTTCCAATTTTGCTTAAAGCATCATTAGCTTCTGCAACACTAACTATTACTGTAGGTCCATCTACGTGCCGTGAACACTGTCCGTTCTCTGCATCACCAGTTACCTAGTTTATTTGATCTCTCGCTATATATGATACGCGTGACTTGCCTACAGAAATAGACAGTCTTGGGATTGAACATTAATAGGGACTAATAATATAACTCTTTTCTTGTACTTGTAGTTACCTCTTATTAATGTTAGTTTTATTGTATTTGTTTGGCAGTAGATAGACTTGTCTTAGAATAGGATAGTTATAATATTGTCTGCAATAACTTTTGAGAGTATCTTTTTCATTTTTCTTATAGCTAACCTGTTGTTGACAGATGCTTTAAATGTCTAAAATAGAGTAGCAGATTTATTTTGGTACACATTGCCTATGTTATAAGCCATAAATAATATAGAAAGTATTCTTTAGAGTTATATTTCGTCATTAAAAGATTAAGGAAAAATTATCTGTAATCTCATTTAAATAGTGAATGATTTATTTGCAAACAAGTTTATTTATTTGAATTATTCAATTTATGAAATCAATTTGCAATTCACAAATTTTTTAAATAGGTTAAGAATATTATTGAACGTGTCCTACAAGTTTTCTTTTGTTATCCTCTTAATCTTTACCACTGGTTTTAATCATAATTCATGGGACCTACAGTATGATAGGTACACAGTGCATTGGCAAAACCCATATGAGAGCTTATCCTTAATTATCTGTTTAGCACAAGAAATTTGTACTGATCCTCAAGAAAACATATATGTAGAGCTTTAATAATTCTTATACCTATAGGTATTTTTAATTTAAAAATGATAAACATGACTGTTTTCTTACTGATGGTTTTATTTTACCTAACATTTAAGAATGGTTGTGTGAGATATTAAGAAGTGAAAATTTTCTGTGTCTTGAAGGATCAGTGTCCAATTTCAGATTGTTTTGCAGTTCTGCCTGGCAGAATGGTGTTTGAGCTTCTTTTTCCTTTTTCAGCTTGTAACATATTCTGTGCAGTGCATTAATGTTTGCATCCCTTTTACTATGTTTCCTTAAGATAATCTTTAAAATAGCATAGAAACCTAATTGTTATGAAATGCAGTTTAAGCTTTTTTTTAATTTTTATTTTCCCTTTTTTAATCATAAAAAACTCTACCACTAAAATCTGATTGTACTGCATGAAGTTTTTATAAATTTGCATCATCAGTAATCAGATATATTATATATATAAATATATATATAAGCATATATTTATATATACATGTATATTTTATTTGTGGTATGATGTTTACTTTTCTGGCTGATTTTAAGTTTTTTATATATAAAAATATTTTTATACTTATAATTTCATGAAGAATTGATCACTTATCTTTGTTTATTTAATTATTTGTATCATATTTTGTTTTATTGGAAATTTTACCATTTTTAATATACCAGAGTTGTATTCCCTCAAAATTAAATTGGTAAATAATGAGGTTTATCTTGCCTTTCTTTGAAACTAATCCCAGGGCATAAAAGCACAAAACTTTTATTTGATTTTATCCTTTGATATTGGATTACTTGTATTTAATATTTTACCCTAGTTCCATAAATTTATATTTTTTAAAAGGTCTTATGATTTAAGAGTTAATATTTTTGCTTTTTCTTATTTCTCAATTCTTTGTATTCATCAGTATAAGCCTTTTTATTGATATGTGACTACAATTAAAATGTCCATTTGTATGATTCATCATAGCAATAGCCTAGATAATTTAAAAAGTAAAGCATTAAAAATAGAGTATAAGGTTTGATTAAATAATGCATATTCATGGGCTAACATCTTTTGAATATGAAAAGATGTACAATACGAGCTTTTATTCCCCTGTCCCTGAGCTGTCATCTCACATGCAGTAAAATTTAGTAAATCCTTTGCCCATTTTTTAAGTGGATTGTTTGTTTTTGAATTGTAAGAGTTCTTACAATTCTGGATATTAAACTCTGACCTCATATATGATTTGCAAGTATTTTCTTCCGTCCTGTAGTTGATGTTGTCCTTAAATGGACAGATGTTTTTCATTTCTGTGAAATCTGATTTCTCTATTTTTTTCTTTTGTTGCTGATGTTTTTGGTATGCATCTAAGAATCCATTGCCAAAGCTGAAGTCAGAAAGATTTACCCCTATGTTTTCTTCTAATAGTTCTATACCTTTAGCTCCTGTATTTAGGTGACTGACCCCTGTTTGTGTTTTGTTTTTTGTTAATGTATGGAGTGAGGCAGGAGTTCAGAACTGGACTCTTTTCATGAAGTCACCCAGGTGTCCCAGCACCATTTGTTGGGGAGACAGTTGCTTCTTTACTGAATGGTCATGGCACCTTTGTCAAAAATCAGTTTGATGTAGATGTTTGGATTCATTTCTATACTTTGAATTCTGTACCATGGGTCTTTATGTTTATCTTTATGCCTGTTCCACTCTATTTTGATTGCTATAGCTTTACAGTAAGTTTTGAAATTAAAAAGTATGAGTCTTCCAGATTTGTTCTCTTTACACTATCATTTAGCCATTTAGGGCCCTTTTTGGTTTCATATAATGGGATGCTCAGTTTTGGTCTCTGCCATAAAAGTCATTTGAATTTTGATAGAAATTGCACTGAATCTGTGGATCACTTTGAGGAATATTGACATTCAAACAGCATTAACTCTTGTATTTTATGAACAGGAAATTCTTTATAGTATTTGCACACAGAATGTCTTAAGAATTGTTCCTCCTGTTCTGTTCTTTCAAAGAGTTGAGTACAATCTGTATTAATAATTCTTTAAATGTGTTTTAGAATTCACAAGCAAAGTCATCTGATCCTAGAGGTTTTTTAACTTTTGATTCAGTCTATTTGCCTGTTACAGGTCTGTTTTGATTTTCTGTTTCTTCTTGTGTCAGTTTTGGTCATTTTTGTGATTCTCGGAGCTAGTTCATGTATTGATTATCTAACTTGTTGGTAGACCATTGTTTATGGTATTCACTTATAATCCTTTTGATTTTTTTGTTACTAATGTCTTCTCCTTTATTTCTGATTCTAATTATTTGTATCTTCTCTATTTTTCTCTGTCAGTTAAGGTAAAAGATTGTCAATTGTATTGATCCTTTCAAAGAGCCAACTTCTGATGTTGTTGACTCTGTTTTTTCTCGTTCCTATATTTCACTTACCTCTGCTGTAATCTTTATTATTTTCTTCTTTCTGCTGGCCTTTAGTTTCCTTTTTCTGGCAAGGTTGTTGAATTGGCATCTCATTTTTTTTAATGTGGGTGATTATGGCTATAAATTTCCCTCTGTGTTCTGCTTATGCTGCATCTCACATGTTTTAGTATGTTCTGTTTTTCATTTATCTCAAAGTATTTTAATTTCCTTAGTGATTTCTTTGACCCATTGGTTGTTTTAGAGTGTGTTGTGTGAAATGTATATCATTAAAGCTATAAAAAGAAAAAAGATAAAGGAGAGCACCAATTCCCTAAAAGCCTTAAAAATTAGCTAGTACCTCTAAAGACTTGTTCATCTTCTAAGAAACCAAACTTTACTCTTTTACGGTGCCTTTTGTGGTTGCTCTGTGGTAAATTTTTCTTAAGAGTAGCAGTATGATTCACAGTTACACGAGTGTGCTGTGCTAGTACAAGCATAGTAGAGTAAGTAGTAAGTTGCGAAAGTTTGGTCCACCTTCTTTGCCCACGTTGTGTTTGTGTGTATGTGTCTGGTAATTTTCAGAGTAAACCACATGCTCTTGAGCAGTATCAGAGTTTAAAAGTCACTTAAGTATTTCAGTTAAGCTTCCTAAAGGCTGAGACCTGGGAATTACAGATATTAATAATTCTAAGAATAGGTATTTTAGCAGCCCTTGAAGTATAAAACTTTTCCAGAGGTGAGTAATCTTGTCTTTTCCTTATATAAGTCTTTGTAATGTTTTTTTTCTTTATATGTTACTACCAACATCATGACAAATTTCAACTGAAAATCCAAATCAAAGGGTGTATACTTATCAACATTTGAATTATTGTAATTCATTATTGCTTAATTCCTAGGAAAAAGACTAGATGAAAAAAATTTAGTAACAGCCATCTAAAATTTTTTCAAAGCTGAGGTTATAGGAAATATTTTCAGTGGAATAGTGAAGACAAGTGGTGACCTATAATTAATTGGACTGATATCACCTTTCTAGAATTGCAGAATTTTGCTTCCTGACCTGAAGTACTCACATATTTCCTCATTGGTATCTGATCTACGTGCAATACTTCCTTTTGTATTTTAGATTCCTTTCAGATCTTGCAGTTATTATCATATCAACATTCCCATACTTTTTTGAATTTTAAATTGTGCCTGATCTCATTTCCTACTTCATTTCTTTTCCCTTTAACATCTGATCACTCACATTGTTTTAGATCCTGTTTAGGTACTATTTTTTCTTCTGTGTTTGTAGTCTGAACACATACTAATCTTTAAAGACTAAGAAAGTCAAGTAAAAGTATTCATTAAATCAAATGTAATCATCTCTGAAGACATTTACTGCCTTGAAAATGATTTCTTTGTTATCATTAGAATTTATTTTGTTTTACTTGAAAACTGAAAGAAAAATACTGGAAACCTTTCCTGTTGAATTGTGGAAGGTGGGAAGCCCTCCATATGGAGAGAGCTAGTGCTGTCAAAGTGGCGGAAGTCACACCAGGTGATGTGAAACTCATTCACTTGGGTAAAGCGCAGATTACTAAGTCTTTTAGATTAATAATTTCTAAAGGCCTTAGAAATGTCTTTCCTAGTGTCCATGGTAAGAAACTACGGGAATACCTTCTGTAATAGGATTACTACACTGATTTCCTCTCTAATGATCAGTAGGAGATCAGTTTTATATTTCACTTCAGTACACGTTAACTGATAAAGCATGTTTGGAAATATTTAAAATGTCTGTTGCCTTGAAATATGAACTCGGTAATGTTTTTGTGCAGGGTAGGCAAGGGATTCCTTTTGTATATAATGTTTATCAAAGCTTTATTATTTTTCCATGGTTATTATTCAAAGACATTTTTAAAACCACTGTCACATTTTCTGAAAATCTAGACACCAGTTTTTAAATATTTTATTTAGAATTATAAGGAAACTATTTAAACACTAGATTTCTTCAGTTGGAAATGATGATACCAATGGGAAAATATTGATTCAAATCTGTACATTTATGCGTACCATCGACCCTCCCTTGAACAGTGCACAGATTATGTGTGCTGACCGCCACACAGTTCAGTATCCAAGTATAACTTTACATTCAGCCAGCCACAGATCTGTGTAGTAATGTAGTACATGTTTATGGGGTAAAATCTGCATATAAGTGGGCTTCCCTGGTAGCTCAGCTGGTAAAGAATCTGCCTGAAATGAAGGAGACCCTGGTTCAATTCCTGGGTTGGGAAGGTCCCCTGAAGAAGGGATAGGCTATGCACTCCAGTATTCTTGGGCTTCCCTAGTGGCTCAGACAGAAGAATCCATCTGCAATGCAGGAGACGTGGGTTTGATCCCTGGGTTGGGAAAATCCCTTGGAGGAGAGCATGGCAAGCCACTCCAGTATTCTTGCCTGGAGAATTCCCATGGACAAGGGAGCCTGGCGGGCTATAGCCTATGGGGTTGCAAAGAGTCGGACACAACTGAGTGACTAAGCACACACATACTTCATATAAGTGGACCCACAGCACAATTCAAACCTGTGTTGTTTAAGGGTCAACTGTAGTGTGAAAATCCTAAATTAGAGTCTTGTGGATAGACTAGTACGTCAGAGGCTTGAAAAAGGTGAATTTACAAGCAGTAAGATACGCAGCACAGCAGATAACGTACATACAGAATTCATTATTTGGAGAGTGGTATAAATGGAAGTTGTGGTTAAATGAATGACAGAGGAAGAGGAAATTAGGATTTTTGAAGCTGGTCATGACTTAGCAATTAAAGTTCTGATGGCTCTGTCACACAGACTACAGCTTCCACTTTTCCCTGCCATCGCCTTCTGGACCTCCTCTCAGCTCAGCGATGCTCAGGAAGAGGAAGCCATCTGGCACACTTTATAACTGCCGTTGCCATCGAGGTGCCAGGATGTGCCCAGTTCTCCTTGGTGTAGAGTATCAACCGAAGTGTATTGGCACTGACTTCCCACATTTGCTATTATAGCCAGCAAGAAATAAAAACAGGTGGCAGAGTAAATTATTACTAACTGTGATTGAGAAAAGTGAATGTTTCTCTAAAGTCCTAAATTCACAGAATTGTAGGGTTCAAGGAGACAAAGACTGACAGATTTTTTTTTTCCTTTCCTACGTGTCCGTTTGAATCGGTCGGTAATGGCTGCTGTGTTGAGAAGGGTTTTGAGGCCAGCTTTGATCTCAGAAAGGAAAATTAACAATCTCATTAGCAATAGATAAGAAAATGACAAAATATATGTATTTTTGATTTCTGTACTCAGCTTAATTCCTGTATGTTTCAGTTGAGGAAACAAAAACTCAGAGAGGTTCACAGTTTTCATTGGGTTCTTTGGTACTTAGGAGTTTTGAGACAGGAGCTCTTCGAACTCCGAGTTTAGCGTTCTTGGTTTGGCACAACTGTAGCCACATTCCAGTTGAAAGATTCATTACAGTAATGTATAACATAAAATTCCTCTTTGATTAAGAATCACTAAGCCTCGTGGTTTAACAAAAAAGAAAAAAGGAAAAGAAAATGTAAGGCACAAAAGTAAACAGTAAGACAGTTATTTTGGTATACCTGTTTTTGAGATAAAGAAACTATTATTCTGTATTTTAGACAGAGGGTGTATGCGTGTACTTGCAGTTAGAGCAGATATCTTACCTACACTTCATAACTTTATTTCTTTAATGACTAATGCAATAGGGAGAGAGTAGAGTGAGATAGTTTAAGAGTGAATATTTGGAGATGACTGGGAAGCAGGAAGAAAGGGTTACGAGAAAGCAAGAAAACCCATAGGAGAGAAAGAAAACCCATGGGACATGAGGGAAAAGTACAAGTTAAATATTTAGGGCCTTTTTGATTTTTCAGGCATTAAGATATTTTCTCTTTTTGTTAGTACTTTCTAGAATAACTAGCTTTTCATCCTTAACCTTTTGCTCTCAGTGGAGTATGCTCATGTGTCATCCTGGTCCTCTCATTAGTGGCCTGGCCCTTAGCAATCTCAGTGGAGCTCTCTAAGGACCCTTGGTATTAATGGTCCTCACCCATCAAGCCTCATGGTAAGCATATTTGGGAAACATCAAAATACAAGGATCTATACATACACTGTTCCATTCCCAGTACAAAATTATTTTCCCCGCTTTTCAGTTATTCACTAATCTAAAACCCACAGAGGCTCCTAAACAGAAAGATGACAGAATAAGTGTTTTAAATTTAAATTTGCTTTTGCTTCTCAGATTTGTTTCTCCTCTTCTTATCTACATCTTTGTGCTTTGAATTTAGATTTATACCGAGTAATTATAATTTTAACATAATATATGTAAGACATTAGAAATAATGGAAAGGACTTCTAGTCATGCCTTAGTGTCAGTCTCAACTCCTCTAAAAGCATATCATCTGTTTCTAAGGGAACGTCCTCAGAATAATGTAGACTTTTTTTAAAGTGTCATGCATTAATACATAGTGATTAATTCCTATTTTAAATCTGCTAATACTCTTTGGGGGTAGGGAGGTAGATGGGAAAAATAAACGAGAATAATCATTCTACCCTTTTTATTATATCATAGTGATTTCTTTAAAATATCTGCAAAATAACTTAGAGGATTTCTCTCCAAAAATACTTTATCACTTTTGAACTTTTATTTCATTAGATTTGCAAATCTACTTCAAAAGTGAAAAACATTAATATCTTTTAAATGTATTTTAGAATTTTGCCTCAGTTTAATTAAAATGTGAAAAAACTTTAATTTTCAAATACTTTGTAAAAGAGAAATAAACTTTTGTCTGTTTCCTTGAAAATACTAAATTTACTTCTCTATGTTGAAAGTGGAACAAAATATTATTTAAAATTTTCATTTCAAAATAGAACATTTCTACAAGTGCTTTTACAGAGAGCATTCAACACCTATGAAGATGGTCTTTTTAATTACCCACTAGGTTAGGTGCTAAGGGTATAAAGTTATTAATTATTTCTGATCCTACTGTGCTTATGGAAGTATGAAGAGTTATCTTTATTTTCTGTTTTTCATTTTAGGTTTTAAAATATAGTTAACTTCTGAAGTTTTTATTTAAAAGCACTTTCAAAATGTAAACTATATGAGCTTATAGTAAGATAAAATGTTACTTAGTGTAAAAGGTGATAGACCCTTGGGAAGTATTGGATGAGAAAACAAGGTTAGTTCAATCATAAGTTACTTTATTACATTGTGATGTGCACCTTCTGCACAGTCACTCCATAACTGTGTTTATCTCTTGAATTATCAGCCTTACAAAATAAAAATTTGCTCCTATGTTGAGGTTTATTTCATTTAAAACTTCCACTTATGAATACTTTGGGGGGAAAAGAATATTCTGCGATGCGTTTTTACTTTGGCTCTTTCCACCTTCGTGTCTCTCTAGGAGTTGATCCCCCTCATCTTGTGCACAGCCTGCCTGCACCCTGAGCCCAAGGAGAGGGACCAGCTTCTCCACATACTCTTCAATCTGATCAAGAGGCCCGACGATGAGCAGAGGTGACTATGGCTGCTTCTCTGGGAAATAAATATAATGTGGACTTGCTCTTTATTGCTTTGACATCATGATTGCCTTTCTAATCTAAATGCCGTCTCTCCTTTCTAAGGTCTCTTAATAAAGCAAACACTGCCCCTGTTCACAGTGCCCTACAGCGCTCTCCTTGTCATTCCAGCTGCTCACGTCGCACTGCCACACTTTTGTGTTAGGTATCTTTGGGCTGCTAATTATGCCATTAAGTCTTTGCTTTTATCTTTCACATTTGATTTCCAAGAACTCCTAAATATTTCCCTTTTCCCCCCACAGATGAGCTAGATACAGCATGGCCTCTTAATAGTTATGGTTTACCAGAAATAAAATATTTAACATAGGAATGTCTGCATCACCAATCAGTTTCTGTATGGCTAGAGGGATACAGTGTTTTGGTTAGTCCTGATTCAAACGCCCACAATCAAGGATGCCTGAGTGGAGAAATGAGTTGTACTTGGGAGTGGTGAGGGGCATGAGAGTGTTGGGGGCAGGGGGACAAGACACATACCCAGGAGACTTCTGGAAGAAAGGGGAATGGGTTTTTTGCTCAGGCAGCCGTGATAGATGTCTCCCCAGAAAGCAGACTTTTAAATACTAGGAGAAGCTGTGCAAGTGTGAACGTGAACAGAATATCCTAGTGGAGGGTAAGCAGACCAAGCACCAGTTGGACAAGACTGAGCTGTTGGAATGTTTCCACACTGTAATTTTCTGTCTTAATAAGCAGATAATTTTTGCTTATACTTTCGCAAAACAATAGAGTTATACATTAAGATTAGGTAACTTGATATAATTTTAGTTCTTGTTTTATTGACTATTACAGTTTTTACCTCTTCTGAGAATGTTGGAAAATCATAAAGTGAACCATACGACAAATCAAGCCCAAAATTTAAAACACAAGGAATCTCTCCACCATGAGAATAAAAAGTCATGTAGACTTTTAAACTCTGTGAACATGTATCTCTTTCCTACCCTTATTAAAATATACCTGAGCAAGCAGACATGTTTTTTTTCAGGATCCAGTCAAGATTAATCTACATGCTAGCTGAACAGAAGTAAGGGAAATTCAATCAGGTTCCATTCATTGCAAACCGAAAATTTTCTTAGGACAATTTGATGGTTCTGTCTGTGGGATCGCACAGTCGGACACAACTGAAGCGACTTAGCAGCAGCAGCATATAGGAAAATTAATATTTTATCTTCTCCTTGAAAATATTATTCCCTATCTTGGAAACTTAATTAATAAATACTACTTATTACATTGTCATTTTTAGAATGCAAGGCAAAAATCTCTCAATTTACATAGCCTGTTTTTACAGACTCTGCTGTAAAGCTAACAGCTGCCGTCTGGTGGCCAAAAGTACCTGTCAGCCTGACTTCAGGTCAAGATACGTCAGGATTTAAACGCGCATGTTCACAGCTGATCTTCCACTTCTCAGAAATAAAGTTATTTATTTAAATAAGCTAAGCTGTTAACTACATTTGATATGAATAAAAAATAAAGCAAAATTTTTAAATTAGCATAAGTTTGACATGTAATCGTTTATTACTTTACTTACTGAATCACAGGCTTCCTTGCGTCCTGAGAAGGACACAAGGACTGTCCAGTTCTATGCTCAGCTATATTGCCTTTTTGGTAATTCTTTGCTAGCAGCCATAACTAACACCGTATTTCCACCTATTGTGTCAGTTCAGCTGCTCAGTTGTGTCCTAGTGTTTGTAGCCCTATGGACCAGAGCCCACCAGGCCTCCCTGTCCATCACCAACTCCCGGAGTTTACCAAAACTCATGTCTATCGAGTTGGTGATGCCATCCAACCATCTCATCCTCTGTCGTCCCCTTCTCCTCCCGCCTTCAATCTTTCCAGCATGAGGGTCTTTTCCAGTGAGTCAGTTCTTTCCATCAGGTGGCCAAAGTATTGAAACTATAGTCCGTGGAATTTCTCCGGGCCAGAATACTGGAATGGGTAGCCTTTCCTTTCTCCAGGGGATCTTCCCAACCCAAGGATTGAACCCAGGTCTCCTGCATTGCAGGCGGATTCTTTACCAGCTGAGCCACAAGGGAAGCCCATTATGTCAAATAGCAGTCAAATAATTTCACAAGTAGGAACAGTGTTTATGATTTCCCACAAGTAGAAACAGTATTTTTACTATCACAGGAGTCTGTTTCCAATGCTATTAATAATCTGTAGCCATCTGATCTTTTCTGTTTTCAAGTATATTTCAAAACTGACCCACTTTTTAGAATTGTGACTCTTAATTCTGCTAAGAAGTTTATTTTGAGGGGCTTAACATTTTTTGAACAAATTTGTACATGTTTAATATAGTGATGGTGACTCACGATTTAAAGTTATTTCACATGAAGGTCTTATACACGTGTATACTTCTTACATTTGTTCGAAATGCTTAAATTTCAACAGTTTATTTATTATAATTATCAAATATTTCTGAAACCTATGTATGTGACTTCTCATTATTTTAACAGACCAGTAGGGGTAGAAATGATCAGAAATGAAGAAATTTTTAGTGGGAAGCTAAATGTCTGTCTTAAAGCTTGGGAATTTCTTTTTCCATTTTTCTTTTATCCACTTAATTTGCCTTCCTAAAGTCGGAGCAAATAGGAAAAGAAAAGTTGGGAAGCCATCAGAGAAGACAATGACATAAGCATAAAGGGAAATTATATAGATAAAAGTTAGAAGGTTATGGTGAAAGGAAGCTGCCGTGTGCCGTGAAGACATGCTGGCTCACACTCTCCTGCCTCCCACAGGCCTACTGCCTGTCACTGTTCCCCTCAGCCCGAGAGCCGTTGTCGCTGACTTGGGTAGCCTAAGCAGAAACCTAAAGTCACGCTTCAGTTTTCAGTTGAAGTGACATATCTTAAGAAACAGCAATGAGGAACTGCTTTTATAGTTGATATGAATTAAACTTTATGTTTTGTTTTTCCTTAAAGTTGGCTACTTTGAAACATCTATGGAAAACATGCTTTTTTTTTCCATCAAGCTTTACTGGTTTTGAAGTCATAGATAATCAGAAGTAAAAAAAAAAAAAAATTAACATTCTGACTTTCAGAGTCATTTTAAATGTACCTTCATTCTGAAAAGTAAAAAATCTTTTTCAAAATTTTGAATTATAAATCTATCATCAAATGAAACTGTCATTAATTATTTATATATTGTTTTATAACAAATTACCCCAAAAGAAAGTGGTTTAAAGTAACACTTGTATTATGATTTATGTGAGTCAGCTCATCTGGGTCTCTTACAAAGCTGTGGTCAAGGTGTTGTCTGTGGCTGTAGTCACCTCAAGGCCCGTGGGGGAAGGATTTGCTTCTGAGCTCACTCACGTGGTTGGTCATTGGCAGGATTCGGTCTCTCATGGATCTTTGGACTGGGGGCCTTGGTTCCTCCTGCACTGACTTATAGCCAGAAGTTGCCTTCTGTGCTCTTGCCTGGAAAATCCCATGGACGCAGGAGCCTGGTGGGCTGCAGTCCCTGAGCGACTTCACTTTCACTTTTCACTTTCACGCATTGAAGGAGGAAATGGCAACCCACTCCAGTGTTCTTGCCTGGAGAATCCCAGGGACAGCGGGGCCTGGTGGGCTGCCGTCTATGAGGTCGCACAGAGTCGGACACGACTGAAGCGACTTAGCAGCAGCAGCAGCAGCAGCCTTCAGTCTCTCACCACCTGAAACCGTTCCAGCGTGGCAGTGTCTTCAGAGCATGCCCGCTGAGAAGGCAGAAAAGACTGTCTCACGAGATGGCTGTCACAGGCCTTTGTAACCTGATCTCGTAAGTGACATCCCATCCCATTATTCTATTCATTAGAAGCAAATCCTTGGGTCCAGTCTACACTCAACAAGATGGGGTTACACACAGGCATGAATATCAGGAGACAGACCCAGTAGGAGTCGTGTCAGAAGCTGCCTACCACAGTTATCTTGGGTTCAGTACCAAAAATTCTCACTTAAGTATCATTTTACTAATACAGTGTCAGAGTTTTTAATTACAAAGATCTGTCTGCTCAGTCATGTCTGACTGTTTGTGACCCCATGGACTGTAGGCTGCCAGGCTCCTCTGTCCATGGAATTTTCCAGGCGAGAATATTGGACTGGGTTGCCATTTCCTCCTGCAGGGGACGTTCCCAACCCAGGGATGGGACCCAAGTCATTCGGGTTTGCTGCATCGACAGGTGGACTCTTTGCCACTGTGCCACCTGGGAGACTGAGCTATAGGAATACTGGGAAAACAATCATAGATTGATTAACTAGAAACTGAAATTCATTAGAAATGGAAGCATTAAACATAATCTCAAAATGTATTATATATATGGGAAGTTAATTTAGGAGATTCAGCTTTACAGCTGTAGAGAATCTCTTCACAACATCTTTCAAATGGTGTTGCCGTTGCTGGAAGGACGAGTCTTAAGAAACTCACTCCCTTGGGGCAGCCTATCGATTGGGAAAAGTCAAGAGTGAAATTTGATCATACAAAAATAATTGCACTCCATGGTAACTAGCCGTGCTGCTGACGCAGATGCTGGTCTACAGTCGTTGGTTTTGTCTTTCAGGCAGATGATCCTGACGCAGATGCTGGTCTACAGTCGTTGGTTTTGTCTTTCAGGCAGATGATCCTGACGGGCTGTGTGGCATTTGCACGCCATGTTGGACCCACACGTGTTGAAGCTGAGCTTCTACCACAGTGTTGGGAACAGGTAAATAGCTGTATTGGGTCTTCTCTAGGTTATTGGAAATGCTCACATTGTCTTTTAAAAATGCTGTTAGGAAATATGTGGGATATAAACTATGCTAGGACTTCTCTTGCCCAGCCCAGTGATTTAACAGTGCTTAAGAAATGTCTGGCATGTTTTGCTTTATTCTGAATCAAGTGAGATACAAAATACAAAAAATATATATAAAAAACTAATGAGTTCAGGGAAAGCAAGAGGCTCTGTGTATGTATAAGCAAGGAGGTAAATAATAGACATGCTTTCTGTATATACTGTATACTTGTATATATTACAAATATATACAGAATATAAAGTGTAAACCTTTGATGTAAGAAGTCTGTATATTTACAATTCAGCTCACTATTTACTAACAACACTTTTGGTTTTATATTGAATATTCCTGTCTTCTCTAAAACTCAGGATCTTTGACTTTGTACACTTGACATTTAGGTCATTAAGTAACTCATTGTTCCATCTTAAAAAGATGAGTTTCTTACTTATGAAGACAGATTTCATGGCCTTCTTTATACCAGCTCTGTCACTTGTTCTTAAGAAAAAATATGACTCTCTGGAATATTGCTAAGGTATATGGTCTTTGAGAATTCTCTTCCCACTTTCTTCAGATATTCATTTTTTCTCTAAAATTTAGTAGCGTCATCTAATTTAGTAAGCTAGAGACATTGTTTGAAAGGGAACATTATGTGTGTTCACGTTGTCTCTGACGTCCCTGTGCCTCCTGTAGATTGTAGTGCACAGAAGCTTACGGTGAGACTAATCACTGAAAATCAAGTTAAATTGGAAACAGTATGCACAGCTTTGAATTTACAGTTCTCTACAGTTCTGTATATGTACATGTCTTTTTTGTTTTTCCATCTTCTTTTCAGCTTTATTGAGATTGTGATTCAGATAGCATGCGACTCACCTATTTCAGGTCTCCAGCGCAGTGGTTTTTAGCAGTCACAGAGATACACAGCCATCACTACAGTCACCTGTAGAGCAGTTTTATCGCCCACAACAGAAGCCCCAAACTCTTAAATTGGTTCTTGTATTTCAAGGTTGTTTTGGCTATTCTGAGTCCCTTCAATTTCTGTATAAATTTTAAGATCAACATATCGGTTTCTGCAAAGAAGCCAGCTGAAATTGTAAGGATTGCCTTGAATCTGTAGATCAGTCTGGAAAATGTTGCCATTCCAATAGTGAAGCTTTCAATCCATGAATTTAAGATGTCTTTCCATTTATTTTGGCAATGATGCATGTATTTCTTCACCTGTAATCACCGCAAAGAGTAAAATCTGAGCTTTTTACTCCACTGGTAAAGAATCCACCTGCAATGAGGGAGACCTGGGCACGATCCCTGGGTTGGGAAGACCCCCTGTACAAGGGAAAGGTACCCACTCCAGTATTCTAGCCTGGAGAATTCCATGGACTGTACAGTCCATGGGGTCGCAAAGAGTCGGACACAACTGAGCGACTTTCACTTCACTTCTCCATTTATTTAGGTCTTTTAAATTTCCTTTCAGTAATGTTTTATGGTCTTCAGAATATAATTTACATACTTTTAAAGTTTATTCCTGAGTATTTTATTCTTTTTAATACTATTGTGTAAATAGAATTTTCTGTACTTTTCTGGTTGTTCATTGAAAGTATGTAGGAATACAGTTGGTTGTTGTGTGTACATTTAATTTTGAGACTTATCCTGCTAGACTAAAGAAATGTGTAAGTTTATGTGTAACATGACATTCAAACCATTTTGTCTGGAGGTTACTGTTCCTGGGTTAAGCCTAACTTGGAGATCTCAGTTACCAACAACTCCCCCACTATCTCTTCTGTAACCCGAATAAACATGGACATCAGGGATTTGTCAGCCGCCTGCCTCCAGTTTGTTGCCCAGTAGATTGCTGCATAATATCTTTTCTTAATTTTAGGCATCCAATACTTTAATGAATTATGTCACCTTTTCATATGGGAGTATGAGAACAGATATACTTCTTTTCCAGTCAAAGAAAGATTTCTATCCTATGAAGAAGACATATGGGAACAAAACCCAGTATGTGTCCTTTTTTTGTTTTTGGTATTTTTTGTTACGATTCCGTGTCGTCATTACAATAGTAAAACCCCATCGTCTTGCGTATGCAAGCAGGAATGAATTGACATCTGCTTGCTTTAAAAACAAAGCCACAACACCAGTCAGGAGCTCTGGTTAAATCATTGATGATTTGCAACTTAATCCTTGAGGTGAAAAAGAGGAATGACGGATCATTCCTGGTACATCTTGTAGGCCATGTCAGTAAATATCTAGAAGCTGGATTTTCCAAATTTGAAAATATAATAATGTTCCTAGGGAAGGAAAAGGTTGCTCCTGACATCCTAAGGAAAGCTTTCTTGGGTAAGCCCACAATCTCTAGATACCTTGCCATATTTTCATCTTTGCTTTATCCTCTTTCTCTTCAATAGATAACCCCTGTGATCTCATTTTTTAGGCTCTCTCTGAGTCCCTTAATCCTGATCCAGGTATAGGGATCCCCAGAAGTGGAAAGAAAGAAGCTTTATTGCATTCCTAACAGGATTTGTGCTGAAAAATAATTCTCTTTTGGAGGAAGGGAGAGTATGTTGTTTATGTTTGATTTATTTATTTTTTACTCTAGATTAATCACAAATACCCAGAAAGAAGATTGCTTGTGGCAGAATCTTGTGGAGCGCTGGCACCTTACCTTCCTGTAAGAACTGTAATTTTTTCTTAAAAAAAAAAAAAACAAAAAACCTTTTCCTTCTTTGTTTAGCAATAGAGAAACCTTTTTTTCAGGTGTCTTATTATACGTTTTAATCCACATTGTGTCCTAACAAAGGAAGAAGATGAGCTGAATAAAGAAAGCTCACATTGGTACCATGTGACATTGCAGACAGAGGGGCACATTAGCCATTGGTTTTACATGAGTATAAATATATTAAACCTCATCAGGAATTCTCAAAGTTTAGTCTGAGGACCCTGGGGAGTTCCTTGATCCTTTCGAAGAGATCCATGAGATGAAAATTATTTTCATAATAACACTAAAGCATTTCTGTCTTCTTCTGTGTGTTGACAGTCACACTGCTGGTGCAAGCACAAGTTGTGACGGGCCCAGTGCCAGTGCACCAGCGGGGATCAGAGCAGGGACCCCCAGAGAGGCGGGCGGTGGCCGCACTCTTCACCACCGTGCACTCACAGGGAGTCAGCTGCACTTAGACATGAACTTGGTGACCCAGTGAAATTATTAACCCTACTAAATTTTGACCCTAAGTATGCCTCTTGTTTAATATTCTGTATAATCAGCTGGAAGATACTGATATTAAGCCCTTTTGCTGCATTCTGAACTATGATGGCTGTTGCAGAAAGAAAGCATTCAGATAGTTTGAGTTGTGAGCTGAACCACTGCTTTTCTCATGGGACACCAATTTTACTTGATAGATCACTGAAAAACAAGCTGTGATTATTCAAACTTGGGTATGTGGCAGACATTTTCATGAAGATAAGTGACATGGAGCCTTGCTGCAAGAAAAACAAGTACAGTTTTCATTGCCAGTGATAAAGTTAGAACTTCTAATGAGAACAAGAATTTTGGAAACCTTGTATTCACCATTCAGAGCTTGACAGCTTCTATCCTTCTCAGAAGAGGCTATGGAGATACTTCTCCCTTTCTGAGTTACACATTTCTGTGAGGTTTTCTTAAGTCCTCCCACCCAAGCAACAACACAGTTGAGTGCGAGCAGATGAGAGGATCCGCCCTGTCTCCTTTTGAGTCAGGCGTCACTGGGACTTGCAATATAAAGATGAGAGGATCCTCCCTGTCTCCTTTTGAGTCGGGCGTCACTGGGACTTGCAATGTAAAGATGAGAGGATCCTCCCTGTCTCCTTTTGGGTCGGGTGTCACTGGGACTTGCAATATAAAGATGAGAGGATCCTCCCTGTCTTCTTTTGAGCCGGGCGTCACTGGGACTTGCAATATAAAGATGAGAGGATCCTCCCTGTCTCCTTTTGAGCCGGGCATCACTGGGACTTGCAATGTAAAGATGAGAGGATCCTCCCTGTCTCCTTTTGGGTCGGGTGTCACTGGGACTTGCAATATAAAGATGAGAGGATCCGCCCTGTCTCCTTTTGGGTCGGGCAGCACTGGGACTTGCAATATAAAGATGAGAGGATCCTCCCTGTCTCCTTTTGGGTCCGGCGTCACTGAGACTTGCAATATAAAGATGAGAGGATCCTCCCTGTCTCCTTTTGAGTCGGGTGTCACTGAGACTTGCAATATAAAGATGAGAGGATCCTCCCTGTCTCCTTTTGAGCCGGGCATCACTGGGACTTGCAATGTAAAGATGAGAGGATCCTCCCTGTCTCCTTTTGGGTCGGGTGTCACTGGGACTTGCAATATAAAGATGAGAGGATCCGCCCTGTCTCCTTTTGGGTCGGGCAGCACTGGGACTTGCAATATAAAGATGAGAGGATCCTCCCTGTCTCCTTTTGGGTCCGGCGTCACTGAGACTTGCAATATAAAGATGAGAGGATCCTCCCTGTCTCCTTTTGAGTCCGGTGTCACTGAGACTTGCAATATAAAGATGAGAGGATCCTCCCTGTCTCCTTTTGAGTCGGGCGGCACTGGGACTTGCAATATAAAGATGAGAGGATCCTCCCTGTCTCCTTTTGGATCAGGCGGCACTGGGACTTGCAATATAAAGATGAGAGGATCCTCCCTGTCTCCTTTTGAGTCGGGCGGCACTGGGACTTGCAATATAAAGATGAGAGGATCCTCCCTGTCTTCTTTTGAGCCGGGCGTCACTGGGACTTGCAATATAAAGATGAGAGGATCCTCCCTGTCTCCTTTTGAGTCCGGGCGTCACTGGGACTTGCAATATAAAGCAGCACTATTCCTCCCACTAGTTTTTTTTGATTATAGTTATTTCCATTAAAATTGTAATTTCATTAGTCATGTTAACCTTTAAGAAGTTTATTGTTTTTAATGAGTTAACAATTTGAAATTTCTCATTTTTAATTTCTGATATGATAAATGTCAGGATGATATTCCCCAGCCAAACAAAAGCTGTTTGAGGTGCTCGTTAGTTTCTAAATGACCAGGAGCCTCCCGCCAGGAAGAAGACTGAGCACGCTGGCCTGCTGTGCTCCAGCAGGTGTCTCCTGATGGGCCCAGGGTTTACAGGGGATGGAAGCAAGAGGTGACAGCAAGAATGGTTTTACTTTGAACAATGGTCATTTAAAGCAGAGCTTGACAAAATACAGTCTGGAGACCAAATGGAAACCACAGCCTGTGTTTATAAATAAAGTTTTATTGGCATGCAGCCACACCCATTTCTGTGTATTGTCTGTGTCCGCTTTCGTACTGCAACAGCAGAGTTGAGTAGCTGCAGCAGAGACTTTTTGGCCCAGTTTGCTGACCCCTGCCCTGAAGGGTCATTTCTGTAAGACCGCTCTTTAAAGGGAGTACAAAAATTGGAATTGTGCAACAGTACTTGGGAGAAGGCAATGGCAACCCACTCCAGTACTTTTGCCTGGAAAATCCCATGGACAGAGGAGCCTGGTGGGCTGCCGTCTTTGGGGTCGAGCAGAGTCGGACACGACTGAAGCAACGCAGCAGCAGCAACAACAGTTCATGAGCTATTTTGTTACATTTACCGTTACCTCACATTCTGTAGTGTGAGGGTGAGTGAAGACTGAGAAACCCAAGAGTCAGACAATTGTCTTTTTAAAAAATAAAATTTATCTTTTCTTTTTATACAGAAAAATACAAAGAATAATTCAAGAACAATTCATAGTCTCCACTCCCAGAAATGTTGTTGTTGTTGAAAATAAATTTTCAGACAGTACAGAAAAGAGTAACATGAAAATCAAAGCCTTCCCTGGCCCTAGCCATTCTCTCCAAAGACAGACATCTATCGTTAACGGTTTTTAATGAATACTTAACAGAAAATAAAAATTCATGCATATGCAAGCTTACAAATTTATATCTTTAAAATTTTTCTTACTCAGAATTAATCACACTGTACAGTGATCTATATATGCCTTGTGTGGGAATCTATGCATTTTAAATTTTCACATACTGTTGAAACCTCTGTATCTTGCTTCGGTTGACATGTGGATTTTTAAATTTTGACAGTGCTCAATTGCCCCCAACCAAGACAGCACAGATTGTACTCCCATCAGCAGTGCATCAAAGTTCTTATTTTCCCATACTTCTACCAGGAACTGGGCATAAACTTTTTTTTTTTAGTGTTTTCCTATCTTTTCAGAGAAAATTATCTTATTGTGATAAATTGTGTAGGTTTATATCCATGAGTGAGTCTGAGCACCCTATTATTTATTGTTCCAAGAGAGAGCTGAATATCACATGCTCTCAAAGAAGGAAGAAACTGTTCCACACTGCTCCTAGGACTAGAATGCTAAGCAGTGTTAGTAATGGACTTGATGTTTCCTGCATGAATCTCCACTTGCCTCGTTACCCCACTGTAACTGATAGCAATAGAACCTCAGTGTAGTCATAGCTCAGATGGCATGAAGCCTCCTAACTTGTCCCGTGGGTTTCCTTAGCACGTGGAAGCTGCCACAGTTGACCTCAGCTTCGATCGCTGCAAAGCATATGCCCGGCTGAGGTTCACTCACCTCTGTCGTATTGCCTGTGTAGATACCACCCAGAAAGCCCTTTTAATTCACTTTTAAAGTGACCTTGGGAAGCAGTATTTAACCTAAATGATAAATAAACAAGGCTGTACCAAAAGGTATATTCACCACCCTAAATGTGACCAAATGTTTCTATAATTACATATATTTTTGTTTTTAAAAATTAAAAACTAGATTATTTTAAAATGTCTTTCAGACCTTGCTCTGCATACCAAATCACACTGACTGGAGATTTACAGGAGTGGTTATTTCCTTTTATCGTAACTGTTAAATGTAAAAGTGACCTAAACAAGTTTAGGTTTAAAGAATTTTATACATTGATCAAGTTACAGTAATGGTACAAAAAAGGGAAGGAAGGGCAAGAATATGAAAATAATGACACTTTATTCTAACCTCAGACATTAATTAGGCTGAATCCATGGGGGAAAAGTTGTATGAAATTTAAGACGCAGTAGTAGTTGACATTATATTTAATAGTAGCATCGGAAAATAGCCGTGCAGTTTTACAAGCACTTTTAAAGTTTACTCTCGTATTTTATCATTCTGCTTTTTTTTTCCCCTCAGTTCTTCAAAAAAAATAGCAACACCAGGATTTTCGTTTCCATGCTCCTATCCCAGGCAAATGTTTTGATTACCAAAGTGATTTCTGTAATCCTTCCTGTTACTATGACTATCAGTGCTTTTCTGAGTTCCATAGGTAGTGAGTGATAGAATAGTCATTTTACACAGAAGAGCCTGTTTATGGCAGAGTGGTGACTATTGATTTGCCAAAAGTGCATTGTGAAGGTTTCAGGGATTGGCACATACATAGTAAAAATACAGAAATATGCTGGGAGATGATCAATACCAAGTTCAGGGTAAATGTTACCTTTAGAGAGGAGAATTAGGGGAAAGGGGAGGGTGGAAGAGAGTCATGCACTTCGGCTGCATCTGTAATGTCTTCTGTGTTTCAGAAATGAGGACTTGAAGCAAACATAGCAACGTGTTAATATATATTTAATCTGGATTGTGAATACATGGTTATCTGTCATTTTTTTCTATTCTTTTCTGCCGCTAGTATAAAAAATAGTTAAATATGTGCTTGTTCATTTCAGAAAGAGATCCGTAGCTCCTTGGTTCTTTCAATGTTGCAACAAATGTTAATGGAAGATAAGGCAGATTTGGTAAGAGAAGCTGTGATCAAAAGCCTTGGTATCATTATGGGTTACATCGATGACCCAGACAAGTATCAGCAGGTATGCTTTTCAGAATAAATCCCATCTATTCCATTATAAAATTCCAAATGGTGTAATATCCCAAATCTCTGATTCAAATACCCCGTACTCTATAGTAGGCATCGCAAACATGTCAACCTGAACAAGGTAAAGTTGGCTGCCTGGTTTCAGTTCTGCAATTTCAAGGAGAAAATGCTTTGATTCATTTATAGTATCTGCCACAGCTTTGTGGCAGGAAATTGGCAGCAAGCATGCCATTTTCTCTCTGGTTTCCCCATCAGTGGATACATGACGTTTTTCTTTAAAGAAATTGGGGAAGGTAGGCTTACGAATGGCTTCTTTCTCGCTTAAAATGTCTTCTAGATGTATTGGAATGTATGTTTGTTACATTCTATTATGTTTTAGGCTTCTGTTTTGTTTTAAATCTGCGTTATGTCTGTTTCCGTTTGGCAGGGTTTTGAACTGTTGCTGTCAGCCTTGGGTGATCCCTCAGAAAGAGTCGTTAGTGCCACACATCAAGTGTTTTTACCAGCCTATGCCGCCTGGACTACAGAACTTGGAAATTTACAGTCTCACCTTATACCCACATTGCTGAACAAGATTGAAAAACTTCTCAGGGTAAATGCTTCCTTTATTTATACAACAGAAAGTTTAAAAGTGTGTTTTAAGGCATCTTGAAAGAATGTTGGGGAAACAGAAAGTACCACTTCGCTGAACATTCTAATTAATTACCCGTTAAAGATTCTATTGGTCTGGAGCCAAGAGAGATTTGAGGAAGTTTTGCTTGACTGAAGCTAAGGAGAAAGGGCATGATCTGACTTTGTTAGCTAAAATAGCATCTTTGTGGCACCTACTCTGACACTGTTCCCAGTGCTGCCTCTTCCTAACCTCTTCTGAATACTTAAATACTTTAAAGTGTCAGCTTCAGTCCCCAGAAGGCAGAGATGACTTAAAATATGAGTCTTCAAAGCTTTCTTATTTACACAATGTCAAAATGTTTTAACTTTATTTCACTGCATTCGTTCATGCCCTCACTCTTTAAAATGAATTTTCTTTTCTTTAAAATGAATTTTCCATTCTTCCTAAGAAGAAAAGTTGATACAACGAAACTAATTTTTATACTAAAAGTCTCAGTGTCTAGGAGAAAAACCAACATTTCTTTCATGTGTATTATGTACACAGTGTGTACCATATTTTATAAATAAAATCTATTATCATTCTTAGAACTCTTTGAATTATATTTTGGTTTTTTGGTGTGGAAACTGTTTAACTTACCACAGCTGTCAAATGACAGGACCAGGATCAGGATCAGCCTCCGAAACTATACTGTTGCCCTTCCCACCCCCAAATTTTAAGAATCTTTATAAGAGTCCTAACATAAAGTATTTTAACATATATATATACTACTCTGTGTATAGTCTTACATGTATGTATGTGCATTTATTTAATTTAAAAATTGGACTTTTTTTCCCTATAAATTTCAAAATGCATGTTGCAGACTATAAATAGCTAGACTGCAGTACTTCTTTTTATGAAACCTAGGGGATTTCTCAAATATTTTATTTTTTCTTTAATATTTGCATCCCTTCTATCTGAGAATTATCCATACTGGGTTTTCTTTGTTCCATTCCATAACACAGCTAATCCCACGTTGCTCCTAAGCACAGCTGCAGTATTCCGCACAGATAATGTTCCATAAAGAAATTAACTAATTTAGAACCTGATAGTAAAAAAACCTAACAAATCTGGTGTTTCTGACACAGTGTTACTTATGATATAACGGCATCCCAAGTGGATCTGAGCAGCATTAAATGCTCTGTCTCTAACGATTCTGTTTCACTGTGATGCTGGGTTTCTGTGACCAGTGATCGTCTCACTCTTTTTGGTTGTTGTTTCTGTATCTCTTTTGTTTCCTTTTGAAATTTCTTCTGCATTTTACCTATACGCTGAATTATTTTAAAGTGCATTAAATACTGGCAAATACAGTTGTCATCAAGTCTATGAAAGGAGTTTGGAAGTAGAGAGAAAGTAGTAAGTGCTACTGCTGGTTTAACGGTTGAGCATTTCAAATAATTCCTTTGATCACTTTAATATCTTTCACCCGATGTTTAAAATTTCAAAAGTTAAGACCCTCTTAAAAGAAGAAAGCTCTGAAAGAAGTTCCATACAAATGAAATGACCTATGTTCGCCCTGCAGTTTTCCATACGAAAGATCTGTTACGTCCACAGTGCCTTGTGAAAGTTAAAATGTTAGCCAACCAGTAGTGTCCGACTCTCTGCAACCCCAAGAACTGCAGCCAACCAGGCTCCTTTGTCCATGGAATTCTCCAGGCAAAAATACTGGAGTGGGTTGCCTTCTCCTCCTCCAGGGGATCTTCCTGATCCAGGGATCGACCCAGGATCTCCTTCATTGCAGGCGGATTCTTTACCTTCTCAGCCACCAGGGAAGCCCCCACAGTGCCTTAGCTTTTCATATTTTCACATACTCAGAGCAATTCAGAAAAGATTCTTTGTCATCTCCATTAGGTTTACTGTGAGGCTAACATACATGTACTTCAATGTTTTATTGTTGGCCACTGAAAGGAAGAGCATCATAAATGCATACTCTTGGGAAACTAAATTAGCTTCCACCTGCTTATGTTTCAGGAAGGCGAGCACGGGCTGGATGAACATAAGCTCCACATGTATCTGTCTGCCTTGCAGTCCTTGATCCCGTCTCTCTTTGCATTAGTGCTACAGAACGCACCCTTCTCCAGCAAAGCCAAGCTGCATGGTGACGTGCCACAGATAGAAGGTATTGAACTTAAATTATGGAAGGAGGATGTAGAACATTAACAGCTTAGCTTCCCACAGAATTGTTTTTGATTAAAATTGTAAAAGTCAGTTTTTTTTAGTTGCTAAATCATGTCCAACTCTTTGCAACCCCAAGGACTGTAGCCCACCAGGCTCTTCTGTCCATGGGATTTCCTGGACAAGGTTACTGGAGTGGGTTGCCATTTCCTTCTCAGAAAGTCACTTTATGACAGCATAATTACTAAAATGTATTATATGTGTGGAACCACATGGTCAGAGATTGTATGATACCTAAGGTGAACTACATGGCTTCATCGTTTATGGATAAGCCTCATGGGGTTATTTTACATTTATTCTTCCTCTCCATTCTTAATCTAGAGCCTTTTTATAGCCTTTTTTTTTTCAGTGTGGTAAGTCAGAAGTAAGTGTTTTCTTTCATTAACAGAGCTGAATTAATAGTTACTAGGGCCAGTTTGTGAAGCTTTTCGTTTTCATTGTCTTTGTATTTTTTTTCTTCCTCAGCTACTTTTTCTTATTTTCAGTAGGGGAAAGAAAGTGTAATTACTATTTCCTGCTGTGTCCTTGATAGGAATATAAGCATATGCGGCACAGTTTTTTGTTTTTCTTTTTCCCAGAAAAAAGAATATGATTTATTTTCAGGAATGCATGAAATTGATAGCAAAAGCCGTTATTTTCTTAGCTCAAAGTCCAGCTAATCAGTAAGTGACCTTTGATCCATGGCACATGGTAGCCCCACAGCACCCAACCCCCAGGATAAATGGCTATAGACAAGCTATTAGTATATATGAGATTTTCAGATTTGTGAAATTATCCATATCTCTTCTGGGCTTGTAATAAACAGGAGTATAAAATCAAATGTTTTTAGTGTTACAATTTCAGTATAAAGTAAACTGGGCCACCTATAATCTCTGGGATATGAAACAGTATATCCAACAATACGCAAAGCATCGTGTAAAAATGGTATATACTATAAGAATGCCAGTTTTACTTGGAAAATTGAGAATGGATAGGGTAGAGTTAGTTTAATATTTTGTAATTATAATTATTGAGGAGAATGAAAATTCAGACTTAAACCACAAAATGCTCACAGCTGGCCACTTCAGGTTTACCCCTTCGCTCATTAAGGCACTTGAGCTGCCTCGGGACTTTCTAATTCCCTTTTTCTTTCTGTCTAGCTGTACTGTTCTGCTGCACCCACCGTAACAAAGTACCATAAGCGTAGTGCTTTAACATCAGGCGTTGTTACCCCGCAGTTCTGAAGGCGAGGGGTCTAAGGCCAGGCTGTCAGCAGTGTTGGCTCCTTCTGAAGGCTGTGAGCGGAGAGCGCTTTCCTGCCTGTCCCCTAGCTTCCGCTGGCTTGCTGGCGATCTCTGGCGCTCTGGCTTGTAACTGCACCCCCCACCCCCGGTCTCTGCCTTCATCTTCACGTTCCGTTCTCTGTGTGTGTGTGTGCATGCGTGTGTCTGTGCCCAGACTTACCCTTGTTATGAGACCAGTTATATTGCATTGGAAGTCCATGCTGCTCCAGTGACTTCATCTCATCTGATTATATCTGCAACAGCACTATTTCCAAATAAGATCATATTCTGAGGTCCTAGGGGTTAGGCTTTCAACATACACATTTTTAAGGGAGACACAGTTCACCCCCTAGCATTTGCTATCATTCATTCACTTAGCAGATAATTCTTCAATGTCACCTATGGCCAAGCACATGCTAGAGGTTAGACAGAAAATTTTCAAAACTACTTTACCATTCTGAAGGTGTTCATGTGACCTTTCCTTGTCATTATGTCTTTATCATGTCAAAAATAATCTTAAGTTCTCACTGACTTAATTTGACCTTCTGACTTTTAATAGTAGCTGTAAATGTTAATGTTGTTATGCTCACTTGTAGGTTATATAATACATTTACTATAAATGAGGAAATATATCCATATTTAGGGTCTGTCTATATAGCTGTGTCTATATGTCTGTCTATATGCACATCTATATAATTTGGGATACAGTTTATTACAAGTGAAAATTTATTTGTTTTTCTCTTAAACACTGAAAATTTCACAACACTAGATAATATTTATGCAAGGTACTATTTTGAACACTTCAGATCCACTCAGGAATAAAACAGACAAAACTCTCTGCCATCATAGAGCTGACATTTTGGTGGGAAGGAAATACATTAAAGAATCATAGCAGCTGTTATTTTGCTGGATTTGGATAATTTGGGTAATTTTTAGACAACAAATGCTAGTTTTGGCAGTCTATTGAAATGGCATTCTGAGGACTTTTCTGTATGTTCACAAGTTAGATGCTTACATTTTTAAAAATCCTTTTAAATAGAATAATACTTTGAGGTTTCTAAACCATTCCGACTACTTATCTTTTACAACTGAGTTATCCATGGTGTATTAGTTGCTCAGTCATGTCTGACTCTTTGCGACCCCATGGACTGTAGCCCGCCAGATTCCTCTGTCCGTGGAATTCTTCAGGCAAGAATACTGGAGTGTGTAGACATTCCATTCTCCAGGGAATCTTCTCAACCCAGGAATCGAACTCCGGTCTCCTGCATTGCAGGCGGATTCTTTGCCATCTGAGCCCCCAGGAGACCCCTGAGTTATCCAAGTAGTTGCTCATTTCTGGTTTTGCTTCTGTTGGACCTAGCTTTACATCTTTGGACCTTACTTTCCCGTAACAAATCTTAACATTATCTATTCTACTCTTAACTCTCCCACTGGTTTCAGTGATTTGTCATACTTCTGAAGGAATAATATGCATGTCGTCGTAGTATCACAGATTGTGACCAGTATGATGTACTCCTATTTGAAATGGGCAGATGTGCTGCGACATGATATAGAAATATGAGGTACAGCTGTCCCTCACCGTCCAAATCTGTTTGATTCCTAGGTTGAGATAATGACAGTTCATGCAGAAATCTCAGAGAGTATGGGGTACCATTTTACCTAAATTCATTTATTTGTTTGTGTATTATGATAGCAAAGAGAGACTTGAACTAACAAGGGACAACCTTTATCTGTACTTAAGATATTGTTAAATACCTTAGGAAGCATAGGAAGAGAATACCATCTTAATTTTGTCTTTTGGCATTTTAAAAGTTGTTTCATGTTTTCTTAAGTTTAATGATTATCATTACGCCATTCATATGCTTTGAGACAATGCTGCATCCTTCACTGTGTCTTTTTAGGGTGTTAACCTCGACGCAGGAGCTGTCAGGCCACTAGGAATTTCTCAACAGTAAAGAAACTGTTGGTAGCGTTCTGTTGGTAGCGTTCTTCACTTAAGAGCCAGCTAAGACCTGGAATCTAATTGTGATCTGTAGGATCATAGATTTTATTGATATGTTCAAATTTGAAAACGTACTAATGTATATTTGTTATTTATTTACACAATTTTAAAAGTCATTTTTTCAGTTTTCCCCTAAAACTTTTAAAGTTTGTATTTGAGACCCTGGTTATAATATTTATAATATTTTTTATTATTATTACATATAGCTTTGTCTTACTGGTCACTGCTTTTAACACTTTATATTAACTTAATGTTCATCAAATTATGGAAAACTTTCTAAATAAAGCATTTAATATTGGACATTAAATACTGAAGAATCCTCTTCAGCGCAAGCTTTAATGCATTTTAGGTTATTTTCTGGTATTAAACAACTTTTTCCTGCTGTCAACCTGTTAGTTTCTTACTCCATGAAAGAAATACCTTATAGTTATTATTTATTGACATAAACAGTCTGGTGGATTTACAACTATCTTTTTTTTTAAACCAAATTCAAATCCATATTTTAACTGAGATCTTATTCTGGAGCAAATTTTAAATTAAAATAAATAAAGTTTTGCTTTTTACTGGCAAACTCTTTCAGTTTTCATTTACTAGATATTTAGTCTCATAAAACCTTAATTTTTGAGATTTGTTAAATTTGTTCACATGCAAGAGAAATTTACAGTTGACCCTTAAACAACAGGAGTTTGAGGTGTACACACCCACTTATATATGTACAGTTTTCCGTAGTTAATATCATAGCACTGCCTGGTCCATGGTTGGTTGAATTTGTGGGTGTGACAGAATCTCTGACACAAAGGGCTGACAATAAGTTAGACAGTTTAACCCCTGATTGTGCAGGGATCAGGTACATTTCATTTTTTTTCTAAAAGTAATTTAATGTATTTTAGTTTTATATTTAAAGTCTATAATATGCTAGATAGATACTAGGAGGCAGAACCTTAGTTTTCTTTTGATAAGATAGTTAACTTTCCAAACTGCCATTTTGTACATGATTTATTTTGCTGCTCTTTTTTATAGTGACTAGGTTCCCTCGGCCTATGTCACCTCTTCAAGACGTGTCTACTATTATTGGAAGCCGTGAGCAACTGGCGCTGCTTCTGCAGCTCTATGACTACCAGCTGGAGCACGCGGGCACAACCGGCTGGGAGAGTTTACTGTGGGTTGTCAATCAGCTGTAAGTTACCACGCCCACCCATGTTCATTTGGTACATCTCAGCTACTTGAATGGAAGATAGCTCACTATACTTAGCCTGGGAACTGAGGGACAAAATATAGCAAAATATTTTTTTAAAAATAACAAAACGTAACTTGGCGTCATCTGTGGTAACTTTCTTCAGGAGAGAAGAGCTATACCTGTAGACATGTAGCTGCTTATCTGTGGAAATGGTGCGTCTGTTATTGCAGACAAACCTGTCTGCTACCGTATTATCTAAAAGTGATGGTGGATTGTAAACTGCATCCACACTTCTCATTTTTGAGGCTAAAATATATGGTGCCATGTGAGCCAAGCTTTTGTATGACGTGTCGCCTCCATTGACTTGAGTCTTATTAACACCTCACTTAGAACTCTGCCATTAAGTTTCCATATATTTCATGACAACCTGTTAAAATTTAAGTTTACAGAATATAAAGTTAAGACTTTTTCAAAGGGTCCCAAACAACTCCTTTGCATTCTGATTTTGCTGGCTGTGAAAAGCAGAAGAGCTTGTTCGCTTTGGATGGGCTCGGAAATTGGCGAGGAAACAGTCGCTTATTTGTGTCCCTGCCTGTTTTCCTTCCTTTCTTGTTCAGGTTGCCACAGCTTATAGAAATCGTTGGCAAAATCAACGTCGCTTCCACTGCCTGTGTCCATGAGTTCTCCAGATTTTTCTGGCGCCTCTGCCGGACATTTGGCAAAATTTTTACAAACACTAAGGTAAAAACTTGTATTTCATATTTTCTTATGTGCAAGACATATAAAAATGTAATGTGTTAACTAATGCTATGGCAGAGTAGTTAAAAGCAGGAGCCCTTCCTTTATTCTAATTATCTTTTAATATCTTAGAAAACTATGATAATAAAAGAAAATTCTGATCTGTAATATTCTTACCTTTATTGATTTTCAAAAAATGATTTAGCCAAAATTTAGTCTGTATCCACATTTGAATATAAGGTCGACTCACTGTGGATGTCTCAGGGCTTTCCAGCATAGAAAGTATCAGCTCGGGGACTCCACTGCATTTCCTTGAATGTGCTTCTTGTACTGAATCTACCACGGATTCAGGAAGCCGCCATTTCCTCTATATGCTTTGGTCAAAACTTCAGGTGATTATGGGCTTCCCTGATAGCTCAGTTGGTAAAGAATCCCCCTGCAATGCAGGAGACCCTGGTTCGATTCCTGGGTCGGGAAGATCTGCTGGAGAAGGGATGGGCTACCCACTCCAGTATTCCTGGGCTTCCCTTGTGGCTCAGCTGGCAAAGAATCCACCTGCAATGCAGCAGATCTGGGTTCGATCCCTGGATTGGGAAGATCCCCTGGAGAAAGGGAAGGCTACCCACTCCAGTATTCTGGCCTGAAGAGTTCCATGGACTGTATAGTCTACGGGGTCGCAAAGAGTCAGACACGACTGCGTGACTTTCACTTTCACTCAGGTGATTATAGAAACAAAGCAACTTAGGTAGAATACTTGCTACAAGATAGGAGCTCCTAAAACAGAATGGACACTTGAGATAAATGCTGCATATTTCAATCACTGTCACATTTGCCTAACCAAGTTATTTTGTTGTTTAAATATTAAAATTGGAAAGTCCTTAACTCCTGCTTTCTTCTTTAATCCTATTAATCCATTTGTCTTCATAACAGATTGTTGAGCCAGTTCTTTAGAGCATTAACAAAACCTTATAAAGATGTAGTTGCTATACGTTGAGACATTTAAAAGGTAAAAATTCTGTGGCATCTCTTTACTAAGCCTATAGTTTTTGAAACGTTTGGAGCATAACAGTTTGGTATAGTGGACCGACAGACTTCAGAAAATGGGTTGTGACTCTCTGTGTCCTCGAATAAATCATTTAATGTATCGGTACTTAATCTCTTTATGTGTGAAATGAAATTTAATCCTGTACATCTGATGCTGTAGGTTAATCTTTTCACAGTGGTCTACATCTCAGTTTAAATGGCATTTGCAAATTAATATGCCTGACCTATTGATAGAAGGGCAAAAACCAGAGCTTAATGTTACTGTAGGAGAAAACAAATCATTCATTAACATCTAATTATTAAGTATAATTGGATTTTACTGGGAATCATTATTGGCAAAAACTGACATCTCCAGAAGTAACTGTTATTTATTTTACTTTTTCTTACAAAAGCAATTACGAATTCACTTTAACACTTAAGTGGTTGACTTCAGAGGCCTGAAATCTGTGATGTTAAAAATAAAAATTGAAACAAGCATTTCCTCTAACTTAAAATTTTAATGTTAAATTCTGTCTTTCATGTTTAAAATTAAATTTTAAAAAAGTTAAAGACTAATCTAAGCCAATGGATATAACATAATGAGTATGTTACTGAATATCCTAAATGAATGGAATTTCATTTTCATTCCTTTTATACACAACATTTTTTTTCAACAATTTTAATCATATAATATCTGCCTAAATACCCTATCATCAAATTCAGTTTTGGGAGGTAGTAATTTCAAACACTTAAAGTCACTGGAAATTATTTTAATTTAGTGAAAGAATCTAAACGCCCTTCAGAAAACTTGCTGACCTAAATTGATTTTTTAAATATCCTATCTCTAAAAAGATGTTGTTTTCAGAAACTTGACACTTCTTTTTTCCTATGGCTTTTAAGAAGTGTTATGTTTTTGACTACTTGTATCTTTAAAAATAAGTAGTAGTAGCAACGGAGAAGGCAATGGCACCCCACTCCAATACTCTTGCCTGGAAAATCCCATGGATGGAAGAGACTGGTGGGCTGCAGTCCATGGGGTCGCTAAGAGTCAGACATGACTGAGCAACTTTACTTTCACTTTTCACTTTCATGCATTGGAGAAGGAAATGGCAACCCACTCCAGTGTTCTTGTCTGGAGAATCCCAGGGATTGGGGAGCCTGGTGGGCTGCCGTCTATGGGGTCACACAGAGTCGGACACGACTGAAGTGACTTAGCAGTAGTAGCAATGGTAGGAAACATTTTATTTAACCATTGATTGGTCTGTTGAACCTGAGACTTTCTGGATCTTTTCTTTGGGTTGCTTAGGTAAAACCTCAGTTCCAGGAGATTTTAAGGCTGTCTGAAGAAAATATTGGTAAGTCTGTGCATTATAATTTATAAAAACAATTAAATCTCTTTACTCCAGAAAAATACTTTATTCATTATATGCAAATTGTATAAATAAACTAGCAAGTACAGTTGAAAAGGAAAATTTATACTATGGAGTTCTTGGGTTTACAGCACTGCTACATCTAATATCCTTTCCGTGGAGTAGTAATAAGATTAATCTCCCTCAGTTTTATTGTAAATATCTACCTTCACTGTAATCAAATTGACCTAAACCTGACCTTCTCAGACTGTGTACTTACTGTACCCTTGGAGGTTTGAAGTGGTGCAATTGAAATACTAAAAAGGAAAAAATACAGAGCATGTAATTCATAATTAGTTACTTAGAACTTTTAAAATTAAAACAAGTGTAACTGGACAGAATGTAAGATGAACATTTTTTTAATGAAACATGAGATTTTTATGAAACTACAGGCTTAAATGGGCAGCTCCAGCCCCTCTGTTCGTAGTTTTTACTTACCTGTCTTAAGAAGTCTGGTTACAGCACCAAGACCTCCTTTATGTCGGGATCTTATGTCCCTGTGTATTTTTCTAATTTCTAGGAATGAATTGTAAAAATATTAAGGACAAGAATGTACAGCCCCTGTGGTTTGTACCTTACCTTGGCTGTTTTGGATGGATAGCTAATTCTTACCTCAGTCTCACCTTAGTGATGTAGGTAATTCTTACCTCAGTCTCACCTTAGTGATTTGATTTGAGTCATCTGGACTCCATTTTTGTCTGTCATCAGAGGTAATTAGAGAGTGAATAAATGATTCCTTTTAAGTTTGAAAATGTCAGTGAGGTTTTTTTTTTTTTTTTTTGACAAATGCTTCCTAAAGTTTATATTTAATAGGTTTCTAATGGTTTAATTACTTGGAATTAAAAAATGGTATTATCTGTTTAGTTATTCATTCTAATGATGATAGCTTTCAGAATTATTAGTTAGGAGGTGATTATATACAGTCTGTATGTATGAATTCAACTTAAGCTTATGTTTGTAGCCTCAGATTTACTTCTCAACTACCATAGTCACACTCAGCCAACATCAGCACTCCCCAAAAGATAAAATTACTCTTGCCAGGAGAATAAAGAAACCTCAGATACTAATTGATAGGAAAATAGATTCGTTTTGGGTGAAAATACTTTCAAGACAGTTAAATACATGCTTTCAACTGAATTCTGTATGTACTACTTTCTGAAAAGAATTTAAAACCATGTAAGAGTAGAAAAAAGTAATTTTTAAAAGTTTGAGTACGTAAAAGCAAATGTGAAGAGCTTCAAATAATGCCTAACATCAGTAAATGAGAGCTCTTGGTGCTATAAACAGCAACTGCCATATCGTCTCTGGACATTTTTTAAACATCGTCTACACATGCTGCATAAGAAAATCCGAGGTGCTAAAGTCGTCACCGGGACACTCAGCTGTGGTGGGTGCTTTCCTGTCTCCCCAGGCTGTATTTAGCCTCCCTACTCCATGGAAATAGTCAAGGTTCTGTCTGGCTTCTGAAAACCCCTGTGCAGGGTACAGGAAGAGCTCTGGAACTAGGCTAATACTAGAAACTGGGTAGTGTCTCATGTCTAGAAGCAGGTTAAATGCGTATCTAGGTGTCTCCTTTCAGCTGAGTGCCTTTATGCTTTACTGAATACTGCAAATTAAAAGCCTGAAACTTTATAGAACATGCTTGTATGGCCACTTGGGAAAGTGTTAAAGAAAGCTCTGACTTAATGACTGTGCAAATAACAGTATAGCATCTCATTTTGGTCATTAAAGGTTTTCCCATCTATCAAAACTGTGTATGCTAATGGCTCGGAAAAGTATTAAGTTACATTTTCACAACCACCAGTGGATATGTATGTTTTGATCAAAGTATTTTTAAAGTAATGATAACATTTATTTGTAAGCCTTGTAACCAATTGTAATTTAAAATATAATTTGTACTGTGACTTTTTGCTTTAAAGTGTACTCAGATATTTAAAATTATTTTTGTGATTTTTAGATTCCTCAGCAGGAAATGGGGTCCTCACTAAAGCTACTGTCCCCATTTATGCAACAGGAGTCCTCACGTGTTATATTCAGGTAAAGGAAAAATTCTTTGGCTGGAAAATGTAAAAGCACTTTCTATTTAGAAGGATAGCTAATGTTATGTCTTTTAATGTGTTCATAAGTGAAAATAATACCCATAAATAAACAAATTTATTTATTATTCTTATTCAATAAATAATATATAGTAGAAAGCATATTTTGGTAATAGTCTCTTGAGGACCATCTCTGTTAAACAAATAAAATTAGAGATTGTGTGCTTCTTGATATTTTGTTTAAAAGTGTTAGATTAAAAAAAAAAAGATTAAAAAAAAAAAAAGTGTTAGATTGTACTTACGTAGCAATTTCTTTGTGTTTCATGATAATTTTTTCATTAATAAACAAAGCACATGTGTTAGGTGAAGCAAACTGCAAAATGCCGTCGCATACTGTTTCATCATTTTTAGCCAAGTATTTTGTAGTCCCGAAGCATGAAGGATTGTTGTAGCTCCTTTATTGCTCATGGTCTCAGCTGGGCGTCTCTTCCGCTGTTCTTGCTGATAGTCGCTGTGTGGCTGCGCTCACCTGGTTGGTTGGTGGGGCTCCTGGCAGGATGACTGAGCTTTAGTCCCCGTGGAGTCTTAGGGCCTCTCTCTGTCGGCAGGTCCTGTGCAGCAGCAGAGCCAGACTCATTCTGTGCTAGCTCAGGGCTCCCAAAATTGTAAGAAACAGAATCTTCTAGGCTGCAGCCTAGGCTTTGGAATCAGCACACTGCTACTACTGTATTCTGTTGGTTAAAGCAGTCACAAGTCCAACCCGGATTCAAAAAAAGAGGAGACTCAATGAGAGCTTGACCCAGGAGGTGGGTTCACTGGTGCTCGCCAGTATAGCAGACCACCTCACTCTACTTAGCATTGTTTTAAATAAACACGTTGTGCATTAAGGCATATCAGTTGTTTTTAAGTGTGAGGCAGTCCCACCTGTGAGTTGAAAATATGGACTCAAGGTAAAGCATTTGTAGAAATTATGACACAATAATTCCCATGTAGTATTTCTGACCACTCCCTCCAATTAATCTGAATGTAATCATAGGAAAACAATAAAATAAATCCAAATTAACTTTTAAAAAGGAATTAGAATGGGAAAATCAAAGAAGAAGATCTTTTTCCCCCCAAATTTTCCACAATAATTCCTAACTTTTTTTACATTTAAATCTAAAAGTATAGCCGTTCATATTTATTGCACTCTTCTTCCGAGACAGATTTGAAGCATCTTATAATATTAAACTGCAGTTCCCCGTATCATAAGATGCCTTGCAGTAGAAGCTCCAGCTCGGTTGGAGGAGCACGGTATTCTTTGCACTTTTCTACCCTAGTTTCTCAGACTACCTCACAATACGGATGCACACAGGATCTCTGTGTTTAGAATATTTTAAGTCATGTAACCTTAACAGATTGCATCCATTGTTCTCCTTAAATTTGTGAGGATTAAGTCCTAGCACATTACCAGGCACAGCAGCATGAATACCCTTTCCTCTTTAATTTTAGAAGCTCTTCCAGCAGAATAACAAACGTGATGTCAGTATTTTCCTCTCTCATTTTTAAGCTTGTGCAGTAAGTATGCTAAGCATGTTGATTTTGACCATAAACAGTATTTTAAGGCATAATAAATATGAAATACATATTTTAAGTTTGATAAAGTATGAAATACAAGGTTTGTCTCATAGTAGTCCCTCAGAATAGATTTATTGAATAAATCAATATAGACATATTTTTTGAGTCACTGTGTGAAATCCAAATATCTAAAGAGATAAGAGCTTTGCTGCTATTTACAAAATGAGAATTGAGTGGCTATCATAGATTGTCAGTGCTTAAGGAAGCACACGCCGGTGTTTTTCTTACTAAACAAAATTTTCTATTAAGGCAAATTAACTGTCCTTGTTGCTTTGATAAACAAAGCCTATTTTGAATCAAGTACCGAAGCAGTATTACTTGTCTTGAAATTTCAAAGTTGAGAAATTGTGTTGTAGTAAATTTTCAAAGCAAAGAATTCATGCTCATTTAGCAGTATATTTTATAGCTGTTACTTCACAGTTAAGTTTTTTCAGATTTACAGTTTATTTTCCAAATTTTATGGATCCTCTGGTACAGTAAGCACTAAAAATGGGTGAGATCTGTGTTCCACCGTAGCTCCAATGGTGGCTTGCCAGCATTTCCGTTCTTCACTGAGCAGACCAGCATATTATAAACTGCCGTGTCCGTCCTTTATTCATGGAGCATTACTTTTGTCAGTCCTCTATTTCTACCTCTCTCTGGATTAACCTGACCATGCAGGAAAGGTTGGATGGCAATCCAGTCTTCCTCATGGATCTAGTGATGGATGTGCCTTTTTAGTCACTCAGTCATGTCCAACCCTTGAGACCCCATGGACTATAGCCTGCCAAGGCTCCTCTGTCTATGGGACTTTTCAGGCAAGAATAATGAAGTGGGCTGCCGTTTCTTTCTCCAGGGGTCTTCCTGACCCAGGGATCGAACCTGCGTCTCCTGCATTGGCAGGTGGATTCTTTACCACTGAGCCACCAGGAAGCATTGATACTGATATATATAGAAGCCATTTATTGTTGACATAATATAGCCCTAAAGATAAAATATTTGACTCTAATTTATTATATATTTATTTCCTGATAGAATGTCAGATTCTTTCCCTTATAGATTCTGGCTAATTTAACATACAATTATCTTTTTTAACTTTTCTATTGAGCAGACTTGCTTTTTCTAACAAATTTCTTAATAGTGTGCTATGTAAAAAAAGAAAGAAAGAAATATTTTCTGATTATTAAAATAATGGTTTGTCAAAGAAAGCTTAAAAGTAAAGGTAATTTTTTTAATCAAAGGTGTGACTATTTTTTTAAGGACACAATGGTCTATATTTCAGCAAGTGTGCGACTTCTCACTACTAATAATTTCTCAGATATCAATTTCTACTCTTAGGAGGATAACTGTTTTAGTGGCTTGTATTTAAGTATTTGGAGCCAAAATTAATGGGAAGTAAAACTGGTAAAATGAATTTTAATTAAAAATATACCTTTTATGTTTCAAACCAGAACTATCTTATCAAACTCTGCAGTGATGCAAGTAATCTATATCTGAGTTGTCCAGTGAGGTAACCATACATGGAGGTTAAACAGCTTGAATTGTAATTAGTGCAACTCAGGAACTGAATCTTTTATTTTCCTTCTCTTTAGTTTGAGTATAAGTTACCACATGTGGTGAGTGACTACAGTATTGGACAGCTCAGGTCTAAATCAATGAATCAGAATAGTATTTCTCTTCATACCATTGTGATCGTAGATATGCTTAATAAATATCTTTAATTAAAATGTTTACAAATTAGAATATTTTCCCCTTATTTGATAAAATTTTCTAATTGTAGATAGGAAATGATGGTTTTTAAGTTCTACTTGATTGCTTGGAAATTGATTATCAGTCTTTTTCCTCCATAGGAAGAAGACCGAAAGCTGTTGATTGGATTCTTAGAGGATGTAATGACCTTGCTTTCATTATCTCATGCTCCTCTTGATAGCCTGAAAGCTGCTTTTGTGGAACTGGGGTAAAAATAATAGCTGATAGATTTTAAAAGCTATAGCAAGTCTTAAAATTGGTTTTATAGAGTACATATTTTTAGTCTAAATAAAGATTACTATACACACCAAACTTCTTGATTTCTTACTTAAGATCTTTTTGTTCTTTTTTTGTATATTTTAATATTTTATAATCAATACATTGTGATAAAAGAATGAGGTAAAGGATACAGATATGTCTTCATTGAAGCAGCTGGGGGCATAAAATCAAGTACAAATTTGAAGAAAATTCAGTGGCCCCAAATTGGAAAAGGCGTCCCAGTGAAAGCCAGACCACTGGGCTCCCTTTCCATTCCATTTGACTTGCCTGGTTTACCACACAGTTGCACTCATCTCACCAGCAAAGTAATGCTCAAAATTCTCCAAGCCAGGCTTCAACAGTACGTGAACCATGAACTTCCAGATGTTCAAGCTGGATTTAGAAAAGGCAGAGGAACCAGAGATCAAATTGCCAACATCTGCTGGATCATGGAAAAAGCAAGAGAGTTCCAGAAAAACATCTATTTCTGCTTTATTGACTATGCCAAAGCCTTTGACTGTGTGGATCACAGCAAACTGTGGAAAATTCTGAAAGAGATGGGAATACCAGACCACCTGACCTGCCTCCTGAGAAATCTGTATGCAGGTCAAGAAGCAACAGTTAGAACTGGACATGGAGCAACAGACTGGCTCCAAATCAGGAAAGGAGTACGTCAAGGCTGTATATTGTCACCCTGCTTATTTAACTTCCATGCAGAGTACATCATGAGAAACGCTGGGCTGGAAGAAGCACAAGCTGGAATCAAGATTGACAGGAGAAATATCAATAACCTCAGGTATGCAGATGACACCACCCTTATGGCAGAAAGCAATGAAGAACTAAAGAGCCTCTTGATGAAAGTAAAAGAGGAGAGTGAAAAAGTTGACTTTAAACTCAACAGTCAGAAAACTAAGATCATGGCATCTGGTCCCATCACATCATGGTAAATAGATGGGGAAGCAGTGGAAACAGTGACAGACTATTTTTGGGGGCTCCAAAATCACTGCAGATGGTGACTGTGGCCATGAAATTAAAAGACACTTGCTCCTTGGAAGAAAAGTTATGACCTACCTAGACAGCATATTAAAAAGCAGAGACATCACTTTGCCAACAAAGACCCATCTAGTCAAAGCTATGGTTTTTCTAGTAGTCATGTATGAATGTGAGTTGGACCATAAAGAAAGCTGAGCACCAAAGAATTGATGCTTTTGAACTGTGGTGTTGGAGAAGACTCTTGAGAGTTCCTTGGACAGCAAGGAGATCCAACCAGTCCATCCTAAAGGAAATCAGCCCTGAATATTCATTGGAAGGACTGCCGCTGAAGCTGAAACTCTAGTACTTTGGCCACCTGATGTGAAGAACTTACTCATTTGAAAAGACCCTGATGCTGGGAAAGATTGAGGGCAGGAGGAGAAGGGGACGACAGAGGATAAGATGGTTGGATAGCATCACTGACTTAATGGACATGAGTTTGAGTAAACTCCTGGAGTCGGTGATGGACAGGGAGGCCTGGCGTGCTGCAGTCCATGGGGTCTCAAAGAGTTGGGCATGACTGAGGGACCGAACTGAACTGAACTGAACTCATAATCACATCATCTAGCTGCTTAAGTAGTTTCTTCTCATTCTTTACTAAAAACAGGTTTATGTATTTATTAATAACACTATCCCACATTTAGATAAGTGTCACACCCAACTTAACCCTTCCATATGGTGGTTTGAGTTATCCTTGATTTGGGTTATCCTAACTGATCCTATACCACCCATATGGCATATATAGGACAGTATTGTTTCACCACTGTTTATAGATGTCAGAAATTAAGACTCACAAAGGTTACAACTTACCCATCTGACTCTTAGTCCAGTGTTTCTTCTCATAAGTAGTAAATTTTATTTTACTTTATTTTTTTATAATTTTAACTTTTATGCTATTAAAGAGTTGAAATGTCTGTCGTCTTTGCACATGCTTAGAGAAACTTAGTTCCTGAATGTGCTAAAAGTTTGTAGTTGTATAAACTGACTTCCTTTTTTTAAAGAATCTTAGACATAGCCTATTAAACCATAGAAAGTAATTCTATATGTTTTGCCAATATGTTTGTCACTAGTATTCCTCAGAAAGGTAGAGTTTTCAGTACCCCAGTAAGACACTGTGGCTCTCACTTTTAGCGTTGATTTTTCTCTTGCAGTGCAAATCCAGCTTACCATGAGTTACTGTTAACTGTTCTGTGGTATGGTGTTGTCCACACGTCAGCACTCGTGAGGTGTACTGCTGCTAGAATGTTTGAGGTATGTAAACAAGATTTTCAGATCACAGTGATTTTCTTTGGAAGAGGGAGAGGGAATATTTTTTTGAAGGGAGGGAGCTTTTCATACTGCGTTACGTTGATGTATGTTTTGTGGCATTGAATAGTATCTAGTTGTGTCCTGTGGGATGGGGCAGAAATTTAGTTTTGGAATATTTCGGATTGTTTTTTAGCCTTATTGGTTCCTCGAATGTTATTATATTATCATTTCCTCTCCTCAAATTTCTTTTAAATCTTACTTATTTCCGTCCTATGTAAATCTTCTTGGCTATACTTTTCTATTTACTGAGGCAAATGGCTATTAAAACAAACTAAAACAGTAGAGGGCATTTATAAAGTTGTAAAATATAGTTGAACTCATGAGTAAAATATACTTTGATTCAATCGTTGCAATTACGGAAATATTTATTGATTATTCCTACTTTGTTATTTCCTCGCATATTATATCTGGAATAATAGCATCTCTAGACTTTAACTGCCCGTAGACTTAAAAGAGAGAAGACACTTCATATAATTTAACTAGATTTTCTTAAATTGCCACCTACCCAAGTTTAGTATGAAAATTGAAATACCTATCTTTTTTATCCTTCACAAAGGAAATTGTGTCAGCCTAGTTCATGTATGTATGTTTTTAGAACTAGAATGTGAGCACTAAAGTTGGCTTTGAATGTTTTACTGTTCTTGAGTCTTATCACAGAGCCATCCTGCCTGGGTTCAGCATCTGTCTCTGCCACTTAATGCCGGGTTCAGACTTCTCTGGCCTTGGTTTTCTCATCTATAAAGTGAAGATAATAATAAGTATCCATCTCAAAGGATTTTTTGTTAATATTAAATGAGTTAATACTTATAAAAGCCTTAAGACAGTGTCTGACACATAATTAGAAGAACTTAATAAATGTTAACTATTATTATGATTGTTTTTTAAATCTATGCCATTACTTCACAAGATAATATAATAGTTTAAGAAAAGTATGTTTGTTCAGGCTGAAACTGTCCCTATTGTGTCTGTCATTTTTAAAATATCTTAAAGCATTTATTTTCATAAGAAGAAGGAGAGAATTCATTTCTTCCTACATTTCAGAATTTCTAGATAATTTAAGGTAAATTGCAATCAAAGGATTAGAGCACTGATAGCTTTTAAAACATATACCATCTAAAACTTTTAACTTTTTGTGGCATCTAAAGAAAATTCCATTCTTATCAGAAGATTGAAAATCCTCTGTCCATGTTATTCCACAGTTATACAAATTTGATCCAAAAAAACCAATCACGTGGTCTTTATCAAGACAAATGCCAAGTTAAAAATTTAGTTAGATGCCTATCATAATAAGTTCCTTTTAGGTACAAATAGTTTTTGATTATTCAGTATGCTGAAAAGTTATTACCATGAAAGAAGAAAGTCTTTCTTTAGCCTCCTCTTTCCCCCAAAAGAAAAGAGCATCGTATTTCTTTAATATACTCTTCATAGAATTGTATTCTAAGACCATAAGAGCTATTTCTTTGTCTTAAAACATTTATTTCTAATGTGTCTATATATACTGATGAAGCATACCATATAAATGAAAATAGTTTAAAGAAAATGAGGTCTCCTCCCTCTTTACTTGTTTTTGTATTTTTTCCGCCTTATTTCTTACATGTGACTTTTGTCTGGTTTTGGTTTTGGTTTCTATGTCTGCTGTCAGTCCTGGTTGGAAACTATACCTATGCTTAAGCAGTTTTCAATGTTCTCAGGTTGATTATGAATTTCTGAGTCTTAATTTGAGAGACATCTCAGTATTTTTTCAAATTCATTTATGATAAAAGTAGTTTTACTGAGCATGCCAGTAAAAGTCATCAGGAAAAATTAAAATTATTTTTGTCAATGAGCCTTATTTTAAACAATATTGTATTAAAAGATTAATTATTTCATAAGATTTCTTTTGATACTAATACATTATAATTTGCAATTATGCTTGCTTCCCCTGCCACCCAAAAATGACTTAATTCAAAATAAAAATGTAAAAAGGGGGGGACTTAAAATTTTTTAAGTTTTTAATGTCAGAACAGAAACTATTGATAAGAAAGTGAGAAATGGATATATCAGGAACTTGATATTGGATACTTAGTGAAATTGAACACTAAATTTAGCTCTGAGTTTTCAGACAGCAGGATGAAAAGGGGAAATCTAGTCATTGTTAAATAAGAGAAAGTATATTCTTGATGTAGCAAGTTAGTATTGAAATTGATTTATAGAAGAGACCCTCTTGTGTGACTTGTAGTGTGACGTGGTGGGTTTCCCAAAAGATGCAGAGAGTTAGTTTCAAATGATTTCTTACATCACTCAGAAGGAAACAAAGCAAGTGGTATTAAGACCACAACTCAAAGGAGGCATGGGCTTTTAAGACCAGTGAATGAGTCCATTTTAAGGCTTTTTGGCTGGCACAATATAAACCTTTCAAAATGTACTTTACTGATTCAAATCTAAGCTATTTTGTTTATAAAATGATACAGAAAAGAGAGTTTTATTTAACAGTCCAACTCCTTGTGACCTTGTGGATGGTAGCTTGCCAGACTCTTCTGTCCATGGGATTTCCCAGGCAAGTGTACTAGAGTGGGTTGCCATTCCCTTCTCTAGGGGATTTTCCTGCCCCAGGGATTGAACCCCGGTCTCCTGTATTGCAGGCAGATTCTTTACTATCTGAGCCACCAGGGATGCCCTTTTATTTATAAAATGATACAGAGAAGAAAGTTTTATTTAACAATATTTTAATTTCTTCCCCCTATTTCTTTCTACCTGACATCTGTAATGCTTTTAAAGTAGTAACAAATTCTTTTGTCATTTTATTCCTGTCTAAATTATCCATGGTTCTGTTGAAATAAAAATTATTTCAGAATACTGAAGCAGATTCAAAAGTACCTGTTGGGTTTTTGTTACTAAAGATTCCATGACATCTTCCCTCTTCTTGGAGGACTAGTTCCCTTACAAGGTTAGCATTTAAGATTAATAATTTGTATTTACATTCTGAAATTGAGATTATAGGATTAAGATGTTACCCTTCTCTGTTGAAGCTCATAAAATGCTGTGATTTCTATAAAAACAAAATGCATATAGCTCAATATTGTCCTCTTGTTCTACAATTTAGGGTTGGCTGCTAAAAAATTGTTTTATAATTAGATTATAGAAATAGGTCTAATTGTGGTTATCATATTTTTTTTTAATTTGAGCTTTTAGAGAAATGAGCTATTTGTAAGCATTACCTCCTTGGACCAACCGGAAACATTCTTTAATTTAATGTCTTTTTCTAAATGTATCACGAAGCTTACGTCCTTTGAGTCATCATAATAATTGCACTTGCATTTCCTGAATGCCTGGTCTTTGTCAGACACAGTGTTAAGTGTATTATGTGCAGCTAGTAGTGCGTGATCCCTGGAGGTAGATGACAGTCACCATTTTCAGATGAGAAAACTGAGTTTCAAGGGATGGTGTAATATATGTGAGGCCACATGCCTAATAAGTGGAGAGCTACAGTCTGAACCCAGGTCTGATGCGCACATGAAGTAACTCCTTTGCACTAGGCTGTCTTAGGTCTCTATACCTCAAGAAAGAAAGCTCTGTGATGTGAAAGACTGGGAATTTTTGTATGTGATTTTAAAATTTACGTGCTTTAGAACAGTCAAAAGCAATTTAGTGGTGGCTGCTAGCCGTTTGAGTTTGGTTTAAAAACAGTCCAGTTTGTACCTTGTTGGTCAAAACAAAATTATAGCAGATTTATTTAAAGAATTTAACCATAGAACCCAGTATGTCGTCTTTTTGGCTTCTTTAAAAAAATAATAATAAAGAATAAAGCTTTATTTTAAATTGCCTTTTAATTGAATATGGAAATTTTGTAGACTGTGTGACCAAAAGTACAAATTGCCATTGAATTGGTGACAAGCTGTTTTCGGGGACTGCTAGGCTGTGGAAGCTTTATTTTCCTCCTAAGCATTCTCTGCCTTTTTTAAGCACTCCGGTAGTCATATTGGCTTAGCTTCTAATTTTGGTTTTGCTTTTGTGTTTTCTCTTTCTCTTGGTTGTTCCTTTCTTCTTCCCGTGGCATTGTTATTTGTTCTTTCCATGCATCACCTGTGAATACCCCCTGCGCTGACCAATCAGCTGTTGGTGAAGGGGGTGAATGAAACTCTGGTAGCTCAGAGGGTTGTTCCTGCTCTCATAACTCTCTCCAGTGACCCTGAAATGTAAGTGTCGTCCTTGCCTTTTACCTTCAGCATCCCTTTCAAAACGTGCCTGTCAAGAAATAACCATCAGCTTTTAAATTCATTGAAGAGTAGGTTTAACTCTTTAAAATAATAATATGGGATTATACTTACTTGATTTTAAACTATTATACTACTATTCATGTATGGGTTTTGGTTTTTTTTAAGTCTGCCTTCACAGTAAACGTAATGACGAGGCCGTGTATTGAAAGGGGTTATTAGTAGCACTGTTCCTCAGTAAACATCTCCAAAGCTTAACACATGCTGATGGACTATTTCTTCCAAGCCAAGAAGGGATGCTCTGCTAATCTCACTAACATGTTGTTACCAGTAAGTATAGTGGCATGAACCAGAGGCTTAACGTTTTAATGTCTCATGTGGGTGACTAAACCAAGAAAGGCCAGTGAGTCTGCCTGCCCATCGTCAGTCACAGCTAACCCAGTTCTCATTCCAGTTTACCAAACCATTTTTTATTGCATGTTGACTGGTTTACAGCTGACTCTTCGAGGCATGAGTGAAGCGTTAGTTGACAAGCGGGTTGCTCCGGCCCTTGTTACCTTGTCCAGTGATCCTGAATTGTGAGTTCCACAGACTGCGACCTTAAGTTATCCTGTCTGTCTTTTTGAGCATTCTTCTTGGTCTGCTTTTTTTAAATTTAATTTGTCATTGCTAGCGACTAATACAGTATATTTACCTTGTACTTACCTTGATATATTCTTTAATAATAACCAGTTTTTCATCTCAAAGAAAATGTCAGTTTTTTTCTTCTTTTATTCTAACAGCTCTGTCAGGATTGCTACGATTCCAGCCTTTGGCACGATTATGGAAACAGTTATTCAAAGAGAGGTAGGAAATGAGTGAAATTTATTTATCTGTATGTACTGCCGAGGTGATGAAAGCATATGACCATACACATACCCTGGGGTTGGGGGCAGGGAGCATATGCATTCATTTTATTTCTTAGTTAATTATGGGCCGGAGGGATCTCAGTATTTGAAAATATGGTAACCTACCAAAAGTATCTTTTCATATGCTAAGGCAATCTCTAGTCTTTCTTCTCAGTTAGAAACTTCAGTATAAGCCAGCTCTCAGATGTTCTTTTCTAAGCTTGTCTGGATATTGCTTAATAATCAGCAATTGAATAATCCTTCACAGCAGATCTAGTTTCAAAGTCTTCTCTTATTCAGTAGCCTTCTGGATAGTCCGCATAAATTCCCAGTGGTTAGTGCGTGCAGATTTGAAGAGAACAGGTTTCCTCAGTTTCGGGAATGGAGGCTAGAGGTTCCGATGTTCTTGTAACTGTCATTCATGTCAAGCTGCAAGTCATGTCGTAGACTGGTGTCATCTTCTGGCAGTCCACACCACTGTGACAGCCTCTGTCATGCCTGCTTCAGGAGATCACCAAAGTCTTCCTCCCTCAAAGTGTATTTTGATTCAGAAACTTGTGTGATCTAAAGTTTGTTCGGTTCTGTCTGCAGCATTAACTGTTAGACACTTATCAAAATTAGTATCAGAATGTTATTCTCTGTTATGAGATTGGACATGTCCTTGCACAATGAAAAATTCTGTACACTAGAAAATCAATTATTTGTGGACCTATTAGCCACTTAAATGGAAAACAAGATTTTCCATCTCATAGGCGTTTCACACACACACAAAAATTATATATATATAGACTGTTTTGTAAAATTTTTGTCATAGAGATTTTTTTTATAACAAAAAACTAAACAACTTTGTTAGTTGTGGGAAAAAGTGTTCTCTGTTTTTTCACTTACATATATATATATATATATTTTACTGGTGGAGCAAAATAAAAAAATACATCATTCTGCAAAGCTTGCAGTCTTGGCAGAATTTCAACATGTTCTTAAATCCCAAAATAAAAACTTTTAGGGAAATATGAGTAATATATAAGTCACTAATGACTCATTGCTTTCAGAAGGTGAATAAGTGGGTAACTTACACTGTGATCTGTTTTAAGAATTCTGACTTAGACACAAAATCATCATACATTTATGTTTTTCCCTAAATATTACGGGATCTTTCTACAGTTTGTCAGGGAATATTTGTGTTAAAAAAAAAAATGAGTTGGCAAACATAAATATGTAGGATCTTTTCTGAGCTGAAAGACTAAAGAAGTACTTATTTAATTTCAAACTTCAACTCATGTTGATATAAGTCATTTGAATCCAGTTATGCAAACCATGTTTAGTGTGTATCTTTCTCTCAATCTGACTGTATAATATTCAATTTTAAGTTGCTGGAAAGAGTGAAAATGCAGTTGGCTTCTTTCCTGGAAGACCCTCAATATCAAGACCAATATTCTCTGCATACAGAGATCATAAAAACATTTGGTAGAGTTGGGCCTAATGCAGAACCAAGGTTCCGAGATGAGTGTAAGTTGCGTTTTTTTACTCTTTCCTGAATTGACATGTAAGAGCAAAACCATCAGTTTCTCTGAGGATGTGTCATATGTTAAAGCCTTTTCTGCACTTTGTCTTTCATGCACTGAAAGCTACCAAGTGAAACAAGTTTTTTATTGGGGATTGATCATTATTGCTGTCACTCAGTGGTTTCTTACACTATGTCCTGTAGACATATGAAACGTAACTCATAAATAATTTCAAGTTATTTTTAGAACAGTTCTTAATAACTTAATTTCAAAATAACTGTGTTCCTTATATTTAGAGATTATTATTTAATTCTATTTCTAAGGAAATTTATATGTGTTTTTAGATATGTTATGAAAAAATGTACATTTCTTCCACTTAGCATGCCATTCAACAATTTTAAGTCACAGCTTGTCAATCTGCTGAATAATCTGCATAATGATCTGCTAAAGCATTTTTTCCAGTTTCTATAGTGTTACTTCAACAGTGAGCCTCAACCTTTATGACTACAATTTCTGAGTGGTATCAAAGCACCCAATAATTATTATGCCAAAACCATGACAATTATCACTGCTACATCTTAGTCCTTTTATTTTTAGCCATTGACATGCTCTTGAAAGGATCACAGGCTTGGTTTCCTAAGTCAGTTTATAAGAATTATCACCAAAAATATTGTAAGGATTTGGACTGCAGTGTCCAAAAGGGCATGAATACTTATGGAGCTACAAGAACACAGTCAGAGGATTGTTTCTTGATGGGTAATAGTGTTGGTAACGTGAGGAGGAAATAATACTTCACATATTTCACAATTAGTTAACAGAAAAAGGTTTAGTATTTTAGTGAGCAGCAGGGTTAGTTCCTCATAGTAGTAACATTAGATTTACAGATGGCCCTCTGCAGGAGCTTTGACTAACTTTACTGAGGCTGTAATTGCCCTGAAGCAGGTCTTGGCTGTTGAATCAAGGAACAGTCTAAATAGTCAGTGGACCTTTGGTGGGCACCACATTGTTGAGAACACAATTGAACCTTTGTATGTACATTCAAGAGAAAGGTTGACACATTGCATAGAAGAAAGAAATTTTCTTTTCATAATGATCCCAAAATAACAAGGTTTGACTAGAGAAAGGATTGAGAATAGAAGTTTCCAATGCTTGAATAGGTGTAGTAAACCATTATCCCTGAAGCCTTCTACAAGTTAACTGTATATTGATTGACCAGTCTGTTTTAAGACAAAAAACAAAAATTTTTTTCTTCTGTATTTACTACTCAGTCAGTTGATTTCTCTTTTGCTTTAAAACTTTACCCCAAGGAACTTAATGTCTTATATTAATAAGGTGAATGGTAGACAAAGTAGAACCCATATTGACAAGGATGCTATATTGTTACCTATCTGTATTTATAGACAATTACTGTTAGGAATTAGAGAAAGATCAGAGCATTGCAGGGTAGTAACTGCTGTTTCTTGGAGTGATATTTTTAACTTTCTATTTCTTTTCTCCCTCTATTTCTTAGAGAATAGAAGACGTCGGTTCACCTAGTGCCCCTTTTTCTTTCCCAAACTCTTAGTTATCACAGGCCCTTTTGGTTTTTATTTTTATCTCGAGGGCCATTTGGTTTTTCCAGTGAGTGAGTGAAGTCGCTCAGTCGTGTCCGACTCTTTGCAACCCTATGGGCTGTAGCCTGCCAGCTCCTCCGTCCATAGGATTTTCCAGGCAAGAATACTGGAGTGGGTTGCCATTTCCTTCTCCAGAGGCTCTTCCAGACCCAGGGATTGAACTCAGGTGTCCCGCATTGCGGGCAGACTATTTACCGTCTGAACCACCGGGGAATATTTTTCAGACTATGATACAATTTTGTTTTCCACTTTTTTAACTTTATAAGGCTCTCTGAAAATGTTCAGTCATACTTCAGAGATTTTCTAACATGGCAGTTTTACATTTCAAATCAGTTTTGTTTTGTTTTTTAAGTTCCTTATTTTAGATCTCAGCCCGTTTATAAAAAGAGAGGACATGATTCCCTTCATTTTTGCTATTGGATCTACCCCAGAATATATTTTGGAACTTTACTAAAATCTATTTTTTAAAAATTTCCTGTTGATTTATCTTTACTTTGTTTGCAGTTTTGAATCTTTAAGTGAAAGGCTCCAGAAGTGGCCTTATGTTGTGTGTTTCCTATTTTCCTTGCCCACTGAAGGTCATTTGTAGAAATACTCTCATTTCGGTTATTAAATCTTTTAACCATTTATCTCCATCTGAGGGGTTAACAGTTGAGTGAATTAATTGTTACAGATATGGTAACCCAGGACAGTACTTATATAATGAAATGTTGAATTCTGTAATAAATGTCTATCTTCAGAGATTTAGGAAGATCCTACATGATTGCCTTTAACTGTCAGTAGACTAGAACTTAAAGAAACTTGTTTAGGTTTGTTTTCTAGTTAAGCAGTTTTAAGGGGATATTGTGTAGTGTGGTCGTTGAGTTTCTGAGAAAAACATTGAGGAAAGGATTGCTTGAATAAGAAATAACAGAATGAGCAGAATGAATAGAGAGGCCACGCTTTTATAGATAAACAAGTGCAAGGAAGGTAAATTTGGGCAGAAATGAAATAAAGACTCTTTGAGAGACTGTCTCAGAGCCACCATTTTGTTGAGGCCTCAGCATGCCAGTTAATGAATCAAAGTTTCAGTAAATTGATTAGGAATTCAATGAATAGTTGAAGTTTTTGTCTTATGTTTTTAGAACACCTCTTAAGTATGTTGTTACTAATTTTGACAAGTCAAAAAGTCCCCTAAAAATGGCCGTAGTTGTCCTAAGTTTTTGTAGGTTTGTTTTTTTTTTTTTACATTTACTAAGGTAAGCTTAAAGATTGTAATTATAGTGCTGATCTATTGAGAAAGATTTTTCGATAAGGAGATTGTGGCTTTAACATATGCAAATTCAGTGTAAACATGAAAGAAGTCACCTCGACTGTCAGAAGACGCCCTGATGAGCCATGCTCTGAGTCCCCCAACCAAGCAGGGGCTAGAAAGGGACCCTGTGATCAACAACTTGATAATCACTTACCCTGGAGCCATTTCTCCAAGGAACCCTGGTTTTAGTGGGAAATGGTATTTAGAGCTCATGATCTTAGGCAGTAGGGGTGCTCAGCGTTACTGAAGTGGTTATTGTTTCTTGGGCCATCTCTTTTATTTTAGTAGTGTGTTATCTGTATTTTTGAAATTTTACGCTGTTCATTGAGATATCACATACTGAGCCCTTGAGTGACTTGAAAACTCAGCCACCTGTGCTGTTTGACATTGGTCTTTGCTATGAACTTGAGAAACTAAAGCCAGTAATATTTTCATGAAGTAGTGAAATCATTTGATATTGAAAGAGAATAAGTATACTTTTTATCTTTTAATAGCAACATTAATACCTGATTTGTATAAACTTTATAATAATAACACAAGAGGTAGGTTGTTTACATTTATTTATTTGGTTTTCATTTTTCAGATTGGGAAACTGAGTTGCAGTGAAGCTAAATGACCTGTGTGCATCCTCACAATTAGGTCATGATGGCACGCTGTGATCTCTTTCTCCCAAATTCTGGATCACTCTTTATTCTGAAAAAACATGCTTTCTTCCCTAGTAAGAAAAAGCAAGTATAGGATGTGGGTGATCTTTCGAAATCATCCAAAATTAAAATAAAATTTTATAAAATGAAATATTATTTTTCAAATGGATAAAGGACATTTTAGGTTAAAATTAATAATTTCTTTTTCTCTTTTCAGTTGTTATACCGCATCTGCATAAGTTAGCCTTGGTGAACAACTTACAAATTGTGGACTCTAAACGACTGGATATTGCTACCCATCTCTTTGAAGCCTACAGCGCACTTTCCTGTTGTTGTATCCTTGCTTTATTATGTTATCTATATTTAAGGATCAGTTTTGCTGTGAACCTCAGTTGTCAAAGATTGAGAAGTAGAATGTTTTTTTTCAGCTTAAATAAGTAGAGTAGAAGTTTAAAAATTTGAGTTGACTTGCCCCACTCTTCATTCTAGCCATCCCCTAATTTTAAAAGACAACTTTGAGTCTTCTATTTTTATATGTTCTATGGTCTTGAAAACATTGACTAAAATTTTGTCTGTGTTAATCAGCTGTATGACTTAAGCCACAAATGAGCTACAGCTGAGGCTTCTCTGTTAATCAAAAGGAAGCCTTGTCTATGTCCTGGCATTCACTTTTAATTACTGTTTAACCACCTTTATGATCGTATGAATATCTCTTGGAGACATATCACTCATTGAAAAAAAAATACAGGGCCACCCAGGTTAATCATTTGCATTGATAGCAGAACTGGAGGAAAGTTCAGAGATCATCTAACCCATGTCACTCACTACTTTCTATAAATGATTAAACTAAAACTTGAAGACATTAGTGACTTCTGTTTTTTAATAGTTAAAAGCAAAATTGTGACTACAACAACGAACTTTAGCTATCCTGTTAAATGTTCTCTTTACTGTCCAAGACCTAGTAAAATAAAACTAAGAAATAAAAATGAAATAAAACTAAGAAGGAAGTAAAGATAATGATGGGCAGAGCAAACTCCAGCTTTCAGGCTTTCCCATTAAAAGCAGAATAGCCCTAGAAAGGGGAAATAAGAGATTGAAAAGGGGTGAACACTAAACACTTGAATAGGACTGTGAAAGTACGTGCCGCAGAACATAATCAGAGAATTATGGTTAGGACAGGAGAGATGATGGTAGGAAAATGGAAACGTAGAACCGTGTGTTAAGGAGCTGCTGGTCCTTTTCAAAATGGGAAAGCTTGAAGCTCAATGCATGGTTGAGAGCATTTCATTTTGGGACTCTACTGAAAATTGCCTAGTCATGTGGCTGACATAAGCTACTTTTTTATAATATAGATTATAAAATGGGCAGAGATACCATATTTTGATAATTTTGCCTCAACTAACCATATATTTTCTATAAGTTTAATTCCACTAAAAGCAGAAGTTAACTATCATTCCTAGTTTATCTTGTTGGCATTTTCAACTTAGAGAAGATAGAGGAAGCAAGAAGAGGAAGTGATAATTGTGAATTCTCAAGGAAGGACTCTAGTAATGGAGAAGTGACAGGACCCTTCCAAGAAAGAAATAATGGCATGTCAGAGTGTGGCGTGTCAAAGAAAGAGAACACGGATATGTTCATACCTGTTCCCTAAACTTTGCAAAAGTAGATGTTTACAAACTTCAGTGAAAAGCTACGTGTAATCTTAAATTTTCTTAGAGTTTCACGTGAAATATGCCTCAAGAAAATGAGAAAGTCAGAAAAAGAAAGATCAAACATTTCAGCTCTGTAAACGTAATTTTCCAGGTGGACAAGGCAGTGGTTTCTGAAAGCAGAGGCGTCCGTATGGAAGGGGCATCACTGCATGGTTAGGCGTGCACAGAGCATCGCTGCAGAGGACACACAGGAAAAAGCCTCCACACCAGCACAGGAAGGGGAAGAAGCATCTTAACAGTAGACCCTGTGCGAGCCCTTCTCCATGAGTCAGAACTTGGACTTGAGTGAGCAGGGAGGTTATGGCCACCAAGAAAATCACATTGTCTGTCTATCCTGTATTCCATTGCATTCTGAGCTGATAGAACACATCATCATCTTTTAATAGGTTTGGCAAGGTGTTGTGTCAAGAAATGATGTTTAATATAAAATTTGAAGGAGTCTAGAAATATTTGACTTGGAATGATTTAGGGATAAAAAGATAATTTGAAAATTAGTTTAAAGGTTGTTATGTAGAAAAAAACTTAGGCCCATTTGTGTAAATGCTGACGAGCAGGGAGGCCTGTGATCTGAGAAGAACTTTCTGAGTTATCTAAAAGTACAATGGCCTCTTCTATGAGACTGAATGTCCTGTCAGAGGCCTTGTGCCATCACTCACGGATGAGGTAGAGGTGGTTTCTAACCTCAGACAGGACTAAATGACCTATAAGTTTCCAACTCCTGAGACACTGTGGGATTTCATGGGGGAGAGGACCAAACAGTGAGTAGGGAGAGAGGAGGCTTTATTCCTCTCTGTCTTGAAAATAACTATATTTTCAAGGCAGTAGTTATATGGATTTTTTTTTTACTTAATAAAGTTTATTGTAATTTGCTTCAGAAAAATCAGTTCATCTTTATAGGGGAAGTCATTTACTGGCACTTTTCACTTTAATATTAATATGGTATATTAAATAAGAACTATTTTTAAATGGCTCACAACTATGATAGGTGAGAAAGTGTCATTAAGTAATGTGAATGAACAGGGTGAATTGTTTTCTTGGGAAATGCATCTACTTTCCCGATCCCTTTCAATGTCATATAATCAGCTAAAACTCATATGACTAAGAAATATAGGTAGTACTAAACTTATTACAGCAAAACCTCTCTCGCCCAATTCAATCAGGACCAGTATGGGTCAGTTTAACAGAATGGTTGAAGTAAGAAATCAAGAAAATGATATATACCTAAGGTAACTTCTTTTAACTTAAAACACATAAATGTAACTTATTTTACCAATCTTTTGATGTAGAGTTAAAGAATTTCTTCTGTCAGTCTGCTGATTAGAGTTTTAAACATCAGCCGCCTTAGAATAATCACATTTGTAATATAATTGTCTATGAATTTCAACTTAACTTTGTTTAAAGAGAATCCGGAAACATTTCTGATAATGGGTACTGAATTTTTCTAGATTTTTGTATTTTTCTTTATATTTTAATATGCATATATTTTAAACAGCAATGTTTTAAGCAACTGGGCTTTCAACTTAAATGTCATGGAAACATTAATTTTCTTTTTATCCTCATTTAATCATCCAGTTAAATTTCATGATTTCATTTTCACCCTTATTATTTCGTATGTTTACATACCATGTTATTAAACTATGTGCTGTAACAATAACCAGTGCTTCTGACATGAAGAAATTTGTGGCAATAAACACAGTTGACTTTTGACAAGTAACTAACACAACAGATAAGAATGAGGCTTGAGGGAAGCCTGTTGGCTCTAAGTGATAAGCATACCATAGGCATCATTTAAGAAATCTGCTTCTGTTGTTCTGTTGGACATACCAGTTTGGTTTTTGTAAATGTCCTTAACTACTTTCTCTCAAGTCATTTCAGAGGATTTAATGGTTAATCACTTTTTACCTGGTCTCAGATGTTTACGCATCGACATGGAACATCTTTCTCCAGAGCACGAAGTAAGCTGCTGTCATGATTAAGCCACTGTGATTATCAGCACCATGACCATGTGTTTTAATATCTCCTATGCGTGCGTGCTAAGTCACTTCAGTCGTGTCTGACTCTTTGCAACCCCATGGACTGTAGCCCTCCAGGCTCCCCTGTCCATGGGATTCTCAGGCAAGAACACTGGAGTGGGTTGCCGTGCCCGCCTCCAAGGGATCTTCCCCACCCCGGGATCCAACCTTGTCTCCTTGTCTGCTGCATTGGCAAGCGGTTTCTTTACCGCTAGCACCACCTGGGAAGTTCATTTTCTCCTATTCAGACTTTCATTCCTCTTCGTGTGAGGCCTGATTATGGTATGCTGTGCTTAATTTTTTCAAATTGAGTTCAGTGTCATTTTACAGATTTATTAACTAGTGATGAGATCTTAAGCAGCTCCTTTTGCATCTCTCTGTTCAGTTCTCTGAAGTAGGCATAACGAACTGTCTAGAATTTAGCAAGGAATGTATGTGAAATGCTTTTTATCTGCAAACTGCTGTACAGTATTATCTCAGACCATCAGCTTTCTTAGAGGCAGAGTTTCTATTTTCTGTCTCCATTTCCTCATAACACTTCTCATTCTGTTTATCTTCCTGTGACCTCAGGACAGAAGACACAGGTTTTATCATTTATTTCCTATTCTATGTCATCAATCTGTTTTTCTATCAGCTTTTCTTTAGCCTATTACCATGTTTGACTCTCCGTCCTAAACAAAACAAAACAAAACAAAACAAAACAAAAATCTTCCCGTTACCCCTTCACCACACCTCTTTTTCCTCCCAGTAGTCCACGCTCACTCTCAACTCTCACACACTCAGTACCGCGTATCCACCGTCACACTCAGCCAGCAAAGCTTCTGTCTCTGAGCTCACTGGTGATCCAAGTGCTGCACTGAACGGACACGCTGGAGTTGTAACCTTTTCCTCCTTGTCTTTGTCAGTGCTCGATGTTTTTGGACTTCTTTGAATTCGGTAGATACAAAGTGGTATCTCATGATGGTTTTCATTGCATTTCCTTGACTGTTTTCAAACTTGGAATTCTTTATGTGCTTACTAACATCAAAGCCTTTTTAGGTTTTTTTGCCCATTTTTCTCACTTTGGATGATATTTTTTCCTATTATTTCTTTGATGTTTGTTATATAATTGGAATACCAGTATTCTGTTCATTTTGTATTTTGTGAATATCTTTTCCCAATTTTTTTTCGTATTTTTGGCCTATTTGAACACTGATTTTTAATTTTAATAGATTGATTAAATCTTTCTAAGACATGATCTCCTATACTTTCTTCTTAAAATGTTTAAAATTGTATTTTTACAATAAAATTCATAATCCATCTAAAATTAGTTTTTATGTATGGTGTGAGGTAGTGCTTAAATTATGTTTTTTTCTATACAGATGACCAGCTGTCCCATTATTGTTTATGGAGCAGTTCATTATGTCTATACTGATTGGCAGTTCCACTTCTGTCATACCTGATGTTTCCTTGTATTCCTGTGTCTGTTACTCAGGAACATTCTTTTCTGCTGATCTCCTTGGTTATTATAACATTGATATGAACTGTATCATTGTAATGAACTGTCTTTATTACAGTCACTTGTTAAAAAGTCCTGAAATCTAACAGGGCAGGTTCAGCATCCTCTCATTTTTTTAGAACTTTTCATGACTCTTATCATTTTTATGTAAACTTTAGCATTAAACAAGGTTCCCAGAATGATCTTGTTCATATTCTGATGAAGTTTAATTGATTCTATAAATTAATTGGGAGAGACATCAACTTCATAATTTTGAGTCTTCTATCTAGAACATGGGGCTTCCCAGTGGTAAAAAAAAAATCCACCTGCCAATGCAGAAGGTGCAAGAGACACAGGCTCCAAGCCTGGGTCAGGAAGATGCTCTGGAGGAGAAGGTGGCAATCCGTTCCAGTACTCTTGTCTAGAAAATCCCATGGACAGTCCATGGGGTCAAAAATAGTCAGACACGACTTAGCAACTGAGCATGCACGCAAGCATCCAGAACATACTGTATCTTACATTTATTTAGGTCTCCTTTAATGTCTTTCAATAAAGTTTTATAATTTTGTTTGAACAAAACTGTCACCTTATATTTATAATGCTATAATGCTAACTTTTTTTAGGATTATATGTTTTTTAACACTTTGTTATTGGTGTGTAGAAATGTATATAACTTTTATATGTTGAATTTATGTCTGGCTAACCTGAGAAACTTTATTATTAATTCTAATAATAAAATGTCTCTGGATTTTTTAAGTAAGTTTCAAATGCAGGAAAGTCACTATTATTATAGTAAATAATATATTATTTTCTAATACTTTTACTGTATTTTTTTCCCTTTTCCTTACTGTAGGCTCTATATTGCTATACCTTTTTACTTCTGATATTAATTTGTTTTTTGCTTTCTTTTTAAAATAGTTTTGTTAAGGGTTATGAATTTTATTAACCTTTTCAAATACTGAACTTTGTTGATTTTTCTCTGGTTTTTAGTTTGACTACTATTTTCATCTTTATTTCCTTCTGCTTTCTTTAGGTTTGATTTTTTTTTTTTCCTGTTTTTCTAACTCTTTAAGGAGGAAGCTTGGATTTTTCACTTGTTAACTTTTCTTCTCTTCTGATACATAAATTTAAGGCTGTCAGTGTTCCTTTAGCCACATCCCTTTTGCTCCACTGTAGCTTTGTTATCACTTAGTTCAAATTAGATTCTCATTTCCATTATTTCTTTATTGATCCCTGGATTTTTGCTTCATGAGGTAAAGGTAGTTAATTTTATGAGCCAGTTCTCTTATATTTGTATTAACTTTTTGTGATCTGGTTGTTCTATCAGCTATGAAAGACATGTTAAAATTATGATTAGGAATTGCTTTCTTTCCCTCTTTTTAGCTTTTTCCCTATTGTGCTTTGTACATTTTATAGTTGCCCTTTCCAACCTGAGGGAATTCATTTTTACTGCTGGTTGGTTGAGTATTTTTATCATGAGGGGTGGTTGGATATTGTTAGATGTATTTTTCTGAGTCAGTTGAGATGATTACATAATTATGGTTTTTTATTCTCTCACAATATTTGATATTAATGGGTTTTTATATGCTAAAGCAATCTTTGAACCCTGTAAAAAATCCCACTTAGTTATGATGCATAATTCCTTTTATTAATAGATGAAGGTAGATTCAACTTGCTAGTATTTTGTTCAGGATTTTTGCATCGAAGATGGAGGCTATCTGTAGAATAGAACAAACAAGAGGCAAGCCTTTAACAAAGTAACTGCCAAAAGTTTCCTCTTTTAATTAACATATTAGCTTATGGCAATATTAAATACTCAATTAAATCTTTAATTTTACTGTGCTACCTATATTTCACTAAAGTCAATTTTTTTTTAATCAGGTTATTTTAACTTCCATGATAAAAGAATGTGAACAAAAAATAGAGAACAAGACCGTCCAAGAGCCTCAAGGGTAAAACCTTAATTCTTTTTTATGGCTTTGTGTTAACCTTAACTTCTCTACATAAAATTTTTGTCAGTGGGTCAAGTGTTTTATATTGTGTTGTTTTGTGGTAATTAATTTAGAAGGCAAGAAAAGCCTTTAAATGGGCAGTTCACACATACTAATCCATAAACCATCTAGGGAATTTAAAATTCAGATCTCTGCCTCATTCTCTGTGCCCTCATCTTTCTAAGTTGGCCTAGAGATTTGTATATTTAAAAGCTTCCAGCCAAAACACCAGTTCAAAGAGACTTGCACCCCAGTGTTCATAGAAGCATTATTTACAATTGCCAAGGTATGGAAGGCAGACTAAGTGTCTATGAACAGATGAATGGGTAAAGATGTGTGTGTGTCTGTATATGTACACACACATAATGGAATACTGCTACACCATAAAAAAGAGGGTATTCTACCAAGTGAAATAAGTCAGGGCAAGACAAATACTGTATGATATCATTTATGTAGAATCTAAGAAATACAACAGGATTGAATAATATAACAAAAAAGAAACAGACTCAGATACAGAAAATGAACTGGTGGTTACTAGAAGGGTTGAGGAAAGGGGGAGGGGCAATATGGGGGCAGAAGATTAAGAGGAACAAACTGTTATATGTAAAATAAATTACAAGGGTATATTGTACAATACAGGGAATATAGCCAGTATTTTATAATAACTATAAATGGAATATAGCCTTTAAAAATTGTGCATCATTATATTGTACACCTGTAACTTACATAATATTGTATACCATCTATCAGTTCAGTTCAGTTCAGTCACTCAGTTGTGTCCAGCTCTCTGTAACCCCATGGACTGCAGCATGCCAGGCCTCCCTGTCCATCACCAACTCTCGGAGTTTACTCAAACCCGTGTCCATCGAGTCAGCGATGCCATCCAACCATCTCATCCTCTGTCATCCCCTTCTCCTCCTGCCCTCAATCTTTCCCAGCATCAGGGTCTTTTCCAATAAGTCAGTTCTTCGCATGAGGTGGCCAAAGTATTGGAGTTTCAGCTTCAGCATCAGTCCTTCCGATGAATATTCAGGACTGATCTCTTTAGGATGGACTGGTTGGATCTCCTTGCAGTCCAAGGGACTCTCAAGAGTCTTCTCCAACACCACAGTTCAAAAGCATCAATTCTTCAGTGCTCAGCTTTCTTTATTGTCCAACTCTCACATCCATACATGACTACTGGAAAAACCATAGCTTTGACTTTGTTGGCAAAGTAATGTCTCTGCTTTTTAACATGCTGTCTAGGTTGGTCATAGCTTTTCTTCCAAGGAGCAAGTGTCTTTTAATTTCATGGCTGCAGTCACCATCTGCCGTGATTTTGGAGCCCAAGAAAATAAAGTCTCTCACTGTTTCCACTGTTTCCTCATCTATTTCCCATGAAGTGATGGGACCGGATGCCATGATCTTCGTTTTCTGCATGTTGAGCTTTAAGCCAACTTTTTCACTCTCCTCCTTCACTTTCATCAAGAAGCTTTTGAGTTCCTCTTCACTTTCTGCCATAAGGGTGGTGTCATCTGCATATCTGAGGTTATTGATATTTCTCCCGGCAATCTTGATTCCAGCTTGTTGCTTCATCCAGCCCAGCGTTTCTCTTGATGTACTCTGCATAGAAGTTAAATAAGCAGGGTGATGATATACAGCCTTGATGTACTCCTTTCCTGATTTGGAGCCAGTCTGTTGTTCCATGTCCAGTTCTAACTGTTGCTTCTCGACCTGCATACAGATTTCTCAGGAGGCAGGTCAGGTGGTCTAGTATTGCCATCTCTTGAAGAATTTTCCATAGTTTGTTGTGATCCACACAATCAAACGCTTTGGCATAGTCAATAAAGCAGAAATAGATGTTTTTCTGGAACCCTTTTGCTTTTTTGGTGATCTGACGAATGTTGGCAATTTGATCTCTGGTTCCTCTTCCTTTTCTAAATCCAGCTTGAACATCTGGAAGTTCATGGTTCACGTATTGTTGAAGCCTGACTTGGAGAATTTTGAGCATTACTTTACTAGTGTGTGAGATGAGTGTAATTGTGCAGTAGTTTGAGCATTTTTTGGCATTACCTTTCTTTGGGAATGGAATGAAAACTGACCTTTTCCAGGTCAGGTCTCCTGCATTGCAGGCAGATTCTTTACCAGCTGAGCTGCAAGGGGAGCCCAAGAATCCTGCAGTGGGCAGCCTATCCTTTCTCCAGGGAATCTTCCCTACCCAGGAATCAAACCAGGGTCTCCTGCATTGCAGGTGGATTCTTTACCAACTGAGCTATCAGGGACGCCTTTATAAGGTATATTTCAATAAAATATTAAAAAGAAAATAAATAAAAACTTCCAAAGAGATTCTGACAGGTAGTTGGATTTGGGAATCACTGGTGAAAATAGTTTCTAAAAATTTGTGACAAGAATTGTGACAGTTAATGTGATTCACTGCATAAAGGGTTGTCAGCATGTGAATGTTCTAGTCACGTGCTTCTAACCAGACTAATTAGAGCTCAAAGATTTAGTGAAATTAAAATATGAACATAGATGTGGAAGAATAAAGTTGGTCATTTCAGGATAGGAAGTAATTTATAAATAGTCTGTTGTACTCTTTCTAAAGTAACCTTGAACAGTTAATCTTAAGTGGAATCTTTTAGGCATGAAAAACTCAAAGGTGTTTCCTTTATAAAAGTGACTCCCAGGAATAAGTGTTTCATCTTGTCAGGCCAGGTGCCCATACAGACACTCCTCCACACTCCCAACCCCAATATACACACACACACCCACAGTCTTTTCCTCCACACTCCCAACCCCAATATACACACACACACCCACAGTCTTTTCCTCCACACTCCCAACCCCAATATACACACACACACCCACAGTCTTTTCCTCCACACTCCCAACCCCAATACACACACACACACACACACAGTCTTTTGCCCCTTAGCACAGCTCAGAACTGTTGCCTTCGCCTCCTGGAATGGTGGGCTCTTCTATCACTTTAGCCGTGGAAACTTACAGAATAGAAATGCTTTGATAGGTTTCTACTCTGAACACAAAATCCGTGAAGTTATCATTAAAGCATATAATTCTGTTCATTTTTATACATTTAATATGAACATTTTTGATGCCTTATTAGTTTAAAATGTAAAAGGTTTGGGACCAAAATTGAGAAAAATTATATGTGAAATACCTTCTAAATGACATTTCATAAAGTAGCATGCAGGAAAGAAAGAAGTCTCTGTACTGTCCTGAAACACATTTGGTTATGTGACCTTCCATTTAAAAAGAAAAGTTCACTTTTATAATCATAGTTTTCCTGTGTTATTCAAATCTTCTGTATTATTATTTTTTTAATTCTTATTCCACAGAATTTCAAATAGACACAAAAAATAAACATGACATAATGAATCCTCATCGGAGAAGGCAATGGCACCCACTCCAGTACTCTTGCCTGGAAAATCCCATGGATGGAGGAGCCTGGTGGGCTGCAGTCCAGGGGGTCGCTAAGAGTCGGACACGACTGAGCGACTTCACTTTCACTCTTCACTTTCATGCATTGGAGAAGGAAATGGCAACCCACTCCAGTGTTCTTGCCTGGAGAATCCCAGGGACGGGGAAGCCTGGTTGGGCTGCTGTCTATGGGGTCACACAGAGTCGGACATGACTGAAGTGACTTAGCAGCAGCAGCAGCAGCAATGAATCCTCATGTATTCACTACTCAGCTTATATATAACAGTCAGTATGAGAATTAAGGTGGATTCAGGATATATTCAAATGTGAGTTCAGTTTAACTTGGCAACAGGTTAGACTAAGAGAGAACTAGAATCTAAGGGTTCCTGGGTTGGGTGATGGCACAGTACAACCCAGTGGAGCTATTCTGAAGAGAAGTGTTTATTCACAGTTTGAAGTACAGTTAGAAAAGCACTGTAAGCAGTTACTGAGATTTAGGAACTATTAAAATATTAGTGGTGACCAGAGGGGTGGAGCTGGACGGATGATCTCACGTGGAAAGAGGGCTCAGACATAAAATTAGACCAGTGTTCAAAATGCAGCGTCTAGGAGAAGCTTGGGCTTTCCAGGTGGCTCAGTGGTAAAGAACACGCCTGCCAGTGCAGGAGACTCAGGCTCAGTCCCTGGGTCAGGACGTCTGCCTGGAAGTGGGCACGGCAATCCACTCCAGTCTTCTTGCCTGGAGAAGACCATGGACAGAGGAGCCTGGCAGACTACAGTCCATAGGGTCGCAAAGAGTCAGACACAACTGAGCAACTAACACTTCACTTCAAGAGAAGCTTCGCTTAGAATTAGGAGGCAATTCAGAGTGGTGTCAAAAAATCAAACAGGAATTTAAAAGAGAAGGAGCAGTGGTCTTCCACTTGTAAGATAGAGTGATGTGAGAGGGAGAGAGGTATTCTAGGACATAAATAAGTTTAAAACTAGGCCAGAAGTAAGAGTTTCTATAGGTGCAGAATCAACGGGTAGTGGGAAGTGGTTGCCTATGACTTGCAATGGAAAGGTCAGATTTCCCTGAAAGCCTGCAGTAAGAAGACAGTACTTTACAGGGCAGTCCATTTCATTTTTAACCACTTGTTTTTTAAAAAATTCCTTTCATATTCTGAGTTAAAGTCTCCCTTCCTGTAACATCTACTCTCTAAAACAAGTTTTGGCAGAGGGGTCAGAGTCAGACTGTTTTGTCAAAGTAATAAAAAATGTAAACTCTTCAGAAAAACAAAACAAAAAAAATGCTATAATGCAGTGGTTCTTTACTGGAAAGCTTTGTAACATACCTACCTGGGTCCTCGACCCTGGAAGGAGAAACTCAGAATCACCGGGGTCAGGTCTAGGAGCCACATCCAGAAGCTCCCCAGATGATCGTGGTGCGGCTCACAGGTCTCTGTAGACGCACACAGCTGTGCAGATACGTAGCACATGTTTCGTTCTTCATGGGAAGGTGTCGTAAGCCCCTAACTCCCCTCCAAGCTGAACGCTGGTCATTCCGTTCACTTCTGTGTGCTGGCTTCTAGACTCCGTTAGCATACTGTTGTGCTCCTCTTAGAATCATTGACTTGATGGTATCTCAGATATTATCTGACCCATGTCTCCTGTTTTTCTAGATGCAGACTAAAATAATACTTACCTTCTGACTTAACACTGTTTCCTACAGAAAGAAAACAGTACCATCAACCTATAGTGTTAAGGAAAGGCATCATGGAATTTAAAACTTGGTTAGACATCAAAGAAGAGATATTTAAGTTGAGAATAGTTCGAACACTTAGACTAGGCAAACATGACTCAAGGGAGTCGAGGAGTTAATCAGTGAAGGTTGGTTTAAAACACACACCCACACAAGAATTAGATTGCTGTTTCTTGAATCCCATGCATATTTTATCTTGGAGGTAGTAAGTGGCCACTGAAGATTTTGAGAAAGGGGTGTGATATAAAGAAGTGATTATTTAAGTGGTGAGTGACTAATACAAGAAGACCAGATCCAAGATTATTGGAATAATCCAGTTGTGAAGTATTGGCATTAGAAATAAAAGTAAACGAAAGAATGCTGTAAAGTCACAAGATGTGATGATAGTTTGGGAGCCATCATACTCACCGCTAGGAAGTTGTGAAGTATTGGCATTAGAAATAAAAGTAAACGATAGAATGCTGCAAAGTCACAAGATGTGATGATAGTTTGGGAGCCGTCATACTCACCGCTAGGAAGAGAGGGAATGTGAGGAAAGGCAGAAAACAGGGCTGTTGCTGAGCCACTAAACCGTGTCTGGCTCTGCAGCCCCGTGGACTGCAGCACACTGCGCTTGCCCATCCTTCACCGTCTCCCTGAGTTTGCTCAGACTCATGTCCATCGAGTCGGTGATGCCATCCAACCATCTCATCCTCTGTCCCCCCACTTCTCCTGCCCTCAGTCTTTACCAGCATCAGGGTGTTTTCCAGTGAATTGGTTCTTCGCGTCAGGTGGCCAAAGTATTGGAGCTCCAGGGAGTTATTTCTAAAGTTAGGGTCTGAAAAAAATGCTTGGGACGTTGCTTGATCCAGTGTACAACAGTTGATGACTCTGGCCCTCGGCGAAGTGTTGCGTTTCAGTAACTATTTTGTAGTCATCCTATGGAAATTTATTTGAAACATAGAGAATGAGTATATTTTGTAATTGAAGAACTACTGAGCCTGCTGGAGGATTACTTGTGGGAAGAGGGAAACCAGCAAGAGAGGCGTGCTCAGAGACACAGGGACACAGCAGGCGGGGGCACTGGAGGAAGAGCAAAAGGAAGAAGAGATTTTCAAGGCAGTGTCACGGCCGGGTACTGAGCTGAGTGACCCACAGTGCCTCCTGTAAAGACCACACGGAACCAGAAGGGCTCGTAGCAGTGCGTCCTCCTTGTGTAGATGTAACAGACGTCTGTTGAGCTCCTGTACCTGGCTCACCGCTCACTTGTCTCTGACAGGGTCAGACATATTCTCTTACTTAGACCTCAAGACATTTTGCAGAGGAGGAAACTGAATCAGAGTGATTTAAAGTATCTTGGCCAGAGTCACAAAGCCAGCAAGCTGGACTCCTGAATCTACTTATTACAGCACAATTGTTGAATCACTGAAAAATGTCCCTGATCAATACTTTGTTCAATAGTATGATGTATCAGCAGTCTTTAGTAGTCATTTGGATTGTGCTTACTCCCCACACAGAAGGTTGGCCAAAGAGAAACAAGATTTGGCGTTGTTGACTGACACTAGTGCAGTTGGTGATCGACCTCAAAGACCTCAGTGTGGCTTTGTTTATGCATTTGTGAAAATAGGAATAATATCTATCTTCCAGGATTGCTGTAAGCATTAGATGACATAATGCTAAGAAGAAGAAGAAGAACTAACACTTACACCTGCCTGGCACTGCTAATGAGCCCTGTATACTCATCAGGGAACCCAGTGTCAGTCGCTCAGTTCAGTTCAGTCGCTCAGTTGTGTCTGACTCTTTGCGACCCCATGAACCGCAGCACGCCAGGCCTCCCTGTCCATCACCAACTCCTGGAGTTCACCCAGACTCAAGTCCATCGAGTCAGTGATACCATCCACCATCTCATCCTCTGTCGTCCCCTTCTCCTCCTGCCCCCAATCCCTCCCAGCATCAGAGTCTTTTCCAATAAGTCAACTCTTCGCATGAGGTGGCCAAAGTACTGGAGTTTCAACTTTAGCATCATTCCTTCCAAAGAAATTCCAGGGCTGATCTCCTTCAGAATGGACTGGTTGGACCTCCTGGCAGTCCAAGGGACTCTCAAGAGTCTTCTCCAACACCACAGTTCAAAAGCATCAATTCTTCGGTGCTCAGCCTTCTTCACAGTCCAACTCTCACATCCATACATGACCACAGGAAAAACCATAGCCTTGACTAGACGAACCTTTGTTGGCAAAGTAATATCTCTGCTTTTGAATATGCTATCTAGGTTGGTCATAACTTTCCTTCCAAGGAGTTAGCGTCTTTTAATTTCATGGCTGCAGTCACCATCTGCAGTGATTTTGGAGCCCCCAAAAATAAAGTCTGACACTGTATCCACTGTTTCCTCATCTATTTCCCATGAAGTGATGGGACTGGATGCCATGATGTTCGTTTTCTGAATGTTGAGCTTGAAGCCAACTTTTTCACTCTCCTCTTTCACTGTCATGAAGAGGCTTTTGAGTTCCTCTTCACTTTCTGCCATAAGGGTGGTGTCATCTGCATATCTGAGGTTATTGATATTTCTCCCAGCAATCGAGTTCAGCTTGTGTTTCTTCCAGTCCAGCATTTCTCATGATGTACTCTGCATAGAAGTTAAATAAGCAGGGTGACAATATACAGCCTTGACGTACTCCTTTTCCTATTTGGAACCAGTCTGTTGTTCCATGCCCAGTTCTAACTGTTGCTTCTTGACCTGCATACAGATTTCTCAAGAGGCAGATCAGGTGGTCTGGTAATCCCATCTCTTTCAGAATTTTCCACAGTTTATTGTGATCCACACAGGCAAAGGCTTTGGCATAGTCAATAAAGCAGAAATAGATGTTTTTCTGGAACTCTCTTGCTTTTTCCATGATTCAGCGGATGTTGGCAATTTGATCTCTGGTTCCTCTGCCTTTTGTAAAACCAGCTTGAACATCAGGAAGTTCATGGTTCACATATTGCTGAAGCCTGGCTTGGAGAATTTTGAGCATTACTTTACTAGCGTGTGAGATGAGTGCAATTGTGCAGTAGTTTGAGCATTTTTTGGCATTGCCTTTCTTTGGGATTGGAATGAAAACTGACCTTTTCCAGTCCTGTGACCACTGCTGAGTTTTCCAAATTTGCTGGCATATTGAGTGCAGCACTTTCACAGCATCATCTTTCAGGATTTGAAATAGCTCAACTGTAATTTCATCACCTCCACTAGCTTTGTTCGTAGTGATGCTTCATGTCCAATTCTTTGCAATCCCATGAACTGTAGCCCACCAGGCTCTTCTGTCCATGGAAGTTTCCAGGCAGGAATACTGCAGTGGGTTGCCCCTCCCTTCTACAGGGGATCTCCCTGACCCAGGGCTGGAACCCGGGTCTCCTGCATTGTAGGCAGATTGTTTACCAGCTGAGCCACCAGGGAAGCCTTTTTAATCCTTGAATAGCCCTATGAGGTAGGTACTAGAATTATGTTCATTTAATAGATGAGGAAACAGAGATTAAATAACTTGCCCAAAGTCACACAGCTCGTGAATGACAGAACTGAGCTTCAGTCTCATTCCAGACTTGCTCCTAATCACTACACCACACTGCTTCCTTTCAAGAAATGATTAACACAAAAGCCACTAACCTCCGATGGTACCAAAAAGCTCTACTCCCTAAGTGTTAGTTTCCCTTTTGTGATACCAGTTCAGAATGTATTTCTTAATGTTCTGTTACTAAAGACTTGAAAAAAAAACGTAAGATAATTTTCATTTTCTAATTGCTTTACACGAATTTCAAAATCTTTTTCCTAGCTCAATGTCAATTGCTGCAAGCTTAGTGAGTGAAGATGCGAAGACCAAGTTCTTGAACAAAATGGGCCAGTTGACAACATCCGGCGCCATGCTGGCCACCGTGTTTCAGAGGAAGAAGTAAGCGCGGGAGGAGGCCCCGGCGAGCACTGAGGTGGGCCTCAGGCAGACTGGCTCCTGGTACTGGAAGTGCTTGCCTTTTTATTTCTGGTTTCCGTTCTTGCATCCTAATGTCATCTTAACCTCCAAAGACACTGGCACCGCTGCTGATCATTGCTGTATGTCAGTGTTGGAGTGCCAACTGTGGTGATAAGCTGAGTTGACAGTCTGTACCAGGTCCCCTCTATGTTCTTGTCTTTCAGAATATTTTTTTTATATATAATATATATATATAGTGAAGTTTTTTTTTTTAATTTTTGGATGGGATATTAGCAAATACTTGTATGATACACTAAGCTATTACAGTGGTACTTAAAATAATGTAAATTTGAAGTCATTGTTATAAAGTAATAAAAATGGAGATGACTTAAGTATTTAAATTACGAAAGGATGACGCAGACTTTATTGCTTCTTAACTGACTAGAAAGAGCCACCAGCATCACTCTGTGCCTTTGGACTCAGTTTGTGCGTCTGTAGGACTTGTGTGCGCTCCATTCACACGGTATTTACAATACTGTAATGAATCTGAATTACACATCCTACAGTCAGTAGATAATAGTGTAACCTTCAACATTTCAGTGCTCTCATGAGTATTCTTTTAAGTGCTATGTAAATCTCCCCATTACTTATATGGATATAACGGACTTACCTGAGGAAGGAGAGCACGCATCGCATGGGGAGTGGTAACCAAGGTGAATTTTACAAACTGGTGTGTAGTAGATTTAAATACTCAAACTAAATTTAAGTAAGAAAAGCTAATAATTGTGACTTTTTTTTCCCAAGTGGGAAAAAAGAAGAAAGTATGGTTCGGATCTAAAAGTTAATACTTATTTACATAAAACATTCTATTTAAGGTGATAAATTTTCTGATGAATTTTAATTTCAGAGATTATCTTTTCATCCTATGCGTTACAGAGAGGTACAGAAAAGTTCGGGACATTTGGGGGCTGCTTTTTTCCCTATAGACAAAAAATGACATTGGCTTCCTTACTATTGGTCTCAGTCGTCACCTTGTCCCCTAAAGTCAGTGCCTGTTCTTGTGTTTGATATATATCACATAGAGTCTTAAGTCAGTGTACAGTTCCCCTGGAATTTGACAATTGTCTGTCAAGTAATGCAACTTTCAGTAGAAAAGAGTGATCCTGGACATAGGAGGGAGGCGGTTGGTTTAATGGTTTAATGTGAGGCCTTTCTGAAAAATGCGTATTTCGGTAAAGAGAATTCTCTTTTGAGCACAGCTGATACACATGGGTGATTGTCATGTTTGTTGTATAAACTGGTTTTAATACACTTGGAATATAGTTGGATTACATTCACTTCCTGGGCAAAGCTAGCTTACTACACATTCAAGCGTATAAAAAATAAGTTTCCATAGGCAGAGCCATTTAAAAAGTTTATTCTGAAATTATTTCTTTAACCTACAGTGAAATAATTGTTAGCTAGTATTTATGGAAACTGTTGGATTCTAGGCATTCCTGAGAAATTGAAAGTGGCTTCCTTTCATGTCAAAAATGTTGATCTATTATAAATAAAATGTTTTTGCATACTTCTTTTGGTTTTGATTTTGGCTATGTGTATTTATTTTCATTTTGAAACACTATATCCTCCAGCCAAGCAAAATGAAATGAGAAGCTGTATATTCACTTCAATATATTTTAACTTAGGAATATAATCTCCATAAGTTACCTCTTTTAGTTTACTTTTATTTAAAAAGCATTGTGTTGTATAAAATGAAAACATTTCTGAGATGATTTAAAGAAAAAAATGTTTAAATTCTCATTTGTTTTGAAGTAACATTAGTATGTTTGTTACCTGATGAATAAATATAATGTATTTTTAATGTGATAAGTTTTATTAATTTGTGAATCCATTTATCCAAATGCTAACAGGTTTTCATGAAAGGCACCATCCAGTAAGATACACAGTGTGTTTCGAGTCCCTCTTATTATGCTATTAAACCCCTTAATGTCAGTAAGACTTTACATTTATTTTTTTCATGGCAAAATATAGATTCTTTAATGATAAAACAGACACTAATCATAAAACTGGGTGCGTTCTTCCAAAACAAGCTGGAAAACTCCCATCCTCGCTCTTTTTAAACAGACGTAAAAATGATACAAATAAAAGCAAAGTTTGCAAAGTAATGAAAAGTTAATTTGAAATTATGCTCCAAAGCAAGCCAGAGACTAAAATTTTTCAGAAATCCACAAGAACTGTAGTTAACAATTTCACTGTATTAACCTGAGAACATTGCTTGCGTGGTAGCATCACTATATGTACGTACCTCTGTACACGGTATCCTTGACCTTCATCTGTTGGCAGTCAGCACCCCTTTTGAGAGATTACTTGCTAAACATCAGATTAACTTAAAACCTGAATGAAATTGTGAATAATTTAAGTAACTTTAATGGGGTATCAATTCAGGTGCTATCAAGCTTCCTTTCCTTATAGGAAAAGAAAAAATGGTTCAAATAAATAGTCTCTGAAATAAACTAAAGTTTGGGGACGTGAAATCAGTGTGTATTGAGTTGTCTTTTCACGAACCTGCTTTTTAAGATAAACTATTTTAGGCCATTCAGTTCAGTTCAGTCGCTCAGTTGTGTCTGACTCTTTGCAACCCCATGAATCGCAGCACGCCAGGCCTCCCTGTCCATCACCAACTCCTGGAGTTTACTCAAACTCGTGTCCATCAAGTCAGTGATGCCATCCAGCCATCTCATCCTCTGTCGTCCCCTTCTCCTCCTGCCCCCAATCCCTCCCAGCATCAGGGTCTTTTCCAATGAGTCAACTCTTCACATGAGGTGGCCAAAGTACTGGAGTTTCAGCTTTAGCATCATTCCTTCCAAAGAAATCGCAGGGCTGATCTCCTTTAGAATGGACTGGTTGGACCTCCTTGCAGTCCAAGGGACTCTCAAGAGTCTTCTCCAACACCACACTTCAAAAGCATCAGTTCTTCGGTGCTCAGCCTTCTTCACGGTCCAGCTCTCACATCCACACGTGACCACAGGAAAAACCATAGCCTTGTTTGACCCTTAGGAACATAACTTTGTCTAGACCCACCTTGTGGATATTTAAACAGCGATAGCCAACCGCAGCTAACATTTTATGCTGATTATAAGTTCTTAACTATTTTTTGTGTAAATAATATATATTTATTTTAAGAGGTTTGTAATTGGCTACTCCAAATCCTCAAATTCTTCAGATTGCCCAGGTAAGTATATTCTAGCTTTATCTTAGCTGTTAACTCTTACAAGCAAACTGTGAAATAAACTTAGCCTTTCACATGAATAGACGTGTTTGAAAACTTTACAGTGTACCTCATTTGGTTACTATTTTATTTCAGTATATTTAAAAAATAATAGGTTAAAGATATATGTTACTAATAAAAATAATAAATGTATCTGGTATCTGCATATCGGTGAAATAATTGGGTTTTAGACTATTTTCATACTATATAAGAATGTTCTGTTTACCTTTCATCTAGCTGTAACCTAATGTTCTTTTCATAGAGCCATTATATGTGGATCAGAATTGTGTAGTCTTATACATTTTGAACTCAGCAAGGTATCTGACTGATTGTCTTAACGTCTTTATTTATTTCCAAGGTAAAAAATATAGGTAAATAAAAGCAAAAATAAAGTGCTGTGCTGTGGGCACATGGCCTAAAAAGCTCAGCAGAGCTTGTCTCCTTATCTCTGGCTCTGAGCAGCCCGATTTATCAACAAACCTTACCACGTTTGCTAAGCCATTTGTAAATGTAGTAAAACCATCCCTTTCTAAAGATTATAAAGTCATTCACCACTCAACATGTGTATTATTTATGGAGTACCTATGTTGTGCTAGGCACGGGAGGCGATGGATAAGGTCAACATAGAACAGAGCTTGCAGCCAGGCAGGGAAACAAACAGTTTGAGAGGGAAGGACTGAGGAAGCCTTACCGTAAGTAGGATGAGTACTTTGGAAGGCCTCCGTAAGGTGACGTTGTACCTGAAAATTAGGAAGACTGGGCTTTACCCATGTGAAAACAGGAAGAGAAAAAAGAGCAGTACGTGCATAGGCCTTGGAGGGTTTAGGGAATTGGAAAAAGAAGACCAATGTGACTCCAGCATTTTGAATATGATGGGGTATCAACAGATTAAACTGGAAAGGGGTATAGCCAGATCACACAGGTTCAATCCCTGGGTTGGGAAGATCCCCTGAAGTAGGAAATGGCAACCCATTCCAGTATTCTTGCCTGGAAAATTCCATGGATGGAGAAGCCTGGTAGGCTGTAATCCATGGGGTCGCAAAGAGCTGGACCTGACTGAGCGACTTCACTTTCTTCTCACATAGTTGAAGTAGTACACTGGCTTGATCAGTTTACATGATGGTTAGACAGGCTTTGGAAGAACGCTTTGGAAAAAGGCAGGAGTAGAGGCTGCAGGGGTTCCCCGAGTGGCACTGGTGGTCAAGAACCCACCTGCCAATGCAGGAAACACGAGAGAGAACGGATCGGTCCCTGGGTTAAGAAGATCCCCTGGAGGAGGGCGTGGCAGCCCAGTCCGGTATCCTTGCCTGGAGAATTCCACGGACAGAGGAGCCTGGCGGGCTACAGTCCATGGGGTTGCAAAGAGTCGGACACGACTGAGCAACTTAGCAAGCATGCAGAGGCTGCAGAAGCCAAGGCAATGTCTAAGCAAGAGGTGGTGGCAGCCTGGACGGAAAGGGCGGGGAAAGGGCAGACCTGAGGTAAACTGGGGATAGATTTGGGACGTAATATTGGCATGACAGGTTGGGTATGAAGAGTGAGGGAAAAAGAAAAGTCAAAGATGTCACTGAGATTTTTGGCTGGATTAACTGAATAAATAATGAGTGATAACAACAGGAAATTTTAGGATGAATCTATAGTTTGAGATGTGCCAGAATTGAGATATCTGAGAGGTACCTGTCTCGAGGTCAAGTGAGAAGTTCGTTATCCAAGTGTGGGTCTCAACAGAGGTCAGGCTTAAATCCAGATTGTGGGGTCATTGGTATTTGACTAAAGCCATGGAACTAAATGAGATGGGCTGGGGAGAGAGCAGCCGTGGAGAAGAGTCCGACTCTGAGCCCCGAGACACTCCCGAATCTGGACGTTCAGTAGAGCAGGAGAACGTACTCATAAGGCTCAGGGGAGTGAGGCTGGAGAGAAACCAAGAAAGGGTGCTTTCCTGGAGCCAAAGAAGAACACCCCAAGGAACAGCGGTGGCCCCTTGGCAGTCAGTAGGAGGGTGGATCTAAGGTTGGTGGAAGATAAAAGTCACTGATGACGTCAATCGTAAGCTCAGTGGGTCTGTGGAGATAGAGGCCTGACTGCACACGGTGAAGAGAGACGGACAGGGTTGCCGGCTCTTTCAGGAAACGTTGCCATAAAGGGGAGCAGAAGCCCTGGCGTCTAGAAAGGATCGTGAGGTCCAGGAGAGGTGTGGAGGGAAGCTTTGTAACAAGAGAAATTAGATCTGTACGTAGGCTGCTGAGAGCAAGTCAGTAAATTGAGAGAGAATGGTGGTGCGACAGCAAGAGTAGGTGAGGACTGTGCAACAGTGAAGTCCCTGGGAAGGCAAGAGGGGGTGCGGTTCAGGACACAAAGGCATCGGGGCCTCCTCCACGATTGGAGAGAATAGGTGCACTGGAGGTAATTTGGTAGATACAGTGGTGGGAAGGTTTGGGGTTTTCCATCTCTTCTCAGTAAAGGATGAAGCAAAGATACTAGTGTGGCTGGCATGTGGAAAGTTTTGGAGGTTTGAGGAAAAAGAAGGTAGAAATGGTTGTCTCCAAGAATAGCAGAGTATTACGGATACAACTGTTAAACTGCCAAGCAATTGTGAAAGCTGATTTGAGAATAGTAATTACGAATTTAAAGACAGGCAGTTAACACAATTGTGGTTTGTTGTGTTTTTTTTTTTTTCTTCCAGACAAAATTAGCTGTTCAGAACAGATGTGAAGTATACATACAATAAAGTAGAACCAGGTCTGGGTTTTTCCAGATGCATAAGATGAGAAAAGACAAGGATATTAAACCTCTTGCAAAGAAATTATTATTGTGATGGACCCACAGAATTGAACTGGGAACGAGGGGGAAACTATCGGACGGATGGGCCTAAATAAAGTCAACAGTATGTAAGTGAGCTGGAAGGAGCTTCCTTTGAGAGTAGAAGTGAAAAGCAAATACTATTCCTGTTCTACGCCCAGCCTTTAAGGTACAGAGGTTTGTGGAAACAAAATGGAAAAGCCTGCACTCTAAAGAATAGCAATGAAGGTGATGTTTTAGGGGTGATGGTGGTTTAGTCCCTAAGTCACATCTGACTCTTGCAACCCCATGGGCTGTAGCCCACCAGGCTCCTCTGTCCATGGGGTTTTCCAGGCAAGAATACTGGAGTGGGTGGCCATTTCCTCCTCCAGAGGGTCCTCCCAACCCAGGGATCAAACCCAGGTCTCCTACATTGCAGGCAGTGTCTTTACCAAGGGGTGGTCAGGATTTAACTAGCGTAAGGTGGGTCCAAGAGAAGCGGCTGAGGATGAGAAATCTGAAGACACCTTGAGTTCCCATGTGCCCAGTGGGAAGGGTTAGAGATTGAGGAAGTTTTCCGCTGACATCTGTGAACCTGGTCTAGCTCCTGGAGGTAAGAACAAAGAGCAGGGACCTCTCTCTGGCTGGGCTCCCTAGAGTCTGTGACTTACACTTGTCCTCTCTGGGACTCCAGCAGTTGATCAATTACAGTTCTAGTTTTTCCACCCCTGCCTCGGTTCCCACAGAGGTTATAGCTTGTGAGTTTTCTGCTCTGATAATTTGTGATTCTCTGTGTTTACCTGTCAGTCTCTCCAGTTTGGGGGGCAGTGGTATGCCCTGGGACCTCCCTTCTCTTAAATGGATTTAGGAAGAGTTACTGATTTCCTGGTGGCTCAGTTGGTAAAGAATCAGCCTACAGTGCAGGAGACTAGGGTCCCATCTCTTGGTCAGGAAGATCCCCTGGAGAAAGAACTGGCAACCCACTCCAGTATTCTTGCCTGGGAAATCCCATGGACAGAGGAGCCTGGCAGGCTGCAGTCCATGGAGCCGAGAGAGTTGGACACGACTTAAGGACTAAACCATTGATCGTTCAGCTTTTTACTCATCAGGACAGAGTGGGGACTTCAAGCTCCCTACATGTGGAACTGGAAACAGGAAGCAGCACAGATTTTTTTTTTTTTTTAAATGCAAAACACAGAAAAGAGGGTAAAAGTCATTTGGGGCAGAAGGGAAGAGAGAGATTGGGCAGAAATGTTATTTGAGGAGAGAATGGACACAAAAATGCTTAAGCTGACAAAAAACATCAAGAAAGGCAATGAATTACAAACAGGATCGATTCAAAGAAAACTAACCTCCCCACGTTGGTGTAAACCTGCTGAAAACCAAATACAAACAAAATCTTAAAAGCAGCAACTGTAAGGCTGATAGTTGGCATATCAAAGAAAACAAAGCAATTATGTTTTTTAAATGCCGAAGGAAAATAGCTGCCACCCTACAACTTCAAATGAAGGCAAGTTAAGGTATTTTTAGACACTCTTCCCCTAGAAAAAAAACCCAAAACAGAATTTGTTAGCAGCAGACTCACCCCAAAGAAAAACCTGAGAAAGTTATTCAAGCGAAAGGAGAGTGACCCTAGGTAGCATCTTACAGATGCAAAAAACAATATGGAGCAAAAAAAGGATACATAGGGACTTCCCTGGCGGTCCAGTGGCCAGGACTCTGTGCTCCCAATGCAGGGACCTGGGTTCAAGCCCTGCTCAGGGGACTAGATCCCACATGCCCCAACCAAGACCTGGGGCAGCCAAATTTTTTTTTTTTTTTTTAGGAAACTGGAAAATATCAAATGTTAGAGATGTAAGCAATGTGCTTTTAAAAGGAACCATAGGTTAAGGAAACTACAACAAAATTAGAAAACATTTTTATTAAATAATGGGAAATATGAAACTTGTGAGATAAAACTAAAGCCATTCTTAACAGGGAGCTGTACATACAGCTTTAAATACATAAATGAGGAAAGAATGTTTAAGGTCAATTAACATTCATTTTAAGAAGTTTGAAAAGAACCATGAAGCAGAAGAATCAATAAAGTTCAGAAATTAAATAGAAAACTCAAACACAATAAAGAAGATAAAGAAAGATAAAAATTTGATTCTAATTAATTGAACTAATAAAACCTGATTAAACCCCAGAAAGACTTACCAAGAAAAGGAGAAGGCATAAATAAATTACCAGGTGGTGTTCAGTCACTCAGGGGTGTCAGACTCTTTGCAACCCCATGGACTGCAGCACGCCAGGCCTCCCTGCTGCTGCTGCTGCTAAGTCGCTTCAGTCGTGTCTGACGCTGTGCGACCCCATAGACCGCAGCCCACCAGGCTCCCCCGTCCCTGGGATTCTCCAGGCAAGAACACTGGAGTGGGCTGCCATTTCCTTCTCCAATGCAGGAAAGTGAAAAGTGAAAGTGAAGTCGCTCAGTCGTGTCCGACCCTCAGCGACCCCATGGACTGCAGCCCACCAGGCTCCTCTGTCCATGGGATTTTCAAGGCAAGAGTACTGGAGTTGGGTGCCATTGCCTTCTCCCTGGCCATCACCAACTCCCAGAGTTTACCCAAACTCATGTCCATCGAGTTGATGATGCCATCCAACCTCTCGTACTCTGTCGTCCCCTTCTCCCCTGTCCTCAATCTTTCCCAGCATCAGGGTCTTTTCCAATGAGTCAGCTCTTTGCATCAAGTGGCCAAAGTACTGGAGTTTGAGCTTCAGTCCTTCCAATGAATATTCAGGACTGATCTCCTTTAGGATGGACTGGCTGAATCTCCTTGCAGCCCAAGAGACTCTCAGGAATTTTTCCAACACCTCTGTTCAAAAGCATCAATTCTTCGGCAGTCAGCCTTCTTTATGGTCCACCTCTCGGATACATCCATACATGACTACTGGAAAAACCATAGCTTTGACTAGACGGACTTTTATCAGAAAGGTAATGTCTCTGCTTTTTAATACACTGTCTAGGTTGGTCATACTTTTCTTCCAAGGAGCAAGTGTCTTTTAAAAATTTCATGGCTGCAGTCACCATCTGCAGTGATTTTGGAGCCCAAGAATATAAAATCTCTCACTGTTTCCATTGTTTCCCCATCTATTTGCCATGAAGTGATGGGACTAGATGCCATGATCTTAGTTTTCTGAATGTTGAGTTTTAAGCCAACTTTTTCACTCTCCTCTTTCACCTTCATCAAGAGGCTCTTTAGTTCCTCTTCTCTTTCTGACATTACCAGTATTAGAAACTAAAAAGAAGAAATCCTTACAAACACTACATTTAAAATATAATGAGATTTTATAAATGACTGTACACCAGCAAAGTTAAAAGATTAGATGGAATGAACATACTTCTATTTAAAAACACACATACACCACTTCTTACCAAAACCAACACAAAAGGAAACAAGCTCTCTAAAGCTGTCTATCAAATACAGTGAACCTGTCATTTAAAACCATGCCATAAGGAAACCTCAATGCCCGGATGGTTTCATGGGTGAATTCTACCAAATATTTAAGGAAAAAGTAATACCGTATTATACACCTTTTCGAAGGTCTTCCATATTCCTCAGTCTTGTCCAGCAAAACACTGACACTGAAACTTGACAAGACCCAATTCAGGAAGGGTACGGCAGGCCAGCCTCTCTCACAGACCTGGATATGGAATTTCTTCATGTCACTGTGGGATAGCATCGCCCCTTGATTCATCTGTGAGTGAACACTGATTTATCAAGGTTTACTGTGGTTTAAAAAGTGTTTTGTAGGTGAGATGACAGCACAAGCAAGCAGAGTGAATAATAAAAACATTTGTATTTACTAGTGAGCTTTTCCTGAAAGATTTGTAAAGTCTTATGTTTACTTAATAACTTCGCTTTTTATGTATTTGCTTTAGCTCTGTGCCCAGTAATTATTTTCTGTCACCACATGAAAAAAAATTACATAAGCTGATTAATTCTCATTCTTGTGGACATTTATAGGCATTTTATTAACAAGATTGTATCTATTTTCTGGTGCCTAGTACAGGCCATTAAAATATAATCCTATTGATAGGATACTTACGAAGCATTCACCTGAAACGAAAATGACAGCCGTGTTTTAACTTACCTTTTTGATTCTGGAAACTCAAAAGAGTTCTTACAGAAGCGGGAAGTAGTGAGGGTTTTCAGGGTTAGTTGCACATTACCCATGTAAAATAGTTTTCTACTAAAGCTATGATTCTTTTATTTTTCTCCCCAGTACAAATAAAACAATTCACCATTGGCTGATTACTCTGTAAAAATTGGAAATGTTTAATAAATGTTAAAACATCTGTTGTTTAAGATGAATTTTGCATTTATTACATATAACCAAAATTTAATTATACATTTTGCATTTATTACATATAACCAAAATTTAATTATACATGTGCTTGTAAATGGACTTATAAAAATAATAAATAACACTTTCTGTAAATGAAGAGAAATATCTAGTTATAGTGCAAGCATTCTTCACTTAATAGGGAAAAATAGTATTTAACTTCCATGTTTCTCATAATAACGCCATTTATATAGGAAAGATGATGTCCTCAAGCTCATTTTAATGGATCTTGTTAATAACAAATGTATTCTACATTAATCTCTATAAAGTATTTGAACTATTTGAGTGATCCGTAAATATTGAAATAGAGTCTTTAAAAGTAATTATTTTTTCAGTTAAACTTGTTTTAGTAGATTTAATATGGTAACCCGGGCATTCTGTTGTTTACAGTGCTTCCAAAACCAGCACACTCACCTCTGGGACTTTCCAAGCAGAAGTTTTAAGTCCCCTAATCTTTTTTTGAAAAAAGAAGGGGTTGATGTTGGAAATACGCCAGGAGTAGGCCTTGGTATTTCTCGTGAAGTGCCACAGTGAATATACCCTCTCCCACAAGTCAGTTCCTTTTATCAAAATCAGAATCTCACACACAGCCATTTCCAGAAAGTCTGTCCCCACATTCAAGACAACAATAGGCCAGATAAATATTTTTTTTAGTCTTAATTTTGTACAATTCCTATACTTAATTTCATCTGGAGTTTTAACCTCTATTTACCAAACGTACATACCTGTCAGTTGAAGTACAAAAGTACTTTTTCCTCAGTGTAAACAGCTTAGGAACATCAAAAGTTAAAATGAGTAGTTTCTACTATGATTCACCTAATGCTAATATTTGGTGCTTTAACCTAAATGTCCATCAACAGATAAATGGATAAAGAAGATGTGATATACACACCATGGAATAATACCCAGCCATAAAAAGAATGAAATGTCATTTGCAACAACATGGATGGAGCTAGATATTATCATACTCAGTGAAGCAAGTTAGCTTAATACGTGGAATCTAAAAAAAAAATAAAAGAAGCAAATGAACTTATTTAGAAAAGAGAAACCGACTTACAGGCATAGAAAAAAACTTATGGTTACCAAAGGGAAAAGGGGAGAAGGGATAAATCTGGAGATGAGATCAACAGACATACACCCACTGTATTTAAAACAGGTGAGCAACAAGGACTTACGGTATAGCACTCGCAGTATCTTGTAGTAACCTAGAACTGAAAAAAGTCTGAAAAATAAACATAACTGAATCACTTTACTATATATCTAACGCAGTATCACTATATAAACTAACGCAGTGTTGTGAATCAACTGTAGTTCCATTTTTAAAACCTGGGGAGAAGTTGGTGCTTAGTAATAAGATGCACTCCAGAGCCAGACAGCCAAGGTTTGAATTCCAGCTCTGGCATTTACTGCAGGTGACCCTAGGTAAGTTATTAGCCTCTATGCCTCGGTTTCCTCATCTGTAGAAAGGGTTTAGTATTCCTTGCGAAGCTGTTGCAAGAATTGAATGAATTTGTAAGTGTAAATATGCTATTAGTATTTGCTATTGTTGTCTCTCCAGAAACTTCCTTTGCTTAGATAAGTAAAATCATGTTTTTTTTTTTATTACTTTTTACAGACATGGGACGATATTACTCTGTAACTAGCTTTTTCTACTATGATATGGAATTGCTTTGCCAAAGGATATTTGCACTTTTAATTTTTTTTTAACCAAACACTACAGATTGCTTTCCAAAAAGCAGAAAAGTAACTGGCAGTGTACCCATCAGGCTGCCCAGGAGGGAGTCACAAAGTAAAGGAACCAGCATGACTGCAGTAGCCCAAGGCGGGAGGGGAAACGGAAGTGTGCTGTTGTAAGGTTCTTCCCGTATACCTGCTGCTGCTGCTAAGTCGCTTCAGTCATGTCCCACTCTATGCGACCCCATAGACGGCAGCCCACCAGGCTCCCCCGTCCCTGGGATTCTCCAGGCAAGAACACTGGAGTGGGTTGCCATTTCCTTCTCCGACGCATGAAAGTGAAAAGTCAAAGTGAAGTCTCTCGGTCATGTCTGACTCTTCAGGACCCCATAGACTGCAGCCTACCAGGCTCCTCCGTCCATGGGATTTTCCAGGCAAGAGTACTGGAGTGGGGTGCCATTGCCTTCTCCAACCGTATACCTAGAGGGGCAGAATTTCATCTGTAGGTAAACTGTCATGTCATATAGTCATGTTGTAAACCCAGAACTAAAACAACAAAACAAACAAGAGATATAAAATAAGCTACCAATGGAGAAAAAAACATAACCCTAAAAATACTCAAATCATCCAAAAGAAGGTAAGAAAAAAAACGAGCAAAGGTGGAACAAATAGAAAACAAATAGCCAGACTTAAATTTTACCGTATTTATAATCACATCGAAGTACGTGTTAGTTGCTCAGTCGTATCCGACTCTTCACGACCCCATGGACTGTTGGACTGTAGCCCACCAGGCTCCTCTGTCCATGGGATTCTCCAGGTAAGAATACTGGAACGGGCAGTCATGCCCTCCTCCAGGGGATCTTCCCGACCCAGAGTTCGAACCTGGGTCTCCTGCATTGCAGGCAGATTGTTTACCGTCTGTGTAAACAGCCGATAAGGGGGTTCCCTTATCGGCTACGTGATTTGCAAATATTTTCTCCCATTCATTAGGCTGTTGAAGCCTCAAGCCAACCCACTCAAGTATTCTTGCCTGGAGAATTCCACGGACAGAGGGAGCTGGCGGGCTACAGTCCATGGGGTCGCAAAGACTGGACACGACTGAAGCGACTTAGCACAAGCACCCAAGTGGGGAGGGCTTAGAGGGGTGTCTCTGACACTTCTGACATAAGTGTCTCTGACGCTCCAAGAGCTTGCCCTGCTCTGCTGTCAGCCAGGCTGCTCTTTCTTTTCTTCTTTGGCCGAGGCGCGCCGCTTGTGGGGTCTTAGCCGACTCATTTGAAAACACCCTGATGCTGGGAAAGACTGAAGGCGGGAGGAAAAGGGGACGACAGAGGATGAGGTGGTTGGATGGCATCACCCACTCGATGGACTGAGCCTGAGCAAGCACTGGGAGTTGGTGATGGACAAAGGAACCTGACGGGCTGCAGTCCATGGGGCCGCAGAGTCGGACACGACTGACCGACTGGACTGGACTGAACTGAGCTGAGTTCCCCACCAGGGAACTGAACCCGCGCCCTCGGCAGTGATCGCGAGGAGTTCTCCGCGTGACCTTTGGTTGCTGGGCATTCGCTTCTGGGAGGTCCCGGCTTGGAAGGGTGAGCGCGGGCTCGGGGCGCGCGCGAGGCTGGCCGGGGCCACCGGGCTACCTTCTTCCGGGGAGTGTGTCCCCGACAGTCCGGGGGTGCGGGCCCGCAGTGTCTGCGGGAGCCTCCCGAAGGCAGGAGCTCCGCGGGGGCGCGGCGAGAGCCCCCGGATCACCCCCAGCACCCTCAGCGCGCTGGACTCGGGCGTCGCCTCCTAGCCCGGGCCCTGCGCCGGGCGCGGCCTGAGGAGGGCGCAGCGCCGACAGGGAGGGTGCCCGGGGGTGGGGCGGGGCGGGGCTGGACGGGGCGGAGCGGGCGGACCCGAGGTCCCGGGCCGCCGCGCGGGCAGCAGAGGCCGCAGAGCGGGCCACCGTCCCCCGCCCTCCGCGCCATGGCACCGCGCGCCCGGCGGCGCCGCCCGCTGCCCGCGCCGCTGGCGCTGCTGGCGCTGCTCGGCCGGCTGCAGGTAAGGAGGCCGCCCGCCGCCCGCGCCCCGCGCCGGGCGCCCTGCGCGCCCTCCTCCGCGCGGCCGGGGGCTCCGAGACCCGCACGGAGCCTGGGGGCTGAGGATCTGGGGGGAGAGCCACGGCGGGTGCGGTCGGACTGTGGGAGGAGGGAACCGGGAGCCTCAGGGATGCTGGGGTGCTGCGGGACCCCGGCACCCGAACGCGGACGAGGGGCCCCCGCACGATCGCTGCCGCGGAGACAGCGGCGTAGACACGTCCCCTTCCCCTGCGGACGGACTCGAGAGAAAACTTCAGAACCGCAGGCAGCGCCCAAGTTAACCAACCGTCCTAAGTAGGATTCTCCTTTCGGGCCATTCTGAGCCCCGGTCCTTAACTCTACCTGCGCCTCACTCCGTCTCCCCACCTCCGCTTGGCGGCTGTCGGAAGGTGGACTGGCTGATGCTTGCCCCTTGCGGGGGTGTCCATCCAGAGCGCGCGCTGAGACCGGGTTTGGTAGTTTAGTGGCTCAGATGGTAAAGAATCCGTCGGCAGTGCAGAAGACCCTGGGTTCTCCTTCCAGAGTTCCATCCCCGGGTCGGGAAGATCCCCTGGAGAAGGGCATGGCAACCCACTCCAGCATTCTTGTCTGGCGAATCCCATGGACAGAGGAGATTTTTTTCTGAAAAAGGAAATCAAAAAAAAAAGAAAAGAAAATCAGAATGTTTTCCTACGTTCCCCTCTTTCTGTAAATCTCCCTTCTCCCCTCCAGTTCCACTGCCCCCACCGCACTCCCACAAACCTGCAAGCAGTTCAAGAACCACCGGCTCAGGTTCCGGACCAGAATGACACAGAGTCACTTCTCAGAACCCCTGTGATGATACTGGGACAAAATAGTCTTCACAGTTGGAAAAACCAACGCACCCGGGGTGCTTGAAGTCAGTCGGGGAGCCGGTCTGTAGGGCGCTGCTCTCCGGGTGCTGAGCGGGCGGGCAGGCGGGGCAGGGGGCGGCCTCAGCGCGGCCAGGCCCCGCTGGGTCTCCAGCCCGGGAGCAGCCCGGGACTCCCCTCTGCGGCCTTTCCCCTCGAGTCCCGGGGGCTGTTCAAGACTCAAGGGGGCTGAGGGGACCGGGAAACCGAATTCCCCGATCCGGGTTCCCTCCCCATCCCAAGCCCTCCGGAAGAAATTTCTCTATGGGATCACTTGGTCCAGTTGCCAGGTGAATAAAAGCAGGTACTGGTTTTCTGTCCCCTGGAGGAGAGCTATAGTGTGGGAAAGCCAGCCCCACAGTCCTCTGACAGCCTGTCCCCTTGGAAGTCCCTTAGAGGGCAAGTGCTGGTGGCTTTCTGCTTTCAGCAGTTTCAGATTCCCCTGCTCTGTAAAGACTGGCTTCGGCTCTTGCTGACAGCTTCCAGAGAGAACAGCACTTCTAGGGCTGTGTTTGGAGTGAGGAGAGATGGCAAACCAACCTGGGACTAGAGCCTGGACAGAAGTACAGGCTGTGGGCTGGAGCAGACGGTTCTCTTGGAAGACGTGGCCTGTTCCCTTTCTGCCTAAGGGAGCCTCCGGGAATGGCTGAGGGCAGGGAAGCCGGGAAAGCCTGAAGGCATTTTCTCATTGTAAGCACTTTAGGTGTTGCTTAATGAAGTGTTCAACAGGTTGGACAGGTGTGCTGCTTTATTTAAACCACAGGAGGAGGGCTCCAGGGAATAGCTAGCCACCTGAGAAAACCCTGCTCACTACACAGCTTTAAAAAAAGAAAAACACCTCACAGTGTTAATTGCAAAAACTTCATATGTACATATATGTGTACATGTAGTGCTGTAGGTTCTAACATTGACAGCAATTGCTATCAAAACATTTCTTTCTCAGGACTTCCCTGGCAGTTCAGTGGTTAAGACTCCATGCTTCCAATGCGGGAGACATGGGTTGGATCACAGGTAGGGGAACTAAGATCCCACACGCCTCACGATGCAGCCAAAAAAAAAAAAAAAAAAAAAGCCAAAATACCCATTTATTTCTCAGAGCTATCTTTCAGCAAGTACTGTCTACTCTCCCCAACCATCCCGCCCTTTCCCTTTGAGCTGCATGAATTATGTGCATTTTTAAATCATACCTAAACGGGAAACGGGGCTTCCCAGGTGGCTCAGTGGTAAAGAATCTGCCTGCCATGAAGGAGACTGGGGGTTTAATCCCTGGGTCGGGAAGATCCCCTGGAGAAGGAAATGGCAACCCACTCCAATATTCTTCCCTGGAGAATTCCATGGAGAGACAAACTGGCAGGCTACCGTACATGAGGTCACCAAGAGCTGGACGCAGCTCAGCAACTAAACACCAACAGGAAGCAATGGAAGGGTGCTGGGACAGCTCCGATCAAGTGACAAGTGACGTGTGTGCGTCTAGTCTCCCCAGCGCAGACGCGTTGATTCTGAGCGGGGGTGGCCGTGGCTCCCTGCAGAAACTGGGGTTCCAAGAGCCATCCTGCAGGTACGGCTGCTTTGGGCCCACCTGGTCTGTTCAGAGAGAGGAATTGCCTTGGTGGTTAGTTCTCACCCGCTAGGCAAGGCCTGAAGAACTGTTTAGTGTGGGGCGTGGCGGAGGTATCGCTTTTGTAAAATAGTTGGCAAAAACAGCTTCCAGAAAGGGCCTTATCTGCAAGCATTGTATTTTGTTCCATGAACATTATATTAAATCAATTTAAACGTACCTGGAAGGCTGTAAGGTTTGCCTTTTAAAACATCTCTGCGATTGTATCTCTGTGTGTCTGTGTCAGTGAGGGCATTTGAGTTCAGACAGAAGAGTGTTTGTCTACAGAAAGAAAAACACTGAAAACTTCTATGTTGATCATTCTGCTGTTAGAGTTGAGAAATTATAGGACAAGACTGTGTTCATTGAGGTCATTGATCACACAGCCGTGTTTATCCCTAGTAATCCAAGACCTAAGGGCAGAGTCGCTCATACCCGGGCCAGCAAGTGTATTTGGTATTTGGGATGTAAAGCCTTGTTCTGGGGAAATGCACAGCCAAGACACAGCTGGGTCTTCACTGTCGGGTCCAGAGGACAAGGCGGGCGAAGAGTAACACCTTCTGTACACGAAGCGGTGCAGGGAAGGAAGGAGGGATACAGCTGGAGGAACCAGGAAGGGCTTCGGAGCAGGACGCTCCCGAGGCCATCTTGGAAGGACGGCTGGGAAATCAGGGGTCAGAGGCAGTTGGGGAAGAAAGCTCTCTATTGGAGAAGATGGCTTGAATGGTTTAGGCCTAAAGCAATCTTGCCAAGAAAAGAAAACCCACATATTTTTATGACTTTATGGATAGCAAATAGCACTCTGTAAAGCTAGCTGAAGGAAGCCTGCCACAGACAGGGCAGTAAACATTTGCAGTGTTTGAGATAACACTTGTGTGGCCCTCATTGAGGTGGCAAGGTAGACTAATCAGGAACAGAGAGGTCGTGGGCCCTGGAAGGCCCGTGGGGAGACCCCGCAGAGGAAATCCCCTGGGTGGGGCTGCAGGGCTCCTGGGTGCCCGCCCTGGCCCAACAATCTCCCTGCCCCACCGGCCCATCCTAGCGGGAAGACCTGGCCGTGTGTTCCTACTTTGTTTAGAGAGTCACAGACTCCGGGATCAGCGTCCTTTTCGTTGGTTTTGTTGATCACAGATATTTCGAATGCCCCCGCCACCCCCCACCCCCGCCCCGGTATTTCCTTCCCACCACTTCCCCTGAAAATGGCACATCTGTAATCTGAACGTATTCTCTGTGTTGATAAGGAAATATGAGTTTGCTTTTACAGTTATCTACCAGAAATTCTTATGCCAGGAAAACTGAAACAATAAAGGTGTATCTTTGAAGGTCAGTAAATCAGTGTTTTATGAGGCCATGAAAAGGGGAGTTCCAAGCCAGGGCCTCCTTTGCAGAGAGTGCTGTTTGAAGAAGGAGCCACGTGAACTTTCTCTGCCAGCTCAGTATTAAAATTCCCCCCATGCTGTTTTCCTATTTTTGAAGTGCATGGGAAAAGAAAGCGGTGTGTTTTCCGCATGTGTGTCCAGAGGAAGCTGGCGGGCCGTCTTGCTGTGGATGTGGATCTGCATCCCGCCTAGATGGTCCTCAGCTCTCCAAGTGACTCACGCCCCAGGGAACCCACCCTTGGGCCAGGGGGGCTGGTGGACAGCCATGGCCTGTCTGCTGTCTGCTGTCTGCCTGCAGAGTCCGGACCCCAGCCCGCAGGAGAAACACCCGACCCCACCTCAGTCACCCCCCGCCGCAGTGGGTGGGATTGGGATCCCCGCCGACAGCTGATTTTCCTTCCCACCACCCGTACCTTCCCAATCACTCCAGCTGCCATCTGGGAGCTTAGACATTCAGTCATCTCAGAGTCTTTGTGACCCCATGGACTGTAGCCTGCCATGCTCCTCTGTCCATGGGATTCTCCCGGCAAGAACACTGGAGTGGGTGCCACTTCCCCACTCAGGAAGGAACCCGCGTCTCCTGTCTCCTCCACTGGAGTGCGTGGCCCTGGCCTCTTCCAGGAGATCTTCCCCACCCAGGGATTGAACCCGCGTCTCCTGTCTCCTGCATTGGCAGGTGGATTCTTTACCACTAGCGCCACCTGGGAAGCTCCAAGCACCGAGCTGCCTCGTGGGACCCACTGCTAGAAACAGATTAAACTCAGCTCCTTTCCGCCCCAAACCCAGCCTCTGAGCCTGAAAACCCCAGAGTGAGACGGTGGACTTGGGCAGAACAGAAGACCCGGTGGGAGTGATTTCTCAGAGAGCTCGTGGGCTTGGCGCTGAGCGGGAGGCGCGGCCCGCCGGTATCTCTGCCCTCCATCCGCGGGCGCTGTCAGTCTGTTTCCTGGCGGGGGCCCGGCCTGCCGGCTCCCCAGCCCTCCCCCTCCCTGGCCCTGCTGAGCTAAGGCAGCCCCGTCAGCATTTAGGCGCTCGCCTGCGTGGATGTGTGCTCACGACCCAGCTGTCCGCGTCCTGTGGGCCAGCAGTGACCTCCAGCCTCAGGTTTCCGTGGGCTGCCATGTTCAGGGTAAGAAAGAAGACTGTGTTGAACGTGTTCATTTAGCTCAACAAAAGGAGCGCCTCCTCCCGGTGGGACGCCAGGAGAGCAGGCCCAGCCCTGGTCTCCCGGCGCCGCTGAGTCTAGCCGCGAGCAGACGGAACGCGACGGGACCCGTGCGTCCCCGGAGCGCGCTCAGAGTGCGGGTGCGCGCCCAGGGCAAGAGGGCCTTCACCGGCTTGGAGGCGTCGGGGGAATGGCCCCACTTTCTTGCCGTGCACGTCTAAGGCGCAGAAAGAGGGCGAGGGGGCGGCCTGGGCGGGGGTCTGAGGCTGGTGGGCGCCCTGCCTGGCGGTGGGAGCGGCTGGGGGATAACAGGGGTGGACGGAGTCCAGTGTTTGGGGTGACTCCAGAGGGCCGTGTTCCCGGGCTGCCAGGGCAGGTGGCGAGAGGGAGGCCGAGAAGGGCTTTATGTGCAAATAGTCTAGGTTTTACCCCCGCGTGTTGTGTGCTGGGGAGGGACGCGCGTCAGATCTGCAGGTTGTGGGGAGCAGCGCCATGGGGAACGGGGGTGGGTCCCCAGGGGGCGGGAAGGAGGCCAGGGCTCCTGCTCTGGGGAGGAACTTGGAGAAGCTTGAATGGGGTCAGGAAGGTGGGGAGAGAAAGGAGGCAAGTGCAGGGTGCCCCGAGGTGTGCCAGGTGCTGAAGACACAGGGGCAGAGGATGTGGTCGCACCTATTATTTAAAAATATATATATATGATAGATGTCAGGACAACACAGCTGACCATTTGCGTGATCCTTTTGCACAGTTTATTAAGGAAACTTCTTAGTCCAAATCCAAGTCAAATCAGTTTCAGTTGCAAGTAAAGGATTTTTCCCCTAAACAGTAAAGAAGAATGCAGTGTAGGATATGGAATCCCATTTGCTTCGGATTGTTGTACTGGGAAGCAAAATTCCTTAGAGCCCCTAGAGGTAAAAACAAGCTAAGAGCCCCAAGGCACTGCAGGAAATTTGTGTGCCTTAGAATTCAGAGCCATTTCCTGGCCTAAAGGTGTCTTTGAATCAGAGGATCAGGATATAGGCAGAGTTTGAAAACTCAGGACTACAGAGATAAGCGGCCGGGGGTCCCCTGAGTCCATCATCAGGGCTGGCGTGACCTACCCCGTGGTCTTCTACAGTGCCCTCGGCGCACCCACCCCCAGCCCAAGCCGTGTTTACCTTGGACGGCAGCTGGGCAGAGCTCTTTCTCCTGCAGGAGGCCCCTTTTCCTGGTGGCTGTCGGTGCCTCAGCTGAGTGTTTCTCTTCCACTCTGCCTGCCCCCTCTGCACCCCCACCCCCAAAAGCCCTGGCCTCACAGGTGACACAGAGGCCCTCCTGGCACAGGCAAAGGCAGAGAGCTGCCAGGTCTCCAAGTGGCAGGAAGAACCGTCGGCAAAAAAACGACCCTTTGGGTTCATTGGAATAATAATAACTCATGACATTTCCTGTTCAGTGTTCAGAGTACAAGAACCACTTCCTCCAGCCACCAGAAATTTGAAGACTTTCCATGAAAAATGAGGAAGAAAAACTCTTTAACATGTTGTGAACGTGATGGCTGAACCTGGGAGGCGGGAAGAGAACACGGGTTCTGTCACACAAGTCCTGTCTGCACCACGGCCTCTGCCAGCTCCATTCTCCTTACTTCCCCCAAATAGGAAGTGAACCTTTTTTCTGAGGTTCTGACTCTTTAAAAACATTTGCTCCTCTCTGCAATGTGCATGCATGCACGCTAAGTCCTTTGGTCGTGTCCTATGCTTTGCGACCGCGTGGACTATAGCCCGCCAGGCTCCTCTTTCTGTGGATTCTCCAGGTAGGAACACTGGAGTGGGTTGCCATGCCCTCCCCAGGGGATCTTCCTGATCCCAGGATTGAACCCGAGTCTGTTATGTCTCCTGCATTGGCAGGCAGGTTCTTGACCACTGGCACCACCTCACTGAAAACTGTGCCCTTAAGTAGCACAGACAGCTGCCAAGAGCCTGTCCAGTTGAAAAACTTGTCAGGGGCTCTCAGTTTTGTACCCAGGGTAGAAAAGCAGCATCACGTCTGAAACATTCATGTTAATGGAGACTCTGGTCCCTGTTTCAAGCCTAGTGGGGATTGATCACATCTGCCCTGGTTCTGCCGCGCATCCTTCAACAATTCTCAGCGGCTGGAACGTCCCTGTGGCCCTAAATCTAGTACTGTCTCATAGTTCGACCCGGTTCCTCGCATTTGCTCTGTTTGGGGGTGAAGATCCGCTGGCCACTGTCTCTATTTTCGTGTTTCTCTCGTTGAAGACCGTCAGCCCACTACTTCCTCTCACTCAAGTTATTCATGCGACTTCCTTTAACCTCGCTGTCAGCTTCTTTCCTTTCAATTCTCTGGATCCTGGCTTTGCAGTTCCAGGAGGTGCTCTGGAAAACAGAACTCCCCTCTGCGCCCGGGCCCCAGAACACCCCTGCCTCGTATTGAGGCTGAGACCGCCCGTCTGCGTCCCTGGCAGTTAAGCGGGTCAACAGCTGCCCGGAGGGTTGAGCCAGGTGCCTAGGGCGTGCAGGGCAGGACAGGGGCCAAGGAAGCCTCTGGGCCTGGACGGACGTGATGCCAAGCGGGAGAAAACCAAGGCCTGGCTGGTGTCTAAGACCCGAGCCGGCCAGGTGGGGGCGGCCTGGACCCTGGGAGCTGAGGAATGCATGTCCCCAGGCCCGGACATCAGACACCCTGTGGGTGGGACCCTCCATCGGTGTCACCCCCTCCGCAGGGGATTCTGAGGCACGCTGGAGTTTGAGACCTGCTGCTGTAGACGTCGGATGCCACGGAACGATTTTGAGCTCCGAGCTAAAGGAGTATTGCCTGATGACTGCCTTAAACGCACCTGCCACCTGTCAAAGCCCTCCCGTGTGCCTGGCACGTGCTAGGTGCTACTCGCAGAGGTCTAATCCCCACTCCAGCTCACCGGGAAGACAGGACTAATGCCCAGGACCCCATGAGAACGGCGCGTTCAGGGCAGGCGTCAGCCCCGGGGCGCGGCCCTCACCCCGCAGGGAAGCCGCGTCTGCGGTTGCTGCGTGACAGGCAGGGCTCAGACAGGGAGAGCCCCAGGCCTGGGGCGTGCAGAGAGAAGCAGGCTCCTTAGGGCTTGGGGAAATAGCACCGCCGGTCTGCATCTGTGGGACCCGCTCGAGGAGGTTCATCTGCGGAGGGCGCTCTGTTGTCGGCTGTCACCGAGCAGAAGCGGAAAGGCTGTGACTTGAAGGCTGGGTTTAGGCGGGCACCCTGGGCAGCCTCAGCTCAGGGTCCATGTGCGGGTCGCTCCCTGACTCAGGAGGAAAAGAAATGTGACAGACTGAGTCACCGCTGCCACTTCCCGGCGCGAGGGCATCTCTGACTGCGGGCAGCCCTGGGGTGCCGGGAAGAAGCTGTCCTGTCCCCGCTGGGCCAGGCACTCCAGCCCTGCCCTGCGTTTGTCAGGACGTCCCGGGCGTGTTCATCCCCTTCTGCCGCCCCCCAGGCTCTGTCCTCCGTGTGGGGGGCTGGGGGGGCCCCTTCTGAGGAGCTTAGGTTTTCCTTATTCCAGTCCGGGTCCCTGTGCCCAGGTCACCGAGGTCCTATTTATGTGTCTGGTTACAAATGACCAAAGCACCAGATGGTGGGATGGCATCACCGACTCCATGGACATGAACTTAGGCAAACTCTGGGAGCTCGTGAGGGACAGGGATGCCCGGCGCGCTGCAGGCCATGGGGTCGCAAGGAGTCGGACACAACTGAGCGACTGAACAACAGCCAAAGCCCTAGAATGGGCAGCTCGTCATCGTAACTAAGTGGGGTGATCCTTGGGACGAGGGATGCGGGGGTGATGGGCGCCCGCTGCTCTGCGCCCGCACGGTGAGTCCAGGGCGTCCCGGGGGGGCCGTCGTGTGAGAGGCCCTCTCCCGACGGCAGCGGGAGCAGCCGCATGTGGGCCAGGTGGGCCTGCCTTCCGTCCCGTTCGAGAGCGAATCCGAGCCCAGGAAGGGATTTCCGATCTTGGTCTGGCCTCCCGTTCGCCCCAGGGTGTCTCTGACTCTGCCCCGATTGGTGGAGCCCTTTTGAGCCCGTGCTGAGGAGCGTGAATCTGATTCAGAACTCGTAGGAAACCATTACAGTTTTCTGTAAGGGGAAGTTGTAAGATCACAATCAGTCCTTCAGGAAATATTATTCATAATTTACTGAGAATTTGAGCATTTGCTGCATGCCTGGCACTGTGCCACTCTGCTTATCACGCACGGTCTGAGTGGGCCACCTTGTCTCTTGGTGAGGAAGAAGGGAGCTAGGGAAGATAAGGAAGGGAGAGCCTCGAGCGCGGTGCCCGGCCAGCGGGAGACGTTCAGTGAGGACCTGCTCTGCCCTTCGCCCCCTCCCGCCGCGCGGCATCTGCGCGGTGGTGGGCGCGGCAGGGCTCAGGGTCCCTCGTGCGGATGGAGATGACGGTGCAGAGCCCGGAAGTGCTCTCGGGCCCTTCCTTTGGCTCTCGGGCCTTGAGGCCGTCTCTGACCTTGCTCCTCCAGCACCAGCAGTGTCGGCATCACCTGGGACTTGTTAGAAAACCTGCATCTTTATGAGAGGTTCAGGTGGCTCGCTTGCGCAGTGAGGCTGAGAAGCGCTCGTCTCTGAACAGTGTAGGCGAGTCAGATTCCCGTACCTGGCACCGTGCAGCGCTCAGAGGTGTTGAGTATCCTGGGTGGTTGAGTTCGTGTGTGTTTCTTTTTAAGTGTAGCTCACTTGTGGCTCAGACAAGAGAAGGTGGAGCTCAACTATGTTCAGGAAAGAAAGGAAGAGGGACGAGTTCAGCCAAGTCCAGGAATGGCCCTGGACCTGGGCTCTAAGTCTTGAAAAGCGAGGCAGAGGAAGGCTGTCGAGTGTGGCAGTGACTGTACCAGAGAGGGGGCCGTGGTGCTCCCCTCCCAGCCGCCGAGATGGGGAGAGTCTCCCCCCGGCGGCTCCCCAGGGCCCAGGGTCCTGTGGGCACCGGCTCAGCACCCGGAGCGGGCTTCATCCTGCCTTGAACCTGGAATCGAGCCGAAGTCCTAGGATGTGACCCCAGGAGGCTGCCCCCGGAGGCTGTGAGATGTGTGGGGGGTTAGGGCCTCGTGGCTCAGTGGCCCTGGACAGGCTCCCCAGGAGAGGCGGGCTGTGCGCCTGGCAGGCGGGGTACAGCTGGCGATGGATGGCCCAGCCGGGGCGGGGAGGGCGCAGCGAAGCTGGGGGTCAGGGTTGACCCAGGGGCGGGCGGGCTCGCCAGAGTGGCATGGGGGGAGGTCCGAGGCCCGGGGGTCGCAAAGACAGCCAGTGCGCTCACTGAAGGTCCTGAGCAGGGGGTGACCCCGAAAGTGACGTGGGGGGCAGGCAAGTGGGGGAGGTGGGGAGTGTGCGGTTGACTGGGAAGAGGAGGAACACAGAAACCCACCTTAGATCTGGGGGAGAATGGGTGCGTGGGATGCTTGTACATGTATGGTTGAGTTCACTGTTCACCCCAGCCTGTCACACCATTGTTTGGTTATCAGCCGTGCCCCACTACAAAAGAGAAAGTTTAAAAAGCAAAACCGCCAGTGACCCTCAGCGTGACTGTGAGAGGAGACAGTCCGGGCGGCTGAGACCTTCTAGCACAGGGCTGAGCACTCCAGGTGTGAGACCTTCGCTTAAATGACAGTGGCCCGAGTGGGGAGTCAACTGATCGGCCTTGCTGACCCGGGCCGAGGGTTGAGCAGGACCGCAAGGCTGGAAGGGACAGGGCGAGGGGCCGCGCGGTACGCTTCCGGCCTCGGTCCTGGGCAGGGCCGCTGGCGAGATGGCAGAAGTGGATGGGGGCGGGCCGGGGCAGGTGTGGGGGCCTGGGGAGCCCTGAGGGGCCTTCATCTTGGTCTAACCCATCTCTGACCTTGGCGCTCGACTCGCAGCAGTGCTGGCATCACCCGAGAGCCTGTTAGGAGTGCAGACCCCACCCCAGACCCGCCCACCGAGCGGCGCCTTTGCATTCATTTTCCAGGTCACGCTGTGCACACTTAAGCAGCAGGCCTGGGGCTTCCCGGGCGCAGTGGGGACGTCACCTCCCCGTGCAGGGGGTGCAGGCTGACCCCTGGTCAGGGGGCTAAGATCCCGCACCCTGTGGCCGAAAACCCAAAACGGAAGGCAGAGGCCACATTGTAACAAGTTCAAAAAACACTTTAAAATCGGTCCACATCAAAAAAGGCTGAGCGCCAAAGAACTGATGCTTTTGAACTGTGGTGTTGGAGAAGACTCTTGAGAGTCCCTTGGACTGCAAGGAGATCCAACCAGTCCATTCTGAAGGAGATCAGCCCTGGGAGTTCTTTGGAAGGAATGATGCTGAAGCTGAAACTCCAGTACTTTGGCCACCTCATGCGAAGAGTTGATTCATTGGAAAAGACTCTGATGCTGGGAGGGATTGGGGGCAGGAGGAGAAGGGGACGACAGAAGGTGAGATGGCTGGATGGTATCACTGACTCGATGGACGTGAGTCTGGGTGAACTCCGGGAGTTGGTGATGGACAGGGAGGCCTGGCGTGCTGCGATTCATGGAGTCGCAGAGTCGGACACAACTGAGTGACTGAACTGAACTGAACATCAAAAAAAAAAAAGGTAGAACAGGAATTGTTTTTTGAAAAGGAAGCAGGCCAGGGCAATCTAGCCCCTTCCCTGGCTCCTTTGGGGTCTAAAGGCCTTATTAGCCGGGTGCACTCCCACCATGGGCTTCCCTGGTGGCTCAGCTGGTAAAGAATCTGCCTGCAATGTGGGAAACCCAGGTTCAACCTCTGGTTCAGGAAGATCCCCTGGAGAAGGGAATGGCTACCACTCCAGTGTTCCTTCCTGGAGAATCCCATGACAGAGGCTGCAGTCCACGCGGTCACAAAGAGTCAGACGTGACTGAGGACTGACACGTCACTTCCCCCAAAGAGCAGAGCAGAGCCTCGCAGGGCCCTGGGCACCCAGCAGAGCAGCGTGAGCTGAGAAGCTCGGGTCCGTAACGGTTACTGCAGGGAAGAGGAGAAAGGAGCTCTCCTGTCAAATGAATAAAAGTTAAAACAAAAAATTCAAGAATGGCAAAGAAAAAAAAAACCCTCCACACTGGGAGAATAAAGGGGGCATTCACAGAGCCTGGGCGGGTTGGTGTGAGGACGAGTCACCCACCCTAATCGCGCTGTTTAGGGAACAGACGTTCCCGCTGCTGCAGGTAGCGCACAGCTGCAGACTTGCTTCACCCCTCATCTCCCAGAAGACAAAGACACTTGCAATTAAAGTTTTGAAATGCAAGGTTATTTCTTCATTTTCCCTTGGGCCATATGTTTTCTAGGAGCAGAGATAATACATGCATTGTGAGCCGAGTAAGAAAGAGAGATGAGCAGAAATCAATAGACCTTTGATATGCTCTTGTCTGAGTAAGATTTTTTTTTAATGAGCTTATCTGGAATCAAGGTGATCAGGGGGGAAAAGATGCTGATGGGGCCATAAAACCAACTTTCAAGACAGCTCGTGAAGTCGACTGTATTGTTTGGTAGATCGAAATGGTGACTATGCCAAGACTTCTAAAAGGCCACAATTACTCTACATTTTTACGGTTTTTTTTTTTTCCAGTTAAATCTGACCTGAGTCAGATTTTTGTTTCTGTGTGCAGTATCTATTTTTAAAAAATCTCATAGCAAAATGGTTAAGATAGTAAATTTTGTTATGAGTATTTTATCTCGGTTAAACTTTAAAATTAAAAAAGTCTTATGACAAATTATTTCCTCCCTGATGATAAAAATAGCACGGAGTGCTTATTATTTCAAGTGTTATGTCCACTGGGAACCTGCAGTCTGTACCTCACAGTCCTGAAGCAGCAGGTACATGTTAACTCGTGATGCGGATAAACTATGTCACCAGTTGTGTGGATTTAGACTTCCCGTTAACCTGACTTGTTCCCTCACTTCATGCAGGTCTCCACTCAAAAGTCACCTTATCAGTGAGGCTCCCCTCATAATTCCATCACCTTATCCTGTTTCATTTTTCCATCGTGATCATTCCAGCCAGATTCCATTGCATGTTTGCTTCCTGTCATTCTTCTCCCAAGGACTGTAAGCAAGGACTCTCTCTGGCTAATATCTACCATGTCCACAAAACTTAAAATTGTCTCTGGCACATAGGATGTGTTCAATCAGCATTTGGGGAGTAAATGAATGCAGTGTGTTCCACTTTTAGGTTGTAAACTGGCCAAGCACGTCTTACTTAAATGCTAAACCTCCTTGATTATTTTCTAGAGAACCACGCAGTGATGCTGTTTAGATTGGGAAAGTTTTTCTTCAATAGGACACTCAAGGATTTCTTTCAAGATGGTGAAAATGAATCCAAGGGTCCTACAGCCCTCTGGTAACCATTCTGGTCCTATATAATGAGTCAGTCTTGTTGACAGCTAAGTCTAGTCCCGTGCACAAGTCTGGGCAAAATGAAATCACCCCATAAGAATGGATAAAGGAATTAGGCAGATATTTCTCTAAAAGTGGCCGATAGGCACATAAAATAGATATTCAGCATCATTGATCATTAGGGAAATGCAGGTCACAAGCACACTGAGTGGCCCGTGGCTAAGGTTCGGTGCTCCCAATGCAGGGGGTCCAGGTTCGGTCCCTGCTCCATGAACTAGATCCCACATGCTGCAACTAACAGCTAGTGCTGCAAATACACAAATTAATTAATTATGAAAAACCACTCTCATTAGGATCACTTACCAAAAGAAATGAAAAGTAACAAGTGTTGGCAAAGACATGGAGAAGCTGGAAGCCTCGTGCGTTTCTGCTGAAAGTGTCAGTCACTCAGTTGTGTCCGTTTCTTTTTTGACCCCGTGGACTGTAGCCCTCCAGGCTCCTCAGTTCAAGGAGTTCTCCAGGCAAGAATACTGGAGTGGGTTGCCACTCCCTTCTCCAGGGATCTTCCCTACCCAGGGATTGAACCTCTGTCTCCTGCACTGCAGGCAGATTCTTTACCAGCTGGTGCATTTCTGCTGGGAATGGATTAAGACAGTGCAGAAACCGTGGGGGGATGCCTGGCAGCTCCTCTAAGAGCTGAACACGGAAAGACTGTGTGACTCGGGTGTGACTCCAGAGAACCGAAAGCAGCAACCTCAGCAGGTTCCTGTGTGCCGGTGCTCACTGCCGCTCACAGCAGCCCCGTCACAACAGGGAGATGGAAGCAACCCACACACCCACCCACAGACGGACGGCTAAGCAAACTGACTCATTCATACAATGGGGCATCATTCTGCCATCAAAAGGAACGAAGTTCCCACATACGCTACAACACGGACGAACCTTGAAGACCAGGCCAAGTGAAATAAGCCAGACACAGAGACAAGTCCTGTATGATCCCACTTACGCGGGGCGCCTAGAAAGTCAAGTTCACAGAGACAGGAGGCAGAAAGAGGTTGCCAGGGGCTGGAGGAAATATGGCAGTGTTCTTTAACTCCAGGGCTCCCAGACAGCGGTGAGAAGGAGGAGGTACTGTGTAGTGCCTAAGACAGTTTCTGTTTGGGGTGGCACGAATGTTCTGCGGAGACCATAGTGATGGTTGTACATCTGAGTCTAATTATCGCCACTAACTGTATACACTAAGAAATGGTTCAAATGGCAAATTATGTTATGTATATATATACGTGCATTTTGAAATATATACATAACATTTTTACTTTTCAAAGGGCTGACGTGAAAGAGCCAAATTTAGTGTTTCCAGATGGAGACAGCCCTTTATCCCCTCCCTAAAAAGAGCCTCTTTCTTCGCCCTCCTCCATGACTGAGACTCCCTGCCTCGTGCGCTCACACCTGCTTTTGGCCTGGCCGTCCCGTCACTGAGACGCTGGTCATCCCCCGATCAGACACTGTGCATCGTCAGAAGGAGCCTACGCCTTCTTATCGGCCTTTCTCACGCCACCACTCTCTGCAGTGTGCTCCAAGTGTGGGAAAGTGTGAGTCGCTCAGTCGTATCTGACTCTTCGACCCCATGGATGGCAGCCTGCCAGGCTCCTCTGTCCATGGGATTCTTCAGGCCAGAATATTGGAGTGGGTGGCCTCTTCCTCCTCCAGGGGATCTTCCCGACCCAGGGATCAAACCCTCGTCTTTTGCACTGGCAGGCGGGTTCTTTACCATCTGAGCCACCAGGGAAGCCCCAGGGTGCTGCTAAAAGGCCCCCCTTTCTTCCCCAGCTGCTACGTCCTCCTGGTCCACTCCCTGGCCCCCAGCCCCGGGGCCCGCACCCCTCGGGGTCTCCCTCCTCTCCTCCTCCTCCTGCCAAGCATCCTTGGCTCCTCTGCCCCTCACCCCTGCCCCCTAGCTTTGGGGTCCTCCTGCTAAGATCTCTTCCCCTGTGTCCCAGGCAGGGTGCCCTCCCCTTCCTGTTCCTGTGACCAGTGAGGGCTGTGTCCAGGCACTTCCTGGAACCTGATCTTCGGCAGACCAGGCCCTGCACCATTGTGGGGTCCCCACCTGCTAGTTTTCTCTCCTCAGTGCCTGTGGGGTCCGGCGCTGCACACTTTGAGACGGTGGGATGGGCCCACGGCCTTGTCCTACACAAGCCTGTCCCTTGCACGGGCATGTGAGAGCTCAGGAAAGGTGTTCTTGAAGGTGTGATGACAGTAGAGCTTTTTAAGAGATGGGTGCTTTCTGTCATTAAACCCTAGACCAAGCTGAAATTCCCCTTCTGGTCATACCACATGAAAAGTCACTTTACAAGGTAAGGCGGATGACTCAGGCAGAGAAGTGACTGGCCTTACTCTGGTGTCTGCAAGTGAGGAGGTCAGCTCCCAACCCCATTATGGGGAGTGGTCTGTATAAGGGGAGGGGGTGGATTCCTATTAGTGGTTTTCAGTGAGTCTAGTAGTTGACCAGCCGTGATGAGTGCCTTCAAGCTGAAGTTTTGAATACTCTTTACCGCTGGAAACATTCATAAAATGCATTTTAGAATGTCCTAAATCCCTCAGTAGCAGCTCAGTTATTAATACATTATCAATAGTAGTCACAATGTCATCCTTTTCTTCACATTCTTCTCAAACTAGACACATCTTTTCACGTTGTACCAATCAGAGAATAGTTGAGCCTCAATTTTAGCAGCAGAATTTTTTTTTTCAAGAGTCGATAATTTTTTTTTCAAGAGTCATATGTAAAATATGTTTCTGTAAATGCAATTGTGGCTTCCCTGGAGACTCTTTGGTAAAGAATCCACCTGCCGATGCAGGAGACGTGGGCTCAGTCCCCAAGTTGGGAATATCCCCTGGAGAAGGGAGTGACTACCCACTCTAGTCTTCTTGCCTGGGAAATCCCCTGGACAGAGGAGCCTGGCGGGCACGGGGTCTCAAAGAGTAGGACACCACTTAGCCACTAAACGACAACAAAAAAGGGAACTGGAGTATTCTAGATGTCAGGGAGCTTTCTGTTTAAACCCTCTGATTCTCTGTATTGCATCATGACTTAGACCATGCACCTGGCTTGTATAATGTGAGGTCTTCACACAGTTCAGTGGTCTCCCAGGGAGTGCTTAGGGTGATCTGTTGGGGTGCGTGGTTCAGTTCAGTTCAGTCACTCAGTCGTGTCCGACTCTGCAACCCCATGGACTGCAGTACGCCGGGCTTCCCTGTCCATCACCAACTCCCTGAGTTTACTGAAACTCACATCCATCGAGTTGGTGATGCCATCCAACCATCTCATCCTCTGTGGTCCCCTTCTCCTCCCTCCTTCAATCTTTCCCAGCATCAGGGTCTTTTCAAATGAGTCAGCTCTTCACATCAGGTGGCCAAAGCATTGGGGTGCACAGGAGATCCCCAAAGGCTGCCTATTTATTTTCTTCATCTCTTTCATCAGTAACATATCATCTTCACAGGTGCCTGTGTAATGTTCTGAAGTATGAAATGTGAAGCTTGGGTTTGTGCAAAGAAAAAGTGTGAGTTTTCCTCTGTAAACCGTGAGCTTGAAGTGCTGTCTGTTGAGTTTTTTAAAGTGGAAACATCTAGCAGGGCGTTTGGATATCCCTCGATTCTGACCCTGTTGACAGCAATCCCTGGCAGGATCTCCCAGCCCCTTTCTCAGCAGAAGCTTGGAGTCAGCTCACCCCACACCCAGCTTCGGCCGCCATCACCGACTGAAGCCCCAGACAGAAACCACCGCAGTGACTCTGGCCACCTGCCACGATCTCAGTCCCATGAGAAAGCACTGCTTTATGTGAAGTCAAACAGGCTGTAAAAAAAATAAACCTTTTCGATTAAAAACATGTTTTTTCTGGGAATCCCCTGGCTGTCCAGTGGTTAGGGCTCTGCAACTCCCACTGCAGGGGGCACAAGTTCGAGTCCTAGTGAGGGAACTAAGATCCTGCACATCTTGCAGAGAGGCAAAAAAAAACAAACCACGTTTTCCAGTCACCAGAAACACTCTGATGTCAGCTTGTGTGATCACGGCTGCTGCTAAGTCACTTCAGTCGTGTCCGACTCTGTGCGACCCCATAGATGGCAGCCCACCAGGCTCCCCCATCCCTGGGATTCTCCAGGCACAGCCAGGTTAAAACTAAACGGGGAAGGTGCATCCAGAAGCTGGCAGGGCTTCGGGATGTCCCTGCGAATCCCTGCTCTTCTGCACCCTCTTTCCTGTTTCTGCCAACACGCCTTCCCCTCCGTTCCCCCATCAGGGGACGATCTGATAGAAGGAACCTGGCTCGCCGATTCAGCCCAGGGGCGTGGTTAACCCCGCTGCCAGCGGCCACCAGCTAGGGCGCGCATCACTGAGGCCAAGTCGCTGGGGGACTGAGGTGGGGCCCCACCTCAGTCCCCCAGCGACTTGGCCTCAGCGGGAAGAAGCACAGGCTTCGTTTTCACTTGCCATTGCTGCCTTGCCGGGCTTTCCTGGTGACTCAGTAGGTAAAGAATCTGCCTGCAACATAGGAGACTTGAGTTCGATCCCTGGGTCAGGAAGATCCCCTGCAGAAGGAAATGGCCACCCACTCCAGCATTCTGGCCTGGGGAAGTCCCAGGGACAGAGGAGCCTGGCGGGCTACAGTCCGTGGGGTCGCAAAGAGTCAGACACGACTGAGCAACTAAATCACCACATCACTACATCATTTGCACAAATTGCCCCTTCGCATCCTCACTGCGGTCGGAGGGGTACAATGATTCGCCCCATTTTATAGGCAAAGAGACAGAGACTCAGAAGTGACTTATCCCCACCTTGTCCTCAGGTTGTAGAAAAGCAGACAGTTTTAAATGTCGGACCGACCTGGAAGTTCGGTTCGGAGAGCTGCCCTGGATGGAAGAGCCGTAATGGGAAGCCCGCCCCGCCCTTCCTGACCGGCGGAGCCACCTGGCCAGGCGTCCCCTCTGTCTTCACTGGCGCCCTGGTACCACCACCCTTCCTTCTCCAGGGGCTCGCCCAGCCCCAGCCTCTGCTCTGCTAAATCCTTACATTCTGGCTCCTCAGACTTGACTTCAGTTAGTGTTTCATTTTTCTATTTTCTATGGAAACCTGCCTTATCTGATTTGCAAGCTTAAAATGACTCCTCTATGACATCCACTTCCAGGTCTGAACTGTTAACCAAGAAGTCTGATGGTGGATGCTTTCTTTCCAGTAACAGACATATGACTGTGCCATATTCGAGACTATAAAGCTGGATAAAATAGAGAAGGGGCTGGAAGCTTCTCGAGAAAAGGAGATAAGAAAGGGACCAAACTTAACAGGTCCCCCAGAACATCCCAATTTCAAGGGTCTGTGTTTGGACTCACTAATTGAAGTGTTCAGAGGGGAAACCCTAGACCTTGTCTCTGGCCTGACTCCCCAGCCAGCCGAGCAGAGACGTGGACGAGAAGGAACGCAGGCCTCTGTTCGCAGGCCTGTGACTCAGCCCTTTGCTGTATTTGTTGTTTATTTGTTTCTAAGAACGAAAAGCTTCTCTCTGAAAGGCTTCAGAGAAAACAAATCTCCTGGCGTGAAATCCTCATAGTAAAGCCATTTTCTTGATGTTCTGGGGAACAGGGCTCTCTAGTAGTTGATTTCTGGGTGAGAGCACTTTCAATTTTTACTTTCTTTAAGGATATTTTTTTTTCAAAGGCTGTAAGTCTATTGAGTGTTGTTTTCACATTCAGTAGTTCCTCCCTTAAGAAAAACCACCTCTTTCAGTTAGACTGTAACAATCAGAAATGTGATACAATCTTTACTTAATTTACAGCCAGATTCTCAAATACAGTCATGGATGATATTTTATAAAATAAAATCTATGGAAAATCCCTCATTTGTTCTTCTGGGTTGAGTTCTTTTCTTCTTGATTTGAAAGAAGGAGCCAAGCTTCTTTCTGTTTTGTTACATGTCAGCATGAATTTTCAGTAGAGCAGAAAAGTAATTTTAGGATTCATAATGCCTTTCGGTACAATTGGGTTGATTTAACTGCACGAAAAATAAATATTTAAGTCAATCTTCCCTGCAGGATTCCAAATACAGATCCTCCAATCTCTGCCACTCTACTCAGAGAAATGTTTTGTTTCTTCAGCTTGGAGTTTTTCAGGATTAGACCTAACATGGCATTGCATTGGGAAACAAATCCAATAAATCCACGGAGCTTTATAAAGACAATTTTGATTTACAATTTATTATCTCCCAAAGCCTTGCATAGACTGTAGACATGCTTATTCCAGAAGAGTCTGTCAGCCATTAAAATTAAATAGCAGCTTGTACGCCCTGAAACGAATATCGACATGACACAAAACACAAAAGAAAGTGAGGTAACAGATGGCCAATACGCTAGATGCATTGTCTTAACTGCTTTTTTAATTTTAATTTTAACTTCTTTTTTTCTAAGACTGTCCAAGGAATGTATATGGGCAGGGGAGAAGAAAGGGGGAAACGTAAAAGATATTTGCTATAAACAGCCTCTAGGGATCCTTCTACACTCAGGAGCTGTCTGTCAAAAAGCAGAAGTTAGTCGATGCAAACTCTGCGGGCCAGACATTACTTTTGTAGTTTACTGATTAAGCCTGTATTAGGGCCCTGTCAGCACATGCGTGGTTTTTACAAGGCTTCTAAGTACCCTGAATCAAAGCCTATTCCCCAAACACAAGCGCTGTGACAGACCTAACGTTGAATTTATGTGACCGTACCCTTTATTCCATAAATAGTTGAGAAGTCGTTCTGCTTTATTTGTTTAATGAAAACAAGGAGGGGTCAAAAGCCCTGTTGTTTTAGAGGGAAACAAGTCGATCCTGAAGGCAAACGAGACAAAAATGTAGATAACTAGAATCTATACCGCTCAAATCGGTTACCAAAGGCCGTCTGTTGCTCCGTCTTGGGCAAAGAGACGAGACTGGAGGTGGTTGAGAAAATCACCCCGTTTACTGAAAATCCGCCGCCTTATGCTGAATCCCGGCTCCCACTGCTCCCCGCCACCCACCCCATTCCCTGGGAGATTGCTTCTGAAATACTTAGGTAGGAACATATTTTCATCTAATTCCTGCCTTATGAGGACTGTTACCAATGATAAGAGCTGCCATCTTTGGTTTCAGGGGGAGATTGTTTTCCGGTCGCTGTGTCCCACTCTTTGCAACCCCGTGGGCTTCAGCACGCCAGGCTCCCCTGTCCTTCCCTGTCTCCCCGAGCTTGCTCAAACTCATGTCCATTGAGTTGGTGATGGTATCTAACCATGTCATCCCTTGCCGCTCCCTTTTCCTTCTGCCTTCATTCTTTCCCAGCATCAGGCTCTTTTCTACTGAGTCCACTCTTTGATCAGGTGGCCAAAGTACTGGAGCTTCAGCATAAGAGGACGGAGTCAGGCCCACATTCTGAGCAGCGGGAGGAAAGGGCCAAAGGACCAGGAGCTTGAGAGGCCTGAGGGCTCTCCCAGCGCTGGTGAAATGAGGGATGTCAGAACTAGAACCCAAAGGAAAAAGGAGGGTTGGACTGGGAGGGGCTGGGGGCGTCCACTCATTCACACCAGAAATGCCCCTCTGTGGATGTGGGCCATCTGGACAGAGGCTGGTATCCAAAAGACCCAGCTCTGGCTCGCCGAAGACCAAGCCTAAGAAGGTGGGGTTTGGGGACGTGGGAGCAGGGAGGCCACAGGCAGGGCTGGCCTGGCCTTCAGCACCAAGGGACAGGTCCCCAGGGGGTCAGCCAGAGGGGCAGCCCAGGGCGTCCAAGGTCTAGAGTTCCCACTAGTTACAAACGCAGGGACTGCAGTGCAGAGGGAGAGCCGTGGGATCCTGGACATGGAGCGTGGGATCAGAGTGAGACCAGCACAAAAAATCGAGTTTTACGTGCTGTGTGAGCCCCAGGGATCCACAAATCCTCTACTAAGAAGGCCCATCCTAGTGCTGCAAGTGGAGGAAAAGAAACAGCTTCTTGGAGGCAAAGAGCAAAGAACAAGGGTTAAGTCAGTTCAGTGGCTCAGTCGTGTCCGACTCAGTGCATCCCCGTGGACCCCAGGCCTTCCTGTCCATCTCCAACTCCTGGAGCTTACTCAAACCCAACCATCTCATCCTCTGTCGTCCCCTTCTCCTCCTGCCTTCAATCTTTCCCTACATCAGGGTCTTTTCCAGTGAGTCAGTTCTTCCTATCAGGTGGCCAAAGTATTGGTGCTTCAGCCTCAGCATCAGTCCTTCCAATGAATATTCAGGACTGATTTCCTTTAGGATGGACTGGTTGGATCTCCTTGCAGTCCAAGGGACTCTCAAGAGTCTTCTCCAGCACCACAGTTCAAAAGCATCAATTCTTAGGCGCTCAGCTTTCTTTATGGTCCACCTCTCACATCCATACGTGACCACTGGAAAAACCATAGCTTTGACTAGGTGGACCTTTGTTGGCAAAGTAATGTTTCTGCTTTTTAATATGCTGTCTAGGTTGGTCATAGCTTTTCTTTCAAGGAGCAAGTGTCTTTTAATTTCATGGCTGCAGTTACCATCTGCAATGATTTTGGAGCCCAGGAAAATAAAGTCTATCGCTGTTTCCATTGTTTCCCCACCTATTTGCCATGAAGTGATGGGACCAGAGCCATGCTCTTAGTTTTCTGAATGTTGAGCTTTAAGCCAACTTTTTCACTCCCCTCTTTCACTTTCATCAAGAGGCTCTTTAGTTCCTCTTCACTTTCTGCCATAAGGGTGGTGTCATCTGCATATCTGAGGTTATTGATATTTCTCCCGGCAATCTCGATTCCAGCTTGTTCTTCATCCAGCCTAGCGTTTCTCATGAGGTACTCTGCATAGAAGTTAAATAAGCAGTGTTGACATACTCCTTTTCCTATTTGGAACCAGTCTGTTGTTCCATGTCCAGTTCTAACTGGAGCTGCTACAGATTTCTCAGGAGGCAGGTCAGGTGGTCTGATATTCCCATGTCTTGAAGAATTTTCCACAGTTTGTTGTGATCCACACAGTCAAAGGCTTTGGCATAGTCAATAAAGCAGAAGTAGATGTTTTTCTGGAACTCTCTTGCTTTTTTGATGATCCAATGGATGTTGGTAATTTGATCTCTAGTTCCTCGGCCTTTTCTAAATCCAGCTTGAACATCTGGAAGTTCACGGTTCACGTACTGTTGAAGCCTGGCTTGGAGAATTTTGAGATTTACTTTGCTAGTGAGATGAGTGTAATTGTGCGGTAGTTTGAGCATTGTTTGGCATTGCCTTTCTTTGGGATCAGAATGAAAACTGACCTTTTCCAGTCCTGTGGCCACTGCTGAGTTTTCCAAATTTGCTGGCATATTGAGTGCAGCACTTTCACAGCATCACCTTTTAGGATATGAAATAGCTCAGCTGGAATTCCGTCACCTCCACTAGCAAGGGAGGAAAAAAAGAACAAGGGAGGAGAAACAACGACGACAGAGTGTATCCAGTCTCCTCCAGAAGGTGCGGGCCTCCTCAGGAGTTTTCTAGATGCTTCTTATTTACCCTCAAAGCACATTTCCTTGGGGCTTCCCTGGGGGCTCAGACGGTAAACAATCTGCCTGCAATGCGGGAGACTGGGTTCGATCCCTGGGTCGGGAAGATCCCCTGGAGAAGGGATAGGCTACCCACTCCAGTATTCTTGCCTGGAGAATCTCATGGACAGAAGAGCCTGGCGGGCTACAGTCCTTGGGGTTGTAAAGACTCAGACATGACAGAGAGACTCACACACACACATTTCATGAACCATATCTATGTACGTATGTTGCCTTATAAGTTGTATGTTGATTGTTATTTTGAAAGTTTGAAGGTGTACTGCCAAGTATCTAATGTAACTCAGGAACGAAGTAGGGATCAGTCTAAGTTCTACCTTAAATTAGATTAATACCAGAATTGTCTGCCTCACCACAGTCAATTTTCCCAGTAGCAGAATTACTGATGTAACCTGAAAGACTGGTAATCCTATAGCGGTGTGAAACAGACATGTCAGTTCTGCAATGATGAAGACGTTCTGGAATTAGACATCAGTGCTGGTTGCATAACTTTTTGAATATACAAAAAAAAAAAAAAAGCCCACTGAATCATAACCTTTGAAAGGGGAAATTTCATAGTATGTGAATTATCTCTCAGTACTTTAAAAAGAAGACATGTCCAGGTGTAAAGTCACAATTAGCTTAGGAGACAGAGATGAATATTAAAGAATAATCTGTGAAAATCTGTTTAAGAGTTAGGACATCTGGTCACCTCTGGAATCACAGCTTCCCTGTTTTTGCCAGGGTGACACTCCTGGGCTAGAGGGCGGATGGGCGGAATGAATCAGAGCCCTGCGCCTGAACGTGTAAACAAACTGTTCGCATATTCAGGTGGCTGATGCTTACCAGATGCCAGGGTTCGGAGCCCAGCTCCCAGCCCACAGGGGCACCTGACAGAGCTCTGGCTGCTGCTTCAGGAGGAGTCCTTTCAGCAAATTCCCCTAAAAAGAACCTGTGTACGTGACCCAGACAAAGCCTGCGCCTATCTTACAGAGACTTGCAGTTTTCTTACCGGTTAGAAGCAATCGGCCTTGATCATCTGAAATACCGTCCAACGCACATTTCTCTGGTTTGCTTTGTCATCACCATGGCAGGAGCGCTCGCATGCCATCAGGCTTAAACGGAGCCTTTCTGTGAAACAGAATCTGCATTGACTGCATCCAGCTTCACCTTCGCCTCTGCATCTCTCCTCCGTGCACACGTTGCTGTGCAGACGCAGAGACACGGGCTCGGATAAAAACAGGAAAAGACCCCAGAGAGCAGAGGCGGGGCAGTTTCTGTTAGGTCATATTTACCAGTGTCCACGGGGCTCACTGGAGAAGGCAATGGCACCCCACTCCAGGACTCTTGCCTGGAAAATCCCATGGACGGAGGAGCCTGGTGGGCTGCAGTCCATGGGGTCGCTAGGAGTTGGACATGACTGAGCGACTTCACTTTCACTTTTCACTTTCACGCATTGGAGAAGGAAATGGCAACCCACTCCAGTGTTCTTGCCTGGAGAATTCCAGGGACAGGGGAGCTTGGTGGGCTGCCGTCTATGGGGTCGCACAGAGTCGGACATGACTGAAGCGACTTAGCAGCAGCAGCACGGGGCTCACTGCCCTGATCCTGCGAGCCTGTCTCGTGGTGGATGCTTGGGGAACGTCGGTCCCGTTACCCAGGTCCACAGAGAGTGTCAGACGGCCTTGGAACCAAGTCCAGATACAGCCTTCCCGGCACCCTGGCTCCGGAAACACGTTTGACGCTCTCGTTGACCTCAGAGGAACTGTCCCTGGCCGCAGCCCCCCAGAAGCTCTTTGCCTGGCCTGGGGGAGGTCAGGGAGGCCCTTACTGGCTGCGTCCTGCACGCCCTACTTACTGTTTTCTTAATTTTTACTTTTTGGCCATGTCTCATGGCGTGTGAGATCTGTTTCCTGACCGGGGATTGAACCCGGGCCCCCTGCTTTGGACGCAGAGTTTGCACCACCGGCCCACCAGGGAAGTCCCTCTTTTCCGGTTTTAAATTTAGTTTTGGCTGTGCTGGGTCTTCGTTGCGGCACGGGTTTTCTCTACTCGCAACCCGCGGAGGCTGCCCCATCTGCGGTTCGCGGGCTTCTCTTGCAGAGCTTAGGCTCCGCGTGCGGCTTCGGGAGTCGCGGTTCCCGGCTCTAAAGCGCAGGCTCAGTCGCTCTGGTTCACGGGCTCAGCTGCTCCGCGGCATGTGGATCTTCCCAGACCGGGGATCGAACCTGTGTCCCCGGCGTTGGGAGGAGGTTCTTCACCGCTGAGCAGCCGGGAGCCCCGGCTGAGGTCTGCCCTGTGAGCCGGTGCTCACTCACAGCGCGCAGGGAGGGCCCGCTGCCCCCCTTGCAGCCCACCGTGGAGAGCCAAAGCCCCTTGAGAGCAAGGTGGTGACTGCGGACCCCAGCCCAGCAAGGCCCTGCGCCTCGGTGTGTGCACGCACCGTCTGCGCTGCTGACCCCGGGCCTCCGTGTCTCCCTTGGGTCTGTAACTCGACTGCCTGCTTGTCAACAGGGGTGTGTGTTGTTTTTCTCTAACAGAGACAGCTGATAAGGGAAAGAGCTTTACTGTGGCAAACTGATAAGAATCTGAGTGAATGCAGGGTACTTGGCTTTTGTTTTGCTTTGCTTAGATGAGCAAATGTGGAAATTATTATTGGTGTTAGAATCATGCAGAAAGGAGACCGAAGTTCAAAAAGCTGAAGGGGCTCATGGACATCCCCCGAGCCGGCGGGCCCGCGGTGCTCCGGGCTCCAGGTCACAGGCTCCCTATAACCCCTTGCTGTCCCACTTTTTAAAATTCTCTGCATGTTAAAATTTTTTTAAAGGCAAGCAGTATTAAGCATCTTTCTAAAATCATAAATAGCTTGTCAGATCACATTTCCCTTGGTATAACACACAGGCTTCCCAGATGGCTCAGAGGTAAAGAATGTGCCTGTAAAAGTCAGCAGACAAAGAGAGGCAGGTTTGATCCCTGGGTCAGGAAGATCCCCTGGAGGAGGGCATGGTAACCCACTCTAGTGTTCTTGCCTGGAGAATCCCATGGACAGGGAAGCCTGGTGGAATGCAGTCCATAGGTTGCAAAGAGTCTAGTACACGTATGAAGGGACCCCACTCTGTACTTCCCCAGTTTTTATGACCAGAGTGGACTGACCACACGGTGGATGACACAGAAGTGGGGCCACTTCTGTACGTGGTTGGTCAAAAGCAGTTTTCAACCTTCTGGGTACCATTTTTAAATTTCCTTTCAATCCATCCTGTTAGCATGAGCGTAACCGAAATATTTTTAAATACTTAAATGGATCTTGATGCCAGTATCCTTGGTTTTGTACATTCTTAGGGGAAAGAAATGAGCTAGAATAGGATAGTCATATCTTTGGCCAGGGGGCGGTATCATGCCGAGCGGCGGCAGGACGGTTTCTGGTGGCTTCCTCTGGGAAGAACTTGTGTTTAATCTCTGCCTGATGCACATTTTCTTTCTAGGTGACTTTGCAGATCACCCCTCCATGTACCAGCGAGAGGTATTACGAGCATCTTGGACAATGCTGTAAGAAATGTGAGCCAGGTTCGTGCGGCTAAACCTCCTGTTGTGGCCCTCCCAAAGTGGGTGGGACTCTTTTTTGTTTTAACCTTAGTAAATAACTGATTCTATCTTGCCAGATGACAAATGAAATCGGATAGGCTTCTTATGGCAGTGGCAGGTAGTAATGTCTGTCACTCTGAAGACAAAAATCTTACTCTCAATAGATGAAATAACTTAAAAATCAAGAGCAGTTTCAGGAACTGGAATTAAGCACCAGTTTTCTAAAACACTATTTCTGGAGAAGGCAAGAGGTTTTTTAAAAACTCTGTTTTAGAAGTTTATGATTCAAACTCTCAAAATATGCAATACAAGTCTTATTTAAAAGGATCACTTGCAGTAGTTCCCTGGTTGTTCAGTGGTTTGGGCTCCGCTCTTTCACTGCCATAGCCCAGGTTCAAACCCTGATGGAGAATTAAGATCCCGCAAGCCGTGAGGTAAGGCCAAAAAAAAAAGTATTAATTTCATAGAAATTCGCCAGGGGTAGGGTTGGGGATGGGGATGACTGTCTTTGAATCACTGCTAAAAATTGCCTAAATCCTGTTATAAATTCTCCCAAAACAGCTACTGAGGAGTAGGAGGTAAATCGGTCACCATTTCCCCAAAGTGGTTTTGACAAGGAGGTGGTCAGCTGCTTCTGTGGCCTCGGTGAGGCCCCAAGTCTAGAGGGTTCTCACTCACTCCCAGTTCTGGGGAGGGAAGAGGAGCTTTGAGGAAAAGGAGCTTACCTTATTACAAATCCTTTATAGATATTTCAGCTACAAATATTTTTTGGGTGCACAGAGTAAAGATCCATTGATTTCACGCATATGCGTGTGTGTGAGTTTCTGAGCGTGTGTATTACTCTCTGATCAAACAAAGTTAACCGTGAACCCACAGTGTTCGTAGGACAAAAGAAACGAACTCTGCGGGTCGACAGTAAAGGGGTTTGAAGATGGAGAGGTGAGGCAGGAGATGAAGTTTCTCTTGCTTAGTCCCCAGGGAACCCCTCAAGTTCTGCAGGCACCAGTTTGAAAACTGTAGTTCTTTTCCTGAGTGAGCAGAGGTTGGGAGTGGAAAGGGCTAGGGTTTTACTTAGAAGGTCTAAAAGACTGTGGTGACCACAGGCATAGCAAACCCCAGTGAGGTTATCTGGGCCAGCCAGGAGGCCTGAGGAGCCCCTGCTGTGAGACATGACCTCTGTCTTTGGGGGACATCCTGGGACCATGTTCATGTAAAGGGTTTGGTAGGTTGGTGCTTTTGTTTTTTTCCTTGGCTACACTCTAAGACTTGCAGGATCTTAGTTCCCCGACCAAGTATCGAACCTGGGTACTCGGCAGTGAAAATGCAGAGTCCTAACCACTGGGCTGCCAGGGAACTCCCAGATTGACTCATTTTTATTGATTTATTGGGAGGAAGCAGTTTTGATTGGCGCATGTTCCCCCTTCTAATTTAAGGAACATACATGTCTTCCAAATGCACCACTACATCTGAGAGCGTCTGTCTGCCCTGTGGCTTGGACGAGTACCTGGACACCTGGAATGAAGAAGATAAATGCTTGCTGCACAAAGTCTGCGACCCAGGTGAGTCAGCCTGTCGGGGCAGTGTGGGTGAATGACATTGTTGGATATGGTGATGCTCTGACTTTGGGGGCAAGGAAGACGTCTGCCCACAGACCCCCGAGGGTGTGCCTTAGAGCCCAGGAGCACTGTGTTACGGCTTTTCGTATAGAACTTCTGTTCTGGAATATATCTGTTTTGTTTTGTTTTTACTGAAAGTGAAAGTGAAGTCGCTCAGTCGTGTCTGACTCTTTGCGACCCTGTGGCCTGTAGCCCACCAGGCTCCTCGGTCCCTGGGATTCTCCAGGCAAGAGTACTGGAGTGGGGTTGCCATTTCCTTCCCCAGTTTTTATTGAAGTACAGTTGCTTTAGTGTTGCGTTTGTTTCAGGGGTGTGTGTGTGTTCTTTTTCAGATTCTTTTCCCTTATAGGTTATTACAAAGCGTTGAGTGCAGTGTCCTGTGCTGAGAGTTGATCCTTGCTGGCTCTCTGTTTTACATACAGCAGTGTGTATATGTTAATCCCAGACTCCTGATTTATCTCCCCTCCTACATTTCCTCTTTGCTAACTAGGTTTGTTTCCTATGTCTGTGGGTCTCATTCTGTTTTCTAAATAAGTTCATTTGTATCATTGTTTTAGATGCCACATATAAGTGATAATATATGATATTTGTGTGTTCAGTCCTGGAAGGTATCTTACACTTGACAGAAGGTCTCCACGGCACTTCCACATATGTTGTTACTTAATTCTCACAAAACAACCCTGTGAGAAAGCTACGCTTACCCCATTGTAAAAATGAAGAAACTTACAATTATCCCATTGTAAAAACGAAGAAACTAAGAGGGAGTGAGTGATTTCTCCAAGGTTACAAATGAGAAGCAGGACTCAAAACCAGATCTTCTAACTCCCAGGTCTTTTTCCTAAACCATCCACGTCTTCCTACCTCCATAGTCTGATCTACTTACCATTACTGCTATAGGGCTTTTGCCTCAGAGCTTTTAAAAATTAAAGCTTATTTATAAGAATAGGATCAAAATATGTCTCCTGAGTCCCAACCCAGAAGTTCCTTTCCTCCTCTTTTTTTCCATCTTTCATTCAGGTCATCTGTTAAGGAAGCCACGCCGTTAGTCCTGTGGGGTTTCCACTGTCAGGGCTTTGCTAGCTGCATTATCTCGGTCTCATTAAACGATGTCTTCTGTCCCCTGTATTTCCTGTAAAGGGGTTATTAGATTTAGAAGGCTGATCAGAATCTGGTTTGGGTTTTTCTGCTTTGTTTTTGGCAAAACTCCTTCAAAAGGTGATGTCAGGGGTCACAGTGTAGCTGCTTCTCTCTTTTCTGGGTGATATGAGCAGCTGTTGACCGTCATAACCTAGATCCATTTTCATTTAGGGGCTGCAGAAAGGTGATGTTCCAACTCCATCATCCTTTCTTCATTTATTGGCTGGAATGCTTTCTAACCAGAAACTTCTCTCATCAACTGGTCGTTACCCTGAAGTGCAGTCTGTACAGGAAAGGCAGATTGAATGCTTTAACTTTATTTTTCCACTTTTCAAAACAACGACCCCATCACCAAGTTGTCTCCAGAGGATCTGTATGAATATAACGAGCTAGCTTCCTCTCTCGCTCCCTGTCATCTTGGCAGCTGCACTCAGTTGGAGGCATCCCACACCTAAGGCTGCAAAGAAGATGAAAAAGTCTCTAGAGTTGATCAAGTCTAGGCTCCGGTCGCTCCAGTTGATCAACTCTAGGCTTCGTTTTGAAAAGTGGAAAGTGTGTGCTGGGGTACAAGCAGACTCTGAAAATGATCAGACAAGGCAAAGTGAAACTGGTCGTCCTCGCTAAACTCTGCCCAGCCTTGAGGGAATCTGAAATCGAGTATTATGCTACAATGGCCAAAACTAGTGTCTGTCACTGGCACTCAGTCGCTCAGTTGTATCCAGCTCTTTGCAACTCCACGGACTGTCACCGACCAGGCTCCTCTGTCCTTGGAATCTTCCAGGCAATATTTTGGATCGGGTTGCCATTTCCTACTCCAGGGGATCTTCCTGACCCAGGGATCAGACCTGCATCTCTTATGTCTCCAGCACTGGCAGACAGATTCTTTACCACTAGTGTCTATCACTATGGTGGCAAAAATAACCTTGAATTGGGCACAGTGTGTGGAGAATACTGCAGAGCCAGATACTCTGGCTTCCTGAGCCAGGTGACTCTGATATCATTAGAAGCATACCAGGACAGACTGGTGAAAAGCAGATCACGCACAATTTTTCTTTAATAAAACTAGCCAGAGCTTATTTTTTACAAAAAAAGAATATTATGAACTCATGCATTTACATATTGGAGGTGTTTTAATCTACTGCAGTTACTAGTTTTACTGGGGCTTAGATTATCTCTCCTCTCCCAAGTGACCCTCTTTTGATACAGCCTTGGGTATCTTTAAGAGCTCTTTCTCCCAGGCTTATCTTGGACATTTCCTTCCCTAAAGCTGGAATCAGCCATTCTTCCAAGGATTTCTCATTGCTTCATTAGAACAACTGATTTAGTGACTTCAGTCTGGGTGCTCAGAAGGCTCATTGCTACAAGGATTGATCCTTGTTTTTTTTTTTCAATAGACAGAACAAAAATACTAGGAAATAAGTTTTTTTTAAAGCACTGTAACATTTCTAAAATTAGAGAAAGCTGGCAGATTTTGTCTGGAGAAGATAACATGGAAACTCCACTGAGCAGAAGCATCTGATCAAGTCTTTTTTTCTTTCCCATTGCTTAGTAATGAGTTTGACTCATCACTGTCTCTTGGAAAGAAAGATTCACTCTGTCTACTGCCAAAACTGATTAAAGCCCCAAACCTGGTGCATTAAGATATTTAAAAATATGTCAAAATCATCCATCACCACAGAGGGTTATATGCACTTACTTTTGAGTGGTGGAGGGGGGCTTCCCTGATGGCTCAGCAGTAAAGAATCTGCCTTCCAAGCAGGAGTCGGGGGTCCGATCCCTGAGTAAGAAAGATCCCTGGAGAAGGAAGTGGCGACCCACTCCAGTATTCTTGCCTAGGAAATCCCACGGATGGGGGAGCCTGGCGGGCTATAGTCCGTGGGGTCGCAAAAGATTCGGACACTCCTTAACAACAAATGACAACCACAAATTCTGAGTGGGAGACCGGAATTCAAGTTTTCCAAGGAAAATGACTCTTGTCCATGTGCGTTCCAGACAGTTTGTCCCTGTTTATGCAAGTCGGTCTTGGTGCTTCACAGCTGACCTGGGCCTCGGAGAGTGGACCCAGAAGGGAGAGGGACCTCCCGGCCCCCAGCTCTGGTCTGGAAAGAAGTGGGGTAGGAGACACTGCTTCCCTGCGGTTACAGCTGGAGACAGTGAACTGGGAAATGTTTCTGGTTGGTTTGTTTCCTCTTGCAGCTCTGTCCTTGGCAGTCCAGGCTGCTATGGCAGAATACCACAGACTTGGTGGCTTAAACAGCAGATACATATTCCTCGCAGCTCTGAAGGCTGGAAGTCTGAGATCAGGGTGCCAGCATGCTCAGGCTCCTGATGAGGGCCCTCTCCTTGGCTCCAGGACAGCCACTTTCTTGTGTCCTCATGTGGCAGAGAGCAGAGGGAGAGTGAAACCATGTTTTCTGCTGTCTCTTATTATAAGGGCACTAATTCCATTCAGAGGGGCTCCACCCTCATGACCTAATCACCTCCCAAAGCCCCCACCTCCTAACGCCATCACACTGAAGGGGATTAGGATTTCAACATAAGAATTTTCAGGGGACACAAACATCAATCCATAACTAACACTGATAAGTATTAAGGAATATACAGTACAAGGGCTGTTTGGACAATCCAGATTAGGTGAGGCTGTATAGTGGTAGGAGGTCTGTTTTAAATAGTGTTATTGTGCTGTTTTGTGTGTGTGTGTGTGCAGTTGATTCCTGTTGTTCATGGTGCCTGCATGCGTGCGTGCTAAGTCGCTCATCCAGTTCCAGCTCTCAGCAACCCCTTGGACTGTAGCCCACCAGTTCCTCTGTCCATGGAATTCTGCAGGCGAGAATACCGGAGTGGGTTGCTATTCCCTTCTCTAAGGGATCTTCCAACCCAGGGATTGAACCCAGGTCTCCCCTCTGAAGACAGATTCTTTTACCACCTGAGCCACTGGGGAAGTCCTTATTCATGATAGTTAGTTAAGTTCTATAAAGTCAGCACAAACACTGAGTTAGGAAATACTGCCCCTGGGTGCGTAAATATGACCGAGATTTGTGCCTGGTTTTTGTGTAACCTTATTTAAGAAATATTTTGATTCATAACAGTCCCAATAAACAACACTGAACAAATTTTCTCTAACATATGGATTTTCTCTGGAAGACATATCACTGCCTTCTCCAGAACGCTCGGCAACAGTTCAGCCCTAGGCTAGGGGGCCACTTTACTGAAGGAGCTCACCAACAAAAAACACAAAAATAAGGCACTAGACAGACCCCAGGAAGGACTCTGATTTCCAGTGAGAGCTGAAACTGGAAGGCAGCACCACCTCCTCTGCCCTCTGCTGGGAACGCACCTGTCGGCTGGTGCCTCAAAGTTTTCACTGTTCTGCGTGCTTCTGACGGAGAAGGCAATGGCACCCCACTCCAGTACTCTTGCCTAGAAAATCCCATGGACGGAGGAACCTGGTAGGCTGCAGTCCATGGGGTCGCAAAGAGTCGGACACGACTGAGCGACTTCACTTTCACTTTTCACTTTCATGCATTGGAGAAGGAAATGGCAACCCACTCCAGTGTTCTTGCCTGGAGAATCCCAGGGACGGGGGAGCCTGGTGGGCTGCCGTCTATGGGGTCGCACAGAGTCGGACACGACTGAAGCGACTTAGCAGCAGCAGCAGCAGTGTGCTTCTGAGAATAACTGCAAAAGCGCCAGGAGTGTTGATTTGGAGGATACGATTAGATTTTAAGGAGAAGGTGAAATCGCAAGTATGAACTAGCGAATAACGAGGATGAGCTGAGCATGTGAGCATTTACCTCTGTTGCACAAACCCTGGAAAGGGCTAGGAGGTTTGAGATAAGCAGAGAGCACTCTGCTCTGTGTTGTAACAAAAGAGAGGACAAACGCCTTATCCTGAATTTGGGGGAGAGATTAGTTTCCACGTATGTCACCAGGCCCAGCCTCTGTACTTCTCCCACTTATCTGCTCACACAGGGAGGCAGGTCTGTTTCCAAGGCGGCCCTCCAGGATCCCAGATGAACCCCATCTCCAGAAACCCTATGGGTTTAGATCCCATTAGCCCTGGTGTTAAGAATGCGTCTTACATTAGTTTACTAGAAATCAAGGAGCTGTGAAGTCCAGTTTTGCATGAGTCAAAATCGTCAGTGCTTAGCAACTACCCGGGCTTTAATCTTCCTACTACCATGAAGATTGACTTCTCAAAACGCACAGGTGTCCTAATTATTGACAGAGATAAACCAAAAACGAGCGGGCTGTTTTGGTCCCAGCACTGCAGGTGCGCAGGGGAACCTGAGGGTTCCCGAATCCTGGCCTCCGTGACTCACCGCGCGCGCCCCGGGCGGGCGCGAGGGGTCCGAGGGGTCCGGGGTCCGGGGTCCGGGGTCCGGGGCGAGGACGGCGGGCGCGAATGGCACGAGGCGGACGCTGTATCTTTCTCTCCCGCAGGCAAGGCCCTGAGGGCCGTGGAGCCCGGCAACCGGACGGCGCCGCGCCGCTGCGCCTGCACCGCCGGCTACCACTGGAGTGAGGACTGCCGCTGCTGCACCCGCAACGCCGAGTGCGCGCGCGGCTTCGGCGCCCGGCGCCCCGGTACGCGCGGCCGGGCGGGGCCTCCCCGGGCGCTCCCCCGTGTGCGGGCGGGCCCGCGCCTGCGGCCTCTCGGCGCGCTCCCCTGAGCCGTCACGCTCGGCCGGCGCGGGGGCGCGGGAGGAGACGAGGGTCCCCGGGGGCCGAGCGCGGGGTGCGCGCCCGCAGGACGCGTGAGAGCTCGGCGCCCATCCCCAGGCTCCTCCTCCTGCGAAACCTTCCCACCCCCATTTAGGGGGAAACCGGATCAGGCAGGGGTCCCCAAACGTTTTGCAGGGGCAGGGGTCCCCAAACTTATGTGCCCACTTAGAAGAATTTTGCAAAGCCATGTGCCTCCAGCCAAAATTTTAAATCGACATCTAAGCATTTTTATTACAAATTTCAAGAGTTGCTAAGGATTTGGTTTCCAGGGAATTAGTCCGTAACACTTTCTAAAATTTTCAGTGGGTTCTGAACTCCGTAGCAGTTGGATACCCATCATCATCCATGTAAAAAGGTGGCTATCAGAGGCCTTCCCTGGAGGTGCGGTGGTTAAGACTCCACGCTCCAGAGCAAGGGACGTGGGTTTGACCCCTGGTCGGGGAATTAAGGTCCAGCATGTCCCAAGGTGTGGCCAAAAATTAAAAAAAAAAAAAATTGCCCTGATCGTCTCTAACTGTTGAAAACTCTATGTGGCTCTTTTCTCTCCTTTGATTTGTATCCATTTCACCTTCCCCACAGAGTTTCATAGTAATATATTTTTAGGCTCAGAGGGTTTTTACTAATTACCTTTTCATACTCTTTCACATTTTAAAAACGAACCCATGTGAAATTTTAATTTTCTTTTCTTTTTGGTTGCACCAGGCACCTTGCAGGATCTTGGTTCCCCCACCAGGAACGAACCCCCATCCTTAACCTGCTCCACCCCTGGCCCAGAGTTCCAACCAATCTCTAGACTGCCAGGGAATGCCATGAAATTTTAATTTAAAAAAATTTCTTGTGACTCAAGCTTTTAAGGTTAAAAACATTTCTTCTGGACTGATTTGTTCTACAGTGAGTATTACGCAGCTGGTCCAAAAGATGAATGACTATATTTTGCTGTACTGTAGTTATAAAAGTAAAGCCTGAGGTTGGGAGAATTAAAATATTATTCATTTCATTTCGTATTGAGGAAAATCTGCATCACAGAGTCTGACTAAGTCAGCCCTTATTATCAGATTATCAGTGAAACCAGACAGGCTTTCTCTCGGGAAAAGTCGGACTTGATTTTCTGTTTACTAAAGCAAATCTCATGACAGCCTACTCCCTTGTGAATCCTGGTTCTCAGATACAGACCCGGGGTCTGTCTGTCTTTCTTCTAAGTCCCAGGGCCTTTCATATAGTTGGTTAAACTGCATGAAAGAAGGTGCTGGTCCCTTTCTGCTTTGTTTTCTTTTCATTTCTGGTCCGTGTCTCCTCTGCTTTGCCCCTTTGGGAACGCAGTAGCTGAAGGGTAGAGAGGGTGACGCGAAAATCTCACCCCTGCAGGACAACGCATGTGACCTCAGAACAGGTCAGCCTGATGCCAGCTGCCCCTTTTCTGTTGTTACGCCCTTGCCCTTCGTGGATGTCAGTCGCTCAGTCGTGTCCAACTCTCTATGACCCCGTGCACTGTAGCTGGCCAGGCTCCTCTGTCCATGGAATTCTCTAGGCAAGAATACTGGAGTGAGTAGTCATTCGCTTCTCCAGGGAATCTTCCTGACCCAGGGATCGAACTGGGATCGCCTGCATTGCCCTCGGTTTCTTTGTTTGAGCCGTGGGGGGAAGCCCTAATAGATGGACAGGGAGAGACAGAGCTATCCTGAGGTGCTCTGAACAAAGGAGCTTTCTGTCACCGATCCTTTGACTTGTTGCTTTGTTTGGCATCTCAGAGTTTGGCTCTATGGTAGGATTTGGAGTAGGTATGAAGTGTGCCTTCTTTTGTAGGTGGGAGTAGTGTGCTTGTGAAAGAGAAAAACAAGGAGAAAGTGCAGATGCCCCAGCGGGCCAGAGCAGACATGAGAGCATGTATGGAAGTCAGCGCCTTTCAAGCCCTTTGTGCCTTGCAGCCCCTTAGGAGTCATTTTGTTTTTAAGGGTTACTCTTCTAGAGTGTGATTATCATTTTAAAAGCTGTTTGAATTCATCTGAGTGACTAGTAGTTAACTGTACCTTTGCTGATATCGTTTCAAGGCAAACCTTATTGCTAGAGTAAGGAATGAGTCCGCTACTTATTGGGGCTTCCCCGGGGGCTCACACGGTGAGAATATGCCTGCAACGCAGGAGATCCAGGTTTGATCCCTGGGTCGCGAAGATCCCCTGGAGGAGGGCTTGGCAACCCACTCCACTACTCTTGCCTAGAGAATCCCACGGACAGAGGAGCCTGGCGGGCCACAGTCCATGGGGTCTCAAAGTCAGAGACGACTGAAATGACTTGGCACGCACGCACACCTGCTGTGTACTGAGCAACTGCAAAAACCAAGAGTGTACTTCCCACTTGACTTTGGACAGAGAAAATGTAATTCCTTATTTTTGCATTTTATTCATGAAGATAAACCGCAGAAGTGCTACTAATTTCAAGAGTAATTTGTGGTTTTGGCACAAGACAATTGTTTATTATGACAGCACATGGTAGCCAACGTCCTTCTTTATTGGAATTACCAAAGGGTCATCGTGTGCCAGTTGCAGTAAAAGGAACAGACAGAGGAAATCTGAGACGTTTCCTAGTTTGATAATATGGTTTATGAGGAATATGAGAGAGGCGACGACAGCTTACCAACCAGGATTAACTCCTGCCTTGAGTGCTGCGGCCTAAGGCGGGGTCCAAAGTCCACCCCCAACTCGTGCCTTTCTAAATAGGGTTTTATTGGAACACAGCCGTGTGTCTTTATACTTGTCTATGACAGCTTTCATGTTGCAAGTAATTTGCGTAGACCAGAGAGCCTCAAAAGCTTACGATAATTATCATATGGCCCTTTATAGAAAACAGCCATTACTGCCAGCCCTTGGTTTAAGAGAAGGACACCCATGGTGTAGCGTGGGTTTTGTTTTTGAACTTTGTCAATACTCTGATACTTAGACTGGTAAGATTACTGATCAGAAGGTGTCAGGGCAAGAAATTTCCTTTCAGAGTGGTTAATGGGCTACCGTTCTCTGTACTGACGCCTGGCAAGGGAGACAGGAGAGAATGGACTTGGTTGAAAGGAGACAGGCAGCAGCTCCCTGGCCGGGAAACGAAGGATGGGCGCCTGGGACAGCAGCTCTGACGGCAGAGGCCGTGGACTGAGAGCCGGGCTGGAGTCAGGCCTGGCCTCCGCGTCCTGCCCCTGGACATGCTTCTGTCTCGTACTTCGGGGTCTCGGGCCCCCTGAAGCCGGGGGGCCTCCGCCAGCAGCCGCAGGGGCGGCTGGGGCGGGGGTGGAGCCTGGGGGCCCCTCCTGGCCGATCTCTAAGTGTCCTCGTCTGTCCCGTGTTCTCTTGTCCGTTGGTTTTTCTGACAGTGCAGCTCAACAAGGACACGGTGTGTGAGCCCTGCCCCTCAGGCTACTTCTCCGACACCGTTTCCGCCACAGAGACCTGCAGACCCTGGACCAAGTAAGTGGCGACAAGGGAATCGAGAGCTGCTTGATGTGGAAGAACTCCACCTCCGCTGTGTCTGTTGTGAAAACAGAGTGATGCAATTTGGGGAGGCTTCCTCTGGAAGCCAGTTTCGCAACAGACACAGTCTGTTAGCTGGCGTGAGGGAGAGAAACGCCTGCAGCCAGTCCCCCCGGACGGGTGGCAGGAGCCGGGTATCACTGCAGATTCAGTCTGACTGAAGCTTGATTTGTAGCTGCAGCTGCTTTCCCCCTTCTCTAACTTTATTTAGTTGCTTACGATGCTTAGTATCACTCACCAGTGTCTGTTTTCGCAGCTTCCCAGCATCCCTGGTTTATTTGTGCAAAGATGTGTGTGTGTGTGTGTGTGTGTGTGTGTGTGTGTGTGTGTGCATTGTATATGTGCATATAGAAGCCTCCTGCTTAAATAAATGTTTACACACTTGGGTTTTTTCCCACATAATATATCCTGAAGAAAACTCGCTCCACACTAATTGACTTACATCTGTGTGGCTTTTTCTAACCACCTGGTGCCGTCATAGAGATGCACCAGAATCCATTTAATAAGTTCCCTTGTTCAGTTGCTCCTTCATGTCAGACTTTGCAACCCCATGGACTGCAGCACGTCAGGCTTCACTGTCTCCTGGAGTTTGCTCAAATTTATATCCATTGAGTTGATGATGCCATCCGACCATCTCGTCCTCTGTCGTCCCCTTCTCCTCCCTTCAATCTTTCCCAGCATCAGGGTCTTTTCCAGTGAGTCAGTTCTTTGCATCAGGTGGCCAAAGTACTGGAGCTTCAGCTTCAGCATCAGTCCTTTCAATGAATATTCAGGGTTGATTTCCTTTAGAATTGACTGATATAATCTCCTTGCAGTCCAAGGGACTCTGGAGTCTTTTCCAGCACTACAGTTTGAAAGCATCAATTCTTCAGCCCTCAGCTTTCTTTATGGTCCAACTCTCACAAGCTCCCTGCTGCTGCTGCTGCCGCTAAGTCGCTTCAGTCGTGTCCGACTCTGTGCGACTCCATAGACAGCAGCCCACCAGGCTCCCCCGTCCCTGGGATTCTCCAGGCAAGAACACTGGGGTGGGCTGCCATTTCCTTCTCCAATGCATGAAAGTGAAAAGTGAAAGTGAAGTCGCTCAGTCGTGTCCGACTCTTAGCAACCCCATGGACTGCAGCCTACAAGGCTCCTCCGTCCATAGGATTTTCCAGGCAAGAACACTGGAGTGGGTTCCCATTGCCTCCTCCACACAAGCTCCCTATTGATAGTCATTTAAGTGATTTCCAGTTTTTTCCAGTGATAAATAAATCTATAATGTATCATCTCGCCTGTATACTGTCTCACACTTATATGAGCAAAGTCGTAGTGAAATTCCTGGATCCTTTCACTGCATGCCTATTGCTGAATACTCATAATCGATGTCATGATTCTTTCACTTCCAAATAAGTTGATTCTCATTAAATATTCACTGTCTGATCCACCTATCCAGGTTTTATTTTCAAAAAGATTTTCTATGTTTACAACTTCAAAGGGTATTCATCTGTAGTTTACCACTTAGCCATGGTAATTGGATTCGGAACCTTCTTTACTAAGCACACCAGTCTGCTCTCTCGGACAGCACTCTAAGAGTAGATGTTAGCAGTGGCAGTACTCACTTCCGCTTGTCTCTCTGTCCACCTTAGTGTGTGTGGACAGGCACTGGGGGTGCAAATGTCCAGGAAGACCTTGGTTCCTCTCCTGAGTGAGCTTGTAGTCTAATGGGATAGAATCTTTTATAGCTGGTTTTTTTTTTTTTTTTTTTAAATAAGGATATGAAACCAAAGGACTTACGTACCTTTCCCTTCACAGCTGTACCATTCTTGGAGAGACAGAAGTGCGTCACGGAACCGATAAATTAGATGTGGTTTGTAGTCCTCTCCCATCTGCAAATCCATCAAATGGTATGTTTAATAGAAAAGGTTGGTTGGGTAGGTGTGCCCCAGTCTAATCAGCTCTTGTAGATTTCTCTCAATTACATGCTGTATCCAGAGGCAACCATCTCCCCCTTTTCATCTCATCCTATCCGTGGTCCCTGGAGGAGGGCATAGCAACCCATTCCAGTATCCTTGCCTGGAAATTCCCATGGACAGAGGAGCCTGGCGGGCTACAGTCCATGGAGTTGCAAAGAGTCAGACACGACTGAGCAACTTCGCTATCTGTGGTCAGCTCAGTATTTCATTTTATCAGTGTTGTAATTCCAGATAGGTTGTTTAGTTGATGATTTTCTACTGTGGAATGGATAACCAATATTTTATTCATATATACTCCCCAAAAAAGAAAGAAAACTGAGGTGCAAATATAAATTAAAATGCCCAAATATGGTAAGGTAGTGGTTATCACAGCAGGATATCTATGGGAGATTTTGGTCACCAACCAGAGTCAGCAACTTGGCTAGAATACAATTACCATTATTTCTGGAACATCTGGAGGATCCAATAAACCTCAACGACAGTTTCAGTGACTGACAGAAAGCGGGCAGTTAGTGTGGAAGCTGCTTGCCCGGGTGAGTGAGATGCTGTGGAGGTGGGTCCAGGTGTCTCGGCACAGGAGGAGCTTCCTAAGCAGGCAGGAGCACCGTGGCCACAGAGCTCTGTCGGTGGACACGGCTCAGAAAAGAAGGCTGCAGCTTGGACAGTTTGCAAACAGGAGGGCGTCAAAGGCTCCGGTAAGAAAGTACATAGAGCAGCATTTTAAAAAGACCATTCTGAAGAGAACGTTAAAGATAACCAAGAGAGTTAAAACCTGTCTTAAAAAAGACAGAAGGAAAAGGAAGGCCAGACTCCCAGAACCAGGCCGTGTAAAACAAGAGTTACAAGTCATCAGGCGGGATGAACAAAACGGTTGAGTCCAACTGTGTTGTAGACGAAGGACCCGAAACGCTTTGCAGGGTGGCTGTGGTTCCATTCTCATGACCAGCAAAACCCCGGTACCATGTTGTTATTTGGAAGGAGCTATGATAAGGGGCTTCTTTTTGCCTCCGGAGCCCATCCACCTGGGGAGAGTGAAGTGTTCTGTAGGCAAGCAAAGATGGAGCCGGATGGTGCGGTGAAGCCGATTAGGGTTGTTCTAAAGTGCGAGCATTTAAAGCTGGTCCTGGGCTGGCCTCTCTCTGAGCAAAGGCAGTCAGCAGGCTTGGGCTGCATTGCTGATTTCACCCTTTCAAATGGGAGCTCTCCTCGACAAACCTACAGTGCGCGTTGGGTCCCTTCCTGCTTCTTTTATTCCATTCCAACAGCCTTGATTCCAGGATTTAATTGAAAGGCTTATGCTTTTGAGAAAGAGTAAAAATGAACAATAGTTAATGCTGTTTTTCTCATTTTCTTCCAACACAGAACCGCAGGTTTACTTGCCCAGTTTAATTATTCTGCTGCTCTTCATGTCTGTGGCGTTAGTAGCTGCCGTCATCTTCGGTGTTTACTACAGGAAAAAAGGGAAAGCACTAACAGGTACCGTGTCGTGGTGGGTTTTGAACATGAGTCTTAAACTGATGCATTTCTAGGTGTGTGCTTTGAAGATACATATATTGCCCTCTGACTGCCTCTTTTGATCTGTTTACACTAAAGTGAAACATGCTTTATATCTAATTCATTGTTCTCTAGCAAAACAAACAAAAATCCATTGTTCTTGTTTATGAATAAGAAATATATTTATTTATCCTAGGTGCAGGAAACTGATAAATATTGTAAAGATTATGCATATCAGATATACAGGGGTTGCATGTAACCTAGAATACATTTTAAATTACATAATTCATTAAAACAAAAACAATATGTTCAGGTAAATGGCAGATGGAAAGTTTTGACTCGGGGGTTACCTTGATAGGTGAATTTAAAATTCTGAAAATAAGTTGTCTTATATTCAGTAAGATGCAGTTGCTCATTCTTAGATGAATGATCAAATGTCATCTTGTTTATTGGGAATAGTTTTCCACCAACAAATTGTTTGATAGTATCTTTTAACATCACATCCTGTTTGACTTTTATACTCCAAAGCTAAAACAGTATAATTTTTAAGAAAGAGTTCAAGACATCACTAGGTTCCCTAAACCCAGTGCCCCTGATTTGTTTAACTTTTTGTTTTATGCTGGAGGACAGCCGATTGACAGTGCTGTGATAATTACCGGTGGGCAGCAAAGGGGCTCCGCCATATGCGTTCATGTAACATGTCGTCTTTTGAAGCACCTGCCGTCTCACCGTCCTTCCCCGTTTTCAGCTGCTTGCTTATTTATCGCATCCGCCTTTGCTGTGGTTCCATCGGTTCTCCCACAGTCACATCCATGGACTTCACAAAACCCTGCATATCTTCCTATTTCCATTACCATTCCAATACCTAATGTAACCCTGGGCGATCAAAAGACTAACAGAAGAGGGAAGATGGTGATTGAAGATGCCAAGCGTTAAGCAGAGAGTGAAGGGGAAAAGTTGGACTTCCCTTTTTTAAAAGTCTCTTCGCTGTTGAATATTGTTATTCAATGCAGCTTCACCTCCCCAGCAATGGAGGTGGAGATGTGAACAATGCATGTTCAGAGGTGCTGATGGATTGCCGGCTCATCCAGTCATGTTGTCATGAGATGAACAGACTTCTGGTGTTTTATTCTTTAGTTTTGTCTCTGTCGTCATCTCTTCTGGCCATTATCTTATGAGTGCCAAGGGCAGTGGGCCTGCCAGTCAGTGAGTCAGGATGTGTGACGGTCTGCTTCCTCTTCATCTCTCATTTACTACGCGTTTGTTGGTCACCAGGGGCTGGACAGGCCCTGGGGTGTAATACCAAGCAACGAAACAGAGCCTGGTCCTTATGGACGAGGCTCCTCGGTGGGCAAGGCAGGCGTTTTGCCCAGAGTGAGGCTGAGTGTGGAAAGGGAGGTACAGAGCCTCAGGTGACAGAGTTGTTTGTCCAGCTTTGTGGTCAGCCAGGGCCTCCCAGGGGAGCTAAGATCTGAAAGACAGGTTGGATTGCACTAGCCCAAGGGGAAACGAGAATTGCATCTTTGGAGGGAGCAGTGCGAGCTGGGGGGATTGGAAAGTTAGTGCAGTCGGAGCAGAGAGTGAGAACCTGGGTGAAATGAACCTGGAAAGGGAGGCGTGTCCTGGTGGCGCAGCCTTGCAGGTGCGAAGGAGCGTGCTCCCATCCTGAGCAGAGGGAAGGAACCAGTCCTGTGGGTTAGTACTTGGGTATTTGACTAATTAAAACAAATTTAGGGGTACAGTAGGCGTGGATGCAGACCCACCAGTAAGGAGGGCTTTTGCAATCCTCCAAGAGAGAGATTATCATAGGAGTTAACAGTAATCACTGCAGACGGTGACTGCAGTCATGAAATTAAAAGACACTTACTCCTTGGAAGGAAAGTTATGACCAACCTAGATAGCATATTCAGAAGCAGAGACATTACTTTGCCAACAAAGGTCCGTCTAGTCAAGGCTATGGTTTTCCTGTGGTCATGTATGGATGTGAGAGTTGGACTATAAAGAAAGCTGAGCGCCCAAGAACTGATGGTTTTGAACTGTGGTGTTGGAGAAGACTCTTTAGAGTCCCTTGGACTGCAAGGAGATTCAACCAGTCCATCCTCAGGGAGATCAGTCGTGGGTGTTCATTGGAAGGACTGATGTTGAAGCTGAAACTCCAATACTTTGGCCACCTGATTCGAAGAGCTGACTCATTGGAAAAGACCCCGACCATGGGAAAGATTGAAGGTGGGAGGAGAAGGGGACGACAGAGGATGGGATGGTGGGATGGCATCACCGACTCAATGGACATGAGTTTGAGTAAACTGTGGGAGTTGGTGATGGGCAGGGAGGCCTGGCGTGCTGCAATCTATGGGGTTGCAAAGAGTTGGACACCTTCAGTTGGAAACGACTGAACTGAACTGAAAACTGAACGAACTTTTTGGCCAACCCAATGTTCGGCTTTACATGGATCAAAAAGTTCCTTTTTGATAAGAGGAGGAAGATGCCTTCATAGTCTTTAAATTGATTCAGTGTTTTCACTCTCAGGATCTTTTACTCACAGATTTGCAGATGATTGTGTTTAAAGATAGTATTGAACTGACGTAGAAGTCAATAATACTGAATTAGAAATAGGAAATAATAATATGAAGCCCTTATCTTTACTTTGTTTTTTCCTAGCTAATTTGTGGCACTGGGTCAATGAGGCTTGCGGCCGCCTGAATGGAAATAAGGTAAATTTAGAAATCTAAAGTGCCTCCTTTAAGCACTGCTAACAATTTGGGGAAACTCCCTGGGGGCTGGTGGTTGGGACTCTGGGCTTCCACTGCAGGAAGCTTGGGTTCGATCCCTGGTTGGGGAATTAAGAGCCTACCCATGGAGTGCGTAGGTTGCTATCGCTATTATTAATCAAATATTGAGCCAAATTGTGAATGAGTAAGGGGGTGGGACCTCACTTCCCAGGACTGATCCCAATGCTAAATGCTGTTTTCTTTGCCTTTCATTCTGTTTAGGTCATCTCTGTGCCCTTGTGTTATTTACATTATTATTTCAGTACCAACCTCGACTGCCCAGGACAGACCCCTAGGAGAGAAGAGCGGTCGCATTCCTTCCCTTTGTAGTTATTTTGGTGGCTTTTAATTTGGATATGACTTCAACATTGTCGGGGAGCAGTGAGAGTAGTATAAAAAACTTCCACGTGCCCTCTACTCAGATCCAGCAGCTGTTTATGTTTTCACAAAGCTTTATTATTTGCTCTCCATATGTGTGTCTGGGCTTCCCAGGCGATGCTGGTGGTAAAGACCCTGCCTGCCAGTGCAGGAGGCTTAGGAGATGCGGGTTGGATCCCTGGGTCAGGAAGATCCCCTGGAGGACGGCATGGCAACCCACTGCAGTATTCTTGCCTGGAGAATCCCATGGACAGAGGAGCCTGGCGGGCCACAGTCCACGGGGTCGCAGAGAGTCAGAGACGACTGAGCGACTGAGCACAGCAGCGTGTGTCTATGCATATGTATATTTCTTCCTCTGGAATCTTCTCAGAGGGGCAGACACCATGCTCCTCCATCCTTAAATACTCCCATGAGAGTTTCATCGGAACAAGGACATTCTCTTATGTAATCATAGTACATTTATCGCAATCAAAAAACTTAGTAGTGGTACATTATAGAGTGTACATTTGATCTTAAGATTTCAGTAATTATCCCAGGATATCCTTTTTAGATCCAGTTTCTTAGGTATTTTGTTGTGTTAGTCGCTTAGTCATGTTTGACTCTTTTCCACGCCACGGACTGTAACCAGCCAGGTTTCTCTGTCCATGGAATTCTCCAGGCAAGAGTACTGGAGTGGGTTGCCATTCCCTTCTCCAGGGGATCTTCCCAAACTCGGGGCTCCTGCGCTGCTGGTGGTTCTTCACTGCCTGAGCCACCACCCGGAGTTCACACTGATTTCTGTAATTCTGGTCCCAGCACTACAGGCGTCATTGCAGTCTTTCCTTATCTGTGCTCGAATCTTCCCTTCTCCCGTAGCAGGAAACCCTGTTATTCTCAATATATTTACTCATTTACTCAATTCCAGAATACACAGGCAGTAGTTTCAGAATTACTAAGCCATACCACAGCAAAAAGCAAAGCTACTAACTAGAATTCAATATTTGTTTATGAGTTTTTTTTTTAAATTGAGATTGAGAGCATAGGTGAGATCCAGTGTTCTGAAATTACTTGGGTTAGCTCCCTCCCTTGCTTGGATGTAAACACGCTGCCCCCTTGGAAATGCAGATTCATCTGTTTCTGGTTGGGCTCTATTTGAGGGTTCCCCCCACCCCCTAATCCTCAATACCCCAAATACAGCGCAGCAGTGAGCATTCCATCTATACTTGTTATGGTGGAAATGATTACCATAAACACCGTTTTCAGCCGCGTTTAGCAGAACCACGTTCTAACGCTGGTATTAACGCTCTGCCTTCTGAATTTAAATCAGCAGGAGTCCGCAGGCAACAGTTTCAGCTGCACTCACGTGGAGGCCGCCAGCGCCCGCGAAGTCTGTGAGGGTGTCTTCCTGCTGACGCTGGAACAGAAGGTGTTTTCTGAAGACACGTGCCATCCGGAGGTGGGGGGCGCGTGCGCAGCGGCCTGTCCCCTCCGGGGAGACGCCGAGATGCTCTCCTTGGTCAGCGAGATCGACGGGGATCCCTGCAGGCCAGTGCCCACGGAGGACGAATACACGGACAGGTCCCCCCGGACCGCAGACTCCGTGGTGGTCCTCACCCCGCCTGGAGGCCGGTCGCCCTTCCCCGAGCCCCTGGAGGTGGGCGAGAACGACAGCTTCAGCCAGTGCTTCACGGGGACGGACAGCCTGGAGGGCTCCGAGAGCCCCCGCCTCCCCATGCCCCCCTGCAGGACTGCGTGGAGGCCCGCGTCCCCCAAGAAGTCCTTGCACGGAGAGGCGGGCGGCGGCCGGTGCCCGCACTGGGCAGCCGGAGCCCGCTCTGCAGACGGCTGTGCAGGCTGTGGGGACCTGACTTCGGGGGACCCGGCGCCCGGACTGGAGACCCCCCCGAGTGGACCCTTACCCCAGTGCGCCTACGGCATGGGCCTCCCGCCCGCAGCAGACCGGGCCGAGGCGGGGGGCCAGCCCCCGGACGGGGCGGCCACCGAGCTTCCCGGCCCCACGAGGGGGGGCCCCGGTGACCAGCCGCCTGCCTCAGGTAAGTGACTGTCCCTCCGGCACAAAGGCCTGGCTCGGTCCAGGGTCTGCGCGCGAGTCACCCGCCTTCCGGTGAGCAGGGATGCGCAGTGGCAAAGTCCGCTCCTGTTTTCTCCTGAGAAGCCTCTTTGCTGGGTGGGTTTCCGTTCAGTCCGCACGTCGGGTTTGTGGGCTGTACTCTCTCTCTCTGCGGACTCTCTCTCTTGGTTTACACGTGTCTCGTGCCCTTTTGCCTTCAGGCTCCTCAGGACGGGGTTAGGTCTCAAATCCCAGCATTAAGCCCTGAAGTGTTAACATTGACCTCAGGACTGGCTGAAGTCAAGGCATTCCCTCAGATTTATGGATTTGGGTGTTTTTTTTCCTAAAGCAACCTAGGCTTCAAATCCCACCCCACAAAACTCATAAATTTCAGGACAACAAACAAAATTCTCTAGTTAATCCTTGAGGAATTAGTATTTACTGAGGGTAATTCGCTTGATTCTGGACCAAATTAATGAGGCAGTAGCTGTCCTTTGGTGCTTTTTATGAGAAGCCTCTTTTATAGTCACTGCATAGGATGTATTTATGGAACCAGGAGGATGGTTTTACAATTTAAAATCACGATTGAGATTTATTGCTGCATCACTGCTTAAGCACGAGTGACCCACCAGTTGTAATATTATAGCTTCTTTCTGTGAAGGTAAAACACCCTGTTTTATTGTGTAGTTACAAGGAACTTGGTCACTGATGCTGAGGGCTTCTTCTGGCTCTGGAGATTATTTGCTGTATTATGGGAAGCAGGGAGGTCAGGGATCTCTTCCAGAAATTTCTAAAAGCTCTAGACACTCTCACCAGAAAAATAAATATATGAAAAGTGAAGTGAAAGTGTTATTTGCTCAGTCCTGTCTGACACTTTGCAACCCCATGGACTGTAGTCCTCCAGGCTCCCCTGTCTGTGGAATTCTCCAGGCGAGAATATTGGACTGGGTTGCCATGCCCTCCTCCAGGGGACCTTCCCAGAACATCACAGGCAGAGTGCTCACCCTCTGAACCATGTGCACGTGTACTATTTAAAGGGCCTCACAGCCTCCTCCCTTCTGCAAAACCACAAAGCCCAGGCAGGGACACCTTTATCCTGGGATGCTTTTGCTTTCCTGCCTCTTTGTTTAGACCGCCAGCAGCTCTAGCAGCTGATCTCGGAATTGTTTTATAACCATGAGGCAGCTCCATCTGGCCCTGAGTGGGGACCGCTTTGTCTCATGCTGGCGATGACTCCCGGCTTATTGAGTAGAAGGGTGAATTTGAATCTGTTTTCCAAGCTTTGCGGTTTGGCTGTACCTACACAGATTCACTGCTGTGTCAATGCTCGATCGGCTCTCAGTCAAAATGAAAGAGGGAGATAAGCTGGGGGTATTTTTCAAAGAACCCTGATGTATATTTCCTTCCAAAGGCCTCAGCTTTCTTTTTTCAAAGATTTTAAGGGATCTCCATATCTAAAAGTTTGGCTCTGCGGTTCCTTTGTGTGGTTCTCTTTCTTTTCTGGAGGTGACTTTTCTTTCCACTGACTGGACACACACACAAAGCGTGAGGTCTTGGGGCTGCAGGGAGCGCGGAGCCTCCACGGGGCAGGGGCCAAGTCCCTGACTCTGCTGGGACAGAGCCCTTTCTCAGTTGCTGACGTCACAAAGGTACCGTTGCTGCCGTGTGAAAAACGGACGCAGTTCTAGGAAGAGCAATGTTGGCCAAAGAGAAAGAGATCATTTTTTTCTTCCTTAGTGTCATGATATCAAAATGGCAGATTTGAACTGTCCTATGAAGAGTTAAAACAGTGCCCATCTCTGCTTGTATCCTTTATTTCTCTCCAGCATTAAACATCTAACCATGGAAAAAAGGGGAAAAAAATGTGTACCATCCACTAAGTGGTGTTAATTTGCAAGAAGTTTACACTGCTTTTTCTGTCTAAATCTGGTGCTCAGCCATATAAAACATCCGCAGAGCGCTGCCAGCAAGCGGGCCAGATTCGTGTTCGCCTGAGGAGCAGCCAGACTGAGTTTTGAGGCTGCGCTGTTGCCTGTATAATTACTTCTACATGAATGGCCTCCTGGTTCCTGGTCCAAACAGCACTTTCTCGTTACTGCTTTTTCTTTCTCCTGGCTGTGCCAGGTCTTAGCTGTGCAATGCGGGATCTTTAGCTGTGTCATTAGTTGGTGCCCCTCCATTGAGATCGTGGAGTCTTAGCCACTAAACCACCAGGGAAGTTCCTCGTTAGTGCTGTGCTGTGCTTAGTCATCAGTCAGTCGTGTCCGACTCTTTGTGGCCCCAAGGACGGTAGCTCACCAGGCTCCTCTGTCCATGGGGATTCTCCAGGCAAAAACACTGGTATGGGTTGCCATGCCCTCCTCCCGGGGATCTTCCCAACCCAGGGATCAAACCCAGGTCTCCCACATTGCAGGCGGGTTCTTTACTGTCTGAGCCACCAGGGAAGCCCATTATTACTTTAAAAAAGAAAGAAAATTCACTTGCCTGTTCCAGGTCGTAGCTGTGGCTTGTGGGATCTAGCTCCCTAACCATGGATCAAACCCGGGCCCCCACACTGGGAGCGAGGCGTCTTAGCCGTTGGACCACCAGGGAGTGCTTCTTTACTGCTTTTTAAAAATTGTCATGCTTTATGTTCTATAAAAATGTGTGAAAGAGGATGGTGCTTGGGTAAAAGTTATGAGTGAGCTTAATCCTAAAAGGCACCATCTTCTTAGGACTTGAGGGAGGTGACCTTTTTATTGGCTTTTGGATTTATATGTGTGAGTATTTAAAATGAAAAAAAAAAATCTTGCAACCAAATCAAGGGGTTTGTGCAGAAATGACAGGCCTGGACACTTCCTCAGTAGGAAAAGCACCTTCTTGGCACCCAACTTTTGCAGACGACGATAGCTCTTCAAACAGCTCCATAAGCATATCTTTCAAAAATAACACCCGACGGTAAGTCTATTATAGCCATGTTACAACTCTTAAAGAGCAGGGAGGATTGTCAGCCAAAACCAGTGGAGAGGAAAAGACGCTATGGTCGAAGTCTGTGTAACCGTGCCCTAACTGACGCCTTAAAGTCTCCTGATGATGTCATGCTGGTTACCTAGTGACAAGCTCTTTCACCTGGAGTTTGTAGGCTTCTGTCTAGAAAATCATTCCATGTACAAGAAAGAATGGCTTCTGGTGATGCAGGTGTCACCAGCTGGCCGGTGACTTGATTCTGGCTCCTGAGATGACATAATTGGTTCAGACACTTCTGAGCTGGAGAGAGGTGTTTCTTTATGGGGCTCACAATAATTCTTCATGAGCACAATTAACGATTCTTCATGAGCCCCAGCTACACGATTCTCTATCAAGTCTTTACTGAGGTTCTGCTGAGACATGGAGACATGGAAAAGTTTGGAAGTAGGGATGGACGCCAGGGAGTGGAGAACACGAAAAGAATCAATAATCTGAGAAAGTGCGGCCCCCCGAGCAGGCCCCTCTCTAGCGGGCGCCCCGTGGGCCCCTTTGCCAGCTCGCCCACCTCCACATGGCCCCTTTGGCAGGAACCTCTCCCCTTCCTGCTCGAGCCCACATGCTTCCCTTCGTGTGGCTGCCTCGTCCCTGCCCTGTCCCCTTTCCAGAGCACCCAGTGCCTCCTGACCTTCAAGTCCCTGCTCAGATTTTGTCCAACTCTTTGTGACCCCATGGACTATAGCCTGCCTGGCTCCTCTGTCCACGGTTTTCCTGGCAAGAAGACCAGACTGGGTTGCCATTTCCTCCTCCAGGGGATCTTCCAGACCCAAGGACTGAACTCAAGTCTCTTGCACCTCCTGCATTGCAGGCGGATTCTTTAGCACTGAGCCACCAGGGAAGCTCAAATGCTGCTTCCTAAACAAGGGAAACTCCCTGTCTGTGCCCCCAGCAGTCCCTGGTAACAACCCCTGGCATCCTTCTCACCGAGCCCAGGATACCCACATCTTTAACAACAACCATCTTGAGGCAGCCACGGCCAGTTATTTGGTAGGAGTTGCCATGACCGTCACCACGCCTGGCCTTCCTAGTCTCTCCCAAGGCAGCTTGCTTCTGCTGCTGCTAAGTCACTTCAGCCGTGTCCGACTCTGTGAAATCCCATAGAGTAAGGATGCTGGTCCATCCAAGCGGCACAGACACACCCAGGCTCAGGCCTGGGAGCCTGGGACTCAGGAGGGTGAGGGCCCCACCCGACTCCCGGGTACCCCTTCCAGGCCTCCCATCCCTGGGCCCCACCCCGTCCTGAAACGACTGTTTTTGACCATCCACTTCCATCCTGTGAGACCGATAAGGTCTTTTTATCCCAGTTTTCTTCCCCTTTCTCCCCTCCCCTCAAGCAAAGAACAGTCCTCTGTTTCTAGCGCGCTTCTCTTTCCTGCTGAAATGCCATCCGCTAACTTGTATTGATTTTGGAAGGTGAAAAGTGTTAGTCACTCAGTCATGTCCAACTTTTCTGGGACCCTGTGGACTGCAGCCCACCAGGCTCCTCTGTCCATGGAATTGTCCAGGCAAGAATACTGGAGTGGGTTGCCATTCCCTTCTCCAGGGGATCTTCCTGACCCAGGGATTGACCCTGGGTCTCCTGCACTGCAGGCAGAGTCTTTGCTGTCTGAGCACCAGGGAGACTTTGTTTACTGAGCCACATGTTTGACATTTAGCCAAGTATTACAGGAGCAGGCATTAGCTCCAGGACTCTATAAGTTAAAAATACTTTATAGTTCAGTTATTTGGTAATAAAATTCAGCATTCATTGGTGCTAAAAGTCAATGCATTATTTCAAAATATATGAAAATTTTGTTCACTATATGCTTTCATTTAGTCCTGCTTACCTTCTTTCTGTTCTAACGAGGCTCATTTTTGGAAAAGGTTTCATTTATGAGCCATTCTAAGTAATTTTCAAGCATGATTCAGAATGGAACTATTAAATCCTGCTTCCCTTCCCATATCATCATAGACCCAGTTTCTTCCAAATGCCTGAAACAGATCTTACATTTCCATAAAAAGGAAAATCACATGAGAAGCATATGGGTTAAATATAAAATATGTTTTTAAAAAATTCCAGAAGAACCCAATATAGCTTGGGTAATTTGAGTGTATTTGTGTATATTTTTAGTTCTTTTCCTTGGAAGAAAATCTACATGACAATTAGGTGATAATATTTGCTATAGTTCTTGTGATTTAATATTCATACATCATGCATTTTAAACAACATAATAAGCCTTTGAGGAGACAAGTGTGCATTACCTTGCTTTAAAATGTAAATTCTGTCAGGAATTGGGTTCTTACAAGGAAGCTTATTCTCTCTGCCTGAGAAATAGTGATTCCATGGAGCTTGCTATGAAAACACGGAGTTCACAAAGTATATACATCTTTCTGGTCTTGATAAGATACTTCATTTGTTCATTGTTTCTGTTGACTTAAAATGCTATTTTTAACTTTCTCAAATGACCTGAAAATTTTTCCTAAATCACATTAAATATTAATGTGAAGCCAACCAACCCATTTTAAATGTTAGAAACTTCAGATTTTCTAATTTAATGAAAACCCTCAAGACTTCCCTGGGTAGTCCAGTGGTTAAGACTCCATGCTTCCAATGCAGGGGGCTGGGGCTCAATCCCTGGTCAGGGAACTGCACACCACGTGCTACAACGAAGACCAGGTGCAGCCAAATAAATAAATATCCAGAAAATAAAAAAGTCAGAACTCTCATGTCATGCTGGTTCTCAAAGCATCCTTTTAGATAGCCTTCACATAGAGGTCTAACAATCGCCTGTGTTAAGAGATATATTAAGACTGTTCTGAAATCCTGAAGGTTGTATTTTTATCAGTGATATCAGAGGTATGAGAGTTGGACCATAAAGAAGGCTGAACACCAAAGAATCGATGCTTTTGAATTGTGATGCTGGAAAAGACTCTGGAGAGTCCCTTGGACAGCAAGGAGATCAAACCAGTCAATCCTAAAGGAAATCCAACCCTGATTATTCATTGGAAGGACTGATGCTGAAAGTGAAGCTCCAATACTTTGGTCGCCTGATGTGAAGAGTCAACTCATTGGAAAAGACCCTGATGCTGGGAGAGATTGAGAGCAAGAAGAGAAGGGGACGACAGAGAAGGAGATGTTGGATGACATCATTGGCTCAATGGAGATGAATTTGAGCAAACTGGGAAACAATGGAGAACAGAGGAGACTGACGTGCTGCAGTCCCTGGGGTTGCAAAGAATTGGAAGTGACTTAGCAACTGAACGACAAAATCAGAGGTATGCGTTACCAGATGCTGGCTAAGTTTGGCTTCCCTGGTGGCTCAGACAGTAAAGAATCTGTCTGTAATGTGGGAGCCCCAGGTTCGATCCCTGGGTTGGGAAGATCCCCTGGGGAAGGGAATGGCAACCCACTCCAGTGTTCTTGCCTGGAGAATTCCAAAGACAGAGGAGCCTGGAGGGTTACAGTCCATGGGGTTGCTGAGAGTTGGAACTGGATGAGCGACTAATGCTTACCTTCTTACTTCCTCACAGAAATCCTATGGGCACATTCCTCACCCAGGACCACACATCGAGTCAGCAATGAGACCACAACTCATACAGCTGATTCTGAAGCCTGTGCCTTGAACCATGGCATGGTCTCCCTACAAATCAGTGCCAATGATACTGTTTTCATTTGTTTATCGTGCACTGGAGAATCCTCAGTGAGCCACAGAATACAGGCAAACTTGGGCCGGAATCACTGGCTACTCAGGTTGAGCAAGGGGCAGTGGTGAGGCCAGGCCAGGCCCAGAGGTTTCCACGGGAAGAGACGCTAGTGTCTGTGTCAAGAGGTGATGGCTCCCCTGGCCTGAGTCCCCTCTGTTGCAGTTACCAATTCTTTGGTGAGGAAGGCTCTTTCTTCCACATGCCTCAAACCTCATCCTGTTTTGCAAGTAAAATAAAGTTAAAATAAATGCCAGGGGCAGCTTTGATTGGGAAAAAGCTGGCAGAAAGGCAGCTTCAGACAGTGAGGAAGAAGGAAGTGACTGGCCTGGTTTAGCTTGTATTCCCAGAGGTCTGTGGCTTGTATGTGTGTGCTCTGTCGCTTCAGTCGAGTTCCACTCTTTGTGACCCCATGGACTGTAGCCTACCAGGCTCCTTTGTCCATGGTTATTTCCCAGGCCCCTCCTCCAGGGGATCTTCCTGACGCAGGGATCAAACCCACGTCTCCTGCAACTCTGGCATTGCAGGTAGATTCTTTACCTGCTGAGCCACCGAGGAAGCCCCTGCGGACAACTGGGACCTATAAAGACCTCAAGATGCCTTAAGGCATCTTGGACAAGTCTCATGCGCCCCATTCCTTCTTCACATTCCCCCCTTACCAGCCAGAACATCCTGTTGCGTCCTTGGTTCTCAGTGGAGAGAGCTACCCCTTCCAGGGCATGCACCAACTGCAGAAACCATGGCAACCATGGGGCACCCACCGTGTGGACATGCAGTCCTATTGCCTCACCACCCCAGGGCCTCGCCCTGTCAGGTCCGTTCGCACGACCATGTAAAACCTGCTGAATGGTAGAAAGCAGATCTTAGGGAATGATTAGTTGTAGGCAAGGACAATTCTGGACGAAGGCATAACACAAGATAAGGATATCAGCAACTCACTCAAAACCTTGACCTACTCTTGGACTCCTTGGTGGTCCAGTGGTTAAGACTCTGAGTTTCCAATGCAGGCAGCACACGTTCAATCCCTGGTCCGAGAACTAAGATCCCATATGTTGCATGGTCCAGCCAAAGAAAGAAAGAAAGAAACCTTGACCTACTGTAGTGCTACATCCAAGTCACAGCTGACCTGCATGATGGAAAACGAGACAGTGGGGGAATTCGTGTAGTTACTCAGATGAGTGTTCAAACCAGAGATGGTTAGAATGATGGATCACTTCAGCAAGAAAACAAAAGTTGGTTAGATATCTAGAGGTAAGTGCCCTTTCAGTCTTCAAGATCAGTTGAAATCCTTCAGCAAGACAGCAGTGGGAAAATCACATGGCTGCTCGAGACCTTTCCCCATTGGGAAGTGTCATGAGCACAACTGTTAGATTCTGGGAGGAGTAATGCCAGCCTTGCACCTGTGAAAAATTCTTTGTTATTTCCCAAGCGTTTTCTAAGCCACCATCTCGTTCGACCCTACGCTGTCCTGCCAGGCATTCACACATCCCTGTATTCATTCATTTCACATTTATCATGTGCCTGCTCTGGCGCTGCACCTGCCAGGCTAGATGGGCCTGAATGCTGATGCTCATTTCATAAAGGAGCAGACTATACTGTTAGGTGGTTTGTCCCGGATTCCACAGCGAGTCGAGGCCAAGCCGGGGGGGGGGGGGTGGTGGTGGGAATCAGGGCTTTCAGAGCCTGTCTGCTCCTCCGTCCCAGCCCCATCTCTGGCCCTCCTGGGCTCGGGAAGCTGCTGAAACCAGCACCCCGCTAGTCACTGTCACGCACTTTTCTGCTCTTCAGGGAGTGAGACACCACTCTAAGCCACCAAAATCTTTTTGCTATTGAAGTTGAGACGGCGGAGACTAGCACGCCATTGAAGTTAGTAGATTACTTGCAGGTGAGTCTGCATGTGACAAGGCTGGGAAAGAAGGGTGTTGGTTTTCATTATTAAAGTCACGTTAGTCAGTCCAGGGGGGAAGGAAGCAAGCCTGAGGCACTCAGGTGCGGAGTAACGGCAAGCTGGTGTGATAATGCTGCCCGTCTAGCAGAGAGGGGACACGTCGTGAGCTCTGGACTTGGGGTGTTGTACCACTGTTACTGCTTCCCTGGTGGCACTGGTGGTAAAGAACCTGCAGGAGACATGAGGGGCGAGGGTTCGATCCCTGGGTCGGGAAGATCCCTGGAGGAGAGCATGGCAACCCACTCCAGTATCCTTGCCTGGAGAATCCCATGGACAGAGGAGCCTGGCGGGCTATAGTCCACGGGGTCGCAAAGAGTAGGACATGGCTGAGCGACTGAGCACACAGGGCACGTCACTGTTATTACTGTAATAGTGACCTAGCTTAATCTTAATCTAGCTCCACTTAACCACGGATGAACCTGCATTCTCCTAGCCTCTGTAGAGGGAGCTGATGGAAGCCGACCACACACTGACAGATGACTCACAGCTAGTGGGTCACTCTAGGCTGGAACGCCTGGGACCTGCTGCTCCTAGCCAATGAATGGCCAAGCTTACTAAAATCCATGGGTCATCCCAGTCCCATGAGTGTGAGCTGATCCTTTTGTAATTTAAAACTTTAACTGAACATTAACCGGCTTAAAAAAATGAATTTGATAAGCATGAGAATTATTTCTATGAAAATGATGAGGTGCTTCAGGACAATTCAAAGAATGAGCTGCCAAAATCGTTTTGCTGTTGCAGGTGGGATTGGTGAGACTGTGCAAGATTGGGGGATAAAACGCTAGAAGGATTCTGCGCTTGGACCGCCTGGCAGCTGACTGAGTGCTCACTGTACTTTTTAAAATATAATCTAAATTTTGTAATTAATTGGTTATTCGGCTGCTCTGGGTCTTGTCTGCGGCACGCAGGATCTTTAGTTGGGGCATGCGAACTCTTAGTTGTGCAGCACGTGAGATCCAGTTCCCTAGCCTGGGGTAAAACCTGAGCTCCCGGCATTGGGAGTGCAGGGTCTTAGCCGCTGCACCGCCAGGGAAGGCCCCTCCTTTCACTTTAAATGAACCAAAACAGGATCAGCGGCAAAACCTTCGGTGTATCACTGATCCAGTCAGCAGACCTTCTCTCAAAGGGACAAGTCTCGGTAGTTCTCTCAGAAAGTGGGTGTTGAAAGTTCTACAGCAAGTGACATGTGACGTGAACACCAAGGAAACATATCGTACAATCTGTGTTGTAGGGGCACTGGTGGATATCCTCTGCAACTCAAGAGTTTTTAAAAACTTAAGTTCTTTCTCAGTAGAGAAAAGTAGATCGGCAGACAGGTCTGCAATATTGAAACATGTCCAGTTTATAAACTGTTACCTCCCCAAAGAGTGACACTAAGTTAGAGCATCAGTGAGGGGGAGAACACAGAGCAGGGCTTCTGAGGGCTGTCTGTCACCAGCTGTGAAGTTTCCAGAGCCCAGGGCAGTGAAACTACGAAGCCCCTTCTGCAAATATTAGTAAGAGTTTCAAGACGGCAGCAACATTAAACAAGCCTGGGGCCCTTCTGAGCACAGGGTCCTGGGTGGCTGCACGGGTTACGTGCCCCTGAACATGGCTCCGTTGCCACTGACTGCTACTGGCAAATAAGTAGAACTTGTTAAAGAAGTCTTGTCTGTACCAGTTTATTCCTCTCATAAAAAGTCAGTGTGAATAGGACAGACTTGGACTTGATCAAAGATGGTCTTTATCATTAATTGTACTTCTGATAAGGAAATACATGAAGAATAAAATTGAGCATCTCATACTCTTTCTAAGTAACTGGTCTTTACATCCTAATTGTCAGGAATTTATAAAGTTTTGTTTTTTTTCGTTCCTCCCCCCTCTACTTTACCTCCCCATCCCAAGAATAATATTCTTGATCCAATCTATGGATCAAAGAATTCTGAAATGTTTAAATATATCTCTTATGCAAAAGGGTTTGAGTTCTATTTTGGAAAAAATTAGAAAATAAGAATATAGACCCTATAGAGTAAATCAAAGATATGTTGGCCATGAGGCAAAGGCATGGAATGAAATTCTTAAGAAGAAAAGTTTAACACAAAATCTTGACGTGTAAGAGGATGGTTTAAAAACTGTTTTTCAATCTGAGTTCAGACAGACTGAAGATTCTGACAAGGAATAAGGTTAACAACAATGGAGTCATGATGATGATTTGTTGGAAAACAAAATTTTAAAGGATGGAGAAATTATATATACCATGACAAAAACAGATAAATCAATATGAAGAGGATATTTGATTCAAGACCATAAATCAGTCATACTTTGGTGAGCATTGCCTTGTGTGTAGGTTTATATAATTTTGGAAAAATGACAGAATCAGCAGTCAATGTTGAAATAATAAAAAGCTAGAAGAAATACACCAAGAAAAAAAAATCACACTTTAAAGCCACTTACAATTGCTGCTCTTATTAAATAAACATAGTATCTTTTGTTTTTTATTGTTAAACATGGTATATTTTAAACTGGAATGGAATGTTTATGGTATACACGTATCACTTTTGATTTCTCACGTTGACTTTTGTGTTTAACTAGTGATCCCTCAACTAGGAAGACTTCTCTTGGTTATTATATTCATTCATTCTGCTGCTGCTATGGTAGGAGCCCTTGTGTCAGGCTTGGTTGGTTGCTGAGTTACTTGAAAAAGTCATTTACAAGTTCATATCTTAAACATCTTTAACTTAAAACACATAACTTACATTCACACATTGACTTTTTTTAGTACAGGGACATATGTGTTGGTTGGTTATAGTTTCCTGAGCCTTTTTCACATTAACCACACCATCCTAATTCCCAATTTCAGTTTCTTTAGTGGGGAATGAGAAATTATAGATCTTTGCAGAACAAATTTGAGTGTAAACTCCTTCTGCATTTTTAAAGACTCCTTTTCTTGTTTTCTTTTAACAGAGGCCTTGTCCAGTTCAGCATCTGGTTGGTGTCTTTTGTGTTTAGTGTCTCACATTTATTTGGGTCATTGCAAAGCATTCACTTTAGTTTTCTTAGAAGCATTTGCCTTTTTTCACACTTACCTTTCACAACTTTACACAGAGAGAGACCCACCTTGGGTGTACTGCAGGCTCAGTTCCAGACCACCACAAGAAAGCACACATCATAGTCAAGTGAGTCGCATGAACCTTTTGGTTTCCCAGTGCATATGAAATTGTGTTTACACCATACGCTGTCTACTAAGTGTGACAGCATGTCTAAAAACAATGTAGATACCTTAAAAATCCTTTATTGCCAAGAAATGCTGACATTATCTGACATTGCAGGTTGCCACAAACCTTCAATTTATACAAAACCCAGTGTGTTCAAAGCACAATAAACTCAAGCAAGAAAACAAGGTATGCTTGTATTTAATTAGATTTCATGAGTTCAACTAGTTAAAAACAGACCTGAGAACTTGGTAACTGGTGGGAGCAGAAAGACATCGGCATACTGGAGAGTAGACCCCTAGCTTAGGGTGTGCTGGATTATAGGCACACCTGTTTATTTTTTAATTTTTGTTTCATATTGGAGTTTAGTTTTATTTACAATGTTGTTTTAGTTTCAGGTAGATAGCAAAGTGATTCAGTTATATGTATACCTATTCTTTTTCAAATTCTTTTCCCTTTTAGGTTATTGCAGAATATTGAGTTCCTACAAAGACAGAAGGTGTTTGTAGGTTATCTGTCTTAAATACAGCAGTATGTATATATCAATTCCAAGTTCCCAACTTACGCCGTCTTTCACTTTTCCCCTTTGTTAACTATAAGCTGTTTTCTGTGAGTCTGCTTCTATTTTGTAAATAAGTTCATCTGTATCATTTTTTTGATTCCTCATATAAGTGGTATCGTATGATATTTGTCTGTCTGACTTGCTTACTATGATCATCTCTAGGTCCATCCATGTAGCTGCAAATAACACTATTTCATCTTTCTGAAGGGCTGAGTAATGTGCCATTGTATGTATGTACCACTTTTCTTTATTCATTCCTGTTGATGGACATTTAGGTTGCTCCCGTGTTTTGGTTATTGTAAACAGCACTGCAATGAACACCGGGCTGCATTATCCTTTCAAACTATAGTTTTCTCTGGATATATGCCCAGGAGTGGGATTGCTGGATCATGTTTAAATGTTTTAGAGGGAATGGAGAACGTGTTGCTGAATGGAATACTAGCTAGCCTTGCCTAAGTTGCTTGGGGAATTAATAAATTCCCCTGCCACCACCCATCTAGGGTCACACCCAACACAGCTACCTATGGGAAAAACGGCGTGAGTTATAAATCCTCAATTATGACTTCCAATTTGTGGCTCATATTTGAAATCTGTTTTCATTGAAATCCCTGTAATGGGCCACAGGGCCTGTCTCAGCATCTCTGCAGGTGCCCTTTGGGTGGATGGAGAGGCTCCTGGGATTCCCTGGATGCTGTTGGTTCTTAAGTCAGACCATCCAAAATATGCCCTCCATACGGGAGGAAATCTCTTCATGGAGAGTAATGATAAAAAGTTTTACTTGTGTAAATTTTTATTAAGCTTTGTCATAACAGAGAAGGAGCAGAAAAGATGGCGTTAACAGTGAGGCGCTGTTTGTTGTGCTGTTCGCCTTCCCTGGTCAGACTGAGATTCTGCTTGTGTTGCTGACGGTTGGGGCTTTGCCGCTTCTGCTTGGTTTCTGGCACTGATTTTCACCCGGGGTCATTTCTAGAGCAATTAGTCTTTAAAGTAGGAGGCAGTAGGTGTCCTAGTATTCACTGAACTTTCTATTTGGTTTTCAAAAGGCTCACTAATTAAAGACTGGCTAAATCCAGTCACCCACAAAAGGTTATGATAGAACACCCTGGGGACAAACAACCCCCCACCTCAGGGTTCAGAAGGGAACAGAGATTTGTAAGATTGTTTTTGAGGTTTTTTTTTTTCCCCTTAATCTTTTTCTAGGAGTTAAAAAAAAATGTTAAGGAAGTTAATTTCTGCTAGATCCTGGGCCCACGTGGCCCCAGGGCCATCCAGGGCTGGGCTCAGGGACCTCTCCGGGGAGGGTAAAAAGATGGGAGCGCGCTGAGCGAGGAGGCTGGGCTGTGGGCCCCCGGGTCGGGTCAGCGGCGGCCTCCCCTCCAGCCTCTGCTGCTTTCCCGACACACGGACCACCGCTGCGCCCTGGGCCGTGTCTGCGGCGCATCCGTCACACGCGCGCGCCGGCCGCAACACCTGAACCCATCGGTGGGCCTGCGATGCTGCCCGCGTGCCGCCCACGCGGCCAGCGACGACGCCCGAGCTGCCTCCTCCTCGCGCCCCTCCTCCTCTCTGGGTCAGGCCGGGGGAGGTGACGGAGCGCGTGTCCGGAGCCGGGTGGGTCCACCAGCCTCCCGCCCAGATCCCTGACTCACTCTGCGCTTCCCTCTTCCTCTCCCCTGCAGGCAGTGTGACTGGAAACAGTAACTCCACGTTTATTTCCAGCGGGCAGGTGATGAACTTCAAGGGCGACATCATCGTGGTCTACGTCAGTCAGAACTCGCAGGAGGGCCCGGCGGGGCCGGGCGGCGGCGCGGGGGAGCCGGCGGGACGCCCAGTGCAGGAGGAGAGCTCGCCGCGCTGCGACTCGTTCGCTGGCCTCGGGCCGCGCTTCCCGGATGCGTGCGCCAGCCTCGACGTGGGCCCAGGACTGCAGGAGTGCGGCGCCCCGGAGCCCGACAAGGCCTCGCGGCCGGTGCAGGAGCAGGGGGCGGCCGAGACGCGGCGCTGAGCCGGGAGCAGCATTGGCGGTTCTCTGCGCCCCTCGGGGCCGCTGGGCCTCCACACGCGGGCCCCGCACGTCGGAAGCCGCGTCGCCGCCCGGCGGCGGGGCGGGGCGGGGCGCGACGGGGCGTGGTCTTGGAGGGGCGTGGTCCCTGTTGGGCGCGGCCGTTGCCCGGGGTCTGCGCCTTCACGCCCCTGCGTTCGGTACAGCTGCGTGAAATGACCCGGCGTCCTTCGTCCACCTTGCTTAAATGGGATCGAGGACTTTGGCGGGGGGGAGGGGGGAATGTACGTTTGTTATTACTACTCTGCCGTCCACAGTCAAGTGTCAACGCATTGCACAGGTACACGTTGCTGTCTTCAGTCGCTCCCCTTTTTACCTCCTTTTCTAGTTTTTCTTCTCCTTTAACCTCCCATTATCAGCTCATCAGTGGTTTGTCTCTAAATGGCATCTGTTTCTACGGCTGTCCCGTTCCATTTGGGTCTGTATCCTCCCCCCCAGCCCTTTCTCCATATTTGATATTTGTATTTCACTGTCTTTCATAACGTTTTTCTTGATACTGTCTCCTCACCCCACCCCGTTTCTTTCTTTTTACTGTTTAACGATTTTCTTGAAAATTCTCCTGCGGGTGACGGTCTTTTTTATATTTCTTTCACCCCTTCTCACAAGCAGGTGCCTGTGTGCAGTGATGGAGGGGGTGGGGGCGAGGAGTCTGTATTAAGCACTTTTGGGAAAAGGCTAGAAATGTGAAACCTGGCGGGAAGCTTGGGAAACAAGAGGAGAGACTTTGAGCTTTTGAAAACTTTTCTGAGTTCTCAGTTTTTTTAAAGGAAGGGAGAATCCCCCTAAATATTTTTAGGTGTGTGTCAACTTCTGGGCAGCCCAAAGCTGCAATTTGTGTCTTTCTCCTTTAATCCATCTCAAAATGGTTCATCCCCATCCCCATCCATATGCCAAGATGAATGTGCATACCCATCCCAGCAGAGACAGCAGAACTTGGGTAACTAAGTCTCTAAAAATCTCCAAGTTTCTGCACTTGGCATTCTCATTCTCGAGAATGGGGAAAACATGGAAAATGAGTAGGATATGGGATGGTGGCCTGCACACTCAGTGAAAAAAAGAAGGTGCTGCAAAAGTTCAAGAAAGGAAGAATAAAGACGTTAATATGCATTGTTTCTTTCTAAACAAGAAGAGCATAAATGTGTTAGGCAGTAGGCCCCATTTTCTTCCTAAATATGTGTCTTTAGTTTAGCCTTGTAGAAGTGGAAAACATTCCTGTTATTTTCCGTGCATCTGAATTAAAAACCAAGTCCTTATATTGTGAACTTAAGAAGATGTATCACAGAGATGCTTTCTCTTAGCATCAGTGCTGTTGTGAGGAAACATGCAGTGTGACCAGGTTGAAAGGAGTTACCCGGCGTGTTTCATCCATTGGGCCAGTTAGCCTTTGTTTTCCTCAGATACTAGAGTTACAATGCCTGAGCACATTAAAATTGATTTTGTGGATCTGGTAGGTTTTGAAAGTGCTAATAGTAGTCACTGTCCAGACTTCAGTGACCTCACACAAGGGTTTCTCCCTGTTGGTTGCAGGTCTGTTGGAAATGCTACAATAGTAGCTGTCGATTATGATTTTTGATGGAGAAGCAGAGGTGGCTGTATAATTTCTGTGGCTCCTTAGCAGACATGAAAAGTGGCAGGAAATAAGCTTATTGCCAGAATGATCCGTTGGTGAGAATTTGCTGTCTGCACTGCCCTTTGAGATAACATCCATCCAAAGAGAGATGCTATAAAAACGGAAGTAACCATCACACCTTTGGTTATATTTCAGTTCACTGAGGGGAAGGCAGAGCTAAAGCCCCAAGTTTCTACTGTGACTGTCACATCTCACTGATACCTTACCTTTCTCTGCTTTCTTTTTTTAAATTTTTCCTACAAAAAGGCACTAATGGTAATTTTTGACACTTTCCCTACTTGGAAGTAACAAAAGAATGCTACAGTGAATGTTAAAGTATCTTGAGCTCCTTAAATAAAAGGTGCTAAATAAACGCATAAGAATCTACTTTCAGAAGAAGCTATATTCTTTGCCATGCTGATCCTTGCTAATTCTGTACTGATCCAAAGACAGTTAAATGATAGGAAATGGACAGCAAATATAGCTCTGTGTCTGTATTATAGAGTTGTGTGTGACAGATGTAAACAGGATGAAATGGAGACAGTAATGGAAAACTGGGGAATGTGATAAAGAGATTATTAAACTTATATTTGACAACACACTTTTTTTCATGGCTTGTTTAAACAAATCTTTTTGTGAAATAATGACCTGACTTCTTTCTGATCTCTGTGGCGTGCTGTGGTATCAAATGTTGGTTATACTGTGTCATTGGTGGAAACCTTGACAAGAGCTGGGACGTAAGGTGCCTTGTTTTAATAATATAGCCACCGTAGATCCCGCCAGTAAAACTCCTTAAAGTGCGGGTTGCTGTGCGGTGGAGGGGTTGAAGGAAAATGGAGCCTGGTGTTTTCTACCCCCACCCTAGTTCAACTCTCAGAAATAGAAAGAATTAATTTCTTCGCTCTCCTTGTAAGGAAAAGAGCAGTTTGAGTGTGAGATATTGGAACCTTCATAGGGCAGGAGGAGAGAGGGCTCTACATGTGTAACAAGGTACCCCAAAATTCAGTGGTTTAAAACAACCACCATTGACTTAGCTCCCGCCTCTGTGGGTTGGCTCAGCTTGGTTGGTTCATTAGGCCTGGGTGAGCCTGGCTGGACTTGCTGACCCACGTGCAGATTGCTGGCTGGTGTGCTGGGGGTTGGCCAGCTGGATGCTGGACTGAACCCTCTCCCTGCAGTCCCCTCATTCTCCCAGCAGGCTGCCCTGGCCTGCTTGTCCTGGTGGTGGCTGGGTTCCCAGAGAGCAAGCAAAACCGTCTCATGCTTTTGAGACCTAAGCTTGAACTGGCAGGCTGGCACTACTGCCTCATTCTTTGAGAAGAGCAAGACACAGGACCGCTCAGATTGAAGGGGAGGGCACGCAGAACTGCAGGGAACCCTGGGGGATTGGGAGACAGTGAAGGGGGCGTGGGGCCCTCTTGCCATCTCTCTAGCACAGGCACATTGCCATCTCTCTATCAGATGGTGTGGGGAGGGTGCTTCGGGAGCAGGGGAGGGGCATTTCCCAGCCCTGGTCAGGGCTCCCTTCTCCGCTGAGCAGGCTCCCTTGCTGCAGACTGCAGTGAAGTCCTGCAAATGAGAGACTTGCGTTCATATTTCAGCATTGAAATTCCTTCCAAAGCCAGATACCCATGATGACGGTACTGGGTCTACAGTACTGTTGCCTTCCATTGGCACAGATCATGGAAAAGTGATAATTTACAGAATCAAGGAAATTGGTGAGATCCTTTGGGTAGAAGAACCTGTTCATAAACAGATAAACGATGTTGTGTTCACCGTTTAGGCTGATTTAATGAACAGACTCTTGATGGTGAGGTACTGGGCGAAAGGGTGACCTGAGCCGAAGTGCTGGCCCTGGTGGAAGAGGTATAATTTTGAAGTTTTTTCTCTTTGACAGTCTCTGATGGCATGTGACTCCCTTTGGCCATCTGCTTTTGGGGGCTCTGGGTATGAGCTGCATAACATCCTTTTGCGAGAAAGGATAAATCATCCAAAGGCCCAAACGTTTGGTTGGTGAGTCTGGATCATTTTTATTCAGTGTGCTTTTGATGCTTGGGCCATGAGCATCCCTGGAAAAGAGGATGAGGATAATTAGAGAGTCCCAGGGAGTCCAGGGTTCTAGATTGCTGGGGAGGACTGTAAACATGGCTCTGCTGCAGTGCTGGGGAGGGGTTATCTGTGCAATTTCTGACTCCCCAGGGCTATGCTGGTGAACGGACTACCTTGCACCTACTACAGCCTTGCCGAAAATAGGTGGGGACCTGAAACTGGGCCGTGGTGGAGCCAGCAGGGGGCACAAGCATGTCAGGTGGTATCATAGGAAGGTGTCAGCAAAGGTACAGGGGGGCACAGAGGCTGGGAACCCTGGACCAGCACTTCCTGGTGGCCCCTGCTGAGGAACTGCCTCCCTTGGTAGAACAGCCCCATGTGGCCCGAGGTTTGAAGTTAATAAATTTTCAAGTATGGAGGGACCCCTAAGTGATTCTGATGCGACCCTCTGTGACTCACTGCACCATGGTCTCTCTTGGGAGTCTGACTTTATGTCTGTCTGTCTGTCCACCTCACCACTCCAGTTATCTTGACCCCAAGGTGAGGTTGACACTCATGCTTAGCCAGTATCTCTTCTCCCCATTCCCTTAGTATTAATAAAACTAGCATGTACAAACACTTTCCAAAAAAATCTTCATTGAAGATTAAGATGTCTAATAGCATAAAAGTTAAAATGCCAAATTCCAGGTCTGATCTGGTAAATTCATTCTACCCTGAGGGGCTGATAAAGTTACCCTCCTCCCATATCTGATGAAACAAGGAGAAGGTTTGCCCTCTCGTCCCCAGACACCCCCACGGCCTCACTGGGGGCACACAGCTAGAATGGGCCCGCTCGTCCCCAGACACCCCCACGGCCTCACGGGGCCGCACAGCTAGAATGGGCCCTGGTGGGCCCTTCATAGCTCCGACACTTGGGCAGAGTGAAGGACACTGGAATGTGTGGGTTGGAATGGCACGTTTGTCTTTCTCCTAGAGTCCTGGCTTTCTCTCCCTCCATGGGGAGGACAATAAATTGGCTCCAGCACAGAAGAGGTTGTGGTATAGGCCCAAACCCCTATGGGCAGGAACTGGAGCCCAGCGAAAGCTTTCAGTGTGACCAAGGTGCTTGATTTCTCACGAGAAGATGTAGCCCTGGAAACAAGGCTACACAGACTGTAGAATCACAAGAAAAACTGCATTCTTATGATGAGACTCCTATGAGTTACCTTAATCTAGGCAGAGGCAGTAAATCATCCTAGTGAAATGGAAAAGCAAGTTCATTTTTATTGGTTTTTATGGCCTCTCTATTTCAATGGCAAAGAAACCATGAAAAAAAAGATGCATATTTAAAGCTGTTAGAAGAACTTTTCAAAAATACTTACTGTATCATGGGAAAAAAGCAAGTTTTTGTTTACCTCATGTTTATTGAGTTTGTAATTTATAGCCACTACAATTCACTCTTTTTAGGGATATAGTTTTATGAGTTTTGACAAAAACAAGAGGTTGGTAACCGCTGCTGCAGTCAGGATGTAGGCTATACTTAGTGCCCCCACAGTCCCCATTTCTCTTTGTGGTCAGTTTCCTCCTTCCTTCCCTTCAGATTCCTGGTAATCACCATCTGTTCCCTGTCTCTGTGCTGTTATTACAGAAAGTCATCCAAATGGAATCATCCAGTAGGGAGCCATTTGAGTTTATCTTCTTCCAGCAACACCCTTGAGAGCCGGCTAAGTTGTTGGGTACATCAGTGATTGGTTCATTTTCTATTGCTGAGTAGTATTCCATTCTATGGATGTACCACCACTTATTCACCTGTACTTGTATTTTTTCCAACTTGAGGCAATTACAGATACAGTTGCTATAATAATATGAGTGGACGCATGCTTTCACTTCTCCTGGGTGAATGAATACCCAGGTGTGGAGTTGTGGGATCGTAGTGAAAGTGAAAGCCACTCAGTTGTGTCCAGCTCTTTGCGACCCCATGGACTATACAGTCCATGAAATTCTCCAGGCCAGAATACTGGAGCGGGGAGCCTTTCCATTCTCCAGGGGATCTTCCCAACCCAGGGATCGAACCCAAGTCTCCTGCATTGCAGGCGGATTCTTTACCAGCTGAGCCACAAGGGAAGCCCTAAATGCTGGAGTGGGTAGCCTACCCCTTCTGCAGGGCGTCTTCCTGACCAGGGATTGAACTGGGGTCTCCTGTACTGCAGGCGGATTCTTTACCAGCTGAGCCACAAGGGAAGCCCTAAATGCTGGAGTGGGCAGCCTGTCCCTTCTGCAGGGCATCTTCCTGACCAGGGATTGAACTGGGGTCTCCTGCACTGCAGGCGGATTCTTTACCAGCTGAGCTCTCAGGGAAGCACTGGGATCACTCGGTAAATGTGTCTGTTTAACACGGTAAGAGACCACGAGGCTATTCTCTGAAGCGCCTGCACCATTCTGCATCCCAGTTGCTCCACGTCCTCGCCAGCGGTCAGCAGTGTCAGTTGTCCGTTTCTTTTAACTTTAGCCATTCTAAAAGATGTCATTGTGGCTTTAATTTCATTGACATTTGCAGCCCATGACTGAGCATCATGTCGTATGTTTATTTGGCCATCTTAATCTCTTATTTGGTAAAGTGTGTGTTCATATTTTTTGCCTATTTTTTAATCAGTTTATTTTCTCATTGTGTTTTGCAAATTATATATTCTGGATATGAGAATATATAGGTTTTTAGGCCTTTTATTTCAGTGACAAAGAAACCATGGAAAAACACATATTTAAAGCTTTTAGAGCATTCTTTATTTACTATTAGTGAAAAAAATAAAGACATAAAAATTTTTAATTTTATAATAAAATTAAGTTTCAGGATATGTAAACCAGTAGCATTTATTCAGAGTAAATGTGTCTACAATAGGACCTCTTTTCACAGTGGGGCTCCCAGTGGCAGGGCCTCGAGCTGTTGCTTGCTCTGTGGGCTGCTCTGGCCTCTGAGACGTTGTGGAATGCCGCAGTCTGGCTTCTAGAGAGCACGTTCACCCGTGAAAACTGTGTTTTGTGTTTTACTTGTTGGCATAAATGTATTTGGTTAGAAACGTGGAATGTTTTCTATCAATATTTTCTGTTTTCATTATTTTATGTATTAATAATAGTATTGGGCTTCTCAGGTGGCTCAGTGGTAGAGAATCCACCTGCAACGCAGGAGACACCCAAGACGCGGGTTCGATCCCTGAGTCAGGAAGATCCCCTGGAGAAGGAAATGGCAACCCACTCCAGTATTCTTGCCTGAAAAATCCCATGGACAGAGGAGCCTGGCAGGCTCCCGAATGTGGCTTTGCAAAAGAGTCATACACGACTTAGCAACTAAACAGCAAAACAACAACAAAAATAATATTGCAATAAAGAGGTGTTGGGAGAGGGAAACCATGAAAACAAACTCCAAATTTCTACAATCACCAGTGTCTGGAAACAAGGGGAGCCGGTAGCCTTGAGGTAGATTTTGTTATCACGGGAAAGGTTGTTCGGTCACACGAAGGTAAGGCCAGTTGGTGTCTGTTGGCTGGAGATTCACTATAACAGGATCCTTCGTGCCCTGCCAAAATTGCTCCATGGTTGCCCTTGGTCTGCAGAGCCAGTGTTGGGGGACAGAGCAGGCTGGGCTGCGTGGAGGCACAGCACCCTCGGGAGCTTTGCAAAGGATTGGGGTCATCCGTGAGAGGTCCGGTAGGAGAAAGGCGCCGAGAGTTCCCCGACGGGCTGGTGCTGAAGAGCTGCCGCTGACAGGTGGATGCTCCCGAGGCCGGCCGCTTCCGCCTCGGCTATGGGGACAGTGGCTAAGTGTGAGCCAGGTAGGTGCAGCATTGTTCCTGAAGCCTCCCCTCCCCGCAGCCGCACACAAGTTTCTGTGTAAATAAAGGGAGGGGCGACAGCAGTGACCACTGCCAGTCCTGTTACAGGAAGACAAGAGTGTGGGTTGGACTCAAGGGGAAGACAGAGCCTCACCTCCCGTGAGCTGTAAATAACACTTGGGCAAACAGCTACTGTTTGTTTAAAGTGAGTGTTAGTTGCTCAGTCGTGTCCAGTTCTTTGCGACCCCATGGACTGTGGCCCGCCAGGCTCCTCTGTCCATGGGATTCTCCAGGCAAGAATACTGCAGTGGGTTGCCCCACTCCAGTGGAGATATCTTCCCCACCCAGGGATTGAACCTGGACCTCCTGTATTGCAGGCAGATTCTTTACCATCTGAGCCACCTGGGAACCGATTGTTGAAGCAGCCTGCAAAGTTCTTCACATATATGTTATCCCATTTAATCATCACAGCAAATACATCAAGTGACATTTGTTATCTTTACAGAAGAGAGAATAGGGTCAGTGGGATTAATGAACTTCACAAGCTCACAAAGCTAGTATGTGGGTTTCGCACCTCAGTCCTAAGGTTTGCACACCCACCCACTGTTGCAATGACTTTGCGGATGGCGGTCATGATGTATCTGCTATGTTTTGCTGCCACTAAAAGTATCATGAAGTATTCTGTTTTGGGCTACAAGTTGAACTGATGTGGGTGGAATAAATCAATGATGGAAATATTTTTTTAAAGCCCCAAACCCTCTTAAAATCAAACTTAGAATCTCCCAGATTCAGTAGTGAGCCCTAAAACTTTGCATTAGACACTTTATATCCTAAGCACACAATCTGTTGGCCCTATGTCCCCAAAGAGATTCCATTCTCTGAGTTAAGATGATGCTGGTTATCATCATCTTAATTATCATCTGGTTATCATTAGAACAAGAGTAGATTCACATACAACGACAGAAGGATGAGCACCTCCACTCACGGCTGCCCCTGGACACTTGTCTGCACTTGCATCTGCTGGGTGAAGGCTGCAGGGCTCTAGATTCCTGTCCATGACTGTATTCATTAGAGCATTTATGATAAATAATGAAACAGCCTCCACAGCGTGGTTGAGAGATCTTTGAAGCTGAGCAAATACAATCTCAGCAGTTACCTGACACTTCATACCTGGGCATCCACGGATGGTGTGGATGGTGAGGAGATGTCCGTGCATAGAGCACGTCTTCCAGGAGGGGCCAGTAGTGGCCACTGTTCTCCAGGAGCAGTGCAGTCAGTCGTGGGCCCTATCCCCCTAAAAACGTGTCTTCTGCTCAGACAGAGCAAAGCAGCTACAACAGAACATCTGGACTAGTGATTTGAAAGACAGGACCTGCCCACCTTCCCCACCCTGGTTTGCATCAAGTGTTAATGAAAGCTTGTTCAACATCAGCATTATACTTAGGAAATCACAAAATGATTGATTTTTAAGTCAGTTTTATTGAGTCAGGATAATTTAGTACAAGCCATAAAACTCACCTTTGCTAAGACTGCAGTTCAGTGCACTCCAACGAGTGCATACAGTTATGGCTTCCCAGCTGGCGCTGCTGCTGCTGCTGCTGCTGTCGCTGCTGTCGCTCAGTCGTGTCCGACTCCTAGCGACCCCATGGACGGCAGCCCGCCAGGCACCCCATCCCTGCGGTTCTCCGGGCGAGAACACTGAGTGGGTCGCCATCACCTCCTCCCAGGTGGCACTAGTAAGGCTCTAAAGAACCTGCCTGCCCACACGTTGAGATGTGTGTTCGATCCCATTGGTGGGGAAGATCCCCTGGAAGAGGCCGTGGCAACCCACTCCAGGGATTACCTGGGAAATCCCATGGACAGAGGACCCTGGCAGGCTATGGTCCACGGGGTTGCAAAGGGTCAGACATGACTGAAGCGATTTAGCATGCAACACATGTAGTTGTGTAGCTACCACCATAAAGAAGACTGGGCGTTTCCATCTTTGCAGAATTCCCTCTTGCTCCTTCATAGTGAATCACACCACCCCCTTTCAACAGGCCCTGGCACCCAAGATCTGCGCTGGGTCCCCTGTCGAGCTTTGCCTTTCCCACAGTGAATGGAAGCATGCGGTGTGCAGCTACTGGAGTCTGGCCTCCTTCACTTAGCAAGGTGCTCCTTTCTGCTTGTATCAATGGTTTGTTCCTTTTTATTGCTGAGTAATATTCTTTTGCCTGAATACAGTGTGTTCATCCATTTACTAGTTGAGTGACATTTGGGGTATCTCCAGATCAGATCAGATCAGATCAGTCGCTCAGTCGTGTCCGACTCTTCGCGACCCCATGAATCGCAGCACGCCAGGCCTCCCTGTCCATCACCAACTCCAGGAGTTCACTGAGGCTCACGTCCATTGAATCCGTGATGCCATCCAGCCATCTCATCCTCTGTCGTCCCCTTCTCCTCCTGCCCCCAATCCCTCCCAGCATCAGAGTCTTTTCCAATGAGTCAACTCTTCACATGAGGTGGCCAAAGTACTGGAGTTTCAGCTTTAGCATCATTCCTTCCAAAGAAATCCCAGGGCTGATCTCCTTCAGAATGGACTGGTTGGATCTCCTTGCAGTCCAAGGGACTCTCAAGACACTTCTCCAACACCACAGTTCAAAAGCATCAATTCTTAGGCGCTCAGCCCTCTTCACAGTCCAGCTCTCACATCCATACATGACCACTGGGAAAACCATAGCCTTGATTAGATGGACCTTTGTTGGCAAAGTAATGTCTCTGCTTTTGAATATGCTATCTAGGTTGGTCATAACTTTCCTTCCAAGGAGTAAGCGTCTTTTAATTTCATGGCTGCTGTCACCATCTGCAGTGATTTTGGAGCCCCCCAAAATAAAGTCTGACACTGTTTCCACTGTTTCCCCATCTATTTCCCATGAAGTGATGGGACTGGATGCCATGATCTTTGTTTTCTGAATGTTGAGCTTTAAGCCAACTTTTTCACTCTCCACTTTCACTTTCATCAAGAGGCTTTTTAGTTCCTCTTCACTTTCTGCCATAAGGGTGGTGTCATCTGCATATCTGAGGTGATTGATATTTCTCCCGGCAATCTTGATTCCAGCTTGTGTTTCTTCCAGTCCAGCATTTCTCATGATGTACTATGCATATAAGTTAAATAAACAGGGTGACAATATATAGCCTTGACGTACTCCTTTTCCTATTTGGAACCAATCTATTGTTCCATGTCCAGTTCTAACTGTTGCTTCCTGACCTGCATACAGATTTCTCAAGAGGCAGATCAGGTGATCTGGTATTCCCATCTCTTTCAGAATTTTCCACAGTTTATTGTGATCCACACAGGCAAAGGCTTTGGCATAGTCAGTAAAGCAGAAATAGATGTTTTTCTGGAACTCTCTTGCTTTTTCGATGATCCAGCAGATGTTGGCAATTTGATCTCTGGTTCCTCGGCCTTTCCTAAAACCAGCTTGAACATCTGGAAGTTCATGGTTCACGTATTGCTGAAGCCTGGCTTGGAGAATTTTGAGCATTACTTTACTAGTGTGTGAGATGAGTGCAATTGTGCGGTACTTTGAGCATTCTTTGGCATTGCCTTTCTTTGGGATTGGAATGAAAACTGACCTTTTCCAGTCCTGTGGCCACTGCTGAGTTTTCCAAATTTGCTGGCATATTGAGTGCAGCACTTTCACAGCATCATCTTTCAGGATTTGGAATAGCTCAACTGGAATTCCATCACCTCCACTAGCTTTGTTCGTAGTCATGCTTTCTAAGGCCCACTTGACTTCACATTCCAGGATGTCTGGCTCTAGGTCAGTGATCACACCATCGTGATTATCTGGGTCGTGAAGATCTTTTTTGTACAGTTCTTCTGTGTATTCTTGCCATCTCTTCTTAATATCTTCTGCTTCTGTTAGGTCCATACCATTTCTGTCCTTTATCGAGCCCATCTTTGCATGAAATGTTCCTTTGGTATCTCTGATTTTCTTGAAGAGATCTCTAGTCTTTCCCATTCTGTTGCTTTTCCTCTATTTCTTTGCATTGATCACTGAAGAAGGCTTTCTTATCTCTTCTTGCTATTCTTTGGAACTGTGCATTCAGATGTTTATATCTTTCCTTTTCTCCTTTGCTTTTCGCTTCTCTTCTTTTCATAGCTATTTGTAAGGCCTCCCCAGACAGCCATTTTGCTTTTTTGCATTTCTTTTCCATGGGGATGGTCTTGATCCCTGTCTCCTGTACAATGTCACGAACCTCACTCCATAGTTCATCAGGCACTCTATCTATCAGATCTAGGCCCTTAAATCTATTTCTCACTTCCACTGTATAATCATAAGGGATTTGATTTAGGTCATACCTGAATGGTCTAGTGGTTTTCCCTACTTTCTTCAATTTAAGTCTGAATTTGGCAATAAGGAGTTCATGGTCTGAGCCACAGTCAGCGCCTGGTCTTGTTTTTGCTGACTGAATAGAGCTTCTCCATCTTTGGCTGCAAGGAATATAATCAATCTGATTTCGGTGTTGACCATCTGGTGATGTCCATGTGTAGAGTCTTCTCTAGTTTGGGGTAATTATGAATAAAGCTGCCGTAAATCTTTACATACAGGTTTTTGTGGGGACACAGTTCTCACTTCTCTTGGTAAATGCCTAGGGGCGGTGTTGCTGGACTGTCTGCCGAGTGTGTGTTCGCAACACAGCAAAGTACTCGAGCCAGTTGCCCCCGTCCTCCCACCAGCACTTGATGTTGTCCACAAGCTGACTCCAAACGCAGTTTAAAATAGTTGCTGATGATGAGCAGAGTTTGTTTTGTTTCCTAAAAGCAAGGCTTCTGTGGGCTTTAGATCTATTCAAAGAAGTTGATAATGAGATAAATTCTTCTGGGTAATTGCACTCTTAAATTATGGCTTTTCCCCTCTTATTATGTAATTAAAACTTTACCGCTAACATCTTCAATACTGAAGCAGTAAGTAGGCTAGCAATTGATCCTGTGCTCAAGGGATATTTTTAAACATTCAAATGAGGTTATATTTTCATTAAAAGGAAACTTTCATCTTCCTTAATGTTGTCTTGAAAAGAATGTGAAGATTCCTATGCTCTGGGGAAAACCAAAACCAAAATTGGAACAATGGTAACCTTGGGCTGCTGTCAGTGCTCTTGTAGGAAATGGTTGATTTTTAAAGTTAGCTCTCCATAGGATGCATATGGATTATCTGCTTCCAGAATTCTGCACGACCAGTTTGCCATCGTCTACTGCAAGTCCACACTGCCGGCTCCGGCACCCTGTACCCTCAGGGTGACTTCTCCCTTCGCCCTCAGCCTGGCTCCATGCTGCACGGCCTGTAACTCCCACCCACACCCTCACATCCACTTCTCCCACCCCCACCCCAAGCAAAGGAAGGCACTTGGAACCATCTTTACTCTACCTAGAATCCAGGCTCCTCCACTTCCCCCAGAAACAATCTGCAGGTTGGCGAAGACAGATTTTTACACTATCATAGAAGTCCTTTTATCTTGAGCCACTCTTTTCAGGGGGCTTCCCAGGTGGTACTCGTGGTAAAGAAGCCGCCTGCCAGTGCAGGAGACAAGAGACGTGGATTCGATCCCTGGGTCAGGAAGATCCCCTGGAGAAGGAAGTGGCAACCCACTCCAGTATTCTTGTCTGGAGAGTCCCATGGACAGAAGCACCTGGCTTCTGAGTCGGACACGACTGAAGTGACTTAGCATGCATGCACCCTTTCTTAGTAGGGATGTTTGTTTTACTTTGCACAAACGGGCAATCGCTGTATTTTTCCCAAAGCAAAAGAATCATCTGCCCCCAAAGATGACTTCTGGCCCCCAGCTGGAAGTCAGCACAGTGGACAACCACTGAAGCTTTGGAGTTTGGGGGTCACTTTCCCCCTAGTATATCAGGGACAAGAGAACCCATTTTAGATGGAGACCTGAGTCTTTGACTCAGGGATCACTCTGGAAGAAAGATGTTTCCCATATAGGTGGGTCATTGGGGTGTTGTCTCCCCCCCCCCAAAAATATTGAAGTTCTAACCCCTGAAACCTGTAAATGTGATCTTATTTGAGGAGTGGGAGGTTCCTGCCTCCTGCCTTAACTGCCGGGGACGGCATTGCTCCCGAGAATTTAGAAGCCCGCACAGGACTACACAGATCCCTCTGCATAATCAACCAGTTCTGTCCTGGTCTTACCTTATCCCCACCTCCTTTTTAAAGACTTCTTTTTTAAAAACTATTGATTTATGTATTTTTTAGCTACACCGAGGCTGTGTTGCCACACAGAGACTTTCTCTGGTTGCAGCGAGCGGGCGCTATGCTGGGTTGCTGTGCGTGGGTCTCTCTCTCACTGCAGTGGCTTTTCTTGTTGGGAGCACGGGCTCTGGAACACGGGCTCAGCAGTTAGGGCACACGGGTTGAGTTGCTTCACCGCACGTGGAATCTTCCTAGACCAGGGATCGAACCCGTGTCTCCTGCATCAGCAGGTGGATCCTTATCCACCGTGCCACCAGGCAAGTCCATCTTTACGTATCCGTGGTGTGTGACGCACGCATGTGAACTCACCCCCACTCCATACACTTGTCAGCCACGAACAGCCCTCATCACCCTCCAGCCCCGCCAGTGCCTCCCAAATAAATCACTCGCCAAATGCAGCCTCAGAGTTCTGCACCCCTCAGGATTTGAAATAGTTCACCTCAGAAAGTCTTAATTCTATTTGTTGGTTGTTGTCTCAGCAGGTGTTATATAAATATTTGATTATTAAAGATAATTTGCATAAATTTTTATATCATGTTAAAGATGAGAAGGAAAGTGCTATAGTTACTGCAAACTAATTTTACTTATTATTCAGAGCACAATGTAATCTGTGGTTTCAAACGAGTGGAGAGAGAGAATGCCCTGGCGGCCCAGTGGTTAAGACTCCGAGATGTCCTTAGATTCTGGATTCCCGTAGGTCAGAGAAGTAAGGTCCCACAAACCATGCAGGTGGCTAAAAATAAAGAACAGAGAGAGGCCCTGAGTACTGAGTACTGAGGATTCAGTGCTGAGTGCTGAGAATTCGGGGTGCACCAGGCGCCAGACATGGGGTGTGTGAGGTGGGGAGCAGCCGGCACCCTCGTCGATGAACTCAGGACCTGGGGGCGTGACTGAGATGCCCCTGGTCCCAGCTCCCAGGCCACCCCCTCGGTATAGCTTCCTACCCATCACACAGAGGTCCCTGTGCCCAGCTAGACGGCTGGGCCCGCAGCCCCCAGATCCTGCGCTGGCCTCAGCTCAGGGGAGGTCGTTGTCCAGAAGCTCTCAGCTCTTTCCATATATTGCATTTGAGTTGTTGTTTTTCAATCGCTCAGTTCAGTTCAGTCGCTCAGTCGTGTCCGACTCTTTGTGACCCCATGAATCGCAGCACGCCAGGCCTCCCTGTCCATCACCAACTCCCGGAGTTCACTCAGACTCATGTCCATCGAGTCAGTGATGCCATCCAGCCATCTCATCCTCTGTCGTCCCCTTCTCCTCCTGCCCCCAATCCCTCCCAGCATCAGAGTCTTTTCCAATGAGTCAACTTTTCTCATGAGGTGGCCAAAGTACTGGAGTTTCAGCTTTAGCATCATTCCTTCCAAAGAAATCCCAGGGCTGATCTCCTTCAGAATGGACTGGATTCTTTGTGACCCCATGGACTGCAGCACACCAGGCTTTCCTGTCCTTCACCATCTCCCAGAATTTGCTCAGACTCATGTCCATTGAGTCGGTGATGTCATCCAACCATCTCATCCTCTGTCATCCCCTTCTCCTCCTGCCTTCAATCTTTCCCAGCATCAGGGTCTTTTTCTGATGAGTCAGTTCATGGCATCAGGTGGCCAAAGTATTGGAGCTTCCGCGTCAGTATCAGTCCTTGCAGTGAACATTCAGGACTGATTTCCTTTAGGATGGACTGGTTGGATCTCCTTGCAGTCCAAGGGACTCTTAAGAGTCTTCTTTAACACCACAGTTCAAAAGCATCAATTCTTTGGCGCTGAGCCTTCTTTATGGTTCGACTCTCACATCCACACATGACTACCAGAAAAACCATGGCTTTTACTATCCAGACCTTTGTCAACAGAGTGATGTCTCTGCTTTTTAATATGCTGTCTAGGTTTGTCATAGCTTTTCTTCCAAGGATCAGTCATCTTTTAATTTCACTGCTGTAGTCTCTGTCCCCAGTGATTTTGGAACCCAAGGAAATAAATTCTGTCACTGTTTCAATTTTAGTATTATGTCTCTAGTCCTTTTTATTCTATTATAGACTTAAAAAAAATAATGCCATTGATTTGTTTGAAAATGGGTCACTTATCCTGTAGAATGTTGCACACGCTGGTTTTATCTGATTCCTTCCACAGGCTGTCATTTAACTAGTTCTTCCTACTGTTTCTTCTGTAAAATAATGTTTATATCAAGACGCACAGTTGGATTGAGGTGTAATTATTTTAGGCAGAAAGCTTCCTGGGCGTCATGCCCTACTTGTTTCATCGTGTCACGAGGCCCGTTTATCGGACTGTCTCACGTTTTCCGATGCCTGCGTCCTAGACGGAGCAGTGGATTCAACTGGTCTAACGATCACTCCATTAGAAAGTTCTATTTTTATTTTTGTTTTATGGGAATGTTTTATTATCTTTTCATTCTAGTCAGCAATAAATATTCCATAGGAGGTAAATGCCTCGAAGAAAAAGTAATCTGCATTTTACTTTTCGCAACTCTTAAGTACTCTGTGATCTTTTTACTACGTTTTTATTGAAGAACAACATTGTATGTTGCTGCTGCTGCTGCTAAGTCTCGCCAGTCGTGTCCGACTCTGTGGGACCCCATAGACGGCAGCCCAACAGGCTCCTCCGTCCATGGGATTCTCCAGGCAAGAGTTCTGGAGTGGGGTGCCATTGCCTTCTCCGATATCGTATGTTATAGGTATACAGTATAGTGACTCATAATTTTTAGAGATGATACTCCAGTTATAGTTTTTGTAAAATATTGGCTGTGTCCCCCGTGTTGTACACTGTACTCTTGTGGCTTATTTTATCCCTACCAGTCTGTAGCTCTTACTCCCCTCCCGCCTGTACTGCCCCTCCCTCCGTCCTCTATCCACTTTGATCTCTGTAACTGTGAGGCTGCTTAGTGATATTAACAGTATCTGCATTTTTCTGACTTAGTTTATTTTCATCCATGTTGTTGCTAATGGCAAGATTCCATTCTTTTTTATGGCTAAGTAGTATCCTATTTTACATATATATATCTCATCTTCTTTACCCATTCATCTGTTAACCGACACTTAAATTGCTCCCCTATTTTGGCAGTTGTAAATAAGGCTACTGTGACGTTGCGGCACATGTAACTTTTCAAATCAGGGTCTTTGTGTTTAGAAAGTTTTTATCTTCATGAAGTTCTTTCCTAGGAGTGTCATCTCTTCCTTCCCCCAAAGGTTCATCTGACGGTTGCAGCCTCCACCAGTGAGTCGCTATTATCTCCAAGTGTCGAGTTTTTAAGTTATATCCCTGTGACTCAGACAGTAAAGAATCCCCCTGCAATACAAGAGACACAGGTTTGATCCCTGGGTCGGGAAGATCCCCTGGAAAAGGGAATGGCAACCCACTCCAGTATGCTTGCCTGGATAATCCCATGGACAGAGGAGCCTGGTGAGCTACAATCCATGGGGTCGCAAAGAGTCAGACACGACTGAGCGATTGAGCACACATACATGTTCCCTCTAAAGATGCTGGCTGGAAGTCTTTTGTGAAAACCAAAACCAAAATTGCCCCTCATCACCTCTTGGGCAGGAATCCATTTTAGTGCTGTGGTTACATGTGTGATGTTCAGTCGCGTCCAAGTCTTTACAACCCCATGGACTGTAGTCCACCAGGCTTCTTTGTCCATGGGATTTTCCAGGCAACCATGTTGGAGTGGGTTGCCATTTCCTGCTCCAGAAATGTGTGGTATTGCTTGTTTAATGTTTACCAAGGTTCCCCTAAAGAAAAGCTTGATTTAAGCACCCAGAACGGCAGAGCGTGGGGAGAACCTGGTCTCTGAGACTATCTGTGGCTCTTCTACCATGGTCTTTCTGAGGTTCCTTCAGTTGCTCAGTCGTGTCCGACTCTTTGCGACCAGGGACTGCAGCACGCCAGGCTTCCCTGTCCATCACCCACTCCCAGAGCTTGCTCAAACTCCTGTCCTTTCAGTCGGTGATGCTAAGTTCCGAGGCTAACGCTTTGATCCTCGTTTCCTGCTACATCACCTTGGGCCTTGCTAGAGCAGTTGTACTATTTGAGCTTTGTCTTTAAACTCTGTCTTGATAGTTTCTGTCCTCTGCCTAAAAATATGCAATAGTTTTCCCTATTCTGGGAAAAAAATTCTTCTCTTACACCATAGCACCGAATTCGTCAGCCTGGTGTGTGGATTCCTTCTGACCTGAGCGTACCCATGTCTCCAGCATGGCCACCCTTCATCTCCTTACACCCATGGCTTGGCCCAGTGAAATCCTATTATCCTCCCAAAATGGCCTGTGCACTCTTTCCATAGCTCTTTTATTTATACCTCCTTCTGCCAGTAACATTCTTCCCCATGTTTGTCAAACCCAATATGTCCCCAAAAGCTCCGTTCAAATGCCACGTCTTCATGAAACCGTTCTTGGTGATCCTGCAGAAGAAAGATATCCTGACTTCAGTCACCCCAGGAAGTAGGTGCCTCTGCAGGTATAATCTATTAAACTTTTAAGAGAATCAACTAAGTAAAAAAAAAAAAAAAGGATTCAAAGAGACAATAATAGATGTACACGAAATGTAATGAAATAGGAAATAAAGATTAAGGAATAAAGAGAATGCAAGCAGGCCAGCTATGCTGGTGAACCGAGTCACCATGTCTGGGTTATGGATCCACGTCTGAGCTTCCTAATAGCTTGAGAAATTGAGGGAAATGCTTAATTTACGTGCATTTATAAGTGAAAACAAACTTTTCAGATGGCTTTACATGAATGGTGCAGTGGAGAATTTTTTATGGCAACCGCAGAAGTAAATTGCGTGTGACCGTTTCTTACAGCAACATTTGAGAAAAGCGGAGGCGGTTGGGCAAGTGAGGCAACTGGGTCTTCCAGGTGTCTTTGTGGTAAAGAACCTGCTGCCAAAGCGGGAGACTCAGGCTTGATCCCCGGGTCGGGAGGATCCCCTGGAGAAGAAAGTGGCACCCCACTGCAGTATTCTCGCCTGGAAAATCCCACGGACAGAGGAGCCTGGTGGGCTGCAGTCCAGGGGGTCACCAAGAGTCGGACACGACTTAACGACTGAGCACAGCACACGTGCCTCCAGTTATTCAACTCTGAATTTTGGAGAGTATCTAACAAAGATGGTTTACCTGCTTTAATTTATTTAAAAAGTTTTTTTTAAGGTACCCAAATATAGAGCTAATATAACAAACTCCTAGTTTCAACAATTATCCATATTTTAATTTGCTTATTTTTAATTATAACAGTATTAAGCACACATAAAAAATCAGAGAATACCAAAAGACATTAAATTCAAAATCCCTTCTACCTTTTACCCCAAGATAACCACTCTCACAATTTCTTGAGTATCCTTTCAGAAATGTTCTGCGTACCTATTATGTACATTTGTCCTTTTGAAAGTGCGATCATACTGTTTTTATATGTTTTTCCTACATACTGTTTTTCACCTTTAAAGCTGGTAATACACCTTGGAGAGCCCTGTCTTCATCTATAAATGCACTTCATTGGTTTATTAATACACCTTGGAGAGCCCTGTCTTCATCTATAAACGCACTTCATTGTTTTATTAATAAGAGTAGTCACTCTTATGTGCAATTCCTCATCTTTCTTTACAAATATTAACTTTTTTAATCCTGCCAACGGTTCTACATAGATTAAAATGTAATCCCATTTTACAGATGGGGAAGCTGGAGGGGGAGGTAAAGTAACGCTCCTGGAGTTACACAGCGGCCGAGTGTCAGACTCTGTGTTCTTCGCCACCACACTCGCCTGCCTCTATGCAACGCAGTGCTGTGTAGCTGTGTGGTATCCACTGCGTGGACCTAATTGTTTTATTTCTGTGGGTGGATGTTTAGGTTTCCAATTTATCTTGCTGTCATAAGCCATGTTGCTGTGACTTCTATTTAAACACAGAGATTTGAACTTGTATTTATTGCCTCTCCCCCTGAAACCCACCATGGTGACAATAAAAGTATGTGTGCTCGTGTGCTTACACACACACACACACACACACACACACACACAGATAACAGGCAAAGCAGATGAAAGCACCAACATTCAGAAGCTGAAAAGCATATGACTGGCTGCAGATGGTGGGTGACTGGTAGCAGATCAGAAAAAGTTGAGACCTTTGTTGGTAGTGGGGGAACCAAGAGGCAGGTCTGTTGGTGTTTTGGAATCCCAGAAAAGCTCAGGCACTACAAAATCGAAGGATTTTGGTTCTCTCAGAGGTCCTGGAACTGATCCGCCCAAGGAAAAGGATTCCATAAGGAAGATATAAAAGGCATTGATCATTAAAAAAAAAAAAAGGCAAATTCAACTACACTGAAAGAACGTCTCTTCATCAAAAGACATCATAAAGAGAGTTCAAATGAAAACCAGACGGGAAAAAATTTGAAATACATGTAGCTAATGAAAAACTAGTATTCAAAATATATGAAGGATTTCTGGCAATAAGAAAAAAATCTAGTAAACAAAACATTACTTTAAAAGGAGAAAATCCAAAGAGTTGATCAATATGTCAAAAGTGACCCAATGTCACTTTTCATCAAGAAAACACAAAACTAAAGTGGGAGATCGTTACATACCCGACAGATGGGCAGAGTTTGAACAGTTCTAACAGTCTCAGTTGTCGATGACACAGAGGGGCGGGTACTTTTTATGCTGTGCTGGGGATGGGAGTCAGGGACCCCCACCGAGGAGAGCAGTTTGGTGTCAGGACAAAGCTGAAGAGATGATTCCCCAGGACCCAGAGTTCAGCATCAAAGCTGTCCACCTAGAGACACCTTTGCAGACCAGCACCAGGACACACAGGCAAAGAGGCTCCAAACACCATTCCTCAAAACAGTCCCAAAGTGCAAACAACCCAAATGTCCGTTAACAATAAAGGACTGGCAGAGTCCTTCCGTGGGATACTGTGACGGTGAGATTGAATATACACTTCACACAATAATATGGGTGAATCGCAGAAAAGGGTTGAACACAAGAAACAAGACACAGAAATGCAATATGGTGCCACACAGATTCTTTTAAAACAGCTGATAAGAGCTGAGAAATATTCTGGTAACTTTTGTTTTTATCTGGTTGAGCAAACTCCTAGACGTGAGTTTGCACTAACTGAAGGACAGGGGAGCCTGGAGTCCCACGGTCCCTGGGGCCGCAGAGTCAGACACGACCTAGCAACTAAACAACAAGTTGAGCACAACACAAAATCCAGAATCCATCAAAGAAATACTGCAAAACATGGAGCCCAAGCTGCACCTTAGGTTCCATGGGCCCTTCCCAGCATCTCTGGGAATCCCCGAGCTCAGGAGGTCTCCCGCCCCCTGCCCCCAGGCTGGTCCTGCTGATTTGGCTGCTTCCCAGAGCTCTTCTCATCTCTCCACTGCACAGCCCCAGGGCAGGGGCCCAGTGGGCTTTCACTGTCCAGTCCCTCCCAAAAGAGACCTCTCCGAGGCTGCACGCCTGTGTGTCTGTGTGTGTCCAGGCACAAGCACAGCCGGCCTGCTGCCATGCGGTTGGGTGGGCGGGAGGGTAGGCAGACCCCTGGTTCAGACTTGGGGTCATGGTGCTGTCACCTAAAGCCCTTGTGATCTTTCCCTTTTGCACTTGAATTGTCAGCCCCCAAACAAGCATAGGAACAGAACATACCGGCTGTCTGAGAAGTGATGTAAACCACCCGGGGTGCCAGGCACAGCCTGTAACCCTAATGTGCCTGTTGTCCCTTCAGTTGGCTCCCACTCTGTGACCCCATGGACCGTAGCCCGCCAGGCTCCTCTCTTCATGGGATTCTCCAGGCAAGAGCACCGGAGCTGGTTGCCAGGCCCTCCTTCGGGGGATCTTCCCATCTTAGGACAGAGCTCCATCTCTTAGGTCTCCTGCGTTGGCAGCTGGGTTCTTTACCAACAGCGCCGTGTGGGAAGCCCAAACACCTAATAAACAGTATTCTTAGCACCTGCAGAGTACAGATACCTAAGTGAACAGAACCCGGGCCTCCAGAGCGGGCTTCCCGCGGGCGGGCTCCGCGCAGCCTCTCTTGTCCTTCCGCTCACTCCATGGCCTCCCCTGCCCTGGCCAATCGTCTCTCCAGGCCATGCCTCTCCGTCTCTGGACTTGCTTTGCCTCTACCGCCGACTGGGTCCCGCTGGGCGCGGTGCAGCTCCCAGCCCCGGGCCGCGCAGCAGGGCCGAGCCCCCTCCGCGCACAAGGCCGCCCGGGGTGGGCACAGGCGGCCAGCCGCTCCGGCCCCGCCCGCACCTCCCGGCCCTCTGCGTGGACCGAGCGGGGGAGGGTTTATTTTCCGGTGGAAATGAGTGATGGCACTGCCTTCGGAGAGGGGCCACCGTCCCCCGGGGCTCTAAATAAAGTGCGCTCTTGCTTATAAACGAGCCCGTCCAGGTCCTGCTTGACGGGACCCACTGTTTTCAGCTACCCAGCCCCCCGGGGGCGGTGACGCTTCCCTCGTCCTGCTTCTGCATTTCCAGCTCCCACCCCTCCGGTCCTTGGGAGGAGGAGGCACTCTGTGGAGCCCCAGGCTGCTCAGGCCTGAGGTGGGGCTCACACCTGACCTGAAGGCACAACGTCCCTCTCTCTCAGGAGAGGGGGCTCCTCACCCAGGAGCCTGGGCGCTCCCACCCGGCCCGCTGGGTCCTGTGATTAACGGCCCAAACCACAGGCATGTCTCCGCATGTTGTTTTTTGGACGTTTTTTTCCCGCTGTAAACTAGAAAAGGACCTCGAGCCTGGGAGATAAGAGAATTCATTTTGTAAGCAGCAGGCCTCTGGGAGCAGATGTGACGGCGTGATGGGAGAATCGACAGGTCAGAACACTTGCTTGAGAAGCCAACCAGGCCGTGTCTCCGAGCAGGTGTGGGTTTGCTCACGTTCAGGAGCCAAACGTGCCCCGTTACTGCATCGCTTCTTCTAAATCAAAGTAAACGTGACCTTGAGCCTCCGCTTGACAAGGGCGGTGAGAAGGTCACTACTAGCCCGGGTGTGGGCCGCCCCTCTGCCTCCCCGAGGGGATGAGAGTCTGTCCGGAAAAGGTGGGGAGAGGCCTCAGCTTTTCCGTCGCCAGTGACGGTGCCCTGGCCGCTCCCTGCCTGCTGTCGCAGCCGCGGGGTCCTCAGCGGGGCCGCCGCGTCCTTCCTGACCAGAGCTGCGCGCAGAGGTCTTCAGCCTGACGGCCAGCGCCTTCTGTCCTATCGGAACATCCGCCTGGGTGCCGCGTGGGGAGGGGCTGGGAGAGGAATGCACCCCGCTGGGCTCCGGAAATCTAACTCGGGGGTCCCGGCCACTCCTCCTTTCCTCAGCGCCCTCAGTCTCTGGGCGGAGGAGTAATGGTCCCCGGGCCTTCCCACGTGCGCTCGTGGTAAAGAACCCGCCTGCCAGTGCAGGTTGACTGAGACTCGGGTTCGATTCCTGAGGAGAGCAGGGCAACCCACTCCAGCATTCTTGCCTGGAGGATCCCATGGACAGAGGGGCCTGGCGGGCCACAGTCTGTGGGGCATAAAGCGTCGGACACGACTAAAGTGACTTAGCATGCACACGAGATGCCCTCATTCTACTTTCGACCTGGAAGTCCTCCATGTGCGTCTAATTCTGACTCCCATACCTGGGTGGAGGACAGTCTCTCTTGCTCTCCAGGGTGACTCCTCGAGATATCTGGGCCTGACCCTGTTCCATTCCTCAGCACCAAGTTCAGAAACATCCCTGGACCAGGCTGTGCTAACCTGGATCTGAGGATGCCATACAGCACCCTGTGTGACTCTGAGGTGGGTCGGGGCCCCCGGCACAGGGAAGCCAGTCTCCAGACATACCCAGGTTAGGCTACCTGCGCCCTGCCATAGCCATATGTAAATGGTTAGGTTTCCAGAAGGTCTCACGTGACCCTCCTTCTCTCAGACCAAAGGTGCACACCTTTCCCCCATGAGGACCTAATGATCTAGAGCTGGTCTGGCCATTTAAATCTAACTGATGTAAAATCACGTTGAGGATTCATCTGCTGCGCGGCACTAGCTGCATTTCAAGTGCTCAGAAGTCGTGTGTGGGTAGTGGTGCCGTATGCTCGCCGGCACCAGCCATCATCTCCACCTTCTGCGGGACAGCGTTGATCTCGAAGGTTGTGCCTGTGTCATTGATGTTATTCAGTTGCAATGTTGTGTCTGACTCTGTGACCGCGTGGACTGCAGCATGCCAGGCTCCCGGTTCTCCGCTGTCTCCTGGAGCTTGCTCAGATTCATGTCCGTTGAGTTTGTGATGCTGCCTATCTTATCCTCTGTCACCCTCTTCTCTTCCTGTTCTCAGTCTTTCCCAGCATCAGGGTCTTTTCCAATGAGTGGGCTTTTCGCATCAGGTGGTCAAAATATTGGGGCTTCAACTTCAGCATCAGTCTTTTCAATGAATATTCAGGGCTGATATCCTTTAGGATGGACTGGTTGGATCTCCTTGCAGTCCAAGGGACTCTCAAGAGTCTTCTCCAGCACCACAACTCAAAAACATCAATTCTTTGGCATTTAGCCTTCTTTGTGGTTCAACTCTCACATCCGTACATGACTGCTGGAAAGACCATAGCTTTAACTAGACGGACCTTTGTCGGCAAAGTAACGTCTCTGCCTTTTAATATGCTGGCTGGGTTTGTCATAGCTTTTCTGCCAAGGAACATATGTCTTTTAATTTCATGTCTTTGATAGCATATCTGATTTCCCACAGGTCTCCTAGCTAGGTTGACCTCCTTGATCCTCTAGAGATGAAATCCTGTTGCAATCATACAACCATCTCTGTATCTCTTCTGGTCTGAAGTCTGTGAGCCTGTGTTAACATTTGCCACCAAAACATCATGCTTCATTTTTTGAGCACTGGCTCTTCTGACATTTTTGCCAAGTTTATATTTTATGCATTGTATTTCCTTTCTCAGTCACAGTGACAAATGAAAAATTGTCAAAATTGGAAGAAAAATGTATAAAAACTAAAAGAGAGCTGTTAGAGAGATGCATTAGCTCGAGGTGTGGGTGCTGACTGGGCGACCTCCTGGCCGTTAGACAGCCATGGGGATGAGTTTGGTTATTAATGAGGATATCGTTTATGATAAAAAGGTTGTGACAGCAAGCGTTACAAGCAGTCATTATATGCCAGCGTTGGCTAGACACACGTTAATCGCTGCAGCCAACATAATTGATTTCAATGTCTTCACAGCTTGATACTCAAATAAATTGGTAGTTGATGAAGCCATAGGCTTTGAAGATTTCAATCTAGAGTGAAAAATCTATAGTCCTGGTAGAAGGTCATCACACTGGGTATTTTTTCCTTTTTCCTGCCTGTGCTGGAGGACTCATCAAAGCATCTCAGATTATAGAAGTTGCCTTCTCCAGGTGATTTTCAGGGAGGCAGACCCTGTTCTAAAAGACTCCTTTCAGCTATTCAATTAAATCCTCCTTGAAATGTATTCTTGTTAGTCAAGTAGCAACATCGTTATTGTGCAGGCAGTTCCCCAAGGATCCCCTTTAAGGATATTTCTGGGAATCAGTTCCTTGAAGAGGTAGCTCTTTAAAAGTTATGCTCAGACTCCTAGGATTTCCCTGAAAAACCACAGGAGCGTATTCCTGGCAGGGCTTTGGCATTACAGCGCGCGATGGCCGTGTAACTAATAGCTGCCACCTGTCATCTTATGCAGACAAGTGCTTGCATGCTGTAGGAATTGAAATTGAAATTCAGAAATATGGCTGGTGTGATAATGAAAAGGTTCTGGCAGAAGCGATGTGGAGCCCTTGACAATCACAGTTGAGGAAATCTGCTGAGATGGCTGAAACATCAGTTATGAAATAACCTTCCAACTTGACATTTTTGGAATTTCCTATTTTCCAGCCTTCCAAAAGGGAAGACAGATTGCTCTAGTCATCAGGCGTATCTCTTAGTATGTTCAGTATATTGAGAAGGTACCTCCCTGACAAGAGAGGAGCAAGCGGGTGTGGGTCCTGGTCAAGCTCCACTGTGAAAGCAAACTCTTCTGGCCCAAGTTTCCAGCCTTTTATGAGGCATGAGATGGAGGTTAAATACATTGGATTGATCATTTATTCCTGCATTCGCTCAATTATTTATTTATTCAGTTGATTCTCTGCTTGTGGGAGAGTGGCATTTTCCCTCCCTGACAGCCTGCCTTCCTCTGCTCCTGTCCTCATGCGGAGCATCACTGTTTTTAAACTTTTTAAATGGAATATCTAGGAAGCAAGTTTTTAAAAGATACTGTACATTCTGAATTCATACTGATATTTGCAATTCAGAATTGGGCTTATACAGTTTTTGCTTCTTTGACTTTCCATGTTCTTTTCTCTTATACTGAAAATCTTGCTTCCTAATGACATTAGTATAATTCCTTATTTGTTTTATTCTACAAATACGTTCAAAATATTGGTTCAAAATAACAATACCACATCATTACCAACAGTATGGTTACTGAAAATACTTTTAAGATTTCTTCGGAGGTCTTTTGTTCTGATTTCTGTTTGTTGGTATTTAGGAGTTCGTAGGTATATGTATGGGGCTTCCCTGATGGCTCAGTGGTAAAGAATCTGCCTGCAGTGCAGGAGACGCAGGTTCGATCCCTGCTCGGGAAGATCCCCTGGAGGAAGAAATGACTCCCCACTCCAGCATCCTTATCTGGGAAATGCCATGGACAGAAGAGCCTGGCGGGCTCAGTCCATGGGGTTGCAAAGAATCAGACACAACTGAAGGGACTGAGTACACAGGTGTATGTGTGTGTGTATACTTACGTGTGTGTGTATGTGTGTGTGTATACTTACGTGTGTGTGTATGTGTGTGCTGCGGCTGCTGATGAGGCACTTCAGTCGTGTCCGACTCTATGCGACCCTATGGACAGCAGCCCACCAGGCTCCTCTGTCCACAGGATTCTCTAGGCAAGAATACAGGAATGGTTGCCATTTCCTTCTCCAGTATACATGTATACATACCATAATATAATAATCATGTCTTAAAGTCAGTTGCAAAGACGACTCTCCGTGTGATTAACCATTAGGGTCAGTTGTTTCCTTTTACTTTTGAGTTTGTGTTTTTTCCCCATTTTGGTTTAATTTTGCTTTTGTGTTGTTAAATATATACATAGGTAAAGGTCATAACTATAAACCAAGGGATCTTTTAAATTTAATTTTTACACTTTATTGGAGGGTGACCAGTTTATGCCATGTCGGCTTCTGCCCTACTGCAATGGGAATCAGCCGTAGGCACGTGTGTGCCCCGTCCCTCCAGAGCCTCCTGCCCACCTCCTGCCCCGTCCCTTTCTCTGGCGGGCACAGAGCGCGGGCCAGGCTCCCTGCGTCACAGCAGCTTCCCCCACTGTCTGTTTAACATGTCGCTGCCCCATCCTGCTCCTCTGGCTGGCAGAGAGCACGGGCCGGGCTCCCTGCATCATAGCAGCTTCCCCCGCTGTCTGTTTCACATGTGGCGATCTGTGTGTTCTGGAGCCACTCTCTCAAGCCACCCCACCTACCCTCTCCTTCCCCACTGGGTCCACAAGTCTTCAAACAAGATATCTCAAGGAAAGTCCAGCTGTCATTCCTGTTCCCTCTCTTATATCCCTGTTCCTATCATAATATGTTTTGGGGGGCTTTGATGTCCCCTTCAGTTTTTTGATATAAGAAAACATGTACCTGAATATATATGAATATATTTTTCATTATTTTCCCTCTTAGAAAAAAAATAATCTATTACATACATTTCTGCAGCTCAGCTGCACCTAGAAACAGCTCCCTCTCCATGTCAGAAGAGACCCTCCTTCCTTTCTGGCTGCCAGTGTTCTAACATGGGGACTGCTCTAGTGTGCTCGTGTCTGTCCCTATGGATGAACATTTGGGCTATTTCCAGTCTTTGCTTTTATAAATGGTATTATAGTGAAAAGTCTTGTGCATATTCATTTCTTATTTTTGAGAGCAGATCATTGGAATAGATTCTATAAGCTGAATCAAAAGGTAAATGCATATGGTTTTGCCAGCTATTGCTAAATGCCCACCTATAGAGACTGTACTGCTTAGCATTTCCACCAGCAATGAGTTTGTTCTCCCCTCTCCTTTTGGATTTTTGCCTAAGGTAGTGGAAAAATAGTCTATTAGTGAAGCTAAATTTTTATTTCTTTTTCTATAATCTATATACTAAGAATTTAATTCCAAAGGAACAGAACTTCTTTTGGACAGTAGGACCTTTGAGGTTGTCAAAGCAGAAAAATCACCCCCTGTCTACATTCAGTTCAGTTCAGTCACTCAGTCGTGTCCGACTCTTTGCGACTCCATGAATCGCAGCACGCCAGGCCTCCCTGTCCATCACCAACTCCAGGAGTTCACTCAGACTCATGTCCATCGAGTCAGTGATGCCATCCAGCCATCTCATCCTCTGTCGTCCCCTTCTCCTCCTGCCCACAATCCCTCCCAGCATCAGAGTCTTTTCCAATGAGTCAACTCTTCACGTGAGGTGGCCAAAGTACTGGAGTTTCAGCTTTAGCATCATTCCCTCCAAAGAAACCCCAGGGCTGATCTTCAGAATGGACTGGTTGGATCTCCTTGCAGTCCAAGGGACTCTCAGGAGTCTTCTCCAACACCACAGTTCAAAAGCATCAATTCTTTGGCACTTAGCTTTCTTCACAGTCCAACTCTCACATCCATACATGACCACAGGAAAAACCATAGCCTTGACTAGACAGACCTTTGTTGGCAAAGTAATGTCTCTGCTTTTGAATATGCTATCTAGGTTGGTCATAACTTTCCTTCCAAGGAGTAAGCATCTTTTAATTTCATGGCTGCAGTCACAATCTGCAGTGATTTTGGAGCCCCCAAAAATAAAGTCTGACACTGTTTCCACTGTTTCCCCATCTATTTCCCATGAAGTGATGGAACCAGATACCATGATCTTCGTTTTCTGAATGTTGAGCTTTAAGCCAACTTTTTCACTCTCCACTTTCACTTTCATCAAGAGGCTTTTTAGTTCCTCTTCACTTTCTGCCATAAGGGTGGTGTCATCTGCGTATCTGAGGTTATTGATATGCTATTGAATAAAGAAGTTTTTCCTACAGATGGGCTTGAATTGTCAAGCTTTCATTCAGAGTAGCCCAGCTACAGGGTGTGTGTATAAGTGGAATAGCCGAAAACCACGATTCAAGAAGGCTCAGAGAGCTCTTTTGATCATGTGCCACTGAATATCTTTGGAGACATTTATACCCATTAGATAATCCATGGACACTTATTGAGAAGACTGAGCTTGCTCTGGAGTTAGAAGTTCTTGGCACAATAAAGGAAACTGTGGTTGATACTGAAGAATTAACTAGGAAAAGACCATGGTGCTTGCAGTGAAAACTTGATGAATTTCTTACTCTTAAAATCTCCATCTCATCTTGCGTATACAAAAGAACTCCAGAAAGAATATTCACAACGTATTACATATATTACCTGTTTGGATTTCAAGACTGAATAAATGCTAGCAAAAATACAGATTTGTCTTTTCCTTTCTTTTTGTTTATTTTTGATCAGTTAGGGCACTCAGTGCTATAAAGTCGGTCTTGTAAGTGGGGAATTGACTTTATAGAAAGGGACAATGTCACATGTTTACAAAGAAGCACTCACTGAGCACTTAATTTCACCAGATTGCCAGTTAGTGTGCTACCAATTTACTGAGAATTCAACATTTAGTGCTAAGCTTCTGTGGCATGAAGTCATGCTGGAAGCTAGGCATACAGAGATGACTAGTGCATGGTTCCTTCCCTAGAGGGATTTACCGTGTGATGGGGGGCACTCAGAGTCGGACACGACTGGAGTGACTTAGCAACAGCAGCAGCAGGGGGGACCGACAGGTAAATTCTATTATAAATTAACAGAACCTCTGACATGAGACCATTCAGAATGTGTAGTCATTTTTTACATGGATTCCACTAATAGAGTTTACTCTTTTTCTTAGACACAGCTTTCTGGAGTTAAGATTCACATACCGCAGAATTCACCTGTTAGGAGTGTACAGTTCAGTGTTATGTGTGTTTGTGCCCACGCAGAATGCGGCAGTCATCACCACAGTTGATTTTAGGACATTTTCATCACCATGAAAAAGAAACCCAGCATCCTTGAGCAGTCACCCCTCATTTTCCTCCAACCAATTCCCTGGCCCTAGGCAGCCACTAATCTTTCTGTCTCTAAAGATGTGCCTTTCTGGATATTTCAGAGACGTCGATGGAAATGAGACCATATGATACGCAGTCTTTTGTGACTGCCTTCTTTCACTTACGAACAGCATGTTTTCAAAGCTCCTCAGTGTCGTAGCATGTACTGGTACTCCCATCTTCTTTTGGCCAAATAATACTCCACGGTGGATAGGCCACACTTTCTGTTGTTGTCTACCATTCTTTTATTAGGGTGAGATTTATATACAGTGAAATGCACAAATCTTGTGTGGCCATACCACGTTTTGTTTATCAGCCGATGAATATTTAGGCTGTTTCCGCTTTGGGGCTATATATAATGCTGCTAGGGCTTCCTTGCTAGCCAAGCAATAATGAACCCACGTGCCAATGCAAGAGACATGGGTTCGACCCCTGGGTTGGGAAGATCCCCTGATCTCCTGGAGAAGGAAATGGCAACCCACCCCAGTATTCTTGCCTGGGAAATCCCAGGGACAGAGGAGCCTGGTGGGCTGCAATCCATGGGGCACAGAGGAGTTGGATACAACTCAGCAACTAACCAACAGTGAGTGATGCCGCTAAGAATGTTCATGCGCAGGCTTCTGAGTGGGCACCTAGCGGAATTGGCTTCCCTGGTGGCTCAGATGGGAAAGAATCTGCTGCAATGCAGGAGACCCAGGTTCGATCCCTGGGTTGGGAAGGAGAAGGGGATGGCAACCCACTCCAGATTCTTGCCTGGAGAACCCCATGGACAGAGGAGCCTGGCGGGCTGCAGTCCCTGGGGTCGCAGAGTCGGCTAACGCACACACATACCTAGTGGGGATACTGAGTTTAGTCTTTTGAGAAACAAGCTCACTCAGGGAAGGAGGGCGTCTTCACAGCCACAGTATTAAGCATTCACACAGTGGTGCGAGTGCGGTCGGTTCTCAGCTCCTGGCTCCAAGCTGCGTCCTGTGGATTGTCCGCGTTTGGGGACTGGGAGGGGCCTGTGCCTCAGAAGCCTTCTGCCCGGGGCGCACTGCCCCTCCAGCCCGTGCTGGAAGCCTTCTGCCCGGGGTGCACTGCCCCTCCAGCCTGTGCTGGAAGCCTTCTGCCCGGGGTGCGCTGCTCCTCCAGCCCACGGCCGGGATGCGATGCTATCCAAGGTGCATCTCTCCGTCTTGTTTCCACGGTTGCATGAGAGCCTGTGCCAAAACCCACACACCCGAGCTCCGCGACTGCCCTGTCTGTTGATCTACTGGTGACCCTGAGAGACGGGAAACTGTGGAGAGTTTGGCACCACCTGGGCCTGGCAGCCGCCTCAAGCTAAAGCCTGCCTAGTGACGGAGTCTAGCCTTTCACCAGGAATGAACACTTCCTCGTCTGTCTGTCCCAGATTCCCCTTTTCCTTAAATGGTGACATCGTACTGGTCATCGGGGTTGTCGTTTCTCTGATTGACCCGCCTCTTCAGTCACCACCTCTGTGTTCGCTCCCAGCACCCCCTGCCCCCCAAACATGGTTCATCCGAGCCATGAGGATGAGGAACTCAAGAGGTTAAAGCTGGAGGGCCCCTCCTCGGGGCTTCACCTCTCGAAGCTAACTTTTATTTTTCACTTCCCAGCAGAAAGATCGTTTTCCATGATACAGAAACAACAGCACTATTGAGGGGCCGGATTGAAGCGGAGGCGTTTGTCAGCACCTCAGCAGTATTTACACCGTCCCTCGGGCCGGGGAGCGGCCTTCCTTGTTCCTTGGCTCTGATGGATCAGCAGAACCCCTGGGATTGGCCACAGCGGGTTTCACACAGCCTGCTCCCTGGAATCTTCAGAGCTTCCTGAGGTGGCTCTTCAGATCCTGGTTCCTCTTGGGTGGTTGGCCCCAGGGAAGTCCCCTGAGGACTGCTTCCCCGTGGGCGATGTCTTTGAAGGGTTTCTGTGAGGTGAGGATGTCCCCTCTGCTCAGGGGGCCCTAGGGCGACCCTCCTTAGCTACCACCACCCGCTTCTCCCAGGCTTCCTTCTCCCTCTTGGGCACTGCAACAAGGAGCTCAGCTACCCGTCTTTCTGGTTCCCTTGCAACTCTAGATAAACTTCAAAATATTTTTTAAGGCGTCCAAGGCAATTAAGTGCTGATAACTGCAGGAATCTTCCCCAGGTGGCTCAGTGGTAAAGAACCCACCTGCCAATGCAGGAGACACAGGAGACATGGGTTTGATCCCTGTGTTGAGAAGATCCCCTGGAGGAGGAAATGGCAACCCACTCCAGTATTCTTGCCTGGAGAATCCCATGGATAGAGGAGCCTGGTGGGCTACAGTCCATGGGGTCACTAGAGTCGGACACGACTGAGCCACTGAGCAGGCAGGCAGGGGTCACATCTTCAGCTTCATGGGACATATAATTTTTATTATTACGATTTTTACATCGATGCAGCTCTTTACAGATCGAAAGCACATTCGTGTGGCTTCCAAGCTTATAGAGGCTGTTGTATATGAGTGGATTTTGATTCAGCCATCACAGGGCATCAGTGTGGAATTTTTTTTCAGTTTTGATAAAGCCTAGGGAAACGCTGCGGTGAATAAGGTAGTTCACAAGCCCACTCTTGTGTGTTTTGACTCATGAGTAGTCTGGTTCTGGTTCTACAGCCATTTGGATGCGGGGCTTCCAAGCCCCCTTGGAGCCGCGCTCGCGGAGGGACTGGGTTGAGTTCAGGATCTTTATCGGTATATCGCCCCCTGGTGGCCGCAAACAAAATGCGGGCGTGTTGAGATGGGTTTGGACCATTAGGTGTCAGTCTCTGCCCCTCCACCTGGGCTGCTCTTCTTGGGAGTCAAAGACTGGGGAGAGGGAAAAAAACAAAACTAGACTGGTCAAGAAAAATCCACCAGGAATACTGTGAAAAATGTAAAGATGGTCCAAAGTGAGCTTTGGAATCATAAATTTGAATCTAAGTTACAGCTTCACCACCAAAGAGCTATGTGATTAGATATGTGGAAAACTCAGCAGTGGCCTCAGGACTGGAAAAAATGCCAGTTTTCATTCCAATCCCAAAGAAAGACAATGCCAAAGAATGCTCAAACTACCGCACAATTGCACTCATCTCACACGCTAGTAAGGTAATGCTCAAAATTCTCCAAGCCAGGCTTCAGCAATATGTGAACCGTGAACTTCCAGATGTTCAAGTTGGTTTTAGAAAAGGCAGAGGAACCAGAGATCAAATTGCCAACATCCGTTGGATCATCGAAAAAGCAAGAGAGTTCCAGAAAAACATCTATTTCTGCTTTATTGACTATGCCAAAGCCTTTGACTGTGTGGATCACAAGAAACTAGAAAATTCTGAAAAAGATGGGAATACCAGACCACCTGACTTGCCTCTTGAGAAACCTATATGCAGGTCAGGAAGCAACAGTTAGAACTGGAACAACAGACTGGTTCCAAATAGGAAAAGGAGTATGTCAAGGCTGTATATTGTCACCCTGCTTATTTAACTTCTATTCAGAGTACATCATGAGAAATGCTGGGCTGAATGAAGCACAAGCTAGAATCAAGATTGCCATGAGAAATATCAATCACCTCAGATATGCAGATGACACCACCCTTATGGCAGAAAGTGAAGAGGAACTAAAAAGCCTCTTGATGAAAGTGAAAGTGTAGAGTGAGAAAGTTGGCTTAAAGCTCAACATTCAGAAAACTAAGATCATGGCATCTGGTCCCATCACTTCATGGGAAATAGATGGGGAAAAAGTGTCAGAATTTTTTTTTTGGGGGGGGGGCTCCCAAATCACTGCAGATGGTGATTGCAGCCATGAAATTAAAAGACACTTACTCCTTGGAAGGAAAGTTATGACCAACTTAGATAGCATATTCAAAAGCAGAGATATTACTTTGCCAACAAAGGTCCGTCTAGTCAAGGCTATGGTTTTTCCAGTAGTCATGTATGGATGTGAGAGTTGGACTGTGAAGAAAGCTGAGTGCCAAAGAATTGATGCTTTTGAACTGTGGTGTTGGAGAAGACTCTTGAGAGTCCCTTGGACTGCAAGGAGATCCAACCAGTCCATTCTAAAGGAGATCAGTCCTGGGTGTTCTTTGGAAGGACTGATGCTAAATCTGAAACTCCAATACTTTGGCAACTTCATGCAAAGAGTTGACTCATTAGAAAAGACACTGATGTTGGGAGGGGTTGGGGGCAGGAGGAGAAGGGGACGACAGAGGATGAGATGGCTGGATGGCATCACCAACTCGATGGACATGAGTCTGAGTGAACTCCAGGAGTTGGTGATGGACAGGGAGGCCTGGTGTGCTGCAATTCATGGGGTCTCAAAGAGTTGGACACGACTGAGCGACTGAACTGAACTGAACTGAAGATAAAATTTTAGTTATACAAGACTCAGGTTTTTCAAGTGTAAAATGGGAATGACAATACAGACAGCATGTTTGTCCTAAGAATTCAATAAAATAATGTATATAAACCAATTAGCACACTGTCTGGAACACAGAAGACTCTCAGTAAATGATAGATGTCATTATTACATCTGTTTGGAAGGAGAAAATATTTTCTATGAGGACAGCACTTCAGTGTAATCCATGCGTGCATGGATTATCAATAACAAGGCAATGTGGACATAAAAAAGCACAAGGAACAAGAACGGTCCATGTTTCAGCGCAGTAGGATTTATTGAATGACCTATAGAACGGATAGTGTATTAAATAAGAAAGAATCCCAGATAGAGCCTGAGACGTAAGTCTCTATACAGTTCAGGCTGAGTCTCTGTTTCAGTGGAAATGCATAGATGGTGGTAAATGGATCATATTATTTCCTCTGCACCTGCTAAAAGTAAAGGGCGGTAAGTTAGTGGCAGATACGCACTGGAAGGCTGTTCCAGAGAAGTAATGGGCCTCATTGCCTTTCTCGGGAAATGGCGTATCTTTGAGACCCTGTCTCAGCCCATTGAAATAATAGTGTATGAGAGCGCAGTGCTATCTGCTGCTGCCAGCAGAGCCTCAGACTATGCGGGTCTGGGGATGAGATGCGGGAAGCCCTCTGCTCTCACACTTGTCCCTGGCCCTGGTCTTGAGGGTTTCTGCCTGCTCCTGTCCCTTCCTATTTCTTGTGGGTTGAATGTGAGGACCTATGAACGGGACTGGATCTGGAAACGGGCTCTGTGCAGACGTACTCAAGAGTGATGGTGAGCTCACCCGAGGGTGACCCCAAGCCCAGCAGGACTGGGGTCCTTGTTAGAAGAGCACGAGAAACACACACACACAGAGTGCGCGTGAGGCACGCACGGGGGGCGGGGGCGGACTCGGGGAGCACCGAATGCGCTGCCGGAGGCGGGTCTGCCCGCCGGAGTCTGCCCGCTGGAGACCACGGACTGCACAGCCGCCGGGAGAGGCGCGCGCGCCGCCCCGGCTCCCGCAGGAGGGCGGCCCCGCTGACACCCTCACCTGCCGCGGAGCCCCCAGCATCCGGAGAGAAGGCGCGTGGGCTGTTTGAAGCCGCTCGCCGCGGCACCGGATGAACGCAGCCCCGGGAAACGAATACACGGCTTCTGGCGGAGAGGAGTTCCAGCAAGGGGCTGGGTGCTGGGGGTTTATCGGAGCGGTTCTTCATCCCCTGAAATTCTAACCTGATAAAATTATAGTGAGCTGCTCTACACAAGAGACACGAGGGGACTGAAGTAATTTGTGTTCAGACCGCACGCAGCAGCAGGTGATGTGCAAAGGGCCTAAACACGTCGGATCTTTGCACCATGCCAGCAGTGGCACCCCACTCCAGTATTCTTGCCTGGAGAATCCCATGGACGGAGGAGCCCGGTAGGCTGCAGTCCATGGGGTCGCCAGGAGTCGGACACGACTGAAGCGACTTAGCAGCAGCAGCAGCCCACCCGGGGTGGGGAAAGACACGGCGTTTTCCTCCTCTGGTGGCTGAGACCAGCTTCTGAAGCCCGGGGTGCGAGGCCACCTGTCTGCCTCTTTCCCTGAGGGTGGTGTTCATGTAATCTCCCACGCGTGATCTTTTACAGGAATTTCCAGGACATCGCCAGGTTCTCTTCTCTCCTTCGCTGCCGTTAATACTTCTGTCCTGGTGCAAACAGGCGCACTCTGCTGCCCTAGTCGAGGTCTTAAATGGGACTCCCGCTATGAGGCTGTGAAACCGCCTCGCTCAGATGAGCCGTCCTGTTTAAATCCGCAGTGTGTTAACTCAGCTGATTCGGGTTTAGGAAATGCCCACTCACCCGGTTGACACCGCGCCTGAAGGGACGCCCTTGGCGGGACGGGCCCCGTGGAAAGTGGGCCCGGGACCTGGGGCCCCTCCAGCACCTGTTAGCGGAGCGGCCGGGATGGAGGAGGGTGTCAGCGCGGCGGTTCTCAGAGGCTCTGACGACGCCAGCGACCGAGCTGTTGTGCCGTCCTGCTTACCCGCCTCCAGCTCTCTGCGACACCCTGGACTGTGGCCCGCCAGGCTCCTCTGTCCATGGGAATCTCCAGGCAAGAACACTGGAGTGGGCAGCCATTCCCTTCTCCAGGGGATCTTTCCAACCTAGAGATCGAACCTGGGTCTCCTGCACTGCAGGCGGATTCTTTACCTTCTGAGCCACCAGGGAAGCCCAGAAGACCACCTCACTTATCCTTAATTCTCATTTTAGATAGACCCTCCGGCTGCTCCCCTCATCAACAGCCTCCTCTGTGATCAAGTTCCTATCACCTCCATCACTTGAAGGACCCCGGATCAACACACAGCCGGACCACACAGTCAGATGGAGGGGAGCGGGAGGAGGCTCTCCGGCCGCGGAGCTGAGCATCGCGGCGCGCTGCGTCGGGCCGGCCTGTGCCCGGTTGGGTGCGTGGGTGGCAGAGAAGGCGCTATCTGCCCGCGTCGGCTGGTGCTGCCTGGGCTGCAGAGAGGGGAGAACCCCTTGTGCCTTAACACCCCGTAGCTCGCTCAGAGGGACCAGCTAAGGATGGGCTGGTTTAATGGGACAGGATTAAGTGCATTTCTGGTCAGATCTGAGCCAACTTCTCGCATCAACATCACTGTAAGTGTTTCAACAGGGGAGTCAGACAGGGTCAGGCTAGAACTTTCTTTATTCACTAAATCGAGTCTGACTCTTTGCCGCCCCGTGGACTCCTCTGTCCATGGATTTTCCAGGCAAGAGTACTGAAGTGGGTTGCCATTCCCTCTTCCAGCACATCTCCCTGACTCAGGGACCGAAACCCACACCTCCTGTTTCACAGAGGACTCTACCGCTGGGTCTCCCGGAAAGCCCTGGAGCCTCCCGCTGTTGTTCATTCTGCTCCATCCAGGGTGAAGTGGACAAGTCTGCTATCGGCCGCCTTTCATTTCTTCCTCTGCATCCCTCTCTTTGCTCTCTCATCAAAACTGCAGGCCCCCTTCTTTCTTCCCTTTTCTCCTCTGTTAAAACTTGATCTGAGGAAAATAATTGATTATCAATAACTTTGAGTCAGATCAGTCCTGAGTGTTCATTGGAAGGACTATTGTGGAAGCTGAAGCTCCAATACTTTGACTACCTGATGTGAAGAATTGACTCATTGGAAAAGACCCTGATGCTGAGAAAGATTGAGGGGAGGAGGAGAAGGGGATGACAGAGGATGAGATGGTTGGATGGCATTACCAACTCAATGGACATGAGTTTGGGCGAACTCCAGGAGTTGGTGATGGACAGGGAGGCCTGGCGTGCTGCAGTCCATGGGGTCACAAAGAGTTGGACACGACTGAGCAACTGAACTGAATTGAACTTTGAGTCAATGGACATTTGTTCACTGCTCCTAAGTGATATTTTCCTCATTTATTCACCAAGAAGGTGGCTGGACTGTTTTGGAAGTAGGGTCTTCTGCTATCCCTGAGTTCACCCCAGAGGACACGTCCACCCATCAGCTTACGTGGGCTGTTGGAAGTGTGTGACTGTGTTTCAGAAGCCGCTCCCCAGGAACAGGTGGAGGCTTGCGATAGTTGGATACTCACTACCAGATTTCCTGAAAAATAGCAGCAAATACCCGTAAATAAACATTAGAAATGAGACAGACTGTTAGCATTTAACATATTTTTAACACATCGTTTACCAGTTTCTTCCTTCCTTGCCAGTCCTTAGAGTCGCCGAGTGGGCCCTTAAGATTGGCCCGACCCCACCCCCTAGTGATGAGCCCAGCACTAGGGAAGCATGACCTGGATTCAGCCTTGTGTGTGCCGTTCTCACTGAAGCCTCCAGGTTTCGTCCACTGCCACGTCGTGCTCACAAGGAGACGTAGCTTTAGGATGCTTGGCTTTGACAGCTGAGAAGCAAGGCCAGAAGCTCTCTGCCGTAGCAGCAATTGCTAATACACCCCAGCCTTCCAATCAGAGCTTCAGGGGGGTCCCTGTGGGAGGACAGGGCATCTTCCAACTGGTCCATTCTCTGAGACACAGCAGAGCAGGTCTCCCAGAAGAAACTACCCGTTACCCTTAAAACTGCTCCCGACGCCCTGTTGTCTGATGCCTAAACTACTACAGAACGTCCCTCCCTGGGGTCCAGAGCTTTGCTGCCTACAGGACAGATCTGTTCTAAATCCTCTGTGTGTATGTACTCATTTAATGATTTTCAGAGTCTGCTGTTGTCTCTATTTTACAGACAACAAAAATGGAGGCTTGGAGAATGAATTGCCCAAGAGCTTGCAGCCAGTAAGGGACAGAGCCAGGATTATCAAAACAAGTCAGTTTTACCCCCAAGACCCCAGCTTTCTCCCCTGAGTCTGTGACACAGCCTTCAGTGGGCGAGGGTTTGAGGAGACGGCTGAAGAGAGCACAGTCACATTTGCCGATCTGGCTCATAGTGGATGGAGGAGTATTTTGCCTCATTTTAATTTCTGAAGTTTTCTCTTGCCTGTAAGAGGAGACATCTAAGTAGTTATGTCATATAAATAGTCATTACTTACGTGTCTAGGGCTTCCCAGGTGGCACCAGTGGTAAAGAATCGACCTGCGAATGCAAAAGATGCAAGAGATGCAGGTTCGAATCCTAGGTTGGGAAGATCCCCTGGAGAAGGCATGGCAACCCACCCCAGTATTCTTGCCTGGAGAATCCCATGGACAGAGGAGCCTGGCGGGCTACAGTCCCTAGGGTCGCAGGGTTGGACACGATTGAAGCAACTTAGCACACTAATATGTCTACATATAAGACATATAAGTAGAGACATAGAAGTCTGAACCATACAGATGAATTTGATGAAGACCCAGCTCAGTCCCACGTCACAGCAAATTTCAGAATGGGCGATGCAGCCTGGGTTTCTTCGGGATCGATTCTAGCAGCTTTCTAACGCCACCACAATTGAAAAGTTTTCACTAAAACCCATCACCAGAGAGCACCACACATTTCTGTTGTATTTGATCCTCAAGTTTTGCTTCTGCAAAAATCAGAGGAAAGTGCCAATATGATGGCAAACAGGACTTCTTCGAGTTACCGGGCATTTGTCCAGTTCCTGGCAACTGACTCAGGTGTTGAACACTGCAAGTTTCATTTCTTCTGGCAAATTTAACATTGACATCTTCAGTCATTTCTCCTAACACTTCTTTGAATTTGATTTTCTTTTTTACATAACTGTCCCTTTCCTCACTATTGTTTTTCTTTTGGTAGAAGTAGCTGCACTGTCACCAATGTCTTCACACTCATCTTTCAAGAACAGTCTTAAAGCATCGTGCACCTTGTTCCAGGTGGATCCTGACAGTCTGAAAGTATTCTTGCATGCTTACATAGAACAGCAGAATTGAAGTCACTCCAGTCCACACTTCTGTCTGCAGTCGCCCCCACTGTCAGGGTCTCGAGCCCTGTTTGGGGACAAGCGCCTGTAACTGCGTCCTCCCTAGGTGACAGGTTAACGTCCACGTGGACTATTTATTAAAAGGATAAACACCACAGATGTGCTCATCGAGGCTTCAGTGTATAGTAGTAAACTCCACAGTAACCACAGTCGTTTAGAACTTCGACCAGCTTTTTGGTGAGGAACATTGTATCACCGGGCTTCCCGGTGGTAAAGAAACTGCCGCCCAGTGCCGGAGATGTAAGAGGCAGGTTCGATCCCTGGGTCAGGAAGACCCCCTGGAGGAGGGCCTGGCAACCCACTCCAGTGTTCTTACCTGGAGAATCCCGTGGACAGAGGAGTTTGATGGGATACAGTCCATGGGGTCACAGAGTCGGATACGACTGAAGCGACTTAGCGCACACACGATGTTGTATCATCAGCGTTTGGAACTGCCGTGTGCGACGATCACGGGTGGCTGACCAGCTTTTAGACGGTTTCACTAGTGTTCTAATATTCCATGTAGACAGTGTGCCCTCTTGCACCAGGCAAACTGCCCCCTTGCCTGCCTTTTGACTCACAGCCTTTCACAAGAAGACTGACTGACCTCACCCGTGGGGTGCAGACGTCAGGAACCCCTTCTGCTCCCACAGCCCTGTGACTTCTTAGCCTCAAGCTCGCTTTATTGCACAGGATCGGTGTTGTTGTTGAGTCGCTAAGTCATGTCTGACTCGTTTGTGACCCCATGGACTGTAGCCTGTAGGCTCCTTTGTCCATGGGATTCCCCAGGCAAGAACACTGGTGTGGGTGGCCGTGCCCTCCTCCAGGGGGTCTTCCTGACCCAGGGATGGAACCTGCGTCTCCTGCATGACAGGCGGATTCTTTACCGCTGAGCCACCAGGAAAGCCCCTTGCACGGGATTAAACATTTAAAAACAGAAGTTCCATAGGTGGTTTTTTTTCTGCTCACACCACCCCCTTTACCTGGGAGGGACCGTGGGCATCAGAGCCCAGCTGACATCCTCTGGTCTCATGGCCCGGTCCCCCCAGGCCAGCTCTCCGCAGAGAATATGGGCTTGCTCTCCAGCTCTCCAGACACCCTCTTTTCCTGGCCTCTGGACAGTAGGGTTCTTGTCCCCTTTTAGCCAGGCATTTGAGATCCTGGCAAAGACGGCTCTTCCTCCCTCTGCCTCACTGCAGACGTTCTGCTGAGTAGTTTCCCGCGCCCCTGCTAGAGCTCTGGGGCTGACCGTGAGGGCAGGGGCCTGGGCCGCCCCTCCTGGGCGCCTGCAGAAGGGGCCCCTGCAGGAAGGGTCGGCCGCGGGCACCGCCCCTCGGGCGATCCTCGCACCCTGTCCCGGGCACTGCTCGCCCTCCGGGTGAGCGCTTTGCCTTGCTTGGCATCCTCAGAACAGCTGGGCCCTGGGGACGTCGGGGTGGTCCTCTTTAACAGCCAGAGCCGGGTTTCCTGGGCAGTGCCCCGCTCATGCACACAGTCCTTTCTGTCATGGCCCTGCCCTCAGACTGTGCGGGAATGATTTCTCGCAGATAACGCCCGCCCTGTTCCTGGTCTCTGTTCCTACCTCCCCTCCGTATCCGCCTCTCGCCAACCTGCGCCGGAAGACTGGGCGGCCTCTTCATTCCCATTTTAGAGGCGGGGAAACAGATGCTGAGAGTTGAAAATTACCCACGGGGGTGCGTGCAGCTGCCCTTAGGGGCAGAACTGGGACCAAAAAACACTCCCACCCCCAGTTTCTTTTTTTAATTAAATTTTTAATTTTATATTGGAATATAGCTGATTAACAATGTCGTGATGGTTTCAGGTGGACAGCAAGCAACTCAGTCATACACATACATGCGCCCATTCTCCCCCAAGCTCCCTCCCATCCATGCTGCCGCGCAGCATTGAGCAGAGTCCCCTGTGCTGTCGAGTAGGTCCTCAATGTGTATCCACTGTACTTCATTTTTTAAACTAACGCGTTTATGCAGTATCTACTCTGGCCGCACGGGGGCTCCACTGCCGCGCACGGGCGGCCCTCTGGCTGGGTGCGCGGACTGCGCACCGCGGCGGCTTCTCTTGCTGCCGAGCTCGGCTCGGGGCGGCTCGCGGGTCCCCGTCGCTGCGGCCCGCGGGCTGAGGAGCTGGTTCGCGGACTTCAGAGCGCAGGCTGGGTGGCTGTGGGCGCGGCTCAGTTACTCTGAGCAGGTGGTGTCTTCCTGGACCAGGGATGGAGACAGTGTCCCCTGCATCGCGAGGCGGGTTCTTAACCACTGGACTTCCCGGGAAACCCTGTCCCTTTAAAACGCAGCACTGTCCCACCCCCGTTTCTTAATTTCTCCTCCGCCCCGCACTTCAGTAAGCTTAGCCCGGCCTGGCCTAAGCGCAGAACCCTGGTTACCCAAGTGACACCAGGCAGGCACTCAGCTGGGGAGTGTAAGCAGACCCAGCGCCCGCCTCAGACCTGACGATTCAAAACCCACTCACCCGCTGAGTATCAGTATGTCTCTAGAAGCACGGAAAAGCGGGGATAGCATACAAATAGCTTGTTTCTATGACTATGTGTATTTTTATGTCAGGCCGTAGACGTCTGTTACCTGTGTCTATAAGCAGCGCATTTAGGAAATGATCCAAACAAAGCTGTACATGAAGCATGACAGCTTTGTGGCACCTGACCCAAGAGTCCCCAGGGGTGTTTGTGGCAGATGGTAACTTAAAAAAATGTTTTTTAATTTATATTAATTGGAGGATAATTACAATATTGTGATGGCCTCTGCCACACGTTGGGCTTCTTCCCAGGTGGTACTAGCGGTAGAGAACCCGCCTGCCAATGCGAGAGACGTAGGAGATGCAGATTCGATCCGTGGGTTGAGAAGATCTCCTGGAGGAGAGCACAGCACCCCACTCCAGTATTCCTGCCTGGAGAACCCCAAGGACACAGGAGCCTGGCGGGCTACAGTCCATGGGGTTGCAAAGAGGGGGACACGACTGAAGCGACTTAGCACGCGTGCACACATGCACTTCCATACATCTACACGCATCAGCCGTAGGCACACACGTGTCCCCTCCCTCTGAGCCCCCTCGCCCCCGCTCCCCACCCCATCCTTCCAGGTCGTCAGAGAGCGCCGGCTTTGGGTCCCTGCGTCATGCATCTAACTCCCACTGGTGACCGGTCTTACATATGATAATGTATATGTTTCAGTGCTGTTCTCTCAAATCATCCCACCCTCTCCTTTTCCCACTCTGTCCAAAAAAAGTCTGTCTTTACATCTGTGTGTCCTCTGCTGCCCTGCATGTAGGATCATCAGTACCGTCTTTCTAGATTCCATATATATGTGTTAATCAATGATGTTTGTTTTTCTCTTTCTGACTTCACTATGGATAAGAGGCTCTAGGTTCATCTCCCTCATTAAAACTGACTCAGACGTGTTCCTTTTTATAGCTGTGTAATAATCCGTTGTGTGTATATACCACAGCTTCCTTATCCATTCATCTGCTGATGGACTTCTAGGCTGCTTCCGTGTCCTGGCTGTTGTAAATAGTGCTGCGTGAACTTAGATGATGACTTTATCATGGCTCCCATCCCACTTTGCACAGAGATGTAGCTGCTGAATCTTCCTAACACAGCACCCTGCTCAGTCCCCACGTTTCCACACAAGGTTTCAACTGGGTTTTCCATCCCCGCTACAAACTTTGTGCATATTACTCTAGGAAACGTGAAATGAGTGATATGTGGGTGATTTGCCCTTTCAGGCAGCTGCTCCCTGGTCTCCCTGACCATCCCTTTTCCCCACCCACCGCTCCTCCCCAGGCTCCAGAAAAGTGCCAGGGTTGACGAATTGCCAGGAAGTTCATCATCACGGTTTGAAACAGAAGCTACACACCTGAGACATACAAAACACTTGCAGGAGGGCCAGCGCTTCACTGTGGAAATGATTTATTTGCAAGGCACGCCTCCGTCCCCGCCACACCCTGGGCAGCATTCCTGGGGCAGGCGTTCTGGTGAGACTCCAGGCCAGGCCATTGTAAGGCGCCCCACCCCCTTAAGAACTGCAGCTTGACAAACTATTTCTCAGAGGTATTTGCCGTGTCTGAGAGGACAGAGGCTTGTAGACTGTGTCAAGTTGGTTAGGAATTGTTCATGGAAAAATCTCAGTGGTAGGAGTAAGCGATGAGGGAGATTGTTGTTTTTTAGTTGATAAGTTGTGTTCAGCTCTTTGTGACCCCCTGGACTGTAGCCTGCCAGGCTCCTCTGTTCATGGGATTCCCCAGGCAAGAACACTGGAGTGGGTTGCCATTCCCTTCGCCAGGGCATCTTCCCGACCCAGGGACTGAACTCACATCTCCCGCGTTGGCAAGTGCCTTCCCCACCGCTGAACCCCAGGGAAGCTGGTGGGGAAGGCACAGAGAGGTGCCCCCTGTGCGTCCCCATCCACCACATCCCCTCTCCCTCTGCTTCCAGCTTAGCCTCCCTGTCAACACTGGGTGATTCCAGAATTAATGATCCTTGAGCCCCATGCAGGGTTGAAATCCCACGTCCCCCCAGAACCCGAGTGTAGTCAAGATAAGGATGGAGATGACTGGGCACAGGGGCCCCTCAATCCAGCAAGTGTGTCCTTAAACGAGAGAAGCGCAGGAGCAGGGTCACGTGGCGAGTGAGGTCCAAGCCGCAGAGCACCACCACTAGTGAGCTGCTGCCAGGGGCCCGGGAGAGCGGAGAAAGGATCTTCCCCAAGAGCCTTCCCTGCGAGCGTGGCCGGCCAACCGCGGACCTCTGGCCTCTGAAACCGTGAGAAGAGAGATATCTGTTATTTTCAGCCGCCTGGCTTGTAGTAAGCTGTTACAGCAGCCTTAGGGAGGGATGGCCCTTTCCAAGTGATGCGTCTGTTCCCAGTTCTTTACGTGGTCCCTGCTCTTGGGAGGGACGACATTCAAACCAAGGCAGTGGGTGTAAATACCCTGAGACTGCAGGCTGGGCCCAGTTTCGCTCACAGAGTAGCTGTGGTGCTGGCCCCTGGCAGCGCTGTCAGAGCTGCGGCCCAGCCCCAGGGGGCCGGCTCCAGAGCCTCAGCTTGGCTGGAGCTAAGTGAAGGCCCCCGGCGGCCTTAGGGGCTCAGCAGACGACTTGAGAAGGATGAGGGCTGTGGGCTACTACTGGCCGCTGGAAGTAGGGTCATAAAAATGTAAAGCTATGGGATCCTTTTTGCAAGCAATGGTTGCCCAGTGAGAAGGCCCATATGGGAGGGGAGGGTGAGGGGAGGGTGAGGGGTGCCCTCTTGATCCTTGGCTGAGCAGATCTTTAACAGGTTTAATCACCAGGTGCGGTATTTCACGAGAATGGTCATTGGCTGTGAGGATACAGTTGATCAGGGCATTTTGCCTGAAAAAGGTGCTTTTATTTTTCTTGTTTGACAATTTTCTTTCTTTTTTAAGTTTCATCTTTGGAGCATAGTTGCTTGCCGGTGTAGTTAGTTCCTGCTGTAAACACAGGGGATCGGCGGTGTGTGTACATACGGCCCCTCCATCTAAAGCCCCCACCCATCACCCGGGTCACCACAGAGCTCTGAGCCGAGCCCCGTGCGGCTGGCAGGCTCCCGCTGGCCAGCTGGCTCACACGCGCTTGTGCACACACGTCAGGGTCACTCTCCCGGCCGTCCCAGCCTCCCCTCCCCTCCCCGTCTCCACGCGTCTGTTCTCCATTCCTGCCCTGCAAATAGTTCATCTGTACCATTTTTCTAGATTCCATGTATATGGGTTAAAATACGATATTTGGTTTTCTGACTTACTTCACTCTGTATGACAGACTCTAGGTCCATCCACATCTCTACAAATGAAAAGTTTTGTTCTTTTTTTATGGCTGAGTAATATCCCATTGTATTTATCTACCACATTGATCTAGTTTTCAAGGTAGCATTTCTTCTTATTTTTTGAGAGCTCTTGGGTACAACCCATATTTATCTTTGGGCGGTGGGGGGAAGTCCTCAAGTTATCTTGTCGTTTCCTTAATTTACAGTTACCCCTGAAAATAACAGAAAACCACTGGCACCCTATGCTGTATGCTCACATAAACTTAAGTAACTAGTTGGCTAATAATCTTTTATCCCCTTCGGAAAAGAAAAATACCTTTTCTCATAAAGCAGTCTCCATTAATGATGATTTAAATTTCCATGACACTGTTTATTCCCCTCTAGTGGGTGAAAGAGAGGCCATTCTCAGAGCACAGATTCTAGACAGGACCATCACCCAGTGTCTTGGGCTCCCGGCTGGCAGGGGCTGGCATCGGAAGTCCTCAGGAATGGACGGATCAAAAGAAGCAAACGAGAAAGAGGAGAGGGGACTTCCCTGACTGTCGAGCAGTTAAGACTCTGTGCCTCCACCACAGGGGGCACAGACTTGATCCCTGGTCGGGGAACTAAGATCCGGCATGCCATGCTGTGTGGCCAAAAAGTTAAAGAAAAAAAAAGAAAAAGGAGAAGGAGGTCGGGGAGGACAGGACGCCTTCCAGCAGTCTCTGTGCCCTCGGGTTGCTGCATGTTCACCTGCCTCCTTCCCTGACACGAAGCTCCTCTGCCTCTTTGCTCCTCATGTGTCTCTGGGATTGACTCAGAGGCACTGCTCAGGTGAGGAATTTCCGCAGGCCGGCCTGACAGCTAGTAGAGCTCCAGGCAATAAAACGCAGACAGAGGAAGGCCCCCCTGAACGGGAAGAGAAGCCCACGAGGCCTCTGGCCTTTTCCAAGAAGGGCAGCAGGTGATGTGCCAAACAAAAGGCAGACCGAAGCCTTGGGGCGGCTGCACCTCCTTCCGAGTGGGTCCACTGTCCATCCCCCAGCAGAAGGTGCTACCCAGAAGCACAGAACATGGCTGAACTATCGCCGCCTCCTAACCTGGGCTCAGGAAGGGCCGTTGTGTGTTCTCAAGACATGCACCAAACATGTGCTTTGTTTTCATGATTCCTGAATCATATTTTGATGAACTGGAGTGATTTACTGAATGCATTTCAAATAAGGGTTAATTCACCCCATCCTGGGTTTCACATTGCCTAGGATGCCACATGGGAAAAGACAATGGCACCCCACTCCAGTACTGTTGCCTGGAAAATCCCATGGACAGAGGAGCCTGGTAGGCTGCAGTCCATGGGGTCGCTAAGAGTCGGACACAACTGAGTGACTTCACTTTCACTTTCCACTTTCATGCATTGGAGAAGGAAATGGCAACCCACTCCAGTGTTCTTGCCTGGAGAATCCCAGGGATGGAGAAGCCTGGTAGACTGCAGTCCATGGGGTCACACAGAGTCGGACACAACTGAAGCGACTTAGCAGTAGCAGCAGCAGAACGCCACGTGGAAATTCAGGCAGAAGGATGGTACCTTCCAAACGGCAGGAGAAACTCAAAGAGCCACCCAGGAGACCACCGTCGTGCAACTGGGGAGAGGGGTCAGGAGCCCCTTGGGGGAGTCACTGTGATCTGGTCTGGATCACGACCTGGGTCTCCTACTAACAAGCTGTTAACTATGCACAAGCTGTCAGCTGCGGAAATATCCCTCCTGTGAGCTCTAGTTAGCTTACCTGCTGGATGTGCAAGCTGTCCTGATGAGCCAGGTGCCAGCTAATCCTATTAATTCCTGACCTTGGAGCCCTTTAAGTGTCCAGGTTACCCTTAGGACACTGAGGTCCAGTGGTTCTCTTGGATGGTTCAAAACCTTCCTAGTCTTGATAAGCTCATAAATGAAAAAGAAGAGAACTTTATAGCTGACTGGTAATGCTAAGTCACTTCAGTTATGTCTGACTCTTTGCAACCCATGGACTATAGCCCTCCAGGCTCCTCTGTCCATGGAATTCTCCAGGCAAGAATACTGGAGTGGGTCACCAGGCCCTCCTCCAGGGGATCTTCCCGGCCCAGGGATCAAACCTGTGTCTCTTACATCTCCTGCATTGGCAGGCAGGTTCTTTACCACTAGCGCCACCTGGGAAGCACCAAACTATAGAAGCAAACTATTTAAAATAACCATGTTGTCTAAGGTGCGGTTCTGTCAACTGCCGCTGAGAGGAGGTGGGAAGAGAAAGAAGCTCCCCTCGGCTTCCAATTATGCCATGATAACTGTTTAAATTTTATTGAGTAAATAATTATCTCTGTGGGTTGAACAAAAAAACACAATTCAGCACATAACACCCCTCAGTCATCTGTCGGAGGTGAGACTTAAACGTGTATTTAACACGTGTGTTTCTGTTTTCATTTTTAATTCAGTGCCCTGATACAGAGAAGGCAGGAACTATTCATACTTCCAGGGGTCAAATGACTAGTTCTTTTGATATGTTAGGTGTTTGTTTTCATCTCTTATTAGAATTTTTTGGGGGCTTTTAATTTCTTTTGAGCCAAAGGCAAGAATGGAGAGGAACATCGAGGTTCCCGGCGTGAGTGAGACGAGAACTGGGTGTGTGTTGTCATCTCAGGGATGAGAAGGGGACAGGCCCGGGAGTTTCCCAGCGCAGGTCACCGGGAGGCAGGAAGGTTCGTGAACGTGCCTGGGGCAGGAAGGGAGGCCGGCAGCAGAGCTTCGAACACACTGATTTTTTTTTAGAGTATTTAATCTGTCTGTGGGCTTCCCGGTTGGCACAGTGGTGAAGAATCCTCCTGCCAACGCAGGAGACACGGACACACGGTTGGAGCCCTGGGTCGGGAAGATCCCCTGGAGGAGGGCACGGCAACCCACTCCAGTATCCTTGCCTGGAGAATCCCATGGACAGAGGAGCCTGGTGGGCTACAGTCCTTGGGATCGCAAAGAGTCAGACATGACTGAACTACTGAGCACACACACAATCTGTTTGTAGGACATATGGTAACCCTAAAAATTCATTCCAGTACACATTTGGTGCAGACAAATACTGTGATTCCACTTATATGAGGTACCCCAAACAGTCAACTCACAGAGTCAGAATGTACCCTGGCGGGCGCCAGGAGCAGATGCAGGCTGGGGCAGGAGTGGAGAGTTAGCGTTTCGTGGGGACAGAGTCCAGTCTCGGAAGGTGAGACGTTTGGGAGATGGACGATGGCGAGATTTGCACAATAGTGTGAGTGTACTTAGGGCCCTGAATTGTACACGTAAATACGGTTAGAAGAGCATGTTTTGTATTATGTGACTTTTACCACCCTTAAAAAAGCACTAAAAAAAAAAAAGAGTAGATATAAGCCCCCATAATGTGTGTGCTGGGCTGCACACGAAGGCTTTGTGGCCGATCACAGCAGGCACAGGGTGGGGAGCACGTGGGGAGTCAGACCGAAGCCGAGTGCGGGCGGATGTCGCTTCAGCCGCTGATTGGGCGGGCGGATGTCGCTTCAGCCGCTGATTGGACGGCGGTGGCTCTCCGATCACGAGACGGAGGGAGGGGTGAGTCCCGGGGACCGGCTGCCGGGGCATCTTTCCTGCTCTGGAGTCGCCCTCGGTCACGACTGCGTCTGCTCTTCTTGCCCACCCACGACAGACGTGTGGAATGTAAATCACTGTGGCTGAAAATGGGGGTGTTTACGGGGACCTGGGGCGTCACTGCAGAGTCCTGTCCCAACCCGGAGGGCTGTGCAGACGCTGGTGGGGAGAGGCCTGCAAACGCAGAGATGGGGTTCCGTGGTGAAGATGGAAAAGTAGATCTTGTCTCGTGCTTTGGACAAGCTTAGAAAAAACGGAGCCATTCAATGGTGACAGGGAAGAACCTTCATGGAAACCTCGGGCTCCGTGTAAATTGCCTTGTCATAGGACACCACTCCTTGAAGACCCCCTTTGAAAAATAAAAAGATCCCCCTTTGTCTTGGTTTGCTACTAAGCCTAGTTCTTCATGGGAAAAGAAGAAGAAGAAAAAATACAGAGTTTTGTGCTTTCTTCCCCTTTGTTGGCAAAGACTTCTTGTTCCAGTTTGAATCTTCTGAAAGTGCAAATTGGTGACTGTGGGTGCCCACCCAAATGCTCTTTATCTGGGTCCACATACCTGTCTCCCAACTGCTGAGGGCACCTGAGTGCTGCCTTACCTCAGGGGTGACCCCCCTCCCAGAACCACGCTGCCCCTGCCAGCAGCAGCCTGACGAGCCGCCGCACACGGTGACGGGGCACACCAGGCCCGGCACACCAGGACGGGCCAGCTCCGCCCTGCAGCGTGTGTTCCAGACTGCCCTTCACGCAGAATAAGCTCAAGTCCCAGCACTTCTTTGGAGAGCTTTGTGCAGGGGGTCATGGTGGCCTGGACCACACAGCGCAGCCTCCTGGCTAGAATCCCGCGGTCAAGACAAGAAGCCTGATTCTCCCATGGGTAAGCGAGCTGATCTCGGTTCACTCCAGCCGGGCAGGGAAGTTAGTATCTGTGTGACCAGTTGGCCCCAACATGCAGCTTTGTGGGAGAAAGGTCCTGGGAGCCGAGTGAAGAGACTCACACCGAAACAGCACGGTGTTCAAGAAAAGGCTTGTTACCGAAGCCAGAGCTTAAGGCAGTGAGCACAACTTTGATTTATAACAAGAGCTATTTGTACATAATTACTAAAATATTGATTGCACATTCAGCAGTGCGCCTAAATTAAAGACAAGCCAAATCCGGTAATAGCGCCAAAAGAATTTTATTGCAGTCACCGTTTAGCCCTTTCCTGCAATAATCTGGCATTTTGTAGAGGACATTTCAATATATTGAGCGTTGCCTTTGATGATTGCGCCTCCTCCTCATGGGTATGGAGCTCCTGGTTGAAGGCATGAAACAGTCAATAGGACACAAAGGCGGGTCTGTATATACAGGCTGAGATGGGAGCAGGGGTCAGGGTACAAATAAATCAGACGGAAACAGTCAGGGAAAACGTCAAAGGTGAAGGACTAGGGGGAGGAGAGGATTGCAGACACACGAGAAGGCAGGCCAGACAAACTGGGAGGGAGGAGCTTGAGGGTCGCCTGCCAGCTGCGTGTTACAGGCAGGTTCAAGTCCATAGACGCTGACTGCAGATGCACTTTCAGGCGTGAGCGCCACCTGGCCTCATCCCGGACTGTCCCACAAGGTCCCAGGACCTGCCCTTGGACCCTCGCCCCATCTTCTCACCCCCTCCAGACCTCTTTTCCAGGAGGTCAAGTTTATCAAGTGTATCCCCACCCCATGGCCCCTGAGCCACCGTTCCCAGTGTTTCCTTTCCCTGGTATGCTTGTCTCCCCAGTATTTTTATGGGTGGGGTTTCCCGGGTGGCTCAGTGGTAAAGAATCCTCCTGCCAGTGTGGGAGACACGGCTTTGATCCCTGTGTCGGGAAGATCCCCTGGAGGAGGGAATGGCAGCCCACTCCAGCACTGTTGCCTGGAGAATCCCATGGACGGAGGAGGCTAGGGGGCAGTGTGTGGCCCGAGGGTGGCAGCGGCGGGCGAGACTGAGACTGAGCAGCACCAGCTGTGTTCTTATGGGAGGACCTTCGTCTCTTTCAAGTCTTTACCAGCTGTGTTCTTATGGGAGGACCTTCGTCTCTTTCAAGTCTTTACCCAAACATGTTTCTCAGCCAGGACTTTTCTGTCCTTCCGGTTTAAAATACAGCTCTACCCACACGTGGCATTCTCTATTCTTTTCCCAGGCATTTGGTTTTTAAAGTATTTTACTTGTCTACTTTGTAACCTCTGTATGGGCAAGGACCTTTATCCGTTTTGTTCACTGCTATACAATTTTCACTTTCGTGCGTTGGAGAAGGAAATGGCAACCCACTCCAGTGTTCTTGCCTGGAGAATCCCAGGGACGGGGGAGTCTGGTGGGCTGCCATCTGTGGGGTCGCAGAGTCGGACACGACTGAAGCGACTTAGCAGCAGCAGCAGCAGCATACTCCCCTGGCCTAACACAGTAATGACTTGTGGTAAATATTCAGTACATATTTAAGGATTAGATAAAAAATGATCTCTTCAGCTATACTAATTTTCTCTTTTCCACATTGATGTGTGTTTTGTTAACTTTTATAATTGTTTAAGTTGACTTTTTCCCCCCATAACCTTCCTGGTTCTTTTATGGTCTTATATCACTTACTTATTTTGTGATTCCTTTGTCCAGCCTTTAAACTTGTGCTACATCATCATTTTATATTTCTGTGTCTGATTAATTTCATGAGCTGAAGGAAGGGAGTTTAATTCTGTGCTGATTCTCACTCATGGTGGCTGTTTTGCTTGTATTTTTCACAGTGTTTAATTCTGAGCTCATTGATCAATCTCTGGGGGCCTCCTGAGGGCCTAAGATGTGGATGCTTTTATCCAGAGAGGACTCAAGTTTGCTTCTACTGAGGGCCAGAGGCACTGGCCCAGACCAACATATATATATATGTATATGTATGTATGTATATATATACACACACACATAAGACCGACTTCCTTGTGGTCCAGTGGTCACGACTGTGCTTCCAAGATAGGGGGCACAGTTTTGATCCTTGGCCGGGGAAGTAACATCCCGCCAGTCTGGACCTAAAGATTAAAGCCAGTCTGTTGTCCATGGGGTCAGCTGTTGAGAGGTGCTAGGCCACCTTCCGCATGTCCTTCTCCCGCACTCCATTCCACTGTGGCCTCGAGTTGTGGGGGTGGCAATGACACCGTCTCACGCCCCTCGGTTACCTCTCAGTGCAGTGCTGGGTGAAGAGCAGGTGTCTGAGGTATAACTCCTGCTTTACTCGTTCCTATTTAAACATCGAATCTGGTGAACGAGCATGCTGCCCTTGTGCCCCTTTACATCCATCCTCTGGTTCCAGCGGGCCTTGTTCAGTCGCTCAGTCATGCCCAACTCTCTGCCAGGCTCCTCTGTCCCCGGGATTTCCAGGTAAGTATACTGGAGTGAGTTGCCATTTCCTCCTCCAGGGGCTCTTCCTGCCCTGGAATTGGACTGGTATCTCCTGCATTGCAGGCAGGTTCTTTACCTCTGAGCCACCAAGAAGCCCATGTCAGTTTACGCAACCCAAATCTCAGCACCCTTGAGGCCCTTTACAAGATTAAGAAGGAACATTGTCTTTAAAGGAGCTGGCGATGCCAGGAGGGTGTTGTGTTGCTTTTTCTGGTTGAGCAGGTGTTCCTGCTGATGGGGAGGTCTGGTCAAATTACAATGCAGGTACAGGACTCACAGTGGGCGTAGAGAGGAGACAAAGGGCAGAGAAAAGTGTTTTCTTGCGTTGACATGAAATACGAATGTTATTTCATAATAATAAAACTACATATATATAATTAGTATTTATACTATATATGATATATTGTTTAGTCTCTAATCTGTTTCTGACTCTTTGTGACCCCATGAACTGTAGCCCACCAGGCTCCTCTGTCCATGGGATTTCCCAGGCAAGAACACTGGGGTGGGCTGCCATTCCCTCCTCCAGGGGTCTTCCCCACCCAGGGATTGGCAGGCAGGTTCTTTACCATCTGAGCCCCCAGGGAAGGCCCCCAACCCACCCCCTCGAGTGGCCGGGCCGCCCTGGTTATTTGGGCCTGAATTATTCCAGAGCTTCCTGTCCGCTTGAAGGGAGTGGTGCAGGCCTGTTGTGGGTGCGGCCTGGGCAGTCGGGCGGGAGTCCGGGTCCGTCTGTGCGGGAATTCGTTGGGGCTTGGCTCTCTGCCCGCGGGCGCAGGGCCATCTGGACCGCGTCAGGGCCCTGGGGGCAGCTCCGGTCCTCAGCAGCCCCCGCAGCCCCGGGCCTGTCCGCGGGTGTCCTGGCCGCGCCCCTCCCCGCGGGCGCGGGGGCCTCCTCGACCCAGAGGCGGCAGCTGCTTCTCCATCTGCCGCGGACATGGCCCGTGCGTCTCCACTCTGGCCCACGAGGCAGACAGGGGAACTTCCCGGGAGACCAGCGAGTCCTAAATCGCTTCATAGGGAAGGAGAGGGCCCTCCGCAGTCACGCCTCTCAGCCCAGCCCTGCCTGCCCTGTGTCAGAGCTTCCAGAAAGAGGGCTGCCCAGAAGCCCCCAGTGCCCCCCGCAGCCTGCTCTGCGGGCTCTGCAGGTCTGAGCCCCTCGCCCCGAGGATGAGTGCAGTCAGCGCGTCCCGGCTGTCACTCACCTGCTCTCACTGCTCCCGACCAGCGCAGCCTCCCTGCAGCCCGCCTTTCAGCGCTGGACTCAAGACAGCCCAGGGAGGTCCTCTGATGCTCCGGCGGCGTCTAACTCAGTTAACAGATTCGCTCAGGGCGTTAGATACGCTCTGAAAGGAATCAGGCCGCGGGGAGGGGAGGGTCCATGACCATCCTAAATCAAATGGAGGAGACCATTGACAGTCAGATCCTTGCTTCTGTTGCATCAGGACCCGCGAGCGGCATCAGGGACTGAGGCTGGGGAAAGGGCCCAGAGGCAGAACGTACAGCCTGGCGCAACCCCGGGCTGGAAAGAAAAGCTCAAATCAAGCTACACTGCAGGTCTGCCACGTGCTATCAAATCACGGGGCAGGGAGGCTGCGCGGAGGAGGGCAGAGGTCATCCCCTGGCCTCTGGGAAGGAGTTCCTGCCAGGGGAATGGCCACGTTGCTCCAGGAGCCCAGGGCTGGAATTCAGCGGGTGCGGGGAGGTGCCAATTCCGGGGGGGTGGGGGGGGGTGCTCCGCCTCCCAGGCTCTGTACAGGGAGAACCGCCGGTGGTATTCACACATCCAGGAGGATTGTTCCGGTTCGCCCAGGAGGAGCCCATTCCAGCTCCAGAAGAGCAAAATTGACTCCTTTTTCCCCTCCAATGTCACTGTGTATCACCACTGGTCAAAACTGTCCCTTTGCTCTAGAACAGGGGTTCCCAAATCCTGCACCATGGACCGGTACACCAGTTAGGAACTGGGCCACACAGCTGGAGGTTAGAGTTCTTTTGAAACAACTTCAAATCTCCATAGTTGCTGGATTAAAGTCAGAGTGGAATATCCTGTTGTTCAGTTGCCAAGTCATGTCCAACTCTTTGTACCCCAGGGACTGTAGTACACCAGGATTCTGTTCTCCACTATCTCCTGGAGTTTGCTCAAACTCATGTCCATTGAGTCGGTGATGCCATCCAACCATCTCATCCTCTGTCATCCCCTTCTCCTCCTGCCTTTAATCTTTCCCAGCATCAGGGTCTTTTCCAATGAGTTGGCTCTTCGCATCAGGTGGGCAAAGTATTGGAGTTTCAGCTTCATCAGTCCTTCCAATGAATATTCAGGACTGATTTCCTTTAGGATTGACTGGTTTGATCTCGCTGTCCAAGGGACTCTCAAGAACATCCTTAGTTGCCACAAAAGCACAGAAAAGCCTGCTTCCATTTCTAACACCCTATCTTTATGAAGCAGCATTTTCTGCAGTAACAGCAACCAAAACAAGATTACAGAGCAGACTGGACGTAGTCAACACACTTCAGGTGTCTCTGGCTCCCATCACCCCCAGATGGGACCGTCCAGCGGCAGGAAGGCAAGCTCAGGGCTCCCACTGGTTCCGCATGTGGTGAGGTGTGTAAGTAACTCACTGCGTGTCACAAGGTGGTCATAACAGAAACGTGGGGCACATAAACACGATGTGCCTGACTCTGTCCGAAGTCACGTCTCCTTCCCCGGCCTGTGGAAAACCTGACTTCCAGTCCTTGGTGCCAAAAAGTGGTTGGAACTGCTGCTCTAAAAAATTCTTTTCTTGTTCTTAGAAAGTTAGTCAGAATAAGTATCACAGTTTGGAGTTTAAGCTTAGAACAAGCAGATGCTAACTATGACATCATTCTCCTTCCTGGAGAAATAGATGGTGGTTTGTGCGAGGTTCTGCAGAGCCTGGTGGAGCCCTCGGACAGAGCCCAGCAGTCCTTTTCAAAGATGACACATGATGCCTGACTTTTGTTCATTGGTGAACCATTTTAAGGGATATTTTAATTGGATATTTTTTATCATAGCCTTTGAAATTTGATTAACGTTACCTGTTTCTCTACTGTTCTCAAGCCTTCAACATTCTGCCCCTTCTCTTAATTATTGGCAATTGATCCTACTTCTTCACCTAGAAAATAGGAGTTCTTTTCTGATTCCTTCTGTGTCCACCTGTGTCTATATACATGTGGAGGGCATGGCAACCCACTCCAGTATTCTTGCCAACAGAGGAGCCTGGCGGGCTATTGTCCATAGTGCTGCAAAGAGTTGGACACAGCTGAGCGACTGAGCACATATATATGTGCGTATGTATGTATATAGGTGTTAATATAAAAATCCATGTCCAAGCCTGGTTCTCTAACCTTCTGAATGATGTTGGCACCCTGTTAATACACTCCATTTTGGATTAAATTAGCTAGAACTGGTTTCCGGTGCTTGTAGTAAAGAGCCCTGAACTGATTCACTGGGGGAGCTCAAGTGGCTTGGCTCTGTGGAGTCTCTCCTGGAATACATGGCTTGGGAGATTTCCCTGGGCTCCAGACCACCCCAGGGGTGGAGTCGTGTGGTGGTTCCATCTGCTGAGGGCTGAGGAATGGTCTTTTCCACCATCCAGGCAAGCCAGCCTCTCTGCCCAATGCTGCCCCCTTCCTCCACTGCAGGGTCGAGCACGCTCACGCTGCCCAGTTTGGACATTCACAATGGGGCAGGCAGCCTGAAAATTAAAGTGAGAACAGAAAGCGGCTCACAGAGGCAGCACCAATGGCCCACAACCACGTGCAAAGATAGTAACACCAGTCGCCAGGGACAGGCACAGACCCTGTCACGTTAACTACTGAGCTGATGAGGCCGTGGGGCAGGGGGACTGGAAGACACAGCTCTTTTGAAGAGCAAATGGGAAATATTTAGAAAAGTTAATGCCATGCTGAGAGTCGGACTATAAAGAAAGCTGAGCGCCGAAGAATTGATGCTTGTGAACTGTGGTGTTGGAGAAGACTCTTTTTTTTAAAAATATAAATATTTATTTTAATTGGAAGCTAATTACTTTACAATATTGTATTGGTTTTGCCATACATCAACATGAATCCGCCACAGGTGTACACATATTCCCCATCCTGAACCCCGCTCCCACCTCCCTCCCCATACCATCCCTCTGGGTCATCCCAGTGCACCAGCCCCAAGCATCCTGTCTCATGCATTGAACCTGGACTGGCGATTTGTTTCACATATGATATTATACATGTTTCAATGCCATTCTCCCAAATCATCCCACCCTCGCTCTCTCCCACAGAGTCCAAAAGACTGTTCTATACATCTGTGTCTCTTTTGCTGTCTCGAATATAGGGTTATCGTTACCATCTTTCTAAATTCCATATATATGCATTAGTATACTGTATTGGTGTTTTTCTTTCTAGCTTACTTCACTCTGTATAATAGGCTCCAGTTTCATCCACCTCATTAGAACTGATTCAAATGTATTCTTTTTAATGGCTGAGTAATACTCCATTGTGTATATGTACCACAGCTTTCTTATCCATTCATCTGCTGATGGACATCTAGGTTGCTTCCATGTCCTGGCTATTATAAACAGTGCTGCGATGAACATTGGGGTACACGTGTCTCTTTCAATTCTGGTTTCCTCAGTGTGTATGTCCAGCAGTGAGATTGCTGGGTCATAAGGCAGTTCTATTTCCAGTTTTTAAAGGAATCTCCACACTGTTCTCCATAGTGGCTGTACTAGTTTGCATTCCCACCAACAGTGTAAGAGGGTTCCCTTTTCTCCACACCCTGGAGAAGACTCTTGATAGTCCCTTGGACTTCAAGGAGATCCAACCAGTCCATCCTAAAGGAGATCAGTCCTGGGTGTTCATTGGAAGGACTGATGCTGAAGCTGAAGTTCCAATACTTTGGCCACCTGATGTGAAGAACTGATTTGTTGGAAAAGACCTTGTTGCTGGGAAAGATTGAGGGCAGGAGGAGAAGGGGAACGGCAGAGGATGACATGGTTGGATGGCATCACCAACTCGATGGGCATGAGTTTGAGTAAACTCCTGGAGTTCGTGATGGACGGGGAAGCCTGGCGTGCTGCAGTCCATGGGGTCGCAAGGAGTCAGACACGACTGAGTGACTGATCTGGACTGAATGCTGTGAAGTACTTTTGACCACAGCTAAATAGACACCTGAAGAAATGTACACAAGATTGTGTATAAGAATGTACGTAGCATCATTGTTTTTAATAACAAAAAATGGGAAACCTCCTAAATACTCACCTTTAGAAAGTGGATAAATGCTGTGCACATACATAGGGTGTTGGCAGCAAAGGTGAGTGATCTTGAGCTACGTGTTCAACGTGAATAAGTTTCATGGGCAGCATGTGGAGAAAAACAAGTCGCAGAAGGAAGCATTCAGTATTCTTATAAAAGTTTTAAACAAGAAAACATGGGAAGAAATGCTATATTTTGTTTAGGGATACAAATATACATAGTAAAATATAAATGGAATCATGGACACTAAATTATGAATAATTGTTATTTCTAGGTTCGGGGATATGAACATATGAAGAGGAGGGTGTAATATTGAGCAAAAGGCTCTATTCTGTTTAACAAGCTGGATTGTGGGTACAGCTTTTCACAGTTCTAAAATGTCTCATTAAGTAAACACTTAATGAGGTGGGCTTCTTGTTGGTCCAGTGGTTAAGACTTCACGCTGCTAATGCAGGAAGCACAGTTCAATCCCTGGTCAGGGACCTAAGTTCCCATGTGCCTGGTAGCACAGCCAAAAGATTTAAAAAGGAAAAACACCTTAATGAAACAAGGGATTAGGAAGGAGGGGTGAGCCACAGGCAGTTTCCCAGGTCATTCAGGGGCAGCTATGGGTTCTGCAAACAGTGATTTTTCCAGACGCTGCCTCGGGGTTAATCTGGGTGTTGATTTGGCCAACATTCTACCAACATCACTCAGTTTCCTGGTTCACGAACTGATGGTTCTGTTGATAGTACACCTGCCTCCCGCAGCTTATATTTCTTGATTTGTTGAGAGAGAGGACACGTGAGCAGCTAACAAGCACTTTGGTTCTTTTCATCTCCTCCTTCCCGTCTCCTTCCTGTTATGGATTGGATTTGTTTTGGAGAAAAAAAAAATTAGGTAACTGATTTCTGGCGATGCTCTCTTCTCTGCCTTCTTGCACACGTGCTCACCGGCCTTCTCCAGCATCAGTGGGAAAAACAGAGCATTTGAATAAAAGAGCAGTAGGCTGATGGACACCATCGCACTGCAGCAAAAGTGCTGGGAAGTCCCCAGCTCCTCCCCAGCAGCACAGTGGCCTCTTCCCCCACGAACGTCAGACATTGGGCAGTTGTAATAAAGCGTAAGACCACACCGGGATGTGGAAAGGACACAAGCACAAGCTCTCTGGAAATGAATTAGTCGTCGTCAGATCTTTTCAAGTGCCCATGCCCTTCAACCCAGCAATTCCACTTTGAGAACACTAAGCAAAGGAAATAATCAAACATTATCAAATATTTATGCCCCAAATTACAAATCAAACCTAAAGTTCCCAAACAAGGGCCAGGTAATAAAATTGTGGAAAATCCAAATAGTGTTCAATGAAGCAGCCATTGCATATGAGGCGCATAAGAGTGACCAGGGAGGGACATCCCTGGTGGTCCAGTGGCTAAGATTCCATGCTCCCAATACAGAGGGCCCAGGTTCAATCCCTGGTCAAGGAACTAGACCTCACGTGCTAAGTAAGAGTTCTCGTGTCACAATTAAGATCTGGTGCACCCAAATAAGTAAATTTTTTTTTTTTTAAAGAGTGACATGGGGAGATAAACAGCATTTGGAAAAAGCAGGACATGAAACTGTAATCTGCAATATCAACTCTTTACATTTATCTACCATCTGTCTATCTACACAGATACACAGGAGAAAATCAGAATAAAATATATAGAAATGTTAGCAGTAGAGATCTCTGGGTAAAGAAAGGGATCATAGCAATTTAAAATATACTTTTCTGGTCTGTCCAAAGTTTTGTGCAATGACTATGTATTACTTTAAAAATTAGGGGACAAGTTATTAAAAGGAAAGCACATGGGGTTGAGAAGCAGGTCAATGAGGTGGGTTAAAGAGTGTTCTTCCACAATTTCCCTCTGGGTATCCTCGTCCCAGGATGTAAGCACAGACCTGCATACCCCATCCTTACTCTGGTAGGGAAGCCTGACTGTAATTGATAAATTGCTGGAGGCTCAGTGTGGACAACTTTGAATGTAAAAATTCCAGAGAGACCCAGTCATGTAGGGTAGAGGAGGGGTCCCCACAATACTGTGAGTCTTACCTTCAGGAGGTTGAATGGCCTCCTCCTACTTCCAGCCAGGGGAAGGGAAAAAGGAACAATTCTGTAATACACCAGAACTGTCTGTTCTTAACAGGACTGCCTTCAGGGGAAACTAGCTAACCAGAGCCTGACCAGCTGACCTAGGGCAGGGAAATACCCTGGCCCACTCTGGTCACCCTGACCCACTTAAGTGGGGAGGGAAAAAGTGTGAGGTTTGGTCTAGAGACACAGGCTCACTGAAGATGGAGACCTAATTGTAGGACCGGAGACCATAGCTTCCCCTCCGCCCACCACCACATTCCTAAAGCCTGTTCAGGGAATTCTCAGGTGGTCCAGTGGTTGGGACTCAGTGCTCTCACTGCCGGAGCCCCAGGTTCGATCCCTGATTGGGGGAAACTAAGATCTCCCAAGCTGTGTGGTGTGGCCAAAAAAAAAAAAAATGTGTTAACATCAGTTCCTTTGATCCAGTACATCATATCTGGCTATCAAGAAAAAATAAAGTATGCCCCCCAAAACCCCAAAAATGTGACGATAGAGGCCAAGTATCCGAATCAGATATGATAGGTATGTTGGGATAATCAGACTGGAAGTTTTAAACTATGATGAACGTGCTGAGGGTTCTAATGGGCAAAGTGAACGGCACACAGGAGCAGGTGGGCAGTGTCCACGAGAGATGGACATCCTGGGAAAGAACCAAAAAGAAATGCTAGAGAAATTTCCTAACAGAAAATTGTGCCTTCGGCGATCTTATTAGTAGACTGGACATGGCTGTGGAAAGAGTCTCTGAGCTAGAGGATAGAGGATATGTCAACAGAAGCCTCTAGAACCAAAAGGAGAACAAAGACCTAAAAAAAAATATCCAAGGACAACTACAAAAGATGTGGCATAATGGGAATATCAGAAGGGGGAGGAAAAATGAAGAGAAGAAAGGATAACTGATACGCTAAGAAAGAGGAAATGAAAGCGTATGAAATGATCGGTTAAAACCTGAAAAGGAAGAAAGAGTGGATGATAAAGGTAGGAACAAAGCAGAAGGGTCACAAACAGAAAACAGTGACAAGTACGGCAGACAGTAGCCCAGCTACATCAGTGATCACTGTGAACACCTCTCCCTGACCGAGGAGGAGGAGGGGCTAAGTGTCCCCAGCGTGCTGACCTCCCCGCGCAGGATTTCGGCGCTTGGCTCCTTCCGGCACAGCTGAGGGGTCCTACATGGTCACTCCCCTCAAGGGCAGAGAGTATCAGAATCAGTGTGTTGGGCTGTGGGGGTGGGGACCATTCCATGCAGCCTTCCAGATGGTTCTGAGATTCTCGCCTACCTAGCCACCTTCCTCCAGAAGCTCCACCTCCAAGGATGATGCTGTTTGAATCGCAGACATGAAAACCCAAAGCTAGCCCTAACTAACCAAGGCAGGATGAGTTGACCTCATGGGTGTGACTTCAGAATCCTCATAATCAGCCTCCCCCCACTCCAACCCTCCAAAAAAAAGTCCTTCTTGATCACCAGGACCCCGAATTCCACAAGGGACATCCATTCATTGGACTTGAGGCTTTGTTTTCTGAAGCATCAAGGTCATTTGTGAAGGGTTTTAAACTAGGTGAACCGTGGAACCCAACACTAAGATCCCGTGATCCTGTGCATTATTTCTTTTATGTGAATAAATCCCAGATCCGTTCTTGAAAGGAGATTGGGAGGGAGAGCAAGTCAAGGCCCTCGTAAGCGAAGGGAGGAGAAAAGAGAACAAGGAGGACACAAACGCAAACCAGCTGTGGGGTCGCTCCCTTAGGCCCGGGCTTCCCCACGGGGAGATTTTCCTCTTCCAGGGGTGTGAGGACCAGGGAGGAGTCTCAGTCTCATGATCTGAATGGAGAAGCCTGACAGACGTGGCAACTGACCCGTAACTTCAGGAAGGGCAGCCTGAGCTGCAGACAGGCATTAGGGAGAGGCCCACCGGGATGAGCGCTATGGGCTGAATTTGTCTCCCTAAGATTCCCATGCTGAAGTCCTTACCCCCTCTAGGTTCTAACCTCAAAACGTGACCTATTTTGGAAATAGGGCCATTGAGGATGTAATGAGTTAAGATGGGATCCTGCATTAGGATGGGGCCCTAGTCTAGAATGATTAGTGTCCTTATAAACAGAGGACATTTGGAGATAGATATGCACAAGCCAGAATCAAGATTGTCAGGAAAGTGAACGTCGTGACCGACTCTTTGCGACCCCGTGGACTATACAGTCCATGGAATCCTCCAAGCCAGAGTGATGGAGTGGGTTGCCATTCCCTTCTCCAGGGGATCTTCCCAGCCCAGGGATGGAACCCAGGTCATCCAAATTGCAAGTGGATTCTTTACCAACTGAGATATCAGGGAAGCCCCGCCTTCTGCTGGGGCATAGTTTATTTAACTGCCTGGTCCATTTTTATTCCTCATGACACACCATTATACAAGTGACTCATAACAATTGGATATAAAAGGAGGGTCGTAACATTTTTAATCCCTTTAATGTAATTTAATGGGGAAATTAATCATTTATTACAGCAGATGATTGAAAACCACTCAGAGTGTTCTTCCTGAAAGCTGGCATCAGAAGCTTCATTTCCCACAGTTTTCTGACATCTTTGCGTCTTTTAAATCTTTGGCAAAAGAAACATCAGATAACTTAAATAACAAAGTTTTGAGGTTCTCTTGTCTGATTTTTGTTTTAAAATGTCCTCATCAAAGATTTTGAGAAGCACCCTGCTCAATGTTATGTAGCAGCCTGGCTGGGAGGGGAGTTTCGGGGAGAATGGATGCTCGCGTGTGTATGGCTGAGTCGCTCTGCTGTGTACCTGAAAACTTCACAGCGTTGCTAACTGGCTGTACTCCAACATAAAATAAAAAGTCAAAAGTAAAGAAGGGAGGGGGAAGACCCTAAGAAGTAAACTGAAAACCGAGAATGCAGGTCAGGCGGTCACTCTGTCAGCATTTCGGGACTTCACTGCACTACGAAAAGAGAGTGTCTTGCCTCCTAGCTACGCAGAAGAGAAAGCCCAAGTCTAATTCATTATCCAGGTCGAACAAATATACTCTCTCATCTCTTCTGAGAACCTCAAAATGTTTTGCAAAGGGAATTGAAACTTCACAGTGACCCAAGGGATAAATGTATTTCAGCTAAATTTGCAACCAAGCACAGCAAAACAAAAACAAACAAACATCCATATGGAGAGAGGGCCAGAGCAGCTGGGCCGGCCACGCGGGCTGGGCTCCTGAGCCAGCGCCTCCCACAGCAGGTCGGCCCGGGCAGTCGCACCAGGGCCTCCGGGGCAAGTCCATCAAGTAGCACTGCCCAGAGAATATGCTGATTGTCCCCCCAGGGCTCGTCCTGGCCCCTGACCAGCCTGTGGGCGTCCATGCCGCCTGCAGGCTCAGCACAGAGAAGCGGCTCAGCGGGGGCCTCTGTCAGAAGCCACCGCACTGTCTGAGCACAGCCAAGGGGCTGCGGGGGCCGGCAGCCACTGGCTGCCCAGACTGGTGCCACCAGTACCATCTGGAAGGTTCCTGCTGCGATGATGTGTGACTTGCCTGCTTACCAAGTGACTAAACTGGATCGGCTCCGGAGAAACCTAAAACACCCAAAACTAACAAACCAACCACAACAGCAGGAATTGCGAAGGCAATAAAGTCCTTGGCCTTCTTGCTATGCTGTGGATTCAAACCGGCAAAGCACAGGAACGCTTCCAAGGAGTGTTTGATTCAAGGATAAATAGTGGTTCTAGGAGCCTGTGCCTTCAGCATCCCAGCCTGAGAAAGCTTCCAATAGCGAATGTGATAGGCTGGACTTCTCTGGTGGTCCAGAGATTAAGAATCCGCCTGCCAATGCAGAGGACAGGAGTTCGATCCCTGGTTCGGGAAGATCCCGTGTAGCTGCGCGGGGCAACTAAGTCCATGCGCTCCACATGCTGAAGCCTGCGCGCCTACAGCCCGCCCGTGCTCTGCAAGAGAAGCCAGGCGGGGTGCCCCACGCAGAGCTCTGAAACGGAGAGCCCGGCTCGCCGCAACTGGAGAAAGCCCGCGTGCGAGAAGGAAGACCCTGAGCGGCCGTAAATACAGAAGTACATAAAAGAACGCGATATGCAGACATGACTTACAGGGATCCAGCATCTCTTTGGTGGCTGTCATTGGCCAGCTCCTTCCACCTTGCGTCAGCAGGGTGTGAAGACGTGCAGCAAGACCCCAGAGCATCGCATTTCACCTCCTACAGCGGGGGTCGGCTCTTGCTGACCAGTGCCTCTTGACGATCTCCATGGAGATGGCATGATGCCCTGTGCCCTCCCCGAGGCTCCTGGGGTCCCCATCGCCCTTCCCACCTCCCACTTCCGGGCTCTGCACGACCCAGAGCTCAGCTCCGCTCTCCCTCGGGTTTCACCTGCATGATGGAATTTCCTCTCCTTTGCATTCCGTCAGCAATTTGTTGAACGTCTCCTGTGTGCCGTGTCCCAAGCAAAAGGGAAGACCGGTATATTCAGTTCCGGAAAATGTCATGTTACACAGGCCTACGTACTTCAGGTAGGAGTGTCCCTCAGTATTCAGCTCTATTCATTTCCTGAGTTCTGCGAAGTGATAGCAAAAAAAAAAAAAAAATCACATAAGGGGTGTTCTTTCTCAAAACGGCTCTATCCCTCCCCCCGCCCCCAATTATCTAAATAATGCACTTTCTCAGTAATGAGTAACAAGGGCATATGAGACAAAGACAGAACTGATAAGATGTTTCCAGAAGAGCTGCAAACCAACATCCCAGCAAGCACAATACTAGTTACCTGCCTAAGGCTTTATTTCTGATTTTCATAAACAGTAATTTGATACAGGGTTCCTCCCGTAAATGGTTTTTATGTATTTGTTAAAAATGCTTTATTGTGTCAAATATTAAAAGCAACAGAAATATAAAATCTTTAAAAATAATGCAAAATTCCTGTCCCCTAACAAACCAGCCGTTTCATTTGCCATGTTTCCTACTAGTCTTTGTTTTAATGTATTCATATTTCAGACATAACTATTTGACATAGATGGAATTTTATTGCCTTCTCTTTTTCTACCTTAAATCATAAGCGTAAATCACCAATTTCCTATTTTTACCTTAAATCACAAGTGTCTATAGAAATTTCATGCTTAAGAGTGTTTACTGATGCATGATATTCAGTCTAGTATGTCATAATTCACCTGTTGTTATTTGCTGTGATAATAAACATCTACAGTAAAGACCTTCATACGTATATCATTCCTTCCTTTGGTGGGATATTTTCTTAGGACAGTTTCTAGGATTCGGATTATTGGTGTAAAGAGCCTTTTGAATTTTACATCATTATTTTTGGTAAATTAAAGTGTGTTTTGTTTGGAAAATTTCACACCAGCTTTTGAGGTCATGGGAGCATGAAGCTGTTGCAAAACCCAAGGCTGGTGATCCTAGTGGCTGGCAGCAAGTCTGCTCAAGCGTGAGGCATAAGGCCATACCAGGTTGACCTTTATACACAAAGGAGAGTTTTTAAGAGGCAGACAGCAAAAGAGACTCATATCTGAAACAATACCAATGTGGCGTACAAATGACCGGGCTAGAAAAATGATCTTTCACCTCCATTGATTTTCGTTTTCTGCTGTAGTGCAGCATGCTATGAAAATAGAGTTCTCAGCTTTCATTTGTCTGTGACTCATCAGAAAATCTTTTCATCTATATTCAGAGCCAGCAGTGGGCCTTATGATAACAGGCACTCCACAAATATTTGTTGAATTGAAGAGGACTACATTTTTATGATTTTTTTAATTCTCATTTTTATAGTGGATTTATAGTGTGAGCAAGAAATAAACCACTGTTATTGTAAGCACAGAGATCGGAGGGGTTACTGAGACATAACTGAGGTTCTCTGGGCTGATCTACCACCTATTACGTGCTTTCTGTGAAAAACGGCTAAATGCACAAAGGGATGGCAGCACTGTTCATAGTTGCAAAAGCAAAGACAGTGGAAATTATTAAGGAAAGGATGCAATTCCATGCAATTTATTATCTAATCATTAAAATGAATGTTTATAAAGAACTTGAAATTGCATGGAAAATTCTTACAGTGCAAGATTAATTTTAAAAGGAAGACTATATATAATTTATTTGTTTGTATATATTATATATGTATTTATATGTATATAAGTCCATTCTGAAGGAGATCAGCCCTGGGATTTCTTCGGAAGGAATGATGCTAAAGCTGAGACTCCAGTACTTTGGCCACCTCATGCAAAGAGTTGACTCATTGGAAAAGACTCTGATGCTGGGAGGGATTGGGGGCAGGAGGAAAAGGGGACGGCAGAGGATGAGATGGCTGGATGGCATCGCTGACTCGATGGACGTGAGTCTCAGTGAACTCTGGGAGTTGGTGATGGACAGGGAGGCCTGGCGTGCTGCGATTCATGGGGTCGCAAAGAGTCGGACACGACTGAGTGACTGATCTGATCCGATGAATATACATTCATATGTATAGTCATACTTATATGTATATATAAATGTGTAAATACGTATATAAACTGTCTTCCCTTTCCTACGTGTATATACAGGGCTTCCCAGCTGGTGCAGTGGTAAAGAATCCACTGTCAGTGCAGGAGATGCAGAGACACAAGAGACACGGGTTCCATCTCTGGGTCAGGAAGTCGCGTGGAGTCGGAAATGGCAACCTACTCCAGCATTTTTGCCTGGAAAATTCCAAGAACAGAGGAGCCTTGTGGGCTGCAGTCCGTGGGGTCACAAAGAGCTGGTTGCACACACACACCTGCTCATAAAGCCATGACCTGGTTAACTTCGCATTAAAATTAAGCAACGCAACAAAATGATGATAGTTTCAACTTTGAGAAAACAGTGAGTTTTTGTCCTTTTTTCTACTTTTCTTAATTTTCTAATTGTTTTTCAAGTGTTTATCTTTCTTATAATCAACAAAGCTGTTTTGCAAAAGACCGCTTTCCTGGGGGACCTGTCTTTTCTTATCTACTTCTTTTACAGTCATCCTTTCAAGAAAGATTTATTATCAGCACTTTCTCTGTGCTTCTTGTAATTCTCAATGCCAGAACACAGTCATGAACAATACAGTTATTCCTGTTTTCACAGAGCTTACATCTAATGAGAATTATAAGCAGAAACTTTCCACAATAATCATTTACTTCGATTATTTTGAAAGTTCTTGAAAAGAAAGGAAGAGGAAGAGGAGTGGTGTCTAACTGAGAAGCTGGACCTGTTCTTTTCACCGGATGATTGAAGATCTGGGTTATGCATTCTCCGTTTTAATGAAAGTCATTTGCTAACACTTTAAAAAAAAAAATCTGCAATCGCTATTAAGAGTTGTATCTCAACAGCGAAAAAAATAAGTAAAAAGGACAACCATGAACAACATACCAAAAACAAACAAAAAAGAGTTGTGTCTATGTTATGTAGTTTTACTTACTATTAATAATTGTTACTAAAACATAGAAAATAAGTCCCCATCAGAAGACTACTAGATAGCAGCCAGTGGTGGTGACTTAGTTGTTAAGTCGTATCTGACTCTTGTGACCCCATGAACTGTAGCCCACTGGGCTCCTCTGTCCATGGCATCCTCCAGGTAAGAATACTGGAGTGGGTTGCTAGTTCCTTCTCCAGGGAATCCTCCCAACCCAGGGATCAAGCCCCGGTCCCTGCATCGCAGGCGGGTTCTTTACCGACTGAGCCGCCAGGGAAGCCCCGATAGTAACCTGTGTCCTCATCACGATACTGACCATGGACACAGTCAGTACAGGCGTACATCTACTGGAATCCAAGCTTCACGGAAGTGTTCAGCTTGATTTTCTGAACCCTGAATCACAAGCCAGACTCATAAAATAACAGAAAGACATTCTCCAACTGGAGTAGGAAATGAGAGAAACCGAGATTTCTTCTGTAGGTTTTAGGGCTGTCTTCCTACGTTCTCCAAAGCACACAAGGAAAATTGCTCTGATTAACAAGTTTTTCCCTGAAAAAAGTATAAAACGCTTAGAAAAAAGAATTAGAGGGGCACTCAATCTGGTTTTTAATAACTTTTATTGTTTTACCGATTGTAAAAATAATATATGTTCTTTGTAGAAAATATGAGTACTGCAGAATATTAAGATGCATTAAAGCTCCTCTGTAACTCTGGCACATAAAGATAACCACAGCTATTATTACAGTGAAGCGGTATGCAAACTTTCCTCTAGAACAGAGGTTGGCGAAGTTTTGGGCACAGGGCCAAATAGTAAATGATGGTTGCACAGGCAGCTGCCCACTCTGGGTGCAGTGAGAGAGCACATGTGCACACAACACCTAAATGAGTGCGTGTGCCCCGTCCCCACTAAACTGCACTTACACAGGCAGGCGGCGGCCTGACCTGGTCCCACCCACAGCTTGCTCAGCCCTCTTCTAGAGCGTTCAGTCTGGAGAAGGGCAAGCATGGAATTACAGATTCCTACCCTCTCCTGCCTTTGACATTTCCATCGTCATCATCCTAAGGGAAGAGTCTCATCACTGTTCTCCATGTTCACTGGTCAACCTTTACTGGAAGCCTGTGGCTGTGCCTAGGAACCCCTGGCGGCTCAGACGGTAAAGAGTCCGCCTGCAGTGCGGGAGACCTGGGTTTGATCCCTGGGTCAGGAAGATCCCCTGGATAAGAAGATGGCAACCCACTCCAGTATTCTTGCCTGGAGAATCCCATGGACAGAGGAGCCTGGCGGGCTGCAGTCCACGGGGTCACAAGAGTCAGACACGACTGAGAGACTTCACTTTCACTTTCTTTTCTTTACTGCTAAGTCGCTTCAGTCGTGTCCGACTCTGTGCGATCCTATAGATGGCAGCCCACCAGGCTCCCCCGTCCCTGGGATTCTCCAGGCAAGAACACTGGAGTGGGTTGCCATTTCCTTCTCCAATGCATGGAAGTGAAAAGTGAAAGTGAAGTCGCTCAGTCGTGTCCGACTCTTAGTGACCCCCTGGACTGCAGCCTACCAGGCTCCTCCGTCCATGGGATTTTCCAGGCAAGAGTACTGGAGTGGGGTGCCAGTGTGTTGAGGGAGCAGCCCCCACTCCCGCCACCCCCGACCCTTGCTCTTCGAGCCTTACAAGCTACAAGGAAAGTATTGTTCTTTGGTGGCTGTCTTGTCCAGCTCTTTTGGGACCCCATGGACTGTAGCCCGCCAGGCCCCTGTGTCCATGGGACTTCCCCGGCAATAATACTGGATTGTTGCCATTCCTTCTCCAGGGGATCTTCCCGACCCAGGGGTCATACTGAGGTCTCCTGCATTGGCAGGTGGATTCTTTACCACTGATCCACCAGGGAAGCAGGAAATGCTTACAAACGGCAAGTAATGACAGGCTTGCCCAGGAGAGCGGTACGGTGCTGTGGGAGCATGCACAGGAGATCTAACCCCATGGCAGGTTCAGAGATGGTTCTGAGAAAGGATCCAGGAAGCTGCAATCTGAACAAGGAGCAGGGGAGGCCCGGCCACGTGCTGGTGACAGGGAAGCACAGACACAAAGGCCAGGACACAGAGAGACCAGAGGAGCCAGCAGGAGTGGAGACTGCCAGCCTTGACACTCCCTAAGGCATCAGGACTTGCTCCCGGGGGCAGGGGGAAGCCACAGAAGGGTTGTAAGGAGGGAATTCATGAGATCAGCCTTATTCCAGTGGATCCTGAACTTGGCGCCCCCACCCTAGGCCCCCAGGAAATTTCCCTCTCAGTCCTTGCAATGCATTACTACAGAATAACCTTTTTTTAATTCATTAATTTTTTATTAATTCATTATTTTTTCATTCATTAATTCATTAATGAGAGTCCCTTGGACAGCAAGGAGATCCAACCAGTCCATCCTAAAGGAGATCAGTTCAGTTCAGTTCAGTCGCTCAGTCATGTCCGACTCTTTGCGACCCCATGAATTGCAGCACGCCAGGCCTCCCTGTCCATCACAAACTCCCGGAGTTCACGCAGAATCAAGTCAGTGATGCCATCCAGCCATCTCATCCTCTGGCGTCCCCTTCTCCTCCTGCCCCCAATCCCTCCCAGCATCAGAGTCTTTTCCAATGAGTCAACTCTTTGCATGAGGTGGCCAAAGTACTGGAGTTTCAGCTTCAGCATCATTCCCTCCAAAGAAATCCCAGGGCTGATCTCCTTCAGAATGGCCTGGTTGGAGCTACTTGCCGTCCAAGGGACTCTCAAGACTCTTCTCCAACACCACAGTTCAAAAGCATCAATTCTTTGGCTCTCAGCCTTCTTCACAGTCCAACTCTCAAATCCATACATGACCACAGGAAAAACCATAGTCTTGACTAGACGGACCTTTGTTGGCAAAGTAATGTCTCTGCTTTTGAATATGCTATCTAGGTTGGTCATAACTTTCCTTCCAAGGAGTAAGCGTCTTTTAATTTCATGGCTGCAGTCACCATCTGCAGTGATTTTGGAGCCCAGAAAAATAAAGTCTGACACTGTTTCCACTGTTTCCCCATCTATTTCCCATGAAGTGATGGGACCAGATGCCATGATCTTAGTTTACTGAATGTTGAGCTTTAAGCCAACTTTTTCACTCTCCACTTTCACTTTCATCAAGAGGCTTTTTAGTTCCTCTTCACTTTCTGCCATAAGGGTGGTGTCATCTGCATATCTGAGGTTATTGATATTTCTCCTGGCAATCGAGTTCAGCTTGTGTTTCTTCCAGTCCAGCGTTTCTCATGATGTACTCTGCATATAAGTTAAATAAGCAGGGTGACAATATACAGCTTTGACGTACTCCTTTTCCTATTTGGAACCAGTCTGTTGTTCCATGCCCAGTTCTAACTGTTGCTTCCTGACCTGCATACAGATTTCTCAAGAGGCAGATCAGGTGGTCTGGTATTCCCATCTCTTTCAGAATTGTCCACAGTTTATTGTCCTGAATATTCACTGGAAGGACTGATGCTGAAGCTGAAACTCCAATACTTTGGCCAGCTGATGCAAAGAACTGACTCATTTGAAAAGCCCATGATGCTGGGAAAGATTAAAGGCAGGAGGAGAAGGGGACGACAGAGGATGAGATGGTTGGATGGCATCACCGACTCAATGGACATGAGTTTGGGTGAACTCCGAGAGTTGGTGATGGACAGGGAGGCCTGGCGTGCTGCAGTTCATGGGGTCGCAAAGAGTAGGACACGACTGAACGAGTGAACTGAACTGAATTCATTAATTTATTTGGTTGCCCCAGGTTTGAGTTGCAGCACATGGAATCATCAGTCTTCTTTGCAGCAGGACCTTTGGTTGTGGCAAGCAAGCTCTTCGTCACGGCCTGCAGGATCTAGTTCCCCGACCAGGGATTGAACCTGCGTTGGGAGCATGGAGTCTTAGCCACGGGACCACCAGGGAAGTCCCCACAGTCATCTTCCAAGTGCCCTCATCTGTCACGGCTCTGCCAACACGCCAGCGATGTGAGGTCGCGTCCAGACTGGTGGTCACCTGACACAGCGCCTCAGCCTCGCTTTTCTTTCAAGAGAGTCCTCTGCCTTTCCCTGCACATCTCTCCTACTCCCCATCTTTGTGCTGTGGTGAGAGCAGCGTCTCCATTTAGCGTGTCCTGACCCGAATTCCATAATCTAGGCCAGCTTCCAGTGCAGCCCGCCATGCCCCTTGCCACGTCCAGTCGAGTGAACACCGTCCCTCCTCAAACCTTCACAACACGACCCCTTTCCTCTCTTGACCCACATCACTGTCTGTCTGGTGTTGCAGGTATTTGTGCATTCACCTTATGGTTTTTCTTTGATGGGGTGGTAGGAAGGGGCCTTGTCTCTTTACTAATGATACCAAGAGCTACCATTTGTGAAAAAGTTGAATCTCTGGCAAGTGACGTGCTAAATATTTTGCGTATTTTATTTCCTGTCTGTGACTCACGGAAGGCCTGTGGTAGTAGTGCTGGTGTTTTGCAGATGAACATCGATCACCTGCTCAGTGTCGTCAAGCAAGTAAAAGATGTCGCCAGGATCTGAACCAGGTTTACACGAATCTGGGCTTTTCTGGTGCATCAGTTGTAAATGCAGGAGACCTGGGTTGATCACTGGGTTCAAAGATCCCCTGGAGAAGGAAATGGCAACCCACTCCAGTATCCTTGCCTGGAGAACTTCATGGACAGAGGAGCCTGGCGGGCTACAGTCCATGGGGTTGCAAAGGTCGGAGACAACTGATTGACTTTCACTTTTATCTGACTCCAAAGACTGTGCTCCTCTCTGTGGAAGTTCCCATTGCTGCTTAGTACTCGCAGGAAGTTCTGGCTGGCAACAGTGTGATAAGAGGAAGATTTTCTAAGGATTTCTATGCCTCTAGAACAATTCTATCTAAAACTTGAGCTTCACTGGCGTTGCCTGACAACCAATTTTCTACTTAGCATGGGTAACAAACTTGTCTTTCTAGTGAAGATGGTGACCCACAGAAAAAGACTATCAACATTAAGATTGTTTGGTTTAGCAAATAAAAATACAAGAGGCCCAGTTACATTTGAAGTTCAAATAAAAAAATGAATAAATCTTGTTAGGCTGCAAAAATTATTCTTTCTTTTACCTGAACTTCAAATGTAACTGGACCTCCTCTATTTTGCCTGGTAACCCTAATGGACAACTTAGGAAAGTAATAAGCATCTCATCACTCTGGTATGATGTTCCACAGTACCAAAGAGGAACGCTAGAGCTGGCTAAAAAATTTGTTTTTTCTAAAAAATTTAATTTCTGAAACAAAAAATGTAAAGCTTGGGATTCCCTGGCTGTCCAGCTGTTAAGACTCCGAGCTTCCACTTCCGGTGTCTTGGATTCCATCGCTGGTTGGGGAATTATGATGCCACGTGCTGTGTGACTAGTCCAAAAAAAAGTGAAGCCTAAAAGAATAACACACATGGGCAACTTGTTGCTCACATCATAATGAAAATAATATTTACAAAGAATGTAAAATAGGGGACTTCCTGGTGGTTCAGTGGTTGACAGTCTCCTTCCAGCGCAGGGGAGGCAGGTTCGATCCATGGTCAGGGCGCTAAGACCCGCCTGCCACATGCCACGGGGCAGGGAAGCCACGTGCCGCAGCTCCTGAGCCCACGGCCCACCCAACACGACAAGCAAGACACCGGTGTGCCACAACTAAGGCTCGACTGCAGCCAAGTACATGTGTTTTCCAACGTAGAAATAAACATACATATACGAAGTACATGTGGAATATGAAAAAACACCTATAATCTTCCACCCAGAGGCAATCATTGATAATGCTTACAATTTGTATTTTAGCAGCCTTCAACTTGGAAAGTTAAAATGGGAACAACCGGAATGCCAGAGTGCTTCATAGGGGAAATGAGTACTTTCAACTTACCTGCTTTTAAATGGAAGAATAGAGAAAGTAAATTTGTCTGCAATGAAAGCTGAAGACTTCCTCCCCATCTCCGCGTATACTTCATTCATGAAGAGAGTGGGGAGAGAAGAGAAATGGGGAGAGAAGAGAAAGAAGTGGGGCACGATGGAGAGAGAGGAAAAGGCGGGAGAGCCACAGGAAAGCAGGAAGCAGGGAGGGCAAAGGGACAGACATGACAGAGAGTTTCAGCAGAGACACAGGGAGACACACAGGATGAGCACCTTCTATCCGTTCTAAAGTGAGGGTTGGATTATTTGTCATCTGCTCAGGGCAAAAGAAAAATAAACTGGAAACGAAGAGAGATTCAAGTTAGATAACAGCTAATTTGTTGGGAGCTCAGATTCTGGGAGCCCATATACAGAGGGTTAAAGTGAAGTTTTCTTTGTCTGAATATTTTTTTTAAAGGAAGCATAACATATGGAAAAGTGCACAAATCACAAACATGCAACTTGGTGAGTTTTCACAAAGTAAACACAACATTGGACCCACTCCCCAGAACAGGAAATAGGGCCTTCTTAGCACCCTCGAGTCTCCCACTTCCTGTCCTCCACTCAGTAATGACCTCTTAAAAAATACTACTCTCCTGACTTCTATGTGATGGATTAGTTTTGCCTGTCTGTTTTTGAACCTCATGTTACATGTACAATGAGATGGTTCCATATATACCTTTTAGGGTCTGGCTTCTTTGGCTCAGTGTTATGCTTGTAAGGTACGTCAGTGTTGCTTTGGGAGCAACGGTTCATTGTCATTGACATCACAATGTTCCATTGCATGAGTATACAACAATTCCTTCACCCCGGGTACTGTTGATGGATATTTGGGATTGCTTCCAGTTTATGGCCATTAAGAGTAATGACCATTTTGGAACATATCTTTTAGTGAACACAAATTATCTTAGAATTTTAGTATCTTTTTCAAGTTTGTATGATTTTTAGCAGTGTCCCTTTTTCAGCCCTATTGAGAGTAGTTTGAGAGTAATGGGAGAAAATATTTATGGTGTATTTGATAAGTGTTTACTGTCTAGAATATTTAAGGAACTCTAACAACTAAAAGACAAACAACCCAATCTAAAAATGACCAGAACACTTGAATAGACATTTCTTCAAAGAAAATATAGAAAAAGCCAACAAGCACCTTTTTAAAAAGCTGCTCAACGTCATTAGTCATTGTAGAAATGCAAATCAAAGTCACAATGAGATAACACTCATACCAGCTAGGATGGCCATCATAAATAAAACAAACGAAAACAGGAAAATAACAAGTGTTGGTTGGGATATGGAGACACTGGGACTCTTGTACTGCGCTCGTAGAAATGTGACATGGTGCAGCCAGTGTGAGGACTGTCCTGGCGGAACAGCAGATAAGAACCCACCTGCCATTGCAGGGGACATGGGTTCAGTCCCTGGTCCAGGAAGATTCCACATGCTGAGGCGCTGCTAAGCCCAGGCACCACAACGCGGCCCAAGAGCCTGCGCTCCGCAACGGGAGACGCCGCCACACCCAGCAGGCCGTGCGCCGGAAGGAGAGTAGCCCGCGCTCGCCGCGCTAGAGGAAGCCTGCACACAGCTGCAGAGACCCCGCGCAGCCAACAACGAACACATACAATTTCAAAATGTAAGCAGAGCATTAGCGTAGGATCCAGCAATTCTGCTGTTAGGGATATACTCAGAAGAATGGAAATCAAGTATCTGTACGCGATTGTTCATAGCAACAGTGTTCACAATAGGGAGAAACAACCCAGATGTCTGCCGACGAGTGAATAGATACACCAAACATTGAAGAGCCACACAGAGTAACGTTATTCAGTCATAAAAACAGTTTGGTTGCACAAATCTGTGAACGTGCTAAAACCATGTGTGTGTTGCGTCAGTCGTGTCGGACTCTCTATGACCCCGTGGACTGCAGCTCGCCAGGCTCCTCTGTCCGTGGGATTCTCCAGGCAAGAATGCTGGAGTGGGTTGCTGTGCCCTCCTCCAGGGGATCTTCCTGACCCAGGGATCTAACCCACATCTCTCATGTCTCCTGCTTTGACAGGTGGCTTCTTTACCACTAGCACCACCAAACCATGGAAGTACACAAAAACTTATACTCGGGACCCAAACGGAAGCACTGAGTGATTCACTGTCTATGTGATCGATCTACAGCTTATTTTGTACTGTCTCTGGGAGGATGTGAATAAAAGGTGATGTCTAAGGACGTGTGTTTTAGGATCTCGCTGCTGGTCCAGGGGTTTAAGGCTTCGCCTTCCCATGTAGGGGGTGCAGGTTCCATCCCTGGTTGGGGAGCTAAGATCCCACGCGCCTCATGGCCAAAAAAACAGAACATAATACAGAAGCAATATTGTAATAAATTCAGTAAAGACGCCCATAAAAGAAGGATGTGTTTTAAGAGACAGTAGAGCCTGAAATTAAATCCTGAAGTTCTGGGGAAATCCCTGGCGATTCAGTGGTTAGGCCTCGAGGCTTTCACTGCCGGGGCCCAGGTTCAATCCCTGGTCAGGGAACTAAGATCATGCAAGCTGCAAGGTGCAGTCAAATACAATAAACACATAAAATACTGAAGCTCTGGGTCGATTTCACACACTAAATCGTGAGTCTGAAGTGAGGTGTGGGTCTCCTGGAATAGCATCTGGCAGCTCCTGAGGGAGGCTCCTTAGCTTTGCTTCAATCCATTATAATCTGCTTTCAGACCTGTTTGACTTCAGTTAGGAAAGTCCTGCAGCTAGCAAGCCTGGTAGTGAAATATTTACAAACCCTAATATAGCATTTACACTACTGTTAAGATATGTTGATAATGTTGAGACTGGCTCAGGGCAACACTGCGTCATAGGGATCCTGACAGATTTAATACGTATAAGGTTTTCCTCGTCTCACCCTCAGATGTTCCTTCTGCCTTTTAAAGGAAATATCCCTTCCAAGGCATTCTTTCATGCTTGCCCCTTCCTTTCATTCCAAAGCTTCTTCCCTTAACTCGGCTTCTGCTCCACCAGCTCAAGATCATTCCAGTGTATCTGACGAGAGCTCAGGCTTTTAGAAACGCGATGTTGGAATGCCATCTGGCTCACCATTCGATGTGTCCAGGCAGACACACTGCAGATTATCTCCAGGAAGGAAGAAAAATAGAAGACCGTCTCAGAACTATTTATACAACTCTACTGCAGGCTCTGGCCTGGAAAATAAGAAACTAGGACTTTAAGGGTTTTGATTGCATTTCCTCTTTCCTGTATTTCATGAAGTTTAAATTATAACCGTCTGTTTCAGAAGATATAAAAATCCTGAATTCCATCTCCTTCCATATTAACAGAATACCAACCCCTTGGGGAATCTTTTATTAGTGGAGGTTTTCAGTAATGACTCTCCTAAAATCACACTGTAAAATGAGCACTAAGCTACATCTCATTACCTATCTACCTCATTTGCCTCTAGAATGTAGCGATGAAAGGGGTTTCTGTCTCTGAAATGCATCTCCTAATGAGGGTGTTTGCCTGGGTCCCAACAGTGACATTGTTTTCTGCTTGTTTAATGATGATGTGGAGGAGAAGGAGGATGGTGATGATGGCGAAAGCTTCCTTTCCTCCAGCTCTTATTAAAGATCATGTCATTACCCACTATTTTGGGCTTATTCTTTTGCTCATCTTTACTTCTCAAAATATCCCCAAATCATTCCTGGTGGCTTCAAAGGCATTTTACATTTGGCACTTAATTTTATTTAATTTTAATTTCATTCTCATAGCCTGTAGGACATCGTGGATATGAAAAACACCACTCTGAAATTCATCAGCTGCAATGAGTCTGATATCATGTCCATCCATCATCTCTCCCCTCTCCGTTTGGTAGGTTAATCCTCCATGTGTTCCAATAAAGTGAAGTGAAGTGAAAGTCGCTTAGTCGTGTCCAACTCTTTGCAACCCTATGGACTATACGGTCCTTGGAATTCTCTAGGCCAGAATACTAGAGTGGGTAGCCTTTCCCTTCTCCAGTGGATCTTCCCGACCCAGGAATTGAACTGGCGTCTCTGGCATTGCTGGCAAATTCTTTACCAACTGAGCTCTCAGGAAAGCCCATAAGCTAGAGAAAAACATGGCATTGTAGCTACATACAAACCCTGTTCTGCTATGCAGAAAGTCATTGGGTTTCGTTTAGTTAATATGCTAGATTCCAGTTTTCTCTCTCAGTAGGTGTTCTGCATTCTTCTCCCAGAAAGACTTTCTGTTCTTCTTCCCGTTAATAAACCTTGATGGAGCATCCACTGTTTTCTAAGCTACATGCTGGGTACTGGAGACATGGAGATAAACAGAACCTGGTTTTTATCCCCAAGTAACCAAAATCGAATACAGAACAAGCTGTTAGGTAGGTAGAATAGGGAAAATACCCCTCGCTGTCCCAGTTCAGCAGGAAGTAGCCAGAAAGACCTCGACGCCCCTATTCCCAAAGAACTGGGCCTCCCATCTCTTGAGGGGGGAATGTTAGGTGAGTAGAATAGGGAAAAAGAGTCCAAAATGGCGGTGGCTAAAAGACAAGGAAGGTCCGAGGACCAGAGTGAAGACTTCAGGCAGAACAAACAGCACTCCTGGCTAAGCCCAATTTGCATAGGGCAGGCCCAGGTGGAGGAAAAACATGTAAAAGGAGGTGCCAAAGCGCTTTCTCATGGACTCTCTCGCGTGCGTGCCTGCTCTGTCTCTCTCTCTCTCTCACACTCTCTCTCTTTCTCCCATGTGTGTGCACTCGCTCTCTCTCTCACTCTCTCTCTCTCCCTCCCCACGCACTCCTCCACTCTCTTCTCTTTGAGTCTTGAATTCTCCTGCTATCTTCTAAATAAAATGGAGCTGTAACACTGATTTGCCTAAGAGCTGTAGCACGGTTTGTCCAAGACCCGAGAGCTGTGACGCTCCGAGGGCTTTAATGTCCGTCTCTCCAAATCTTTGTTGTGACGAGACAAAGAACCAAGGAACATACACTCGCGTGACAAAGCCATGTAAATAAGTAGCTGCAATACACTGAAACAAGAGCCTCTTGAGAGAAGAGTGGAGTACTGTGGAGGAGGAATGATGCGTAAGCCATAAAATCTTATTTTGTTCTTTGACCACCATGTGGGTTTCTAGTATTTGATGATGAAATAATTTTTATTCTACTATTTCATATACCTTTAGAATCTCTGTGTTTTTCAACATTTATGTTTTTCACCTTTTATCATAACATTCTACCTTTTGTGGGTCTCACAGATGAATATAACCTTTTATTGCATCCATTAGATTTTTATTTGGGATCTGGGTATTAGGTGAAGAGAGAGATTTGGGAGGAGAGATAATGCAGTAAAAAATCTTGCTGGCATTGCTGAGATCAGGCAGTGGTGTCCCACACCCTCCAGTAAGACGCTTCAGACTCTTAGGAGAAAGGCACAATGAAATGAGTCAGAAGGCCGGAGAGGGAATCCTCTTTATGGCTAGAGCATAAAGAGAAAAGAGAAAAAGGCAAGTGGCTTGGAAGGCCCGAGAAACGTCATTCCTGTACCTTTCAAGTGAACAACAGGACACGCTCACACCCATGTAAACAGCTCACCGGCTGCAGGAGTGTCACTGTCAAAATGAAGCCTCTTCAAGAGCTCAAAGAAAAAGCCAGTGAAAGACCCCGCATGCTCTTCCTCCCTGTCAGCTCCCTAAACCCCCAGGGAGACTAAAGCCAGTGTCTTAGGACGAAATGTAAACCCGTGTGTGCAGCTGTGGTCTGGGCCCGAGGAGAGAACCAGGGGAGAAAACACAGAAGCAGCAGCACCTGAGAAAGATCAGAGAGCAGAAGGACCCCGCTCATCCTGGCGGTAACCTCGCTCTTGCACAACAGGAATCATTAGCGGCTCATTGTGAGGGACAGGGAGTGAAATGACAAGAATGCCAGAATTTTTTGGAAAGCATTTAAGGCCTTGACTGATGATATCGTATATTCTCAGAGGGAAATGGAGAGTTCTAGTCTCCCCTGTGGCTCAGCTGGTAAAGATTCCAACTGCAATGCAGGAGACCCCGGTTCAATTCCTGGGTTGGGAAGATTCCCTGGAGAAAGGATAGGATCCCCAATCCAGCATTCTGGCCTGGAGAATTCCATGGACTGTGTAGTCCATGGGGTCTCAGAGTTGGACACAACTGAGTGACTTTCACTCACTGGAGTCTCCCACTGCACCTGGGTGGGCGGGAGAGGGGAGCTTCAGCTTGAGGGTTCTTTGCCCCGGCTGGTGTTGAAGGTAATCTGGTGACAGGTCTTAGGGAAAGAGCCTGCAAGCTTCCGTAACTTTTAAAAGGCAGTTGTCCGAGGCAGTGAGTGAGTCTGAACACCACAAGCCGTCTGTCCACGGGGGCCAAGAGCCCCAACTTGGGGGCACAAGCAGAGGGCTGGGGGTGGGGGGGGCGCGGCTAGAGCCCAGGAAGGCCGAGGTGCTCTGCCTGTGCTGTGTGGCCGCCAAGGGCTGCGGCCTCAGCTGTGCGGTCAGCCCGGGGCGCTCTACAAAGCACATACAAAAGTGGAAATGGCAAAAGGATGACATTTTAAAATTATGTACGTCTGTTCTTTTCTTCCAGTGCCCTAGTGGGTTTCTGGTGCCTCTCCAGGGTACATGGGCCCACTTCGAAGGCCACAGGACAAAATAGAAAGCATGCATAAGGCGCTTCTGCTGTGCCTTCCACCACCATGGTTATCTCAAGAAAAAAGCACTTGTACCATTGTTTGAGCAGCGCCCTGAACCCACTGCTTTCTTCGGGGAAGAACAGCTGGCAACTAGGGTTATTCAGACTTGGCTGCTTGGCAGGCACGTTCTTGAAAATGAATCAGGCGAGCTTGTCACACCAAGGAAAAGCAACCAACAACATTCATTTCTTTGATGCTACATAGTCAGGTGCTCAGTCGTGTCCAACTCTTGATCCCATGGACTGTAGCCCACCAGCCTCCTCTGCCCGTAAATTATCCCAGCATGAATACTGGAGTGGGGTGCCATTTCCTCCTCCAGGGGATCTTCCCGACCCAGGGATGGAACTCGAGTCTCTTGCCTCTCCTGCATTGGCAGGCAGATTCTTTACCACTTGAGCCACCGGGGAAGCCCCTTGTTTCTTTGAACTTTCTAGCAAACATTAGATTTTTAAAAATCTTGTGTCAGGCATCATAAGCTTGGTGGTATCACTATAAAGACTTTTCAGATGACATTGGTGCTGATATTAAGGAATGCAGCGTTGCATATCGTGCAATGAAATGGGTCAACATTTGGAGAAGTCCACAACTTAGTAATCCAATATTTTCTGAATAGTCTGTGCGTGATGCTGTACAATTATACAAGGCTATGAACAGAAGATCCATCCAAACTGCACGTGGTCCCTCCCACCCTACAACTCACACCTTGAAGCCTAATCCCCAGTGGGATGGGACCTGGGGGCTGATTTGATACACGACCTTGTCCTCATAAATGAGATCAGAGCTCTGATAAACAAGACCCCAGAGAATTTCCTCACCTTCCGCCACCTGAAGATACAGTGAACCGTCGGTCTATGAGCCAGGAAGCCGGCTCTCATCCAACCGTGAACCTGCCGCTGCCTTGAACTTGCACTGAACACAGCTTCCGGAACCGTGAGGAGCACACTTCTGCTGTTGATAAGCCACCTCGTCTATGGTATTTCTGTGATAGCAGCTTAGTCACAATGAGGTAATTGCACCTCATTTAACAACTTGTTATGATTCATCATAAAGCTGCAATCACCCCTTTTTTTCGGTTTAATGCCACAAAGATAAACTCACTTCAGCTGCGTTCGTCCTCCATTTTTAGTTTTTCTCTGAAATTGCTTTCTACAGTGTGACCTACAGTAGCATCTATGTCATTAAGGAAAGCCGTGGGAGAGGTCACACCAAGAAGATGAAGAACTAAGATAAATACACAGTTGATTTAAAGGAGAACACTTTGCATGAATGTTTTATGAAGTTTTCCGAGGAAGGTAGTGGGGTTGGGGGGCTCTTCTGACTGGTTGCCTGAGCTCTGTGCTTAGTCCCTCAGTCGTGTGCAACTCTTCACAACCCCATGGACTGTAGCCTGCCAGGCTCCTCGTCCATGGGAGGGGATTCTCCATGCAAGAATACTGGAGTGGGTTGTCATGCCCTCGTCCAGGGGATCTTCCCGACCCAGGGATCGAACCCAGGTATCCCACATTGCAGGCGGATTCTTTACTGTCTGAGCCACCATGGAAGCCCAAGAATACTGGAGTGGGTAGCCCATCTCCAGGGGATCTTCCCGACCCAGGAGTGGAACTGGGGTCTCCTGCATGGCAGGCAGATTCTTTACCAGCTGACCTACCTAGGAAGCCCATAAGAAAAGCCATGGGACAGTTAAACATCAAGAAGATGAAGAATTAAGATAAATACTCAGTTAATTTAAAGGAGAACACTTTGCATGAATGTTTTATGAAGGTTTCTGAAGAAGGTAGTGGTGGGGGAGGGCTCTTCTGATTGGTTGCCTGAGTTCCACATTCACTTCCTCCAAGCTGTTATCTCCTGTGGAGATAACGTGGGGATTTTTAAGTGAAAACAAACAAACAGAAACCTTTATTTATAACTAACATCACTAAAGCGGTATGTACAACCATCAGCTAACAAAAGGAGGCACTTTGAGGTAAAAGTGAGACTTTTCATGCAAGTCGCACTTTTCATTTTCGTGCTGACGACATACACCGCACAGATCTTTGCTTTGGGTTTTATAAATCTTATAAATCTCATTTTGAAAACAAATAAATCTGTGGCATGTCCAGAGGGTAGCAAGACTACAGAAATTAGGAAGCCTGTGTGGTAAAGAAATTTTTTGTTTGTTTCTTTAAAACAAATTTTTTTTTCTTTGGCCACACCTCACAGCATGCAGAACTTCCTGACCAGGAATCTAACCCACATTCCCCTGCAGCGGAAGTACTGAGTCTTAACCACTGGACCACCGGGGAAGCGCCAAGAAATTTTTTAAATTTATGAGACATACAGGTGGCACAGTTGTAAAGAACCCACCTGCCAGTGCAAGAGAGTGGGGCTCGATCCCTGGGTGGGGAAGACCCCCTGGAGAAGGAAATGGCTACTCGCTCCAATATTCCTGGCTGGAAAATCCCATGGACAGAGGAGCCTGGTGGGCTGCAGTCCATGGGGTCACGAAGAGAAGGAAAGACTGAGTGACTGAGCACAGGAGAGATCTTTTGCTGTCATGCGCACTGGTTTCCTGGGGTCATTTCCACCCCCTTCTCACAGGACGAGAGTCAATCGTGTTTACACACAGCGTCATGGCACACACATGGCATTTACCTTGTCACTAGGATGAGCAGTTCAGTCTTGAGTTGACCGCCTGAGATAGTAGCCACTGATCATATGTGGCTATTTAAACTTAAATGTAAATTAATTAGAATTAAATAAAATGTAAAATTCACCTCCTCTTTCTCAGCCAGCCGCATTTCAAGTGCCTAATGCCTCCCTCCTGTGGTTAGCGGCTACCATGTTGGAGATGCAGGTGTAGAATATCTCCCTCGTTTAGGGCAAGTTCTGTTGAACTGTGTTTACTGAGAACACAGTCTGTAGTTCTCATTTTTTCTTGTATGGCTGTATGAAGATCATACCTGATTTTTTTAAAAATATTAGTAATCTGAAAAATTAATTACATGAAAAAAAAAGAATTGAGTTTTTATTTTGGAATTCCCTTTAGAAACTCATGTTTTTAAAGTAAGTATAGAGAAAGCAAGTGTTTGCAAAGCGGCTTCCTCCAAGTTGCTTGTTTTACTCTGCCAACACTTGCTTATTCATTTGAAAGATATTTACTAAGTGCCTTCTGTGCGCCAGGTATTCTTCTGGGCTCTGGAACAAAACAAACCCCTGGCCTCATGGAGCTTCCAGCGTACCCTGTGGGATGAGAGGTAAATGTTATTTCTGTTTCCAGGTTCAGATACAAATGTCTGTGTGCAGTATTTTGTGCCAAAGCAGGGGATAAAATGAGAAGATTCCAATTCTTACACTGTTGCTCATGAAGAAGTCACAGAAAGAGGGAAATGCTAAGAATGTAATTTCTGATTTGCAAAGACATTCTCATCATGAAACCAAAAAAGCCTCGCAAAAAATTTAAAATATTAGTTCTGAAAAACCACTTTTGCCTGACAAAGTGTGTAAGGGACTGATGCTCGTTTTCCCATGTCACCGTCTTCCTTCGAGGAATCAGAGCATCAGCCGCTAGAAGTGTCTGTAGTCTCTTCAGTTTCAGTTTTCTTCCCAGAGCATCCAGCCAGGTAACCACCGCAGCCCCAGCTGGGCACTTAGGGTAGCAGAAAGCTCACCAATGTAATCAACAGCAGAGACACAACTTCACCCGTCCTAACTTTTATTAGTATGTGTATAGTAATTTTATTATTATGTGTATAATAAACTTTATTATGTGTGTTATTATTACTATTTTTACACTATCACATATCCACAGTTAGAAGTTTAGAAATAACAGATAAGAGTAAAAATGTTAAATTAGTTGTATTCCTAATACCCAGAAGATAAT